>NC_072378.2:149568750-150907500 GCF_028885625.2 Pongo pygmaeus | reverse complement strand
CTGGGCATGCCTGTAATTCCAGCACTTTGGGAGGCCGAGGTGGACGGATCACTTGAAGTCAGGAGTTTAAGACCAGCCTGGCTAACATGGTGAAACCCTGTCTCTACTAAAAATACAAAAATTAGCCAGGTGTGGTAGAAGGCACCTGTAATCTCAGCTGCTCAGGAGGCTGAGGCAGAAGAATCACCTGAACCCAGGAGGCGGAGGTTGCTGTAAGACAGGATTGCACCACTGCACTCCAGCCTGGGTAACAGAGTGAGACTCCATCTCAAAAAAAAAAAAAAAGAAAGAAAAAGAAAAGAAAGCAAAGCCAGCCTGTAGCTTTCTAGCACATGCTGAGAATTTTTATTTAGATGCAGACAAATGATGTTACACCTAATGACATCACACTTCCCCTCCATTATTGGTTTCATTGCCCCATTTTCCATTCCATCATCTCCAGTATTTTTAATATTAAGATCTGTTAGAAGTTGCATAAAAGGAGGATTGTCCTCAAAAAGGAGATGATATCAAGAGTGAAAGTAACTGAAAATGTTTAAAGCAAAAAGAGAATATCTGTATTACATTGATATTGTCCACTTTCTTCCTTTTTTTTTTTTTTTTGAGACTGAGTCTTGCTCTGTCACCCAGGCTGGAGTGCGGTGGCATGATTGCGGCTCACTGCAACCTCCGCCTCCTGGGTTCAACCAATTCTCCTGCCTCAGCCTCCTGAGTAGCTGGGACTACAGGTGCACACCACCACACTCGGCTAATTTTTGTACTTTTAGTAGAGATGGGGTTTCACCATATTGGCCAGGCTGGTCTCGAACTCCTGACCTTGTGATCTGCTCACCTTGGCCCCCAAAGTGTTGAGATTACAGTTGTCCACTTTATTTCTTAAGCATATCTAGAGATGACACAAATTGATCTTTCAACCTATGACCTCTCTTCTTTCATGCAATTTTACGAGGAAGGGAAAGCTGACAATCCCTGCTCTTCTCCAAACATTTGGCAGAGGCAACATTTGCACCTTATTTTTGAACCACCTGAAAAGCAACAGAAACAAGTGGTCAATTATTAGTGTAAAGTAGACCGGTGTATGCTACCTAGAATTCTACCGAGAATTTAAAATCCTAGGTAGTGTATTCTACCTAGGATTTTAAATTTAAGCTGCTATTTCAATATCAGAGTTGTGTAGCCTAATAGTTCATGTGTGCTCAGGGCTAGGAGTTTGGGCAGAGAAGTGCCCACAGATAACAGCTGAGAACTCTAGCCAGCCAGAGAGAGAGAGGTTCTTAAGTCTCTAAAACAGTGGTCCCCTAACCTTTTCAGCACCAGGGACCAGTTCCATGGAAGATAATATTTCCATGGATGGAGGCGGGGCGGGAAGGGGGATGGCTTTGAAATGAAACTGTTCCTCCTTACATCAATTAGATTCTCCTCAGGAGCACGCAACCTAGATCCCTCACATGTGCAGCAGTTCACAATAGTGTTCGTGCTCCTAGGAGAATCTAATGCTGCTGCTGATCTGACAGGAGGTGGAGCTCAGGTGGTAATGCTTGCCCCCCGCCACTTACCTCCTGCTGTGCAGCCTGGTTCCTAAGAGGCCATGGACTGGTACCAGTCTGCAGTGGGGTGTTAGGGATGCCTGCTCTAAAAAACTGACATGTTGGTAAATGAGGATAATGCCTAGATAAATGAGGCCCTAAAGACCTAGGGTGGTTATTTAAGTCCCCTGCCTCCTCCGACTCATTCATTAATTCGTTCTTTCATTCCATATATACTACTTGAGGATCTGTGTTTTAGAATTTCTGAAAATTAGGCATGGGCTTTATCTGGGCCAGAACATATTTTGGTTTTTTCTTTCTTTCTTTCTTTTTTTTTTTTTTTTTTTTAGACAGAGTCTTGCACTGTCGCCCAGGCTGGAGTGCAGTGGAGCCATCTCAGCTTACTGTAATCTCCGCCTCCCGGGTTCAAGCAATTCTCCTGCCTCAGGCTCCCCAGTAGCTGGGATTACAGGTGCCCGCCACCACGCCTGGCTAATTTTTTGTATCTTTAGTAGAGACAGGGTTTCACCATTTTGGCCATGCTGGTGTCGAACTCCTGACCTAGTGATCCACCCACCTTGGCCTCCCAAAGTGCTGGGATTACAGGTGTGAGGCACTATGCTTGGCCCCCATATTTTGGTTCTTTTACTAGCAATGAGATAGAAATTTTAGGACAGTGACACACAAAGATTGAAAAAGTTTTCACATCCTTTTTAAATCCCCTTCAAGAGCAATTAATGCCTGTACTACTTGGTGGTGTGGAGAAGACAGGGGTATGGTGAGGACGAGGGAGGGAATCAGGGGTTCTGGTTTTCAATATTCAATCTGAGACACTTGTCAGACATCTGAGAGGTGATGTCAAGCTGGCAGTCATCCAAGATCAAGGGAGCGATCAGGACAGGAGCTATAAGTGTGGAAACCATCAATGTACAAATAACATGGAACCCATGACAGTGGCTGAAATTGCCTTGGGAAGGCTGAGGACTGAGTCCTGGAACACAGCAAAGAAGACTGTGAAGGAGGGTCCACTGAGATCAAAGGAAATTAATGCAAGTGTGGGGACCTGGAAGTCAAGTGTTTTAAGGAGAAGTGATCAACTGGTTAAAAGCTACTAAGAGGTCAAATAAGATGTGACTGAGAATTGTCCATGGGATTTAGATGAAAATGGTCCAGGACATTGTCGAGGGTAGTGTCTGTGGAGAGTTGCAGGTGCAAACCTGATTGGGACAGGCCGAGGAACAAATGAGACAGGAAGAACTGGAAACATCAAGTGTGAAAAGTGGAGTGGATGCTGCCTCCAGGAGATGCTTCTCTTATGGGGAGTGATCCTTTAATTTTCTTGTCTAAATCTGAGTGACTATTTTCTCTAAAGAGCTTCCTCCTGTTCTGTCTATACTGCAGCACAGATTAAGGCACTCTGAAATTCCTCTCTTTTTGGTGGTTATCTTTGAGGCTGGATCCAAACCAAACAATAAATTCCTCCCTAGACAGAAATCTGGACACTGTGACTCCCTGAACAAGGCTATGTGTTCATCCCATGCCTGGCTGCAGAGCTTGACGCTGGAGCCTTTTCATGCTTCCTATCACAGGGCCTAAGGTAAAATGGGGCTGGATTATATATATGCAGTGTTATAAACTGCCAGATTTTATTTTATGTGAATTTAAATATTTTCCTAAATTCTGTTTGAGGTAGACAGTTGAGTTAATTGCAATGCCTAAACATAAAGTCATTCTATAGATTTCATCTTCTGGAAATAGGGAACAAATCTGGTTGTGCATTCTACTTCAGAAGAGGACAATAGAGTCCTAAGGAGCCTGTGAATGCTCAGGGCAAGTTAGGGGTTTTTGAAGTGCTGTCTCTCCTGCGGATAAGGCAACAATCCCAAGTGAGATCCTCAGGCTTCCACTGACAAGGCTCCTGGCACCTGGCAGGAACCCCGGCAGAAGGCAGACCGCCTGGAGCTATCTCTGCCCCACACCTTCCTTTTCTTCTTCTTTCTTAAAAGAGACAGGGTCTCACTCTGTCACTCCGGCTGGAGTGCAGTGGCAAAATCATAGCTCACTGTAATCTTCACTCCTGGGCTCAAGCAATCCTCCTGCCTCAGCCTCCTGAGTAGCTAGGACTGCAGAAGCGCACCACCATGTCCGGCTAATTTTAAATTTTTTGTTGTTGTTGTCGAGACAGGGGTCTCACTATTTGCCTAGGCTGGTCTTGAGCTCCTGCCTCAAGTAATCCTACCATCTTGGCCTCCCAAAGTGCTGGGATTACAGGTGTGAGCCACTGTGCCCAGATGGTACTTGTCCCCCACACTTTCTTTACAAACACAGGTAATTAAAGACATATAAATAGGACACTCTTCTGACTTTTGTGCCTTTGACCCTGTTAGTGTTACTGAGCAATGGGCTCACTGTCTAACACACATGGAAACCAATACCATGCAGAGGCTAATGAGAAAGAAAAAGCTTTCTTGTGAATCAACTGGCAAGGACGTGGGAGGCGATGCTCAAATCGTCTCCCTAACGCAGGTGTGGGTCAAGCTTCTGTGGCCTTTCTAACTGGTCCCAGGTGATGTCAATGCAGCCGGTCTGCCAGGCTGGTGGTGGTAACAATAAGGAGGTTAACACTTTTCCCATTGCACATGCCCGGGCAATTTTGGCTCTGCATTACCTGTAACAACTTAAGCAATGGCTAATCAGTCTCAGCTGGTCCCACAGTTACACTAGCATAAACCCAAGTACTATTTAGGAGTAAAATGAAAACTCAGCCAAAAGTAAATAAAGGCATAAATACATAAATAGGGTCAAAAAGGAAGCTGAGAGTCTCAAATCATAGAAGACTATTAGTCGGGGTTGGGGGGGATTGCCCTCAGAAATCATCCAGCCGAGCCCCCGTATTCTGCAGGAGAGAAACCAAGGGCCAGGGCAGGAAGCCCTGAGCTCAGCCCTCTTTTGCCCCATGATCTGTCTTCCCCAGAAGGCAGCATCTGGCAGAGAAAAATGAGAAACCTGCCCAGAGAGTTCTTGTGTAAAACCCCCTGATTGTCATCTTTCCTTCTTTAATTTTTTTTCAGTTGTGAAAGATACATATTCTAAAGAACATATATGGCAGGTATGAGTAGTTTCCTCCTGCGTCTGGTTCTACATTTTTACTGTGAAAATAAAATCCTCAGCCGGGTGCGGTGGCTCACACCTGTAATCCCAGCCCTTTGGAAGGCCGAGGCAGGTGGATCACCTGAGGTCAGGAGTTCGAGACCAGTCCGGCCAACATGGCGAAATCCCTGTCACTAACAAAAGTACAAAAAATTAACTGGGCGTGGTGGCACGTGCCTGTAATCCCAGGTACTTGGGAGGCTGAGGCAGGAGAATTGCTTGAACCTGGAGGGTGGAGGGTGCAGTGAGCTGAAATCACGCCACTTCACTCCAGCCTGGGAAAAACAGCGAGACATCGTTAAAAAAAAATTCCTCCAGGCTGCAAAGAATGAGGCGTTTGAATTTCTAGGCTAGGAAGTGCGTGCTGGTGAAATGAGACCCTGCATGACATCATGCAAATATTAATGCCAACCCACCCGGCTGGCCTGTGTAGAGCCACCAACTCCCAGCTTGGGCTGGCTTCTGGCCACTCACAGCACTGCTGGCAGTTCCTGTGCAGGCAGGGATCAGGCCCAGGGCTAGCTTGGCCCACCCAAGCCCAGTGCTCCCTTGCAGCCAGCTCAGCAACTAACTGGCAGGGGCCTTCTTATCATTGTTGTCGCTGCAGCACCTTCCCGCAAGAAATTCTACAAGGTCACATCCTGCAGGCATGTCTGCTAACTCTGCACAGCCTAATCCAAATATTTAAACGTGCCGTGTGCATGCAAACTGATCATTCAACTCATTGGGGAAAAAAAATTTTTAAACCCTAGATCCTGACTGTCAGTCCGCATAGTAGAAGCCCTTTTATCCAAACATTATTGACTAAGGGATCATTATTGATTAGCTGGTCATCTAATTAGAAAATAATTCAAATGAGTGGATGGTATAATCCTAATGGCATGACAGAAGTGACCCTTTCATTGATTCTTAACAAGCTCCATGGTTCTTACTGGTAAAATGGAGTAGTTGTCCAAATGGGTGGGGTGCCCACGCAGCTTCCTCTTCTTCCCAGGGGTTGGCACAGATGCCAACCTTCTTGCCCAATGGTCTTGAGTCCCAGAGCAGTTCGAGGCTCCTGTCTCTCAAACCCACTTGCTCCTTCTCTGTGGCTAAACTTTCCCTTAGAATCCACCTATGAACCAGCCTCGGTGGATCAACTCCCCCCTTTCTGCCCTAGGCCCATTTCCACTCCTAGGCCCAGCAGCCAGGCCAAAGCCCAGACCTGAGTTCACTGGCCTGGGGTGGTGCAGACAATTCACTCCTCACATGCTAGACTTAGGGAAGCACTATTTTGCCCCCAGATACTCAGCCTGGCCTCCCAGGCTCAAGGTTGGCGCATGGCCTGGTCCTGCTGCTCCCCTAGATGCCCTCCAGGGGTGGATATGCCAGGGATGAGACCTGTGATCAGAGCAGTAGAATAGGTCTTTTTGGCAAGCAGGGGTCTAACAACTAGAGGAACTGTGTCTGGGCATCAGAACACACCAGAACCACACGCTCCAGCTCACCGCTGGCAACTTCTGCAGCTTCTACCACACAGAGATGGGCACCACGGCCTGAGGCCTTCCTGTACTTCCTCCCACTGGTGGGCTTATGTCAGCCATATTCACGGCCAAGTTGGCAAGGATGAGCTGGGAGGGAAGTGGTGCCTCTGGTGGGGAGTCCAATCCTGAGCGGGGGACACACTGTCCTCCTGGCTGCACTGTCATCAATCTGGATCATTCTCATTTCTTTACTTCCTCTGCCATGTGACACAGTGTGCTAGATGGGGGTAGAGCACCTGCTGTCACATCTGTCTTTGAGCATGACCATCTGAATTACTTTGGCCAATGGGATGTTAGCAGGCACAACATGACCAGAGGCTTGACTTACACGTGCTTGTGGGGATTGACTTGTCCTCTTGCACACTGCAGGGTCTGCTTTTTCTCTTCATCTTAGGCTACCTCTCTATTGCAATGGCCTGGCCTAGGAGTCGAGGTAGGTGTGGGAATGTTTGCCCGCTTAGGGCCTCAGCTTATTTTCTAGTTGGCTGCCGCTGGACCCTCCCTCTCCAGCATCTACCCCCTCTAAGAGTAGAGCTCCTTGGAGTTGTTTCTCTTTGTGGAGTGACTCCTCTGTAGCTTCCTTCCCCATTTCCAGGGCTGCTTCTTCCTTTTGAAGTCTAATCCCACACCCATGTTGACTTTCAGAATGTGAAAGGTTTGCCTTATCTACTGAACTGTTGTCTTGTAGCTAAAATCACACTGTTTGCCGCTCCTACTCTCCTGTCGAATAGCTTCAATGAGACAGTATTCCACAGAAGCACCTAAGCAGACCAAACTTTTGAGGGTAATAGCAGACAGTAGTGAATAGATTCCTACTAAGGGAGAAAGCAACAAAGGAAGTGAAATTTTAAGAAATATATGTGTTTTCAAAACTCCACATACGAGTTTTTCTATACAAAGGTAATATAATTCCAAAGAGTGTTAAATCCTTCCGACATCAGGACGTTTGCAAACACATGTGTGGTACTCAGGCAGGCATGGACAACTCTTCCCCCAGCAGCTCACTGACAAGAATTGGTTTGAACCAATTAGACATGTGTGTTCTAGGGAAACCCACACCTTTGCAAGCTTAAAGAAAAATTATAGACAGTTTACTCTTGCTCTACTTAGACAAGACAAATTCTTAGTAGGCAAATGAACTCTTCTAGTGTAAATTAGACACATTCTGAGAGTTGCTTTGGCCAAGCACAGTGGCTCATGCCTGTAATCCCAGCACTTTGGGAGGCTGAGGTAGGTGGATCACCTGAGGTCAGGAGTTCGAGACCAGCCTGACCAATATGGTGAAACCCTGTCTCTACTAAACATACAAAAATTAGCCAGTCGTCATGGCATGCTCCTGTAGTCCCAGCTACTTGAGAGGCTGAGACAGGAGAATTGCTTGAACCTGGGAGGTGGAGGTTGCAGTGAGCCAAGATCACGCCACTGCACTCCAGCCTGGGTGACAGAGCAAGACTCCATCTCAAAAAAAAAAAAAAGGTGCCTTGAACTTCCATGGGCGTGTGATCTGTGTAGCTGCACAGGGTTCCAAACTCAGAATGGTTTAATGCTCTGGGTTTAATGCTCTGCTCTCTTGAGTATAGAATTCTTAAATTTTGAACAGGGGGGCCCTGCATTTTTGTTTTGCACTTGGCCCCTCAAACTAGGCAGCCATTCCTACTTTTAGGTCATGATTAAGAAAAGAAAGGTTCTAAGTGTACTCATAGCTTTTGCTCTCTGTCTAATCTCTTGTTAATTCACATGCATGGCTAGAATCTCCTTTGAGACTGGAACCCTCTTCCACAGTAAACTGAGCTTGTAAAACTTTGCCCCTTTTAATTATGGTGGGAAGGGTCATGGGAGTTGCTCTGTCTTAGTGGTTTTTCATGGCCAGTGGAAATATAATATTCCCTCCCACCTCCCCTACTCTATTCAGAGCAGCCCACAGCCATGGGTTTATGATCACCACTTCAGGCCTGCTTTTCACCTCTGTCCTCCCAGAAATAAAACAAACGGTGAGATTTTGCTCTTTTAGGGGAAACGACAAGTTCAGCAAACTTAAGACTGCATTTGTGGCCATGGTTTGAAAAGAAAGCCCAAAAAGTGAAGGAATATGAACATGGTGGGCAGTGGTGCAGCCCCAAGGATGGTTAATTTGAGGCGTGGGGTGGCTGGGACCTGAGACGGCCACCAGCAAACTGACTCCAAGTGAGATGGATGTCCCTTCCCTGAATCACAGGAAGACATCCCACCTCCCAGGCTGCCTGTTAAGGATGTGGGACTGTGTTATGAATATTTAATTAGTACCTTTTAATGGTTTGGTTTTTATCATCTCTCTTATTTAAAAATAATTCTGACTTCATTCCTCCCCCCAAATATAAATAAAAGCAAAATAGCGCTGAGAGAGCATTTGCTATGGTTTCCTAATCATTTTTCTCGTTGTAATGCCCAAGACTCAGTGCTCCCTGGGTGTACTTGAGGTTAGAAAGATTCTCTAAAGTGCTCCATCCTTCCTCGTTCCCCTCCCTCAGTTCCTGGCCTTTGCAGGAACTAAAGTTTGTGCCTCTTTTACTGGAAGATTGTCCGAGTGATTAATTACCAAATAAGAATAGAGTTAGCCCTGGATCTTTAGTTCCCCCACCTCCTGCAAGACATTGAGTATAATTATCTAGAGAGTTCGTTAAATGCATGATAGTTATGCTAGTTCTCCCTGAACAGAGACAAATGGTGAGAAATGATTAAACTGCTCGCCTAACTAATAACTCATGGCGACAATTTTATATGGAAAGCCACATAAGGAGTGACACAGCATGAATCAAGAATAACCTCTGGAATAAACTGCAAATAGTAGTAAATATTGAAGAAAAGACAACATTTAACCATCTAAACTGTCCTGCAGTGACCTAGCCCTAATTTTGCCTCAGTCGATCAGTAACAGCTGACATTTATATGGCACTTCACTGGTTATAAGTGTCTTGTAGGTACACAATCATATTTTTCATGATCTGAGAAAATCCAAAAGGGCAGCTTCCCACTGGAAATCCTCATTGTGGACTTGGACAATAAATAATGAAGATGAGACTTCATTATAGGAACCAAGTGACTGGAAGGGCAATGGGGACATGGCAGTACCGCCTGGCACAACAGCACCTACATATTCATCCTCTGCCAAACTACCCAACACGCAGAGTTTCTTCACCTTCCTGGCTTTTCTCTCTTCTACCTCTGGGCCTCCCTCCCCTCAGCCTGTTAAATGGCCAACTTGCCACCCCTCCCCTCCTCAGCTTTAGCATTCAGTTCTTATTGCTGCATCTCCCTGCTTTCCAGAGCTCCTGATTACACAGAAGCGACATCTAAGCAAGGCCCATCACTCTCCAGACCACGTGGCCCCTTTGGTTGCCCCAGCCTCACTGTCCAGCGTCCTCTACTTCACCCTCCTTGCTCTGAGAACACTGCTTAAAGCAGGCAGCTCCATGCACAAACCATGGATGTGTTTTCTCACCTTGTGCCTCTGCCCAGAGCACCTTCCTATCTGGACCAAAATATCTGGACCAAAAGTCGGCACACTTTTGCTGTCAAGGGCCAGACAGTAAATATTTGAGACTTTGCAAGCCACACAGTCACTGTTGCAACAACTCAACTCACAAAAGCAGCCACAAACAATTCAGAAACAAATGAGCATGGCTGTATTCCCATACAACTCGATTTATAGAAACTAGAGTTGGAATTTCATATTGTTGTCATGTGGCGTAAAATATTCTTCTTCTCTTGATTTTTTTTCAATTATTCAAAAACATAAAAACGATTGTTAGCTTGTGGGCTGCATAAAAACAGGCAGTGGGCTGGATGTGATCCAGGGGATGTAGTTTGCCAGCCCCAGGCCTAGACTATTACTAGTCTTTCACAGCCATGTCACATATCACCTTATTTGGTAAACTTCCCTGAGTGTTGAGCATTTTAAGCAAAAGGCCCCCTGTCTATGATCTGATGGTGTTACGGGATCTTTGGGGTGTTACTTTTCTTGCTGGAAACCTGCGGCCGATGGTGTCTTTGCTCGAGTTTTGCTTTGGGCCTACTGGGCTTGTTCCGCCCACTTGGCCATGTAGGCTGTGCTCAGCTCATACTACCAGCCTGGATCCCACACCTCCAGGGGAGTCTGTGAGTCAGGCATGGAGCGGCGGGGGCTGTGTGAGCAAGTGAGGGGTCCAGCCACTGTGCAGTCAGACACACCGGCTGCTGCCATGATGTGGGCAGCTCCAGGTGCCAGCATGGGTGCCAGCTCTCTGCAAGGCTGCAGCTGGACCAGGCACACCACAAGCAGCTTCCCCTGCTGGCACCGGGAATTGCGATGGTGCCCAGAAGCTTGGAGATACCAGGAACCACAGGGTTCCAGAGAGGGAGTCACAGCCCTGGCTCAGGGAGCTCCCAGGTCTGGGCTCCCTGAAGGGCCACAGCTCTTCTCCCCTTTTCTTCACTTGCAACATGGTGAGCAAGCAGCGTGTTTCAACTCTGTTTGTGTTACAGCTCTTTTAGCCCTGCCATTTGATGGGTCCTGAGTTCTTGTCCTGCAACCAGGAAGAATGAGTGATGCAGAAAAGTGGAGAGTGAGCAAGAAAAAGAGGAGCTTTGTTGAGCAACAGAACAGCTTAGAGGGGACATGCAGGGGTTAGGCCCTTTCTACAGCCAGGGCATCCCGACGAGTGTTCAGCTCCTATCACAGAGGAGACCCTGGAGTGAGAAGCTCCTCTCTGCAGGCAGGTCATCCCATCATCTCTGCAGCTCTCAGCAGAGGCAGCACTGGACGGGGTCATTCCTGTCTACATGCAGGTCGTCCCATCATCTTCCCAGCTCTCAGCATAGAGGAGGTCCTGAGTGGGTAGCTCCTCTCTGCAGCTAGTCATCCTGATGTCTCCTCAGCTTTGGCAGAGCCTGGGGCTTTTATAAGCCACAGAGGGAAAGAAGTGAATGCCAATTGGCCCGTGACCATGGGTGGGCCTGGAAAAGGAACCACAGGTTCCCACTCCAGTCGGTGGGACTGGCAGCCCAGTCCACAGCCTTCAGGCCCTCCCTGACGTGAAGGTAGGGCCTCACCGGGGACTTGCCCCCCTTCCACCCAGGAACCTGTCTGCCTCCTGTCGATGTTTATTGTTCCCAGGCTGTAGGTGCCAAGGGGCACCTGTAGGCCAGTGGCGAGCTGCCCTCAGCCCCTGCCTTGGCTTCACACCTATGCTTGTTGGCACCCAAAGTCCAGAGGGGGCCAAGGTGGAAGGGGCCTGGTGTGTCAGCACTGCCCTAAGCGTGTGCACACCCAGCCAGGCTGTAACAGCCCTGGACTCAGCCCTGACTTTGCTCCATGATCAGAGCAGGCGCTGACAACAGGGAGAAACTAGGCAGCAGGAGCAGGCATTTCGGAGCCTGTGACAGCAGGGGTGGCCTTCATGGGCCTCCAAGAGCACAGAGATGTCTGGGTCTGCAGTTTGATTTGGGTGGCTGCAGCTGCACCCTGAGGGGTGGGGCTCCTGCCTGCTCCATGGAGCAGGAGGCCTGGGTCTGCAGCTGCAACTTGGGTGACTGCAGCTGCACCTGGGAGGGTGGGGTTCCTGCCTGCTCCTGGCCCCTCCAAGAGCACAGGGATGCCCGGGTCCACAGTCGTGGCTTGGGTGGCTGTAGCGGCACCCAGGGAGCTTCTGCCCCAACTTGGAAGGGGCGGGGCACCTGCTTGTCCCCAGTTCCCACTGGCTCCATGGAGTGTGCATACCTGGCCGCACCTCCCTGCTGCAGCCAGTGTGATGGCAGCGGCTGCTCCAGAAGGCCTGCCCCTGCCATAAGTGGGACCCAATTCATACTTCTTTGTCAGCTCTTTCCATTAGATACTGATAATCTGCTTACATTTCTGACTGTCTACCAGCAACTAAGGCCCTTACGGGCAGGGCTGGTGATCCAGGCCTGGCCTGCTGCTCCCAGCAGCCACTGAGTGGAATTGGGCACTCTGGGATGGTGTCTGAGCCATCTTCTCTGATTCGCCTGGGGCCCTAGGGGACAACAGATCACTGAGCATGAGAAAGGGGCACGTGGGCCACAGTGGGGGCCAGACCCAGTCACCTGGTCTGGAGAGGAGGCAGTCATTATGGAAAACATGTACAGTGGTCTGAATGAGTGTGTCTCCCCAAAATTCGCATGTTGAAACCTAATCCCTAAGGTGATGGCATTAGGAGATGGGGACTTTGAGAGGATTAGAGGCCCCAGAGAGCTACCCTGCCCCTTCTACCATGCGGGAACAGTGAGAAGTCACTGTCCATGAATTAGAAAGTAGGCCTTCGCCAGACACAGAAGTTTCCAGCGCTTTGATCTTGGACTTCCCAGCTTCTAGAACTGTGAGAAATAAATTTCTGTTGTTTATAAGCCATCCAATCTATGGCATTACAGCATAGGAGCCTGAATGGATTAAGATGGCATAAAACAATGCTTGAAACATGAAAACTCCAGGAAGGAGAGTAGGTCCTCCAAGGGGGGGCATGTGAAGAGGAGGGCATTTCCCTGCTGTAGGAGTCTTCTAACGCTTGGAGGTAGTTTCCTGCCTCAGAGTAACCAGCACTACCCCAAACCCATAGGCTCAGAATTTTCCACAGTGCCTGGGGATCTGCATTTTAAGTAGGTACCCAGGTGATTCTTCTACAAATCACAGCTTGAGAATGACCCTGCCCTGCTTGAGTTCAGACTATTTGGCGGTCTCTGAAGATTGATTCAGGCTGCATCAAAGTTAGGGACATTGGGGTAATCACCTGTCCAGCATCCATATAGCTCTAGCAGGAGGCACAGATATCCTAAGGACTCCCGGGGTCCAAGACAACACTGGCCACCATGTGGGCATCCACAGAGCAGTAGAACACAGTGCATCCATGCAGGTGAGCTCAGCAACGGTGGGCAGGGCCAGAGCAGTGGCAAGACACCGGTGGAGAACAAGACATGAGGAATGTGAGGAGTAGGAATGTGAGCAGTGGGGTAGACACTAAGCCAGCAGATATAGGACAGGCCTAACTCATTACTCAAGCCACCTGGAAAAGTCAGACGCATAGACTCTGCAGTCAGCCTCTCTGGTTTGAGTCCTAGCTCCACTTCTTACTAGCTGGGTGGGTGACCTTGGACAGGTTATTTCATCTCTCTTTGCCTTAGTGCCTCGTCAGTAAAATAGCGACAATAACAGTTCCTACCCATGGTTTGTTGTAGGATAAAATGGGTTAACACATGTGAATATATCAGAACAGTATCTGAGATGCAGTTGGCATCACGCTGTCATTGCTGTCATTGTTATTACCATCAAGAATCCACAGCCAGTAAGACCTAAAAAGCATTTATGCTACCAAATTAGTGTTTGGCAAACAGTTGTTCAACTGCACTGAACTATGTCAAGCTGCAACCTGGGTCTCTCCTTGGCCAGTGTGTATCAGGCTCCAAAACTAACTCTATCCTCCTCTTGGGGTCTCGACTCTTCACAGAGAAAAATGATTGACTTCAGGTAGGCTTAGGAACCAATATGGAGGAAACTCAGCTTCTAGAATTGTACTACCCTGATGCTGCCATTTAGAGTATGGTCAAACTGCTTAAACTCTATCAGACTTCATTTTCTTATCTGTAAACATGGCAATAACCTCCAGCATATGGTTTTTGTGAAAATTTAAATAAATGATATTCTATTTAAGTTACTGATCTTTTCTTCTCAAAAAGAAAAGCAATCTAGCTAGGGTTATTTATATGGTAATGAACTTAATCTGGTTGAAGTGCCAGTATTTTTATGAACATTTAAAAAAGCAGAAAGCGAATCTATTTAAATCATACATATTTCTAATTGGTGGGATAAGATCAGGGGGTCCCCTCTTTTGCCTTTTGTCTACTGTTAACCCACCACTCCAAAACCCACAACAGGAGAACAGATTGTCTGGATATACTGTATTTATTTTAGATGTTCCTATGGAATAAATTACTTCTGAATTTAGTGGCTTAAAACAATGATAAACATTTATCATCTTACACCATTTCTATGGATCAGGAAATTGGGAGCAGCTTAACTGAGTGGTTCTGGTTCAGGGTGTCTCAAGAAGTTGTAGTCAAAAGTCATCTAGGGCTGCAGCCATCTAAAGGCCTAATTAGAGGTGGAAGATTTGATTCCAAGATGGTGCACTCACATGGCTGGCAAGTCGGTGCCGGCTGTTGGAAGAAGACCTTATTTCCTCATCATGTGGCCCTCTCTGCAGGGCTTCTTGAGTGTTCTTACAATGTGGCAACTGGCTTTCCCAAGAGCAGGTAATCCAAAAGAAAGCAAGGGAAGCTACAATGACTTTAGTGACCCAGTCTCAAAAATCCCACTGTCTAATTTCACAGTATCCCATTGGCTGCACAAGTCAGCCTTATTCAAAGTGGGAGGAGATGACACAGGGTGGAATATCAGCACCAGAATCACTGGGGGCCATCTTGCAGGCTGGCCACCACATTTACAAGGGACTTAAAAAGCCTGTTTTCTTATGGACTAGATTAAATCAACTTTTAAAATATGCTGTTTTACTCTAAAATTCCCTTGGTCAACACTTCACCAAGATTCTTTAGTTTAAACAAATGCTGGAAATAGGAAGTTAATTCCCAAGGCCATATTTTGCTTATTCCTGACTGGGTATGGTATGAGTGGGCAGATTCTTCTGGGGGAGTACATCAAGGAATGAGACATGGCATTTCTCACCCTGAAACAAATAGTTTAGTATCTTCTTAAACTTTGTATTGCTGGCACATGTGTGCTAAAATAAAAACCTTAGACAAATTAAATTTAACACGGTTTAGTTGAACAAAGAATGATTTGCAAATTGGGCAGCCTCCCAAGCCAGAGTAGGCTCAGAGACTCCAACGCAGCCATCTGGTGGAAAAGTTATGGTCAGAAAAAAAGAAAGTGACATACAGAAAACAGAAGTGAGGTGCAGAAACAGCTGGATTGGTTACATCTTGGCATTTACCTTATTTGAACATGGCTTGAACAGTTGGCCCCCTTTGATTGGCCAAAACTCAATGACTGGCACAGAAATAGGTTACACTCTGTTTATACTTCCATTTAATTTATAGTTCACCATATAGGGAGAAACTTTTAGGCTAAATTTAAAATATATTAAGGAGGCAGCTTTAGGCTAAACTTGATTTAACATGTGTGTATGGTAGATACCAGAATATTTCACAACAATATCCATGTTCTCTTCTTCTTAAGATAGGTCCTTGGGACTAGTTCTTATGACTGGGATGTAAGCAGAAATTATGTATGTCATCTTCAGACTGAGGCGTTTGAGTGGAATGTGATTTATCCATTCTCCCTCTCTTTTGTCACCTGTTGATAGGATGCAAAGCATTGGTAGAGGGAACCATGGTACTAGAAGATGACAGAGCAACCAGTTTGAAAGAGCCTGGATCCCTAAATGAATGTATGGAGCAGAGTTCTCTCTCTGCCTCCTGAGAGATCCATGTTGAATGGTGATGAGAGTGAGAAATAAACCTTCATTGTACGAAGCCACTGAAATGGGTTTTTGTTACTGTAGCAAGTATTACTTGCTGCTACTAATGCCAAGTATAAATCATATTTAAATCTTTGCCATCCTGGGATTCAATTTAATTATTACAAAACTAAATTCTTGTCGACTTTAATATTCATGTTTTCTCATAGAAGATACCATTTTTTAAACAATAAGAGTGCCAAGCCCCAGAACATAGCTCTAAGGTGAAAATGTATAATGTCATAACTTATTACATGACATCTGGGTCAAGAGAATAGAGAAGATGGTGGGGTTTAAAAATAACAAGTAAATAAGGGTTATAAAAAATGCAATACTATATAAAAATTGATCCAATGTATTCAAAAATTAAAGACTCTCTATCTCTTAATAAATACCAAAGTTCCACAAGATTCTTTATATACACCAAGGACGAGGCCTGTAGAAAAAACAAACAAACAACTTTAACCTTATAATTCTAGAATGAAGGATCATCTCCAGAGTCCTCAGTAGGGCACTTATAAACAGCTCCTAAAATCTTGTCAGCACAATCAAGGGCTGTTTCTCAATCTCTTTCTATAAAAAACTAGACTCTGTATTAGTCTGTTCTCAGGCTGCTAATAAAGACATACCCAAGACTGGGTAATTTATAAAGGAAAGAAGTTTAATCGACTGACAGTTCCACATGGCTGGGGAGGCCTCACAATCATGGCTGAGGAGGAAGGGGAACCAAGACACGTCTTACATGGAGGCAGGCAAGAGAGCATGTGGAGGGAACTGCCCATCATAAAACCATCAGATCTCGTGAGACTTACTATCACGAGAATAGCACGGAAAAGGCCCACCCTCCCAATTCAATTACCTCCTATAGGGTCCCTCCCACTACATGTGGGAATTATGGGAGCTACAATTCAAGATGAGATTTGGGTGGGGACACAGCCAAACCACATCAGACTTTATTCGTTTTGGTTCTTCCTTTGAGAAAACTGAGTCCCAAAAGGAAATGGAGGAAAACATGGCCAGCAGTGCTGACTCTCACCCCATTCACTTCCCGCCCTCAAGGGTGTGCTGCCCTTTCCTTACCACCACCCACTCCAGGGCCGTCACCATCGCAGTGGGGGTTCTCCGTGTTTCCTGAGATCTCAAACGCAAGCGTTTCTTGGGGCAGCAGCGGGGGGCCTCGCCATGGAACTCCCGGCTCCCACGAGGGTTTCGGTGCCTGCTGGCTTTTCCGGCTTTGAGCATCTGCACGAGAAGCCCCCTGCTGGCCACATTCCTGGCGTGGGGACCTCGGGCTACATAAATTTCATTTCTCTCTTCTCCCTCCTAAGTGTCTTCCACTATTTTCCTTTGTTGGCTCTGGACTTGTTCCAAATGCAGCCCTACTAAACTTTCGGGGGGCCTGAGTGTTTCTGGCTTTAAGGGGTGCAGTGGGGCGGGGGGTGCAGAGGGGCCGGGGCTGCGCTGGGAGATGGCGTTGTGTTAAGTGATCGTGGACACAGTGGTATTTACAGCCTCACTAACGTGCCTTGTCTTGCTGCCTTAGCCTCTGACTGTGAATAAAGCAGTTCTCCTATTTTTTTTTTTTTTTTAAGACAAATGACAAATAAAGCTGGGTAAAGAAAGTAATCATTTACTTTGTGTCTTGGGACATGACATTTGTTTTCCAACATCTTTCGGAAAGCTGGAGTTCCCTAATGCCCTGCTAAAGAAAATGATTGACATCTTTCAGAGGGCGAGGAAATTTATGCGCTGTAAAACAATTTCCAGGACGTTGGAGATGAGTAATTTCCCTCTCTATCAGTATGTATACAAAAGAAAAGGGACCCAGGGCGCTGATGTAATTGTATGAAAAATAAACGTGTGGCAAAGGAATAGTAAAAATACTTGAACTGAAAACAAAGAGAAGTAATCATTTTTTATAGTTTGGCTGTAGTCACTGAACAATTGATTTAGATGACTAAGTCTAACACATCTGTATTTACATGATCTGGAAAACATAAATTACTAACATGTAGAAAAATTTTGGAGAGGGGAAGTAAACTACAGCTTAAGTATCTGATGAAGTTATCTAGCAAGACACTTTTTCATCTCTGCTGAAGTCTTGATTACATCTAGCATGACTGTGCCATCTAGTGGTTTCACAGTAACTGCCTCGAGTTGGAGGATACAGTTCGGAAAATTGCTTTGAATATCCCATGAACTCTTGGGTAGGTGCAAAAGTAATTGCTGTTTTTGCCATTAAAACAGCAATTTCTTTTGTACAAATCTGGCCCAATAAGAAAGAGATTGAAAGAGTATTTCCACAGCACCCACATGCAGCTAGTTCTGAATTACTTAAGCCAATCATGGCATGAAAGCTCATGAACTTCACACAAATGCCTAAATTCAAACCACTGATTTCATCATCTAAAAGCATCTACTCGGTGTCAAAATGCGTCTTGTGGCTGTATATCAAAGACACCATCAGGCTCTGTGGGCTTTGGCACTGTCCCCAGATGTTTATCTGCTGAGGAGAGGAGCTGCAGGCTTCTCTTTCCTCTGTTCACAAGGTGCTAAGAGATACTGAGAATATCTGTAGCAACTAATAAGGATACAGAAGAACCCCCAAATTCAATAGCCATCCATCAAACAACCAAAGGCTGATGTTCTTCACACAATAATGTTGACTTCCCCATATTTCTTGCTCTGAAATGTTGGGGATCTTTGATCATTTTAGCTTTAAAGTTGGAGCCCAGCCACACCAGCTTGTGATCTGTCTTCCTCTACCTGGAATCCCCCGCTCTCTCATCTGCATTCTGGAGGCCACCAGTGCCCACCTAAGGTTGTTCCCAGCTCGCAAATGTCCCCAGTTCTGTGCAGTTCCCTGCTAAGCCACTCACATTCTCAACTGCAGAGACCTCAATGCCAACCACAGTACAAGAGCCACAAGAAACTCAGGGAAGAAAAATTAGAAAACAATCTCCAGATCTCCAGGGAAGGAATAGTCATAGTTTATGTTACAAGTTGTTTTGAATAACTGCACACTTCATGTAGATCTATAAAAACGTCAATGTACAGAGTGGTAAAACAGCTAGGCTAAGAGGGGAGCAAGGCGGGGCCAGAACCCTCTATAAACTTTGGAAATGTTAGAAAAATGGAAAAGTGTCATAATGTTTTAAACATAATTCTACTTTTGAAACTAGAGTATTCCAAATCATTGACATGATTTTGAGATATAATTTACATAACACAAAATTCACCAATTGAAAGAGTGCAGCTGAGTAGTTTTTAGTATATTCACAAAGTTGTGTAACCATCACCTCAAACTGATTTTAGAACATTTTCATTACTCCTAAAATAAACCCGTATGCACAGCAATCACTCCCAATGCCCCCTTCCTGCTCCAGCCCTTGGAAATCACAAATGTACTTTCTATCTCTATGGATTTGCCTATTCTGGATGTTTTACACAAATGGAATCATACAATATGTGGCCTTTGGTGTCTGGCTTCTTTCACTCAGCATGTTTTCAAAGCTCACCCACCTTGTAGCATCACAGTACTTTCTTTCTTTTTATGGCTGAATGATATTCCATTGTATGGGTATACCAAACTTTACACATTCATCAACTGATGGACACATGTTTTTCTACTTTTACTATTATGAATAATCCCGCTATGAACATTCTTACACAAGTTTTTGTACATGATTTTTTTTCAGTTTTTGTAATGAATATTTTCAAAATGCTCTTGGGTATATATATCTAGGAGTGGAATTTCTGGTTTACATGGTAATTCCATGTTGAGAATTCTACGTGACAATTCTTTAACTCTGAAAAACTGTCCAGTTGTTTTCAGCAGCATCTGCACCATTTTACATTCCCCCCAGCAATGTATGAGGGCTCTAATTTATCTGTGTTCTTGCCAACACTTGTTATTTTCTGTGTTTAAAAAATATATTACCACTATAGCCATCTTAGTAGATGTAAAGTGATCATTGGTTTTATTTTAAAGAGCAAAAATTAATGCAAATACAGACCAGAAAACAAATCAATGCCCTTTGGAGATTGAAAAGATCCCATTATAAGAAAGTCAACTACATACTTCTACCTCACTTAGCACGGAGGAGAATAATTACACAGCCTGTTCAGGTACAGACTTTGCTACTAGGGCGTTTGTAGGATGAGAGAGTGAGTCAGAACTGTCTTCGTTCATCCCACTGATGCAAGAAGGTTCTCTACAATTTATCTGACAGTTAATCATTTCATTCAATTTATCCAGTGGCAGGAAACTCTTTTCTTACCATTTTATTTATAATTTCTAGAATGCCCTTCTTGACATTTTCAGTTTGTCATCTTATAACTTCCTGTAAAGTTTAAAACCAAGTGACAAATTTTAAAGTATACCAAGCCACTTCCCATGTCCTCAGTCTCAATACTTCTTTCCATGAAGCCACATTCACATATTAACCTTTTCTATAAAGTCATAATTTCCATTCCTGTGCCATCTCTGACACCTTCCTCTAGATATTACAATGTGTCAATATCCTTCTAAGCAGCTATCCTCAAATATGAACAAAGTGTACTCTGGCCAGTGGGGAATACCATGAGACTTTTATCAGTTGTGGTACTGTGTTTCTCTTAATAATACAGTGCGAGTCTGCAGGACTTTTTGCAACTATGTAAGATAGCTCAAATAGGGCTTCCATCAAATCTGCTAAAATCCTCAAGACTTTTTCAAATGACCTGCTGTTACCCTGCTGCTCTTGGCTAGTTGGTTTTTGAAGTTTATATTTCTCCATATTAAATCTCATTTTAAAAATTTTAGTCTATAATTCCAGCTTGTTATAATCCTTTGGATTCACCTCACCATGCCAGCTTTATGTTACTTATGAATTAGAAAGATATTTTTATTGATGTTTGACCAATTCCTTATTATGAACCATGTGGAAAGCCTCCTCTCCAGATGAGCATCTATTCTAGGAGGCAGCACCATCCAGCAGCAATGACAGAATAGCTGTTCACTTGTCTGCCTACTATTACATTGAAATCTTACTGTCCATGTTAAATACTAGTCACTTAATAAATATTTGTTTAACTGAATTGAATAATTTCCCTTTCAAATGTCAGCCTAGAGCTTTATTGATGTCCCTTGATAAAAATCCCACTCTTTAGCTATCTTAAGCCATGGTTAAAAAAGAAAAAATCAATGACACTTTCTGTACAGCTAACAATTCACTTCCTAATATATCCTCCTTCATCTTTCAAGTTCTTATAAAAATCGCTTACATTTTTTCAAGCTTTTTTATGTGCCATGATTTTTGCTAAGCATTTTATGTAAATTAACTCATTTCATCCTTACATCAAACCTGTAAGTTCCATTTTTATTTTCATTCTAGGTATGAGAAAACTGAGGCACAGGGAATTTAAGTAAATCATCCAGGGTCACATGGTCAATTGCTTAGCAGAGTCAGAATCTGAACCCAAGTCAGTTCCAAGCTAGAGCTAGGAAGACTTTTATGAAGTCGTGACCATCCCCTAAAAAAGGAGAGAAACTCCTATTGGTGATATCCTACTGACAACACACACTTTTTTAGCCACATCCCAAAGATTTCTGCCAGTAATTGACACCTTTCATTCAAAAGTGACCCACAGGGGAGTGGTTGCCTTGGAAAGAGGAGGGAATGAATTGAAACTGAGGTAGGAGGCAAGACTTTACTCCAAACTGGATTGAAGACTGGCTGAAACAGGGAGGAGGTGAAAACACCTTTCCATAAGACATGTGTTACTCAGGGTTCTCTAGAGGGACAGAACTAGTGGAATATATATATATAGGAGTTTATTAAGTATTAACTCACATGATCTGTCTAGAGAGACAGAACTAATGGAATATATATATATATATATATATATATATATATATATATATGAGGAGTTTATTAAGTATTAACTCACATGATCACAAGGTCCCACAATAGGCTGTCTGCAGGCTGAGGAGCGAGGAGAGCCAATCCAAGTTCCAAAACTGAAGAACTTGGAGTCCAATGTTTGAGGTCAGGAAGCATCCAGCACGAGAGAAAGATGTAGGCTGGGAGGCTAAGCCAGTCTCTCTTTTCACATATTTCTGTCTGCTTATGTTCTAGCCACGCTGGCAGCTGATGAGATGGTTCCTACCCAGATTGAGGGTGGGTCTGCCTTTCCCAGCTCACTGACTCAAATGTTAATCTCCTTTGGCAACACCCTCACAGACACACCCAGGATCAATACTTTGTATCCTTCAATGTAATCAAGTTGACGCTCAGTATTAACCATCACACGTGTCCACCAGTGTCATGTCAATTTATCATTGCTATGGCAACACCCGGAAGTTACCACTCCTTTCCATGGCAGTGACCAGGAATTTACCACCCTTTTTCTAGAAATGTCTGAAAAACCTGCCCCTTAATTTGTATGTAATGAAAAGTGGGTATAAATATGACTGCAGAACTGCCCCTGCTACTCTGGGCACCCTGCCAATGGGGTGGCCCTGCTCTGGAAGGAGCAGTCCCTCTGCTGCTGCAGTGCACGGCCGCTTCCATAGAAGTTGCTAACACCACTGGTTCATCTTTGAGGTTTTTCCTGGGCAAAGCCAAAAACCCTCCCAGGCTAAGCCCCAGTTTGGGGGTTCACCTGCCCTGCATCAAAACCAAGAAGAAACTAATGAGGTATTACCCATTCACATGTAATGTCTTGTCACTTTTATTTTTAAAAGAATGCAAAATTACAAAATGTAAGTATGCATTTATTCCAAGTGCTGGATTCCTATGTGTTGTTATGTTCTAGATACTTGCCTTCATTTTTCCAGTTACCGAAATAATATTTTTAAAAGCAAATCTGCAGATGTGTGGACATTTTGATGCATGTGAAGTTGCTGATGTGGCTGCCCTTTTGACATAGCTAGAGGAGGTAGGTCTGCAGATTTTTACATTTTATCACAACAAATTTAACATATGTCAGCAAAATGCAATTGAAATCCCTTTAGAATGGTTATAATCTTCATAGTTTCTTCTAGAAGATCAATTTACCTTGCAACACTAGGGAGAAAACACCCAGAACCCCTTCAGGTCCGCTGATTCCTCTCAGTAGCTCCAATGATTAGCTTCTATTTAAAGAGCAAGGCAAGGGCATTAGGGAATGGCCTAATGATGAGATCTTAGTGTATGCAAATTTACTGCACATGTTGGCAGCAAGAGGAAATTAAACAATTGTTGACTGATTATTTCTAAGATACAAGATCATGACGGCTTTTTTTCATATACTTTTCATACATGTTCCAAATTTTCCACAGGAAAAGAAATTATTTTAATATATCCTCCTTTGTCTTTCAATGTTTTAATTCACTTTGAAGTTTATTACTGAATGCATTGACAGCCTTAAACACTATTCAGTTGGCAGTTTCAATTGAAAGTTTCAATTGGCAATTTCAATTGGCACTATTCAATTGAAAGTTTACTGTCACCTGATTGCAGTGAGTGCATCTTGGCTTCTATCTTTCTGTCCGTTGCCTACCTAGTACACAGTCAGCTTTTACATCTTTATTTTATTTACTTTTTAGAGAGGGAGTCTTACTAATGTTGCCGAGGCTGGACTTGAAATGGACCCAGGAGATCCTCCCATCTCAGTCTCTGGAGTAGCTGGGGCTACAGGTGTGAGCCATCATCCACTTGGGCTCACATCTTTCTTAATATTGTTTCTTCCTGTTTTTTTCTTCTTCTCTCACCTTCTAAATTCCTGTTTCTATGTACTATATACTGGGAAATTAAATAAGTGTGCTTTTTAGAATTGATGGTAAAATAGAGTAATCTAACTCTAAGTAAATGTTTGAAGAATGTTTTGTTGTGGAGGATTGTTCTGCATCTTTAGGATGGGTTTTGTGACAGTTATTTTACGGATCTTAGAGGGAAAAATTACGTGGGGGTTTGGAGCATCTGAACCAGAAGGCTGAGGTTTCTACAGATCCAAATATCTGTCAAGTGAGTCATTCTTATATTGATCCAAACTCTGCACACTATTTGTTTTACCCTTAGAGAGGCTATGAATAAACTATGTCTTGCTGCTGAAACTAGTGCCTTGAAAATCAAAACTAAGACACGTGAGCCATTGTGACAAAAATAGATTTTTTTCCATTTCTATAATTTATTAGATGATGAAAGTCAATCTTCTGATCTTTTCAGTCCAACAATTTATCTTTAGAGCAAGTTCACAGAACAGTTTGTGTCCCATGGTTAAGTCATTTGGATTCAACCTTATGGACTGATTTTTGAAGAGTGCTCTGTTTTACAAAGTACAACTAATATATTATAATTGTAGTTGTTGGGTTCTTAAGACACATGTTATATGATTGCTTATGTTAATATTGTCTCCCAAGAAGCCTGTAATCAGATCTATGTTGTTTTGAGACTGAAGATCATTGGGAAAAGCTTTTTTTTATTTTCAGAGATTATTGAATTGTTTCAATTCCATTTTTAGAATGGCTATTTATTTCCCTTGCTGTCCTTGAATTAGAGAGAGTTGACACTGACTCCATTTTATAGAAACATACTTTGGGTTATTTTTTAGGAATAAGAATAGTTTGAATTGAATCTCCAGTATTTCTGTTCCCACTGTGACTATAACATCTAATATGTAAATAGTGCTTTATGGCTTCAAAATATACCTGATCTCATCTGGTACTTAAATGAAGAAAGCAGGCATGGCCGATGTTACCCAAAGAGAAGGAACACAAAGGTTTTCTTCTGACTCCTGCAGAGGAGGCTTCTCACCACTCTGAGTGGCTGACAGCATTAGTCTTTGAAATGGCTGGTTTTTCCCTCATTAAAGAATCTTGGCCAATGTTGACTTAGCAGTTTTTATCTGTATTTGCTTCCTAATTTTTAGTTTTGATAAAGAAGTCTCACTTCAAGTTTTCATTTTATGAATTAATGATTCCAAATGAGAAACAGTGAAGAGCACACATAATTTACTATATAGAAGAAAGCCAGTGAGCTGTCAGAATCTCTCCATTCTAAACTTGACTTTGAAAAAGATAGATCTGAAAATTGGCTAAATATTCCAGCTTTCTTTTTGTAATCAATCATTGAAATATGGTTCATAAAAAGGAAAATGGCATTTTTAAATCATATCTATTTGTATGTAAGACTTGGAGAAGTTTTAATGCTACAATATAATTTTCATTTTGAAGTGAGTCATTTATCTCCATGGCTATGATCTATGGCTTCTTCTATGTCTGGAATGCCACATGTCATATTAAAATTAAGATTGCAGCTTTAAGTGATGAAGAACAAACACTGGAATATTCTTTAGAAAAGCCTTTCCACACTCAGGCTATTTTCAAGTGAGCTTATGTTTAGACAACTAAATGAAATGTGATCCTCTTGAATTAAGGTTTATATATTTACACACAAGAGTGCGAGAAAAAGGGAAATAGCTTATTAGAACTTGCCTTCCTTATTGTCTTTAACTCTCCTGTTTTTTGTTTTTTAAACAAGTTTTAATAGTGCCACCTCCCTTAGGTCTTTATTGAAAGTAGACATATTTCTTAAAATAAGGAATATTCATGCAATTAACAAATACTCATAGTACCTCAAGTATGGACTTGGCCATTAAAACACATGTTTAGATATGAATGAAGTCTTAGAGAATTAAAAGTACCACCATTAACTTTGATTTTAATGTCTGTATTAGTTTTAATTAGTGGACATCCTGTCTCTTTTAAGCTGTATTTTCTCTCCAGCTCCTCCCCCACAATTTCCCGCTTCTAAGGTCACTGCCAGAGTTCACGCTGGCTCTGGTTGAGTTTCTGCCTCTAAGCTAGGAAACTCTGAGTTTTGCTTTCAACATGGAAAAAAATCATGCATGGATGAAAACTGGCATAAGTTAAATCCCTTAATTCCCTTAGTCCTTAATTAAGGGAATTGCAGAAGTGTTCATTTAATTACATTTAAACACCTAACTGATTCTCAGAAGTCCCCTAACTTCTAAGTTCACAAAGAGTGTGTGATAAAAGTTTCATAAGGCCCCATTTCAATTTTATGAACTGAATCCTTGCTTGATACTTTGGGGGTCTCATATATTTCATAGAGTCGTTTTTTGTTTTGATCGTTAATATACGTTGTTATGGGATTACTAGCCCAATTTTCATTCTTTCAGAAATTAATACTATAACTTTGAAAGGTAAAGAAGAGACCACACATGAACCTGGGAAAAAGTTACTTGAGAAACCAATTTGTGGTGTCATGGGCTTTGGAGGAGCTGGCCCGACCTGCCAAGCAAATGATTGGGCCAATGAACTCAAATCCCTTCAAGCTCCCCTGGCCTGGTGCTGGTGGCCACGTCACAAGCTGGTGGCAGGGCCCTCATTCTGCAGGTGCAGGACATTAACCCTGATTTGTGCTGGGGCAGCAGCTGAGCCTGGCAGTCTTTGAAATGACATTTTGAGACAAAAGTGGGGGGCTTATTTTGTCTTTCCTATTTCCTCCTTCTAGTTTAATTGAGTCCTTGCCAGATGACACTTGGAAGGATGCCAAGCCAGCACTTGACTCTTACTGCTAGAAATAGTGTGTGTTTGATTAAAAGCTAAAAATTGATGATATTTGATCCCTAAGTCCAAATACTGCCCCATGGAGGCATGCCAAAGCAGGTTTTCTATCCTGAGGAGCCTTGCTGGAAGATGGCTGAGTACACAGGATCGTTTAGGAATCTTTTCAAAGTCACAGTACTCATATTGTTTGCCAAGTGCTGTTCTAAGATCCTTAAATGTATTAACTTCATAATCCTTACACTGATTCCATGAAGTAGGGACTACTGTGATCACTTTCCCCTTTCTACTTGTAGATGTAGATCTTCAATGGAGGTGTTGAAACACTTGCCCAAGATCACCATTTAGGAGTAGGGCCAAGTTGTCTGGCTTCAGGGCCCATGCTCCTACCCACTAGTCACTGTGTCCCAGTGTCCCACCGCACCTCCAGTGAGATGGGTTCATTCGTCTGCAGTTCACATGGGTGCTTTGAAATCCAGGAGGAAAAGGCATCATTCCTCGTTGCAGTCAGGGCTACAAGGGCACTATCTTTTTTACTTCTTTATGGTAAACGTGCTACTCTCTTTTCTAGAGATACTGGTGAGCTCTAGAAAAATGTTCCCTTCTCTTAAAAAAAAGTTTTTCTTAAAACAAAGATAGAGGAAGAAAGAAGGAGGAAGGCGGAAAGGAGGGAGCGGGGCTAATTCAGTCAATGGGAAGCATTGGTGGGAGGAAGAGAAAACTCAAGGTATGCCTCCTCCGCCTCTCAGCCTCGGGCGGCTTCGTTGGCTGTGGCTGCATTGCCCTGGCACCAGCCCTTCTTGGCAAGCTCTCTATGGTTCCAGCTTCCTCCAAGTGCTCCCAGACCTTGGGCTCTAGTGAGACCCCTCCACCCCAGTCCCTCTAGTGCTGGGTAGGAGGGGTCAGGGCTAATCACTGTTGCCTCTCTCTCCCCACAGTGCAATCAATTCCTTGTTTTAAATTCCCCTTCTGGAAATAATTAGCATGGTATTTCTCTACCTGGCCAGATCTGTCTGAGCAGCCCTGTAATCTCTTAGAGTGCAGGAGCGTGGGGTGCATTTATTTCTTCCAAGAGTAGAAGATGGGCTTAGAAATAGCCTTTCAATTCCTTTTCCAGTCCAGAATTTCACAAAGCATAATGTTTAGTCAGCTCAATGCTACCAGTCTGTGACCAAAACTATGTTAAGAACGCAGGGCACCAAAGAGTAAAGAGGTCACACTAAGCGTAACCCCTTCCTGCTGCCCCACACTCCTCACGTCCCCCCCCCAACACTCCCCGTAATTACGTGGGTTGTGTTGTAACTGGTTCATCTAGCTACTAAATCAGAGAGACTCAGGCACTCTTTTTTCCCAAGAGTTCTCCAGCAAAAATGCAGAAAAGCTTTTGAAGTCTTGTAACCATCCAGTGTTGTCATTCAAATTGCAAGGATCCTCTGCAATGACAACCTTACCAGCCGATACCTATCATGGCCCCCAGGAGCCCCAGAACACAGAGTTGAGGTAGACTGGTCACTGCTCTCTGAGAGCTGAGAGTCTGGCAGAAGGCTTGGCCCAAGGAGGACGGCAACCAGCATCACAGGCAGGGAGCCCAAGATGCTCAGAGGAAAGAGATGAGCTCAGCCTTCCTCTTTCCCTGCTGAAGTCTGATGGGAGAATCCAGGGAAGCTTTGACAAAGTGACATAAGGCTTGGCCTTCAAGGATGGGAATGTAAATCTGGGAGAAGGACATGGAAGGGGATTCTTGATCTGAACAAGAAGGGCAAGCTGGGGGCCCAACGGGCATACAGAAAGTTCAGGTTGATTCAGTGGAACCCCCTGGTGGGAAGCAGACACTCTGAGTGATAGTCAGGCTCCCTGAAGCTGGGTTTATGGGCTTGTTCTATTTTATACTCCTTCTGCACACATGCTCCGTATAGGTTCTCCTCTCTCTCTCTCTCTCTCTCTCTCTCTCTCTCTCTCCAGGTATCCCAGTTGGCTGAGCTGATCCTCAGGAGATGAGGAGGCACAATCACAGCTCACGTCCTCAGCTTCTCTCTGCCTCCTGCCCGCCCATTCTCTCTCTCTTCGCCTTTATCCAGTTGCCCTTCCTTAAACCCACTTTAGGGGTTTTCTTTTCCATCCTCTGGTGGCCCTGCTGTTTGCTTGCTAGTTAAGTGATTTATACATTCCAGGCTGGATCCAAGACAGTGTGGAATGAAAACCAAATGCAAATTGGCTAGAAGGAAGGACCGGAATAAACACAAACTGAAGACCCCAAACCAACAGTGTCCAAGCTTCTGCATGTATCTGCGCTGCCCCCATGGGGCCCTCCAACTCTGCTCAAAGCAATCTCCAGGGTTGTCCTCTAAGGACAATGGGTAAGTTAGAGAGAGGATCTCTTTGTGCTTCCTTCTTTGCTTTTTAAATTTAAGGTGGATGTGATCTCAGGGCTTTGTACAGAAAACCTCTGAGGGTCAGTTGAGTGACCCACTTACCCTGCCAGTCCCCACCCTGCTGAGGTCCTCCTGCTACTTCAACTCCATCACCACAGAGGCTCAATTCCTGCACTCTGAGGTTCAAATCTGCATCTGCTGAAGAATCTTCCAGAACTGCAACTCCCATCTGCACTGGGATCACGTCTGGCCCACATCAGCTCAGGCACTGTGTGAGGAGCTCCAGTCATTCAGCGTGAAATTGTGTAAGACTTTCTCCTGGAGACAGGACCTTTGCAATCACAGCTTGGGGAATTGTCTTTACAATAACCACTTCCTCTTAGGGAGTCAGCAGCCTGGGCTCAAATCCTGCTTGGTCACTAAGATAGTTTTGTGACTCTAGATAAGTCACAGCACCCCTCTCAGCCTACATTTCTTCATCCATTCAACAAATATTCACATAGCAGCTACCGGCACCAGGAATAGAGAGGGGAACATGATTGATAAGTCATCTTAGAATTTACGATTGCATTATGGGAGTTACTCAGTAAATGAGTTTTTAAAAATCAGAGGGAGGGGGAAAACCTTTGAAGAACAATTTGGCAAGATCTGGGAAAGCTAAAATTTGACTTCTTTTTGACCCAGTAAGTCTACTCTTAGGTATATACCCTAGAGAAATTCTTAAACATTCCCACAGGACAAAGAATGAATGTAAAATAATTTAAATGACAACTCATAAGAAAATGAAAAATGTGCGATATGTTCGTACAACGGTATAGAGCAGTGAAAATGAATGACCTAGAGCTGCACATATCAACATGGACTATCTCACAAGCATAACTGAAAAATGTTGCAGAAAAAATATGTAAAGTTTAATGCCATCTGTGTAGAGTTAAAATGGACAAATATTAGATACTATTTAGTGGCAAGAGTATTTTTTACATGCATGGGCATTAATAAGACCAAATTAGATTAGTGCTTTCTTCTGCGGAGGGAGGAAAGAGGATGGAATTGGGGAGTAATACATAGGCGGTATTAACTGTATTGATAATGTTTTGTATCTTAACCTACGTTGTGGTTACATAGTTTTCATTATAATATTCTTAGGACTTTGTGTCTATATTTTAAATGTTGCCCTATAAAAATTTTAAAATTTATTAAATAATGATAAGTGCTCTGAAGAAAATAAACATCTGAAGTGATCGAGAGTGACTGGGGTTTGGTTGGGGGTACTGGAGATTGGGTGGTCAAGGAAAGTTTCTCAGCAGAGGTACTGGGTTGAGCTGAATCATGACTGACATGAAGGGAGCAGCCATAACAGTATCTAGGGGAGGAGCATTGCAGGTGGAGAGAACATCTAATGCCAAGGGTCGTGAATTGTAAAGGACCTACGATTTTACCCTCCTCACAAGATAGCAAGGTAGCCTGACTTAGTAGTGTGGATGCTGACAGAAGACACGAGACTACTGGGTCAGAGCAAGATATTTTATTATTCACAGCAGCAGGCAGCATGCTCTTCCTGTTCACACTGCTTCTCCTTGTTCCCCTCCCATGGTCAATATTCAGAGATAAAGTCAGTACAGCTTCCTCATGGATTTGGATGTGCAGGATAAGAGAATCACAGAAATTTAAGATGATGATATGGTTTGGCTATGTCCTCACCCAAATCTCATCTTGAATTGTAGTTCCCATAATCCCCACATGTCATGGGAGAGAACTGATGGGGGATAATTGAATAATGGGGGCAGTTTCCCCCATGTTATTCTCATGAGAGTGTGAGTTCTCATGAGATCTGATGCCTTTATAAGGGGTTTCCCCATTCACTCAGCTGTCATTCTTCTGCTTCCTGTCACCATGTGAAGAAGGGCATGTTTGCTTTTCTTTCTGACATGGTTGTAAGTTTCCTGAGGCCTCCCCAGCCATGCTGAACTGTGAATCAATTAAACCTCTTTCCTTTATAAATTACCCAGTCTCAGGTATTCTTTATTAGCAGTGTGAGAATGGACTAATACAGAAGATTTCTAGATTTGAGGCTCCATCCCAAAAAGTATGAATTGAGGGGCCAAGTAAGGGGTGGAAAGGACTCAAAAGTAGTGTTTTGAGCATTAAAAGGTTGTGGTGCCTACTGACATCTAAGTGGAGGGACAGAGAAAGCAGCTGGGAGTAAGAGTTTGGAGTTTCAGGGAAAGGTCAAGGCTGGAGGTCTAGACCAGGAAGGGCCTGGCAGATGGAAGGTGCTAACAGCCCTGGGACTGATGAGCTCACTTGAGAACACTTGCCATGTTTACCATACTCACCTGGTCAGCAGAATCACCTGGAACATGTTAAAAACACAGATTCCCATGTCCCTTTCAGATCTTGCATTCTAAAATTTTATGACTAGATTGAGATATATTTCTGCACACATTCAATATGTACTGAATATTTATTGAGCACCTATTATGTTTCAAGCACTGTGCTTGTTGTGATTGGTGAAGCTATAACAGCATCCTGTGGTTATGAAGAAAGACCAAGAGAACCACTGAGACTTTGGCACTAACGCCATTGATCCAATAGACCAGCATCTAATATCTACCTCCAGACTTCTCACTAGGAGGGAGAAATAATCCCTTATTTGTTTGGGTTATAGTGAGGTTTTTTTGTTTGTATTACTTCTGTCAAAAGCATTCTGACCTCATACACACATTTTATTATTCTATTTATAAAACTAGTAAACAAAGAAATAAAACAAATCTCTTTGGGGAAAGGGGGCTTTAATTAATGTTTGATTAACGGAAGCTGAATAAGCCAAACTCCCTTAAACCATCAGTCTCAGTTATAGGCTTTGTTTATTAAAATCTTTTAAACATTCTAAACTTCTTGTGTAATTTATCATATTTAATTTTCTATTTTAGCACTTCAAATCATTGATATGACAAGATTGTAACCAATTAAGACAAAACATTCTCATATATTTAAGCATCTCTTGTAAATCTAATACATTAAACATAGTAAATCTAGTCTAATACTGTTAATGAGCTAAGTTAAATATTCTTATACCTTTCAACTTCAAATCACAAACTTAAAATCAATTTCACATTTCAAATTGGAATCATAAGTTTTTAAAGATTCAAATCACTTAAGGAGCATACACAAGATTATTCCTAAACTTAACATGAAAGTATCAATATTATGGATTTGAATTATTGCATTATTTCCATAATGAATTCTATACATTCCCAGACTTGGAAAATCATTTACCCAACAAGGGAACAGATGTACTATTTACTATTGTCAAGGACTCCTGCCCACAATATGGTGGACAACTTAGATGAGCAGAGGTTGCTTAGGATCTCGGGTCATAAGACAGTACTCCAGCGCTGGGAGACAGTGCCCTGAGTGCCGTGGTTACTATGGGAACAGGAGGCTCCCAGTTTTCACCCTTCAGAGGGGTTTGATTTTAGAACCTTTATTCCAATTACCTCCTAAATATTATTTTTATTTTTAATTATTAGAGTAGAAGGAAGTTGGCGACTCCACCTAGGTTAGCTAACAACTTCCTCTATGATCTCATTGGCTTTTGCGTTTACTTGGCACTCTGCAGGCATTGCTAACATATTTCCATCCCGCTCTAAAGATATTTAAATGCCATTGAATTTAATCCTGAACATTTGACTCTGAGCCATGACTCTCAGGTCATGATAATAACATAAACCATTCCCCTGCCTCGTGACTTTTTAGGAATTTCCCAAATGGGATTATAGCCTCTCACATTTCATTAGAACTACTGTATTTAGCTTGGCAGGATCTCAGCTTTGGGGGCTGTTCTCCCTCGAGCCTGCCCCTGGATGTCCTGGACGTCATTCGCTGAGGCCACCCAGATAGGGAGCAGACCTGGCATCAGCCTTAGATGCGTCAGCCCATTCCCTCCACTACCCTGCTGGGAGTTCCTTACCACTCCCACCTCCAGTTCTCTGCTATTCACCCTCTCTAAAAGGTAGATAAACGCAGCGTTTTTTGAGTGTCCAGCCTTTTTTTGTGGGCTGAGTGGGGCAGGAGAATGGAGGCACAGTAGCAGCAGAGCTGGAGCCACATTTCTTCTGGACCGCTCATTACTTGTATATATGTGTGAATTGAAAACACGATGTTACCTTTGTTTCCATTTCACACAAATTATAACAGGGTACTCTGCTGATACCTAGCAAAATAAAATTATAGTTCTCATGCCTCTCTGGCATAATATCCACTGATAACTATGTGTTTTTCTTCCACTTACTGATATTCCTAAAAGATGCTTACAAAATGTTTTTTAAAATATCACATCAGTTTGAATACTCTTTGGGAACTCCAATATTTAGAAAAACTAGCCTGGGTGTGGTGGTGTGCACCTGTATCCCAGCTACCTGGGAGGCTAAGGTGGCAGGATCATTTGAGACCAGAAGATGGAGGCTGCAGTGAGCTATAATCACACCACCGCATTCTAGCCTGGGTGACACAGCAAGAATAAAGTAAATAGAGAAACCAATTGGTGGATCATCTTTGTAAGGTGAATCACCCCCAGTTTGTAAATTTGGCTTAAAATGGGGTGCACTTTGCTGGGGTTTGAGCAAATCTGCAATAACTATTTACCCCCAATTTCATGCATCAGAGAAGTCACTCTTCCTTTCATAGGGAGGAGCAAATAAGAAGAAATACTGAACTGTCCTCCAGTACTTCTTGATGGAAGTTTCCATTTTGTGGACAGAGGCAGGGATGTCTAGGAAGAAGTCAATCTTAGTTCCACTTTATGTATGTTTGTATCAATTTTCTTTGGCCCAAAGTGATACTCTATTTAAAGCTGTATCAGACAAATGTCAACCGATCTTAGTGTTTCAGAAGAAAATCTTTATGCCTTTCACTGTCCTATTCTGATTTCACCAGTTTCTTCAACTTTCCTTCTCCGCTCCTTTTCTTTTTTGTTATATCCAGTTTTATTTCCCAAAGTCAGAGTTGTGTGTTTTGGGGAAGAGACGTCCAGCACCTACACACATCCGGGCCTCCTTCCTTGCAGGTGCAGGGGGATGATAACATTGATGACACTGCTCCACCTCCTGTGAGGTCACATGACTAGTTCTAGCCAAAGGGCTATGAGACTGAGGAGGTCACTCCTTGACCAAGGTAGGATGGAATTGTTGGGGTGAGCTCTTCCAGTGTTTCCTCCCCCCCTGCTGCCTCTAGGAAGGAGGCAGCCATGACCTAGAAGGTGTATCCCACAGGATTACTGGGTTACCCCATGCAAGTAATTGTCTCGGAGGGTTACCAGGCCTGCAGAGGACTTTGCCTGCCCAATAAATGAACTTTTATCATGTCAAGTCACAAGCATTGCATTTGTTGATTGCCAATGCCCCGTGGTTCTCAAAATGTGGTACTTAATCACCAGCATCAGCAACACCTGGGAATATATTAGAACTGGCGCATTTGGGCACCACCCAGCCCTACTGAATCACACACCTTGAGGGTGCGGCCCAGCAATCTGTGCTTTAACAGACCACCAGATGAGTGATGCCAGCAAGTATGAGGACCATGGCTCTACCCTGTGCTGGCTGACACAACTTTCAGTTAAAAATTCCCTCTTGGCAAAGTGGAGTCTTCAGGTGAGTCCTATTAGTAAGACACAAACCGTTTTCAACTTTCTTAATTAAGTATACTTCCTCGCAGCGATGCAATCATTCCATTATTTTTTTGGTTTTATGGCCTCAAAACAGCAAGAGGATCTATAAGCCTCCCAGACCACTATTTCTAACTTTGAACACAGTTGTCACATGACTGCATTTAATGAACACATAAAAGAAGGTTAATAAGAGCTTGGGGCTGCAGAGAGAAGGAAGAAAATTATCTTTACTTTTCTAGACACCACTGATGGCTGGGGGGCTGTGCTGATTTGCCCGGATCATGATGCTGCAGCAGAAATTAGTGTGGGGTGTGCTTAGGGCAGAAGAAGTGTCTGGTGTTTCTGGTCCCTAGAAGACCCTCCATTCCAAGGGGCAGGCAGGCTGAAATGGATTTTACGTTCCTTCCAAGGGCTTCCTTCCTCTTCTTGATTACTCAGTCGGTTCCCTGCAAGCAATGTGAGCCTCTGGCCTTATTTCTCCTCCGATTCTCATTTCCATTCCTCAAACTATCCAACTGGGGGACATTCCAAAACAACCCAATGAAATAAGCATGATATCTGCACCTTCAGTAAATCGCTTAACCTAATGATGGACTTAGAGGGCATTTTTAGGCAAATTATTCATATGACTGAAAGAAATGCTTATTTTCATGTATTTCCATTCAGATTTGACTATGTTCAAACATAAATTTAAAATAAGAGTATAATGAGAACTGTACACGCTCCACCTAACATTTTACCATGTTAGTTCTCGCTCACACTCTCCGAACACACACATATACACACACCTTCTTTTTTCCTGGACTAAGTTGTCAATATGATGCTTCATCTCTCAGTACTTCAGCAGGCATCACTCACATCCCTAACAATATCACCTACCACCAGATCCACATTCAACATTCCCAGTTGTCTTTTATACCTATGAGATTTTTCCTAAACCAAAATCCAATCAAGGCTTACGCTTTGCCTTTGGTTGTTGGGTCTCTGGTTATCTGGAACAGAGCTCAGAATTTAACAGGCATGCAGATCACCTGGGGATCTCGTTAAAATGCAGATTTTGATCCTGGATGTCTAAGTGAGGCCTGAGAGTCTTTGATTCTAACAAGTGCCCAGGTGGTCCCAATGATTATATGGGCCCAGGACCACTCTTTGACTAGCAAGGACAGGACAGTCCCCCTCTTATTCTTCCCACAGTGACACTCGCTCCTTAAATAGTCCAGGCCTATTTCTTGTAGAACGATACACATTTTGGTTATTCCACCATGCCATTAACTTCTTTATCCTCTGTATTTACTGTAAACTGAAAGTTATGTGTAAGACTGATTAGTTTCCATTGACATCTTTGGAAGGAATACTTCATAATGCATCCCAACAGGAACACTTAATGTCAGTTATCCTACCATTAATGGTGTGCTAGGAGTTTGTCACTTGGTTAAGGTGATGGCCAGATGTTTGCATTATAATTTTTAAAATAAAAATTTAAAGAGTGTCTGCAAAGAGTGAGAACCACAGGGCAATGACAATCAATAACTCTGATGCTTCAGAAGTAAATAACCTGGCTGCATATCAGATTGAGAACATCAACTACACAGAGAAAAAAAATCTTTCAAGTTGGTCTATGATGGCGTAAGGCTGACTCCCTGCAGGCAAACTCCATCTGGCCCTGCAGCTGCCCCTGAGCCACAAGAGGGCTTCTCTGATGGGTGGGGAGTCCCTCACCCACCCATGTTACATTTGCTCACCTGAATCCCAAGCAGGGCTGCCTTGCGATGACAATGGTGTCTACCACAGTAAGGGCCCACACCATTTATGAATGTTAACCATGTACCGAGCAGCATGCCAAACCCTATAAAGTAAGTGCCATGGACGGAATGTTTGTGTACCCCACAATTCATATGTTGAAACCCTAACCCCCAATGTGACGGTATTAGGAGGGGGGCCTTTGGGAGGTGATGAGGTCATAAGGGTGGGGCCTCATGATGGGATTAGTGCCCTTATAAAAGGCATGCCAGAGGCTCTAACCCTCTTTCTACCGCATGAGGGCACAATGAGAAGTCAGCAGTGTGCAACCCAGATCAGGGTCCTCACCAGCACCTGACCATGCGGGCACCCCGACCTTGGACTTCCAGCCTCCAGAACTGTGAGAAACTAATTTTTGTTGTTTATCAGCCACGTACTCTATGGAAATTTTTTATAGAGAGGGTTTTCTCAAGGAAAATGAGGACAAGAAGAAGAAACGCACAGTGGAAGGGGATAAAGAGGTGAGTAGAGTCGCTTGATGAGAAATCATCCAAGCTGTAAGAGTTTGCATCTGTATATGACACCCCTGGAAGGACGACAGAAGGTGATGGGTGAAGACTACATCTGGCATTCCCAACCTGGCACCTGTGACTGACCCTATCAGTCCCAAACAGCTGTGCCATCATCTGGAGAATAGGGGTCAGTGTGTTTCGGGGGGTGGGGTAGAAGAGAAGGGAGACACTGGGGGTGCTATGTATGGTAAGCAGCTCTCTTTAAGAAAAAGAAAGCAAGCGCTGATTTGTAGTGGCTGTGATGTAAATTCTCCCACCATGGGCAATTTCAAGCTATGAATGTTTAATAACTGTCTTGCAAGATTCTTGAGTATTGAGCAGCTTCTATGAATTGCTACAAGTCAGATCTACCACACCACTAGGCAGTGCAACTGACCATTTACATGCCAGCCAGGCCCGTGTGACCCAAGGGTACCCTGTCCTGTTCTGTGAAGGTGACATTTTAGTAACTTTGTTTTTGTTTTTTTGAGTCAGGGTCTCGCTCTGTTGCCCAGGCTGGAGTGCAGTGATGGCATCTCAGCATCTCGGCTCACTGCAATCTCTACCTCCCGGGTTCAAGCAATTCTCTTGCCTCAGCCTCCTGAGTAGCTGGGATTACAAGTGCACGCCCAGCTAATTTTTTGTATTTTTAGTAGAGATGGGGTTTCACCATGTTGGCCAGGCTGGTCTCGAACTCTTGAGCTCAGGCAATCTGCCCACCTCGGCCTCCCAAAGTGCTAGGATTACAGGCATGAGCCACTGTGCCTGGCCATGTTTTAGTAACTTTGATGGTTACTTATTCAAAACTAGCAGAGTGTCCCTGAAGTTCGGTAAAAAAAAGTAGTTCTCAAAAAGTAGTGTCTAAAAGCCACCAGAAATCAAACAGCAGGAGACCATCTGATTAATCTAAATTTAAATTCGAATCATCATGTAGCTGAATTCTTGGGACTGTGGTAAATTTCTGATTGTCTCCTCTATGTGAGTTTTTTAAAAATAAAAGAAAAAAGCCAATAGTGATTTTCTAGAATAACTTTTAAAATGTAAAAACCAGGGCATGTTCTTTGTAAAGTGTTCATGCATTCCCAAAGTGGATAAGAAACAGGACTTATGGGACTGGAAGTGCCACAGAGTGTGGAGAGGCTTCTTGACACAGTGTGGCCACCCGAGAAGAGCAATGAGGGGACCTGACACCCGGAGAAACAGCAGCCAAGAGACCCGAGAGGAGCAGGCGAGAGGCGCAGGGAGAAGCAGGGGCGCTGTCTCCCTGCCACTCCCTTGGGGGGCCCTGCCTACACCATCACCATGATCTGGTCCAGAGGTTTGCGCTTGAGGTCAGGCACCATGGCCTCCTTGCTAGGGTACCCCACGGGGAGCAGCATCAGCAGCTTTTCATGTGCGGGGCGGCCCAGGAGCACCCTCAGTCGAGGGCCACAGTTGAGAGGAGTGGTAGTGACAGTCACCAGACCTGCATTCTAAAATAAGAGGATAAGAAATCATTTAAAAGTCAGCAGGCAGAATGACTGCTCTCCCTCTAACCTGGGGACCTTCTTGTCCTGATTATACCCGCTCTTCCTATCATTTCCTTGAAGTTGGGCAGCAAAGAGGCAGCCAGCTCAGGTAATGGTATCGTGAACCTCCCTGCACCCATCAGTCTCCCCACCCCCTCCCTTCTTTTAACCAAGCCATGGCAAGCTTCTGGAAGAAGAAAAATACTGTTATTTTTCATTGATGCTTAAGAAATAGGAATGGTTATTTTACAGAAAAATACTGTAGGAATCCAACTACAGTAGAGGAAAGGCAAAAACAACAGGGAGTTCCTTTTAAGCTAAGGGGTTGGTCTGTGTCCTGGTACAAGAACCAAATGATAAGAGAGTCCACCAAAGCAGTGTCCTAGCCCAAATGCAACATAATTTTCCTACTAAATATAAATATTTGGTTTTTTGTTCGTTTGTTTTTTGTTTTTGAGACAAAGTGTGGCTCTATCACCCGGGCTGGAGTGCAGTGGCATGATCTCGGCTCACTGTAACCTCTGCCTCCCGGGCTCAAGCCATCCTCCCACCTCAGCCTGCTAAGTAGCTGAGACTACAGGCATGCACCACCATGCCCGGCTATATTTTGTATTTATTTGTAGAGATGGGGTTTTGCCATATTGCCCAGGTTTGTCTCAAACTCCTGAGCTTAAGTGATCTGCCCGTCTCGGCCTTCCAAAGTGCTGGGATTACAAGTGTGAGCCACCATAACTGGCCAATTTTCCTGCTAAATATTCTTTCCTGAACTCCAGTGATCTGCCTGGAATCTATGATTTGTTATCAATAACTCTAATATTGGCATTTGAACCCATATATATTTATGAACCCATATATATATGAACCCATATATAGACACATGCACACATGCACATATATGAATCTAGAGTGACTCAATATAGTTTCTTGCTGAAGGTCTCTTATACAACATCATTATATACCTTGATTAACAAAGATTTCACAATACCTGAGAGACTGTTCTCAAGAATACATGCATCAAAAAACCTAACTGATTTCTTCTTTCTGTCATTAGCTCTACTTCATCATGGTGTTTCTTCTCCTTGATCATATCTTCACATAGTATTTGAACTTGAAATGGATACATCTTAATTTTTTTTTTTTTTTTTTGAGACGGAGTCTCGCTCTGTCGCCCAGGCTGGAGTGCAGTGGCGCGATCTCCGCTCACTGCAAGCTCTGCCTCCCAGGTTCACGCCATTCTCCTGCCTCAGCCTCCCAAGTAGCTGGGACTACAGGCGCCCGCCACCACGCCCTGCTCATTTTTTGTATTTTTAGTAGAGGTGGGGTTCCCCCATGTTAGCCAGGATGGTCTCGATCTCCTGACCTCGTGATCTGCCCGCCTCAGCCTCCCAAAGTGCTGGGATTAGAGGCGTGAGCCACCGCGCCTGGCCAAGTCTTAAACTTTTTTGAGAAAATATTTACACCTTAATTTGGTGTCATTTTATGTTTTGGTCCTTTTCAAGACACAGCTTTTACTCCATACTGAATTTTGTATGTCTCTAGCAGTAGAAACCCGCAAATACACAGACCATATTAAACAATTCCTCTTATTAATATTATTAATGTTAAGTTGACTTCTATTATTATTTTATCTTTCACTCTCTCGATGTGAGTACTTTGGTCTTATTATGGGTCAGGATTTTTTTAACTGGAATTCTCAGACCCCCAAAGGGCCAAGGATTGAATTTGGCAGGTCCATGAACTTGAATTTGAAAAAAAAAAAAAAAGTTTTTATATTCACTAACATCTAACTGAAATTTAGCAGTTTCTTCCTTTATAAATGTAGGCAGCAAACCACAATAGTGTTAACAATATCTATGACTTTATCACCAATGAAATCCACAGTTATTTTCATATCATTTTACAGTTGTTATAGATATTTTAAAATATCATTACATTCATCACTACTTTAAAATTGTAGAGCTACTGCTAGCTCGTGGTATTTAATATATTAATAAAGTTTTGTACATTTTGTTCTAAACAACCACCACGGCAAGTTCCTATGACTATAGAGCCAACCATGGAAGCAGAGCATCCCCACCCAGTGAAATGCTGATGCCTGTTGATAGGGGACTCAGTGGCCAAGGGGTACCCTATCAACCTCTTTCCAAGCCTCCAAATAACAAACATCTAAGTAAAAGCAATGAGTAGCTTCCAGACACTTCCCCCCCTGCCCCTCTCCAGCTTTTGCAATCAGATCCCCACCTCTAAACCTGACCGGGAAGTTCTGGAAGCTGCCTCTACAAGACATGCATGGCGCACTTATTGGACCCAGTCACCATACTGGAGATGGGGGCTTCATGGAGATTTTTCTTTCCTGCATCACTAATCATAACCTACTCTCGGGATTATGCCTTATGAAAGCTAGGGGGCAGCAAACTCAATGGCAAAGTGAAAAAGACTGCCTGCTGCAGAGGTGCCTGGGCGGCCTTGTGAGCTGAGCTTGCTGCAGGCTTCACTGCTTCTTCCAGGACCCTCAATCAAGTGGCGGTGCCCTGCAGTCTGATGCCGCATGGTGATTCCATTATTTACCTGCTTACAGACTCAGGAAGGAAATCAATGCCAGCTCCTTCAGGATAATTTTTCCAATAACCTAAAACACATTTCAATGACTGCATTTTGGGAGGTGTTATTCAACATACATGTTTTTCTTTGAGATAGTGAAGAAGCTCTTTTTTTTTTTTTTTTTTTTGGAATCCATTGTCTCTCAAAAGCATGGTTACTTGCTCTTATAATGTTGTTTTCTACATTTATTTTATGGGTTTACCATCTCTCTCTATCCCCTACCCAGCCCCCAGTCTCTGCTAGAATATACAGTTCATCAGACAACTATCCCCAGTGGCTCCCAGGAACTGCCACATAGAAGGAGCTCAGGGGCCGGGCATGGTGGCTTACGCCTGTAATCCCAGTACTTCGGGAGGCTGAGAAGAGTGAATCACTTGAGCTCAGGAGTTGAGACTAGCCTAGGCAATATGGCAAAACCCCATCTATATAAAAAATGCAAAAATTAGCCAGGCATGGTGGTGCATGCCTATAGTCCCAGCTATTTAGGAGGCTGAGGTGGGAGGATCACTTAAGCCCAGGGGGTCAAGGCTGCGGTGAGCTGTGATGGTGCCACTGCACTCCAGCCTGAGTGACAGAATGAGACCCTGTCTCAAAACAAAACAAAAAGGAGCTCAGAAAATATTTGTGGAGTGAATGCATTGTTGAGTGAATGCATGAATAGTTTGAAAACTATACAGCAATCCTGCTCCATTTCATGTTAGCATTGCTCTGGTTCCTATGCAGATGGAATTCTTGAAAAGCACATGACCATCTTCCTAACGCCACGCAATGCAAACTTCTCAGAAAAGGGGCTCTATGAAGAGCCCTTCTCATGGCTTTTTAGTCATTCCATCATCTCTGAGAGCAACAGTGAACGTATCCAGGGAGTTAGCCTCTGTGACTTTTAGGCTCCAAAGTTCTTCATGTGTGTCTGCCAAAACCCTTGAAACTTCATGTTGTTACAGATGACTGCAAACACAACACCAATTTTTCTAACCTTGAAATGATGTTATAAGTGAATTCCCAGCTTGTTGAACCATCACACTCACCAATCCAGGTTTCCAGAGTCAGTTTTCACATCAGAGTTAACCTCACTTAGGAATTCTACTTTAGATAAAAAAAAAATTTCCAAATGTCCCTGAATTGAAAACTCAGCTGAAATGTTCTAATAAGGCCACCCTGTAACCTTGATGTCTCAACATACCTGCAGGGCAGCTAGCAGGATGCCACAAGCGATGGAAACACTGATCTCATTGTAGTAGTGGACTTTTTTCTTGCCATTTGCAGCAAAACCATGTACTTGTTTGAAAATAAGAATCAAAATAGGTGCAGTATCCAAGTACTCTTTAATCCAATTGGTTCTGTGAAGAGAAAAGAGATTCAGGATAATATTTGCCCATATTTTTTGTTCTCTTTTACTACCTTAGCTTCTTTATGATAAAAATAAAAACATATTTACTCATCTTTTATATTTAAATTGAAAAGCTGCAGAATTTTTGTTTTTGTCTCATTCCACTTTTTCTGACCAGGATCATTCAATTTCATAAACATGTCTTAATAAGTGCCTAGTATGGCAAGACATATGAAATGCTGAAAGATACAAGGGCAGGTCCTATTACCCAGCATGCACTGGGTCAAAATTCAGCAAGGGAGAAGGCAAGGATGGCAGTGAGGTTTAGCCAAAATCACAGGTGGGCAGATGGCAATGCTGTTCACCCAGTGATAGGAAAAAAGAAGGGAACTTCTGTGGGAGAGGGAGATCATTCATGTGAGGTATAAATGCAGAGCTGAATTTTTGTTCTCCAGCTCAGAATATCTTTCTTGATTTCATTACCCTGGCCCACACATTTTGGCAGAAGTTTTATTCTAGCACAGATAATCAAAGGACAGAGAGTCATATAATCCCATATTGGGATTTTACCTTAGGATATCTTATATCATTCATTAGCAAGAGACAATCACCATTCATTTCATTTCTAGCCTGGTTATGCTTCCTTGTTCCAAAGCACACAAAACTCACTTGTGTATTTCTCCATGGTTCCTCTTACTCTGTGAACATCTGTATCTTACACTTTCAAAGCTACTTAACCATACTTCAACCAGCTTAGTCACATTTGACCATTATCATTTCTTTTCTCCCTACAAAGAGGGAAAATGGTAATGCTTTAGAAGATCTGCACTGGAGCTGGACTGTCTTGGCCACTGGGCAAGCTACTTGGCCTCCCCTGGAGCTGTTACGTCCTCTATAAAATATAATCTTGTGTACCCACCCCCTATGGTTATTGCAAGGGTGAAAATAGTTAAAATACATAAAGTGGCTTAAAGCCAAGCATCAGAATTTTAAATCATGGAAATATCAACACAGAGGAGCCACTTGTAACCCACTTTCCTGACTCACTCGATGAACCAACACTCTCCATTTCCTCCATAGAGCACGCGGACTGTGCCTTCAGTGCCTGGAGCAGACCCCGAGGGCTGCATTTGTTGAGGGACCACAGAGAAACTACTTACACTGAATTCCCCTCCACTTCTTTCCTGGAGTTGAGGCAGCCAAAAAGTTACTGAGGCCTCACAGATAACTACACTTGTGTTAAACCTGTCCTAAAACTAAAACCTGCTTAGTAAAATCATTTGGAATACCTGATCACTTTAGCAAAATGTAATTTGCTTCATGCAAGATCTTGAGAAGAATTTCACCATTTTATGTTCCAGATGAGTGAAAAGTGAAGTAATTCCTCAGTTATTTACTAAGCAAATAATTGTGTCAGAGCCTATTTACCAAACGGTCACATGGCAATACAGGAGTGAGCCCTGACTTAACTTCCGTAATTCCTCCAAGAGGCAGAATAGAATCAAGCTTGTTCACGCTTACAACAAAGCCAGGACATGGTGGTGGTGGTGATTTTATTTTAAGAGGCCAAGGCAAACATCCCTAGTTCCACCACTGTTTGTACCTCAGTTTCTTGAGGTCTGTGACCCAGCGATGTCCCATCCTTTTCATGTAGTTGATCTCCTCTTCCTCCTCAATGATCTTTCGAATCTTGTGCTTCACGTCTGGGTCCTTCACAACCACGAAGGTCCAGGGCTCTGTATGAGCCCCACTTGGGGCTGTTCCTGTCACCCATTCCATTAAAATCAGAAATTAAAACTGCAGGAAAGTGTGAGACTGCTAATTAAGGAGAGGCTCATCCCTGTAGTCCAAGCACTTTGGGAAGCTGGAGCTGGAGGATCAAACAAAATTTTGCAGATTTTTTTTTTTTTTTTAAACTAGCAGGGTGTGCTGGTGTGTGCCTGTAGTCCCAGCTGCTTGGGAGGTAGAGGTGGGAGGCTTGCTTGAGTTCGGGAGGCAGTGAGCCATGATTGCACCACTGCACTCTAGCCTGGCAACAGAGTGACATCCTGTCTCTTAAAAAAACATTTTTTTTTAAGGATAAATGTAGTAATTCATACTTGACCAGGGGCAGTGGCCCATGCCTGTAATCCCAGCACTTTGGGAGGCGGAGGTGGGTGGATCACCTGAGGTCAGGAGTTCAAAACCAGCCTGGCCAACATGGTGAAACCCTGTCTCTACTAAAAATAGAAAAATTAGCCAGGTGTGGTGGTGGGCACCTGTAATCCCAGCTTCTTGGGAGGCTGAGACAGGAGAATCGTTTGAACCTTGCAGGCGGAGGTTGCAGTGAGCTAAGATGGTGCCACTGCACTCCAGCCTGGGTGACAAGAATGAAACTCTGTCTCAAAAAAAAATAAAAATAAAAATAATTCATACTTGCTCAAAATGAAGTTAGATAATCTGAAAAACAAATGCCTGGCAGTGAACCCTGTCATGCTGCTGCCAAGTTTGTTTTGTTCAGCGTCAGGCCAACTGATCAATGATCAAGCTGTGTAGTTTCAGGGTTGTGGGAACACACCTCTGCTTCTCTAATTACGTGGGAGAAAATGTCTCCAAGTAACTGCACCATGCCTACTAAGGAAAGAAACTCAGGGGAAATTTTGACAGCCAAAATTCTCTAGACTGTCATTTGTTTTGGTATTCTTGAAAAAGAATGAAGTTGTGAAGGTTATTGAAGAAGGCAAAATGTACATGGTAAGATGGTTTTAAAAACACTTTTCAAATGGCAACTTAGCTATACAGTGTTTGGTCCCTGTATCAAAGCTATGAGTGTGGCACTGTGAGGTTTGTCCTTGGGGACACACAACAGTTGGGGAATTCTTTTTTTTTTGATGGTGTCTCACTCTGTCACCAGGCTGGAGTGCAGTGTCACAATCTCGGCTCAGTGCAACTTCTGCCTCCCGGGTTCAAGCGATTCTCCTGCCTCAGCCTCCCGAGTAGCTGGGACTACAGGCACCCACCACCACATCCAGCTAATTTTTGTATTTTTAGTAGAGACAGGGTTTCACCATTTTGGCCAGGATGGTTTTGATCTCTTGACCTCGTGATCTGCTTGCCTCGGCCTCCCAAGGTGCTGAGATTACAGGTGTGAACCACCACGCCAGGCCCAGTTGGAGAACTCTTAGACATGGGTACTCAATACGCACGGCCATGTGTCATTCTACTCCCGGGGGGGACTTCGGGAACTCTCAGCCCACACCTTGATCAGTTCTAGTGTCCCAGGGCAAAGCTTCACAGTGCACCACCTTTGTCCAAGGAGCCTCAATTCCTGTGGGATTCCGGTGAGAATAGGAGCCAGCTTCTGATCTGGGTGTCGTCCCTCAGCCCTAGAGATGGTCCACTGTTCCCAATGGGTGACCACCGTGACTCACGGGTGGGATATTTCAGAAGCAACTGTTCCTTCCTTCCCATTGGATAGTTTAATGGAATAAGCTCCACCTATGGAGGGAGGAAGGGCTGCAGACTCTTGGTGGGGTTCTTGCTTGCCACACACCACTCCCAACACTAAAAGTCACAGCTGGCTTGGGAAATGCAAGTCAAAAGCTAAACATGAGGCCCAAATTTCTGCACAGAGTGATTCCAGTTAACTTTGTACCCATTTTATTTGTTTACTAAATATTTATGTCTCTAAACATAAGAAATAAATTTTTTCCCTAATGTTTTTAGTTGTGTCAAATTTACCTTAACAGCATATGTGTACATACACATATACAAATACAGATACAGATAAAGGCTAAATTTAGTAACTGCTGTTAGTTAGGCTAAGGACTCAACAATCTAATGTATTTGTATTCCTAACTGAAGTAAAGTATTTTATTCTTGCTTCCTTTCACATTGGACAATAGATTAATAATGGGCATGTGATAATTTTTGCAAATAAACTTAAATATGGTTTATGTAAGAATAAGACTCCAATCACAGGAGATTCTCAAGTAGGGAGATTTCTCTTATTTCTCCTCCCCATTTTCTGTAGCTCTCATTTTTTTTTCCTCAGTGGAAATATTAATTTACATTAAAAATGGGTTTTTTCTTGCTTTGGTTTACTTTGCAAACTTACATAAGTAAACTTTGTTAGTTAATGAGAATACTGTACTACAGCATCACGGTGTGTAATATAAGAAATTTGCTTCCAAAAAAAAACAAATATAACTGTGAGTATGTGAGTGTGTGTATGTCTGGTGTGTTTTAAGTGGGGGGGAAAGAAAGAAGCTGTATCTCCTCCAATATATTAATATAATGATGTGATCAGAAATCTTGGTTTTTAATTAAAAGATCATGAGCTGAATAATTTCAGAAGTTTCGAACTATTGTCACATCTGCTTCCAAGAAGCTTGTAATAGTCAAAATGTGGAAAGTAGAAGTCATCGTGTTTCTGGCAGTCACTCAGCATTTGGGTAAGACTTTATAGATAAACATATCACTCTAGGCTTTATTTGCTATGTTTAAACTTTGACATTTTTCCATTGTTGGAGTCACACCGGTAAGGTGACTAACATTTCCAAAGACGCCATCTGCAATTACAAACCTGCTGTTCTGATGACATTATCAATGACTTCCATTGGGACTTGCTCATTACTTATGAACCTGACTGACCGTCTCTTATTGAGAAGCTCATAAAATTCCCGAGACCTCTTAACCATTTCCTTCTCAGGATAGTGGGTATGAGAGAAGGGGATGTGTTCAACGTTTTCTTCTGATTCTTGCCATTCATCAGCATCTGCAAATAAGAACAAGAAAGGTAACAAACTAAATGATCTCTTGGTCATAAGGTGACCACTGGAGAGAAGAAGATAAAGTGCTCAAATGTGTAAAGTTATGAACTCAAAAAAATACTATAAAATAAAAAAAGAATAGATTTACAGAATCCTTACCATTGATCTTGACTATCCTTAAAACTCCAGCTGGGTGCAATGGCCCACACGTGTATTCCCAGCTGCTCTGGAGACTGAGGTGAGAGGATCACTTGAGCCCAGGAGTTCAAGGCTGTGGTGAGCTATCATCACACCACTGCACTCTAGCCTGGGCAACGAAGAGAGACCCAATCTCTTTTTTAAAAAAGGAAGAAAAGTCCAGGCATGGTGGCTTATGCCTGTAATCCCAGCACTTTGGGAGGCCAAGGCGGGAGGATCACTTGAGGTTGGGAGTTCAAGACCAGCCTGGTCAACATGGTGAAACCCCATCTCTACTAAAAATGCAAAAATTAGCCAGGTGTTGTAGTGCACACCTGTAATCCTAACTACTTGGGAGGCTGAGGCATGAGAATCGCTTGAACCTGGGAGGCAGAGGTTGCAGTGAGTCGAGACTGCACCACTGTACTCCAGCCTGGGTAACAGAGTGAGACTCCGTCAAAAAAAAAAGAAGGTGGAAGGAAGGAAGGAAGGAAGGAAGGAAGGAAGGGAAGAAAGAAAGAAAGAGAAAGAAGCAAAAACTCCAGACTAATTATAAATCAAGAAAAAGAAAAATTTTACCAAAAAAAGATGAGGAATTCAAATTTCTGTTAATGATGGACTAGGTTATTTGAAACAATCTCCCATCAGCTGAAAACCACTCAGATCTCTAAATAAGTATTTTTCAAAGTCTTTTTTAAAAATCATTGAGCCTGCAACGTAGCAAGAAATTTGCAGGCCAAAGTGAAGAGAAAATATGAACTCACACAGGTAAATAAGTGCAGAAGGTACATTTTTTTCCCTACTGTATTTGCCAATCCCTACACATTTGAATTCCATTTTTATACCTTCAGGGATTAAGGGTGACAGATATCAAAGCCCAGGCCCACACGGAATGTGAAGTCTAATAAGCTAGGACCCCAAAACTACATCCTTAGGGTAAGTATCAGTCATAAATAAATTATTCCTCAACGGTTTATATCAGTTTGATGAGTCTTACCTCAAACTTGAACTTGGAATAAACTTGTCTTGCCTGAAAGTACCCCAGTTGTCTAGCAGAAGCAAATGCCAATATACAAATAATTTTAAATATAATCATCAGCAACCCACCAAATGCAATCAGGCACATAAAGAAGAAAACATCTTGGACAAGAACAGCAGAATCAATTTAAGAAAAAAAAAAAAGTCAGATGCCCAAAGACTCCAAATATTGGAATTATCAGACCCAGATTAATGCTCTAATTCTCTAATACTATGATTACTGTATTTAGAGAAAAAAGACAAGCTTATATAAATCTGTAGGGTACAGGAAAGAATAAAAGGAAAAAAATTAAAAAGAAGAAAAAATAAAAACAACAGAAAAACATAGAATAAAAGCTAATGTAAACAATCTGAAAAAATAGAGAACTTCTGGAATTGAAAAATAATAGAATTAAGAACTTAAAAGGATGGTTGACTAGCAGGTTAGACTAGCTACAGAAAAATTAATGAACTGGGAGATAAGTCAGAAGAAAACATTTAGAATGGGGCAAGGAGAGACAAAAAGATAGAAAATATAGAGGAAAGGGCAAGAAAAAATAGAGCAGAGTGAAGAGTGAGAATGTCTAATATACATTTGATCATTTGATTCAAAGAGTATCTGGTGGAGGCAATATTTGAAAAGATAGCATCTGAGATTTTTGCAGAACTCATGAAAAGTACCAGATCTACAGATTCAAGAGGGCTGGTAAATTCTTTTATTTATTTATTTTTTTTTACAAGAACTTTTTCCTTTCTCTTCTTTTAAAATTAGAAATGGGGTCTTGCTATGTTGCCCAGGCTGGACTCAAACTGCTGGCCTCAAGGGATCCTCCAGCTTCAGCCTCCTGAGTAGCTGGGAGTACAGGTGTACACCATTGCACTTGACTATTTTTAATGACATTAAACACAGCTGCTACAATGGGAAAAATGTGATTATAAAGAAGGTGCCAAACTTCAGTTTCATAATTGATCCTGACAACAATAAAAGTAAATCAGGGGCTGCGTTAGATGCAAAACTACAAGTTATTTCAGGCTGCTTGCCTACAGGTAAGCTATGTAAATGGCACATTTTTACTCTGAGGCCTAGTAAATTCAAAGAGTTATTTTTAAAAACTATAGTTTTTCCAATAAAATATAAAAATATTGAAAGCAACTAGAGAGAAAAAAAGTTACCTCGGGAAGAACACAGAAATAACTGAATTTCTAACCATGGCAAGAATAGTTGCATTGAATAGAAATGAACTAAATGTTCCTGATAAAGGCCAATGATTATTTTAAGTCCAAGTATGTTGTTTATAAGTGATACACCTAAAACATAAGCATATAGAAACATTGAAAGTCATACCATGTATCACATAACTACACTAGTTGAAAAAAAAATTAAGGCCAAAAGCATTATTGATAATAAAAAGGGTCAGTTTATAATAATACAATTTAATTTACTGGGAAAACATAATTTTAAATATGTATGCAATTATATTACATGACCTCAAGACAGACTTTTAAGAAGAAATGTAAAAATCCACAACACAGTGAAAGATCTTAATGCATCTCTCTTGGTAATGATAGAATAAGCAGAAGAAAAAAATCAGTAAGGATACAGAAGATTTTCACAAGGTAATTGACAAAGATAACCAAATAGGCTTACATAGGACACTGCACCAAACAACTACAGAACACATTTTTTTTAAGCAGACTTATTGGACCAAAAAATAACTCTCAACATATTTTAATGGCCCAATAGATAATGATCTCTGACTGTAATGCAATTAAACTAGTAACAAAAAGATAACTAAAAAAAACAAACAAAATACCTTAATGAAAATTAGAAAATATTTCAAAATTAAAATATGAAATTATTACATATTGAAAAGTCTATGCAATAACATTAACATATTATATTTAGAGGGAGATTCCAAGCCTTACATACATACATTAGATAGGAACAAACTCTAAAAATTAATGAATTAAAAATCAATTTCAAGAAGTTAGAAAAAATAACCAAATAAAACTAAAGATAGTAGAAAAAGTAAATATTAAATATGACATATTAAGGAAAACAACAACAAACATCCAATAGGGAGAAACATCAAAACCAAAGCTAGTTCTCTGCAGAAACTGATTAAATTGGCAATCCTCTGGCAAGATTGATCAAGAAAAAGAGAAAGTACAAGTAACAAAATCAGGAATGAAAAACGAGGCATCACTACAGATGTTACCGTCATTTAACGAATAGTATGAGAATATTTATTATACCAATATGTTAGAAAATTTATATAAAATAGACAAATTTCTTAAAAATATAACCTGCCAAAACTAACTTCAAAATAGAAAAACTGAAAAGTCTGCTGACTATTCAATAAGCTGAATTAGTAAGCAAAGATTTTCCTAAAAGAGAAAGCAACTCTAGGTCCAGATACAATAGAAAAAGAGTAAACACCCTCCAACTCATTTTATGGAATGACCACAACCTTGATACCAAACATAAGTAGGGCATTAAGAGAACAAAAAACTACAGGCTCAACTTCCTTACAAACATGGTACAAAAATCCTAAACAAAATATTAATAACAGAATTCGGCAATTTATAAAAAAAATACATCTTGGCCAAGTTGGAATTGTCCCAGGAATACGAGGTTAATTTAACATTAGAAAAACAATCTTTTTTTTGTCACATTAAAAAGCTGAAGAACGTAAACCACAAAAATCATTACAATGCAGAAAAGGTGTTTAATAAAACTTGACATTTATCTCTTGGTAAATTTGGAGAAAGGAACTTTCTTAATCTGATAGTCTAACTATGGGGGGAAAAACCCCACCACATCCAGCTATGGTAATGATGAATCTTTGAAACCCTTCCATCAGAGATTGAGAACAAATAGGATTGTTCTCACCACAATTCTAAATATGAAAGATTAATTTTTAAAGCTTTTAGAAGAGAATGTAAGAGAATGTCTTCACGACCTTGGAGTGGAGAAGGATTTCTTAAACAAGACACAAAAAAATTAAACATAAGAAAAGAACTGTTACATTTAATTACATAAAATTTCTCATTATGTCTGCCTGCTTCTGCCACTTCTTCTGTTTTCCCCATTACCCTCCTGTTCAGAAAGTTCTGCAAGCTCATTATCAGTAGTTCAAGATCTTAGAGAAGATGAAGATGCAACAGAAGGGTCAATCACTGAAGCTAAAAATGATAAAACTGAGGAGAAAGAAAATGAGCCCACAGATATGGCAGAAGATAAGAAGGATGATGTGTCTAGTGCACTAAAAGCTTCAGCAAGGGCAGACCCAGTTATGTTTTTGTAGAAGAAGATTTTCCAATAAATAACATTGTGAAGTTCAAGATAGTCTCTACAAACAAGGGTTCTGAAGACTGTATTGTCAAATTCCCAGATACTACATTCCAATATTCTCAAAATTGTTCGTTATATATCCAAAATTTCACAGCTTTTCTGAATACCATTTCTTCATTTCACTTAAGCTCATGAAAAGACATAGTTCTGAACTACAAAGAGTTCAACAGAAAAAAATTCTAAGATGCTGTCTTCAAACAGTTAAAATTATTGAGGGGAAAATGTTTGGATGGCAAAAAAAATAATAATAATAGATATTCCTTGCTTGTCTTAGGCTGGTCTTGGGCTTCCGGTTGTTGCTGAGTTTTATCAATTCCTAGAACGTAGGAGGCAAATATACCAAAATGAGGCCAGTACAGAAAGTAAAACTCAGTATATCAAATCAGAATGAATTGCTATGAGTTGGAATTTTTTCAGTGAAATTTGAATCGCATAAAGAAAGCTTCACTGAGAAGGCTGCCCATGGAGTAAACACTGAAAATATTGTTGGAATCTAGTGAGTAGATGGTTCTTTTACACAATAATTCAGTCTTTAACAAACCTGCCCTAATATTTTTCAGCCTGATGGGAATGGGTGCAGAGAAGCCGTAACACACAGAAAGCAACTCCTACTTAGATAAGAACAGATCATCAGTCTGCTGCGATATTGCTGAAAATGCTCAGCACTCACTTTCCTAAAATAACAAATTTAAGATCTTTTAAACCATTGAAATGTATGTGTGTGCATGTGTTTGTGTCCTACCTGAATCATTATTGTACTACCTAAACTGTGTCTTTAGGAAACTGAATATAATGTTGTTTTATATCTTCCTCATTGACAACCTCCCTAAAACCCAATTATATGTGCTTGATATGATGTGTATCCCATGCCTTGAGCTGTGTGATGGAATAAAATAACTTGTTACTTTTTTCTTTTAGTAGATACGAATCCACTTCAAGGGTTTTTTTTTGGGGCGGGGGGAAGAGGGTTTTTTTTAATATTAATTTTTTTTTTTTTTTTTTAGAGACTTGGTCTCACTATGTTGCATGGGCCTCAAACTCCTGGGCTTAAGCAATCCTCCCACCTCAGCCTCCCAAAGTGCTGGGATTACAGGCATGAGCCACTGCACCCAACCATAAATCCATTTTGATCTCATTGATTAGCTGATGCAGCTGTGGTTATAGTTGTTGCAGTTTGTGGTTGTGGCATCTATTAAAGGATTTCAATTTTTAGTAGTGGTTAATTAGAGAATTTTTATGAACGCTGTAAGCTAGAAAAACAAAACAAACTGAAATCCTTTGTAAAATATATTTTAAAACATTTTCTTGTATGCATTGGAATGCTCATCTGTTACTATAGGAAATGACAGTCAAAATCTAGCTGAAGGTTAGTACCACAGAGGTAGACCAGCATTCAAATGCCCAGAGTATTATATATTTTCCAGTTACCAAGAAACAGCTGTGAGGTTGATCTGAGGTAAAGGATGATGACAAAAGCCAAAATCCCAGGTCTACCCAGGGAGACTTGACAGCCCCTACACTTTAAGCTGGGACCCTGAAGGTCTACAGTCTCATAGTAAGGGGGAATTTTAAATAAACCAGCCCTGATATGTGCTTGCAGCCTAAGACAATATCATCTGAGTGATCCAGGGAACCACAGGATTTAACCTTAGGTAAAAGTCATCCCGGAGTATTAGTGTCACACCGTGTAAGCACAAAAGTGAATTTTCCCTGGAAATAAGTACCAATATCCTAGACCTCACAAAGTTTTTATAAGTACTTTTCCAAAAGAATGACTAGCAAACAATGAAAAATAACAATGTATTTAGGAAAACACAAAGTTATGAATAACAACCATTAAAAAACAATGGGCATCAGAAACAGATCAACAATGACTTATGATACTGGAGTTATCAGCCACGGATCATGAAACAACTATGCTCACTATGTCCAAAGAAATACAAGACACACGACTTTGGCAGAAAAAAGTGACAGCAAATTTGAAAAAAAGAACTAAAAATATCCTCTAGAAACAAAAATGAAAACAAACTAAATTAAACATTCAATTAAACAATCATTCACATCAATGTAGGCACAGCTGAAGAGGAAATGAAATCAATAGGAAGATAGTTTCTTCTTACCTATCCAAAATGTAGCATAGAAAGAGAGAGACAGAAAACATAGGTGAGAGTGTAAAAGACATAAGAGGATACAGTGAGAAGGTCTAACCATTTAATTGGAGTCCTGAAAGGAGAAGAGAGAGAGGAAATGGGCCAGAGTCAATATCTGAAAAGGCAATGGCTGAAATTTTTCCAAAATTATTGAAAAATAGCAATCTGAGATTTTAAAACTCAGTATTGTCTAGTAAAATTGGATAGAGGTATACCCTACATGTCTCTACTTAGGTTCTCCAAGAAGCTGACTCTGAGACTGAGTCATGTGTGGAATGTTTATAGGAAGTATCTTTGGGATCAAAACCTATGGAAGAGAGAGGAAAGAAACAAGATTGGGCAGAAGAAGCCAAGCTGCAATGCAAGCTGAGAGACGACCTCAACCACAGCAAGGGCTATTTTGAAACTAAAATTGCCCATCAGAGTTGTCTCAGATTAGGCCATAATGGCTGGACCTTTATACGACCACTGCAATCAGTCATTAGATGTGGGCCATCCTGGGAGGGGTGGGATCGCGGGAGAGATAGCTATCTACAGCAGAGGCCATCCCTGCAAGAGGCCGACAGTACTCCCAGCAATAGAGACAGCAAGCCCTTCCTCAAGGGGGGATCTGCGTGGTACATCATCAGGCCCTTCACATCATGACTCTGCAATTCCATGCACGCACCAGAAAAATCCATGCACATATGTACAAGACTAGTATTACAATGTTTACAGAAATAGTTTATAATAGTCCTAAACTAGAAATAGACCAAATGTTCATCAACAGTAGAATAAATTGTGATATAGTCATATAACAGAATACTATACAACAGTGAAAATGAATGAGCCTCAGTTACATGCCTAACCTGCTTGGCATTATATTTGACTCTTACAAATATAAAACAGCAAGTCAAAAGAATATAAACAGTATAATTTTAATGTTTAGGAATGTTTAGTTGTGTAAGAGTGATGCAACTAAGAAGAAAAGCAAAGAAATAATTTTCATAAAATTCAAAATAGAAGTTACTTCCGTTGGAAATAGAAGAGGCTGTGACTGGGGAAGGACATATGGGTGTTTATGAAATGTTGGATGTGTATATTTCTTAACCTAAGTGATAATTGTATAAGGTTTTGCTTAATACTTATTTGTTAAGCTGTTCATCTGTGTTTTACACACTTCTTCAGTGAGTACATTTCACAATTAAGTTTTTTCAATGAGAAGAAGGCCATAGAGATTAATTACCAGAAGAATCAGGAATAGGTCAACTGTCCAGAACTTTTAAACAAAACTTCTAAAAAAGGAGAAAAGATACTTGACATTTTCTCAATGCAGAGAAAGTTCACGTTCAGCAAAAGTAGGTAAAATCTAGATACAGCGGAAACTTAGATCCTTAGAGATGAATTTCTTGCCATGTTACCATTTCTGTAAGTACAATAGCAAAACCAATATTTTAAAATTCCTGTTTCGTGTTTAAAATATCAATACTTTCAAGAAAGATTTAGAGTTTAAAACAATGAGTGAGAACTTAAAAGTGTAAACAAAACTGGCCATAGGTATTTTTGCCTTCTGAGCAAAGTAGCATCATTTGTGGAAAATAAACCTCCTGTTGCTCACGTCCCCTCACCAGGCTGATGAGGGAAGAAGACAGTGTAAAATTGTAAACCTCTGACAATTTTCCTGTGCTGCCATGTCCCTGGATTCCATGGACCACTCTTTTTCAGAGCATAGGCATGAGTCTTTGGGGGAGAGGAGCTGAGCATGATCAAGTGAGGGGAACAGAGTTTGGGAAGGGGAGCCCAAAGGGAGGCCTACGACAGTGGCTCAAAAGACCTTTAGAAGGAAGAAGGGCTGCCCCAAATGCTAACATGCTGTGTGAGGAGTTGGGAAGTGAGAGACCAAAGAAACAAACAGAAACAAAAGTTGATTTCCACAGATAAATTGGTGTGAGGTGGAAGAAGAAAACACATAAAGGAAATCAGGGGTCCATGGGGCATGAACCTCAGAGCCAGAGGTGGCTCCATGGACACAGGTTCTGTGGGGATTCTCAAATCCTTGAGAGGGAATTGGCCTCCTTAAAGCATGTAGGATTGAGGATTCAGCCCTTTTTTAAATTTTATTTTTAGTTTATTTATTTTTTCTAAATAGGATGAGCTCAGCTGACCCCTGGGTTATGTAAGTATTACACATTAGCTAAAAGAACAAAGCATGAAGAAGCAATGCAAGTCCTAAAGTTGATCTGTTTTATATTAGTGGAACTAAACAACTTTCTTTTTTTAGACATCTGCTCAGGAAATGCCAATAGCAATGATTTTGCGGTGGTTGTTTTTGTGGTAGTGCTAGTGGTAGTTGTGGTGTTTTAGGGAAAGAAAGGTGGTACAGTGGAATAAAAATCTCTGGTGGGTATGATTAGTTGGGAAAAAACAAGTTTTCGGGTTATAATTGTAATTTGCAAAACACCAAATACTATGTATAATGCAAATTACATTTAGTAAAGCTCTCAAAATCTTCCTGGAAGATGGAAATATACAATTCATTCAACAAGGCTTTTATTGAGCCTTTGATATATATATTAGTGAACAAGATAGATGTGACTTTCATACTATAGGGGTGAAGAGGGAAAGCTTCCTCCTTCACTCTCTGAAGGTTCACTGAAAACAAATTCACAAAAGACAGATTAATAGGAGAAAAAGCCATACAAAATTATTCTAGCATGCATAGCACGGGGCAATAGCAAGAGAGTGATCACTCAATAACCCAACGGTGTCCAAATGCTTATACACCCTTCTTTATAGAGGAAGAGGAGATGGGAGGTGTAGGAGTAATGAATTTCAGGGGGAATGACTGGACCCAATGATCAGATGATGGATAGTCAATAATTCCCTTTGGGAATTGAATGGGACCTGAGAACAAACAATGGTTTATGACAAAGTTTGCCTGGGCTCTAGGTGTGGTGTTTAATTTTCACTCTTTTCCTCTATGATATGAATTTTAATCTTCTCCAATTAATAAAATTTTAGGGAAAGGATTGAAGGTAACTGTTTTCCTCTTTGGAATAATAACCTTACTCCTTATATATTTAACCAAAGCAGCAAATGTACGTATGCATAGAATTACAAACTGTAATCACTCCTATGAGGACAATTAATTCTCTATGAAGTGACAGAGAATAAGAAGGGATGATACAAAGAGGGAGGACACAAAGTGATTCCCAAGGGGATGGCATGTAAGGTGAAACTTGAGCAATAAGAAAGAGGCTGGGGATTCAAATGTATTGAGGAGACAATGTGAAAAACGCAGAACCATACAGACGCTGTAGACATAGCCTGACTGGGGGACGATGATGGCTTGGACCCTTGGAGAAGCAGAAAGAATGACAGGGGTGTGCAGATTCTCGAAACACCTTAGAAATAGAAATCGAAAGACTGGCTAATGTGGGTGGTTGAGAGTGGCTGGGAGAGAGAGGGAGGAACCAGGAATCAATGCCAGGTTTCTGGCTTTAGTGCCTGGTTGGATGGTGGAACAATCCACTGAGCTAGGAGGACTAAGAGATGAACTATTAGGGGTGGACAAGAAGGAGGAACAGGGGTCAACAGTCTGCCTGATTCCAGATGCTGCAAGCCATTCAAGTGCAGGTGTCAAGTACAAAAGGAAATGTGTGAGCTTTGAAGGTGAGATCCCATTTGGAGCCCTCCGGAAGTGATAAGCATGACCAGGAAGAATGAAAGGAAGAGTGGAAGAAGGTCAAAGACCCGCCCTGAGGGACTCGGCCATTCTCCAGGTAGAATTCAGGTAGAGAATTCACCTTCTGAGGAACACCAATAACAATGTTAGCAGGCGCTACTGTTGGCTTATAGCTCTTAGTGAGGAAACTTCTTTTTATATTTCTCTAGCAGGGACAGTTTGGGCCTATTTAGAAGAAAGTAGGTGTGATGGGGGAGCGGTAATAAACATCTATCGACTTTCTAACAATCAGTCCTGAATGAAATGCCAATGTCATCAACGTCACAGTGACAACCCTGAACTTTATCAAGGTGTGAATAAAGACTTTCAACACCAATGATACTTTTGATACCGCTTAAGATAAAGTCTGGCAGTCTCTGTGGTTAATAAGTGGTATATAAGCAAATGCATTAAATGCTTCCTTAACTCTTTGAAAGGTAAGTTACTAACTCTTAAGACCCATTCAGCACTTGTAAAAACTAAAAGCAGTCTAAATGCATGACTTGGCAGTTTCTGCAGCTTCTAGAGTCCAAGGCAGACTCTCCCAATTAGCAGAAGGAAGCAAACTGTTGCCTCATTATCAGTGCTAGCCATTATCCCTGACCAGGGAATGGTCAAACAAATGATCCTCATCACCTCCTGATGGGACTGTCCTGAGTGCACTCTCGGAGCAGTGCACAGCCAGGCGGCCATTCCTGGAGCCTTTCACAGGGCAAAAGGTCTATACTATGGCTGGGGAATGAGACTAGCAGGGCCAGGCTAGGAGCACAATGAGCTTCCACTTTTCCCCTTCCCCCGAACTCCTGACTGCTCCCGAGGAATGTGGCCCTCACCCAGAGGCAAGAGAGCAGGCTGTGTAAACTCCTTTGTTTCCCTACCTTCACTCTAGAGCAGTCAAGCCACTAGGGATTATTCAAGCTCTAAGGTCCACAAAGTGCAAAGCAAATGTGTACTATTATGGCCTGCTTTTTGAATGTAAATCTTGTGCTGCCACACTTGGGGCCTGCTATTGATACCAACAGTAACTTGCCTTGTGTCATTGCACTGGGGCTCTGGAAACAATATCCTAAAATACTGACACTTGGCACTTGACCTAGTGAACTGAAGAAGCACCTCCAGGTCTCCCTCTGACCTTCCTGGTCTCTGGTCTCTCTGATCCTTTTTCCTGAAGCACTGAGAGAGACTATGGAATTTCCCTGTCTGACTAAGAACATCTCTTTCCAAAAGAAATGTAACTGGGACAGGCCCAGTGGCTCATGCCTGTAATCCCAGCACTTTGGGAGGCTGAGGTGGGAGGATTGCTTGAGCCCAGGAGTTCGAGACCAGCCTGGGCAACGTAGAGAGACCCTGTCTTTACAAAAAGTCTAAAAATTAGGCACGTTGGTGTGTGCCTGTAGTCCTAGCTACTCAAGAGGCTGAGGTGGGAGGATAGCTTGAGTCCAGGAGTTTGAGGCTTCAGTGAGCTATGATCAAGCCACTGCACTCCAGCCTGGGCAACAAAGCAATATCCTATCTATTAAGAAAAGAAAAGAAGATGAAGAAATGTAATTGTCTTAAGATCCCCTGCCTAGGAATCCAGGCAGACAGAGACAACCTGGGGAACTTTACCTGCATAATGAGAAGACTTTTGTTCACAGTGAAGTTCCACCCCTCACCTTCCCACTACCTCTCATAAGCTCAAGGAACTTCATCCGAAGGCATCGCTCTTTGGACCCATTCATTTTGCCTGAAAATCATTTACTCCTACACACTCCCACCATCCCTTCATCCCCTATGAAGAAGGATATATAAGCATCTGGACCCCACTGGGTTATTGGGGATTCCCCAGTGCTTATACATGTTAAATAAATTTGTGTGCCTTTCCTTCTATTAATCTGTCTCTTGTCAGTTCGTTTTCAGTGAAACTTCAGAGGGCAGAGGAGAAACTTCTTTTCATATTTCACTAGCAGGAGCAGTTTTGGCCCAAACCGTATACTTTTAGTTATAAGGAAGTAGATGTGAAGGGGGAGTGGTAATACACACTATCAGTTTTCTAGCAATCAATCCGTTGGTCCCTACAATCGCTTTAATGCCAAGGAATCCGTTAATTGTGCCATAATTAGGTTTAGCCAGCCAAGTAATTCTAGGTCACTTCTGTCTTTTCACATTTAGCATGGAGGTGTTTTTCTGGTTGCATCTCCAAATACATTGCTTTAGTGTTTTTACAGTTCTACTGCACAGTCTTTGCAAATGGGCCACTATCTTCTAATTAAGAAACCAAGGACAATTTGTGTCATGTCATCTTTGTTCCCTTCTTGCAATTTTGGGAGCCTTGAGGAGTAATGTTACGAAGGAGGAGGGTGATGCAGATTTCGAAGGTGAGGATGGGAGCCACTTCAGGGCTCAGCACCTGCCCCGACAATGCCTCTTTCCCAGCTGCTTCACCATTGCTGTGCTCCCTACCTGGGCCTCTCAGTCATCCCACTTCCTGTGAGGCCATCCTCATAGAGCTAACAAGAATTATGGACAGAAGTACAGTTATAATCAAGCATTCATCAGGCTGCTTTGACCCACTTCCTTGTTCTGAAAGTCTCATAGCACTAGTAGATACTGACTATTTGCATCCCCGCTGTTCCTATACATAGAATTTCTGACATTAGAATCACAAGGCTTTTGTTTGAGATAGATAGGATCTCTCCATCAGGATCATAAGGCTTTTATTTAAAAATTACTTAAAATGTCTTTCAGATCCGAATTCCAGTGAAATAGCTGATGCCAACCAGTTTGAAGACTCCCATGACGCAGTGGAATCAGCATGAGAATACAGTTTCTTCATCTCCCTGTCCCATGACTTCACCCTGCGCTCTGACCAATCAATGACCTCCACACTTTGGCCCACTCCAAAACCCTAAAAAAATCCTAGCTCCAAACTCCTCAGGGAAATGGATTTAAGGTTTCCTCCTGCCTCCTCATTCAGTAGCCTTATGATTAAACCTCTTCCTCTGTTGCGACCTGGTGTCTCAATGTATTGACTTGCTGGGTGCATCGAGCAACAGAACTATTAAGGTGATACCTGGCTGCTGCATAGATGGATTATTTCATTAGTAGCACTGAGGTGGGTAGGGATTGGGAAGGCTGAAGGGTGCCCAGACAGAGAAACCTTGAATAGGGCAGTGCTATCCTAAAGCCAATGGGGTTCAGAACATATTACCCCAAGGCATGCCAACTTCAGAGCAAAAAGGGCTTTCTGACCTTCCACTGCCCTTCTTTCCAGAAGCAGGTCATAAAACCTAGGAAGAATTTTCTGACCCTCCCCTGAGGCAGGTCATATGGCACCCATGTAAGGGGTGTCCACCCAGAGGAAAGGAGCATTCTCATCTCTGAGGACGTTAGGGACACAGAGAAGAATCTGAACAAATAGATATTGCAAAGTGATATGGTTTGGCTGTGTCCCCACCCAAATCTCATCTTGAATTGTAGCTCCCATAATTCCCATGTGTTGTGGGAGGGACCTAGTGGGAGATAATTGAATCCGGGGGCAGTTTCCCCTGTACTGTTCTTGTGGTAGTTAATAAGTCTGAGGAGATCTGATGGTTTTATAAGGGGAAGCCTCTTTCACTTGATTCTCATTCCCTCTTTGCCTGCCACCATGTAGGCTATGCCTTTCACCTTCTACCATGATTGTGAGGCATCTCTAGCCACATGGAACTGTGAGTCCATTAAATCTTTTTCTTTATAAATTACCGAGTCTCAGGTATGTCTTTATCAGCAGTGTGAAAACAGACTAATACACTAATCTTCCCCAGTTTATTGCCATTAGACCATGTTAGACCACAGCCCCTCTGTCCTCTTGTATGTCTCCACGACTGTTCACTTTTCACCAAACCTAGCATGAAAACACACAGGTTTAACTGTTCCTTTGGGTCTTCGTTTCCCTATGAAGGCTCCTGTGTCACATGAAACTTATGCTAAATAAACATGTATACTTTTCTGTTATTCTGTCTTTTGTTATAGGGGCCTCAGCCATGAACCTAGATTAGGTAGAGGAAAAGGTATTTTTATCCTCCTCTCCAAAGCAGTGGAGTGAAGACAGGATTTGTCTTCTGAGACCCTTTATCTCTTTTGGTACCCCAGTGTCCTGTGCTGACCCTAACTTTCCCCTAGTAGGAACCCACCGAGACTTGATCTCAAGAACAATGTCTTCATTCAAGTCCTTTTCCTTTCCTACTCTTCTCTCATCTAAACTTGCCTGTCTCTTGTTCTAAAAGCTTAAGGTCTCACAGGAGTCTAGCAAACCAACCTCTTAAATTAGCCATGTGAAAGTATTAATGTCTGGGTGTGTCTAAGACAAAGCTGATTGCATTGCTTCCCATAGTAAAAGACAACTATGTTGATCAAGCTCGACTCTCTGAGCAGAGTAGAATGCTGACTTAATATAGAATTTTTGGCAGTGGTGTGCTGGTAAGCCAACTCTTTGTGGGGTGGAAGGGAGAAAGCACTGATTCATAGCACTTGCCAGTATCCGTGATGTAAATAATCACACCATGGCCTGACTTCAAGCCACTAATGATTTAACAAAGAACTCCTAAATATTTAACAATTGGCTCTTGCTAATCCCCAGAGACTCGCTACTTGGTTGGGAAGCATGAAGTTCAGGCACTGGTGGACTTTCAGAGCTGCAAGTGGCACACATCATTTGTAGGATCAGTGTCATTTGGTTGAGACTCTGACACTCAGAGGAGCTGGCCCTGGAGTAAATCCACCCCTGGTTGGCTGGCTTTCAGAAGCACGAGGCTGACACTGATTGGTTAGCTTGCCAAGTTTATTCTGAAATGAGTTGTCATTGATTCACTGCTCAGGCTTGGAACCAGTTCTGAAAGCTACTTGTTATTATGGGCACATAACAATCTGTTTCTCAAGTTTATAGGAACATTTTTGTTCTCAGATGTTACTCACACTGGATAAAAAATTTTAACTCAGGCCTTTCTTTGAAAAGACTAGACAAGTTGGGTCACTTATTATTCAGTTAGTGACTTCAGTTAGAATAATAGCTTTTGGATGGCCAATGAAGCTAAGTGCAGAAGAATCCCCCACTAACATTAAAACAGATTCATCTTGATGAGATGTGTTTCCTATCTTTTTCTTCTTTTCCCATTTCTATGGACTTCTATGAATCTGAGCCTAACTAGAGGATTTGTGGGTAGGATTTTCAGTTCACTTTATTGGGACAATCTGAGACTTATTTCTTTGAGATAAACTTCAGCAGCTCCTCTTTCTTGGACCCTAAATGTAGACAAACAAGGTATTAACAGGACACCAATCTTGGCTGGTTTGCAAAGGGAGACTGTACCCTACATCTAATAAGCATGGTCACACAATGTTGCCGCACTACCCCCACCCCACCCCCACACACACACCTGTCTAACAAGCATGGTCACACAATGTTCCCTCACCACCCCCCACCTCACCCACACACACACATGTCTAATAAGCATGGACACACAATGTTCCCTCACCACCCCCACCCCACCCACACACACACACGTGTCTAATAAGCATGGACACACAATGTTCCCTCACCACCCCCCACCTCACCCACACACACACATGTCTAATAAGCATGGACACACAATGTTCCCTCACCACCCCCCACCTCACCCACACACACACATGTCTAATAAGCATGGACACACAATGTTCCCTCACCAACCCCACCCCACCCACACACACACACACACACGTCTAATAAGCATGGACACACAATGTTCCCTCACCACCCCCCACTTCACCCACACACACACATGTCTAATAAGCATGGACACACAATGTTCCCTCACCACCCCCCACCTCACCCACACACACACATGTCTAATAAGCATGGTCACACAATGACCCCTCACCACCCCCCACCCCACCCACACACACACACACGCCGATTCTCTGACCTGTGAACATGCGGTAGGAATTCTTTGTGAATCAGAGCTGCAGGAGGTTGGATGGGTACCCATATTTTCCTTAACTCATGCTAGAATGGCCTACAATACTTATTTTACCATTCAGTGCCTTGTTAATATTAAAAATGGTTTCAATCTGGTATCTGTTTGCAGTCAACAACACCATCTCCATGTGTCTTCAGTAAAGGAGTCCGTTCTCTTCTCCAGTTGGTTCCTGCTCAATCCCTTCTGGACCTAGAGTAATATCCCCACATAGATCATGTCCACCCACCCTGTGACTGAGAGCAGGGACTCGGGGGGCTGAGAAGCCTGAGTTTAAGCATTGGTTCTCACTGGTCACCTGTATGACCTTAGCATGCACCACTTATGTAAACAACATAAGAGATGTGGAGTAAATCATTTCATCTTCATGACAATACAACGACGTAGGCACTATTAGAATCCCCATACAAGAGATCTGTGGACACCACACTCAGGGAAGACTTTGTCCCAGTTGCTAAGGAGGACACTAAGGCTGTCCCATTCATTCCTCTGTATAAAGATAAGAGAAGGACAAGGATGGAAGGGAACAGAGAATGAAGAGGCAAAGCATTTTGCAAAAGTAAGTGATAAGGCAGAGAGCCAGAGAAAGACCCTCCAGTTCTGCTCTATGTTCCCAGCCTCCAGGCCCAGCCCCAGGACCTGACCCTCAACAGCCTGCCCGAGCTCTCCTGTGTCCTCAAACCTCTTGGGTCTTCAAATCCAGTGGCCTTTCCTTGATACACACTCTTTCTGATCTCTCAGAGAATGTTGGTCCCTGCTGGCTACCTCCTGCCTCCTCCATTCTAGGTCATTCTCCCAGGGGAGAGGCAGCCCAGCAAACAGCTGGCTTGGGTCCTGTCTCTGCAATCACCTTCCTGAGCTTACCCTATTGGGGCCTCAATTTCCTTATCTGTAATATGGGGATTCTAATAGTGCCTACCTCATTGTACTGTCATGAAGATGAAATGATTTACTACACGTAATATGTGGCTGTGATTGCATACACTAAGAGCTATTAATATATAAGGGCTTGTTACTGTTATGATCCCAGAGCCCCCTTTCCCACAGCTCCTCCCTTTCTCTAGTACATTTTTCTTCCACAGTTCCTCTTAACCGCATGTGTCCCCCAAGTTCTATCCTCAGTCTTCTCTCTAGCAATGCCCACTTTGTGGATTCATTATTTCTCCAGGTTCCAAGTATCTTCCCCATACTGGCAACTCTCCAGTCAGTATCTGTGACCTGGGCCCCTAACCTAGACTGCTCTCTCCCTTTTCTGCTCAGGTGTGTCACTGTCGTCTGAAATCAAACATGTCCTCGATGGAACTCAACATCTTCCCCTTTAAGCTGGATCCTCATTCCCTCACCCACTTATGATAGCTTCCAGTCTCCAACTCTCCCTCTCTCCCTCCTTTTCCCAATATCCAATTTACTAGCAAACCCTGTTGCTCTTCCATTAACTTTACTCTGATCCACCCCTTCCACTGCATTCCCACCTGCCCCCACCATCCAGGCCATCCTTACCAGCACAAACCCTTACCCAGCTTCACTGCAGATGTTCCCTGGATTAAGGGAAGTGCTTCTCCACTGGGTAGAATTGACGTTCTGAGTGAAGAGCTTTCAATGTAGGAGAGCAAGGGGCAGCCCTGCTGAGAGGCTAGACTCTTGCGCGGTACAGTCAGCACTACAGGCTCTTAGCACTGAGAGCCAGCTGGATACCCTGTGACCCGGTCCTGAGATTAGGACACACACTCACGCACACACACTCTCACAAACACACTCATGCACGTGTGCACACATACACTCATGCATGCTCACACACACTCATGCACGCACACACACATGCACACTCACACACTCACATGCACACTCACAGATACACACACTTGTGCAAACACACTCACACATGCACATTAATGAACACTCACACGCACACTCACACGCACATGCACACACACACACGCGCACACACACACATTCATAAACACTCACACACTCTCACACACACACTCACACACACTCACATGTCCAGGTGGCCTCTGTTTGGGGATGGGGGCATCATTAGCCCAGCTGAAGATCACAGAACCTCTTCCAAATCGAACCCATCCCAGACAAAGCTTCTCAAACACAGATGGCTCAAGCCTCCTCCACAGTCTCTCCCTTCCTATCTGCCTCCTTCATCACCTTTTCTTCTCAAGGTGGCCATAACCTTCCCGCCCTCAATTCTCTACTTCCATTCTTCTCTCCTCCCTCCGCCCTCAATTCTCCACTCCTCTCTTACCCCTGCCCCAGGCCTCCCGGTGATTCTGCTCCTTTTGCCCCTTGTTGCCTGACAGGCCTCCCAGCACTTGCTATTCGTACCCTATTCATCCTCCCAGCCCAGTTTGTCCTTTCCCTGACTGCACCGTCAAACTCCCAGGCCTGCTCTAAACACCTTAGAATCAGTTCCACTGGGTCTGTCTCTTTGTTACTCTCTCTGATTCTCGTGTATCATCTTGGCAGCTGAATTGGACATTCAGTTTGTTGAGGACAGAGGCCATCCCAGCCTTTTGCTTCCAGGGCCTGGCACAGGGAAAGGTAGCAGCCTCCTAGGTGATGCCACTTGGTAGATTTCAAAATTCCTGATCAAAACCTGGCCACTTAGTCCCTGCCCACTGCCAGCCTGGGATGAATTCCTGCAAAAAGATTTTAACAAGCAGAACAGAATTGGAGCCAGGGAAAACTTCAGCCTCTCAACAGCTTTTTCACTGAGCATCCAAAATAAAAAAGGGTTGGTCCTAGCAGGTGACAAGCTCATCACTGGAGAGAGATGACCTGTCTGTGCCAGGCACTGATTCATTAGCACAATAGAGGTTGATGTTGAAGCTGGCCTGTGTGTGTTTCTTCCTCTCCATAAGCCCTGCCATTGACTCACGCTCATCATCAACACAACACGACAGTGAAGCTAAGCAGCATAGCTGGTGTCTTTACCTTCTTCTGCTTGGTGCAGGTCACTGCTATCTTTTAAGTCTTCATCCACCCAGGGGCGAGCCTCGGCCCTGGTTCTAGCCTCCCCCTTCTTTTTCTCCATGCTTCTGTCAGCATTTTTAAAGATCCACACAACCAAAATGCAGAGAATGGCTACCAAGATGGGAGTCAGGAAATACATGGTCTGGAGTCTGGTGTCACAGGCATGCACACTTCCCACACCGGTTTTTAAACACACAGAGAGACAGGAGTGGAGAATGCCGGGAGATGGAAGGAATGCAGACACAGGTGTGCCAGGGAAGGAACAAAGTGCAGAACTCTTCAACTCTATGAGGACTTTGCATAGGAGCAAAGATCACAGTCACATGTGTGGGGTGTTGTGGCTTTGGTTATACACCAGTCCATTAACTTTTTAAAAGCATGTATTCTGTCGATATATTCTTAGACAACAATTGCCAGAATCTGAGTAAGAACTTGCATGTGCTAGATCTAGCTAGATCACCTGAAGAACTTGTTTTGTTTTGTTTTGTTTTTAAAATAGATTTCCACACACCAACTCAGATCTGCTGGAAGAAAATGTTCAGGAAAGAGGTTTGGCACCATGCATTTTAAATGGCATGTTTGTGAAAACAGACCTAGGGTTTTGATTTTTTTTTTTATGATACCTGAGCCAATATATGGAGTAAAGAGAATATCATGTTTTGCACCAGAGAAAAACTTTGATCCAGGAAAAGTGACACAAAAAATTAAAGTGACAACTTGATTATTTATGTAATTACTTCAGTAGGGCTTTTTATATGTTAGTTTGTCTGTCTGTTTTAGAAAGTGCCTTAGTCAGTTATGGCTGAAATAAAAAAAATACTATGGACCGGGTGGCTTAAACAATATAAATTTATTTCTCAGCCAGGTGTGATGGCTCATGCCTATAATCCTGGCACTTTGGGAGGCTAAGGGGGGCAGATCACTTGAGGTCAGGAGTTCGAGACCAGCCTGGCCAACATGATGAAACCCCATCTCTACTGAAAATACAAAAATTAGTTGGGCCTGGTGGCACATGCCTGCAAACACAGCTACTCAGGAGGCTGAGGCAGGAAAATAGCTCCACCCAGGAGGTGGAGGTTGCAGTGAGCCGAAATTGTGCCATTGCACTCCAGCCTGGGCGACAAGAGTAAAAGTCCCTCTAAAAAAAAAAAAAAAAAGAAAAAGAAAAGAAAGAAAGAAAGAAATTTATTTATCATTGTTCTGGAGGTTGAGAAGTCCATAATTAAGGTGCTGGCAAATCAGCTCCTGGTGAGGGCTCCCCTCCTGGTTTGCCAACAGGTACCTTCTTGCTGTAACCTCACACGGTGGATGGTGGAAACAGATCATCTCTATCATCTTTTTTCTTATAAGGCCACTAATCTCATTCACGAGGGCTCCACTCTCATCACCTGTTCACCTCCCAAAGGCCCAACCTCCAAATACCATTGTACTGGAGCTTAGAGCTCCAACATATGAATTTTGCCAAGACATATTCAGTCTTCAGCATCAAGGTGCAAACGTATGTATAACATGATGCCATTTGAATAAAACAGAGTGGAAAATATGATACATTTATACAAGCTTATATATGTATTTCCTGGAAGAGTACACTCTAAACTTTAAAGAGTGGTTATATCAGGAATTCTCTTTATTAATTTTGCAATTTCTTGTGAGTCTATATTATTTCAAAATAGACAGTGAAAAAACAGTGGTTACTTGTTTTGGAGGGTGTGTGGAAACTGGATAGATGGGGGACAAGAGTGAGAGAATTTCTACTGAATACTATTCCATGATTTCAAAATTTTGAGCTGTTGTAAACATGTTATCTATTTAAAAAATTGAATATATGTTATTTATTTCCATAGTCATTTTGATGGTTTTATTGTATCATATATTGTACTCCTTTTTGTGATAGACAGTTGTTTTTTAAAATGTATGTCATACTGGTTCTCGAACTCCAGAGAACTCTGTAAAAGATAATAAACAAAGTTTATTATGGAAGCATTGGCCTCCACAGACCACTGAATTTGGTGGTGCTGCCTGCCATGCTGACAGCTTTTGTACAGGAAAGTGCCCTTCCTGTGCCTGCTGAAAGGGTGTCAGAGGGGACATGTCCAGTCAATGTGATCCAACCCCACACAGGCAGCTGAAAATGGCAGAGCCTGTGTTGGGGCCCAGCTTCTCTTTACATCCCACTAAAAACCCAGAATAAAGAAACCACTCCATAACAAGAGAAGAGTAGGACAAATGTGCAGAGAGAAGCAAGGCCTGTGAGGCAGCAATGCCTCACAGCCCAGGGGAAAGACAAGGTGAGGGGCCACAGGTGGCAACTGCCTCTGCTCCTAGGAGGTCCCAGGCCTGCCTCAGTTTCAGACCATGTGTCTCCTTACCTTCGAAGAATCAGAAAGATCCTCTGTGCCTGTAACTACAAAAGCACAATTCACATCAGTGTCAGGAACAGGATTAAGCCCAGGAAAAATGGGGTGGTGGGAATTGGTTATAGTGCACTGGTGGGTGAAGTGTGGGAGGCACCCCTGTCTCAGAAGGGAATGCTAACAGCTGTGGCGTGCAGCAGCTGGCTGGCTAATTAGAGTATTGCCTGAGTCTCTTGGGTTTCAGACCATGTGCCCAGCAGAATGAGTCTGTAGGGGATTCTGAAGCCACTGAGAGCCCCGGAGGAGCAGAAACATAAGGACAACCATGCCAGAAGGCAGCTTTCTATCATATTTGGTGACTTGCAATGGGAAATAAAAGATTCTTGCTCTCAATTGCTTGGTTCAAGATAGAGAAGAAAAGCAAAATGATCATGCATTCCTTCATTCATTCATTCACTCATTCATTCAACATATATTTTTTGGGATCCATGCAAAAGGCATTGCATTTGGGGCCAGACATAGAACGGAGGGCAGTAGGGGCTGCAAGTGCCTCATGGAGCCCGGAGCCCCAGAGAGACACGCGGATCGAATCTCACATACTAATGCCGCATTCCAACTTCCCTAAGAGCTGCTAGGGAGCTGACTGGAGTGGGACTGGGCCGAGTTGGTGAAATCACAGGCTTCCCAGAGGAAGGAATGACTGAGTTGAGGTTGGAGCTGTGAGTGGGAATCAGTCATGGGGGAGGAGAGAGCCTTCCAGGCAGAGGTCATGCTGTGCAGCAGGATAATTAAGGCATCAGAGAGACTGAAGGGTTGAGGAGGAATTATTTAATTATTTAAGTGCACTGACCCAGTCAGATTAACATCCAAAGGACTGAGCCCCGAACAAAGAGTCATGCTACCTTTTAAGCATTTTGTGGGGTGGGGGAAGATTTGTGCAGGGGGAGGCGTATTATGGAAGCGAGAAACCAAGACAGTTATTCAATTAAGACATGCATTACATTATTTCTTACTTTTCAAGGAACAACATGTTTTAGGACTTGAGATTATCTGTCTAGTGACCTTGCAGCTGCACAGCTAGAGAAACGTCTTCACAATGCCTGGGAAACGGGGAGATAAGGCTCACTAGCCTCAGAAAAACAGGCAGTCAATTTTTAAAGGACTTCAGCTCTTTCTCTTCCTCAGGGGGAATTGGTTTTTCTTACATACAACTGAGCTTTTGCTTACACATTTTTAAATTTCTTTTAATTCCTGTTCCAGGTGTGGGCAAAGGCCTATGCCTTGGAAGGAACAGGTACTTGTGGAGAGGACTGACATGAGCTGAGCGTTTCAGGAGGGCATAAACAGGGGATGCAGGGAGCCAGAAAGGTAGCAAAATGCCAGATGAAGCAGGTCTCTGTAGGTCATGCTGGTAAATTTTTTCTTCACCCTAAATGGAATGTGGGGAGGGAACAGGGACAGGTTAAGAACTGGGGACACATCGAGCACACACCATGTGGTACCAGGTTCTCTTCTTAGCACTTATACATATTATTTCATATGTGCCTCACAACAACCCTGTGCAATAGATCCCATTAGTATCCTCATTTTTTCAAATGAAGAAAATGAAGTACAAATAGGCCTAGGGTCAGTGTCAGATAAATGGGCAGAAATAGCCCCTGTGTGTATCCCCCCCTGAAATGGCTCCCCCGTTGTTCACTTCTTCATAGCAAGCCAGAGTCCTTGGCCAGAGCTCGTCAGTGCCACACCGGCCTCGTTGGAGAATGGAAAGGGGGAGGTGCAGGTTTCTTGCACAGATGCAAGAGGTACAGGTACTTGGCATCACGTGGCTCCAGCTTAGCTTAGGAGAAATACAGAAAATAGGTTTAAGGATGCATATAGCATAGAGGAAAAGAATTGGCAGCTGCTACCAGGGAGCAAAGAGTGGCAGGAACAGGTAGTGGAGAGGGGCAGGGCAGGTCACGGTGATGCCAGGAGGGGAGGCACACAGCCCCAGAGCTCTGGTGTCCACACTGCTTTATATTCCAAAGCACCTGCAGGGCCAGTGAAGTGCTTCCTTCCCAGGACTCTCGCTCTTGGATTTCCACGATGCCATCCCTGTCTCCTTCTTGATGTGGATTCCCACAATGCTCACCTGAGCTAGACCCCCAGTTCTCCATATCCAACCCCATCTCCATGGCCAGGCCTCTCTTTCACGGTCAAGTCAAGACAGCAAATGCCTCACGGTCCCCACCAAGCTTGATGGGAAAGGCCTCTGCTAATATCAGGGTTTCCATTTGGTTTTACTTTTGAAGCAGAGCAGTGGTTGGGGGCATAGTGAGCTGCCACACTGCTGACTTGTGGAAGGCCCAACTATCTCTCTACTCTGAGTAGCTCTAAAGCGTCCTGGTCAACTTGTTTTCGCAACACATTTTCCTCATCAAGTGAGGAAAAGGGAGTGAGTGCTGAGGATGGATGCGTTGGAAGATGGTATGAGACACTTTCACACTGGTCGTGTTTCATTACTCACTTCAGATTGGTTGTCTGGTTTAATCATTTCATCTCCACTGATGACAGAAAATTTAATTTTGCTATCAAGACAATTTTGGCTGGGGACGGGGCCTCATGCCTGTAATCCCAGTAATTTGGGAGGCTGAGGCAGGAGGATCACTTGAGGCCAGGAGTTTGAGACCAGCCTGTCAACATAGCAAGACCTCATCTCTACCAAAAAAAAAAAAAAAAATTAAAAAATTAGTCATGCATGGTGGCCCATAGCTACTCGGGAAGCTAAGTGGGGATCACTGGAGCTCAAGTGTTTGAGGCTTCAGTGAGCTATGATGGCACCACTGCACTCCAGCCTGAGTGACAGAGCAAGATCCTGTCTGATATGGTTTGGCTCTGTGCGCTCACCCAAATCTTATCTCGAATTGTAATCCTCATGTGTCAGGGAGGGACGTGGTGGGAGGTGACTGGATCATGGGGGCGGTTTCCCCAGGCTGTTCTCATCATAGTGAGTGAGCTCTCGTGAGATCTGATGGTTTGAAAGTATTGCACTTACCCCCATAAATTACCCAGTCTCAGGTAGTATCTTTATAGCAGTGTGAGAATGAACTAAGACACTGTCTCAAATAAGTAACAAATAAACAAATAAATAAATGACCATTTTACCCCTTCTATTTTAGTACAGAGACAAATAGCATTCTCTCTCTTGCCCTTCCACTTCCCTGGGTGCTCACAGAGTGTCCTGGTACTGAGATAGAGAGAGAAGCAGGTCTTGGTGTGGTCCCATCTTGGTGGGTCCCACGGAAGGGTCTAGTCCTGGTGGTCTTAGGCAACAGGCAGTGTGCAGGCTGCACCTACACCCAGACATAGTCTGCCTCCCACCACCTCCAAACCCAGATCACAGGGCCCTTCTGGCTGGTCCATCATCAACCAATCTCCATGCCCCTTGGGAGTAGTTTCCAAGTCTCTTGGGATTTTTTTTCCCTTGCATTTTTGGAGACTAGGGGAAGGGGAGGAGGGTTGTTGCCTATCTCAGGCCTCTCTCACTTTTGCCATTTATATATATGTGTATATATATACATATATGTATATATACACACACATACATATATATACATATATGCATATACATATATATATATATAATTCGATTTTTTTTTCAACTAGCATGCACTTAAATTTTTTTAAAAAATATTTTGAAAATTTTGGGGGGTTCCTAGTAGATGTATATATTAACATGCACTTTTTGTATTTTTTATTGTGGTAAACTATATATAGCATAAAACTGATCATCTTAACCACTTGTAAGGGTACAGTTGGTGGCATTACAGTTACATTCACAATGTTGTGCAACCATCACCAGTATTTCCAAACCTTCTTCACGAGGCCAACAGAAACTCGAGACCCATTAAATAAATAGCCCCATTCACCCTCCCCCAGCCCCAGGTAACCTCCAGACTGCTTTCTGTGTCTGTGAATTTGATGACTCTAGGCACCTCATACCATGTGAAACTACACAGCATTGGTCCTTTTGTCACCAGCTTATTTCACTTACCATAATGTCCTCAAGGTTCATCCATGTTGTAGCAGGCATCAGAACTCTCCCAAAAGATTGCAAAAACCGTAATCTCACACAAAGGTCATCACAACCTAACACACACAAAAAATACTTCTGGGAAGACATCTGCCCAGCAACCACCTATCCAATCTCGAATTGGCGTCATTCTTATTATTGGTCCTTGTAGCCAAGGATAATTATCTCAAAATTTTGAGATAGTTATTTTATATCAAAATAAAATATGCGTGCCACTAATAAGCTATGTTCATATTTGGGGAGGTAAGGGAAAATAATAATAAAATTAAAATTAAAAATTAAAAATACTAACAATAAAAGAAAGAAATGATTTTCCCTTACCTCCCTGAATACGAACATAGTTTATTATGGCATGCGTATTACCTTGCAATTTCCTAATCCTTAAGTAAAAATTATTTTTTTTAGAGAGCCTCTCTTTGTTTGTTAAACTGTGGGCTGACAATAGAATCGCACACACACAGAGTCCCTGATTTAGGCTAAGAGGGGACAGGACCCACGGAGGAGTCAAAGCTTTTATGTAGTCTTGAACTCATTGTCTTCTGGGACAGTGCTGCTCAAGGTTCCGGTCCAGAAAGGAGCTTGTGCTAGAATGTCATCAATGCAGCTTCCTTCCTCAGGAAAGCCTTGTCCCCTCTCCCCTACAAAAAGGCCAGTGGAACTAAACAGTGTGTGTAGAGATGTGGTTGGTGTCCCTGAATTTACATTCTAGTACATGTTTCTTATCTCATTTGGGGACTGGTAACCAAAAGTCACATTCAGAAGCCCATCTGCAGACCACATTTTGAATAGTACTATTCTAGAAGACACATTTCCCCAAGACACACAGGTTATTTTTTAACTCTCGACGCTGACGTTAAATCTAATGATCCCCGTGTTCATTTTCCGTTTTGCTTTTCGAATATCCTACATGTGTATTCACCAAAGAAGCCAAATGTGTTTGAAAAACTTCCCACAAAAGAGAATTCTTGGGGCATTGAGTGAGTTAACTGTTCTATCCATTCACACAAGCAAACTGGTGTCAAGCATTTAAATCAACTGCTCATTTAGCAAGTTCAAGTTGAAGACTTGAAATAGGATGTGCCTGTGTTGCACTCCATGATCTTATCTCTGTTCCAACGTGAAGCTGGAAAAACTTAAGGAATTCACAAATGCTTTAAAACTTAATTGGCCTTACGCTCACTAACATCAACCCACCAAGGGTATTTATCATATAGCTAATTGCTCAGAGGGTTTATGATGCTGACAAATATCATGTATTACCTACTATGTGCCAGCACTGTATTAATCCTTTATCTACATTACCCCAATGAATTCTCAGGATGAGGCATCCTATGAGAAACTCCACTGCTCTGAAAAGAAAAGCAAGTGAAGAACTACCTACCGCAGCCCAGGCGCAGTGAGTGAGTCAGAGCCGGAGTCCTCAGAGTGTGGTCCTGGATTAGAGCATTGGCAGCACCTGGGAACTTGATAAAATGCAGGTTCCCAGGCCTCACTCCAGGCTTACTGAATCAGAAACTCTAGGACCATGACCCTGTAATCTGTGTTCCAACCGCCCTCCAGTGATTCTGATGCTGGCTAAAGTTTGAGAGCCACTGGGCTATAGGAAAGGCTCTTTCTCACATGCCCTACTTTATTCCAAATTCAGATTCTCCAAACCCAAGCCCCTATATCATCCAGAAAAGCAAATTATTCTAAAGATAAAACAATTATTGAAAATTGTTCTTACATGGTGTCTTAATAAAGCACCATTTTGCTTTTCTGCAAATTAAAAAAATAATCATCAGAGCTAGTAATTATTTCTCACTCATTTTTCCTCAAAGAATAAATTACTGGGACATCATTTTTGGCAAACAAGATGGCTCTTGACAAAGGCATTGGCTGCTTGGCATTTAAGAAGATGCCTGATTGCATTAGTTTGCTGGAGCTGCTGGGACAGAGTATTTTAACCCTTATGGTTTAAAACAAGAGAAATATGTACAGTGTCTTGCACATAATAAACTCCCAGTAAATAGATATTCAAAGCTTCAGTAAAGAATGGAAGTGATGTTTTTAAAACTATTTTAAGGCAAAATAATCTGGTCACAAAATCAGAGGCCAATAAAAGCTGTGGCAGGAAGGTGAGTCAAAGAACCATTGCAGCAGTTCAAATGAAAGCTAGCAGGGGTCTTATTTGGAAAGAAAACCATGGCACTGGGAAGAGGAACTGTTTGCATAAAATTTGGCGGTGATGCCATGGAATACTATGCCGCCACGAAAAAGAATTAGTTCATGTCCTTTGCAGGGACATGGATGAAGGTGGAAACCATCATTCTCAGAAAAATAACACAGGAACAGAAAACCAAACACCGCATGTTCTCACTCATAAGTGGGAGTTGACCAATGAGAACACATGGACCCAGGGAGGGGAACATCACACACTGCGGCCAGTCGGTGGGTGGGGGACAAGGGGAGGGAGAGCATTAGGACAAATACCTAATGCATGTGGGGCTTAAAACCTAGATGATGGGTTGATAGGTGGAGCAAACTATCAGGGCACATGTATACCTATGTAACAGAACTGCACGTTCTGCACATGTATCCCAGAACTTAAAATAAAATTAAAAAAAAAAAATTGGTGGTGGTGGAAGTGACGTGGTCCCGATATGGAGGACTATGGAGTGGGAATTAAAGGTTATATCCCACCTTCTCCAAGCAAATCACGTATTCCCGTCCTTTGCCTTACTCCTTACTTTCCCTGCGGAAAGGGTTTCGGATTTCCCCAGCTTCATGTACTATTCAACCTGATGAGCATTTAAGTGGAGCCATGATGGGTTTGGGGAGAAGCTCTTCATAGAAAGAGCTCTCAGGAAATAAAAGCTCAAAAGAAAATATAGGTCTCAGAAAGTTGAAGTTGATTCTGGAACGTAATTCATCAAGTGAGTCTGTCTCTGTTCCAATCAAAGCATTAATTTTGAGGTTGAGGGGTTTTCTAAGTGTTTCTTTTTCTTACCCAAACAATATCTGAACATGCTGCTTGGGTCTTGGGTAGGAGCCTACAAAATAAAAATTATAGTAATTCTCCAACCACCATATTATATGATTTTTTGAAATCAATGCCTTTATATGAAAAAGTTTAACCACAAACAACATGACATGCATTCAAGAAAAGAGGATAGAAACTCTGTAGTGATATTAGTCACAAATGGTTTTAATAGGAAAATGTCATGTTCCAGAGCAATATTATGTAATAATTATCAATAGTATATTCGCTTCTTATGGAGACTTAATTTTTACAAAACAAGATAGTTTAAGAGAGAGATAGAGTCTCATTCTGTCACCCGGGCTGGAGTACAGTGGTGCAAGCATAGCTCAGCAGTCTCAAACCTGGGCTCAAGCAGTCCTCCCACTTCAGCCTCCCAAGTAGCTGAGACTACGGGGTGTCTCTCAATAAAGGCACTTGTTTCTTGGCATTTAAGGAAATGCCTGATTATATTAGTTTCCCAGGGTTGCTGTAACAAAGTATCAGAGTCCAAATAGTTTAAAACTACAGAAATGTATTATTCTCTCACAGTTCTGGAGGCTGGAAGTCCAAAATCGAGGTGTCAACTAAGAGGCAGGGCTCTCTCCTGATTACACTGGGGCCACCCAGATAATCTGGAGTAATTTCCCTCAAACAAAGTTCCAAAACCAACCAAAAATCAGTGACTATGGTTTAAAAAATTACAAACATTATCAAAAAAAAGTATCCCAGCTCAGATGGTAAACTTTTTAAAGATTCAAAGAACAGATATTACTCAGGCTAAATAAAAAGTTTCAGAGTATATATAACCATGAAAAGCTTCCCAATTTATTGAGCAAAATTAGTATAATCTTATTTTAAAATGTTAACAAAGATAGCAGACCAGAAAATAAAATTAGTCTCATTTATGAATCCTACTCATAAATTTTACAAAAAGAATTGGCCATTTAAATTTATTAGCATGTTTAAAATATATCTTCCATAGTCAAATGAGATTTACCCAAAGGATACAGGATAATTAAATAAGAAGAGACCTGTTACAGGTTGAGAATCCCCAATTTGAAAATCCAAAATTCAAAATGCTCCAAAATCTGAAACTTTTTGACCCAACACGGCACTCAAAGGGAATGCTCACTGGAGAATGTCAGAGTTTAGACTTTCAAATTAGGGTGCTCATCTATAACACAAATCTTTCAAACCCCCCAAAAATAAAAATTCCAGAACATTTCTGGTAAGAGGCATTTCAGTAGAGATGTTCAATCTGTATAAATCACAACTCTTGGTCAAATTTTTAAATTATATAATAATATCCAAAGATTTCCAGAAGTTATCTGATATTTAACATCCACTCTGATTTTTAGAAACTTCTTTAGAAGCCAGTAATTTTAAAAATCTATCTTAAACTCAATCAGCATTGTTACTGATAAAACACAAGAGGCAATTTTATTAAAATCAGAAATCAACATACAAAAGAAGGAAAGAAGGAAAGAAAGAAAGGGAAAAAATCTCACTCTAGCATTTTTGTTCTTGAAATTCTGGTCAAAAAATTAAGAATGAAGTATATAATAGACCCACTATTATAATGAAATGCACTATAAGAACTGAACATTTTAAAAAATCAGATGGCCTGTATCTTAATTTTAAATCATTTTGGAGTGGATTAGAACAGAGATTTGCAAAGTCAACTGAGGGAGACACTGGCTGGCTTTGCTTAGCCAACTGTAATGATAATTATAAAATCATAACTCGTGTTTTCATAAGCATTTCCTCTGTCAGGCACTGTGACACTCACTTGACAGCACTTAATACTCACTTCAGATCTACAAGGTAGATGTCAAGAAGCATTTCCTCCCTCACTCCTTACATTCCCACCTAGAAAGAAAGAGTTGTCCACTGGCTCCCAGGCCTCTCTCTCAACCTCCCCTTGCTCACTGCTTCACAGAGGACTCCTGCAGGACTCTCATCCCTCTGCCATCTCTATTTCCGTGAGGCCCATCCAGATGCACGAATCATTTGTTCCTCCCAGGAGTAAGCCTACTGGAGCAGAATTGGTTGTGGGATTGAGGGGTGAGAGAGATGGAAAAAGACAGTGGTAGTTGTGAGGAGGAAGAAGTAGAAAGCCCGATTCTACCCCCAAATCCACCTGCATTCTTCAATTGAGTTTTCTCAGTAATGAAACTAGTGATTTGGGTTGATCCGTCTAACTTCTGAGTCTACATCTGAACTCTTAGGAGCAGAGGGAAAGTTGGTAACAATCCCATTCAAGCCCCGCAGCGGGCACTCTTACTGTCCTTATTTTATTAAAGAAATCGAGGCCTGAAGAGTGTATTAGGCTGTTCTTGTGTTGCTATAAAGAAAGATCTGAGACTAGGTAATTTATGAAAGAGGTTTAATTGTCTCACGGTTCTGCAGGCTGTACGAGAAGCATGGCACCAACATCTGCTTAGCTTCTGGTGAGGGCCTCAGGAAGCTTACAATCATGGCAGAAGGCGACAGGGAGCCACTGTATCATGTGGCGAGAGCAGGAGCAAGAGAAAGAAGGACGAAATCCCAGACTCATAAACAGCCAGATCTCATGTGAACTAACTGAGCAAGAACTCACTCATCACCAAGGCGATGGTGCTAAGCCATTCATGAGGGATCTGTCTCCATGATCCAATACCTCCCGCTAAGCCCCACCTCTAACACTGGGGATCACATTTCAACATGAGATATGGAGGGGACACACATCCAAACCATATCAGAGGGGTTAAGCAACATACATGAACAGTCTTGGTATGTCTCCAAGACAGGCCCCTGAGAAAGATGGGAGGCAGCCAAATGCCTAGGCAGAGGGGGGTGGGTCCCTGGTGAAACCCCAGCTCCAAACAAAGACAATCTAAAGCCTGAAAGCCAAGCTACAAGTTAAATCCTCGGACCAGATTGAGAGCTTGTCTTCCTGTTTGGCATGCCTTCCTCTGACTGACCCCCACACTTCACCTATTTCGCATATACCTACCCTTTCCTAATTGGTTTCCTATGCTGTTGTGTGCACCTTTGAGTAGTGTCTTTGCTTTAACCTTTTTTGCATACTCACAAACCAACCAGCACACACTCCCCATCCTGTGGCTATAAAGACCCCAGACTCAGTCAGTAGAGGAGGAGATGACCTGACTTCAGGGAAGAGACAACCTGACTTTGGGGAAGATGATCTACTCTTCCTGTCCCCTCTCTAGCTCCCCTCTCCATTAAGAGTTGTTTTCATCACTCAGTAAAATTCTCTGCCTTCACCATCCTTCAATTATCTGTGTGACCACATTCTTCTTGGGTGCTGGACAAGAGCTCGGGACACACCAAATGCGAGTGCCCAGAAAGGCTGTCCTACTGGCCCTTTGCCCTCACTGGTGGAGGGCAGCTGCCCCATGCAATCATACAAGGGGCCAATTGATCTACTAACATGCTGCTGTCTGTGGACGGCAGAATTAAAGGAGCACTGTAACGCCCCCTCTCGGGCCTCAGGGTTGCAGGCACCCTCACCTGGTTGCTGCTGCATTCCCCTCAAGGCGACACAGCTGGTCTGGCCACGAGCCCTGCACGGAGTTTGCTCCTGTGTCAGTGCCCAGAGCCATGGGCTGGATCCTGCACTCACTAGCTCACATGCTCCCGCCCACAAGGGGCTGAGCGCAGTGGGCTGAGTAGATGCGCACCCCTTCTGTGAGTCCGGCAAAGGGGCCAAGAAAAATCCTGCATCACCACCATGCTCATACCAGCTAGACACCTGTGATGTAAAAGGCACCTTCCTGAAGTTGCACAGTGCACAACTTCCTGCCCCACATGGTGGCTGCAGTGGTCCTGGTACCCCTTGGGAAGAGTGTCCTAGGTGGGAGAGTGTGGTCATAGGGTAGGCAAACACTCGTCCTTACAAAGTAATACCAAGCAGGCTTCCAAATTGTTCATCAATCTGCAGCCCTCCTGCAGTAGTCTACAACGTTACAGAAAAATTCATCCTGAAATTTGTTGGATGGTAAGGAAGACTATTCAAGTGTCACCTAAACAAACAAAAAAATCAAGGTTTTAAAGAATTAAAGTAGTTTTATTCAGAAGTCTTGAGGACAGAAACTGAGGCCAATAGCCCAGGAGCATTTCTGTTAGACTGCCCAGAACAGTGTTTCAACCCACTGCTTATATAGAGATGGCAGGGTGTCAGAGTGTGCAAAAGCACATCAGACTTGCTCAGAAGTCACGTTATCACAGAATTACATCAAAATCTGGGTGTAAGAGCATACCTGGTTATAGATTACAGAGGTACAATCGCTAACGCTGTCAGACTTTATCTCCTATGTAGGAAGAGGCAAGGATTAGGGTTATTTATCTTTGAAGGAATACAGTGAGTCAGGGAAGAGATGTGGGAGGCCGTGTGCTCTATCTTGTTTTGTCTTCAAAGCTGCACATCATCACAGAGGCAGGGGTTTTGTGAAATTATGTGAGCAAGCAGAAATGAACAAACAAGATTTCTTAGGTTTGCTACTTTGTCTCACACAAGGAACTATTGCAATGGCGGTTTTGCTGTAGAGGAGAGAGATATTGGGCTCAACTCCAAATACAACAAGGACAAGTGCAGATTTATAGCCAAGCAAGGGGTCAGTAGATGGAAAATTACTAAGAGGATACCTCAAGGCTAGGGGGATTACTGCTGAAAGCAGGCCAGGGTGATAAGACATCAAGGGTAGGGAAGAGGAATTTGATCAGATATCAAAGATGGTCAGAAACCAAGAGTGAAGTTTGAGGAATTTGGTCAGATATTGAGGGTAGGGGGAATCTTAGATAAACTGACCCAGCAGGATTCTTGCTAAAACTGGACTAAGTAGGCCAAGGGCAGAGTCCAAGGTCAGGACTTATTTGAAAAGGGGGCCCCGAGGAGCTGACTCGAGTGTGGTCAAGCAGAGAGTCTTTGTCAGTAAGAGTCTTTGTCAAAAGAGGTGCAGCTGTAGCACATCTCAGCTCTCAGAGAGGCTGAGGTGGGAGGATTGCTTGAGCCCAGGAGTTTGAGACCAGCCTGGGTAACATAGTGAGACCATGTTTCTACTATTCTTAAAAAACTTAAACAAAATTTTTTAATGAAAAAAAATGTTCAAACTCAACAGTAAAGAAATGTAAATTAACAACAGAATACCATGTTAAATTATTCTAATCAGTATACCAACTCAGCTAGACTCATGGAATTATATTAAAATATAATAGTCAAGTTTGGCAAGAGTGAGATAAAGTAGTCTTTCTCATTTCATACACATCTGGGGTATGTAAATTGATACAGCTTTTGTGAAAAGAAAATTGCCAATATTCATTAAGTACCATTTGAAAGGTAATTTTAAACAAAATAATTTAGAAATAAACCTCAAAGAAAGAGTCTGAAATGCAAAAGAAGCTTTTTGCATAAAAGTGCTCATTTCAGCACTACTTATAATAGCACAAAATTGAAAACAACAATAAACAGCAATACCAGAAAGGTGATTAAATAAATTGTGATGTACTATTAAAAAGCAAAATTCTGTTTTGTGAAATATTTAATAATACGAAGAAATAAATGGGAAACTATATAAGTAAATTGAAAATAACATTAGCTATAAAACTTTACATTTCAAAATTTTATATAAAACCTATAACACAATATTAAATTTTAAAGGACTATATGAGTATTAGAAATGTGCATAGAACAACTTAGGGCATGTATCAAAATATTAATACTGGTGATCTCTGAGTCATACTTGATTTTCAATTTTCCTATTTATATTGTTCGACACTTTTCATAGTTTCAACAATCAATATATAATATTTCTATAAATTTTAAAAGTTAAAAATATATATTATTTAATATATTAAAACTCCCTTACTGGTGTTCAAGGGTCTAGAATCATTAGTGAAGAAACATAATATCATGTAATTTAGTGCAAGCTCTGGGTCAAGCTGCCTGTGTTTCAGTCCTGAATTTGCCACGTGCCAGTGGTGTGAACTTAAGCAGGTTACTTAACTCCTTTGTGCCTCAGTTTTCTCCTCTGTAAAATGGAATAATAACAGTACCCAGCCCATAAGATGTAACTGAATTAATATATGTAAAGTGCATAGAACAAGTTTTATGAAAGCAATGTTATTATTATATATAAAAAGAAAGAGTTATCAACCAGATTGCACATTTCTTAAAAACAAGGCCCATTTTTCTTAGTTCTTTTATATCTTTTATATCTTTATTACCACCTTCCCCCCAAAAAACTCAAAAGTAGTGCTGGGCCAATAGTGATGTTGCTTGCCTATAAAATAAGAGTCCAGCCCCTTCTTGGCCATTCCTGTTATTCATTTTACTTCAGTATTACAAATGTCAGAAGAGACCTGCCCAGCATGGACAGACTGTGAAAATATGGCTCTATCATCAAAATTGTCATCATCATATTACCAAAGCACAGTATCATTACTGAACATCATAGGCAATGAGATGTTAATGAAAGCAAATCTCAAGTAGCCACTTGGACTTTTATCAAAATGCTCTATACAACTTTTGCCCTTAGAGCAACAACAACACCTTCTGGCAGCACAAGGAACTGGGTGGTCGAGGGCCTCCTGTGGCTGTTGAGAATGAAGAGCTATTGGCCTTTGGGTAAGGGGCAAGGAATCCTAGAATGTGGCCCAAAGAAGGTGGTGGGAGAGTCTGATCTTGATTTTAGAAGTTGGCGAGCAGTAGCGGAAAGGGATGCCATTCAAGGGAAGATGTGGACATCAGGAGAGAATCAAGTTATCTGAGCAGAGTGACTTCGAGGTTGGTAATGGGGACCTAAGTAGGAAGCTGAAGGGAGAGGGGAGGACAGAGTGTAATTGCCCAACAGGTTCTTCCTACCCACTGCACCGAGAAAAGCGATTCACTGAGATGGCAGTGTTGCAGTAAAGAAAGTTAAATTAACATGAGTTTAGCCACGCGGAAGATAGAGTTTATTACCCACAACATCCTTCCCAGGCACTCGGAAGCTAGGGTTTTTATGAATAATTTGGCAGGCAGGCAGGATGCTAGGAAACGGGTGCTGCTGATGAGTTGGGGGTAAAATCATATGGGTGTGGGAAATGGTCCTCACATGCTGAGTCTGCCTCTTGGTGGGGTCACAGGACTGGCTGAGACATGAGTCATGGGTCTGGATGGGGTTGGTGAGTTGCCAGAATGCAAAAGTTTTAAAAACATCTCAAAAGACCAATCTTAGGTTCTACAATAGTGATATTATCTCCAAGAGCAATTAAGGAAGTCACAAATTCTGTGTCCTCTGGCCATATGACTCCTGAGCAGTAAGAGATTACAGAAACTATGCCTACATTCTAGCAGAATGCAGGCCCCTCTCATAATCCTAATCTTGTGGCCTTTCATTAGTCAGGGTTTGAGCCCCTGAAGAAGGAAGGTGTCAGTTTTAGGGAGGGACTATTATCAGGCTTGCTTCAAAGTTAAACTATAAATTAAATGCTTCCCAAGGTTAGCTTGGCCCACACCCAGGAATGAATGAGGACAGCCAGCCTGTGAGGCTAGAAGTAAGGTGGACTCAGCCACGCTAGATTATCTCACTGTCATAATCTTTGCAAAGGCAGTTTCAGGAGAACAACAGACACCAAAACAGAGGCAACTACTGAGCACTGGTACTGTCCGCCTTGCTGGGGTGATGGTTGTGAAAAGGCTGGTTTGGAACTCATGGCTGATGGTGTGATTGGGTCTCCATCTCCAGCCAGGAAGTGCTGCCACCACTCACTAGTCCAGCTGTCATCCCCGCTAGGTCTTACCTAGTTGAAGATACACTGGGTCTTGCTCAGCATCACTCCCTCTTTCTACATCCAATTATTGGTTGCCAAGAGATCCAAAGGCCTGGCTCTCTAGCTAAATCTAGACAGTTCTGAAGGGTGATCCCGTCTTCAGAACTCCCTGTAGGCTGAGCTGTGGCATCTGTGGTGATGACATCCCAGCCCAATGTCTCCCTCTGCCCAGTCCTGCTTCTCCGTCCCCCTCCTGCAGTGTTGACCCCAAGAATTCTCCCTGATAAAGTCCTGTGCAGTTGATAATCTTCCCCTCAGAGTCTAGGATAGTCCCCTCCTGTGGAGCTTATATCCTAGTGGGACAGCTGGAAAGCAAACAAGCAAATCAATAAATACTTTCAGGAGCTAGTAAGTACTAAGAGGAACAGAAAAGGGGTAAATTGATAAACAGTGATATGACATGGCTAGGGTGATCAGGGAAGGCCTCTCTGAGGAGACAACTTTGGGACTGACAACTGAATGGCAAAAAGCATCAGAGTCGATGGTCAAGATTAGCAGGCATTGGCAGAACAGAGAAGGCTGCTGAGGCTGGAGTGGGGTGGTTCAGGTTGAGTGTAGTAGAAAACAAAGTTGGAAAAGGGCCTTTCTAGATCGGAGCTTGTGGGCTATGATAAAGAGTTTGGGTTTTATGCTAAGTGAATGAAAGACTCTGAAGGGTTTAAGTACTGGAGAGACCTGATCTAATTTAGGTTTGCAAAAGATCATTCTTGCTACCGAGACAAATAAATTAGAGAGAAGAGTAGAGGCAGGAAGATTGTTCAAGAAATTCCTTCCTACATCTAGGTCACTGTTTCTCAGAAGGCAAGCTGCAGCCCAGTCATGGGTAGGGAAATCAAATTCAATGATTTATGGCCTTAAATATTTATTAATGCAATAGCATAGGCTGGACCAGAATATAAAAGAAAATTGAGTGCATGGCATTCTGTAACGGTAAAAACTATTTCATGATTCTTAAGGTAGTGAAAAATATTTTTGGGTATGTGCACTGCTTCAGGATTAAAAGCAAACTTCTTGGTCGGGCACAGTGGTTCACACCTGTAATCCCAGCACTTTGGGAGGCTGAGGCGAGTGGATCACCTGAGGTCAGGAGTTCGAGACCAGCCTGGCCAACATGGCGAAACTTCATCTCTACTAAAAGTAAAAAAATGAGCCAGGCTTGGTGGTGCGCCTGTAGTCCCAGCTACTCGGGAGGCTGAGGAAGAAGAATCCCTTGAACCTGGAGATGGAGGTTGCAGTGAGCCAAGATCAACCACTGCACTCCAGCCTGGGCAACAGAGGGAGACTCCATCTCAAAAAAATAGTAATAAAATAAAAGCAAACTTCTTATTGTAGATCTTAGTAACAAAAGTTTGAAAGACACTGGTCTTGATTGGGAAGGCACACTGGCGTGTACAAGTTGCATTATGTAACCAAGACCAGGAAAAGATGACTGAAGAAGGAACTAAGAGTAGGCTGTGGCTGGGTGCAGTAGCTCACGCCTGTAATCCCAGCACTCTGGGAGGCCAAAGCAGGCGGATCACGAGGTCAAGAGTTCAAGACCATCCTGGCTAACATGGTGAAACCTCGTCTCTACTGAAAATACAAAAATTAACTGGGCGTAGTGGCACGCGCCTGTAGTCCTAGCTACTCGGGAGGCTAAGGAAGGGGAATTGCTTGAACCCAGGAAGCAGAGGTTGCAGTGAGCAGAGATCGCACCACTGCACTCTAGTCTGGTGACAGAGCGAGACTCCATCTCAACAACAAAAACAACAAAAGAGTAGGCTGCAAGGACAAAGGGAGTGTGGTGTCCTACAGTAGTCAACGGAGTCAAAGACACCTCAAGAAGTAGTAGGGACAGAACAGGTGAAACAGTGCATACACCAGTCTCAAAAAGACCAGAGGAAAGACCAGAGCATAACTAGGGGGGTCCAGGAGGGTGCAGAGCAGCTGCAGTGAGATGGTTTGCACTTTGAAGCCATGTCAATCTTGGCAGAAGCAAAATATTTATTCTCTCTTGTTAAAAAAAAAAAAAAAAAAAAAAAACAGACTCCACCACAAGCTGGCAGGCACACACTTAGAGAGGGTCCCGGTTTCCGTTTGAGAGAGCAAGTTCATGAGCTTGGCAGGAACAGGCCAATTGTGCAGCCTCACTCAAAAGGCAGGAGTTCCTCTTGTGGGTGGCAAGCTCCATGGCCCTCTAGGAAATTGAAATGGAAGAATAAAGGTGTCACAGCCTGAAAGACAAGACAGTGATGTTGACAGTAATATTTAAGGTGAGCTGGAGAAGTCTATGAGCAAGCATTTCGGAGAGCCAAGGGCATCCTTCTACCAATAGCTTCCACAGGTCCATAGTTCCACAGCATTCTCTTTGATCTCTTTGATCTTTGATCTCTGGGCCTGGTGCCGTGGCTCATGCCTGTAATCCCAGTGCTTTAGGAGGCTGAGGCAGGAGGAGCCCAGGAGTTTGAGACTAGCCTGGGCAACATAGCCAGATTCCGTTTCTCCAAAAAATAAAAATAAATAAAAAATTAGCCAAGCGTAGAGGTGTGTGCCTGTAGTTGCAGCTACTTTGGAGTCTGAGGTGGGAGGATTACTTGAGCCCAGGAAGTTGAGGCTGCAGTGAGCCGTGATGGGGCCACTGCACTCCAGCTGGGGCAACAGAGGGAGACCCTCAACTTAAAAAAAAGTTCTCTGGACACATATGTCTAGGAAATCTTGGATTCTGTATTCTTTCTTATTGCATGTTAAATTGTTCCCCCCAAAAATGTGCTGAAGTCTTAATCCCCAGTACCTCAGAATGTGAACTTATTTTAAAATAGTGTCATTACAGATGTAACTAGGTAAAGTAGGCTGGGCAGGGTAGCTCATGCCTTTAAGCCTGGCACTTTGGGAGGCCAAGGTGGGTGGGTCACTTGAGCCCAGGAGTTCGAGATAGGCCTGGGCAACATAAGGAGACCTCATCTCTACAAAAAAATTGTACAAAAATTAGTTGGGCATCGTGGCATGTGCCTGTAGTCTCAGCTACTTGGGAGGCTGAGTCAGGAGGATCACTTGAGCCTGTGAGGTTGAGGCTGCAGTGAGCTGTGATCACACCATTGCACTCCATCCTGGGCAACAGAGCAAGACCTTGTCTCAAAACAAACAAAATGAAACACAAAATAATTAGGTAAATTGGGATAAAGTCATACTGGAGTAGGGTGGGCCCCAAATCCAACATAACTGGTATCTGTATAAGAGACCCAGGGAAATGGGTCTGGTGTTCATATAAAACACAGGGAAACAGCTCTGTGATGATGGAGGCAGCGATTGGAGCGATGTGTCTACAAGCCAAGGAACACCCAAGGATTGTCGGTTGACACCATCAGCTAAGAAGAGGCAAGGGAATATTCTCTCTACGAAGTTCAGAGGGAGCATAGCTGCTGTCTGGTTTCTGGCCTCTGGAGCTTGGAGAGGATCCCTGTTCTTTAAGCCACCGGCTTTGTGGTGCTTTGTCATGGCAGCCCCAGGAAACAAATACACCCTCAAGAGTCACAACTTACATATAGCATCCAAAAGTCTAAGAAGCCCATGGTTTAAGACACAGAGACCTAAAATAGTGCTTAAGAAAGTTATTCTAAGGAAAATGTGTTTTCATCCCAATCTTGACACTTTGGTGTGCTACTTATATCATGCTACCTTCAAGGGTCCAACCGGAAAGGAAGAAGTTAAACTCTCAGACCAGATTTCAGAGAAACCCTGTAAAGCCAGAGGTTTGGACTCACAGCGTCAGGCCAGGCTTCTGTACCATTTTAAGGCCACTCGGCAGTAATGATGCTTTCACTTCCCCTTGTCACCTGCCTGCCATGCTGTACCCACCCCAGGTCTGTTGGCAGCAGAGGACTCACCAGAGAAGGTGCCTCAGCGGATGCTGTTTCTGTCTTCATCTCACAGTCTTAATCTGGGTGGAAGAAGGGCAGGAGAGAGGCCTTATCTCTTTTCTAGGGAATATTCCCATGCAAACAACAACAGGGTGAGAACCAGAGCCATCAACATTCTGGTGAATAGAAGTCAATCGGAGGAGTCCAGCCAGTGGAGAGGTGGCTCACTCCTGTAATCCCAGCACTTTGGGAGGCCGAGGTGGAAGGATTCTTGAATCCAGGAGGTTGAGACCAGCCCTGGGCAACATGGTGAAGCCCCGTGTCTACAAAAAATACAAAAAAAAAGAAAATTAGTCAGGCATGGTGACACATGCCTGTGGTCCCAGCCGCACAAGAGGCTGAGGTGGGAGGATTGCTTGAGCCTGGGAGGTAGAGACTGCAGTGAGTGGAAATCACACCACTGCACTCCAGCCTGGGTGACGGAGCTGAGATCCTGTCTCAAAAATAAATAAAATAAATTAAAAAATTAAAAAGTATATCAGAATGCAAAGTATTTCAACAAGCTTGATAGAACTGAACTGTCTATTAACTAAGAGGCCTCTGGCTCACTCTTCTGTCTGTTTAATAGAACATTCACATCAATTACCACCACTCTGCTATAAAACAAGGAAGAGCTGAGTGATGTGAAAAGCAAAGTTGTCCCAGGAGAGGAGGAGGGCATTGCTGAGGAGAGGGGGAGTGCTAGGGATGCCAGGAAGTTGATGATGGTGCTGGTCTTGCCCAAACCCATTTCCTCTCATGGATTTGACATGGAGCTTACGTGATATGATGTGAACCTATTTGTTTGAGCTCCCTTCTGGGATGTTACCATAGAAATCAAGGCAATATTCAGCATTCAGAAGGCTGAAATGTCATTACCAATAAAAAAAAGTCAGTTTGTAGGGTTAGGAACACTGGCGGAAGGCTACTGAAGAAAATGCAGAGGTGGCTTCAGTGGGTGACATCGAGTTCAAAGTAACCACAAGAGGGCCGGGCACGGTGGCTCATGCCTATAATCCCAGCACTTCGGGAGGCCGAGGCAGGCGGATCACCTGAGGTCGGGAGTTCAAGACCAGCCTGACCAACATGGAGAAACCCCATCTCTACTAAAAATACAAAATGAGCCGGGCGTGGTGGCACGTGCCTGTAATCCCAGCCACTCAGGAGGCTGAGGCAGGAGAATCACTTGAACCCAGGAGGCGGAGGTTGCAGTGAGCCAAGATGGTGCCACTGCACTCCAGCCTGGGCAACAAGAGTGAAACTTTGTCTCAAAAAAAAAAAAAAGTAACCACAACACCCCAAATTCAGACTCTGTAACAGCCTCTCATTGCTCACACTCTAAAATGACAGTTTTCATAAGTGAATTTCAGGTAAAGCACGTTGTTGCTCTGCAAGCCATAACGGAGATTCCTGCCATGTTGTAATTAGACAGGCAGCTTGCCAGCAGCTTAGGACAAAGCCAGAGCTTAACTTCAGATTCAGGCAACACAAGTTACTTCAGGAGGTTTGGGGCTATCAAGGGATTTTGATAATTCCTCAGTGATTTTTCACCATGTCTGTACTTATAGGAAAGAAATAAATTCTCTCTGGAATGTATTAACCTCTATTCCTAATTTCCATAGCTTGAGTAATACTGGGGAGCATTGGGAGGGAAAAATGGATAGCCACACTTCCCATCATCAGAGAGAATCACAGAGCCTAGGGATCCCCCAGGTGACCCCAACTTCCTACTTTCCAGTGACAAGTGGTCACCATGGGTTGCAGGAGAGTTACCCGCAGATCCAAAACATTAATCAGATCCCCAGATTCCCAGGTCAATGTTCTCCGCACTGAGCCCTGGAGTCAGACGACCCAGGATTAAATTTCTGCTCAACCACCTACAGGATGTTTGACCTTGGGCAAGTCAATTAACCTCTCCAATCTTATTTTTCTTACTCATAAAGTGAAGAAGACAAAACCTTTTCTTTCTTCCTGCCTCACAGAGTGATTACAAAGCTCAGGATAGATGAGTAAAGTCCTTAGAAATTGGCAGAAATGTTTACAAAGGGAAGATATTATTCGGAATTCTCCTCTGTGGTTGGGACTTCCCTTCGCTAATGATGAATGATAAGATGGCAGACCCCAGGGCTCCTGAGTGCCTGACAGGAAAATAACAAAAATACACAAACTTTGGGTCTTTTTTAAAAAATACCCTCGTGTGCAGGGTTTGGCATGGGTTAGGAATGTCAGACTGGGACAGTAGATATGTCAGAATTGGTTCTGGTTTATATAATAATCAGGTTTGCAATCAAATCTCCTGAAAATCAAATCTCACTTCCCTTTTCCCACTCCTGGTCAGGTCTCACCTGTCACTAGCACCTACCAAAGGGCAAAAGAGAAAGTGTTGGGGACACATAAGGACATCTCCTGTGCCGTTGTTCCCACTGCTTATCCTTCTAGCCAGTCTTGCATCTTAACCTAAAATGTAAGAGAAAGAAGAGTTACTCTATGTGAAAGCTAAAGAAATTTAGCATGGTGAATGCTAAGCCACCATATTGATTTCTGATTAACCCAAGTTCCAGGAATGCCTCTAAGATTTCTATTTCCATGTGATTACCGTAAATCCTGTCCTTAAGTCAAAACAACCTTGATGGTTATCAGAAAGCCACATTTATCAGAAGTCCTTCCATTAGGCCAATTTCTTGTGGTATATGAGCCTTGCGCCTGGGGGTTGATGGTCCAGGGACATCTCATCTTGTGGCTGCCTAAGACATGGCTTCTGATCGTAAGTTCCTATTAAGTGTTTTTGTTTTTGTTTTTTCCTGTGAAACTGGATTTGTCAGCCTGTTTCTTCAGCCTCTCAGCTTCCTCAGACTTTTTTTATTGTTATGTTTTGAGACAGAGTTTCGCTCTTGTTGCCCAAGCTGGCTGCAATAGTGCAATCTCGGCTCACTGCAGCCTCCACCTCCTGGGTTCAAGCGATTTGCCCGCCTCAGCCTCTCAGGAGTACCTGAGACTACAGGCGTGCACCACCATGCCTGGCCAATTTTTGTATTTTTAGTAGAAACAGAGTTTTGCCATGTTGGCCAGGCTGGTCTTGAACTCCTGGCCTCAGGTGATCCGCCCACCTTGGCCTCCCAAAGTGCTGCGATTACAGGTGTGAGCCACCACGCTCGGCCTTCCTCAGCCTTAAGTGCTAGTTTTGCAAAGATCTGCCACTGTAGACTATTTGGTGAGTTAACCAGGAGCTGAGAGACCAAGAAATGAGTGAAGGGAATGAAGTATCCATGGGGGAAAATCCATGGGTGGCAGCCACGTCTATGTGGAGTGGTGTGGTTCCCCATGTAGATGCTTGTGGACCAACACATGAGTACAGGGACGCTCCAAAAATGCTGGCAGGTTTCAAGTGATTGTTAACTGAGAGCCATCTATCTCACTGGGGTAAGGAAAGGCAGCTAGCAGCTGCTGCAGTAGAATGGAAAAATACTCTTTATAAGAACTCTTTAGTCAATAGCTGGCTTTTTTCGGCACCAAGCGACCAGCACAGGTCTGCATGTCCTCCTTTGTGGTGGCTTTTACCTTGTTACAATTTTTTTGAGACAGGGTCTCGTTCTGTCACCCAGGCTGGAGTGCAGTGATGTGATCTCGGCTCACTGCAACCTGCGCCTCCCAGGTTCAAGCGATTCTCCTGCCTCAGCCTCCCGAGTAGCTGGGATTACAGGTGCATGCCACCAACCCTGGCTAATTTTTTGTATTTTTAGTAGAGATGGGGTTTCACTGTGTTAGCCGGGATGGTCTTGATCTCCTGACCTTATGATCCACCCACCTGGGCCTCCCAAAGTGTTGGGATTACAGGCCTTGTTATGACTTTTACTTTCTTTATAGTCAAATTCCAACGTCTTCTCAGTGCTCTACCAGGGCTGTGGGCCAACCTGGGGCCCAACCAAGGGCCTCACTAAACCATCCAATCAGTAGGAGCCATAGGCTACTTTACTTAGCCAAAGGCAAAAATGAGTCAACTGAATTCTGTTTTTCCATTTACTTCTGTCTGTTTTTCCTTCCTCTTGCCACCCTCAGTGCCACAAGAGGGGACCAAAAAACAAAACAAAACAAAAAACAGACTTTCTAACAGCCTGAGATCCCTTAAGGAAAACAGAAGAGATGCTGAAGGCTCCTCTTTTGGGGGGGCGCAGGGGGACTTCTGTTTTTTCCTTTTTATTTTTTAACGAAACATCAAGAGTTGTAAAGAGAGAGATTCCTCTCAGATATAAAACTCTGCTCTCTTTTGTATTTTTGTATTGCATAACCCAATCTCTTTGGCTTTGGGGGTCTACCAGAGGTTACTTTGTACTGTTAGAGAACTTGACATTAGTGTGTGATGGCTGGTGAGTCACAGGCAAGAGCTACAGTGTTAGAGATGGCTAACAGCAGTTGTTCACAGTAGATGGTTATTACTACAGAGGGATACTTGTTTATTTGTGCATTTTGATATGAAAACATAATTTGGGCACCTAGAAGCTATAGAAACACCCCTCAGTGAGGGATGAGACTCCCATGGGGGATGGACGATCACAGAGTGAGCTGATTGGTGTTGAATTGCCCACCAGCCTTGGGGGAATGTCATTGCAGTGAGGTGCACTATGGAAGCATTGCAGGGTCCAGCCCAGTGGCACTTTCCTCTTTTGGGGACCCATAACTCAGTGTAAAGATGGGATCCCTGATTTTGGGAGATCTAAGTGTTCTGCCTTCCAGCTATGCCTGATTTCCTTTGCCCTATTCATCAAACAGCTCAACTTTCATGCCAGTAATCTAATCAAGAAGGAAACCAACTTGAAAAGCCCACCTATCAAACTAAATCAATCTACATTTAGCTGGCTATTTTCACAGTCTGTGTAAAAAAATTTTATATCTGTAAAGGAAATCTCTATTTATAAGAGTGTCTCATTCTCTGTACCTAAACTACTAGAAACGTTTATAGTAAGAAGACAAAGTCTTGTTTACATTAAAAACCTTACATTGTTTAAGATATTTTTCTGGCAATATTGTCTTAACTGAGCTTTTACCTGTGCCCTTTGTCTCAGCAAATAATGGTATTTAGATTAAGTTCTGTGCCTTTGAGATGTAAATGTTCCACTTTATTTTACCTAAGAACTATGTCTTTGGTGGGTGCAGTGCACCAGCATGGCACATGTATACATATGTAACTAACCTGCACATTGCACACATGTACCCTAAAACCTAAAGTATAATAATAATAAATTTAAAAAAAAAAGAACTATGTCTTTGAAAATGATTGCTAGTCTAAAGGAGAGGGGGAAGCTACTTGAAAACTGGCAAACAAGGAGTCTTATAAATCTTTAAGACCTGCTTCTGTGTGTGTGTCTCTATGTCTATATGTTGATATGTGTCATGCGTATGTGATATTTCACTACCAAAATATTTGAAAGAGCTCCAGTTAACTGACTTAATGAGAAAGTAAGCACTTAAATCAATGTTATTTTTAGGAAAAGGGAAACTAACTCCAATGTTTTTTAGCTCACATGACTTTAGTAAGTCTTTGGTAAATAAAACCAGTTTTAAAATTGTTGGTAAAATAAATAGGAATGTCTTCAGAATTGTCAAAACTAAATACAGCTTAGACATTTTTGTCTGGGTCTAACAGTCAAACAGGTTTAAGCTAGCTCTCCTAGATGTCTTACGTTCATAAACTTGACTCAGCGATATTTTTGGTAATTGTTTGACTTGTCTGTGAACTTATGTCTTAGAATCATTCGATTCCAGGCTCTAAACAAATAGCCATGGTAAGGCTTGGGAACATACGCAGAGTTCTCCCTGACCCAGCTGTGCCTCCTGGCTATGCTGGAAAAGGTCAGGTGTTATCTCCACATCTCTGTTCATGGCTTCTGCATCTGGTATACAATTATGATTGCTTACTTCCTAGGTTTTTCAATAAAAATAAGAGTTACTAAGAGTTAATATTATAATTAATGTATGTAATTAAAACTACTAGATATAACCTGAGGTCAGGAGTTTGAGACCAGCCTCAACATGGAGAAACCCTGTCTCTACTAAAAATACAAAATTAGCCGGGCGTGGTGGTGCATGCCTGTAATCCCAGCTATTCGGGAGGCTGAGGCAGGAGAATTGCTTGAACCTGGGAGGCAGAGGTTGTGGTGAGCTGAGATCGCGCCATTGCACTCCAGCCTGGGCAACAAGAGTGAAACTCCATCTCAAAAAAAAAAAAAAACTACTAGATATAAGAGAAACAATTCTATATACAGAGTGTATAAAGAAAGTAGGATGTGTTTGGGTGAAGTTATAAAAAGAAAACATGAAGATGTGTTTTTTGCTAAAGGAGATGTAATTTTGTCTAGTTTAGAGGTCATTTAAAGGTTTTTTTTTTTCAAAATGAAGGTTAAAAAAAGATACAGATAAAGGTAAATGGATAAAAGGAGAAAGGATAAAAGGGAGCTCCCAGGGAGTTGGTTCACTGGACGCATGAGGAAATGCAAGCTAACAAGAAGTGCACTAAATACATGATCTTTTGGTTATTGCTATCTATAATAGCTAAAGTGAAAGTAAAAGAGGATACTGGGTCAGGCCTCAAACTCAAGGCTGGACCAAGCTCAGATTTCAGTCTGTCTGAGCTCAGGCTACTAGCCTCAAAGCCACTCATACACACGGGTAAGATTATGCGAGGGCAACAGAAAGTACCTCAAAGCCATCCACAAACAGCAAAGTCATGCCAGGGTAATAGAAGGTACTTCTGAGGCCCATAGTTACCAAGAAGGTGGTCAATGTGAAAGATGGGCAAAACCAAGTAACTATGAAAACCAGAGGGCATAATGTGAAGAAATTGTTCCACTTTGTAAATTAGTATCATCAGCTTCCTGGGGAAACTTTAAAATGGATTATGAGAGTAACTAATTTAGAAGCAGTATCTATGGTTTTAAATGCTGCAGAGTGGAAGAATGTATTTGGGTTCACATTAATCCACTGACTATGCCTGTTATCCATGTCATGGTAAGTGCTGTGGTTAAGAGGGCCCCTTCTACATGGTCACTCCATGTGATGTTCTGCAGGAATAATCCTGCAAAATTGAGCAACAGTTCAAGAAGCCTTATCAAATTAAAGAAAGATGAATGAAGAAAACATCGATGGGGTGAACCTAAGAAGAAAAAGAAAAGAGAGGGTCATGGGACTCAGCAGGGTGGAAATCTTTAGATAGTTTAAAAAAATGGAAAGGGCATGGTGGCTCGTGCCTACAATGCCAGTGCTTTGGGAGCTGAGGTGGGAGGATCACTTGAGGCCAGGGAAATATAGCAAGATCCCATCTCTACAAAAAATTTAAAAACTTAGCTAGGCATGTTGGCACTTACCTGTAGTCCTAGCTGCTCAGGAGTCTGAGGCAGAAAGACCACTTGAACCCAGGAGTTTGAGGCTGCAGCGAGCTATAATCATGCCACTGTACTCCAGCCTGGGTGACAGAGTGAGACCCTGCCTCAAAAAAAAAAAAAAAAAAAGACAAGACAAAGGGAAAGATATTAAACGAATTAAATTAAAATTGATGGAGTTAAAAACAAAGGCATGATCATTGCTCACTGCCACCTCAAATTCCTGGGCTGAAGCCAACCTCCTGCTTCAGCCTCCCAAGTAGCTGGGACTACAGGCACATGCCACCATGCTGGGCTAATTTTTTTTTAATTTTCTTAAAATTTAAGGTCTCACTAACCTTAGTTAACCAACCAACGAGGTCTCACTAAGTTGTCCATGCTGGTCTTGAACTCCTGATCTCTAGCAATCCTTCCTTCTTGGCCTCGCAAGTGCTGGAATTACAGGTGTGAGATACCATGCCCAGCCCAAATACAGCTACATTTATTCAACATATGAATGGAGAGGCATTCAGTGATAAGTATACTTAATTTACAAGCAAAAGGAACTTAAGGTCCCCTCCTCTGTGTCTCATTCAAAGGCATACCAGTGGATCTTTGACCCTTTGAGGAATTCCAAATAGCAAGTTCCACTTATAGAGTATGATTTTCTTCATAAAATATGATAAGCCTTATGGAAAAAAGCAAAGCAATCTCTTTGGACCATTATGGATGATTATCGTAAATGAGGCAATAAATAGAGAACAGATCACTCCAATAGCAATGGACACGCTAGCAGCCAGCTAGGCTCATTCACTGGCCACAAGATTGTTCCTGTGCACCAGTGTTAAAGCACACCCAATGCCTAGCCACAAGCCAGTCTATGTTGCTACATACCTTGGACTTTTCAGATCACTTGCAAATAAATTTAAACTCTGAGATAAAGGTCCATTGTACTAAAAAAAGAAAAGAAAAGAAAAATCATTTGAGACTCCATTCATAAGAAATAAATTCAACTAATCTCTTCAGAAGATGCCACTGATCAGTCAGCAACTATATGTTGAGTCACTGCAACATCGCTGTTGCTAACTCCAGAGCAAGAAATGTGTCCTTCCCAGATTAGGGATGCACAGTTCTGGCACCTTCTTTAAAAGCTGGCATCACAGAATTCTACTCCCGATGCCACAGATGTTTGTCCGCATTTTCCATTCATGTCTGCTTTCTTGTATTCTCTTTTAACTGAAAATTTTGAAAACTGTATAATTAAATAATTGTTGCAAATGAAACATACAACCTGTACTATACATATAGAGGTGTCAATTTAGAAGTGAGAAAGAATACATATAAATGAGAATCCTTTACCTCTTTCTAAAAATGTAAAGCAGAGTCGGAAATAGAATGAAAAAATACCATCATAACTGGAGTAGGAGTAATATGCAAGCCAATAAAATCTCCCAACATCCTTTACTATTACTAGGAATATAACTGCATTTACTTACCTGGAATGACTCAGGAACTTTTTCTTATTGAACTTTTAAAAAAGAAGTTTAAGTACTATTCTTTTTTTTTTTTTTTTTTTTTTTTTGAGATAGAGTCTCACTCCGTCACCCAGGCTTGAGTGCAGTGACACGATCTTGGCTCATCGCAACTTCCACCTCCCGGATTCAAGCAATTCTCATGCCTCAGGCTCCCGAGGGACTGAGATTACAGGTCTGTGCCACCACGCCAGGCTATTTTTTTTGTATTTTTAGTAAAGATGGGGTTTCACTATGTTGGCCAGACTGGTCTTGAACTCTTGATCTCAAGTGATCTGCCCACCTCGGCCTCCCATGCTGAGATTACAGGCATAAGCCACCAAATGCGGCCTATTCTTATTGAAGTTTCATCCCACATGCTCTACTGAAAGAATCGGAAATAGCTTACTGATCTACATAAGTACAAAGACACAATAATATATTACACAAGGCAGGCGGCACAAATTTTTCCTAAAGTCATATGTACTTGCAGTCCCCCGACTAAGGCGAGTTGGAGCCCCTTGGTAAAAGCACTAGATTCTAAGTTTTCTTGTCTGCTAAAGCAAATTGAAAACCCCGCAAAAAAATATACAAGTTCATCTCTATCTAGTGTTAGGGTTTTCAACATTGATCACACTTTTGAAAATAAGTAAGTGGTACGTGTGTCACAAAACTCAAAAGGTCAAAGAGCCAAAGTTTATCTCCCTTGTCACGTATCCCCTCCCCAAAGACAACCACAGCCAAGGATTTTTGCCTATTTTTCCAGAGGTAGTCTATGCTTATAGAAGTGCATAAATAAAAGGTCTCTCTTCCCCTACCTCCTTTCCTCTCTATTGTCTCAGTATGGTTGCATTTGTAGGAACCACATCCCAGTTAATCTGCAAATTTCACACACCCCATTCTGCCTTCCCTGGGACTGGATCTACAGTCTAGGGGTCTCCCATGATGTGTGTGGGGAGGGGTCCAGACAGAGGCCCAGATTGTCACGGGTCCTCCTGGGTCACTGCTGAAACGTCCCTCACCTTGCCCCAATGGGACCTCATGGTCTGCCAGGCTCAGTGGCTCTTTCTGCTGCCCCTTAGCCATGTTGTGAGGCTGCCCAAGGCCCCAGCTGCCTGACCTTCCCGTGGGCCTTCCCCACTCCCACCTAAGCCCCCTGCCCACCCTGGGTTCTCTAGGAAGAGTGGAGAGCAGGAACCCTCTCGGTGGGATCCTCAGCACCCACATCCACCCCTTTCCTCACCTTCCTCTTCCTTCCTCAGCCCCCAGGGAACTCTTTCAAGTTTGATGGAAGGAGACCTTCTAAACATTTTTCCTGAATTGGGAGTCCCTTGCATTCCCCTAACACATTTTATTTATTTTATTTTATATTTTATTTTATTTTTTATATTTTATTTTATTTTATTTTATTTTTGAGACAGGGTCTTGCTCTGTCACCCAGGCTGGAGTGCAGTGGTGTGATCTCAGCTCACTGCAACCTCCAGCTCCTGGGCTCAAGTGATCCTCCCACCTGAGCCTCTGAAGTAGCTGGAACTACAAGCATGAGCCACAATGCCTGGTTTATTTTTGTATTTTTTGGTAGACAGGGTTTCACCATTTTGGCCAGGCTGGTCTCAAACTCCTGGACTCAAAGCCATCTGCCCACCTCGGCCTCCCAAAGTGCTGAGATTACAGGCGTGAGCCACTACACTAGGCACCCACTAACACTTTTTTTTATGAAAACCAAAGCCAGAGGAGCCTTGCAGTTCTTCTCTAAGCAGGAGATCTACTCATTTTCTGAGAGGAGCAGGGGAACAGAGCATGTTACCCATTCACTCCCGACACAGCCCTCAGAGCCCTGCATCCTCCAGGTCCCACCAGCTCACAGCCTGCGCCGCAGCCACACTGCTCTTTCACAGGCCCTTGTACTCACCGGGCTCCTCGTGCCACAGGGCCTTTGCTCATGCTGTTCCCACCGTCTGCAAGACTCTTCTTCTCTTGTCTAGGAATTAACCCCTTTCAACCCAAGTGTCACGTTCTCAGGAGCCTTTCTGGGCCTATTTGTTCCTTTTAAAAATATTATACGGCACAGCTACCCCTCCTAGTAGCCATGGTCCCAGCTGACACTATTCATGTGCTTGCCTCCATCTAGGCTGAAGCTCCATTAACACAGACTCTCTGGCTTTGGTATCATTCTTGCCTAGCTGAGTACCTGCACTCAAATGAATGCTGAGCTGAATGAATGAATAGATTTAGGCACTCAATAAATAAATGCTGAATGAATGAATGAACGAATGTGCTCCACTGCCTCCTTTCTCCTTAGCTCTCTGTTCTTCTCTCTGTGAGCCCATCTGATTTAGATTTTATATCTATCATCTATCAATGAAATATATGTTTTCTCCTGGGCATTAAAATAATCTTCCACATTACATCTCTTTAAACCTGCCATCTTAGCCACTCAGGGAAGTAGCTATTCAGGGACTTCTTGCTAAACTTTTGACTTGTTATTTGGTTCATTTGTGGTTATTGTAATTAGTCCCTTTCAAATCATTTTCATCTTTTCTTTTTACTAAACTTTTGTTTTAAATATGAACCAGGCATTTCCACCAGATATTTTGAATACTTTTTGACCTTACGTTAGCCTGCAGTCTTATGGTCATGGGAATGAGAGATCTGAATTGCACGCAGTTTGCAGCTAAAGGAAACCACCTTTTGAGTTGAGTCTGGCAGATCTCACAATTAAACACAATGAATAGCCTGCTTTGTTCAATGACTGGCAGGCTTGTGAGTCACACTAGAGTAATTAACTGGCTAACTCACCCAGTTGATGAGCACCTTGTCAATGTGGTATCCACTTGCCAGAAATTTCTTTAGTCCTCCAACCAGATGATCCATAAATGTCAACACTCTTCAGAAACCAAAATTATATCACTGAACTGGGGTTGAGGAGACCTTTGGCGAACTTCTAGAAGTCCTGTTAGGCAGGATGTTTAGAGATGGTGGCTCCATCTATGGCTGCTCCTATTTCTATAGGAGACAGTTAGGAGCAGCAATTGGTTGGAAGACAGGGCTTAAAGTTGCTTTGGAGCGGAAAATGTCAAAATGTAATCTCATATAATGGGAAAACCAATTGATAAAGATCATGGCTGAAGACTGAACGTTCCCATTCCCGACCTCTTGACACCAACAAGTATTTGAGTTCTTGTTATCATTATTTACACCTAAAAACAAACTGCTAATTTTTCCTATTTTATTTTTCCTCCTGGAATAATAGTAACTTTTAATAATGGTGTTGCTACTTTAAGCCTTTGGAATTAAAACAATCTGCTTAACTCACTTTGCACCATGTCTAGTAGGAAAAAAAGGCTACTTAATAAATACATCTTGATCATGAGAATATACAGCGCTTGATAGATGGGATAGCCATATATAATGCCTTCATATATTTGGAACAAAACATCTTACTCTTGTGCTATTTAAGATTTAGTGCTTTCAAAAATAGTTGGTTTTGCTTTTGTTGTTGTTGTTGTTTTACTGTTTGTATTTTATTAATTTTTCTCTTTCTTCCCCTCCTCTCTCCTCACCTTCTCTCTCTTCCTCTCTTTGTCTCTTTCTTTCTCTCTCTCTCTCTGGTTGTCTTGGTCTAACAAAATATGGCTGGAAAAAACATTTAAAAGATCCTTTCCTCTTTAGAAATCAACTCATTAAAACCACCTGAGCCAAAAGGTAATATTTTTCAGTTTCAAAAAACAGCAGACAAAATGTACTAAGAAGTTTCCAGGGCTCCAAAGTACAAAAGATGTCCCATTCAACAGTTAGGCTGTCATTCTCTGAGACGTCTAGTAACATTTCAAGATACATTTAGATTTGCAAATTCGTTTTCCAAGAGGATTCACCCAAGAACTGACCTTGCAACTCAGATAAATGGCCACAAGGTGGGGTGAGAGGTACAAGCAGGACCAACTGAAGCTGCTGCAAAGTTTCCATGAAATGTTGAAGTAACACATTTTATTTTTCCATGACACAGTTACCTATTAGACAATAGATCCTACATGGTCCTATTAGATTCTGTCTAAACAACCACACTGTATTCTGAAGATTTGCATAAAGGAAAATTAACATGAACCGTAGAAGTATGGCTATTTGTGCACCTACCTTCCCTGCCAGATGGGGAAATCCCTGGGGCAGGACTATCTCTTCTCATCCTTGTGTTCCTGATGGATTGATGGCACTATAGGAATGGAACCTACCTGCCCTAAAAGGTGCTTGGCAAATGCTCGTGGAATTGAGGTCTTGGTCACCAAGAGGAACCACAGTGTAGCCATCAAATCCTGACGTGATCACACTTTCCCCTCTAATTTCTCTCCTGGGTTCTTCTCTTTGGGGCCGTGTCTTTCCCGACTGACTAGTCAGGTGCTACCCCAGGCCTTGGCTGTGGGATCCCTGGTCGCCAGGAAGAGTGAAAACAATATGAACGTGGCAGTCAGAAGACCTGGAGTAGAGGCCTGCCTGGCGGGAGTTTGGTTAAGTGGGTGCAGCTCAAGGACAGCGACTGTGCTGTGCCCCTTTGGCTTTCAATGTGAAAATCCCCCTACAATCAGACACACAGAAAAAAAATCACCATAATAAATACAAGAAGGCCATAGACTGAGACTGGCTGAATTACTATGACTGGTAAAGTGAGGGCATTGATTAAGACAGAATAGAATCTTGTCTGTTGGGACAGGGATGTGTGGGAAGACCCTGATGAAGCTGGGGACACTGAGCCCCTAAATTCTGATGAGTCTTTTCTGCCGGTGAAAGAGACCTCCCAACCATCAGCAAAAGTGGCCTCTGCAAGCCCCAGCATAAGCGCTGTCCCCAACCCGGGAGATGTGGCCTCCCTACCCAGCAGTGATACCAGCCTTTCTATATCCCTGTGAGGGGTTTCACTTTGCATGGCCGGAGGAAACGTGAATGGCCTCCCCTGAGGCAGTTGTCATGCAAGACAATGCTGATTCTCCTCAGAACCCGCCCCCATCACCCCTGTTTGCTTCTAGACCTATGACCAGACTCAAGTTCCAGCAGGTTCCTAAAGATGAGAGTCGAAATGTGGCCTGTGAGGAGTGCACTACACTGCAAAGAACTACTTTATGTTTCCAATTTATACAGACAGAAACCCAGGGAGTGTGTGCAGGGAGGGATATCAAGGGTATGGGATAATGGTAGAAGGAACATCAAGTTGGATCCCGCCAACTGTATTGGTGTGGACCCACCAAACACAGATTCTGCGTGCAGTGTTGCACACAGGGAGAGAGAAAGGGCTCTAACAGTTTGCTTGGTTGATTGACTGAAATGTGGGTCAAAAAATGGCCCACCATGAGCAAACTGAAAATGCCCCATCTCCCTTGATTTAAGGTAGGGGAAGGGATTCATGGGTTTAGAAAGATTGGAATGTCGCAGTGGATTTTCCATTAAAGACCTGCTCACCTCCACTGGGAGGAGCCAGAAGACATACCTGTGGCAAATGCTTTGAAAAATAAACCGGTGACGACAGTCCTTGGAGTGTCCCTGAAGAGTGCTGGGACTGCTCTTCTCTGTAGATCAGAACTTACAGTGGCACCCCAGTCACACAATTTGAAGACCTCAAGGCAATGAGAGTAATTGGATCTCAGGATGGCAGAAGCCAAATGGCAACACTCAATCACCAAAGGCAAGGTGGACGTGGCCACCGCAACAGGCAGTGCCAGCAAAGCCGTAGAGTAGCCTGACTCGTGCACATTATCAACTCGCACACACTGTCAACTCGTGCACATTATCAACTCGCACATACTATCAACTTGTGCACACTATCAACTCGTGTGCACTATCAACTCATGCACAATATCAACTCGTGTACACTATCAACTTGCACACTATCAACTCACACAATCAACTCGTGCACTAGCAACTCATGCACACACTATCAACTCGCACACTATCAACTCGCACACTGTCAACTCGTGCACACACTATCAACGTGCACACTATCAACTAGTGCACACTATCAACTCGTGCACACTATCAACTCACAACCATCTCGTGCACACTATCAACTCACCCACTATCAACTGGCACACACTATCAACTCACACACACTATCAACTCACACACTATCAACTTGCACATACTATCAACTCACACACACTATCAACTCACACACACTATCAACTCACACACACTATCAACTTGCACACCATCAACTCGCACACACTATCAATACGTACACTATCAACTCGTGCCCACTATCAACTCACACACACTATCAACTCACACACACTATCAATGCGCACACTATGAACTCGCACACACTATCAACTTGCACACTATCAACTCACACAATCAATATGTACACTATCAACTCGTGCCCACTATCAATTCGCACACACTATCAACTCGCACACACTATCAACTCGTACACACTATCAACTTATGCACACTATCGACTCACGCACACAATTGACTAGTGCATGCTATCAACTGGCACACTATTGACTCACACACACTATCAACTGTTACACATTCAAGTCATGCACACTATCGACTCATGCACACTATCAACTCACGCACACTGTCTACTGGTGCACGCTATCACCTCGTGCACACTATCAACTTGCACACTGTCAACTGGCACACTATTGACTCATGCACACTATCGACTCATGCACACTAGCACACTATTGGCACTGGCTAATTGTGGTGCTCCTAGAATTAAAATAGATAAGATGCCTACTAAATTCTGACTTGATATGCATAGGCAGAAAAGCTTCAGGTAAAGTGAACAAAAGTCTAACTTGAATTATAAAAAGAATCATAGCCCCTCAGTCAATTCCCAGATTTCAGCCAGTTGACAGACCCAGAACCTCTTGAATGAAAGGCAGGGTCCCCTCAAGGAACGACCCTGGTATACACCCAAAATGTCACTGTGGTTTCCCCACTCAGAGTATGGGCTCATGGAATTCAGGGCATCAGTGGAGTCTTAGCTTAGGTTCATCTCATAGTGGGGCCAGTGGTTCTTTGAACCTATGCTGTGCTTATTTCCCCACTTCCAGATACATCACTGGACCAGGCAGCAGCTGGCAGAATCACTACACTGGTTCCCTGACCTGTGGAATGAGGGCTTTTTTTTTGAGATGCCCAGGCTGGAGTGCAGTAGCGTGATCTCAGCTCACTGTAACCTCCACCTCCAGGGTTCAAGTGACTCTCCTGCCTCAGCCTCCCAAATAGCTGGGATTACAGGCACTCCCCACCATGCCCAGCTAAGTTTTTTATTTTTAGTAGAGATGGGGTTTCACCATGTTGGCCAGGCTGATCTTGAACTCCTGATCTCAGGTGATCCACCTGCCTCAGCCTCCCAAAATGTTGGAATTACAGGCGTGAGCCACTGCACATGGCCAGAATGAGGGCTTTTATGGTAATAAAGGCAAATAGAAGCCATTACAACTGTCCCTACCTAGGAAAATGATAAACCAAAAGCAATACTACAATTATTGTCACCGTCAATTACTTGAAAGATGCAAAGGTAGTGATTCCCACCATGTCCCCATTTAACTGCTCTAATTGGCCTGTGTAGAAGACAGATGGATCTTCTAGAATAACAGCAGGTTATCATAAGAACCAATGGTGGCTTCAATTGCAGCCACTGTACCACATGTGGTTTTACGGCTTGAGCCAATTAACGTATCCCTGGTGCATGGTATGCAGCTACTGATTTGGCAAATGCCCTTTCTTCCATCCCTGTCCATAAGGCCCACCAGTATCAGTTCGCTTTCAGCTGGCAAGGCCAGCAATGCACCCTTACTCTCCTACTTCAGGACATATCAACTCTCCAGCCCTATTTTATCATTTAGTTCACAGGAATCTTGATTACCTTTCCCTTCAACAAGATATCACGCTGGTCCATTACATGATGACATTATGCTGATTGAACCTAGTGAGTGAGAAGTAGCAACTACTCTAGACTTACTGGTAAGACATTTGCATGTCAGAGGGTAGGAAATAAATCTGACTAAAATCCAGGGGCCTTCTTTCTCAATGAAATTGCTAGGGGCGCAGTGATGTGGGACATATCCCCTCTAAGGTGAAGGATAAGTTGTTGTATCGGGTCCCTCCTACAACCAAGAAAAAGGCACAATGCCTGGTAGGCAAATTTGGATTTTAGAGCCAACATATTCCACATTTGGGTGTGTTACTCCAACCCATTAACAAGTGACCCTAAAAGCTGCTGGTTTTGAGTGGGGTCCAGAACAAGAGAAGGCCCTGCAACAGGTCCAGGCTGCCATGAAAGCTGCTCTGCCACTTGCGCCATATGATCCAGCAGATAAAATGATGCTTGAAGTGTCGATGGCACACAGAGATGCTGTTTGGAGTCTTTGGCAGGCGCCTGTAAATGAATCTTATGGAAGCCTTTAGGATTTTGGAGCAAGGCCTTGACATCCATGGATAATTACCCTACTTTTGGGAAACAGCTCTTGGCCTGCTACTGGGCCTTAGTAAAAACCGAACACTTGACCATGAGCCACCAAGTTCCCATGCAATCTGGGCTCTCCATCATGAACTGGCTGATATTGGACCCAACAAGCCATAAAGTTAGGCATGCACAGCAGCACTCCACCATCAAATGGAAGGGGTATATACATGCCAGGGCCTGAGCAGCCCCTACAGACACAAGTAAGTCCATCACAGGGAAGAGACTTGGACCTGGTTTGCAGGTGGTTTTGCACAATACGCAGGCACCACCTGAAAGTGGGCAGTAATAGCAGCATGACAGCCCCTTTCTGGAACATTGCTGAAGTACAATAGTGAGGGCAATCTTCCCCATGGGCAGAAGTCTGGACAGTGCATATGGTTGTGCACTTTGGTTGGAAGGAGAAATAGCCAGACATGTGATTATATACTGATTCATGGGCTATAGCCAATGGTTTGGCTGGATGGTCAGGGAATTGGAAGGTACATGACTGGAAAATTGGTAACCAAGGCATCTGAGAAAGAGATGTGTAGACAGACCTCTCTTAATGGGCAAAAAAAAAAAAAAAAAAAAAATGTGAAAACACTTGTGCCTCATGTAGATGTTCACCAAAGCACCAAAGGGTGACCAAAGACTTTAATAATCAGGTGGATAAGATAACCCATTCTATGAATACAAGTCAGCCTCATTCCCCAGCCACTCCATCATCACCCAATGGGCTCATGAACAAAGGGACCATGGTGGCAGGGATGGAGGTTATGCATGGGCTTAGCAACATGGACTTCCACTCACCAGGGCTAACCTGGCTATGGTCACCTCTGAGTGCCCAGTCTGCCAGCAGTGGAGATCAGCATCAAGCTCCCAGTATGGCATGATTCCCTGGGGCTGATCAGCCAGCTGCCTGGTGGCACGTTGGTTACATTGGACCATTTTCATCATGGAAGGGCAGCATTTTGTTCTCACTGAAATTGACACTCTAGATATGGATTTTCCTTCCCTGCACATAATGCTTCTGCCACAGCTACCATCCATGAACTTTCAGAATGCTTTATCCACTGTCATGGTATTCTACACAACATTTCTTCTATTCAAGGAACTCACCACACATCGAAAGAGATAGAACAAAGGGCCCATGGCCCAAGAATTCACTGTCTGACCATGTTCCCCACCAACCTGAAGCAGCTGGCTTAATAGAACAGTGGAATGGCCTTTTATAGACTCAGTTACTGGTAGGCGTTTTGAACCTATTCTGGTTCAGGAGTACGACTGGATAAAAAATAACAACAATAATAATTTTTTTAAAAAAAGACTCGGTTATAGCACCAGGTAGGAGGTAATACCTTGCAGAGCCTGGGCAAGGTTCTCCAGATGGCTGAATATGCATGGAACCAGCATCTAATATATGGTTCTATTTCTCCCACAGCCAGGATTCACAGGTCTAGGAATGAAGGGGTGGAAATGATAGTGGCACCACTGACCATTAACCCTAGTGACCCACTAGCAAAGATTTTTGCTTCTCGTTCCCAAGGTTTATGCTCGCTGCTTGCCTAGAGGTCTTAGTTCCAGAAGGAGAAATGTTTCCACCAGCAGACACAAGTTCATTAAACTGGAAATTAAGACTGCCATTCAGCCACTTTGGACTCCTCGTGCCTCTGGGTCAGCAGGCTAAGAGAGGAGTAATGATGCTGGCTGGGGTGATTGATGTGAACAGCCAAGAGGAAATCAGACTGCTACTTCAACATGCACATAAGAAAGAGTATGTCTAGAATGCAAAAGGTCCCTTAGTGTGTCTCTTAGTATTAAGGTCAATGGAAATTACAGCAACCCAATTCAGGCAGGGCTATAAATGACCCAGATCCTTCACGAATGAATATTTGGGTCACTCCACCAGGTGAAGAATCATTACCAGGTGAAGTATTTGATGAAGGTTTAGGGAACACAAAATGGGCAGTAAAAGAAAGTAGTTATAAACACCAGCTATGACCACGTGACCAGTTACAGAAAGGACTATCATTTTCATGAGTATTCCTCCTTATCTTGTTCCCAATATGTTTGTGTGTATATATATATACACCTATATGAAGTAAATATCTTTATTTTCTTTCCTCTTATTCCCTTATCATGTAATGTCAGATGTATTGACTTTATATCAGTATTGAAGTATTAATTTTACATCATATTATTGAAGTTACAGGATATCCAAAGAGTAAAGTTTACGCAAGAACTTTACCTCCTCTTATAGGGAAGGGATTAGTGAGTTTCAGTTGCAGGCAGGATAGTTATATCATTGTGGGATAAATTATGACCTTGTTATTGTCTTTATTTGGAGATTAGTTATGTTTTAAGGAACATATGGGTGTCAGGTTGATAAGAGGTGGATTTGTACTGGTTAATTTTATTTGTCAACTTGATTGTGTTAAGGAATGTCCAGAAAACTGATAAAGCCTTATTTCTGGGTGTGTCTGTGTTTTCAAAGCAGATGAGCATTTGAATCAGTGGACTGAGTGAAGAAGATCCGCCCTCACCAATGTCCAATTAATTGAGGGCCTGAATAGAAGAAAAAAGCCAGAGAAAGGCACATTTTCATTCTCTCCCCTTAAGCTGGGACGTCAGTGTTCTCCTGCCTTCTTCCTAACTGAAGCCTTTGGACTCAGTCTGAATTACTCCACTGACCTTCCTGGGTCTCTAATTTGCAGATTATATGTCATGGCAATTCTTAGCCTCCACAACTGCATGAGCCAATTCTCATAATAAACCTCATCTTATTGTTTTTGTTTCTCTGGAAAACCCTGACAAATATACATATATTTCTGTTATGAGTCTACAACTCTCTTGTTCTCCCCCTGAGTCTCCACCACTACCTAATAGAAGAAATTGTTAACATTCCAGTCCAGTTCAAGGGTGATTTGATCCAATAACAAAGAATCTTGCTATTCAAAGTGTGGCCTGAACCCAGCGGCACCAGCCTCAGCTGGGGGCTGGCCAATCTCAGGCCCCACTGCAGACCTACTGAATCCAAATCTGCATTTTGTAAGATCTCCGGATGGCCTTCATGCAACTGGAACTTTGAGAGGAACTGAGCCAGGCCCTCCAGGGCAGGGTTCATTCTCTGATAAAAATGCTAGGTCTCTCAGGCAGGGTCCTCCTCCTCTGCCTCTCCCTTTCATCCTGGGCCTCTCTGGCCGGTGGGGCTTCAGGGCTGAAGACTATCACTTACTTAGTGCGGTAGACCTACCAGAGGCCTGGCAAAACTCCCACTTAGCCTAGTTTGTGGTCCCTTGGCACAGGCTTTATGCTGCCCAGAAATAGAGCCTTCCTCTGGCAGGGCCCTCAGCCTGAGTTCCAGCTACTTTTGGGCCCTGCACAAGCCACGTCAGGACCTCAGGCATCCTGGTAAAATGATTCCTGAGAGCCTGCATCTGACTACTGGGGTTCTGACTGACTCATCTGTGACATCCCTTTGCCTGGTGTGGCACTGGCTTGGATATCAGCCTCTCCAGGCCCCTAAATTAGTCAGAGGGCAAGATCAACTACTTTTAAGTAGCCCTTAACTTATCCAAAATATCTTCTCCATGGCCAAAACCCAGAGAGGGGAAGTCAAGAGGCACACAGCAGAAAGCTTCCTCCTTGCTTTCCTGCTGTCCGTTTCAAACCCTCTCTATTAGTCTACTCTCAAGCTGCTAATAAAGACATACATGAGACTGGGTAATTTACAAAGAAAAGAAGTTGAATGGACTCACAGTTCTACCTGGCTGGGGAGCCTTCACAATCATGGCAGAAGGTGAATGAGGAGCAAAGTCACATCTTGCATGGCAGTAAGCAAGAGAGAGAGAGAGCTTATGCAGGGAAACTCCTCTTTATAAAACCATCAGATCTCACGAGACTTATTCACTATCACGAGAATAGCACAGGAAAGACCCACCCCCAGGATTCAATTACCTCCCACCTGGTCCCAAAGAAACGCAGCAGGCAGCACCCACACTCATGCTGACTCCGATTGTCATTGAATCGTCTTCTCTCCAATTGCTAGTGGAGCAAAAGAGAAATTTCCAAAAAGCTATAGTGAGGAAAACAGGCATAGAAAAATGGGTAAGCTTTGCACAGTGACGGTATCGGAGCCAATGAGGTTTATCCGAGGGGCGATTATTGCTAATTGAAAACTTTTCCCAATACCCTGCTGTGATGACTTGAAATATAGTTGGCATTGGCAATTTTTGACAGTCTCTATGGAGACTGAAGTTTGTTGGAATAAAAAAGAAAAATGGATAAAAGGTTTTTAAAACAGAAAGGGGAAAAAACAGGCCTAAGAGAGGGGTCTCCCCCAGATCTCAGGTTCTGTGAATTTTTACTCCAGTACTTTCTTTCTGCCATTTTATTTTTTATTTTTTATTTTTTATTTTTTATTTTTTAGAGACGGTCTCACCCTGTTGCCCAGGCTGGAGTACAGTGGTGCGCTCATAGCTCACTGCAGCTTTGAACTCTTGAGCTCAAATGGTCCTCCTGACTTAGCCTCCTGAATAGCTGGGACTACAGGCATGTGCCACCACACGCGCCTAATTTTTAATTTAATTTTTTTTTTTTTTTTTTTGGTAGAACTTGGTCTCATTAAGTTGTCCAGTCTGATCTCAAGCTCCTGGCCTCAAGCGATCCTCCCGCCTCGGCTTCCCAAAGTGCTGGGATTACAGGTGTGAGTCACTACACCAGGCCCCTAGTCACATTTTAAATTGGGAGCAAGTAATTATATGGCCAATGGCTTTAACTGCCATTAAACAGTGGCTATTCTTGGTTCCTACCCCAAATTCCAGACTTATTTAGGCAGGGTCTGCTCAACACTGAAGTCCTGTTGTTGTTTTTCCCCAAACCTGCTCTTTCTGTGGTTTTCACCATCCCAGAAAAATAGTTTCTCCCTCTCTCTTTCAGCTTTCTTAAAATCACATCTGCTAACCCACTTCTCACCACCTCTCCTGCACCATCCTTGGTCCAAGCCAGCATCCTCAGGCACTAGCCTCCTAACTCTTCTCTGTTCTTCTGTTATTGCCCCTCCTGTTCTATTCTCAGGACACCAGCCAGTGTGATTCTTTTAAACATCATTTAGATGACGACACTCTCAAAACAGCTGGCTGGCTTTCCGTCTTACCCATCGTAAAAGCCAAAATCCTACAAGTTCCTGCATATTTCATCTCCAGTTCACCTTTGGAGCCTCATCCTCTCCTTGTGTGTCCTCACTCCTCCTGCTCCAGACACCTGGGCCTCCTTGGCTTTTTCCTGAAAAGGCTGGGCCCCCTCCTACCTCAGGGCCTTTGCACCTGCTGTCTCCTGTGACTGTAGGTTGACATCTTTCTGCCCCTATATCTGCAGGCTCACTCCCTTCCCTTCTTCAAGTCCCTGCCCGATGGCACCTGTTCACTATTTAAAACTGCAACCTGAAACCCTTCCAGATGTTTTACCTCTTTCCCAGCTTCCGTTTTGCTTTGTAACACGCATCACCATTTGACAGTGAATATTTATTGTTGGTCTCTCTCACTAGGATAGACACTCTCTGAGAGCAGGAAATGCTTTTCCATTTTGTAGGTCTTTTTTGTTCCCGGCACTTGGAAGGGATCCAGATCACTTGGAACCTGAGGGAGCAAATGGGGAAAGGTAACTACATGTTTGAGATTAGAAGAAGTCACAGAACACCAGCACCCACATGGCTCTTTTCCCTGCCTTCCTGCTGAGCTGCCAGTGTGCCCTCCCACCCAGTGCCTCCAGCCTGCAGTAGGCAGCAGGGAGGAGAGAGAAATGGGGGCTATGGCTTTGTGTTCCTCTGGACTCTTCAAATGTGCAAAGAAATAACTTAGCAAAGAGGATGTCAGGGAACAGAGGCTGGGAAGGTCAGGGTGTTTCTATTTTTGCAATCTCAGAGAGAAGCTGATGAATGAAATGGAGTGAATTCTCCTGGGAATACCTGAGGTTGGCCATCACCCAGCTGTCCTCCCAGCACAGGAAACAGGCCCTCAGCAGCCATGTGGCCCCAAGGGAAGCTGGGCCTACAGTGGGGGGTTAGGGGGTCTGACGGCTCTGGGGAGGCCTCCTGGCCTGCCAAAACCTCTTTTTTCTCCCCAAGCTCCCTTCTCATTCTGCTCCACTCCCCACCAGCTGCTGGGCCTGTCCTCAGTCTGCTTCTGGCCTGTTTTGTTTTGTTTTCTCAGCTATATGGTATAGACCGCTTTACAATAGGAACCTGACTCACATACTGCTAAGAACACCAGGAGTAGCTTTATTCAGCCTTTACATTCAAAGGGCCCCAAGATGCAGAGAAGATCCATCTACTCTTTATTATTTCAATAACTTTGGGGGTACAGGTGCTTTTTGGATGCGTGGACAAGTTCTTTAGTGGTGATTTCTGTGGTGGTTTCAGTTCACCTGTCCCCTGAGCAGTATACACTGTGCCCAATATGTAGTCTTTTCTCTCTCACTTCCCTCCCACCCTTCCTCCCAAGTATAATGGACTTTGGGGATCCATCCACTCTGGCTGTCACTCACTCATTCACTCAAGGTTGACTGTGGAGGTGAGTGCATTCCTCTTGGGTCACACAGTGCAGTTGTGGATATGCAGAAGCTGCTGCCAGGAGACCACAGGGGAGCAGCTGGGCTTTGGAGATGATCCAGCTGAGTGATCTTACCCAAGATGGGAGATGCCAATAACCAGGCAGACACAGAACCCCTGGGAAGGAAAGGCTCATTTGGCTGTGGAGAGGCTTTGGTTACAGAAGTCTGGGGAGGTCGTCTGCCCCATCGCGCTGTGATTTTTGCTCTTTTTAGGCTTTGAGGTGATCAAAGAAGCATCACATATGGTCTTAGCATTTCTTTGACTTTTTTTTTTTTGAGACGGAGTCTCACTCTGTTGCCCAGGCCGAAGTGCAATGGTGCTATCTGGGCTCACTGCAACCTCTGCCTCCCAGGTTCAAACAATTCTCCTGCCTCAGCCTCCCGAATAGCTGGGATTACAGGCGTACACCACCACACCCAGCTAATTTTTGTATTTTTAGTAGAGACAGGGTTTTGCCATGTTGGCCAGGCTGATCTTGAACTCCTGACCTCCAGTCATCCACCCGCCTTGGCCTCCCAAAATGCTGGAATTACAAGCATGATCCACCACGCCCCGCCATGGTCTTAGCATTTCTTTGTCTCTACTTTATGTTTTGTTCACATTTGAGGTCAGTCAATAAGTTGTATAATAACTAGTGTAGCTGACATTTCCAAAGAGATTTACGGTGCCAGATCCTGGGCTTTGTGCTGCACACGTGTAGTCCAAATCACTTGTGAGGCAGGCACTCGAATTGCCCCCATTTAGCAGGTGAAGAAACTGATTGTCAGAACAGTCAAGAAACAGGCCCGCGGGCACGTGGGGCAGATGCAGCCCCTGAAGTCCCTGCCCTGCCGCCTCCGCACTCTCATTTCTTCCTGGGCACCAGGCGTCTTCTAATCCTCCTGAAACACTCCAAGGAAGATAAACATACACTCCAGCCCTGAGCAGCCCCTGGGTCTATCTGCAATGCACAATGACCTGAAATAGAGAAAGCGAGGCATTTCCAGCCCCAGAGTGCATCTGCTTCCAGTAACGAGATTTTTATCTTCAGTAGAATCACTGGGTGAGGCGAGAGCAATAGAAATGTCTGCAAGGAACGTAAGCTCTTTATCAATAGTTTTCTTTCAGAATAAAGGGAGAACAAATGGCTTGTATTTGTCGAATTTTTTAATTCCAATGAAGAAAACAAGGGAAAAATCAGCAAAGTATGAAGTATACTTTAATAAACCTAAGGATAACCCTGGCCACCTCCCTCATCAGGCAGCACTCAGTCACGGGGAGAGGATGGTGAATATGGAGACCGCAAGTGGGGGCCTCTGCCAGGGTCTCCTCTGACTGCAGTTGGCTGTGCCCAGGCCATGCCAAGGGCCTGCCCGAATTTCCTGTCCTTGTGACTACATCTGGATTTTAGTCAAGGAGACAGCAGGTGCAAGAGAAAAACCCAACACAGGGGGACTCAGGAGATTCGGGAGAGGAATTGCTCATTGCCCCCTGGTGACACCAGCTGCTGCTGCTTGCAGGGTGAGGAGAGGGGAAAGTCGGGCCTCCTGGGACAGTTTGTTCCACAGCTTGGTAGTAGGAGAGTCTTAATTGCCAGCTTTGATTTTAGCTCAAAGAACAATTCAAGGAAGCTGACTCTCAGAGCTCACAACTGCCCTTTTCCTTTCCCAGCTGGCTTTGCTGGGATGAAAATCTATGAGTCTTGGTTGCATAACACACATAACTGACAGCAGGACGGCAGCCTTCATGGGTTCCTGGGCTTGCCTGTCCACTTCTCTGCCCTCCCTGTGGGGCCTGGAAGTTCCAAAATGGCCTGAACCTCCATGCCCTTCATCTTCTAATCTCCAGGGTCTAAGCCCAGCCCAGAGGTGTCCCAGTGAGTGGGTGTTTAATGAAGTAATGGATTAACACTGAAGTCCAGATTGTAACACAAGGAAACGTGGAACACATGAAGAGAGGCTGTCCCTGCCTGCCAGCTTCAGAGAGAGATGGAGCTGGAGAAAGAGCTGTGGATGGCCCTGAATGGAGGGAACCTTAGGGATGGAACGGCAAGTGTCTTCTACCTCTCAGTCTTGTCCAGGGCAGGTCCTACAAAGGAGGGTGTCCACCTACAGGGCATGACGTGATCAAGGACCCTTCACAGAATAGCCTGTGTTTCCAACGGCCTGTGTCACCTCAGCAGACTCCCATGGTTCAAAGTATAAAAAGAAAGCTCCCCTGTTCCAACGACGAAGGCCCCATTGTCATCAGGGGTCCAGAGCTAGCTTCAGGAGCTTATTTGGGCTTCACAGGAAAAAGAGTTTCTGGGGCAGCTACATTTAAAGAAAAACTAACCTCCATACTTAAAAATGATAGGACTGCATCCTAACGGCTTGCGATGGAGAGAAAAAGTTTTGAAAGGACCTAATAAATACAGGATATCACATGTTGATGGCCAGGTGGCATGGAATCTTCAGCATCCTTGCTTAACCAAGGGGCGCTCTGCAGCCATGCATTCAGGACAAATCTTAAAAGTTGTCATCAGTCATGAAGTCCCCCTGCATGGGAGGGGCTGAGAAAGCTGAGGCAAATACAGGCAGCACAAGCTATTGGGTAAGCATACACTTTTATCATCAGTGCAACATCACATTATTTGGGACATGTAGTATATATAGAGAGATGGGTTTGAATCCTTCTTAAGGATACAAAACAGAACACAGAAAAAGAAAGATAACTATCTTAACATTTACCCAAAAAGCGATTTTTCTTTTGGCAACTCCCTGTGAACCATAATGATTTCAAGATAAAAAGTTTAAAATTAAAAAAAAAAAATTCTGTCTCAGTATGGAGAATGGATGGGAGGCTTTTGCAATAGTCGAGGCAAGAAATGGCTTGTAACAGAAGTTTTACAGCGGGAGATGGATTTGAAATGCATTTCAAAAATAGAACAGGACCTCCTGACACATTAGATGTTGATGAGGAGGGGGAGGAGGAGGAATCAAGGCTAACTCAGAAAGTGATAGTTTATCAATGGTGGTGATATATTTTTTTCCCCTGAAAAAAAAAAATCCTTGGGAAAAAAGGTTCCAATTGGCTGTCACTTCAAAATAACAAACCTGAATAGATATCTTGGAAACAATGTATCATTAGTAACATTCGAAACCAAAAAAAAAAGAAAAGAAATGAAAAAGAGTAGTTTTAGTCCAGGAATTGAACTGAAGTTAGAAAATCTGCGTTCTTTTTGTTTTTTGTTTTTTGTTTTTTAGCATCAAAATGTGAGACGAGAAGATCTGGGTTCTAATCAAGGTTTTACTACAAATTGTGTGACCACGTTAGACTCACTCAATTCCCACAGAGCCTCGGTTTCCTCATCTGCAAAGAATGAACTAAATTGAAGAGCTCTGAAATTTTGTAAAACATGTGCTGTTAATTCTGAAGTTGGTTGACTCCTTTTTACATCCTTACTGACTTTAGTCACGGTAAGTAGCACAATGGCTTGCATTTTCTCCAGACACGAATTCTCAGAAAATAAGTTGTTTTTAATTTTGTATCTATGCCATCTTTGCACTTCAGGAAGAGCCCCCATGTGGTTCCCAGTCCTAGAAAATCAGCACCTTTGCAAGGTATCCCAACCAGTGCACGGGCAGCAATAAAATACACCACGCTCCAGAGTGTATTTTATCTTGCATAAGCCTTCCAAGCTCCACATGCTCCGTGCCAGAATTAGCTGAGAGGACACGGGGAAGCCACTGCTGACCAGGCTGAAACTATATCTGGGCTTGGGCTCAGCTGATGGATACAGTAAGCTCCTTTTAGTGTGTGGCCTGGCCCACTGCCTGGACACACAGCTACATTCAGCCTTGTCTGCTGCTGTAACTAAACCTTGTACCTCACTTCCTCAACTATAGGCAGGGTCGTTTAGATCGAAGGCTGTATTCTGAGTCTGAGTTGATTGACACACTAAATTTACTAAACAGTAGATTTTGTCTATCCATGTCACTATCTCTTATGAAGTGCAAGGAAGGCTCTGTTTTGAGAAGGCATGGCCTCCAGAAAGACACTAGCAAGGACCTCACATGCATAGAAAGGTCTTGAAGAAATCAAAACTCCATCCAAGTTCAAAATAGGCCCACCCCTTCTCCCCCTTTACTCAACAGACATTTGGTGATGTCCTTGCTGGACCTACTGTGTGACGAGCATGTGCCAGGTGGACAGGGAGCAGTGGCCACTTGCAGGGGTCTTGGTAATGCCACTTGTCCTAGAGAGGGACATCCAGAAACTCAGTCCTGGGAGCCCTTTCCTCAATGAGCACAGCAAATCACTTTTCAGGTCATATGTAATCAGATTTTGCAGGCGGTGGTCTCTGGATGACAATAACAGTCAAAGCACAACCAATCTGTGGAAGAGATGTTGCTCTTGCTTCTAGTGAGTAGTGTGAAAGGAAAATACATCTCAGGACCCCAAAATCACTAAACCAAAGAGAAAAGTCAAGCTGGAAACTGCATCAGGCAAATCTCCCTCCCATTTTATTCCTAAATAAGATAGCTACAAAGATTTTTTTTTTTTAAAGCTTCCTACATCCCTCACCACTTGCCCACCAGGAAATTCCTTATGGGCCCCAAGATCTTTATCCTAAAACAATTCTGTTGAATTTCACCCTAACAATGTAAATTGGTAGCTTATCTTCACAGGTGCAGGACAAAGGACAGAACTCAAAGCCATCCCTCTGCTCACCTGAGACAAATACATATCTGATTGCTTTCTCTGATGCAAAAATGCAGATTCGGGGAGCTAGATGAAGGCATAGGTGAGTTTTCCTCTAAGCCCTTCTTTACCTGTAAATTGTGTATTTGGTGAAAAGATGATCAAGGACTCAAAAGAATGCAATCGTTTGTCTCTTATCTACCCATACCTTTAAAAAATGCCTTCCTCTTTTCCCAATGTCCACCCTTTCCCCTTTAAATATTGAAGCCTTCAGAATCATCTTTGAAGAAGGCACGGACCTGCCTCCTGGGCACGTGTTCTTAACCTTGGCAAAGTAAACTTTCTAAATTGATTGAGACCTGTCTCAGATACCTTTTGGTTCATAGTATAAAATCACAATATTTGAAAAGAACTAGACCTGAATTTTTATAGTCCAAACAGTCCTACCGAAAAGTTCCTACTCATTTGCCTCCAGTGTTTTGTTTGTTTGTTTGTTTGTTTGTGATGGAGTCTCACTCTGTTGCCCAGTCTGGAGTGCAGTGGCATGATGTCGGCTCACTGCAACCTCTGCTTCCTGGGTTCAAGTGATTCTCATGCCTCAGCCTCTGGAGTAGCTGGGACTACAGGCATGCACTACCATGCCCAGCTAATTTTTGTATTTTTAGTAGATATGGGGTTTCGCCATGTTGGCCAGGCTGGTCTCGAACTCCTGAACTCAAATGCCTCCAGTGTTTTTAAGCTATTTTCCATATTAAATGCTTGCTTTGTGTCAGGCACTGTCTGAAAATCCTCATGTTTGAGAAATTCAGCCTGCACGACAGTCCTATGAAATAGGCAATATTATTGTCCCCAGGAGAAAACCGAGGCACAGAGAATTGAAGTAACTTACCCACAGCTAGAAGGTCGTCGAATGCGCACCTCCTGCAGTGTCTATGTGCATAACCATTAGAAAGTCCTGCCACTAGGCCACAGAGCCCTGTGAGCTGTGGAGGTGAGCCCAGCAATTGGCCCCCCAACCGCTGACTCTAGCTTGTGTGGTTTCCTAAGCCTGGAGGTAGATGGAAAGAAAAGTGGAGGGCCAGCTCAGTTGTGCTCTGGAGCTGAGATGCAGAAATGGTCTTCCACTGGGGAGGCCACCAGGTGTGTCACATCCTTTTCTACATGCTCAGCTTTGTTGGGGATCTGTAGTCAGCAATCTATCAGGAGCACCAACCACGCTTGCCTCCAGTCCCTCATGTCTAGCCCTAAGGCAGAGTCCAGACTGCCACACCGAGGTGCCAGCTGACTCCAGAGCGGCCCCCGCCCTGAGAGCTCAGAAGTATCAACACACAGCTGGGCGCGGTGGCTCACGCCTGTAATCTCAGCATTTTGGGAGGCCGAGGCGGGTGGATCACGAGGTCAAGAGATCGAGATCTTCCTGGCCAACATGGTGAAACCCTGTCTCTACTAAAAATACAAAAATTAGCCGGGCGTGGTGGTGGGCGCCTGTAGTCCTAGCTACTCTGGAGGCTGAGGCAGGAGAATCGCTTGAACCCAGAAGGCAGAGGCTGCAGTGAGCCGAGATTGCACCACCACACTCCAGCCTGGCAACAGAGTGAGACACCATCTCAAAAAAAAAAAAAAAAAGTATCAACACTCAGATGGTCACTGCCAGACCCTGCTGTTTTCTGCTCATTGCATCATCTCCCACCAGAGATGACAGGGAAGATGTTTGGGTGAGAAGATTTGTAAACTCCTGCATTCTTCAGCAAGAAGATTTGAGTTGAACAGCCAGAGACTTCGGAAGGGTCCTCAAAAGGGAGACACCATCGAGCACCAGGTGGAGTACTGCCCACACGGAAGCAGCAGCAGCTGACACACAGGCCACTTTTTTCCAGCCCAAAAAAGTGAAGTTTCTAGGGATCGAGTTTCTCGACTGCAGCAACAGTCTATACGGAACATGAGGTCACTGAGGAGAGGCCTGTCATGGTGAAGACCCCCCACCCCCTGGGGCAACTGTTCTGCCCTCCCTCTGCCAGGCAGTGATGGACCATTCAAGAGTGAATGATACCTGAATGTCCCCTGACATAAGCCAACTCTGCTCCACACCCCTATCAAGGGAGGTGGCCCACATCAGGAAATATAAAAGTAATCATGGGTCAAGTCAGAAGAGTTTTTAAAAATCAAACATCTGTGACACTCAAATCTTTAATTGACCTAAGCTACGGGGTCATTTCTTTCTTAGTGGTTTTATTCCAAAAGCAACTTGAACAGCCAATGGTTTGGTTTCCCAGAACTAGTGTGGGCAGCCTGAGTCAGTTTCACTGGTGTTCGTGAGCCTGAGCGCAGGGGCTCTGAAGGGCCCCAAGTACCCACTCAGCGGGAGCCCCCACCAGCTGCCTCATGCCTGCCACATGTCCCGGGTAAATCCCAGGACACCTTGGGGGGAAAATGGCCAACAGTAGGCCTCAGCAACATGTCACAAGTTTGTCCAGGTCACCTGTGAGGGTGGAGAGGGCAGGTCCCAGTGGAGTCAGGGAGATCTTCTGGGATCTGCTTCTGAATCCAGACCTGAAAGGCAGGTGTGGTCCATCTGAATTGCCAAGGTGCTGAGACACTGGGCATGGATGGGTGGTTACTTCAAAATGGTGAGAGCTCTCTGGGCACCCCCTTTCTTCTGCATTTTGTTCCCTGATTGGATACTCTAAAAGCTAACACTCCTCCAGTCAGCGCCCTGATTTTTAAAGCAAAAAAGGAGAAAAGGAGACAAGTCTCAGGAGCAACTTCCTGCAATTCTCTTATGAAATCATCTGAGTTTCTATTTATAACCAGACCATTGCTCAAATGCCAGCTACCTAAAATTGCAAACATATACACATATTCTCCCTCCCCATCATCAACATTTTACTCTTCTTCTGGGCATTAGCATCACCTAATATACCTTATTATTTATGCAATAAACAATAAGAATTAGAAATGTTGCCAGCACATCACAGGGGCTCAATAATCCTTGTTGAATGATGAATAAATGCATTAATAGATCAACAAAGATCAGGTCACCTGCAAATCCATTCAGAACACACCTTGGGCTGGGCATTGAAGAGTCCCTTTTCTCCTTGGCTCCCTCCTCATTTTTCTCCTCCAGGGCCCCTCAGCCTTGCTGGTTTAGCCCCTGGCCCCCGGGGTTCCTGCACAGCTCTTAGTTACTTGGTTTCAACCTGAGAAGCTAAGGGGGCTGTCTGGCCTGAGCTCTGCAGGTGGAAGCCTGAGCTCTTTAAAGTGAAATATCCATCAAGTCTCAGTGTAACTTTAATGCATTATTCATCCCACAGAGTCTTTTTTTTTTTTTTTAAAGACAGAGTCTCGCTCTGTCGCCCAGGCTTGGAGTGCAGTGGTGCGATCTCGGCTCCTGACCTCAAGTGATCTGCCCACCTCAGCCTCCCAAACTGCTGGGATTACAGGCGTGAGCTACCATGCCCAGCCCTGTCCCACAGAGTCTTGATATCTTCTCCTAAAACAAACAAAAAAATCATAGTAAATGGTAATATTTTGGTGTAGAGGTGAGATGACAGACTGCCCCACCAGGAGTCAGGATTCAGACTCACTCTCCATTCAAGGAGCAAGGACTTCATCTTTTTTTTTTTTTCAGTAGTGTGATCACAACACACTACAGCCTCCATCTCCCGGGCTCAAACAATCCTCCCACCTCAGTCTCCCAAGTATCTGGGACCTAAAGGCACACACCACCATGCGCAGATTGTTTGTTTGTGTTTCAGTAGAGATGGGGTCTTGCTATGTTGCCTAGGCTGGTCTCAAACTCCTGAGCTCAAGTGATCCTCCCACCTTGGCCTTCTAAAGTGCTAGGATTACAGGCATGAGCTACTGCACCTGACCTCAGGACTTTACCTTAAGGATATGTGTGGGAGTGAGGAAAACAGAACCCTTGTCTGAACCTCATGGAAATTGGGAAAAGCTGGACCATCAGGCTCCTGGGCCCAGGGATGAGCAGCAGCCACTGGGCGTTGGCCTCACGTACTGCAGAACCCACAGGGTGCAGGAGGTGGCAGTAGTTTCCGATTCGAAGCCACTCTAGTGACCTGGTGGCCGGAGCGTAGGAATCCCTCTTATGGAGCCAGCCCTTCACGTCCTCCCCTTGTGCCCTTGGCGCCAGCAAAGAGTCCCTCCCTTGCCCACTGAGTGTGTCTCTCTCAGCCTCACCACTTGCTTCAGCCCCCTCCTGGACCTCCTGTGCAATCTACAGGTCCTTTCAGGCAATCCAGCATTAGCGATGACCCCATTTCTCCAACACAGATTCCAGAGGGAGAGGTTCTGGTTTTAATCACTTTGCCCCACTTGGGTGAGGCTTCAATTCCCAGCCATATCTCAAGTCGGCAGCACAGACTGGATGCCCTAGAGGCAGGCATCCTCCCCATGTCGTCATCTCAGGGATGAGGGGGGATTGGGGGTGCAGTGGGGGGGGGGGGTTCTTGGAGGGTCCTGCAGCTGTTTCCTTGGAAAGAAGCTGAAGGTGACCACATGATGAGGCCAGGCCTGTCTGGTGCAGAGGAAGTGTCCGGGTGGTCATCTGGAAAGGCATTGCTGACCAGAGGGGCCAGCAGCATGTCCTAAGGACAGGCCACCTATCTGAGTTCCTTTTGGGCTTGATCTCCATGACATGGAAATGCACCTAGGTTTCTTCGAGGAGGTAGACAAGAAACTAGGAAGCATGTCTTCCCTTTACCACTCTTCAGACATTCTCTATAGGAATGTGAAATGTGAAATACTCATAAGTATCAATAAGCAGGCTTTTTGTTCTGATTCTGAAGATACCAACTTAAAAAAATAGCAAAAGTCTGAAGGTCAGTGTGCAAAAGAGATGTGGCCCAGGAATTCCAATAGCTGCATCTCCATCCCTCTCCCAGCAAATGCTACAGCAGGCCAGTCCATGACTGCTGCAGCTAAGAGGAAACCTGAACCCTCTCCGGGGACACAAACACTTCCACCTCCTCTTCCTGCCAGCATCAGAGACAACGGGGCTGATCTGACTTGAAGCCACTTCAAACTCTAAAAATGGCTGTTTCAAAAAATAATATCATGGAAATCATCCAGGCTGGGCTTCATACCTGTCACTTGCAAAAAGAAAACCAGGTCATTCTCCTTTCCTCCTCCTTCCCTCTTCCTCCTCTCTTTCTCCTCCTCCTCCTCCCTCTCCTCCTCCTGTTCTCCCTCCTTTTCCCTGTTCCTCCTCCTGTTCCTCCTCCTCCTCCTCCTCAACCTCCTCCTCCTCCTTCTCCTCTTCTTCCTCCTCCTCTTCCCCCTCTCCTCCCCGCCCCCCCACCCCGCCTTCTGCAGGTGCTCTAAAATATGAGGCAAAATCCCCAACTAGCACAGGGCACTAAGGGCATTACCCACTCCATTAATGGATCAAGCACCCAGGGACAGCCAGGGATTTAAAACTCTCTGTGTGTGTTCTCTTCCTGAGCCAGTAAGTCCCCATTTGTCAGCAGTTTGCTGAGGTTTAGTCTTGTCATTAGCATTCATGTCCATTTGAAACATTTTAAGATGTTATATTTAACAAAAGCAACTTGTCCTTCATCACGAAAGAAGAAGGCAGCTGGCTTTTCTCCAGCCATTTCTTAAAAAAAATTAAATGGGTAAATATCTTCTCAAGACTTCCCAGAAATGAGCTCTTAAAATCCCTGCTGTTAAACAAAATTGCTATCCCCGGCAGAGAGAGATGCAGAAGCAGCCAGTTGACTGGGGTGAGATTCTCCTGCCATTCACTGGCACTCACCATGTGCCTGCCACTAGCTAGGGGTGCAGAGGGCATCACACATGGCTGGTGGTCTCAAGGGGCATCACAATACCACGGGTAACAGCCAGCTCTTACCAAGCGCCTACCTGTGCTGGTGCCTTATAGACATTGCCCCTGAGCCTGCAAACAATCTTTGAAAGCAGATGATACACAATTTAATTAAGGAACAGGCCAAACACATAAATAATGAACAACAATATAAAGAATTATATCTAAAGTTCCAAACACATGGCAAAGAAAACAATGTTACTAGAATTGCACAGAAGGAGAGGTCAACTAGGGAGGCCCTGCCAGGTTTCCAAAAAGTATCACTGCAGGAGAGGAAAGGAAAGGCCATCCAGGCAGGGAAGGGTGGCCCAGGCCAGGATTCAGAGGCAAGATTTGTGCACAGGACCTGGAGGAAGAATTTAGGGGAGTGGAGGAGGGAGGCAGTGTCGGGGAGATGTCTCTGGTGGCTGGGGGCAGGGAGGGAGCCCTTTCACTGGGTGGATGAGCTCCCCCCTTTTCTACCCCCTTGCCTCTGTGCTAAAGGGCTCCCCAAATACACTGAAGTCAGCTCAGAACCCCCTGGGCCACCTTTTCCAGGCTGAGCTTCTCCCTCTTCCCAGGAAGCCTCCTGCAGCTGCTTTAACTCAGGGAATCTCTCTCCCTCTGACTGCCTACAGCATTTACAGCATGGGGAGCCCAAATGACCGTGTGTCCTTTTTATAGCCATGCATCACTCTCTCATCTTTCATGATGCGTGTGTTCAGTGTCTCCAACAAGACGGCATCTCCTAGGGGTTGGGAGCGGTGCTTCACGTTTTCCACCCTCTGCTCCCACCTCTGGCTTTGCACGGGGCTCAACCTTTGGTCCTCTGATCCTCTCCACATGGAGTAGTCCAGTTACTGGTTGAAGGTGTCCAGGTTCTTGGTGTTTTGAGCAAAGAATTCGACAAAATGCACAAATAAAGCAAGGAAATAATGAAGCAACAAAAGCAGAGCTGTATTGAAAACGAAAGCACACTCCACAGGGTGGGAGTGGGCCTGAGCAAGGGGTTCAAGGGCCCTGGTTACAGAATTTTCTGGGGTCTCAATACCCTCTAGAGGTTGCCCATTGGTTACTTGGTGTATGCCATATGTAAAGAAAGAGGATGAAGTCAAGTTACAAAGTCATTTACTCGGTATGCATCCTATGTAAACAGAGAGGATGTTACTGCCTGTGTAAATGGGGAGGATGAAGTGACGTTACAAAGCCAGTCACACTCCTGTCATTGCTGAAGTGTTTCCATTTGATTTAGTTCCAGGAAGTCCTTACGTTCCCCCCCTCCAGGCCCTATTCTCCTGCCTCAGCCCCTTCATGTGATTTTTTTTTTTTTTTTTTTTAAATAAATCCACCACTGATTTGCAGATAACTCCTACGCCTTCACTCTGATCTCAGTCCTTCTCTGTCACTCAGGTTCTACTCCTGAATCTCCCATTTTCCAAGAGACAATTCCATGGCCATGTATTGTCATCACCTCAAATGTAATATGTATGAAATAGAATAATCTATATTCACTGCAAACCAGCTCCTATAATTAACGTCCTCGTCTTTGTCAAATATTTCACAATTCATTTCCATTATACACTCCTTTGACAGAAATACAAATTATAAATGAAATGTTTATTTAATTGAATTCCTGTATACTGCATCTGACTCCCAGTGGTCAATCTCCACCAAGCGCGGTAAGAGTTCCAATAGTGTCACTGTGCGACATCTCTCCTGCTCAGCGATCACTCACGGGGCAGTCTCCATAGCCTGGAATGCACTGAGAGTCCAGAAATCAGCGCCAAGCATTCAGGACATCTTTACTCTTATTAAGTAAAATGAGTAGCCAAAGTGATCCCAAAAGGTTAATACCCAACGTTTATAACTTTGCTGCAGGAGAGCCTTCTTAAGGTCTCGCTCAGCACCTGTTTATTCTTATTTTACATTCAGTCCTAATGAAACTGGCTATTTGGCTTACAACTCTATGGTAGAAGCACAAAAGTATAAGAGAGACAGGAACCACAGAGGTTAGCAGTAGAAGCAAGACCACACTCAGGGAGGGAGGAGATGATTTGAAAGCTGTGAGAGAGGCTTAAAAGAATGGTGTCCCAAGACCATCTTTGATGAAGGCAGAAAGCCATAGCTTATCTTGAGAGGTGAAGCCAGCTGGGCTTCTGGGTCGGGTGGGGACTTGGAGAACTTTTCTGTCTAGTTAAAGGATAGTAAACACACCAATCAGCACTCTGTAAAAATGCACCAATCAGTGCTCTGTGTCTAGCTAAAGGTTTGTAAACACACCAATCAGCACTCTGTAAAACGGACCAATCAGCACTCTGTAAAATGGACCAATCAGCAGGACATGGGCAAGGCCAAAAAAGGAATAAAAGCTGGCCACCCAAGCTAGAAGCGGCAACCCACTGGGGTCCCCTTCCACACTGTGGAGGCTGTGTTCTTTCACTCTTCATAATAAATCTTGCTACTGGTCACTCTTTGGGTCTGCACTACCTTTATGAGCCGTAACACTCACTGCGAAGGCCTGTGGCTTCACTCCTGAAGTCAGCGAGACCACAAACCCACCAGGAGGAACAAACAACTCCAGACGCGCCACCTTTAAGAGGTATAACACTCACTGCGAAGACCTGCAGCTTCATTCCTGAAGTCAGCAAGACCACGAACCCAGTGGAAGGAAGAAACTCTGGACACATCTGAACATCTGAAGGAACAAACTCCGGACACACCATCTTTAAGAACTGTAACACTCACCGCAGGGTCCATGGCTTCATTCTTGAAGTCAGCGAGACCAAGAACCCACCGGAAGGAACCAATTCGGGACACAATCTGATGGCAGCCTGATCTTAGATTACAGCATAGGAATTATATAGAATAATAGCAAGTATTTGCCTAATGCTTTATATTTTGCAAAATGTTTAAAAATTATTTTGTCTGCTTCCCTCAGGCGTCTTTTGAAAGAAATAAGGCAAGTATTATTCTGATTCTTCACAAAAGGAGACAGAGAGAGAGATGGAGTGACTCACCCAAGGCCAAGGAGGAAGTTAGCAGAGCTGCTGGGAGCTCAATCCCTCTGTCTTACACCCTCCACATTGGGGTCAGATATGAGGAGAGGAAGCTGGTTAATTTTTCCTTGTGGTTCTCCTCTTTGTCCTCTCCCTTCCACTCTGGACAGCTCTGGAGGCCCTGCCCTTCTCCACAGCCCATGCCCGCCTCACCTGGACTTCTGTGAACTTCCCCCCTGGTTGCTTCTCTTGACCCCAGTGGGCACCCCCTCCACCAAACCCACGCTGCCAAATCAATGTTCCCCAAATGCCACCTTTTCTCAAAAGCCTACAGTGGCCTTCTTCCTCCTGAAGCTGAATTCCTGAGCACCTGGCTGCTGAGACCCTCCAGGATCTACCCCCACCAACCCCCACACCCCCACTCACAGCCCCCACCAGCTTTGTGTCCCTCTGCTCTACCCACTGTGCCCCCAGTGGGTGGGACTCATTGCCTCTGGCTCCCCTTACTCATAGTCTCTGGGCCTTTTTGTAAATGTATCATCTACATCAGCAGGCCCCAACCTTTTCGGCACCTGGGACGGGTTTCATGGAAGACAATTTTTCCACGGACTGGGAGTTGGGGGGCAGTAGGGGAAGGTGGAGGTGGGATGGGAAGGTGGTGGGTGGGGGCGGGTGGAGGTGGGATTGGGATAAAACTGATTAGATTCTCGTAAGGAGCTTGGAACCTAGACCCTCACACTCGCAGTTCACAATACGGTTCGTGCTCCTATGAGAATCTACTGCCACAGCTGATCTGACAGAAGGTGGCGCTCAGGCGATCCTGCTCGCTGGCCCCCGCCCCCCACCTCCTGCTGTGTGGTCCAGTTCTTAACAGCCCATGGACTGGTACTGGTCTGTCACCTGGGGGCTGGGGACCCCTGATCTAAATCACAGCCATGCTCTCAGACCCAGTCAAATTGCCACCTTTTCCCAGGAACCTTCCTTGATTACCCCCAAAGTCATGAATTTCTCTCTTTTCAGTTACAGAACACTTTTTCTTTTCTCAGTACTTCTCAATCTTGCATTTCAGTATATGTGGTTTTGTTTTCAAGCTGCTTAATATGTTTTTGTTGTGTGTTTTATGAGATGGAAAGTGTGCTATTGACAGAGCCCATGCTCCTCCTCTCGTGGCCCCTCCACAGCTCCTAGCACAGGCCTGGACACTGTATGTTAACCGAAGGAGTCGCACCAGGTTCCCGAGGAACACGCAGTTATTGTTTGAGACCGGGGCTTCAGGGACTGGATATATAAATCTGTCTCAAGTCAGTCTGAGTTGCTGTCACAAGTTTAGAAAAAGTTTCCAGGTTTGCACAGCTGCAGGATGATCACTATGGGCTTTGACATGCTTAGGTGGGAAACTCACGGACTGTCCCAATCCTGCCTGCCTTCCCTCCTTCCTTCTGTCTTTCCTTCACTCTTTTCCTTCCTTCCTTCCATCCTTCCCTCCTTCCTTCATTCCTTTCCATCCTTCCTTCCCTCCTTCCTTCTGTCTTTCCTTCACTCTTTTCCTTCCTTCCTTCCATCCTTCCCTCCTTCCTTCATTCCTTTCCATCCTTCCTTCCCTCCTTCCTTCTGTCTTTCCTTCACTCTTTTCCTTCCTTCCTTCCATCCTTCCCTCCTTCCTTCATTCCTTTCCATCCTTCCTTCCCTCCTTCCTTCCTTTTTTCCTTCCTTCCTTCCTCCCTCCCTCCTCCTTCCTTTCTTCCATGCCTTCCTTCCCTCTTTCTCTCCTCCTTTCTTTCCTTCCTTCCTTCCTCCCTCCCTACCTCCCTCCCTCCCTTCCTTCCTTCCCTCCCTCCTCCTTCCTTTCTTCCATGCCTTCCTTCCCTCTTTCTCTCCTCCTTTCTTTCCTTCCTTCCTTCCTCCTTCCCTTCTTTCCTTCCTTCATTTCTTCCTTCTTTCCTTTCTTCCCTCCCTCCTCTTCCCTTCTTTCCTGCCTTCCTTCCCTCTTTCTCTCCCCCTTTCTTTCTTTCCTTCCTTCCTCCTTTCTTTCTTTCCTTCCTTCCTCTTTTCTTCCCTCCCTCCCTATTCCTTCCCTTCCTTCCTGTCTTCCTTTTTTCTTTCTTTCCTTCCTTCTTTCCTCCCTTCCTTTTTTCCTCCCTCCCTCACTTCCTCCCTTCCCTCCCTCCCTCCCTCCCTTCCTGTCTCCCTTCCTCCTTCCTTCCTTCCTTCCTTCTTTCCTTCCTCTCCTCATGTTCCACACTGTTGTTTTTAGGCTGAGACCACTACCCACACCCAGCTGGCCTGGAATGAGCAGAAATCAGTTCCTGAAAATGCACAACTCATTCTTCCAGTGAAGGCCATTCTGCAAAAGTTCTCTAAAATTTATGAGCTAAGGCACTTTACAGAAGAATCCAACCTAATAAACTATTTACTTTACCGCAAACACTCTTTCAATATTTAAAAGTGAACACATGTTTTGTGGAGCTGTAATCAGTGTGTTTATGCTATTTTAAGTTCTGGGTTTGTTTTTTAACTTAGATTATTTCAAATAGAGCATCCATATTAATCAACATTTTCACATAGCATCTCATTAGCTATCTCATATTCCATTATGTTTGGTGACCATAGTTTGCTAAGTCAAGGAAATATCCTTTAAATTATATTTTCAGGATGAAGGGGGATGGGGGATGCCATATGCCCTGACCCAACATGGCCCCACCAGGCAGGAGACCCTGACATTTCATTTCTCTTTCACAGTCACTGCCACAAATCTTTTTACAGTAGCTGCCTCCAGCTAAATACCAGATTGCTGTTGGAGAATGAGGGCGAAAGCTCATTTCCACTCCTGCCTTTCACCTGTCTCTTTCTGATAGAGGCTCAACCCAGGCAATTTTATCGCTGAGCAAAGGAAGTTAAGCTGCTTGTTTTTGTTTTTAAATTTTTATACCCACCCGTGTCCCTTTGTCTTAAATGTCATATCCAAAGCCTGACTCATGGGTCATTTTCTTCATTAGCTCCTCTGATGCTGGAACACACTAACATTGCTGTGGGGTAAAAGGATGGGGTGCCCAGGCTCTCAGTGTGGCCAGGGGAGTGACAGCTCCAAAGACCTCTCCACCATTTGCCCTTGTTCCACTTCTGATGCCCTAACATCTGGCTGGGGATTCACTCCTCCACCTCCATCCCCCACCCCATTCTCAGCCATGCAGGTGGGTGGGGATGACTCTACCCCCCAGCTCCCAGGAGGCAGGGCAGCCTGAGTAGTTCATGCTAATTAGCATATCTCATCTTCTTGGCCTCAGCCATTGGTTCAGGGATAGACACGTGACCCGAACCCAACAGTCACTACCTCTGGAGGAAATTTGCAGAGGTTTCTGGGAAGGAAAAATGTCTTCCTTCTATTAGAACCATCAGAAGAAGCCCTCTCATTCCCTTTGGATGTGACTGAGAATGGATGTAATTGCAGGAGCTTATGGCTGCCATTTCACGTCCACCTGGGAATGGGCCTGCAACAGGGAAGCAGAGGCACAGGAAGGAGAGAAATTGAAGCCTGTTACATTACGTGAGCCCGAATGTAGCCAGACCCGAGGCCAGGCCATGGCTAGACCTTTCGGTTGCATGAACCAAAAAATTACCTTTATTTTTTAAGCCTGCTTGATTTGTATTTCCTCTTACTTACAACATAATAATATAATCTGATTGTTGTTTGGTTGGGAAAACTGGCAGGCAAGCATCTCACTCTAATATGATGTGATAGGTGCCATGACCCACAGAGGTAAAAAAAAAAACCAAGAGGAGGAAAAGATTCACTCTGGCTCAGAGGGGAGGGGTTATTCTATGCCGGAGGACAGAATGAGGAGTTACCAAGGCAAAATATCCCATCTCAGATGCATTCATAGGCTTCTTAGAGCCCCTAGAGCTGCAATTTTGCAGATGAGACAGCCTGGGGCTGCAGAGGGGTGACTTGGCCAAAGTCACAGTTATATGATAAGATTGGAACTGGAAGGGAGATTTCAATTTTTAAATGATTTTCTTAATTTTAATCCAACAAGGCTTTTAACATTTTTATTTGTAAATTCCCAAAGAATAATTTATTATTTAAAAATTATTATTATTCCCTTCTTTGATGAGTCATAAATCAAGCTTTCTCTTTACTTGGACTGATCTTTCTTGGGAATTCACATATGAGGGGACTTACAGGCATTTTGTATAATGTAAAAACACTGTCATAAGAGCAGAGCTCCAAATTGCACTGAATCCAATCTTATACAAAATGATGCTGCTTTTAGGTGCTCCTTTATGTTTGAAAAAGCAAGGGAGAAAGTCGGGTGATTTCAAGTCTCTATATCCCAGGGTAGCAGGGATGGAGGGTCTTGCAGAGTCGTGAGGCTATAAACAGAAACTGGTTCAAGTCTTGTAATTCAACTTGGAAAAGGCAGCACATATTACAGGGAAAAGGGTGGGAACTGTTATAAAGGAGTGAATCTGAGGCAGTGGAAAATTCTATATTCCTGGATAAGGTGGGTGGAGGAAGAGTCATGGGGAAGGAGAGGATAGAGTGGGAGAGGATTACCAGAAGAATGGATCAATCATCAGTGCCCAGTAAACATTAATTATGTTCCCAGAGAGTATAACTTTGCAAAAAGGAAAGTGAGGAGGAGGAGGAGGAGGAGGAGGAGGAGGGGGAGGGGGAGGGGGAGGGGGAGGGGGAGGGGGAGGAGGAGGAGGAGAAGGAGAGGAAGAGGAATAGGAAGAGGAAGAGGAAGAAGAAGAAGAAGAACAACAACAACAACAACAACAATAGCAACAACCCTGGAAATAGTATTTTGTACATCACAGGAGGCAGGAAGAAAATGATAAATGCAATTGAGAAAAGTAGTTTTTTTAAAGACGGGGGAAAAATCCAAGTTAGGATTAAAGAAAATAAGAATGTGGTGTATGGCCATGCACATTGAGGAAGTGGATTAGGGCTGGGAGAAACACACACATAGCCTTTCTCCCAATAAAAAAAAAGTTCACACCTCTTGGCTTTAATCTTTTCTTTAAGAAAATGCTTTAATTTAACAAGTGAAAAGTCAAGAGGGTTTAGAAGAAAATTCATGGTCTATAGGACACACGTGGGTAGGAAAATTAGAGCTCAGCAAGGCCCAGTGGCCCAGCCCTACCGGCAACTCCTCCGAAAACATCTGAAGGTAGGGGTAGAGGGTCCTCAAAACCTTCTTGGGCTCTATGATCTCAGAATTAAATGTATGAGGCACAAAACATCTGAGATCTCTTCAGAGGCTACATTCTGAGCTGGTGATAGATTCTGAACCGGATACCTTGAATGATATCTGCAGGATGAGTCCCCAGTGATCTATAGAGTTGCCTAAAAATAAAATAAAACTGTAACTTTATTCATGCATTCCACGCAGAAATAGCCAAGCCTTTGGGAGGAGAGTTATATTTTCTAATGTTCTATGTCACTTTGCATTTAAAGAAGATGCTAATGGTGTTACATATATGCAAATAATGAAGGCTGCATGGTGCCTCAGTTTCCCCCTCCTCTAGCTTTATTGGGCCAATACTACCACTTCAAGAGCCTTTGTTTCTGGTTCCGTTTTCTCAGGCATTGGCTTCTGTGATGAAGCAAATTAAAGCTGTCCAAGTGTCTTTTTTTTTTTTTTTTTTTTTTTTTTTTGAGACGGAGTCTCACTCTGTCACCCAGGCTGGAGTGCAGTGGCGCGATCTCGGCTCACTGCAAGCTCCGCCTCCCGGGTTCACACCATTCTCCCTGCCTCAGCCTCCCAAGTGGCTGGAACTACAGGCACCTGCCACCACACCCAGCTAATTTTTTGTGTTTTTAGTAGAGACGGGGTTTCACCTTGCTAGCCAAGATGGTCTCCATCTCCTGACCTTGTGATCCGCCCGCCTTGGCCTCCCAACCAAGTGTCTTTTGATGGCAGCTGGCTACAGAACTTTAAACATCATTTCCGTTAGGCACAGAATTGGGGAGTTTTATAACTCACACTTCCAGCAGGTTCTAAATAAGGAATTAAACCCCTTCTGTGCTAAACTGTGTAAACAAGCAGATGGGAGGGAGATGCAATTATTATTTTTAAAACCCTTTTAAAAATCAACATTATTTTCTTCCCTGCAAATACAAAGCAAGTAAACCCTTGTGATGGCAGGTAAGGGCTCAAATTTTCTAAAAAAGGTTAACTGTACCTTCATCCTTGGAGATCAGAAGGCAAATAAAATTGTCAAAAATTGTAGCATAGATGACTTCTAAGGGCATTCCAGGGCATTCCAGAACTCTCTCTATGGCTTCCCTGGTAACTGAGGAGAGTCTACTGATGGGCTTTCTCCAAAGGTGGGCTCCCTCCCTGTAGTGGGCATCACCACTGCCCTTTGGCATGTTTCATATTTGTTTGGTGCTTATTCTCTAAAATATTGTTTTACCATTCTTCTGAGCACACAGTCGCCACATTAGCATATCAGAGTCATCTTGAGAGTCTAGAATTGAAGGTTCACATGGTTTACCCAGCAGAATTGCTAGCAACTGACCATTGCTCAATGCTGTTGGCTTTTGCTCGTCAAAAGTTGTTTGTTTAAAAAAATTGATGATGGCGATTCCGAGATCCCGACAAACAAATTCTGTTTTTATTGGCCTAGGGTGGATCCAGGAAACTGCATCTTTAACAAGCACTCCAGGTAGTTGTACACAGGTAGCTCAGGGACCACACTTTGGGGAACACTCACTCAGAGCAAAAAGCCCTGGGAGAAAATGTTAGCAAGTCAGATGTGCCTGCCTGGCTGTGCAGAAAACATCAGGAGTGGCTGGACCCCTTGTCCTCCTGGAGTTCACAGTCTACTAGTTACTAATGATTGGTAAAGGAAGATCACTCTGATTACCTAAGACAATATATTTTGTTTCCTTCACTGTTTTAGAGTAATGGTTCCCCCATCTTTTCATTATGAAACATCACTTTTATTATTTTCTTCCAGACAATGTATTAATGTGAGTAATAGTCAACAGAATAATTGAATGTCAGTAGTAACAGTGCTTCTCATCAGCAGGACACAACCTGTGCTTGAGAGTGACCTGAGAGAATTCAAGCCTAAAGCAAAGAATCTTGATGTCAGTGCTGGGTTGCAAACTTATATGCCAACTGGCAGGTAATATATAATAAAGCCCCCACAGGTGTGGACCCAGTAGGGCAAGAATCATGACCAATGGTGTCTGACACTGTCTTAGTGATGGGGAAACAGTAAGATGTGGTGGGGATTGCGGTAAAGTGGAACAGGAGATGTCCCCTCTAAAGAAGGCTGCTATTGCTGGTCTCTGGCCATAGTTGCATGCAGGGATGTGGGCCAAGAGTAGCCCCAAATCAGACATTTTATGCGAAAACTCCTTATTTTAAAATGTTGCTAATTTTTATAAAACACAACACTGCTGCCCAAAGAATACATGTGTACAGCCTGGATTTGACTGGGCCACCAGTTTGATATCCCTTGTTGTAGTTATTCTCTGTGGCCATTTCACACACAAATCCAGTTAGATTTTGGAATTACTGAAAAGACCTGACCCAGGGACCATTGCTCTAGAGCAGAGGTCAGAAAACTTTCTTCAAGGGCCATATAGGAAATGTTTTAGGCTCTTGGAGACCATTTGGTCTCTGTCGCAACTACTCGATCCTTCTATTGTATCCTAAAAGCAGCCATATATGATTGATAAAATAAAGAGTGTGTTTCAATAAAACTTTATTTGTAAAAACAGGCTGCCAGCCTGGAACCACTGTTTGCCAACCCCTTCTCCAGCGTGTCTTATTCTGGAAATCTTTGACATTTATCTAATCAGTCTGCTTTATCTAATTTTAGAAAGAGAAATCTGTTTTTAATTGTTTAAGCTGAAATTCATTGTAATATGAATCTTTCAGAAATAGCCTGGCTCCCTATGTGCCATGTTGTTGAGATACATCGCACAGGTTGTGCCACGAAAGGGAGAGCTGGCTCCCACAGGGCTCCAGCTGATCGGCCACTGTCAGTCCCGGCACTGACAGCTCGCAGACCTACTTATTAACAGCCCCCAGCTCTTCTTGTTCCCTGAGCCAAATAAGCTTCACAACTCCTGTTGTTTTCCAGCCTCCACACAAAGGCCATGTTGCCGGGAACTGTTCTTAGCATCCTGCTTCCGTGGGATACTGCTGGTCAACACTAATAAAGCCACATGCTAAATTTAGCACACCCCTGCCTGTGGGATCAGACAGAATTGACACCCAGTAATTGCAGTCTGCAACACTTCCTAACTGCTTGATTCCTGCTGATTTTTCCTGTGTCGGGGTGAAACTCAAACTCTCACTTGCAATAAATCTGTGGCAGCTGGCTTTTGATCTTTGTCCCCAGAGCCGTTGAAGTCACTGGTTTATGCCAACCAATCCCCCATTGCCTAGGAGCAGACCCCAACGTTTCAACTGCCACAGCTCTAGGCAGGAAGAGCAGCTTGAATTGCTGGGCAAAAGGGGCAATCAATACTCATAGCTATCCCTGTAGAGAGCTGGATAGAAGACTAAGTCAGGGCCACACCTTTAAAGGGAATCTCAGTTATTGTCTTGTAAGGGATATCGGCTTGAAGCTGAGAAATAATTTGTGGCCAGGATTTAGTGGCAAACACCAACATTTAAGCCATCATCAAACACCCTGTACATACACCTAAAGGGCCCATCAGCCTGGAGCAGCATATGTTGACTTTGAGGGCCCTGATGCATGAACATTACAGAAAAGCAAGTACTGTTTGTGAGTGACTCATATTTAAAGTGTAAATGATTCATAAACCAAGGTTCCCTGGAGCCACTGTTCTCCCAGCTCAGCCTTCACAAAGCAAGTCACTAATTCGTATTATTCACTGTCAAGACTGATTTGACATGAACACATCTTAATGTGATTCTGAAAAGCTGACACTAATACGTTCATGATGTCTGTCAACTCGCCCTCATCCGGGGATAACCTGGGGTCCCTGTTTCAGCCCACGTCAAGGCTTCAAAGACATGGAAAAGTAAAAATATGCATTATCCAGGCAGCAACAGGGTCAGCCTGGGTGGTCTGAGGTTGCCCACAGGCCCCCTGTGTCTGCAAGGATGGAAGAATGGACATGAGCTCTCACCTCCTGGAGTCACAGCAAGTCGAGCTTCCAGAAATCCAGGACAGCTGCACGAAGCCACCCGATGTCCTGAGCCAAAGGCTTTTTGCACAGACCTATTATTCCTTCAGAAGGGGTTGTCACTGTTAGCAGGCTTCTACTGCCTCCTATGTCACAATGCAAAGAAGGGCTTGCGGTGTCTCAAGGCGTATGTTCGGAGAATCCATTAGCGGCCGAAGCAATTCTTCTCCACCTCCTCGCCCTCAGGTCTGCTAATGAAAGGATGCTCCGACTTGTGTTGCAGGTTTAAGTGGGGATGTCCTGCACTTTTGCTGGGTATATTTTGATGAGACAGCTTATAAAGGACATAGAAAACCTTGTCTGAAGAGTATAATGGAAAGAGCTCTGGCCTAAGGGTCAGAAGACAGCCGTTCCAGTAGCCGATCTGCTCACTCTTAACTCAGTGACCTTGGGGACACCAGTTAACTTGCTAGAACCCTGGTTTCTTACTTATAAGATGGTGTTGTTAAATGAAAATGAGCCCTAAATTCCTTACTAGCAAAAACTCTGCTTATATGTCATATCTGGTGCATGTTAATACCACTGCAGAATACACAGGGGTATGTCTGGTCTGTAAAATCTAGAATACACTGGGATTCACAGGAAATGAAAAGGAATCCTTTAACACAGCTCCTCTGCTCATGAAGAGTTTTAACTGAATGGTATTTCTGACAGTGACTTACATGTGTTTCAGCCAACACTGTCCCATAATTAGCTGTAAGTGGAAGAAGTAGGTCATTCTCAAGTTCTGATCGCTGATCTGAAGGCCTTTCATCGTACTCGACATCCTCTCCATCAAATTGCAAAATGTCCCACCCGGGTGTGAGCTCGTTCTTTTACATGAGACCTTTTTGTCCCCAGAAAGACGGTGGCTCAGTAACTTGATGCTCTTTGGGATTGTCTAACCTAAATTTGTCTCCTCTTCCCTCTCAGGGGCTGCCTAGATTTTCCCCTACTCACTCTGCAGGCCGGCTTCCCAGCCTAATTTCCTCTTTGCTAAGCCCACCATACTGAGACCTACTCTGACCCTTGACAAGAACTAATGTTTCTGCTTAGAAGGCTTTCTTTCAGTATCAAACCCCACTGTGGCTGCTGGTTCCCTGATTTCAGAAACATTGCCAGAAGCTCCTCTGGAGAACTGTCTAGGTTCTTTACTCCTTGTCCTATTATCTGATTTGAAATATTGTCTGAGCCGGGCACAGTGGCTCACGCCTATAATCCCAACACTTTGGGAGGCCAAGGCGGGTGGATCATTTGAGGTCAGGAGTTTGAGACGAGCCTGGCCAACATGGTGAAAACCCGTCTCTACTAAGAAAAAAAAAAAAAATGCCAGGCATGGTGGTGGGTGCCTGTAATCTCAGCTACTCAGGAGGCTGAAGCAGGAGAATCCTTTGGACCCAGGAGGCAGAGGTTGCAGTGAGCTGAGATCGCGCCTCTGCACTCCAGCCTAGGTGACAGAGCAAGACTCTTTCTAAAAATAAAAATAATAACAAATGAAATATTGTCTGACATCCTTCCTTCTCCTCTGCCCCAATATTACCTCTTAATTTCAGGAAAGAGCAGATAATTCAAATCCAAATCCAAAGGGTCTGGTGTCCAATGTGGGCCAGTAGTCCAGGGGTGCACACTAAGGGGGTGATGAGAGGGAGCAGTCCTTGGAGCTTCTCAGTAGCAGTCGTCCTTATCAGGCCATGGAGGCAGCGTTGCAGTTCAGGGAGCTCCATAGAGTTCGATGCAGGGCCCAGCCAAGGGCAGGCTCTGCTCCCAAAAAGAAGACCTTCCTAGGAACTGGGCAAAGTGGTCAAGATGCAGCACTTTAGGCATGGCTGTCCCAGGTTCCCATGGGAGGAGGTGAGAATACCAGGGGCCAGGGCAGCATGCGGGTTAGTTGGAGAGACACCAGGGTTAGGCTGTAGCACAGGGCTTGCTTCAGTGTCAGGGAGCTACAACCAGCCCAGGCCCTTGAGACCTGGGTGACAGAAAACAGCTGCTCCTCCACCTGCTGCTGAATGTCATTTCCCAGGCTCAGTGAATGGGTAGAGCTTGGCCCATGGGTGGGTCACCTTTTATGCCAACTTTTTACTAAGCCTTTTATTATTTCTTATTTCCATGCTTTTTAAGCTCTTAGTTTATCTCTATCTTCTCTTTTAAAAAATATTGTCACTCTTAATTTATGTTTTACTCTTTTGTTTCTTAATTCTTTTTAAAAAAAAATTCTAAATCTCTTTATTTGTTGTCTTTTAAGACACAAAGTCAAAGGGAAAATGGAAATTTTTTCAATCTCATTTTTCTCTCTTCCTTTTTACTTTCTTGGTTCTTTGCTTTTTATCTTTGTATTTACCTTCTACTTTTTTTTTTTTTTTTTTTGAGACAGTCTTGCTCTGTTGCCCAGGTTGGAGTACAGTGATGTGATCTCAGTTCATTGTAACCTCTGCCTCCCAGGTTCCAGCAAAACTCCCACCTCAGCCTCCCAAGTAGTTGGGACCATAGGTGTGCACCACCACACCTGGCTAATTTTTTTTTTTTTTAATAAGGAGTCTCACTCTGTCACCCAGGCTGGAGTGCAGTGGCGCAATCTCGGCTCACTGCAAGCTCTGCCTCCTGGATTCATGCCATTCTCTTGCCTCAGCCTCCAAAGTAGCTGGGACTACAGGCGCCCGCCACCACACCCGGCTAATTTTTTTGTATTTTTAGTAGAGTCGGGGTTTCACCACGTTAGCCAGGATGGTCTTGATCTCCTGACCTTTTGGTCTCCCAAAGTGCTGGGATTACAGGCATGAGCCATGATACCCAGCCCTAATTTTTGTATTTTTTGTAGAGACAGGGTTTCACCATGTTGCCCAGGCTGGTCTCAAACTCGCGGGCTCAAACGACCTGCCTACCTCCACCTCCCGATGTACTGGGAAGACAGGTGTGGGCCACCGTTCCTGGCCTTAGCTTTAAGTTTTAGTTCTGTCTTTTACATTTCTTGATGTTATTCTTTATTTTTCATTTTTAGCTTCATCTTTTTTCATACCTGGCATTTACTGCCATGTAGCTTCTTTGTATAATCTTGAGTGAATTGCTTGCCTTCTCTGAGTCTTGAGTTTCTCATCCTAATAAGGGGCTGTGTCTAATGGCCGACTCATTGTGCTGTTCAAACAGTTGAATGAGGACTTAACACAGTTTCTGCCACGCAGAACGTGCTCAGTAAATGCTTCAAGATTTTTTGTTTTGTTTTGTTTTGCTTTGCCATATTGAATAAAGCTTAGCAAATATCCTCATACACATATCCTGGAATGTTAAGTCATAGGGTATAATCTTTTTAAAAATATTTGCTAGGTTGCTAATAAGTTCACAAATGCTATAATTATTCATACTTTTCTCCTTGTTGATTTATAAAATCTCTTTGTATAAATGTAATATCTTTGTCCTCTGCATTATCATTTTCCCCCAAATGTCCTGCTTGATGACTTTATGTTGCATTTTGCCAAAAAATTTTGTATTTATTTTAAATGTTAGAAATAAGTCTACTTTTTTGCATTTTAGCTTCTGAATTTCCAGTCTTGGTTGGGAAGACATCCTTATCCCCTAGATCGCTCACATGTCTTGTGGGTTTTGCATAATTTGGTTTATGTGTCATGTGGCAAATTCTTGCTGCTGAGGTGCTGGATCTCCACCATCATCTATAGAAAAATTCTGACGCAGACATTGCAATTGACAAGAAAACTTGGTCTAAGGCAGCAGTCCCAGCCCTTCACAGTCCCTCTGAGGATCACAGGGATCTCTGCCCCACCTCTCTGTCTGCTGCCCCACTAAGCAAATCAAAATAAAAAGAAAAAAAAGCACAGTCATATCAACATATCAACACATGCCTTCTTGCAACAGTCAAGTGGATTGCACAGAAACAGCTCTCTTCAAGATCTTCATGAGAAAAAAAAAAATTTTCTTCTTTCACACAATAACAAAGTGTGATTGTGTTGAACTGTCATAGAAGGGGTCAAGAGAGATGAGAGTGACAGCAAGAATAAGCATGAGTGAGGACTTTTTTCCAGGCATGGTATGTGGCATCCTGGATATGATGGCTGAAGAGTACAGTTTAGTTGTCCCTGTTAACCACTAGACCCTGGGCTCTGCTCCAAGAAGCACAGAGCATGTCATGTGGCCTCTTTGCTGCTATTGGCATCAAAAGAGCTGGAAAGAAAGATGTTTCCCTACAAACTGCATTTTCCAGTGTTCCCTGGGAACTGCAAAAATAGAGAGAGAGACAGAGAGAGAGAGAATGTAAAGAGAGAGAGAGAATATAGATACCCATGGATCCTTTTTGTGAGACAGCAGTATTGCAGTAGAGAGTTTAATTATCTCAAGGCTAGCCAAGCAGTATGTGAGAGTTTATTACTCAAATCAGTCTCCCAAGAACTCAGAGGCTAGGCTTTTATGGACAGTCTCAGGGGCAGGGGACTAGGGAATGGGTGCTGCTGATTGGACAGAGATTAAATCATAAGGGTGTGGAAAAGGGTCCTTGTGCAATGAGTCCACTTCTGGGTGGGGCCACAGAACTGACTGAGTCATGAGTCATGGGTCTGGGTGGAGTCTGTTGATCACCAGAATGCAAAAGTCTGAAAAACATTTCAAAAGACCGATCTTAGGCTCCACAATCGTGATATTACTAGGGAGCTACTGGGGGAAGTCACTAGTCTTGTGATCTCTGGCCACATGACTCTTGAGCAGCTAGGAATTATAGCTAATATTTTATCAGAATTCAGCCCCTCCCATAATCCTAATTTCATGGCCTTTCATTAGTTTTACAAAGGCAGTGTCAGTCTGTGAGCCAGGAGGGGATCCGTTTTAGGAAGGAACTATTATCATTCTTGCTTCAAAGCTAAATTGTAAACTAAATTCATCCCGTGGTTAGCTTGGCCTATGCCCAGGAACGAGCAAGGACAGCTAGCCTGGGAGGCTAGAAGCAAGATGGAGTCAGCCACCTAGACTTTTCTTACTGTCATAATCTTTGCAAAGGTGGTTTCAAGACCAGCTAAATAACTAACAACCTTAAGTCTCATCTCAAATCACTTTAAATTGCCCAGCAGGGTGGAAGGATGAAAGTACAAATAACTTGGGGGTCTGGTGGGTGCCTGGGTGGTCTATATCATATACATATGCCCTTTCTGGCTCGAGTCCCAGACTAGCTTACAAAGGCCCTGCCAACGGTGTCTATAAACAGATTTGCCCTCTCACCAAATGTGGGTAATAAAAAGTAATAAAAACCTGGAAAGTCAAACCGAATATTTAAGAGAACAATCAGTTGGCCAATCTTTCCCTTGAGTTTCTGTGCCAGGCTGCAGGAAGCATCTCTGTTTCAGGGTGAGCCCATCTCATAGGCTCCCCTTAGCAGCACAGGATTCCTGCAGGGCCCTCAGATGCCAAGGTCTGCCTCATGTCTACCTGCACCTGGGGTCCTCCACCATTGGGAGCATCCTCCTGCTTCTGGTACACTTGTCAGCGTCTGCTCCTTCTGCAGGTCTCAGCTTCTATGTGGTGGCCTCTGTCAGTCCTTCCTGTCCCCACAGGCCCCCTCCACGCTCCCCTGCTCTGCACACTTGCCCCACACAAGCCTCTGACAAAGTAACTGCTGTGCTCTCTGTCACTGTTGGCTCACACATCTGTCTCCTGCAGGTTAAGGACTGTTCTTTAAGTTCCTTGAGGGAGGATTTTCTGGTCTGGGCCAGCTGTGTAGTGCTGGATGGTCTCTGTGGCCTCCCTTGGGCTTCTGGGGCCTCAGCGGGCATGGTGCGGATGGCTGGGATAATTAGGACCTCTCATCCTTCATGTGATCAACCCAGTCTTGTTTACATGGTGGCAGCAGCTTTCAGCAGCAAGACAGGGCAGGACTCAGTGTGCACACACGTTTCAACCCTCTACTTGTGTTACATTTGCTAGTGTCCCATTGGCCAAACAGGTCACATGGCTAAGGCTAGAATCACTTAGAAGGGGACCAGCCAAGACTGTGAACCAACTGTGGGCAGCTGTTTACCCAAGCAGGGACCGTGCTTCTCATTTCCATATCTCAGATGGTCCTCAAGTATGTCCTTTAAATTTGTAAAATTATTTATGCATTTTTAAATGCATAAATATTTGGAGTCAGATCAGATATGCTATACAAGTGGCTCAGAGGAGGTGAACAAGCTGGATGGGGAGCAAAGATGTTGGGATGGTCCTGGAGGATGGTGTGGTTTCTAGAGGCTGAGCAGGAAGATGCCATACGGGTAGGGGCCTGCAGGCTGCCAAAGGGCAGATCGTTTGATTCTTTGCATACATGTGTGCCGTTAGTCTCCCTTCCCCCTCCAGGTCTTCTACCTGCAGTTCACATCCTTGTTCTGTGCCTGGGGAATTTACAGACTCTGGTGCATTTCAGCCAGTGGGAGGCACTGGCAGGATTCATGAGGGTGGAGGAGAAAGAGCCAGGGTATTTATACCCTCTTCCTCCATAGGAAGCCTCAGTTATAATGGTAGCTGCTGTATTGGGCCACAGACCCTGTTTTTTTTTTGTTTGTTTTGTTTGTTTTTGTTTTTGTTTAGACAGAGTCTCGCTCTGTTGCCCAGGCTGGCGTGCAGCAGTGCCATCTCGGCTCACTGCAATCTCTATCTCCCAGGTTTGAGCGATTCTCCTGCCTCAGCCTCCCAAATAGCTGAGATTACAGGCATGCACCACAATACCTGGCTAATTTTTGTATTTTCAGTAGAGATGGGGTTTCACCATCTGGGCCAGTCTGGTCTCAAACTCCTGACCTTGGTGATCCTCCTGCCTCAGCCTCCCAAAGTGCTGGGATTACAGGCATGAGCCACTGCGCCTGGCCTCAGAAAACAGACCTTATTAAACAGCCCTTCCCATAGCTGGGCTCCCACCAATGTCATTACTTCCTCCCTTTGTCCCTTCAGACTTGGAGGAGGTCGAAGCAGATGGGCTACATTATTTGCAGGGCCCAAGGCCAAAATGAAATGCAAAGACCCTTGTTCAAAAAGTATTCGAGATTTCAAGAATTTGACAGCAGAGTGTTAAACCAAGCATGGGGACTCTCTGAGCACTGACAGGTGACTGCACAGGCTGCACTCTCAGGCTTAGTGCTAGTGCTACTCCCCTCCCTGGGGCACCTCCACCACCTGGGGACCCCCATAGCCCTGCCCAGACCTGTGTAGATCATCTCATCTTTAAACTTGGCCCAGTTGTCTTGTGGAAGGTGCCATCTTCCTGCTGGGACTCTGGCTGATATAAATATCTGTGAGCAAGAAGAAAAATTCTTTGAGATAAAACAGTCACAGCATAAAGAAAATCAAGTGGAAACACTGGGCCCCTTTGAAGCTACTATTATTAGTCATAATAATAACATCAGTAGAGTGATCTACCATCTACAATGGACTTTTATGCATGTTTGATCTTCATGGAAAATCTTATGGAGTAGGCAGGGTATTATGGGAAAAATAAAAAAAACACTAAATCTCCTTATGGGGTAGATAACGGGGGAAAAGACAGAGGAAACTGTGCAAGTCACACTCAGGCTGAGCTATGACCCTGTCTTGGATGGAGCATGTCCTCCATTCTGCATCTCTCTGGGGAGCCCTTTGGAAAGAAGAACGGGGTAGAGCAAATGCATCCCCAAGGATCCAGGCACAGGGCCTCTGTCCCACTCATGAGGGAAATAGACAGTGGTATGGACTGGGCAGGGCCCACTCCATGGGCTGCCAGAGAGCTAAGGTCCCTTAGCATGGGGCCTGTGGCCAAAGCAAGGCCTTCTCTGTCCCTGACACTTTGCCTCCCAGGTAATGGAGGTGAGGCTTTCTCACACCTCTGATGACACCACACTCTCCTTAACCAAATAGTGGACCCCAAAGTCTTTTGCAATAATTAAGGGAGATGAGTGCAAGAGGCACGGGGTTGCCTGGCACCTGTATAAGCAACATTTCCTGCCCGAGTGAGCATTGGTGAGTAATGAGACTGGAAAATCTATTTTCATCATTGGAGGATAACTTCCACTGTGTGGGCTCACCAGGTCCCTTCCACCCACGATGCTAAGCATCCAGGGAGATGCTTAGACAGGATAAGGAGAAACAGAAGTGGCCACTCGGGGTTTCAGTAGCTCTTGTCTCTCCTTGTTTTGCATGAGCTTCCTTTTGCTCTGTTAAAGAAAAAATACTGTTGGCTTTAGATTTTTTTCTATAGAACTAGGGTGTGATGCTTGGGATTCAGGGCTTTCTGTGATTTTTCAGAATTCTGTAACCAGTATTATCAAGCTCAACCCACTGTTACCACTGAGGACGGCTGACATAAGCCCTTCCAGAAAGAGAGTCAGATGGCACCAGGCATGGAAATGAGGCCTAAGGTTTCTGTCATCATAATATCAACCCAGCATGACTCAACATCACATCAACCTGCCCTGCTGACTTCCGAGCTGGAATTAGGAAGTAGTTGTAAAAATTGTTTCCTTCCCCAAAGAATACACTCCCCTTACCACCCCCACAGATATGAATAAACTCTATGTAAACGGCATCCACAAAGTCAGGAGGACTTGGGATACACTTAATGTTAATTACATTTTCAAATAATACACTGGATATATATTCATGGGAAGTACTATATATATATTCATCTGAAGTGCTCCACTGTATCTAATTGTTCATCTGAAATAGCACAATAAATACACTATGAAGTATCCAAAAAGTCTGGAAACAGGGAAATGAGCATATTAACAGTGTCAACCAACATACTGCTTAGGAATCAGCTGACCCCATTGTGTTAGGCCACTTTGCATTGCTATAAAGGAATACCCGAGACTGGGTAACTTATAAAGAAAAGAGGTTTATTTGGCTCATAGTTCTGCAGGCTGTACAGGAAGCCTGTGGAAGAGTTGCCCATTCTTTCCAGAGGACTCCATAGAGGGATGTGCAATGGATGACATTTCATAACCTGACAGGCTCCATCCAAGACAAAGTCACAGCAAAGCCTGAGTGCAGCTTGCACACATTCCTCCACTGTTCCCACCATTATCTCTCCCCTAAGGAAACTTTATTGCTGGCACCTGCTTCTGTTGAGAGCCTCCGAAGGCTTAAAATCATGGCAGAAAGTGAAGAGGAGCCAGTGTGTCACATGGCAGGAGAGGAAGCAAGAGAGAAGGGGGAGGTAGGTGCAGGCTCTTTTAAACAACCAGATCTTACCTGGAGTGATAGAGAACTCACTCGTTATCGTGAGGACGGCCCCCAGACATTCATGAGGGATCTGCCCCCATGACCCAAACATCTCCCACTAGGCCCCACCTTCAACACTGGGGATCACATTTCAACATGAGATTTAGAGGGGATGAACAACCAAATTATAACCCCTGCGTTTCCTGATGGGGAAACACCTGGGGTTTTTCCCCAGGGGGACACCTTGTAGATTGCACACAAACCATAAGATCCAGCGTTTCTCAAGGGCCCACTGTGTGTGAAATCCTATTAGTTGCTTTATGGATGTTACTCTGTCTTCACACAAGAAGCTGAGTCATGCACCTGTAGTGGCAGCTACTCAGGAGCTGACGCAGGAGGATCACTTGAGCCCAGGAGCCTGAGGCTACAATGAGCTGTGATAATGCTGCTGTACTCTAGCCTGGGCAACAGAGTGATACCTCATCTCTAAAAACCAAAAATAAAAAAAATAGAAGAACCTGTGAATTGAGGATAGTATGTGATATGGTTTGGCTGTATCCCAACCCAAATCTCACCTTGAATTGTAATAATCCCCATATGTCAAGTGTGGGACCAGGTGGAGATAATTGAATTATGGGTGTGGTTTCCCCACACTGTTCTTGTGTTAGTGAAAAAGTCTCATGATAACTGATGGTTTTATAAATGGAAGTTTACCTGCACAAGCTCTCTTGCCTGCTGCCATGTAAGATGTGACTTTGCTCCTCCTTTGCCTTCCACGATGATTGTGAGGCCTCTCCAGCCATGTAGAACTGTGAGTTCATTAAACTACTTTCCTTTATAAATTACCCAGTCTTAAGTATGTCTTTATTAGCAGCATAAGAAGAAACAAATATGGTATGCCTATCTTGTGGATTAAGAAACTGAGGCTCAACAAAGTACAAGGTTGCAAACTTAAATGCCAGCAGAGACCGCATCATGATTAAAATAAAGGGTACTGCCCCATATAAAGAATGATCAAGGCAATTGTTTCTAGTCAGGAATTCAGGCCCAGTATTGCCAGATCTTTCCATTTTTCTAAAGAAGCCAGAAATCTGGATTCATGCTGAAAACTCTGATATTTAGATGTTAGTTACTGATTAAATTTTTATAAACCCTGTGTTGCCCAAGCCAAAAAAAATTATGCAAAGCAAATTCAGCAGCAGGCCTCTTGTTTGCAGACTCCAAATTAAAGTAAATTGCTCATGGGCTCACAGGTAGGAAACAGTAAGACAAATCAGAAGCCAGGTCCATCGACCTCAGCTGTGTCTTTTCTCTCAGGACACTATAGAAGTAGCTGCACTGAATTAAATGAAAATTTGTTTAAATAATTCAATTTCTTTTTTTTTTTTTAATTTGAGGCAGAGTCTCACTCTGTCACCCAGGCTGCAGTGCAGTGGCATGATGTTGGCTCACTGCAACCTCCACCTCCTGGGTTCAAGCAATTCTCCTGCCTCAGCCTCCCAAGTAGCTGAAACTACAGGTGTGCACCACCACGCCTGGATAATTTTTATACTTTTAGTAGAGACAGGGTTTCACCATGTTGGCCAGGCTGGTCTCGAACTCCTGACCTCAGGTGATCCACCTGCCTCAGCCGCCCAAAGTGCTGGAATTGCAAGTGTGAGCCACTGCACCTGGCCTAAATAATTCAACTTCTAAAGCCATTGGTCTAAGCAGCGTGGATTCTTGCTGGAATGTTGAGCAGTGCCAAACAAGGGGCTGTGGCTGGGTTCTTGGCTCTATGTTGCAAATGCTATCTCTGTCCACCTCTGGATTAAAAACCAACAGAAAGAAAATCAAGAAGCTCCTTACCCCACCCGAAAGTGAATCTTACTTGAAGTCGTATCTAAAACTTCCAAATGCCTGAGACCTCCCACAAGTCTCTTTTTTAGAGTGTCCTTAACACACACTCCTCAAGCAGCGTGTTTCAGGCAATACTAACAGAGGCTGAGGTTTTTGTTCAACCCGAAATCAGGATTACAGAGTCCCCCCAGACAAACATGCAAAAACACCTGCAATCACAATACCACTAGTTTCAATAGACTGGAGTATTTAAAACGGGATGAACATTTTACTTGATTTTCCACTCCATGACTGTGTAAAAGGGTCTCCGGAGCCAGCTGAGTGGACCATCTTACTTTATGGAGAATTCAGGGGCAGCAGCACGCATGCCTGCACACATAAGCAGCCATTTCTGCAAATGCCTGAGACAAAATTATCACTCAGCTGAACGGCCCAGAACGCTGGAAATCCTGCTCACGAGTCAGATCGGGGGAGCTCACAGAGGCACCTCCTCAGCTGCATGACTGGATAGCTCCCTGAAAGAGAACATGCCTTTGCCAGGGGATCAGTGGGTGTAGACATGAACAACTGAGCTCTGGGAACAGGAACGTGGCTGACACAGCCAGCAGTGGTTGCTGAGTAAACCTGGGTGTGTGTACCCCGACTTCACCCCCAGAGCCACAGCACAGGTCACATCCCCCAGTGCAGGCACAGGGCTCTCAGCAATCTTACACCCAGAAACTTTAAAATGTGTGGTTTTATGACAACCTAGATGATGACCCCAAACAGAACCTGATTTTGCATCACCTGTGGAGGAAATTCAGTTTCGTTCTAGTGCCAGGAGCCACCTCCACAAGAACCAGTTTCCAAAGGAAATAAAATAGGAGAGGCAGTTACCTGGCCTTTCTTTATAAAAGCAAAGCAAAGCAAAACAAAACAAAATTCCAATGAAGTAGCCTTTTAAAATCATAGGTCCAGGGCCTCACCTAATAAAAATATCAAACGATTACACAAAAACTACAATACCTTTCCAAATAACTCCAACCCCACCCTCTTAAGCATGGTGTCACAGGACAGAGGGAAAAGGCACTATCGTGACAGGAGCCAGCCCAGGGCTACCTTATCAGATTGATGGCTACAAAGAAACCTTCCTAAAGATGAGTATGGCAGCGTGTCCAAATGAGGGTGCTTTCCACCTTTTCCTGTGCGTGTTAAACAGAACCAACAAAACCGGCTGATCATGGTCTCTGGACATCTCTGAAGTCTCCATTTGATATGATGGATGTCTTTCTAGCCACATTCCTTTGGTCCACCCTGTCTCTTGCCCTCCCTGGGAGCGACTCCTCCCCATTGCTTCAGGAACTACCCAACATTCACTCCCAGCCTTCACCTTCATGAAGAACCACACCACTGTGCTAGCTGCTCTACTTAGGGGTGGAGGCACCACCTTACGTGACACAGGGAAAGAATTCAGCTCTGCAATCTTGCTCATTAACAAGTCTAACTAGTCCTGTAGTCATGAAGTTAACCTGGCAATCACTACTTGATAATTTTTGAGGGAACTTTGATCAACGTCCTGATCACAACACAGTGAACCCCACTCTACCACACCACAGAGAACACTTCTCCAGGTCCTAGAATCTCTGTACCCCACCCCCCACTCTTCCCTCACCCTCAGCTTTCCAGTCCTGCTTCTCAGTGGTTTCTGCGGCTAACCAGAGGCTTCTGCCTTGATCTTTCCAGTTCCAAGACTCTGAACTCTCACTGTCTATATTTTGAGATGCCTCTTCTTGATGTGACAGAGGCAGATATTCTAGCTTCATCACAAAGCTATACCCAAGTTGGAGTAGAGGACGATGATGATTGGACTCACCAATCATTTGTGGATTAATAGATCTGATCTGGCTGGGTGTGGTGGCTCATGCCTGTAATCCCAGCACTTTGGGAGGCCAAGGTGGAACAATCCCTTGAGCTCAGGAGTTCCAGACCAGCCTGGGCTACATAGTGAGATCTTGTCTCTACAAAAAAATAAAAAGTAAAAAAATTAGCTGGTGATGGCGGTGCATGCCTATAGTCTCAGCTACTCAGGAGGCTAAGCTGGAAGGATCACTTGATCCCAGGCGTGCAAGGCTGCAGTGAGCCATGATGGTTCCACTGTGCTCCAGCCTGGGTGACAGAGCGAGACCCTGTCTAAAACAAAAAATAGGTCTGATCTTAGAGCCTGACCCATCTGACCTTATTTGAAAATTCACCTCATTTGTAGGAGGGCGCCATCTTTTCTCAACCTGCTACTGTCAGTTCAGCCTAGCAAGAATAAATTGAAAGGCACAGAGCATGGGTTTGCGAGTGTGGCCACCAACAGAGTCAAGTCCCAGCTCCACCATTTCCTAGCTCTGTGGCTTTGGGAAGTCACTTAGACATCCTGGGCTCTGGCTCTCTCCCACCCCTACCAACTGTGTGACAAAGCAGAGGCTGCTCCCTCCCTCAAAGGACTGTAACAGGGACAAAATATGACAGCATGTGCTGTTAAAGGATAAATGCTCCCTTTTAAAAAATGCCTCGGATCTGGCAAGAGAAAGCAATAATAACTTAAAACCAGGGAAAAGAAGACAAACTTTTAAAAGTTGCTGGTTCACACTACTAGGAACACAAAGTAGAAGGCTTGATGCAAGAGTTCCTCACCAACAGCATCGAGTCTTCCATGCAATTTTACAGACTTACTCAGCTCCAAGTTGGGTGCTTCTTATGGGGCCTCGTTCCCTTTATCAGTTTTCTTCTTAGCAGGAAATATCCAGCAGGTAGCATCAAAGCTTCCTCTGCCCAGTAAAATTCTGCCCTTCTCCCCAACTCAAAAGCTCAAAGCTTCAAGGAAAAGAAGAGCATCTCCTCTCCATAAAATAGTCCAGACCTGATCTGACCTGACACACAGTGAACTCCCTTTTCCATAATACTCAGAGCTGCCAGGAATATTGAATTCCATTTGGCATCTTCTGTGTTCTGCATAGCAAGAATGCACTGGATGAGCACATATTAGGACCCATTGGTATACACAGCTGCATGTATGCTATGATCTCAATACTTACATTTCATAGAAAACCTTTTATAATGTAATCCAGATTTTGCTAGCAAGATGTCACTTTTCAAGCCTTTCTTCTGGGGTCACCCTTTCCCTTAGTAACCAAACAATGGTGCAATGGAATAGAAAGGCCAGGTACCATGCAGCCAGCAGAAATACAAGTGCTTCTTATTTGTCAACAAAATGAACAATATATGTACCTTATAGGCAAAAATAATGAATACCTAATTTTTTTTTAAAACTCATTGCTAGATGCCTGTAAGGTACATAGGAATGAAAAAGCAATGATCCCATCCTCAAGAGCCTTTATAATCTAGTAGTTTTCTTTCACCTTCTCACCAAATCTCCTAAGAGCACCACGCCGGGGGCAGGCAGAAGCTGATTTCTTGTAGAGGTTGAGAGTACAAGGCCTCAAGAGGCAAAGTGACTACAGACAGTCAGGAGTGAATCTCGGACTGCAAGCCAAAGCTTGCTTCTCCAAAACATCAGGACGGCCTGCAGTAGGAATAATCATACAAATTCATAAATCAGTTATCTGCCATTTCTTCAGGCATTCAGGACCATGTCACCTCCCTCCCCCTAGCTGTGAGCCTTCATCACATTTTGCCCACAGTAGGAGTCCGCAAAACTGTAGGTGCAACTGGACACCTCAGAGGCATGGCATTTATCTCTGCAGGGCTCAGTTTCCTGTGAGGAACGATCTGTCTCCAGTCAGCATCCTTATGAGACCTCAAACATATCTCACTGGGTTCCTAACAAATTCCGGGTGAAATTAGGTGAAAAATGAAGGTCCAGAAGAAAAAAGAAAGAGATATCTTATGCTCTTGACAGGGGTGAATGAAAAGACAGGAAGACTCTGCTGTTGCCAGGCAACCCCTGACTCTCTGAGCTTCCAGTAGGGGCCCTGACTATGGGAATGACTTCCTTTGTTTGTGCTTCCCTAGCTGCCAAGTGTCCTCTGGCAGCTGAGATCACCCCATGTGTGAGACTAGAATCTGTATCCTGATTTGTGTTACCGTAGAAATGGTCTATTTCTGAGCTTCTTTCTTTCTCAGGAACCCAAAGCCTTTCTCTGTATGTCATGGATGTTATATAATCTATATGCAGGCAGTCTACATGAACACATCATACATGCAGATTGAACCAGTTCCTCAGAAGTTCTCTGTTTCTCCCCTGCCAGCTGCCAATTTCAGCAAGCCAGCTGACACCCAGCCAGGCCATTTTATTCATCACTGTACAAAACCAGGGTTTGACCCCTCTCTTCCTAAGAATCACAGAGTACAAAAGCTGGGAAGAGCTGGGGGATCCCTCATTTCTATCTTGACAACCCTCGCTCTTTCCTGGGGTTTAAATTAAGCATTTGACCTTAGCTATTGTAAAGCTGTCTTCCTTTTGATGGAGTACTTGTGGCTTTATTCTTTGGGGAGCACTGAAACAGTGTCCAAAGACCAGCTGGATGTGCATGAAGGAAGGCAGTCTCAACCTCTGGGGGGAATGTCCATCAGGACCCAGGGTTTTCATGTGGCAGAAGGGTGTGTGGTATGACATGAACGCTTTCATTCATTTTGCAGAAAACTTATGATGTAATCCAATTATCTGCTATTGGGATGTCAATTCCCAAGTCTTTCTTCTGGGAATTACCCTTCCCTTGGATGTTATTTGAGAAAAATAACTTGAGCCCGTTCCACATTCTTTATGAAGCCCATTGTCCCATTTCTCCTGGGAGTTTCCAAGGGATTAGTTTCCTCTTGGTGCATGCTCTCTCTCCCCTCTCTCTCTCATCTTCCTTTTCCACTGAACTCTACATCCTCATGCCTTATCACTTCACCCTATGCTATCCCTCTTCTTTCTCTCCCAAAGCAGCACCAACACAAGATTAGTGTATCCGAAAGGCATTTTAGTAAAACTTGGGAGAATGGCTGGAGAATTATAGCACAATTCAGGCATCAAAGAGAGCATGTGTATAATAGGAAAAACCAAACTGTCTGTTTTCACCTACTACATTCTCAACACTCAACATGGATGTGTGTGTTTTTCCCCACACTGAACAATTCTTCAACAGTAACTGGGTGTCCTATAATTCAATTCAGTTCTGACACTGTTGACCTGGAGTCAGAGTGAGATCCCACAGGTTAAGGGCTCAGTTCCACAAGACCACCCCCACCCCACTTTGGATGCCAAATAAAAATCCAGGCCACCAGTACTTCTAACCAACTGGCTATAAATTGTGAGTTCTCACGAGCCCTGCCTTGGGGTGGATTATTTGCTAGAGCAGCTCACAGAAATCAGGAAAGTGGTTTACTCACTACTACTTATTTATTATAAAAGGATGTCATTCAAGAACAGCCATATGGAAGAAATGCATAGGACAGGGTATGGGGGAAGGGGTGTGGAGCTTTCATGCCCTCTCAGGGCATGCCACCCTCCATGTGTTCAGCAGCCTGAAGTTCTCTGAACCCTGTCCTTTGAGTTTTTCTGAGGTTTCATTATACAGGCTTGATTGATTGAATCATTGGCTTTTAGTGATCAACTCAACCTTCCGCCCCCTCCCTTATTCAGAGGTGGGATGGGGGGTGGATGGGACTAAAGTCCCAACCCTCTAATTACAAGGTTGGCTCCTCCAGCAACCAGCCCCATCCTGAGGCTATCCAGGAGCCCTCACCCCACCAATTATGTCATCATTATACAAAAAAAAAAAAAAAACCTACTTTGGAGATTCCAAGGGTATTAGGAGCCTTATGCTGGGAAACAGGGACCAAATATACATTTCTTATTATAAATCACAATGTCACAGCATTGATACCATAGTCCTGGATTTCCCCAGCCACCACCACCCCCCGCCCTGCCCCGAGAGATTTTTTCTCACGGACATTCCTTCTTTTCAAATCTCCTGCCCACTGATATTCACAGGGATCCTGTGACCTTTCACTTGCCTGCAAGCTCCTACCAATTACCTCCTTTCTCAGGCTATGATGAGCCCCTAACCCAGAAATTCTGCTACTTGTACTACAGAGTTAATTCTTTTTCTAAGCCTCTTGCACCCAGGCAAGTGAAATATTTCCTTTTGAATTAAAAATAATCTAACCAATTATTTACCCAGTCTAAAAATGAGATGCATTCTCATTCCTACTTATTATATTAATTACTTAGAAAAGCCTCCTCAAGAAAATTACTGTACAATCACTTGCAAAGTGAGGAGGCCTCCCTTTTCTCAATTAAACTGTTCTGCAGTCCAGATGATAAATGACATCCCTCCCCTAGAATGGAGACTGTGGCAACCATTGTTTTTGTATTTGTTTTTGCTAACTTGTAACTTTCAACTACATTGTCATAACACTAATGGAATAAAAAAACCCCTCAAGAAAGACAGTCACTTTACTTCGCTCATGAAGTAGGGGTCCCCTCATCTGATGAATGAAGGCACGTGGACCAAATCATCTCTAAGTATCTTCTAGCAGATCCTCCATGGTTCTTTAAATGCATCTGCATCTTCCCTTGCTGCAGACTTGGAGGCTGGAATAGAAAGTGGCAGTGGATGGCAGGGAGTGAATCCAGTGTCTTCTGATGTCCCTGTTAGTGCCAATGCACGGGAATGACTCAAAGAATCAACTGGAGAGTTTGTTAATTTTAAAAATACAGGTTCCCAAGTCCCACCCCTGAAGATGCTAATTTAGGAAATCAGGCAAAAGTCCATTACCTATATTTTTTAAAAATTAAATAAACACCTCCACAGGAGATCTTGATGAGCAAGAAAGGTTAGAAACCACTGAATTTTTATGACAATCAACAATAATAATCAAAACGCAGGTTAAAATAATCCATTTGAATACCAAAGAGGAAAACATTATATTAATCTTCATTAATCAATCTTAGTAGATTTAGCTGATGTCTTGGGCACAGGACAGCACAAGATGGCTTTTTCCAAAGATGACATAAAAAACCAATAAGCTGCACTTTGGGGGGCTGAGGCGGGCTGATCACGAGGTCAGGAGATCAAGACCATCCTGGCTAACACGGTGAAACCCCATCTCTACTAAAAATACAAAAAATTAGCTGGGCGTGGTGGCGGGAACCTGTAGTCCCAGCTACTCGGGAGGCTGAGCAGGAGAATGGCGTGAACCCAGGAGGCGGGGCTTGCAATGAGCTGAGATTGCGCCACTGCACTCCAGCCTGGGCGACAGAGCAAGACTCCGTCTCAAAAAAAAAAAAAAAAACCAATAAGCTTTCCAAAGGGTGTGTTCACTAAACCTTTATTAAAATATAATTGTGTCAGCAAGCCCAAAGGAAAGACCTGCAGCACCTCCAGATACATAGCTTAGAATAGCAACCAGGGGTTAGCATGGTCTCTTCAATATTGATGAGTACCCTAACATATCTCTTTAGCTAGTTCTCCCAAACGAAGGCATTTTGGGGTAATTAAGGACATCTTTGAAAGTATTCTTTCTGGATTTAAACTAACCCAATCAACATTTTCCTATTCTTTTAAAAATAGTGATATATAACTTATTCCTACTTATATTACCTACTTATATAATTATCAGAAAAATCTCTTCGATGAAACTATAAAATTTGAAGCATGCACAAAGCATGACATATACAGCACAAAGTCACTTGCAAGTCTTTATATTAGACTGAGCAAATATTCATAGTTGCTTTAGATCTCAGTTGTTTGACCCTGAAAACAACAGAAATTCTCTCATTAATGTGGAAGAGATCATTTGAAAACAAGGAGATAAAAACTGATTTTGAAAAGACAAGTAAAATTTTTTGTTTCAAAAAGTATTTTTCTAGCTTTTATATTAGTTGTCATTGCTATATAATAAATTATGGCAAAAATTGGTGACTTAAAATAATAAACATTTGTAATCTCGCAGTTTCTGTGAATCACAAATCTGGGAGCAGTTTAGCTGGGTGGTTTGGCTCAAAGTCTCTCATGAGGTTAAGGGCTGCAGTCATCTGAAGGCTTGACTAGGGCTGAAGGATCTGCTTTCAGGTTGATTCACTCACATGCCTGGCTAGTCAGTGCTGGCTGTTGGCAGAAGGTCATCACCCTGGCTACATGGACCTCTCCATGTGACTGCTTGAGTGTCCTCACAACATGGCAGCTGGCTTCTTCCAAAGTGAGTGATCCAAAAGTGAACAAGACAGAAGCAGCAAGGTCTTTTATGATGCAGCATTGGAAGTCACCTGGTCATCTCCACAATATCCTATTCATTGCACAGGTCAGTCTTATTCAGTGTGGGAGGAAACACACAAGGGTGTGAATATCAGAAGGCAGAAATCACTGGGGGCCACCTTGGAGACTGGCTACCACACTGCTTGAAACTAACATCAGACCTCAATAAATTATCATATTTTAATATAGGACCTAAAATACCATGAGCTGTAAGATAACTTTCTCTCTCTCCCTGTCTTTCTTTTAGACAGAGTCTTGCTCTGTCACCCAGGCTGGAGGGCAGGGGTGCAATCATAGTTTACTGTATCTTGAACTCCTGGGCTCCAGCAATCCTCCTGCCTCAGCCTCCTGAGTAGCTGGAATTATAGGCATGAACCACCATATAAGAAAGAAAAAATGGCCAGTATTAAAAGACTCTATAAATAAACTGGGCTATCAAAGGCTATACCTTCATTGTAGGAGTAAATGAGAAATCCACTCCACAAAAAAGAACAGCAGAAGACTTCCAAGTCTCACTGGCACTGGGTGAAGGTGGGAAAAACATATTCCCTGCAGAATTTGAACCCAAGTAGGCAAGACCACCAACTTGAGACAACTTTAAATAGAATTATCTGCAAATCCCCCTCTAGAGAAACTTGATTTCAATCCATGTTGAATAAAATTGTAAGACACATTCCAATTTTAGAGGATGCTAAAATTTGGGAAAATGTTCATCTTAAAATCAAGAAAGTAGTCAGTCATATCAGTGAAGACAGAAAAAATGTACAGAAATAGTTTAGAGTCAGCATTCCTTAGGGCAAGATTATAAAAATGGAGTCTTATTTATGAAAAAAAGAACAGAACCTCAGTCCATCTGTTGTGTTCTCTTGGCCAATACTGTGTCCTTTCTCACATTGGTTCCTTAGACTCAGCTAATTGCAGAAGCAGAAAATGAGAAAAAGCAGAAAGTTATGAAGGGAACCAGTGTAGAATCAGTAGAGATAGAATAATATTTTTTCTTTTTAGACAGATTCTCGCTCTGTCAACCAGGGTTGAGTACAGTGGCACAACCACTGCTCACTGCAGCCTCAATCTCCCAGCCCAACTGCCTCAGCCTCCAGAGTAGCTGGGACTACAGGCACATGCCACCATACCTGGTTAATTATTTTTATTTTTGTAGAGACAGGGTCTTGTCATGTTGCCCAAGCTGGTCTTGAGCTCTTGGGCTCAATCAATCCTCCTCCCTCAGCATCCCAAAGTGCTGAGATTACAGGTGTGAGCAACACACCTGACCTAGAAAGAATTTAGAATTAGACCCACTTAGGTCGAGATCTTTAATAGCTGTGTTATCTTGGGCAAGTTGCTTTACCTCTCTGGGCCTCTAGTCATATGACCTTCAGATAGGGTCAAGGCAACAATCTACCTTGCAGAATTGTAAGAATTAAATATCACATGTATGAAACACCTAACACAGAGCTTATACTATTTGCTTGTCTGAGTTCATTTAGTGTTGCTATAAAGGTATAATAAGCAGGGTAATTTATATATTAAAGTGGTTTATTCAGCTCTTGATTCTAATGGCTGGAAAGTTCAAAATTGGGCATCTGGTGAGGGCCTCAAGCTGCTTCCACTCACTGGTAGGTGAAGGGGAGCTGGCTGTACAGAGATCACATGGCAAGAAAGGAAGCAAGAAAAGCAGCAGGGAGGTACCAGGCTCTTTTTTTGAATTTTATTTTATTGAAAGTTCCAGGCTCTTTTTAACAACCAACTCTTTTGGGAACTCACTTACCCCTAGGGGGAGAATTAATCTATTCATGAAGGATCCACCCCTTGACCCAAACACCTCCCACTGGGCCCCACCTCCAACACTGGGCATCAAATTTCAACATGAGGTTTGGAGGGGACAAATATCCAAACCATAGCATTGCTCAGCAATGATACTCAACAATGATAGCTATTTTTATGATTACTATCTGTTTCTAAGACTGCACTTCTTTTTAGAGATTTTTTTAATGACTTAATAGGAAACACAGTACCCAGGAGAGACTACCTTCCTCCTGCTGCTCATTCAATAACAGCTATGAATATTGATGGGGTCATAGGTCTTCACTGAATGTGGGTCCTAGACTCAAGTGTTATTCCGACTGCACCAGCTAAGCAGCCCTGCCCCCTTCTTAATGAGCTGAAAAGAGAATAGAATGGTCCTTAGATGGGACTGCCTTCCTCAAACCATCACCAAGAGGAGTCCCAGTAAATCTCCATTCTGGAGGAGTCAGGCAACCCTCACTGATGGGAGATTTGGAAAGACTTGTTTTTCATTCTGCAAACATTTGCTAAGAATCTCCTAAATTCCAGACTCTGGGCCAGGTTTCAGGGACATAGAGATTACTAGAACATGGCTGGTGTCCCTGAGGGGCTGACCATCCAGTGGAGGAAAGAGCAGGAAGAAGGAATTATGGCAGCCAAGAGAAAAGTCCCACAAGAGAGGCAGGTGGGGGGTTGTGCGAGCACCTGGGAGAACACAATGACTCTGCCTGGGGAGATCAGGGAGGGCTTCAAAGAGGAAGTGATGCTTGAGTGAACCATAAAGATGTGAAGTATTTTGCCAGGGGGATAATACTGAGGTCTTAGGGCTTCAATACATAACATCCATTTATTTCTTCCCTTCTCAAATATGGACTCAATTGAGAAATAAGACACAAAGAACAAATGGAGGTCAAAATGTCAGCTTTATTGCTAAGAAAGACCACTGGAGAACATAACTTTTGATTTTTGGTCAAAAGGGCATGCCAAAAGAGGAGGAACTTTACAGTGGAGGACCCTGACAAACACCACCTCAGCCGGGTCATCAAGCTCAGTATCAACACCAATAAGTCACGTTGACAGCAAGTACGCTTGATATGATATGATGAGAAGGGCACTTAACCTCCAGGGTCTTCCTCCCCCAAATCCATAACCCCAGTCTCATCAGGAGAAAAACATCAGATTAATCCCAACAGAGGGACTTTCTGCAAAACCCCTGGGTCATCAAACACAAGGAAATCCTAAGAAACCACCACAGCCAAGACGAGGCTAAGGAGACATGAAAATGATGATGAAATGTCATATGGTATCCTGGATGGGATTCTGAAACAGAAAGAAGGGATTAGGTAAAATCTAAGGAGATCTAAATAAACTATGGACTTCCATTTATAAGAATGTATTTATATTGGTTCATTAATTGTAAATAAAGGTATCATACTAATGTGAGATGTTAATGACAGGAAAAACTAGGTGTGGGGTAATGGGACCTCTCTGTACTAGCCTCTCAGTTTTTCTATAAACTTAAAACTTTTCTAAAAAAAGTAAAATCTGTTAAAAAGAAACACATGGAGGGGGCATGTCAACACACCCCAGCCCCACCCAGGTACAGAGTGTGGTTCAGCTGCATGGGGACAGCAGGGAAGACTTCCCAACCCAGGGTTGCTGTGCAGGACAGTAAGGAGAGGGGAGGAGAAGAAACCAAACCCCAGGACTCAAAGGCATGTAATTGGCACCATCCAACTATGAGCCCTGGGCTATGGACCCCCACTCCCTATCGGGTCACCAAGGCGGCCTCCATAGAGGGTCAGAGGAAGGTTGCAAGAAGCAGGTGCTTTTCCAGAGCAGCCCTGTGGCAAAGCAGTCAGCGCCTGGGTACTGGACCTCATTTCTCTGAACCCCAAGCCTGGGTTTGCCACTTTCTATCTATACAAACTTGGCAGGTTGCTTAACCTCTCTGAGTCTCAGTTTTGTGAACTGTAAAATGGAGATTGTCATAAAACCTACTTCCACAGGCTGGGAGAAGATAAAATGAGATGCTATGTGTAAAGTGGCCATGGGGTACAGTAAGGATGTGGATGCCAGCTATTGTTATTACTCTTGTAGAGACATAAAGCCAGGGGAAAGGGTACCCCTGCCCCTGGGGGCAGTCAGTATGGGAGAGGACACTGGGGACCTGGAAGCAGCCCCCGGGAGGGTAAGGAGATGAGAGGAGCAGCCGTCTGGAATCTGCGGTCACGGCTGTGGCTGCTGCACAGGGCACACGTGAGGAAATCATGTGGAATCAGACTGCAGCAGAAGAGATGGGCTCAGGCGTGAAAGCCAATGAATGCCAGGGCACTGGACTTTTTTATAGTGAGATGGGAATTTTTCAAAGCTGTGATAGGCAGACTTTTCCCAGAAAGGGCCAGAGAGTAAATAGTTCAGGCTTTGTGGGCCGAGAGGCAAAAGGCTATTCTGTAGGTTCTTTCACAACAAGAGAAAGCTGGGCAGACATTCTTGGGCATCAGATAGATATTTGAAAACAACTATTAGGTAAGCCTAACTCACTTTTGTAGCTTAAGCTTAATTCCATCCCATCTCAATTTTTACCCCCTATACACCTCAGTGTAAGAACGGGTTAAAAAAGTAAAGCAAAGAACCAAGGTAAATTGAGGAATTCTCACTGTGAAACCCCATCTCTACTAAAAATACAAAAAAATTAGCCAGCCTGGTGGCATGTGCCTGTAGTCCCAGCTACTCGGGAGGCTGAGGCAGAAGAATCGCTTGAACCCAGGAGGTGGAGGTTGCAGTGAGCCGAGACAGCACAACTGTACTCCAGCCTGGGTGACAGAGCGAGACTCCGTCTCAAAAAAAAAAAAAAAAAAAAAAAAAAAAGAAAAGAAAAAGGAAAAAACGAGGAATTCTGAGATCTACAGTCTTTAGCAAAATCTCCTCAGGAGTTGGAAGTGAATGCCTCAGACTCACTCACCACCTCTTCTTTTGTTCTCTATAGTTTAAAGTCTTTGGAAAAGCTGGTAATACAAAATAAAATGAAATGTTCTAGTACAGCACGGGGGATAGCACTCCAGAGGCTGTCAACTTACGGCAGCATCACTGCGATTTATTGTGTGCAGGCAGCAGAGAACAGCACTGAGTGTGCTCTTTCCCAACTACTCTGCAGTTACCTTGGAAAGCAGCTGTGAACAACATGTAAACAAATGGGCGTGATCTGTGTTCCACTAAATATTTATGGACATTGAAATTTGAATTTCATATCATTTTTACATGTCATAAAATATCATCCTTCTTTTGCTCTCCCCCCATAATCATTTAAAAAAAGAAAAATGATTCTTAGCTTCAGGACCCTACACAAACAGACAGTGGGCTGTATTAAAGGATGACTTTTTTTTTTTTGACATGGAGTCTTGCTCTGTCACCCAGGCTGGAGTACAGTGGCACGATCTCAGCTCACTGCAGCCTCCGCCTCCCAGGGTCAAGCAATTCTCCTGCCTCAGCCTCCCAAATAGCTGGGATTACAGGCATGTACCACCACACCTGGCTAATTTTTTTTTTTTTTTTTTTTTTTTTGTATTTTTAGTACAGACAGGGTTTCACCATGTTGGCCAGGCTAATCTCGAAGTCCTGACCTCAGGTGATCCACCCGCTTCGGCCTACCAAAGTGCTGGGATTACAGGTGTGAGCCACTGTGCCCGGCCCTAAGGATGATTTTAAATAAGCAGCTGTATCAAGACATTAGCAAATTGCATACCTAAAGCATCTCTATGTCTTGTAGAGCTCCTGGTGACATCACCTCTGCATAGAGCAGCAAGGGTTTAGGGAAGCCGTTCGGTCTCCTCTAATCTTCCCCTTTCCTGATACAGTTGCAGCATTTCACCCCCGCCCTTCAATCTTGGCTGCTGTTTCAGACAGCAGTAGGGTGAAATTCAGAAATACTCTTAATCACTCTAAACTGAGGCAGTTCTGGGCTCCTGCCACCATTAAGACAAAGCTTCTTTTTAGCTTCCTGGCTGTTGCCAGAACTCGAAGAGCTCAATTCAGTTGCTATAATTCACTTCTCTGGCACCTTCCAACTATGCAGGTCTTTGCAGTAAAGGAATCTGTAAGCTCCCAGCCTCACGGAAGGGGACTTATTATACACTGTGCTTGAGGACAGTGGCATGTAAACAACTGAGAATAGAATACCATATAGTAATGGCATGCTCACAATTAAAATCAATTTTGATTTTGTAATTGGGTCACTTTGCGTGTTAAAACAGGAGTTTTGAAATTAATAATAATAACCACAGGTGCTGCAGTTCACAAGCTGATGCAAAAATGAGGACTAGGTGCTGGAGGAAAAGAGGGAGAAAAAGGAGAAAGGAAACGGGAACCCACAACTCCTTCATTAGTACAGAGCCCCAGAAATGATCTGGAAGGTCAGTCCATTTTACAGAGCAGGAGACAAGACGAGGGAGGCCAGCAGTTGCCCAAAGTTCATAGCTAAGTAGCAGTAGAGCAAAGGCCGGCCCCTCATCCTCCCCTGAGCTGAGAATTACATGGCAAAAATATACATCTCTCCTCACCCCTCTTAACGAACTGGCCAGAGCCACAGGGTTTATCTTCATTTACACTGACAATTTCATGTTTCTTCTCTTAAGAAAGTGGGCGTTAGATTGAGTGCCCAGGACAGTCTGGTATACATTTTTGTTCAATTCATCTGCATCCTTTTCACTCTCAACATTATGTGGTTTGAATAATTATATGGTCATCCTAGGGTTTAGCCTGTCAAACAGGGTGAAGGAGTGAAAGTGCGGGGCAGGACTGCTAGCATCTGCCAGGCCTCAGGGACAAATACATGCTAAGGTGTTCTGGGATCTGCTTTAAGACTGCAGGTCCACATTCAATGGCTTGAAACATGTGTTAATAATGCACTGGTTTGGCCAGGCGTGGTGGCTCATGCCTGTAATCCCAGCACTTTGGGAGGCCAAGGCGGGCGGATCACAAGGTCAGGTGATCGAGACCATCCTGGCTAACAGGGTGAAACCCCGTCTCTACTAAAATTACAAAAAATTAGCCAGGTGTGGTGGCGGTGCCTGTAGTCCCAGCTACTCGGGAGGCTGAGGCAGGAGAATGGCGTGAACCCAGGAGGCGGAGCTTGCAGTGAGCCGAGATCGTGCCACTGCACTTCCAGCCTGGGCAACAGTGCAAGACTCTGTCTCAAAAAAAAAAAAAAAATGCACCGGTTTTATTCTCCAAGCCATTGCCATAGGTATCGATGAAGTTCAAAGGGTCTTTTGTCCTTTGAACTCCGCAGTGGTTTTCTCTGTGCACACAAGGCTCAGTGCTGATTTCCAGTCCGAGCAGCTCAGCAGCAGCCTCAGGGCATGAGCTGGCACCTTCAGCACATCTGTACCCACCGCTCCAACAGCCTCAGGGCCCAGAGACAGTGATGCTGCACGGTCTAGAGAAAACCCTTGCCCCCTCAGAGGTATGGCTTTGAAATGGATTGTTCTGTGAGAAACAGAAAGGCTAGAAATGTTTACTTGGTGCTGAAAAACAAGGACCTAAGTCTCACGAGAAGACTCCACACACTCCTGAGTGTGACTCCAAGCATTTTAACATCTAGTTAATAAAAGCAGGGAGGAGAGGGAGGGACATGTTGTGAGCAGATTTCCAAAAGCCTGCCCTGGGGATGGGGTGGGGGCAGGGGCTGGCGAAATGCAGATTCCTGATCACCACCTGAGATCTCCTGGTCTTCGAGGCGGCATCCGTACAGAGAACCCCAGGTGATTCCAGCATACACCGAACATTTGGGAGACTGACTGAGGAATGTTTTTCAATATACTCTGACAATTCCGGTCTCTTCCTGACTTCTTTACTGCCTTGTGGTTGTTTAATGGGCTTTCTTCCCAGAGCTGAAGGTGAGATCCTTGAGGACAGATTTGATTAATGAAAGAAAGAAAGAATCAATCCACCAAAGAAGGGCAAAAAAGGAGCAAGGAAGGAAGGAATCAATTACATGAACGTGGATCCCGAGAAGAATTTCAAGCTGCTCTCGCTCAACAGCTTCCCCACTTTCCTCCTTAGGTGGTGCAGGAAATTCACATGCATCCTGGGTTCACATGATCCGGAATCACGTGTCTCTACCCTACATCCTCTCAATAGGTTCCAAGTCGAATCTCTCCGTGGCCTCGCTGTCTACCTGCAGCGTTGTCCATGTAATTCCACAACACCTTCAGATGTCTTTTTCCACATGTGCCATGAAGTGGAAATTAGGAAACACCAAGATTATTCTGCCACAGACATATTTGCTAGCCTTCTCTTTAACTGGTTGACACGGGGGAAAGTGCTTTCAGTTAGCTTGCTATTGAGTGGGACAAGAAAGCCATGTAGTCACAAACATGTGCCTTTTAAAAATCAAATCCTACGATCAGTACGAGCTTAATGGATGCAACGTCAGCGACTGCTCAATGGCTTCTCTCTGGAAGGTGCTTTGTGTCCCCAAGCAGCTGAAGGTCATAGCATTAATCTGTTCTCCAAACCCTCAATTTTAGGCCCCTCTCCTCTCTTCCAGTTTCTTTCTTCCCCGGCTCTGTTTCCTGGATGCTCTGACTGTCAGCAATAACAAGGACAAAGGTAGAGCAGGGGACCCAACAGGACGAAGGAGTGTAGAGGAGGAGGAGAAGCGCTGGGGTGGCTGTTTCACCTTCAGCAGTCACTCCAGGCTGCTCTGATGGAAAGACCCAGGAAGGCCACTCATTGCAGATTTTTCTCACCCTGCCAAGCTGGACAGCTCGAGAACAGGCCATGGAAGTTGTTTCTCCCCTGAGACCATCATTTCAAGACCTATTTGCCCTTTGAGGCTACCCACGTGTGACCCTGGAAGATGTGTGTGGCTATATTTCACCTCAAACCCTAACCTCAGCAGCTGTGCTGTTTCGTTGCTCAGCCGAGGAGCAGCAGGCGGCCTTCTGCTGTTACCCATGAAGGGGTCAAGCTAGGCCGGGCCTGCTGGGAGCCCAGTGAAGATTTACTGGCAGTGATGCCTCCAACACTTCTTTTTCCAGAGCGAGAGCAACAGCAGGTGAGGAAGCCATGCCCAGCCTGTCACTTTCCTCGGGGAAAGAGAAAGGAAGCCATATGCTGACCTTTTGTGTGCAGAAGTAGCACAGTCAGAGCATATGTCCAGGAGCTGCAGAGACGCCGTACGCTTAGCACAGCCTTTGTCCAAACACTTTTCCAAGAACAAAAAGACTTCATTAATGCAATGCACTCCCTCACACCCCCCCAGACACCAGCTAGCCTCTTGATTATTTCACCAGCCAGTTTCTTTGTTGTCTGGAAAAGGTTATGGGCCCTTCTGTCTATCTTCCAGATAGTGGAGGCCAGATGGGCAATAGACGAAGAACAGGGGCTAGCACTGCAGCGGTTTTGTTAAGTTAGCTATACAAAATAGAACTTTCTGGCTGGACACAGTGGCTCACGCCTGTAATCCCAGCACTTTGGGAGGCCAAGGCGGGAGAATTGCTTGAGCTCAGGAGTTTGAGACCAGCCTGAGCAATAAAAGAGAGGCCTCCATCTTTACAAAAAAAGAAAAAGAAAAAAAAATTAGCTGGGCATGGTGGTGCATACTTGTGATCCCAGCTACTGAGGAGGCTGAGGCAGGAGGATCACTTGAGCCCAGGAGTTGGGATTGTAGTGAGCCATGATTGCACCACTGCACTCTAGCCTGTGAAACAGGGCGAGACCCTGTCTCAAAAGAATAAAAAATAAAAATTTGCTGATGGAGTAATGAATATTGCAGTGGAAAGCAATGATGTTGTCCAAGGTTGAGTCTCTGCAAGAGAATAGATCTGTATCTGCAAGATGAGGGCCTTCATCACATGTATGTAGATGGGGACAGACAGGCTGACTCATGCTCAGGTTGTTTTTAAACGCCTCTGGCTTTAGGGGGAAAAAGACAAAAAGAAGGAAAAGTGCCTAGATTTGACAGTGTGTGGTACAAGTTTAGGCAAGTTTTTTCTCTCTTCCTACAGGATAGATTTACCAATATTCCTATAGGATAGATTTTTCCAGTCTCCTATGGCAAGCGTTTGTTACCATCATAATCAGAAAGAAGATGACACAGTGTCCCAACACTGGATATACTATAGTCTACACCATGCAAATGAATTAACTCAGTGTCAGATGCCTCATCAAAGGTGGGGGAGAACAGGTATGGTGGAGTCATTCCCACAAATCAAGCAGTTGGAATCGATGAAGAAACTGTCTTCCACAGCATCAGAGCACCTTCCGCCAGGAACGTGCCTGAACCCGCCTGGCCCTGGAGGTAAAGTTTAGAAGCAGAGACTGGTTAGGAACCAACCAGCCACACTGAGACACCAGCTAAACGCGGGTTTCCAGAAACCTCTTTAGGAGCTTAGGAACTTCAATTTTATTGACCATCAACCATCCAGTCTTAGATAAAGGGTCAGGGAGCAACATTTGAAGAGGAAGAAAGGGAGATGAATGGGCTCCCTCTGGCCCATCTGATTCTGTGCCTCTGACCCAGAAAACTGGTCATTGTCAGCTCTTCTCTTGGGGCTTGCCCCAGCCTGGATTAGCAAATCATTTCTGCAAACTCTGAATGCCTTCAGTACAGATTTGCTGGGATGTGGAGTTTGGGGAGGAAGGTAGGGTAGAGGATGTGTGTTCAGACCTTTCTAGGTAAATATATTAAATCATGTCTACTTAAAATAGAAAGCTAGTGAGAATGTTCCCTCTTGCCAGCTTCCAGCATTGATCTTTAAGGTCATATACTAAACAACGAATATCTAGGTCTTCTTCAGGGCAGCCAGTATTGTTACCAGGGCAGCCCTGATGAAGTCACTGGGAAAGTTCCTTTTTCTGTTTTCTTTTACTCACTTTATCTACAGGCACAGCTGCTTAATGAAACCAGAAGGCCTGGGATGGCACCAGAGCTTACTGACCCCTGACCAAAGAGCAGAGGAAGATAAGACCCCACAAAACCAGCACAAACTGGAATAGATGACCCTTAGTTGCCTTCAGATCATTAATATATCATTATAATGCTAAAATTTCCTCTCCCAAAAGAAAATCTCCACCATTTTGTGTATAGGTGATATATGAAGATATATATTTATGAATTAGGCATATCTGGAGTCCCGCCCTGCACATGCAAACACGCTTCTCCCGCCCTGCACCTGGTCCTTAAAACCCCACACCTTCTATTGTTTGGGAAGAAGCTACCTTTCGAGTGAGAGCCACCTTCTCCATTCCTTGGCTAGTGAATAAAGCCTGATTGCTTTTTCCAGCTGGATGTTCTTTTTTTGTGACTGACACAAAGTGGTGAAAGAACCCAGTTTATCAGTGACAATATGGTAGCTCTTTATCTATCCCAACCTTCTGCTAAGGGCTTTCTTATATTGCAAACTAAATATCCCAAACTCTCTTGCAACTGAGGTTTCCTTGTGATTGTGAATGGCCACCCAAAGGCACTCATGCAGCCTTGAATTAGGAACTCATTTAAGTGGAAAGGGACGCAGGGCTCACAGGAGGCTTTGTAGCCAACAGGTTTGGTGTTAACTTTTGATCCCTGGATCACAGCTGGGTCAGTGTGTTCCTAGAACCAGCATTTACAATGGCTTATTCCTGGTCCTTGGAGTGTGGCTAAGGCATAGGACCCTGGAGCCCTGCAATGGTGTAGTGGCTTGCTGATCCCCAGATTTCTGGAGTTCCTGGTCACTATACCACCGGGAAAACTAAACTGCCTCTCTTCCTCTAGAGAGCTCAGAAAAATAAAATAGTTCTCTTGGGAGCAAACTGGGGTCGGAAGGCTTTGAGATATATATTTAATCCACTCAAGCTCTATGTTTCCTCATATAGAGTAGTGTATTTGACCAATGAAAAGGCCTTGTCAGCAGCTGATCTGAATATACTATGAACATGGATAAATATTAATACCAAACTAGTGCAGGGAGACACATGGCTCTTAAATGAATGGAGATTTTTCTAGTTGGAATTCAATGGGCCTTGCTTTCATAACAGACTCCTCTCTCATGCACCTGTGAGTCTCTCCCAGGGACTCTTTCTAGACGTCATTTATTCATCTGGATGCTCCCAAGACAGAAATGCCAGGCACATGGGGAAAGCATTTTTAGATCAAGTTTAGCCTAAAGCTGCCTCCTTACATTTTTAAGTTCAGCCAGGTTTCTCTGTACATGGTGAACTGTAATCTAGCTGGCTGTACACAACTATAACCTTTGTGCCAAGCACTGAGTTGCAGCCAATCACAGGTGGCCAAGTGTTTGAACCATGTTCAAATAAGGCAAATGCAGAGCTGTAACCCATCCTGCTGTTTCTGTACCTCACTTCCGTTTTCTGTTTGTCACTTTTCTTTCTCTGTTCATAAATCTTCTTTGACCATGTGGCTGGGCCAGAGCCTCTCTGAACCTATTCTCATTCAGGGGCTGCCCGATTTGTGGTTTGTTCTTTGCTCAGTGAAACTCTTTTAAACTTAATCTGTCTAACGTTTTTCTTTTAACAGCATCGCAACTCTCTGATGCCATCAGACAGTCAGTCATTCATCGCGTTCTGCCGATTGTCAGCCTTCAGAGGAGAAGGATGTCGTGGACTTGCTTGTGTGCCAAGGCTGAGGTGGGCCCCATGCCCCCTGCACCTTTAGATGTCCAGCATGCCTCCCCTTACACAGCACTCAACACACCCATGGGAGTCTCACAACCATCCCAGGCGCATCACTTCCCTCATTTTTCTAATGGAAAAAAGAAACGAACTAACCAAACAACAGCAAAACCCAAGTCCAGAGTTAAATACTTTGGCCAAGGTCACACGGCTAGGTAGATTCAGAATCTGTCAACTCTTTAGCAGCCCCCACTTCCTGCAGGATAAAGTCGAACCGCTTAACTTGTGTGCAAAGCACTTCATGATCCAACCATCTAGCTTCCCCTCCCCGTCACTGGCCCCCTCCCTGCAGGCTCCAGCCCTGCTGGAGTCACTGATGTCTGAGACTCACTGTGCCCATTCTCAGCCAGATGCTTGACTCATGCCATTACCTTTGCTACATCATCCTCCTCCCACCTCCAACTCCACCTACGCCTCCTCATGACTCATGCCACTCAGGCTTCGGGTCCCAGCACCTCATTACTTTCATTGATCAGTCCATCCACAGGCATTCTTCTAGGCTTATTCTGTGTGCACAGTACCAGGTGCGGGGAAGGCAGCAGTGAATGAGCAGACCTGCCCCTAACCACCAGAGCTTCCAGCTCAGTAGGAGATGCAGTTAAATGGGCAGTGCTGAGATGCTGTAACAGGCATTGTGACAGAATAAGAACAGGGTGTGTACAAGTCACGGCTCTCCAGGGAAACAACCAATTGGACGTGTGTGTGTGCAAATAAAGCCATTCATTGTAAGGAACTGGTTCACATAATTATAAAGGTGGTCAGGTCCCAAGATCTGCAGAGGGAGTCTGCAAGCTGGAGACCCAGGAAGAGCAGAGTGGATGCTTCAGTTCGAGTCTGAAGGCAGGAAAAAAAGCTGATGCCCCAGATTGAAAGCAGCCAGGCAGGAGGACTTTTACTTACAGGAGGTTCAGCCTTCTGTTCTCTTCAGGCCTTCAGCTGATTGGGCAAGGCCCACCTGTATTGGGGAGGGCAATCAGCTGTCCTCAGTCTCTTAATTTAGATGTTAAACTTGTCCAAAATCATCCTCACAGAAATACCCAGAATAACATTGACCAAATGTCTGGGCATCCCATGGCCCAGTCAAGTTAACATAACATTAACCATCATAGGATGCTGCGGGGACACACAGCTAGAACTCCAGCTTTGGAAATGCTTTCATGACCTCCCTGCCCCCACAAGACTCCATCCAGTGTCTTTTCCCTGTTTCCATAGCCTCATCACAGGCCATATGATATTATTTCATTGTATCACATCACATCATCATACCATATCATACCATATATCATACCATACCACATCATCATATATCATATCATAATACCATACCATCATATATCATCATACCATATCATATCATATATCATACCATACCACATCATCATATATCATATATCATAATACCATACCATCATATATCATCATACCATATCATATAATGTATCATATATCATCATACCATATCATATCATATATCACATGTCATCATATATATCATACCATATTATCATATCATATCATACCATGTTATCATATATCATACTATATCATACCATATGTCATACCATATCATATCATTATATATCTATTATACCATATCATATCATATATCATACCATACCACATCATCATATATCATATCATAGCGTATCATATATCATAATACCATACCATCATATATCATCATACCATATCTTATAATGTATCATATATCATCATACCATATCATATCATATATCATATGTCATCATATATCATCATACCATATTATCATATCATCATACCATGTTATCATATATCATACTATATCATACCATATGTCATACCATATCATATCATTATATATCTATTATACCATATCATATCATCATATACAATCATACCATGTCATATCATGTATATCATCATATATCATCATACCATACCATCATATCATATCATATATCATCATTCCGTACCATTTCATCATATATCATACTCTATCATACCACATCAGATCATCATATATCATACCATATTATATCATATACCATATCATATCATCATATATCATCATATGTCATTATACCATATCACATATCATATATCATCATTCCATACCATTTCATCATATATCATACTATATCATAACATATACTATACCATATCATATCATCATATATCTTATCATATCATATTATCATATCATCATACTATATCATATCATCATATATCATATCACATTATCATATCATACCATCATATCATGTCATATAATCCCAGCTGGCTTGTCTCTCTCTCCCACTGCACTGTGAACTCCTTGATGTCTTTGCAGACAGACCGACCTCGGAATCAGACCAACTCTGATTCCAAGACCTGAAGACCTTACTCTGGAATCAGACCAACTGGCTAACATCCTGGCTCTCCTGCTCTTAGCTGTATACTTAAGCAACTTCTTTATAACCTGGAGCCTCAGTTTCCTTCTCTGTGAAAAGGGACAGTAGCAGTACTAGTACCCACCAGCCTCACTGGAATGTTGTGGGAATTAAATGAAGTAATGTATATGAAGCACTTAGCGCTGGGCTAGCACATCATAGCTCCTCAGGAAATAGAAGCAACTGCTCTCATTCCCTGCTGTACTCCATCCTCAGCACACCTCCCTGCCTAACAGAATCTTGATTAAATGCCCACAGCACTACTCTGTCCTGCCAGTAACTGGATGTGTCTGTACCTAATGGAGACTCAGCACTTCATGCTTCCAGAACTCTGCTGGCACTGCACAGTTCCCTGCAGACAGGCTCAGGGGAAGGGAATGTGTCTGATCATGTCTGCAGGAAGAGGGTGACAAGATGGTCAGACATTTGTGGAAAGCTGGCGGGGGACTTAGAGCAGCTGGCCCAAGAACTGTTCCCAGCAGGGGCAGAACCAGTCGTCTTTAGTGACCTGCGCCATCTGGCTTGATCTTTAGTTAACGGCAAGGCTGACTTCAATCAGGCAATTGATTTCTGGCCGATCTCTTTCAAAAGGAGGAGACCTCAGTACAACTCGTGGTCAGGCATTTGATCTCACTTCAAGGAGAAACATTGCAGAATGGATCCACAGTGGGTAACTCCATCTTTTCCCATCATTAAGGATTTTGCTATCTTTCTGAGAACTTTGGAACCAGCTCCTTGAACACTCTGAACTCAGTGTTGTACACATGGAAGGGTTCTATTGTTCTCCCATGCTCTTCCACCGGAGGCCACGGCACAAACAGGCCCTGCCTCTTACTAGCCTCTAGGCTCTGTGTATCTCAGTAATTGCATCTACTTGATATAGTGACAGTTACCTCCCTATACATTTCAGGGTGATATCTCAGGAAATGATGTTTCATCCAACGGAGCCGCGTGTGAAGGTGTGTGGGCGGGCATGCAGCATTCCATAAGTGCTGAGCCGGAGTGTTGCACCAAGGGACTCAGCCCGAAATCCTTGTATAACCCAAAGTCAGTTTTACATGGAAATAAATGTAAAGAAGGGAAATAACTTCTCAGAGCGTGTACATCAACAACCATGTAATAATGCTTTGTAAAAATTATTTTGGCACTGTCTCTGATATTTCATGGAGCCTCCTCTCCTCTGAAAGTAATAGCATAGTATGTGTCGTGGTGTTGGCCTTCATCATGGTTTTTTTATTTCTAGTTTTATTTCCAACCCATATTTTCCCACTAGCATCACCAACTAAATGAGGGCTTATTGTAAGATATAAAAAAGATGTTGAAATGTAACAACAGTAAATGTTAAAATAACAGCACATGGCCCTCAACATTAGTCAGCTGGAGTTCCTCTGCACATAAATACCTTGAAACCAGGAATTTATTCATCAGTTAAAGGGCATTACTTTGGGGCCAAGATATAAGCACAGTTTACAGTTCACTGGGCCCAGTATGAAAGCAGGGTGTTATAGGTTGAACTGGGTACCCCCAAAAGATGTTGAAGTTCTAACCCCCAGCACCTGTGAATAGGACCTTATTTGGACATAGTGTCTTTATAGATGATCAAGTTAAGATGAAGTCATCAGGAAGACTCTAGTCCATTATCACTGGCATCCTTATAAGAAGGGGAAATTTGGACATAGAGACAGACAATCATGGAGGGAAGACGATGTGAAGACACAGGGAGAAGACAGCTGTCTACAAGCCAAGGAACGCCTGAGGCTAGAAGCTCAGGGAGAGGCATGGAACAGATTTTCCCTCAGAGCGCTCCGGGGGAACCAACCCTGCCAACATCTTAATCTTGGGCTCTGGCCTCCTGGACTATGAGACAATAAATTTCTGTTGTTTAAGCCACCCAGTTTTTGGTACTTCGTTTATGGCAGCCTGCAAACTAATACACTAGGCTACTCATGATTGTTTTAATTTGCAGGGATTCTTTTCCAGAAGGCAGAATCTTATTAATTATATATCTATCAATCTACTTCCAATGTGTACAATTATTCTTGGTAACCCAAGAATCTGGAAAATATCTAAGGAAGAACAATCTGTGAAGTCTGGATTTCCTACAAGTGAAGAATGTGGGGCTTAACACAAAAGAATTTAGGGCATATGTGTACATGATAATAGGAATAATAGCTTACATTTATTTGGTATTTCTATGTGCCAGGCACTGAGTGAGTTAAGTACCTCATATGACTCAACTCATTCAATTTGCACAACCGCCCTATGTAGAAACAATGATCACCTCCATTTTTCAAATGAAGGAAATGGAGCACAGAGAAGGTTAGCTACTCGCCTAAGGTGGCACAGCTGGAAAATGTAGAGGCTACACTTGGAACCAGACAGTCAATTCCAGAGCACATCTCTTATGGCTGGAAAGGCCTGGCAGCCACTGTTTTATAAGTTATGGTTAATTCCATGATGAGCATCTGTGAGATAATAAGGTGGGCTTAGACATATTCCTTGGACACATAGTTACTGATGACCTACCATAGCCAGGCACTGTGCTGGGTGCTGGGATCCAAGGCTGAATGTGATGCAGACCCACCTTCAAGTGACACATTGTCAATGGAATACAGACCACTGCAGAAATCTTTAGTTTCACTTTTATCCCTCTACGTGTTCATTCTTACTTCTGCCAGCCGCAAAATTGAGACTTTTTTTTTTTTTTTAAGATAGATTCTCACTCAGTCGCCCAGGCTAAAGTGCAATGGTGCGATCTCGGCTCACTGAAATCTCCACCTCCTGGGTGCAAGCGATTCTCCAGCCTCAGCCTCCTGAGTAGCTGGGATTACAGGCACCCGCCATCATGCCCAGCTAATTTTTGTATTTTTGTAGAGACAGGGTTTCACCATGTTGGCCAGGCTGGTCTTGAACTCTTGACCTCAGGTGATCCACCTGCCTCAGCCTCTCAAAGTGCTGGGATTACAGGTGTGAGCCACCATGCCCGGCAAAAATTGAGACTTTTACTAGGAGAATTTCTATCGTATAGTTGTGGTGGTTAGCCTTATGTATCAACTTGGCTAGGCTATAGTACCCAATCATTTAATCAAACACTAATCTAGGTATTGCTGAGAAAGTACTTTGTAGATATAGTTAACATCTATAATCAGTCAACTTTAAGCAAAGGAGATTAATCTCAATGATGTTGGTGGGTAGGCCTCATCCAAACAGTTGAAGGTCTTAAAAGCAAAAACTAAAGTTTCCCACAAAAGAGAAATTCTGCATCAAAACAGCATCATTAGCACTTACCTGAGTTTCCAGCCTCCCAGCCTGCCCTACAGATTTTGGACTTTCCAGTCCCCACACTCACATGAGCCAATTCCTTAAAATAATACATTTTTATAATACACATAAATGTGTGTGTGTGTGTGTGTGTGTGTGTGTGTGTGTGTGTGTGTGTGTGTATGTGTCCTATTGGTTCTGTTTCTCTGGAGAACCCTGACCAATACAACCAATAGTCTAGTTAAAAAAAAAAAATCATAGGATTAAGTAATTTTTAAGATTTGGGCCTGAGTCTCAGATTTATCACATACCAGATCTGGGCCCTTCAAAAATTTCAGGAAGGCCTAAAATTGTCTTTGAGCTTTAAATTCTTCATCTATAAGGGGACAATAAATTTTTTAAAAAATAACAATATTTGCTTCACCTGCTTCACAGAGTTGATGAGAATATCAAACGACTTTTAAAAAATTAAAACAATGAAATGCCACACTAATGTCAGTTATTAAATGCAAGGGTACGTTTTTTACAGATGATAGTCAAGGATTTCTTTTTCTTTCAGAGTTTACAAAATTGGCCTCCAAGTGGAACAATAAAATGAGGTGCTCATCTTCAGGTGGATTGAATGCAGACCATGCCCAGCTTGCGGACACTGTGGGCCAGCTCAGGAGGTAGTCACTATACTGCCACTGCCTGGGCTGTCCTTGCCCCTGGCACATGGAGGACTAAGGAAGACAGATACAGGGACCTGTTCCTGTTAGCTCACTGCTGGCATGGAGACAGAAAGAAAGGAGGTATTTTCCATTTGTCCTGCAATGTCTTTAGGAGGTGAGTGACCCGAGTCAGCATGGCTACTCCTCAGTCCTGTGGTGGAACTGTGTCCAGAACTGTGGCTGCACAGAATGTGTGTCCGGGGCTGTTCCTTCCCAGAAGCTGAGCAGGCCACTGAGTGATTTGAGAGGCAAGGAAGGAACCACCTGCACCTACCACATAGCCTGAAACAGGCCTTCAGAGATGTGCATGCTGTTTGCTGAGGTAGGCACAGTGTCATTTGGGAGAAGAAGTGGACCCAAATGGTGCCGCCTCGTAGAGGAACAGATGTGGGGAAAGTCAGAGGCAGATCCAGAGCACAGAACGCCAGTGGAGCCAGCAGAGTGTGTGCCTGTGAGTGTGGCATCCTATGCATACGGCATCCTGTTCACACAGAATCCAGTGCACAAAGCATCCTGTGCATGCGGCATCCTGTGTATGTGGTATCCTTTGCATGTGGCGTCCTGTGTATGTGGCATCCTGTACGTGCGGCACCCTGTGCATGCGGCACCCTGTGCGTGCGGCACCCTGTGCATGCGGCATCCTGTGTGTGCGGCACCCTGTGCATGCGGCATCCTGTGCATGCGGCATCCTGTGCGTGCGGCACCCTGTACGTGCGGCACCCTGTGCATGCGGCACCCTGTGCATGCGGCATCCTGTGTATGTGGCATCCTGTGTATGTGGCATCCTGTACGTGAGGCACCCTGTACATGCGGCACCCTGTGCATGCGGCACCCTGTGCATGCGGCATCCTGTGTATGTGGCATCCTGTGTATGTGGCATTCTGTACGTGCGGCACCCTGTGCATGCGGCATCCTGTACGTGCGGCACCCTGTGCATGCGGCACCCTGTGCATGCGGCATCCTGTGTATGTGGCATCCTGTGTATGTGGCATCCTGTACGTGCGGCACCCTGTGCGTGCGGCATCCTGTGCGTGCGGCATCCTGTGCGTGCGGCATCCTGTGCCTGCGGCATCCTGTGTATGTGGCATCCTGTGCATGCGGCATCCTGTGTATGTGGCATCCTGTACGTGAGGCACCCTGTACATGCGGCATCCTGTGCATGCGGCACCCTGTGCATGCGGCATCCTGTGTATGTGGCATCCTGTACGTGAGGCACCCTGTACATGCGGCATCCTGTGCATGCGGCACCCTGTGCATGCGGCATCCTGTGTATGTGGCATCCTGTGTATGTGGCATTCTGTACGTGCGGCACCCTGTGCATGCGGCATCCTGTACGTGCGGCATCCTGTGCATGCGGTATCCTGTGTATGTGGCATCCTGTGCATGCGGCATCCTGTGCATGCGGCATCCTGTGTATGCGGCATCCTGTGCGTGCGGCATCCTGTGCGTGCGGCATCCTGTGTGTGCGGCATCCTGTGTCTGCGGCATCCGGTGCGTGCGGCATCCGGTGCATGCGGCATCCGGTGCATGCGGCGTCCTGTGCATGCGGCGTCCTGTGCATGCGGCGTCCTGTGCATGCGGCGTCCTGTGCATGCGGCGTCCTGTGTATGTGGCGTCCTGTGCATGCGGCGTCCTGTGTATGTGGCGTCCTGTGCATGCGGCGTCCTGTGTATGTGGCGTCCTGTGCATGCGGCATCCTGTGTATGTGGCATCCTGTGTATGTGGCATCCCGTGCATGCGGCATGCTGTTCATGCCCCATCCTGTGCACATGGCATCCTGTGCATGCTCCATCTCGTACATACATGCAGGGGTGCAGGATAGAAGGGGTGGGTGTAGGCCAGTTGTGCAAAGCTGTCAGGCAGCAAGCAGCCCTCCTTGCTGTATCTGGGACTTGCCCTAGTTATCTCCTCGTCTACACGACCCAGAGGCCAAAACTGCCTATTTTGCCAAGTTCCTCTGGCTGCCTGGTGGTGACTTTCCTGTCTGCTCCCACCTCATGCGGTACAGGGAGCTCAGCGGCCATTGTTGTCAGAAGCCTTTGTGGTAGCAGGCTCCAGTCTACCCCTTTGCCTTAATGAGACCAATGACACCACACCTGTAGGGCCACGGGGCCAAGTCACATTTCCCTGGTCTTCCAGGATTCCAGGCTTTATTCAAGCCAACAACTTGATTTTGAGAACAAGGTGCTTTCTTCTCTAATCCAAACAGAGCCAACCCATTCCCCTCCTGTTATTCTAACTTAAACATTGTCCAGTGTGACTGGCATGAGCTTGTTGGAGGCCCCACTGCCAACAACCTGGATTCTTTCATTTTTTTGAAAGTTCCTGACTATATATTTTTCCTTACAAATATTGATGCTTTATTCATGGCTTTGTCAACATTTTCTTTGTTTTTCAGGACTGCCTCCATTGCCCATACATTTTCTACCCTAGATAATCATAAAAACCAGAAGCCTTAATAGCATCTCCCAAAAGTATGCCAAGGAATTCCAGCATGCCGTGGCTATGTGTTCAGTGAGAGCTGTCTGTCACATCTGTCCTGATAATGGCATCTGTTCTGGAGCTGAAACTCCTGCGGGGAGCACAGTTCCCACACTGGACAGCCTGACAAGGCCACACAGGTTTCTGGAAGCAGTGATGAGCTCATTGTAGGATTTTTTTTTTTTTTTTTTTTTTTTTTTGACATGGAGTCTTGCTCTGTCGTCCAGGCTGGAGTGCAGTGGCACGATCTCGGCTCACTGCAACCTCTGACTCCCTGGTTCAAGCAATTCTCCTGCCTCAGCCTCCCGAATAGCTGGGATTACAGGCACATACCACCACACCCAGCTAATTTTTGTATTTTTAGTAGAGATGGGGTTTCACCATTTTGGCCAGGATGGTCTCGATCTCCTGATCTCATGATCTGCCTGCCTCGGCCTCCCAAAGTGCTGGGATTACAGGTGTGAGTCACCGTGTCCAGCCTGCAGAAGGATTTTATATGGAGAGAGTGACTGGCATGCTGCTCCTCAAACATAATCAATAAAAATCTGAGTTCAGGCAAGAAGTGCTTGTAATATAAAGAAATGGTGCAATGGGCAAACTGCATGTCAAAAAAAAGGCAGAGAGCAGTGGGAAAAGTGGTCACAGATGACCAGGAAGAAGAGGGAGGTGACAGACTTTGCAGCTATAAAATCACCTGGGAGTATCTGACAATATCTAGTCAATGTAGAGACATGGAGCGTCTCACCTCAGCAATTCCCAGAGCAGGGTGAGCACACAGTGCCGGCCCGATCCAGCCAGCAGCCTGTCTTTGTATAGCACTACAGTAAAGAATGACTTTTTAATATTTTACAGGGTTGTGAAGAAGGAGGGTGGGGAAGGGGTGACAGAGCTCGGATGAGACCGAAAGCTTAAAATATTTACTGTCTGGCCTTTCACAGAAAGTATTTGCTGTGGAGTTTCCCAAACTTGCAAGGTCATCTTAAGACTCACCTGTGGGCATGAATGGCTCATGGGTGGTGGATCTACCACGGAGTAGGCTCAAGGATCTGCGTTTTTAACAATGCCCCTCCCCACCCCCACTGCGGGGGTCCTAGGATCAGGTGACTTTGGGAAGCACTGCCAGAAGGCAAATTCTCACTGCTGTGGACACGAGGCATCCTGGAGGCCCATCCTAGCAATGTGTTAGGAGAGGCCAACGCATCCATCCGGGAGAGATTAGGCCTCTCCCTTAGAACAGAGAAGATGGTCACAATGTTCAACACAGAAGACTCACGTGTAAAAAGCAAGGTGCTCAGGCACGTAACGTATGAAACTATTTTATGAAGTTTCAAATGCATAGGTATGGACCCTTCAGAAGGAGTAAACAAAAAAAAAAGATGCTTGGTAAGGATTCATATCAACTTCAGGTTAATAGTTACCTCTATGGAGAGAGAGGAAACGGTCAGGGACAGGTACCAAGAGGTTTCTGTCTCATCTATAATGTTTCATTTCTTAAGTGAAATGTCAAGTAGAGAGAGAGAAATAGAGACATCTTTCAATATTATTTCCTAGATTTTTCTGTACATCGAAAATATTTTATTATAATAATTTTTTAAAAATTACTGCTTGCCAGGCACAGTAGCTGTAGTCCCAACACTTTGAGAAGCTGAGGTGGGAGGATGCTGGAGCCTGGGAGTTCGAGACCAGCCTGGGCAACATAGCCAGACCTAATCTCTAAAAAAAATGTTTTTAATTAGCCAGGTGTGGTAACACGTGCCTGTAGTCCCAGCTACTCAGGAGGCTGAGGGGGGAGAATTGCTTGAGCTCAGGAGTTTGAGGCTACAGCGAACCATGATCATACCACTGCACTCTGGGCAAAAGACCAAGACCCTATCTCTAAAAAAAAATTACTGAGTAATTTTTAGCTCTTAATTGCAGGAAGCTGGAGTCTTTTAGGGGTAATATGTGGATTGCTGGAAAGAAGCTCCACATTTTCTGGTGTCTTTTTAAATGATTATGCATAAAGTGATGAAGATTTTTTTAAATCAACTGACTTTTGCTAATTGATTTGGAGGAAGGGACAATGGGGGGAAGCATCCTCTATCTCTTCTGCAAGACCTCCTCTTACATTATAGAGGGAACATCACTTCCATAAGGTTCTGGAGGACCGGGAAATGCCAGTCAGCATCTTTATTAAATACCATGGACAGGTGGAGGCAGATTCAGGGGAAAGGTAGAATATCCAGGGGTGGTGAGAAGCAGGCGGTGGTGATTTAAGAGAGAAAGCAGGCTCTGCTCCTAGTAGCAATCTCAACAACAAAGACACATCAAGAAAGGAAAAAAATATGCACCCTGAGACAGCACGGGAAGAAACAGTAGAGCGGGTGCTTCCAGACAAAATGAGCAGATTACAGCTACCAAAGAATGGTGAGACCTGCAAATAAAGCCTCAGGGCCAGGAGCAAGGATTCTGCTAATTGGAATACAGAATTTAAGAGGTGAACACAGCACACAGCCCCAAAGGGAATGACTGCAGGTTTAATTAAAGATGATCTTCCATAACCTTGTCCTTGATTTAACAAACAGTGTCTCGAGAAATGCTTAAAAAAAAAAAACACGTGCACCTCCGTAGGTGGGTTTCTTGTCCTCTGAATCTTAGATATGGTGGGCCATTTTCCCACCTATAATTTGGCCCTCTGGGATGGCTATTGGATTTAGGATTCTTGCTCAACTACCACTCCCACTCCCTGGCCAAATATGACCCCAAGAGGGAGAAACAATAAAAACACATTTCAATATCAAAAAGTAGAAAGTGTAACACACAAAGATACTTGAAAAAATTTTATTTTTCCAGATCCTTCAAACTCTTGACTATGGAATTTGAGAGCTTGAGAATTCTGGGGTACAGACACTTGTCCTAGGGGACAGATGCTCTAGTCCTGCTTCTAGAGACATCTAATCATGGCATCACAGACTTGAGGTGTGCCGTCAGCTTCACTGAACTTCCGCTGGTTTCACACTCATGGTTTATCAGATCAGATGAATGATAGAAACAGCCCCAGAAGGACGAACAGGAGAAAAAGGAAGAAGGTCCTTAGTGGTCATTACTTTTCAAACTGGATATGAGCAAGAAAAGTATTCTAAGTAACTGCATGCAGGATCTTCCTAATTATGTAAAAGTAGTAAGGTGCTTTATGTATCTATGCACTTATATACACATGAACTCTACTTGCTGTTGTTTACATTTTACAGATGAAGAAAACAAGGGGCAGATACCTAAGTCAGCACTGGGAACCACATAGAAAGTAAAAGCAGAGCTGGAGCTAGATTCAGATTTTTTTTTTTTTAAAGATAGGGTCTTACTCTGTTGCCCAGGCTGGAGGGCAATGGCATGATCTCAGCTCACTGCAACTTCCACCTTCTGAGCTCAAGTGATTCTCCTGACTTAGCCTTCCCAGTAGCTAGAACTGCAGCTGTGTGCCATGGTACCTGGCTAATTTTTGTATTTTTGGTAGAGATGGGGTTTCACCATGTTGCCCAGGCTGGTCTCAAACTCCTGACCTCAGGTAATCCACCTAACTCAGCCTCCCAAAGTGCTGGATTACAGGTGTGAGCTACCTCGTCCAGCCCTAGATTCAGATTTCAAGATCACTGCTCTTGACTGACTGACTGACTGATAGACTGATTCATCAATTGGCACCACATCTTTGTAGCTACTTAAGTTTCCAAACTAATGAACATGACCTTTCCCCTCTATGTGTTTACACTGTGCCAAACCTTTTCACATTAATTGCTCATTTGAGCCCTTCTACCCCGTGGAATTGTCAGGGTAAGTGTTCTTAAGTTTATAGATAAACAGAATCCCAAGAAGGCCAGACAGATTAAATCACTTGCTCAGACACCAGGCTGGGCTATAATAGGCCCAAGTATTCTTTTCACTCTGTCGGTCTCCTGTAGTCCACTAGAAGCCCACAGAAAATCACAGTGAAGACCATACCCTACTCCCCTGCCCCAACCCCCTTGCAATGTGTTCTGGGCAAGACCCTTCCCTGCAATATATTTGCATGGCTTGATTAATGTGTTCTGTGGAGGAAATATTCAGATCAGTGTACCCGAACCACAGACTGCTTAATCTAGCACCTAATTTAGGGCTTGCCTTAATACATACATGATATATGGTTTGGCTGTGTCCCCACCTAAATCTCATCTTGAATTCCCACGTGTTATGGGAGGGACCTCGTGGGAGGTAATTGAATCATAGAAGCAGGTCTTTACTGTGCTGTTCTCATGATAGTGAATAAGTCCCATATGCTCTGATGGCTCTATAAGGGGCCATCTATAAGATGGCTGTATAAGGGGGAGTTTCCCTGCACAAGCTGTCTCTTTGCCTGCTGACATCCACGTAAGATGTGACTTGCTCCTCCTTCCCTTCTACCACGATTGTGAGGCTTCTCCAGTCATGTGGAACTGTAAGTCCATTAAACCTTTTTTTCTGTATAAATTACCCAGTCTCAGGTATGTCTTTCTCAGCAGCATGAAAACAAGACTAATACAATATACATATCACAAGATAAGGGGCAAAAGACGTGATCACCCATGCCTCTCTATCCCAGGTAACAGTCTAACTTGGAGTCTAAGTTCCATGTATAAGCACTAGCTATACACAGTTTAGCAGAATTGGCTTTGTAATCAGATTGCTGGCCTTGAAATAGAAGCTTTATCATCTACTGAATGTATGACCTTACAGTACTTACTCTCTCCAAGCCTCAGTTTCCTTATCTATATAATGGGAATGACAATCCCCTCCTGAGGCAAATGTAACTATGAAGACTCTGTGGACAATAAACTCAAGTGCAGGGTACGCAGCACGGTAAGCACTCAATAAAAAGTAGCTGATGGTCCCATTACTTGCAGTTCGAGCTTGCAGATTCTTTTCTTTTCCTTTTTCTTTCTTTTCTTCTTTTCTTTTTCTTTTTTTTTTTTTTGACAGGCTTTCACTCTCACGCAGGCTGGAGTGCAGTGGCGCTGTCACAGCTCACTGCAGCCTCAACCACCGGGCTGAGTGATCCTCCTAGCACAGCCTCCCAGGTAGCTGGGATTATAGACACACACCACCATGCTGCTTAATATTTCGTTTTTTTTTTGTAGAGAAGGGGTCTTGCCATGTTGCCCAGGCTGGTCTCAAACTCCTGAGCTCAAGCGATCTGCCCACCTCGGCCTCCCAAAGTGTGGGACTATAGGCGTAAACCACTGCCCCCGGCTGGGAAGAGATTCTTGATTAAACCTGTGTGTAGTCATGTGAGCTGGACAGGCTGAATGGGTGCTGCATGGGGTCATCCAAAATTAACAGTAAGAGGGAGACTCCGGCTCTTCCTGGGCCTGTTCTTGCCACAACTGCTTTGGACCACTCTGCAGAGAAAAACTAAATCCGGCCCTTTTGTCAATATATTACAGAGGGAAGCCAATTCCGCCCCGGCCCCTCATTCTTCAACATATTTTTATGGGTGTATTTACCACTCCACACTGTCAAGGGCCACCCTAATCCTTCCTGCTTGGGCTAGATAGTATTTTTCTCCTATTTTTTCACATTCCCCAGAGCCACCCTTGTAGATCAAGAGATTGGGTTCCCAGAGGCTGCGCCTCAAGCCCTGTGGCTACTAAAACCTCATCCTGTGGGGGCCTGCTGACTTCATCACTTCTAATAACCTGAGCTCATTTCCTCAGTGAGGAAAATCAGTGGCACTACAGCTTGGTCTTGGGACCACAATTTAAAAAGAGTTGGGGCCAGCACTTTGGGAGGCCAAGGCAGGCAGGATTGCCTGAGTCCAAGAGTGAGACCAGTCTGGGCAACATGGTGAAACCCTGTCTCTACAAAAAAATACAAAAATTAGCCAGCATAGTGGTGCACGCCTATAGTCCCAGCTACTCAGGAGGCTGAGGTGGGAGGATTGCCTGAACCTGGGAGGCAGAGGTTGCAGCGAGCCATGATTGCACATTTGCACTCCAGCCTGGGTGACAGAATGAGACTCCATCTCAAGAAAATAAAATAAAATAAATAAAAAGTCGGGGGAGAGACGGGGCTGCTACAGCATTATTACAAAAACCTGGAATGCAGCATCGTGGGCAAGCTTCATCCATCTCCTTGAGGAGACTCCTCTCTGACAGCTACAGGTAATTTGAAAGCTTTTACGAAGCCTTGGCTGGAAAACCAATGAAACTTCCAAACTCAGGCAATACAATAGAAGCGTCTGAACAGTTAGTCATAAAACATTCTTTCCTAATCCACAGAAGACATTAACGTTTATTTTTCCAATTACCAATGAATAACCCTCAAGGGCTTTTCCCTAAAACTGACAACACAAAAATAATTACTGTCTTAGTAATGAAGTGAGTATCCGAGGGAGACGGTTGGGTTGATGAATGATGATCATTTTAAAGCTCCTTCATTTCTGCTTGGTTTTTGCCGGATTAATCGTCACTGAACGAACACTGAGTTTATTTGTTGTTGGCAACAAAATGGGAAATTCAGCTCTTGAAGGTTTTCTGCCTTCAGGCTCTGGCCTCATTAGAAACATGGCTTTGTTTCATCATATGGTTGAGTCATTCTTCATCTCAGGTGGTGAAAGGGTGAGCGGTACTTAAGCAACAGCAGTTTCTGTTCCTAAGGTTAAATGTGCAACCTACTTTCTCTGTACAATAGCCCTAAGAAGTATCGTTAGTGTTTCTTCCAAATAAAAAGCATAAGTTAAGGAGCAGTATCTTGGATCAAATGACTCTCATGATAAGACACGAGGAAAAAGAGGAAAAAGAGCAATTGCCTTCCTTCTAAAAGTTACATTTTAAGGATTTTACATTTCCAGCCCAAATAAAGTGCAATAGCTTTGTTTCCTTGCACAGCTATGACACAATAAAAGAATGCACGAAGTGTTTTGTTAAAGAACAGGGCATCATTCTTACTCCTCCCGCCTTCATTTCTTCCTGGGGATAAGACGACAAAGTATGGACTTTCCTCCCATCCATTGCTCTGTATTGCGTGGCAGTATTCACATGTCTGTCTTAATTTGTTTGTCTGATAGCCTAAACAAGATGATGGAAGCACAAGGGAGTGGGTTAGGGCATTGGCAATTGAAGTTGACGTGATGCTGAAAGGGTTGGAGGCAAAGTTACACCAAGGGCTTGTAAGCATGAGAACCCACAGGCGAAGCAACCCAACATGGAGTGCAGGGAGGAAGGAGGGAGCTGGAACCCACCTCCTGAACAAGCCAGTGTGTGCCTGTGAGCGGGTGGGGATGGGCCTGTGCAAGGCTCCCCGCCAGGCAGGCTGTTGCTTGCTCCTGGGGCGGTGTCCTGGGGAGAAGTGATCTTCTATGGAAGGAATTCAGCAGAGTGGATGATGTGGGAAGGAAGGAGACCAGGAAATCCAATCAAGGTGAAGGCTGAGGCTGAGGATGGGAGGCAGAGCTTGCCCCTGGCTATTCCTGGGACGCCTGAGCCCTGGCTCCCTGGGTGGCTGCAGTCTCCTGTGGGCCTGGGCTCCAAGGCTCTGGGTCCTGGCTCTTCACCTGTTCAAGGTATGGACACTTTGAGACCCCAGTGTGGCATGGACCCTCCCACACATGTTCATGCCTGTCTGCTGCTCTCTGGCTCTCTTCCTTCCAGCATACTGTCTTGGGATCACCATCTCTCTCTGTTGCTCTATGTGTGGCTCACCTCAATCTGTCTCTCCTTTCTCTCTCTCTAAGTTCCATCTCCCACACAGTTTCAGAGATTATGAGGACCTCACTAAGTCCACATGAACTATAATTTTAAGACCTCCTAGATTAAAGATTTAAGTAGGGAGTTTCCCAGCTCTCAAATAAGCACAGATGTTTGAGATAGAAAATAAGATTAGGAGAAAAAAAAAACTATGCTTTTTTTTAAAATCAGTTTGAGAGGTTTTGGTTAATTCTCTCATCACCAATTACAGAAAGAGGTGATTCTCTATGGCTCTGGAGTATTCTGTGAGGATGAAACACTATAGATTACACATGCTGATTCTCCATGTTGAGATTACAGCCAAAAAGAGCAAGGTGCTATCCTAAGTGCTGTAGAAGGATATTTAAGAAAAGACAAATAAGCTTATTTGTCCCTTATCCATGAGCTATCAGAAAGGAGGTCTGAGTTAGAAATGTTCCCTTTTAAAAATCTAATCAACACCAAAGGAGTAATTTTGTGCTACTAACAACAGAAAACCAAATAGTAAATCACTCACCCTCAAGCATCTTGTGACCGGAGGGTGTGTTGGGTTACACTTTATGTGAATCATTTAGCGACCTGAATAGAATCAATCTGGTAGCCTCAGATATTCCCTGACTTCAATTTCTATTTTTGGTAACCACTGGGTGGGCTGTGATACTGCAAGTAAGTTCACAAAACTGCTTCTAGAGATTAACTGGGGAATTTCAAAATTGCCAGTGATGATGCACCACTCATATTATGTAGATACATATTTTAAACAGAAAGATTCGAGGCAAGAATCTTTGCTTGTCTTCTCTGCCTCACTCTACTGGGTAATTTTGCTGTAAACTCCCAGGACAGTCCATCTCTCCATCTCTCTTTCATGAGCCTTTTCACCCCAGGCAACATTCGCTTCACGTTGCTAACAACGAGGAAAAGAAAAGGTGGCTTTTGTGAAATTAAATTCCTTCCACAGAACACCCACTTCCAGGCATGAAATCTCTTTAAAGGAAACTTCCGACCCTATGCATTTGAAAATGATTAATCAATCAGAGTCTAAATATAAGAAAATGTCTATTAATGACAAAAATGATTCAAGTCCTATTGAAAGAGACCAAGACAACTGACCATTGTCAAGACTTGTGTAGGGTCTAAGGTTTTACACTACTGTAAGCTAACAAATTAGCCTGTCAGTTTCATAGATGCTGATAGAAGACGCTACACTCCTGAGTCAGAGAGGAAGGACAGTTACAGCAATAGCAGTGGCTAGAGTAGTGGCACTTCTCGAGCCCCAGTTCTCCTAGGGTGTTGCAAAGAAGGACAGATGACACCTGCGCATGCAGTGGGTCACATCCCAGGAAAGGGGCTCAACACTTAGGGAACCCAAATCTTTTATAATAGACAGGTTTGCTCTGCATGGAGACACTACCTCTAACTTCCAAGGCTGTTTGCTATACATATAAACATTCTTGGAAAAAGGGTCTGGAACAAAGGCAGTCTCACTCACAAGACATGCAGAAACATGAGACCCATGTAGAAATGTCTCCTAATAACTTGAACACTGAATTACGATTAAGTCTATACAGCGCCTATGTTTAGAATGCACTCTTCTTTACCCCCTGTGCTTGCTGGAACTAATTACCTCCTAGAATCCACTGGAACAAGGTGAGCCCAAAGAAGGCCACCCCGCTAGTTTCATTTACACCCCACCAAGGAGACCGAGCGTGAAGGAAACACACACCAGACACTAATCTGCCCTTATTTATCCAATTGACTCAATAAAACAACAGAAAAGCAGGTTTCTCAAGGACTTCGTTTGTAGCTGTTCTAGTATCAGTACCTTATTGAAATGTTGCTAATGTGTTGTGATGGGAACACCCACAGAGACACGGGAGGCAGAGAACAATCCAGTCTTAAAAGAACAATCCATCCCCAGGCAAGATGTGCCAGTCAACAAGAGAGAACTGGTTGGCCCTCATGGCCGCACAAGAAGGCTATTAGTGAAGCATTTCCAGCATTTGTTTCTGAGTGGGGTCGGGTGGGAACTCCATGAAGCCTGCACTGTTCTTTCTCACTCATAGAAGACTGAGAAGCCACTCCATTTTTCACAGGCAAATTACAAACACACAGTGGGTTGTACCCCAAGCCCTCAAGGAAATGAGACTAGTTCTGAGGAATAATTCTCCAGGACTATTTGGGTTAAAATTAATTCAAGCAAAGAGAAACCAGTAGGGGAAAATAGTGGTATGCTTGTGTCCAATTTGAAAATGGCTTTCAGAAAGTTCCAACTACCCGATAGGAGTTTTGTTTTCTTAGACAACAGACAAGGGTCCCTGCCACCCACAGCACTTCTCTCTTAGGCTATGCAGCAGCATCAAAGGGTGCTGACTCCTTGACTCTGAGCACCCAAAGACAAGAGTCAAAGGAAGTAGATGGGGGCCATAGAGGGACAGATATGACTCACGACTACACAGGCTCACTCTCAAAGTGGCTAGATTCCAGGGAAGGTTCCCAGGAAGCAGAGGGAAGCCCCAGAACCTTTCCCTCAGAGGCAAAAATGGGGTGGGAGAGCAGGGATGGGGATGTGTCCAGTAGCTGTGGACCTGCCACTCTCTTGCTAAACAGCAGTCATGTCAAAAACAGCTTAGGTTTCCAAAAGCTGATTTTGCACAGCACACAATCTTTCATGGAGACTTTAGGTGATTGTCTCAGGCTGTTTGTGTTACTATAAAGAAGTACTTGAGGGCAGGTAATTTATACAGTAAAGAGGTTTATTTGGCTCATGGTTCTGCCGACTGTATATGAAGCATGGCACCAGCGTCTGCTTTTGGTGAGGACCTCAGAAGTTTCCAATCACAGCAGAAGGAGAGCCGGCTTGTTACATGGCAAGAGAGGAAGTAAGACAGAGAGGGGAAGAGGTGCCAGGCTCTTTTTAACAACCAGATCTAGAGGGAACTAAGAGTAAGTAAGTACTCACTCAATCCCAGGAGAATGGCACCAAGCCATTCATGAGGGATCTGCCCCCATGACCCAAACACCTCTCACCTCCAACACTGGAGATCAAATTTCAAAATGGGATTTGGAGAGGACAAATATCCAGACTATGTCAGTGATAAATAAGTAAAAACCTGTTTAATTCCTGTGTTTCAGGAATTGAAAATCACCTTGTCCTGAGCTGCTCTTTCTCAGGAAACTGATGGCTGGATACTCCTTGCTCAGCTGCTAAGCCCAAGTCCAGGAGCTTTATGTTATGGGGAAAAGGCAGGAGGACTTTGGATAAAGAAGGCCAGCATCACAGGGCCTGGCTGCACTGCAGATGGGGAGCAGGAAGCCCCTCAGTTCCCGGGAGTGACGAAGAGCCCCACAGGTGGCTGGGACCTCCTCCATCCACAAAGCCTCCTCCCCCACCCTGCCAGCTCAGGGACCTGGCTCACTTTAAATGTGGCTTCTGGGGTTCACTCTTGTGAGTGGGATTAAGAGTAACTCCCTAAGAGTGGCAAGAAAGCCTAATGGTTATGGGACTTTGGAGCCAAATAGGTTTGGGTTTGAATCTCAGTGTTGTAGCTGTGTGGACTTAGGTAAGCTGCTAAGCCTGAGTTTATTTTCTTATCTGTAAAATGAGAATAATGACACCTGCCTCAAAAGGTTAAGGTCAGGATTAAATGAGGTCAAGCATGCACTTAGCACAGTGCTTTTATCATGATCATTATAAATAGAAGCCACTCCATGAAGTTTACATTGAGATTTCCCAATGTTCAAGTGAGCACGGCACTAGAAGTTGGATAATTTGGAGCCATTGCCTTAGTGAGAAGACTCTGTATGAGAAATAGCGAATGTGCTAACGTCACAGCTGCCACCTGCTGTAATAGCATAAACATGGAGAGCTGAGGTCAAGCTAATGCATCTGGCCATCCAATGGCACAAGAGTGACCCAATGGCCCAGTGATGCGCAAGCTGGAGAGCTTGAAAACAAACACCCCAGCTCTTGTCCTGGAGACGCTGATTTAACTGGTCAGAATTGACTGAGGCCCAGGCTTCCATTGTTTTTAAAGCTTCCCAGTGATTCAAATGTACCCTCAGATCTAAGAACCACAACTCTAGCTGGGAAGAAAACAGTGGAGTTTTCTTGAATCTTTTGTCATTTTCATTCAATTAGCAAACACACAATCTCTTTGATGGGCCAAGCCTAGGACCAGATGCTTGGTGAAGTCCAGATTCCCAGCCTCGAGGATCCTAGATTCTAACAGAAGACACCAACAAATGGATAGGCAATAATGATACTGTGGATGCGTCTACGACGGAGTATAGGCTGGAGCTGAGGGGGAACACACCTAGGAGGGGATCTAACCCAGCTCTCTGGATACAGCCTGTTGGCAGAGGGGGTGTTCCGGGCCAAGGCAACAGATTTTACAAAGCACCAGAGAAGAAAATACATAGAACACGCCAGAAACTCCAAGGAATTTGGCAGAACTGGGCATGAGTACAAGGCCAAAAGATGAGGTGGGAGAGGCAGAGACAACATTTCTCATAAGGCATGCAGAGGGTTTGGGTTTCAAGCAGGGGGTGGAGTCATCAGACTATTCTGGCAACTGGGTGGAGGATGGATCAGAGGGAGACAAGCCTGGACATGGAGAATCTGTTCCCAAGGTGGTGGCAGCAATCCAGGAAAGCTGGACATGGGATAGGTTTGAGAAGCATTCACAGAGGACAAGCTGGGTGACTGGGAGCATACTGGGGAGTCAAGGAAGAGGCCCAAACTTCTGGCTGGAGCACTCACGGGGATCAGGGCAGGAGGGAAGGTGGGGAGGAAGTGTGTGGTGGGAGCAGAGGCCTTTGGAGGAAAAGTCAATTCTTACTTCATCTGAGACCATCACATGGGCTGGTCAATTAAGCCTAACAGAAATTCTGCCCATTCTGTATTTTTCTGACTTCCATGGTGCAAGGCATTCTAACAATAAGTGGAATAGTTTACTAATTTGAAATGTTTTTGAGGGTTCTTGTCAGATGGCAAAGAGGAGTTTTAATTAAATGAAAGGAGCATGGCCTAGGACAGTGCCAGGCTGAGCCTACAGAGCTCATCTTCTTTCTCAGCCCAAGAATGTGGCCCAGCTCCTTTGCTTTCACCACCTGATCTGAAGATGCCTGAGGAGAGGGCCAGGATTACATGCCTAGAAATACCTTGAAAATGAAATGAAACGAGGTGAGGTGCTTGGTCCTCACCTCTGCAGAGAAACTGACAAAGCAAAACCATCATGTTAACGTGTTGTGCAAGCCACACATGTCAACAGGCTTGTAAGCAGCTCCATTTATTTGAGTAAATATCTTGTAAATAAATCATTGGTAAACAATACAAAATTAAATACATTTTCAAAAGCTTGCCAGTATACGCAAAATTCACAAACATAGTTTTTTTAAAAAATAAAATATGTTCAGAGCACCCTTGATATAAAATGCCTGACCCCCATCCTTGGACAAGGCCACCTGGAGACATCTTACAGTAGGTGGGATTCTGTGGGAAGCAGCAGGGGCCTCCTGGAGGGAAGGAAGAGTTTCTACTCTCACCTATTACCCATCCCACATCCTATCTGAATTTTGCTCCTTCTCCAAAGAGCTGGTAACTGAGAGGGCTAGAGCACGCCACTAGGCCTAGCTCCAAGCACGGGGATCAGGGTGCACAATTAGGGCCAGGAGCACCCAGAGTCCTCAACACAAGCCATTGAGAGAAGCCAGAAATGCAAACCAGCAACATCAGTTCCTAGAGTGACTGTCTTGAGAGAATGTGAGGCTTTCTCACCTTGACATTTAACACTCGGTTTACTCCCACTGGTCTGATGCTACCCAGGCACAGAAGCTACCAGAATCTATTTCTAAGGAAGAAGACACTCGATCTGCTAACTTTCTTTTGATCTGCTTTCCTGGAGAGAGAATAATACACAGTACTCGGTGGAAAGCAGACAATTCATGGCTACACAGTGCTTCCTTTTTCCAATGCAAAATACCACTCAAATAGTGTGGATATTTCTCTAGAAATCAAGTTAGTTCTTCAAATTAAGGGTTCATACAACTTTAAAAGACTACAAATGAGACAATAAGCACATGACCTGGCAAAGCATCCCAACCAATGAAATAATAGAAATTCCATAAATTAAGCCCTTGACCAACTTAACATTTCTGTGGTGTAGTGCATTAAAATAACGGATACACTGAATTCTTTCACTTTGGTGCATAAAGTGAATGTTGAAGTCAGCAGCACTCAGTGAAGAATGCCTAGTGGCCTCTTGAAAATACATGTGCTGGGACCTCCAGTTAAAGGACAACCACAAGTTTATTCCATCCATGTGAAATAAAACTCACATCAACATTTAAACTTAGTTGTGTGTAGATATATACAAGTATGAGAAATTTGACAGCTGAGTCAAATGTACAACTTAAGAAAAAAATATTACCAAACTACTTGTAAGAAAACTATCTTCCCTGTATCATAAGGTACTGAACATCTGAGTCCTTGCAGAAAACGCAGCCTGGCATGGCCCTTCCTTGAGTGTCCACCTCCTTTGATAATCCTTGGTTAGGCTGTGGCTAGAATCATGATATCTTTGCTATTAAAATATTACATTAACAAAAACCTTTAAAACCAAAAAAGGAACGCTCTTGAATAAATGTCTAATAGACACCCCCCACCTTCACACCAAAAAAAGAAAAAAAGAAAAAAAGAAAAAAAAAAAAAAACGTTGTTCATAAGGACACCTATTCTTTCACAAAAGTCTTCATGAAGTACAAATCCCAGGACCCTTTCTTCGTCTCTGGGAGAGTTTCACCCTGTTCCAGAATCATACACTCTTCTTCTGCGGAGGGCTCAGTTTCCTCATGCCTCTTATCCGAGAAAGCAGCTCTTTGATAAATTCCTAAAAGAGATCAGAAGAAGTTAATATGAGGGTCACTATTAAAATTCTGTGTTTAAAAATATGCTTAAAGTAATTGATGTCAACTGCAGTTAACCTTAGTTGATGAATTTGGTTGAATGTGTTAACCCCCACTGGTATAATACAGGATTTTTTTAAACAAATCAAGAATACTAAAACTTCACACCACAATGCCTTCTTATTGTTCTACTTTCTTTAGGGGGGAAACCAGGCTACTTTCACTACTGACATGACCTACTTGGCCCCTGAAGCATTTGTGTTGAGATCAGAGCTATTTAACATTACCATGCAAATAAATTACCTGGTGATCTCACAGATTCTGCGTGAGCCTGTCCAGGTTGGGGTCTGAGATTCTGCATTTCCAACCAGCTCACAGGTGATGCCAGTGTTAGTCCTTGAACCTCACCAAGAATGGCAAGGCTGGACTAGTGTGCCTCAAATTTGAGTGTGTATCAGAATCACCAGGGGGACTGCTATGGTTTGAATGTGTCCTCCAAATTTCATGTATTGGAAACTTAATCCTCAAATTAATATGTTGATGGCATTTGGATGTAGGGCCTTTGGGAGGTAGTTTGGATTAGATAAGGTCATCAGAGTAGGGCCCTCAAGATGGGACTGGTGACTTTGTAAGAAGAAGAAAGTCCTGAGCTGGCACACACTTGTCCTCTCACCATGTGATAACCTCCACCATGACATGACGCAGCAAAAAGGCCCTCTCCAGATGCCTGTGCCATGCTCTTGGACTTCCCAGCCTCCAGAACTGTGAGCTAAATAAACCTCTATTATAACAAAATACCCAGCCTGTGATATTCTCTTACAGCAACAGAAAATGGACTAAGACAGGGACTCATTAAAGGACCACACAGTGCTGGGACCCACCACCAGCGTCTGTGATTCGGTAGATCTGGGTGGGGCTCAATAAGGTGCATTTCTGACAAGCTCCCAGGTGACACTGATGCTACTTATCACTGGAGAATACTGCACACCACTAGTGTAGATCACACTAAGAGTCTTTGGACTTTTTTGACAACAAACTATAGATAAAAAAACCAAATCAAAACAAAAACACACTTTATGTTACAATCCAGTACCTACAAACACACATCTGAAATTAAAACTTACAGGATACTTACTACATGCCATGCACTCTGGTATTTCTATTCTACTCTAATTTCATTTACAAAGTAATGCAGGGAAGACTTGCTAAAAGGATTTCATGACCTGTAAATTGATGAGAACCTAAAGATTGAAAAATGATCCAGAATGGTTCCCACTTTACACAATCAGGAATCTGTCATTGTGGCCTCCTGTTTTAAAATGTTTGGCTGCCAAATAAGTCATATTTATTAGGTAACAACTACCTGGTCTTCCTGTTTTATATTTGTCAAATACAAAGCTAACAGCCAGTCAGATTTTCTGATCAGCAAGTGACAGTCAGTAAGTGACAGAACTGAGCACATCAGGGACTATCTGAGAGCAAAAACACCAAAGAACTTTGCTGTCCATGGAGCCATGTGAAAAACAGCTCTCAATCTCCCTTATCAATTATCAGCTCCTCACTCATGAGCTCCCAGACTAAATGAGCCCTGCACTACTCTCTGGCTATAAAGCACAGTGACCCTAAATATTTAATATTTTATTAGCACCAAAATTTCTTTTATGAATAATTTTTCCCTATTATAAAAGTAATATGTGTTTTTTCTAGAAAACCTGGAAAATACAACCAGCAACAATGCAGTCCTCAGAATTAACTACTGTTAATATATTTTCTTCTATGGATATTGTTTTCACCTAATTAAGATCATACCATATAAATATATCCTTTTTCTTCACTTAGCATTATGTCAGATGCTTTTTCTCACATTAAACAATCTTCTTAAAAAATTAATGTTAGTGGTTATATAATCTTTTTCTAAGGATGTTATACAATCTGCTTAATTCCCCCCACCACTGGATATTTGGATGGCTCCTGACTTTTCAGAATTATAAACAATGCCATAACTAATGTCTTTGTGCATAAATCTTTGTCTGTAGCTTGGATTATTCCCTTTGGAGAGCTATCCCAGAAGAATGTAAAGTGACTTAAATATTTTAATCACCACCATTTCTGAACTTGTACAGAATGAAATACAAGTGAAGTAAAATGGAGGCCTTATTTTAATTTTCCGAACACTGTCTATTCTGATTTAAATAATTTTCTAGGATAAAATCATGCCACATTTTCCTATTTATATTCAATTTTCATTTTGCAAATGTAAATGCATTTCCTATTGCCTCCTGTGTTATGTAGTTTAACCAATACATAGTATTCTGCACATACAGTTTCAATTTTGTTGTTTTTGGAATCTGTTATGCATATGACTACTACAAAAAGTTTCAGTATTTGAACGTAAGCTTGTTTTTTTTTTTTAAAGCAAAGGTCAAAAATCACAAACCCTGTAATTTATTTTGTTAATAACTGGTAATTTTTCTGCACTATTTAACAACACATTTTCAAAAGTAAAGACTAAAATTACATAAGGAATAATTGACCCTACAGACCCTTTCTCTTCACGGCAATCAAATTTAAATTTGGATAATTGAAACCAAATTTGGTAACCTAAATCAAATTCAAACTTTCTCACAAAGCTAACCGTGATGTACATAAATCTCAGAGATTAAAAAGTTTAAATAAATGCTATTTGCCTTATGCATGATATATTCACATTAATGTAATACTCTCATTTTAAATTTTATATTAACACAATTTATACATCTATATCTTAATACACTACGTTGTGCATAATATGGATATTTTAAACTGTTCATTAAATTTGCATAATGGGGTGCTCAGTCGAGTAAGTTAAAAAATAGCAAGACCAATATTTATTCTCCATACAGAAACTTGGCAGTATCACTTGCACAGAAGGATTTTGTTGATTACAGATGATTTGCAAAGAAAATTCAAGGATCTCTAGTCAAGAATACTTTGATGGCTCTTGGCTCCTATTACTCAAAAGCATTCTATTTCAGTAACAATGTATCTCATTTACTCCTAAAATACTATCACTCCGACTTGGGTTACAGACACTGATTTAGTCAGAGAAGTGCTGCTCCTTTGAGGAAATCACCTCTGAGTTAAGACAAATTAACAGAGAGGGGCCATCTTGGGAAGATCTGGGGGACCTAGGTCACAGCACATGTGCAGAGCCCCGAAGATAAATAAGCAAGGAAGCGTAAGTCCCTGGCACAGAATGGCCAGGGTGACTGTGGCGGAGGGCTGGGCCCAGTCACCAGGGCCTCATAGGCACAGTAAGGTGACAACAGAGCATCACAGTGGAAAGCTCTTGGAGGCTCTGGAGTAGGGTAGCAGCAGCATCTGATTTATGGCTTTGGAAGATTCCTTTGGCCACTGTGGGTCTTCTGAAGATAACAGTGAATCACAGACCAGTTTAAAGCTATGGCAGTACTCCAGGCAAGAGGTGCCAGGGGCTTAGAGTATGTTGATAGAAACCCAGATGGAAACAAGTGGGTAGACCTGGGACCTATTTAGGAGGCAGAGCCAATAGACCTTGCTGCTGGACTGAGTGTTGGAATAGGGTGTGGCGGGGAGGGGGGACAGGAAAGCAGAAAATTAAGGTCATTGTTCTGCATCAACTGGAGGAAAAGATAGTGCCATTTGCTGAGATGTGGGGAAACTGGAGGGAAAAACAGCAGGCTTACAGATTTGTGATGAGATGTCAGGATGATAAATACGACTTTGGGCCTCAGCTCATGGTTGAAAACATTAACATGGACATCATCGGCATCTAGATCAGTGCCTTTCAACTTACATACAAAACCAAATGAAAAAAACAACTATGTGTGAGCCCTGGAGATACCAGCCTGAAACAAATATTTTGTGGAAAATAGAACTTATTTTATTCTGAAAAAATAAAAGTCAAGACCAGCAAATGTGTTCCTACCCAAGGTTTGTAAACACACAGTGATCTAGACCTGGACTATTCAATACGGTAGCCATTAACCATATGTGGCTATTTAAATTGAAATAAAATAAAATAAATAAAATTTGAAATTCATTTGTTAGTCACGCTAGCCACATTTCAAGTACTCCATAGCCACAGATGGCTAGTGGCTACCATGTGGACAGTGCTGATAGAGACTCCTTCTATTATCCCAGAAAATTCTGTTGGGATGTACAGATGCTGCTGCTTTAAATTGCAGGACTAGGTGGAATAACCTTGGAGTTGAGTAGAGTATAAATAGAGGGGAAGATAGGGTCAAAGGTGACCCTAACAAGTGAGGTTTGCTAGAGGAGTTGGAGCCACAAGAACTAGGGGGAAAAAAAAAAAAAAAACAAGAGAATGTGCTGTTCAGAAGCCAAGAAGGAAAAGTGTTTCTAGCAGAAAGAGGTGCTCGCCTAATTCCAGTGCAATGAGAAGTTAAGTAAATCAACGACAGAGACAAATATAATGGATTGGGCAAGAAAGGGCAAGTGTGTCTTAGATGAGAGAAGTTTGAGTAGAATGGTTGGGGAAGAGGCTACAAGGTTCCCAGTGAGTTTTTTTTTTTTTTTTTAACAGCTTTATTAAGGCGTAATTGAAATGCCATAAGCTGAACATATTTAAGGCAGGCAACTACCACAAGCAAACTATCTGCATGATGTAACATCATGGACACATCCAACACCTCCAGAAGTTTCTTCTTCATGCTTCTGTGCAATCCCCCTCTTCTCCCATTTCCAGGAAAAAACTGACCTGTTTTCTGTCACTCCAGATTAGTTTTCCTTCTCCAGAGTTTTACATAAATAGAATCATAACACTGTACTTTTTAGCGTGGCTTCTTTCACTCTGCACTATTATTTGGAGATTCAGCTACACTGCTGCATGGATTAATAGTTCATTCCTTTTTTGTTGCTGAGTAGCATCCATCATAAAGATGTACCACAATTTATCTATCCACCTGTTGGTAGAAATGCGGGTTGTTTCCAGTTTGGGGCTATTATAAACAAAGTTGTTTAAAACATTCATGTACAAATCTTTGTACAGAATATGCTTCCATTTCTTTTGTGTAAATATCTCTGAGTGGAATGGCTGAATCACTGATCTATTTATTTGACTATGTTTATACCCATACCATATTGCCTTGAAAAGTACAGATTTATTTATAGTAAATCCTGAAATCAGGTAATGTTAGTCTGCCAACTTTGTTGATCTTTCTCAAAATTGTTTTGGATATTCTAGGTCCTTTAAATTTCCTTAAGACCTTTAGGGCTGGGCGTGGTGGCTCATGCCTGTAATCCCAACACTTTGGGAGGCCGAGGTGGTTCAATCGCCTGAGGTCAGGAGTTCAAGACTCGCCTGGACAACATGGTGAAACCCTGTCTCTACTAAAAAAAATACAAAAATTAGCCAGGCATGGTGGCAGGCGCCTGTAATCCCAGCTTCTCAGGAGGCTGAGGCAGGAGAATTGCTTGAACCCGGGAGGCGGAGGTTGCAGTGAGCCAAGATTGTGCCACTGCACTCCGGCCTGGGTGACAGAGTGAGACTCCATCTCAAAAAAAAAAAAAAAAAAGGAATTTTAGAATCAGCTTGTAAATTTCCCTGTTGCGGTTTTGACGGAGATTGCCTTAAATCTGTAGCTCAATTTGGGGAGAACTGACATCTCAACACTAATGAATCCTCTTACCCATGAACATGATTTATCTCTACTCTCAGTTAAGAACTAACTTATCTCAGCAATGGTTTATAATTTTCAGTGTACAAATATTGTTCATCTTTTGTCAGCTATATTCCTATCTAATATTGTTGATGTTATTGTAAATAGTATATTTTTATTTCCAATTGTTGCTGGTATAGAGAAATACAATAGATTTTCATATATTTATCTTGTATCCTGCAAGCTTGCTGAACTCATATTAGTTCTAGGAGATCTTTTGTAGATTCTGTTGAATTTTCTACACAGTCACGTTGTCTATGAATAAAAACAATTTTACTTCTTCTTATTTAGAAGCCTTGTATTTCTTTTTGGCCTAACTGCACTGGCTAAAAGCTGCAATACTGTGTTGAATAAAAGTGGTGAGAGTGAATACCCCGACCATGTTACCAATCTTAGGGGGAAGCATTCAGTCCTTCACCAGTAAGTATGTTACCTGTAGGTTTTTTGCAGATATCCTTTATCAAGTTAAGGAGGCTCACTTCTATTTCTAGTGTGCTGAGTGTTTGTATCAGCAATAGAGGCTGGGTTTTGTCTAAAGCTTTTCCATTACTGACATGATTAGAGGGGCTTTTCCCCCTCCTAGTTTTTTAATGTGGTGAATTACATTGATTTTCGAATGTTAAACTAAACTTGCATTCCTGGGATAAACCCCACTTGATCATGATGACTTTTTTACATATTGTTGAATTCAATTTGACAGAACTTTCACATCCATGTTCATGTAAAATACTTGTCTGTACATCTCTTTTCTTGTAATATCTTTATCTTTAGTATCAGGGTATTGCCAGCTTCATAGCATGAGTTGGGAAGTATTCCTTCCTTTTCAAGTTTCTGGAAGAGTTTATGTAGAGTTGGTAGGATTTCTTTCTTAGATGTCTGGTAAAATTCCCCACTGAAGCCATCTGGGCCTAGAGGGTTTGTTGTTGTTGTTTTGTTTTGTTGTGTGTTTGAGGGGAGGTTTTGAAAGGTTGTACCTATTAAGAAATTTTCCTGTATGAGACAGGAAAAGCAAAACTCTCTTTCCTACCCCCACACTCAACACAGAATACCTCATGTCACCAAAATGTGGGTGGGGGGTTTCTCCACATATCAAGTAATTCTCCAGAAGACATCAACAGAGTGTCCTACGATTCAATTCAATTCTGATACTTTTTTTTTCTTTTGAGACAGAGTCTCACTCTGTCACCCAGGCTGGAGTGCAATGGCATGATCCCGGCTCATTGCAACCTCCACCTCCCGGGTTCAAGCGATTCTTGTGCCTCAGCTTCCCAAGTAGCTGGGATTACAAGCATGTGCCACCATGCCCAGCTAATTTTTGTATTTTTAGTAGAGATGGGGTTTCGCCATGTTGGCTAGGCTGGTCTCGAACTCCTGGCCTCAAGTGATCCGCCCGCCTCGGCCTCCCAAAATGCTGAGATTACAAGAGTGAGCCACTGTGCCTGGCTGATTCTGACACTATTTACCTGGAGCTGGAGTTAGAGTTAGATGCCACGGGTTAAAGTATCAGGCCCACAAGCCTGACTCCAGCTTCAGATGCCCATTCTAGGTTCCAGGTTGTCACCTATACTTCTGGCTGACCAGCTATGAATTGTTCTCATGACCCTCTCTGTAGGCACAATAATTTGCTAGAGCAACTCCCAGAACTCAGGGAAACACTTATATTTACTTATTACATTAATAAAGGATGTGATAAAGGATACAGATGAACAGCAGATGAAGAGACACACAGGTCAGGGCTTGGGGGAAGGAGAATGGAGCTCTCATGCCCTCTCTGGGTCCCTCTCCCAGCACATACATATGCTCAGCAACCCAGAAGCTCTCTGAACCCCATAGTTCTTCAGGGATTTTTATGTGGGCTTTATCATATAGGCATGATCAATTATTAACTCTATCTCCAGCCCCCTTCCTCTTTTTGGAGGATGGGGGTAGGGCTGAAAGTGCCAAGTTTCTAACTGTGGCTTGGTCTTTCTGGTGACCAGCACCCACTCAGGCGCCCACCAAGAGGTGCCTCATTAGAACAAAAGACACTCCTATCACCCAGGAAATTCCAACAGATTAGGAGATCTGGGTCAAGAACTGAGGTCAAAGATGAAATATTAGAACAAAAGATGTACATAGCAACTGATTGCTCAGGAAATTGTAAGAGTTTTAGGAGTTCTGTGCCAAGGACCTGGAGCAGAGAGCAAATATGTATTTCTTATTATACTACAATGGTGAGGCAGGAGAATAGGGTCTGGAGGCAGGGAACCTAAGGCTCATTTTCACAGACTGACTAGAAGTGAATCAAAAGGAAAACCCTAACTTTCCACACCCAGGTAACAAAAGGATCACACGCTATTTTCTTTGCAACCCTCCCCACTTTCTGCATTGCAGATGAAAAATGGAAGGTACCTCTGATAGGTTCTCTCCCGCAACCAATCAGACTGGTCACAGGCCTAGTCTTCATCTGCATAGGGGTGTAACTTTGAAAATTCACTTCAGCCTTTGATTGGTCGCCTTCTGCAACCAATCAGACTGGTTGCAGGCCACTACTTCATTTACATAGGGTCTAACCAAGTAACCAATGGGAAACCTCTAGAGGTTTCTGTAACCAGCACTCTTGAGCCACTTGCTCCAGCCCAGTCCCACTCTGTGGGGTATACCTTCGTTTCAGCAAATCTATGCTTTCATTGCTTCGTTCTTTCATTGCTTTGTGTGTTTTGTCCAATTCTTTGTTCAAAATGCCAAGAACCTGGACACTCTCCACTGGTAACAATATCAGGCCTATTTCAACTAAGTTGTTGGATTTACTGGCACAAGCTTGTTCATAATATCTATAGAATCTGTAGTGATGTCACCTCTCTCATTCCTAATGTTAGTAATGTGTCTTCTCTCCTTATTTCCATTCATCGTTATGGCTACAAGTTTATCAATTGTATTGACCTTTTCAAAGAATCAGCTTTTGTTTCACTGATTTTCTTTATTGGTTTTCTTTTTTTTATCATCTTTTTTTGAGATGGAGTCTCACTCTGTCACCCAGGCTGGAGTGCACTGGCACAATCTCGGCTCACTGAACTTCACCTCCCAGGTTCAAGTAATTCTCCTGCCTCAGCCTCCCGAGTAGCTGGGATTACAGGCATGCACCACCACGCCCAGCTAATTTTTTATATTTTTGGTAGAGATGGGGTTTCGCCATGTTGGCCAGGCTGGTCTCAAACTCCTGACCCCAAGTGATCCACCCACCTTGGCCTCCCGAAGTGCTGGGATTACAGGCATGTAATTACACTGTGCCTGGCATGTTTTTCTGTTTTCTATTTCACTGATTTCTGCTTTTATCTTTATTATTTCCTTTCTCCACCTTGCTTTGGGTTTAATTTGCTCTTCTTTTCCTGGTTCCTAAGGTGGAAGCTCAGGCCATTGCTTTGAGACCTTTCCTGATGCAGACATTTACTGCTATATGTTCCCCCACCCCCAGGAGCACTAAGCATTGCTTTAGTGGCATCTCACACATTTTGATATGATGGGCTTTTATTTTCATTCAGTTTAAAATAGCTTCTAATTTCCCTTTTAATTTCTTCTTTGGACTGTGGGTTACAAATCTGTCATTTAGTTTCTAAGTATTTGGAGATTTTCCAGATAATCTTTCTGTTACTTATTTCTAATGTAATTCCACTGTAATCAAAGAACACACTTTGTATGGCTTGAATCTTTTTAAATTTGAAAATTGCTTTCTGTCCCAGAATATGTCTGTCTTCATAAAAGTTCTGTGTGCATTTTATTAAAAAGCAGGCTGTCTCCAAGCTGATGTTTCACCACTACCTTTCTACAGCCTCCTCCCATGTGATTCGTACATACATTGAACATGCTGAAAGAAAGGATGAACACGAGTGTTCCCCTGGTGCAGGATAATCAAGTGAAAATGATATGTTATTAAAGGCAATTCTTTAACCACAAAGGACATGATCTTTTGCAATATTCTAAAAAGGGAACCCATTCTTTTTTGAAGTTTCAGTACCTGGCTAAAAGGATGGGTGAGGATCAATGAGGAACTCCCTGGTGGATGTGGTTTCTGTATGGGGATCTGACACTGCTTACCCTCGGCTGCCAAAAAAAAGAAGGAAACCCTGATTGAAGGCCTCCTCTGTGTGGCCTCTCTACATGTTCCCGTATTTAATCCAATGTAGTAGAGGTTTTACAGTTCAAAGATACTGATATTCTAGTTCATTACAAGTCATTGCCTAAGATCACAAAGCAAATATTTGAATCAAGGCTTCTTGATGCCAACTGAATTTGATAAATATGTACTGAGCCCATGCACTAATCTAAGTAGAGTCTATGCCAGACTCTACTCAAGTGCTGAGATGCAGAGCAGAAGGTGGCAGAGGCCCTGCCTTCCAGGAGCTCCCAGGCCAGCTGGGAAAGAAGACACAGAAACACAGGCCCTGCCAATATATGGCATGAACTGCAGCTGGGGGTGCACGGGTGCCCTGTGGGCAAAGGACAGCCCCTGTCTGGCCAGTTCAGGCTCCTCCCACGCTGCTTCTCACAGCCAAAGACTGCAGAAGGCAGCCAGAGCTCTGAGAGGCCTCGAAAGACCTCTGTGTTCATTTAAAGGCCAAAGAATCTGGAAATGACTGCTCTGGAAGGGCCAGCTCCCTCCCCTTCCTTCCTCTCTCCCTCTCCTCTCCTTCCCCCATCACTCCTTCTGGAGAAATTTTTATTAACTGACTGCCTCTCCACCAGTTTCTAAGATCTGGCCATTCTAGTTTCCTAGCAGTTGAAATACAATTTCAGCTAACTGCCGTAATTTTTAAAAGACAAACAAACATTTGCCTTGACCTAGCTTTCAAGACAAGCAGTGTCTATTTTCTACACTGCCTCAGTAGCTTTTTTCCAAATACGTCTCAAAATACTAACTAAGAGATCCTGGGTCCACACCTTAGAATCTACCTCTCAGCAGAAGCATTCTCTGTGGACTGTTGTGCTCAGCCCTGGGCAGGGACAGAACTGCAGGTGGACAAATTGTCGCATGTACTGCTTGTGATGAGGCTGGGGCCCTGTGTCCTGAGGACTATGGATCATATAATGATGCAAGAAGGAGAGAAACAGAAGAAAAAGCTTTGGCTTACAAATATAGGAGGACCCTTTGAAACAGATGCCTAAAAAAACCTAATGGGTTTGTTCCTGCCAGGAAGGAGTCACCCAATACACACACACACACGGTAAGAAGCTGTGTAGCCACATGCCTACGAGAGGGACTCTAGAGTCAGATGACTTGGGTTCAGATCCTTCTGCACCACTTAGAAATGAATCATTTTCTCCATGCCTCAGTTTTCCTCACCTATAAATAGGAGCAATGACAATAAGACCTTACCTCAAGGATGCTGTAAGGATTAAATGATGAGATGAACTACTCATGTTTGTGTAATGTGATGAGATGTTACATGTTTGGAAAAGTGCTTAGAAAGTAGTAAGTGCTGTACAAGTGCTTGATACTGTCATCATCATTATCATCATCATCATCAGACTACACTGAACTTTCCAGTCTACAAATTCAAATCCAGAATATGCTACTCTGGGTCAGGCATGGTGGCTCACGCCTGTAATCCCAGCACTTTGGGAGGCCAAGGCAGGCAGATCACCTGAGGTTGCGAGTTCGAGACCAGCGTGACCAATATGGTGAAACCTTGTCTCTACTAAAAATACAAAATTAGCAGGGCATGGTGGCACATGCCTCTAATCCCAGCTACTCAGGAGGCTGAAGGAGGAGAATCACTTGAACCCGGGAGATGGAGGTTGCAGTGAGCTGAGATCACACCATCGCACTCCAGCCTGGGCAACAGAGCAAGACTCCGTTTCAAACAACAACAACAAAAATATGCTACTCTGACCACACTAAGAAAAATGTAGCTTATATTCCCCCCTGCCCCACCCCTACCCATTTTCGCCATGGGAAAGGTTTGACATTGAAGACAGAGAAGTATGTTGTGTGACACCAAGTGAGACCATGGGTGCTCAGGCTGGGGCATGGACGTCAGGCTGGCCGCAGCACGCGTGTGTTTCTTCTGAAGAAGCTGTCAGTGTTCTGCCAGTTTCTCCTTCAGTGACGGTCAGTTTTCCCAGCTTAGACAACAGAGGCTCTAACCACTGAGAAAATCCACAGCAGGCTCTCCGTCCCACCTGGCCAAGGGCCACAGTCCCTGTAGCTCCTTCCTCAGATTCCTGCCTGGGACTGCTCCTCCCCACAGCCTGAGCAACAGCCCAGGACCAAAATCAGCCACTCCAGAGCCACCCAGACTGTGCAACTTCCCCGCTCAAGGGACTACAAAGGAGAGCGTATTTATTCTTCACATCATGAAGTGCTCAAATTGCACTTGAAAACATTCCTTAGGTGGCATTTCCCAACAGCTCCCTCCTGGCTGTACACACACACACACACACACACACACACACACACACACACACACACACACACACACACACACACACACACACACACACACACACACACACACACACACACACACACACACACACACACACACACACACACACGCACGCACCAACCACCTCCCTCCGCTTTCAGCTCCTCCTCCTCATGTTGGCTCCTCTGAGTCTTTGGATGTGGCCGCTGTCACACTGCAAGTGAAGTTTTACCCTCCCACTGAAAACAATGAAAATGTCCTCTCTTCAGTAAACTCCTGGGTCCCTACCTCTCATCTCAGTCCTGGGCACTATTTTGGGATCTGAGAATGCACCGCATGGACCTTTTTAATGCATTCACTCACCCGAGACTATTCTTTCCTATGTGTGTGCATTTCTAGTTTGCTTGGCACAGTACCGTGCTCTCGCGGATACTGAGTATCTATCAGGGATTCAGATACAGCACATACTTACTGGGCACCTTTCATGTGAGAGCCACTCTGTTTATTTTCACATACTGTCTCATTTGATCTTTACAAGTATTATAAACCAGGCTCACAGGGGTTTAGAGGTTTGTCTGAGGTCACACAGCAGCTCAATGGTCAGACCAAGACTCAAACCGTAGGTTAATATAAAGGCCAAAGGGACCTGGGATGATCACCGCCCTGGGGTGGAGGGTGCAATTCCCTTTGTGCCATGCTGCCTGGGGTGAGTAGTCTTTATTATTAAGCAGCCGGGTTAGGTAATTGTAGTCTAATTACAAACTAAACTAAAATGACCAAAAATGCCTTATGATAAACACAACAATCCTTTCATTTTCCAGTATGGGAGGAGGGATGAAAGACATGCAAAGGTCAGTGTCCACAGCTAGACTGGAAATTCTCCCCTGAGTACGACGAACCTTTTCCTCCAGTTCTGCCCATAGCCTCTTCCCAAGGGGACAATAAAAATCTCCAGAGCCCTCAGTATCTTCCTCCTATTCTAGCTGTCTTATAAATTAGAAAAGAAGAATTTAAAAAGGAGGCAAAGCAGGGAAAAAAAAGAAGAAAGGAGGGGAAGGAGGAAAGGAAGAATAGAGTGCGTGGAATGCTGACTTTTTTGCCCACTGAAATTCTACCCAGGCAGCTCCCAGAATCATCAAGGCTCTCCTCATTGGCACGTCCAGTGCCCCCAGCCAGGTCCCTTGACACTGCTAAGGACCCCTATCTTTCCTTTTCTCTTTAAGTTATCAACTTCATTGAGGAATAAGTTAAGAACAATAAACTGCATCTATTTCAAGTGTATCACTGATGAGTGGTGACAACTGGTTATACCCAGGAAACCACCATGACTATCAAGATGCAGCACATTTCCGTACGCTGGGTGCAGTGCCTCACACCTGCAATCCCAGCATTTTGGGAGGCTAAGGCAGAAGGATCACTTGAGACCAGGAATTTGAGACCAGCCCGGGTAATAAAACGAGATCCCATCTCTACAAAAAATTTAAAACATTGGCTAGGTGTGGTGGTGCGCATCTATAGTCCTAGCTACTCAGGAGACTCAGGCAGAAGGATCATTTGAGTCCAAGGATTTCGAGGCTGCAGTGAGCTATGATTGTGCTCCTGCACTCTAGCATGGACAACAAAATGAGATACTGCCTAAACAAAGAAACCAAGCAAAACAAAGAAAAACCATTTCCATCACCACCGAAGATGTCTTATTCCCCTTTAGAGCTCATCTGGTCCCAAACCCAGATATCTTTCGCTATAAATTAGTTTGCATTTTATGTAAATGTAATCATTCCTCTTATGTATTCTTTTTTACTTGGCTTCTTTCACTCAATATTTCTGAGATTCACCAATACTAGATACTATTGTGTGCGTCCATAGTTTGATTCCTTTTTTTTTTTTTTTTTTGAGACAGTCTCACTTTGTCGCCCAGGTTGGAGTTCAGTGGCGCAATTTCAGCTCATTGCAACCTCCGCCTCCCAGGTTCAAGCGATTCCGTTGCCTCAGCCTCCTGAGTAGCTGGGACTACAGGTGTGCGCCACCATGCCCGGCTAATTTTTGTATTTTTAGTAGAGACAGGGTTTCACCATGTTGGCCAGGTTGGTCTCAAACTCCTGACCTAAAGTGATCTGCCTGCCTTGGCCTCTCAAAGTGCTGGGATTACAGCGTGAGCCACCACGCCCAGCTGGCTTGATCCCTTATATTGCTGAGTAGTACTCTATTGTATAGCTAGACCACTATTTGTTTATCCATTCATCTGCTGATAAATGTTTGGGGTTCTCGTCATTGCAAATAAAGTTGTTATGAATAAATTTTACAAGTATTTTTATGGTCTTTTTTTGTTGTTTCTTTTGAGCCCAAATTCAGTAATGCAATGACTGAGTTGTGGAATGTGTATGCTCAACTTTTTCTGAAACCCCCCCCCAGTTTTCCAAAGTGATTGTACCATTTTACACTCCCACCAGCGGGGTACGAGAATTTCAGTTCTTCCACATCTTTCCCAACACTTGGTGTTGTCAGTATTTTTCATATTAGTCATTCTAGTGGGTGTATAGCAGTAAAATTTTGGGGGGAGTTTTTCAAGGAGCTTGCCTACTTCCCTCTGCAGCAGGGCCTCCAAGAACATTGGTTTGTTCCACATTGTTCTGATATAAGGTTGGGGAAAAAAAATAGACTACCCCCCAGAGCCACTGTCTGCGTGGGAGTTCGCACACTCTCCCCATGTCTGCCTGAGTGTTTTACTGGTCCTCTGGCTTCCTCCCACATCCCAAAGCTGTGTGTGTTACATGAACTGCCATATCTACAACGTTCCAGTGTGAGTGAATGTGGGTGCAGGTGTGGGCATGCCCGCAATGGGGTGGCTTCCTATGCAGGGCTGGTTCCTGCCTGGTGCGTGCTCTGAGCTGCCAGGATGAGCTCCAGCCACTAGCAACACTGAACTAGAAAAAGAGGGGTGGAAAATAAATGAATACAAATTATTATAAAACAAAAATCATAAAGAATATGATGATCACTCAAAGGCATGGCAATAAATAATGTAGTCCGAAAGTGCCTGGCCAGCCTCCCATACTGGTTACTGATTATTTTGGAACCATGTGATGGGAGGGGGGCACTCCTTACAATTTTCACTTTGCACACATTTATTCCTGGATTTAACCCACTGCCACTATGATCACTGTCACTCACAGATTCATCACAAACAGGGTGACTAATTATCAAATTTGATTGTATTCGTCTTTCTTAAATGTCTATATAGCTCACATTTATTTCAATGTTTAATATTAGAAGTGTTTGGGGGTCTTTATTTAGAAGTTTGGAAATGTTTTTGAGACCAGAAATATGCCATAGGAACTTAACTCTTGTGTATATCAATTAGCCTATGGTCAAATTGGTTTTGTTTATATGTAGTTTCATTTAAAATCTCAGTTTCCAGGAACCTACCAATGATGTTAAGGGAAGACTTGCTGTACATTCTCTACCTGGGTCTCTAACCTCCCCTCCTCACTCCCCTTTTTGCACTCCCACCCACCACCTGCTGATTAAGTGCTGGCCTCCAAAGCTCTGTTCCCAGGCCCCTTGGGGCACTCTCTTTTACCAGTCACACTAGTGACTCAGATCTCATCTTTAGCTCTGGTTTCACCCTGAGATCCAGACGCACATTTTCTGGGGCTACCAAAGATCTCCATGAGATGTCCCATGGGCAGATCAGTCTCAAATGACCAAAAGTGAACTCACTGTTACCCATCCGTTCCTCCAACCTGTCCCTGCCCTTCAGGAAGTTATAGTGTCCATTTTTGTGTGTCCTGAACAAATCATCATCAAGATCTCTTCTCTCGCCAAATTAACCTATAAATTTAATGCAATTCTAGTCAAATACAAATATTCAAGAATAGTTAAGACACTTTGAATAAGGAAATTGTAGACTTACTGGACCTTTATTAAGAACTTATTATAAAGCCCTAGTAATTGAGACAAAACACAGGGGTAGACAAATAGCCAGAAGTAGTCCCTACTTATGAGGAAACTTGACATACAACAGAAGTGGATTACAGAGCAGGGAGGGTACACTGAACTGACTGTTCAATAAATGGGACTGGGACAATAGGCCAAAACATAATTAGATCCCTACCTTATACCATATACAAAACCAAATTCAAGAGGGTTTGAATACCTAGGTGTAAAAAGTGAAAGTGAAAGCTTTCAAAGCCAAATATAAGGAAGACTATATTTAAGACCTTACACTCGGTGGGGAGGAGCCAAGATGGCCGAATAGGAACAGCTCCTGTCTACAGCTCCCAGCGCGAGCCACGCAGAAGACGGGTGATTTCTGCATTTCCATCTGAGGTACCGTGTTCATCTCACTAGGGAGTGCCAGACAGTGGGCGCAGGTCAGTGGGTGAGCGCACCGTGCGCCAGCCGAAGCGGGGCGAGGCATTGCCTCACTCGGGAAGCGCAAGGGGTCAGGGAGTTCCCCTTCCAGGGGTGACAGACGGCACCTGGAAAATTGGGCCACTCCCACCCGAATACTGTGCTTTTCCGACGGGCTTAGGAAACGGTGCCCCAGGAGAGTATAGCCCGCACCTGGCTCAGAGGGTCCTACGCCCACGGAGTCTCGCTGATTGCTAGCACAGCAGTCTGAGATCAAACAGCAAGTCGGCAGCGAGGCTGGGGGAGGGGCGCCCGCCATTGCCCAGGCTCGCTTAGGTAAACAAAGCAGCCAGGAAGCTTGAACTGGGTGGAGCCCACCACAGCTCAAGGAGGCCTGCCTGCCTCTTTAGGCTCCACCTCTGGGGGCAGGGCACAGACAAACAAAAAGATAGCAGTAACCTCTGCAGACTTAAATGTCCCTGTCTGACAGCTGTGAGGAGAGCAGTGGTTCTCCCAGCACGCAGCTGGAGATCTGAGAACGGGCTGACTGCCTCCTCAAGTGGGTCCCTGACCCCTGACCCCCGAGCAGCCTAACTGGGAGGCACCCCCCAGCAGGGGCAGACTGACACCTCACACGGCCGGCCAGGTACTCCAACAGACCTGCAGCTGAGGGTTCTGTCTGTTAGAAGGAAAACTAACAGAAAGGACATCCACACCAAAAACCCATCTGTACATCACCATCATCAAAGACCAAAAGTAGATAAAACCACAAAGATGGGGAAAAAACAGAGCAGAAAAACTGGAAACTCTAAAAACCAGAGTACCTCTCCTCCTCCAAAGGAACGCAGTTCCTCACCAGCAACGGAACAAAGCTGGATGGAGAATGACTTTGACGAGCTGAGAGAAGAAGGCTTCAGACGATCAAATTACTCCGAGCTACGGGAGGATATTCAAACCAAAGGCAAAGAAGTTGAAAACTTTGAAAAAAATTTAGAAGAATGTATAACTAGAATAACCAATACAGAGAAGTGCTTAAAGGAGCTGATGGAGCTGAAAACCAAGGCTCGAGAACTACGTGAAGAATGCAGAAGCCTCAGGAGCCGATGCGATCAAATGGAAGAAAGGGTATCAGCCCTAGAAGATGAAATGAATGAAATGAAGCGAGAAGGGAAGTTTAGAGAAAAAAGAATAAAAAGAAATGAGCAAAGCCTCCAAGAAATGTGGGACTATGTGAAAAGACCAAATCTACGTCTGATTGGTGTACCGGAAAGTGACAGGGAGAATGGAAACAAGTTGGAAAACACTCTGCAGGATATTATCCAGGAGAACTTCCCCAATCTAGCAAGGCAGGCCAACATTCAGATTCAGGAAATACAGAGAACGCCACAAAGATACTCCTCGAGAAGAGCAACTCCAAGACACATAATTGTCAGATTCACCAAAGTTGAAATGAAGGAAAAAATGTTAAGGGCAGCCAGAGAGAAAGGTCGGGTTACCATCAAAGGGAAGCCCATCAGACTAACAGCGGATCTCTCGGCAGAAACCCTACAAGCCAGAAGAGAGTGGGGGCCAATATTCAACATTCTTAAAGAAAAGAATTTTCAACCCAGAATTTCATATCCTGCCAAACTAAGCTTCATAAGTGAAGGAGAAATAAAATACTTTACAGACAAGCAAATGCTGAGAGATTTTGTCACCACCAGGCCTGCCCTAAAAGAGCTCCTGAAGGAAGCGCTAAACATGGAAAGGCACAACCGGTACCAGCCGCTGCAAAATCATACCGAAATGTAAAGAGCATCGAGACTAGGAAGAGACTGCATCAACTAACGAGCAAAATATCCAGCTAACATCATAATGACAGGATCAAATGCACACATAACAATATTAACTTTAAATGTAAATGGACTAAATGCTCCAATTAAAAGACACAGACTGGCAAATTGGATAAAGACTCAAGACCCATCAGTGTGCTGTATTCAGGAAACCCATCTCACGTGCAGAGACACACATAGGCTCAAAATAAAAGGATGGAGGAAGATCTACCAAGCAAATGGAAAGCAAAAAAAGGCAGGGGTTGCAATCCTAGTCTCTGATAAAACAGACTTTAAACCAACAAAGATCAAAAGAGATAAAGAAGGCCATTACATAATGGTAAAGGGATTAATTCAACAAGAAGAGCTAACTATCCTAAATATATATGCACCCAATACAGGAGCACCCAGATTCATAAAGCAAGTCCTGAGTGACCTACAAAGAGACTTAGACTCCCACACATTAATAATGGGAGACTTTAACACCCCACTGTCAACATTAGACAGATCAACGAGACAGAAAGTCAACAAGGATACCCAGGAATTGAACTCAGCTCTGCACCAAGCGGACCTAATAGACATCTACAGAACTCTCCACCCCAAATCAACAGAATATACATTTTTTTCAGCACCACACCACACCTATTCCAAAATTGACCATATACTTGGAAGTAAAGCTCTCCTCAGTAAATGTAAAAGAACAGAAATTGTAACAAACTGTCTCTCAGATCACAGTGCAATCAAGCTAGAAATCAGGATTAAGAATCTCACTCAAAACTGCTCAACTACGTGGAAACTGAACAACCTGCTCCTGAATGACTACTGGGTACATAATGAAATGAAGGCAGAAATAAAGATGTTCTTTGAAACCAACGAGAACCAAGACACAACATACCAGAATCTCTGGGATGCATTCAAAGCAGTGTGTAGAGGGAAATTTATAGCACTAAATGCCCACAAGAGAAAGCAGGAAAGATCCAAAATTGACACCCTAACATCACAATTAAAAGAACTAGAAAAGCAAGAGCAAACACATTCAAAAGCTAGCAGAAGGCAAGAAATAACTAAAATCAGAGCAGAACTGAAGGAAATAGACACACAAACAACCCTTCAAAAAATCAATGAATCCAGGAGCTGGTTTTTTGAAAGGATCAACAAAATTGATAGACCGCTAGCAAGATTAATAAAGAAAAAAAGAGAGAAGAATCAAATAGATGCAATAAAAAATGATAAAGGGGATATCACCACCGATCCCACAGAAATACAAACTACCATCAGAGAATATTACAAACACCTCTATGCAAATAAACTAGAAAATCTAGAAGAAATGGATAAATTCCTCAACACATACACCCTCCCAAGACTAAACCAGGAAGAAGTTGAATCTCTGAATAGACCAATAACAGGAGCTGAAATTGTGGCAATAATCAATAGCTTACCAACCAAAAAAAGTCCAGGACCAGATGGGTTCACAGCCGAATTCTACCAGAGGTACAAGGAGGAGCTGGTACCATTCCTTCTGAAACTATTCCAATCAATAGAAAAAGAGGGAATCCTCCCTAACTCATTTTATGAGGCCAGCATCATCCTGATACCAAAGCCTGGCAGAGACACAACAAAAAAAGAGAATTTTAGACCAATATCCTTGATGAACATTGATGCAAAAATCCTCAATAAAATACTGGCAAACAGAATCCAGCAGCACATCAAAAAGCTTATCCACCATGATCAAGTGGGCTTCATCCCTGGGATGCAAGGCTGGTTCAATATACGCAAATCAATAAATGTAATCCAGCATATAAACAGAACCAAAGACAAAAACCACATGATTATCTCAATAGATGCAGAAAAGGCCTTTGACAAAATTCAACAACCCTTCATGCTAAAAACTCTCAATAAATTAGGAATTGATGGGACGTATCTCAAAATAATAAGAGCTATTTATGACAAACCCACAGCCAATATCATACTGAATGGGCAAAAACTGGAAGCATTCCCTTTGAAAACTGGCACAAGACAGGGATGCCCTCTCTCACCACTTCTATTCAACATAGTGTTGGAAGTTCTGGCCAGGGCAATTAGGCAGGAGAAGGAAATCAAGGGTATTCAATTAGGAAAAGAGGAAGTCAAATTGTCCCTGTTTGCAGATGACATGATAGTATATCTAGAAAACCCCATTGTCTCAGCCCAAAATCTCCTTAAACTGATAAGCAACTTCAGCAAAGTCTCAGGATACAAAATCAATGTGCAAAAATCACAAGCATTCTTATACATCAATAACAGACAAACAGAGAGCCAAATCATGAGTGAACTCCCATTCACAATTGCTTCAAAGAGAATAAAATACCTAGGAATCCAACTTACAAGGGATGTGAAGGACCTCTTCAAGGAGAACTACAAACCACTGCTCAAGGAAATAAAAGAGGATACAAACAAATGGAAGAACATTCCATGCTCATGGGTAGGAAGAATCAATATCATGAAAATGGCCATCCTTCCCAAGGTAATTTACAGATTCAATGCCATCCCCATCAAGCTACCAATGGCTTTCTTCGCAGAATTGGAAAAAACTACTTTAAAGTTCATATGGAACCAAAAAAGAGCCCGCATCGCCAAGTCAATCCTAAGCCAAAAGAACAAAGGTGGAGGCATCACGCTACCTGACTTCAAACTATACTACAAGGCTACAGTAACCAAAACAGCATGGTACTGGTACCAAAACAGAGATATAGATCAATGGAACAGAACAGAGCCGTCAGAAATAATGCCACATATCTACAAGTATCTGATCTTTGACAAACCTGACAAAAACAAGAAATGGGGAAAGGATTCCCTATTTAATAAATGGTGCTGGGAAAACTGGCTAGCCATATGTAGAAAGCTGAAACTGGATCCCTTCCTTACACCGTATACAAAAATCAATTCAAGATGGATTAAAGACTTAAAATGTTAGACCTAAAACCATAAAAACCCTAGAAGAAAACCTAGGCATTACCATTCAGGACATAGGCATGGGCAAGGACTTCATGTCTAAAACACCAAAAGCAATGGCAACAAAAGCCAAAATTGACAAATGGGATCTAATTAAACTCAAGAGCTTCTGCACAGCAAAAGAAACTACCATCAGAGTGAACAGGCAACCTACAAAATGGGAGAAAATTTTTGCAACCTACTCATCTGACAAAGGGCTAATATCCAGAATCTACAGTGAACTCCAACAAATTTACAAGAAAAAAACAAACAACCCCATCAAAAAGTGGGCGAAGGACATGAACAGACACTTCTCAAAAGAAGACATTTATGCAGCCAAAAAACACATGAAAAAATGCTCACCATCACTGGCCATCAGAGAAATGCAAATCAAAACCACAATGAGATACCATCTCACAGCAGTTAGAATGGCAATCATTAAAAAGTCAGGAAACAACAGGTGCTGGAGAGGATGTGGAGAAATAGGAACACTTTTACACTGTTGGTGGGACTGTAAACTAGTTCAACCCTTGTGGAAGTCAGTGTGGCGATTCCTCAGGGATCTAGAACTAGAAATTCCATTCGACCCAGCCATCCCATTACTGGGTATATACCCAAAGGACTATAAATCATGCTGCTATAAAGACACATGCACACGTATGTTTATTGCCACATTATTCACAATAGCAAAGACTTGGAACCAACCCAAATGTCCAACAATGATAGACTGGATTAAGAAAATGTGGCACATATACACCATGGAATACTATGCAGCCATAAAAAATGATGAGTTCACGTCCTTTGTAGGGACATGGATGAAATTGGAAATCATCATTCTCAGTAAACTATCGCAAGAACAAAAAACCAAACACCGCATATTCTCACTCATAGGTGGGAATTGAACAATGAGAACACATGGACACAGGAAGGGGAACATCACACTTCGGGGACTGTTGTGGGGTGGGGGGAGGGGGGAGGGATAGCACTGGGAGATATACCTAATGCTAGATGACGAGTTGGTGGGTGCAGCGCACCAGCATGGCACATGTATACATATGTAACTTACCTGCACATTGCGCACATGTACCATAAAACCTAAAGTATAATAATAATAATAATAAAAGAAAAAAAAAAGTGAAAAAAAAAAAAAAAAAAAAAGACCTTACACTCATGAAAGATTTCTTAAACAAGCCTTTTTTTAAAAAGCACAAGCCAAAGATGTCATTAATAAATTTGGCTTCAATTAAAATTTAAAACTTCTGTGCACAAAAGATAACACAAGTGAAAATAAGCTCCACAGTTTGGGAAAATAACTTTGCAACCTATATCAAGGTCAAAGGATTGTCATCTAGAATATATAAATAACTCTTAAAAATCAACAAGAAAAACATCAACAACTCAAAAGAAAAGTGGGCAAGATTTCAAAATGGGAATTCCCAGAGAAGGAAACATGAACACCCAATAAGCAAGTAGGAAAAAAAAAAAAGTCTCAACCTTACTAGCAGTCAGGAAAAATTTTGTTGAAACAATGAAATAGCATCAGATTGGCAAAATTTTTAACGCTTAGCAATACCAGGTGTAGAAATCATGAGTTCTATAGGGAATTCTTATATCCTGTTGGTGGGCATGCATGCTGGTGCAAACATTTAAGAGCAACTCCATTTCTTATATATTCTTGGAGAATGTCTTGTACACAAGGAAGGCAACAGGTCAATAATAGTTATTTTATTGCACCACTGTTCATAATAATGAAAAACTGAATACAGCCTGAGTATCAACAGAAGAAAGGATAAATACATTACAGTATATGAATAGAAAGAAATACTATACAGTAATAAAAATGAATGAACGACAGCTTTCTGTATTAACAAGGATAAATGTCAGACACCTAATGTTGGGCAAAATACACAAGCTGAAAAAGAAAATTTGCAAAATATTCTTCACACAGTTATAATGCATACAAAATAATCCATGTGCATACTTGTCACCCCCACATGATTCCAAAAGTCTTACTCATCTTTGTCTTCCTAGCATAGTGAGTGCATAAAAATAAGAGGAGCTGCTCAAAGTTTTGCAGAGTAAAGGATTGTACAAATGAACTGATTAACTCCTGTAACTCTGGCATAAAAGTGAAGAAAAAGAGAAAGGAGACACTGAAATCTTTAAATGTCAACTGAGTGAGGAAAAAAACTAGACAAAATGTCAACTGGCCCAGCAACTATGAAGACTCCAGACATGCCCCTTCGAGCACTGGAAGCTAGCCAGACTTGGGGGGTGACGGAAGACACAGAGCATTAGGGGAAGGGTGGGCCTTGGATGTTCCTTTATACTCACACATACTAATACAGAGGAGACATCGAAGAAGCAATAGAAAGACAAGCAACATTTCCAGGGAGCTTGGAAAACTGACTTTATACAACATGCTGCTGACAGACTTCTAAGAAAGAAAGAAGTCCAAACACGTTTCGGAGGGGATGCGGCAGTGGCCATGAAAACACAAGGTCCTTTCTCTCCCCCTGGAGTTTCTACCACATGACTCTGTCACAGGAGCGTGGCATCACAGTGGCCATGCTCTACTCTGAGCTCTGCCCCCTGCACTAGTCCATCTTGGGGCCCATGACTTTCATATTCCACCCCCAGCACCCCACCTGCTCTAGCCAGTACCAGCAGCAGCAGATGGACACACATTTTGTAATTATCACCACAGCCAACTATCTGGTAGCCTTCCCTAGTCATTCAAAGTAATTCATCTTTTCCTCTCATTGATGATAATGTGCTGCTTTAAAAAGATGGGCCCATTGGAAAGTAGGAAAAGGGGAAACTACAGTATCACTGCAAATCCCTGTTCTGTGCATTACCTATACTTATGTCCTTCTTTTAAGCATTTTGAGCCATTTAAAAAGCTAAACGAGATAAATGGATATTATGCAGTGGCCCTTAGATTGGAAATATTTCCTGACAAAAGAAGAAATGCTTAAAATCCCTGCTCAGGAAACAGTCTCACCAATGGCAATGATTGTGTACATTACGCAAGCTCTAATAAAGGGTGCCCAAAAGAACTGCGGATGCTCACCCAGCTTTTCCAAAAACAGACAAACCAACAACAACAACAACATAAGACCCATCCATTCCCTATGCAGAGGGTGGGGGGACAGGGGACAGAAACAGCAGATGAGGATTCCAAAGGCTGGGATCCACATGGGTCATGCAACTCCCCATGTGTTGCCTCCTCTTTGTGCCCCTGACCAGTTACTTCCTTCAAGGTGCACATTCACAGGAGCCATCTGCCCTGGGCCTGGGGGGGGCTGGCTGCCAACTTACAGCAAATTGAGTCAACTCCATGGTGAGTTTCCTGTGAAGCAGCTACCAGACACTTCTTCCAAAAAGCCTGACATTAGCAGATGGGTGGGAATCAGGCAAAGTGTGAAGCGGGTGGTGGGAAGGGAAGAATTTCCAGATCCTCAAAGTTTACATGAGTGAGGAAAATGGGCAGGTGGTGTGTGCCTCTTGGAAAAGGTGAGGATAACACCTGCAAATTGTTCCAAATGGCAAAATGTCCTCACCCAAAGAACCAGCTAGGCATTTAAAAATCACACTGAAAACTCCTGGATGAGGCCACACAGGCAGGCAGTTAAATCAGTACTGATGAGCTCAGCTTTGGAGTGTTCCCCAACTCAGTGTGACACGGGGATTTGCTCCTGGAAGTTACAGGCATGAATCAGCTCCACAACGAGTCCCCTCGCCCACCTCACCACTGACACATTTAATTTCCCCCTTCTTTTTGGGGGGCAGGGGTTGTTTTTATCTTTCGAGAGGTTCATTTGCTGGCAGGGTGCACCAGAACTGATCCTATTTTTCATTATCTGAAAGGAGGCTTATGGATCTCTTATGGGTAAGGGTTTGTGGCTGCTGTTGTTAAAATGACTTCTGCCAACATAAATCCCTGAAGGTCTTAACTACATCCTGTTTTTTCCCCCTCTCCTTTAACTTAAAACCACTGACACTATGTTGTCCATTTATTTTCTAGACTATCTGCCTTTAAATAGTAATTTGTTCCACTGTGAGCGAAGTCCCATTAATCTATTTTATAGATTCAGTCCATTGTTCTTGGGCTAATTTATTTTTTTACCCAAATTCCAACCTCTATTTGTATGCAGCAGAACAGTTCATTAACCCTCCCCTAGATTAAATCTTACAGCATTTAATTCTCCCCTCACTTACTAACTGCTGTCTCAGAATCTTTACATTTTCAGTTTGGGCAATGTAAAATAAAATTCACATATATCATCCAGTCACAGTAAATAATCAATAGAGTAAATTTGGTAAAATTATAATCTCCCACTTTAAAATCACTGAGGAACTAAAGTATAAATAACTTCACCAAGATTCTCATTCATTGTCAATGAGGGAGTGTATTATTTGCTACAAATAACTGAATTTTGCCTAAATAAAAGAAACCCATTTCCGGACTTTTGGGGACTTTTGATTATAACTCTCTTTGTTATAGACATAGAAATTAAAGTCATGTGTCACATCGTCTTTATTTTATATTCTTTCTTTTGTCTAGATAAGTCTAAGTACAGGAAGAGAGTGTAGAGCTGTTTCTAATACAGGGTTGGCCATTCTCAGTTTAATGAATAAGAAAAGGCCATAAAATCACAGTCAATCGTTTGAAAATGCTAACCGGGTCCACTGCTCTTTAAAGCTTGTGCCTCCTCTATCGTGTCTCTTATAAAAATAACAATTATTAATTATCAAGAGAAAGAAGGCACCCAAAAGCAAGGCCCACGTGGCTTTTCCTATACTGCCATCTAATTTCTTCTGATCACTATTATTATTATTGTTATCATCACCGTCTCATGGTCATCCTGCTTCTAAGAGTGAACAGTGAAAAATTTAACCTGCCCTCACCTCCTGAGAGGTGAGCTCTAAGCCCTTAGAATATCTGCCTGAAAAAAAAAGCATCTTCGTTTACTTGGGGTATGGTACCAAGTTAGATAGTCTAACGATGTGATTTACAGTAGATGCTTTGGGTCATGTGGTATCAGCTGGAGACAAGGTCAGCCACATGGGTAGTCAACTATGTCTATGTGATTAAGCCCCAGTAAAAACTCTGGACACCCAGGCTCAGGTTAGCTTCTCAGATTGCCAATACTTTCTGCATATTGTCACACACCACTGCTAAGAGAATGCTGTCCATTCCACAGGGAGGAGACAAGTGGAAGCTTCACATTTGCCACTTTCCTGGACTCTGTCCCACATGTCTCTTCCCTTGACTATAGCCTTTCCCTGTAATAAACCAGAACCATGAGTATAAAATATTTGAATTCTTCTTGCAAATTATCAAAGCTGAAGTTGGTTTTGAGGACGTGTGAACTTGTGATTGGTGCCAGAAGTGACAGCAGTCTTTTGGACAGTTCCCTAACTTTACAAAGAGTGCTGAACGAAGGCTGGGAAATAAATGCAGAGTTTTGCTTCATGACTGCATGTCTTCAGCAAGCTTACCTAACATTTCTGGGTTGATTTTCCTCAATGAAGATAATCTTAATCAGCTTTATAAATATTCTAAAGTAGAGCTTGTGCTCAATTCGTAAAAATTCAGAAAAAGGCAGTGAGGAGTTGACAGAGCATAGGATTTGGACTCAAATGTGGGTCCTATTCTAGCTCCAGCACATACAGCTCTTTTACCTTGAGCAGATGAGGTCTGGTGCATAGAATCCTAATGAAAGTATGTGAGCAACTGTAATAATGGGACCAAAATCCTTTGGGCTATTAAGTAAAGCTACACATGTTTCTGGCTAATAAACCCCAATCCTTTAATACTTGCCTGCCCAGTGACACTAAAACATTATAATGCTTTTGTAGCCAGTGGCTACAGCCACTAAAATGTAGTTTTCATCTGATTCTGGTCTGTCCTTCTCAATTCCTTCTCTATTCAGAAACATTGTTCTAAACGTGACAACTTTTTAAAGGTGTCTTTTCAACTCACGAATCTAGCATTCAAGCTCTGTTCCTCATCCCGGCCCAAGATTGCAGTCTTTTTCGAGGAAACCCCATGAGAGGCCAGACGAAAAGGGTCTGACATAAGAAAGGAGTTCCCCTGCCTATGGACACACACTCAGACCCATTGAAATGAATAATATAACTGCTTCCTCTAGCAAGTGCAGATGCCCTAAAAAGCATATTCTGTCAAGCAATTTAGTTTCTAACTTAGAGAACCATCGAATAAGCTGACAGCCTGACATTTCTGTCCTTTCATTCCTAAATATCCTTTGAGCATTTAAATTTCCACCATAGTTTACTGTGGCCCTAGAAGAGGTTGCTTTAAAAATGGATGTAGAAGTTCCCTGCCAGGTCTCAGTTCCTAGATTAGTTACAGGCACATAGATATTCGATACACATTTGTTGAGCAAATGAATAAAGAAAAGATTGTAAAACACCAAGCTGTGTCTCTTTCAGTCACCACGTGGTTTTCCTGTATTGTAAATACCATTTATATTCTCTCTCCACTGTAAACAGCTCAATGCAGAAGGAATGTACTTCCATGTATCCATAAACTGAACAATGATTTTAAAAGATAAGTTTAAATGCTAAATAAATGGTTGACAATGGCCATCACCAAAGCTAGTCAGAAAGTCAGTTACCATGAAATCATGGCAGAAGGAAACTCTGCCTTCTTACCGCCAATATGAGAAGAACAGCAGAGCAGGCCTGCCTTTTAGAAAACACTGCTCGATTTCTACTTACAAACCAGATCACACATGGCTTTCTGGCACCAGTGTGTGTCCATGACATTTCCATTACCTGGTAGATTACTGGAACCCAGAAATGCCTCTTGCCACCTACTCTCAGACTTAGTCATCCTGAATGAATGGATGCCTATCAATGAATAGGCTTTAATATCATTGTATAATTTGATACAATGATAGGTTCTATCAAAACCTCTAGTTCAAAAAATAAAATAAATGCATGGAAAGAAAAACCTGATGTTTATCAAAGAGCAATGGCATAGGTATCTTCAACTATAAAAAGAGATTTTTTTAAAAAGCTCATTGACTAGACAACTCCCCTAACAGACGGTAACGCAGATGCCCTGAAGCCCACATTAAATGCATTTTCTGTTCATCCTCCCAGTACAATGGAGGCTCTATTTTGTAATCCCAAAATTGGAAACTGTGCAAAGATAGTGAGAAAAAGGAGAAGAAGCTCCTCTTAAGTCTGGCTAGCAGGCTTCCAGACCCCCATCTCTGATTTTCACCATGTCCACTAGGCTAACACTACTGATCATACAAATACAAGTAATATGCAAAATAAAATTACTCTTTTGCCTCTTGCATTATATGGAAACATCCTTTTGCTACCCGTAAGTCAGATCTATTTTAATATTCATTACATTAGAAATGGCATTTACTTAAGGAAAAAAATGAAATCACCATTCTTACTAATCACTCACTCATACATTAGTGAGGTGCCCACAATTATACTGCTGTGTTTCCCAGCAATCAGGAAGATTTACATGACAAGAGTCCGCAGACTGAATATGAATCAGTCAGGTCAGCTATGGATTTGGGGGGAAAATGAATATGAATCAAAATGGGGGCACACAAGTCCTTTCCCTATTGGCTAGTGGCCCATATAGGATGAAGCTGTAGACCCAAAGTATATGACAGAAGGTGACACACCAAAAACAATATCACTTCTGGGAAATTAGCAGATTCTTTAAAGTCAACTTCAAATTTAATAATCCAAGAATATCATTACTGGCAAACTTGGACATCTTGCATATTTAACATGTGATAGGGAAGCATTACTTTATACAGAATCACATTCAACTAGCATACTAAGGGCCTACTATGTGTGAAGCTTTATGTCATGTGCTTTACTACATAACCTGACTTCTCCACTCATTAACTGTGTGAATTTAGGCAAATTACAGAACACTTCTATGCCTCAAATTCCTTAACTGACAACAATGGTGTCAATCTATTAGCTTTGTTGTGAAGACTAAATGAGACTTCCTGTTTCCAGTCAGGTATGTAAGAAGTTTGGAAATTGCCATCCCATCCTAACAAAAGCAAAAAGCTGAACAAACTCAAAAATCCACAACTCTTTTTAGATCCACAAGGGAAGTGAGGTCACTGAGCAAACAAATGCCCCCGAAGTAGAGGGACTCACAGGTGAATACAGAAAATCACAACTTCCTGGAAGAGAAACTCACAAGTAACAACCTTTGTGGGAACCAAAGGATGAGTAGAAAAACTTGAACTGGAATTGACAAATTGCTAGTCTCAGAGTGGACGAGTTTTAGAGATAAAAATTCCATGGGAATCCAGTCACCGGCAGAGGTAGGAGCATACCTTTGTATGAGTTTTACCTCTAAGAATTCTACCAGGTCCTCACAGTGAACACTGGAGAAAAATTCCCTTGAACTTCCAGCAGGATGAGATAAAAAGGAACCATTTTGAAATACACCAGAGCATTCTGTTCTTCTTCTTCTTCTTCTTTTTTCCCCAAAGTCTAAAAGTTTATTTAACAAGATCTGTCCTGAGGAGAAACTATTTAACCAGAGCCTAACCTGACAGGGTTTTAGTAGAGCCTAAGTAACCTGGGGGAAGGGAAATACCAAACTCCAGCGGGCTCTAGCTATCCATTCCACCTAAAGGGGAATGGGGGCGAACTGAGAAGCACTTGTGAAGTTCACAGTTCAAGGACACAGGCTCCTTATATGACTGAGAACTAATCACAGGACTGTGGTTGCTTCCCCTCTCCTCACACCTTACTACCACACTACTTAAGGCCCATTTACAGCAGTTCCTTTTACCTAATTCATCATGTTCAGATATCAAAAAAAAATTATAACACACAGTAAAAGGCAAAAAAAGTTTGAAGAGACGGAGCAAGCATTAGAACCACTCAGATACAGCAGGAATGTTGGAATTATCCATCCAGGCATTTAAAACAACTCTGTTTAATATGCTAAGGGCTCTGATAGATAAAGTAGACAGCATGCAAGAACAGATGGGGAATGTAAGTAGAGAGATGGAAATTCTAAGAAAGAGAAATGCTAGAGATGAAAAATACTATAACAGAAATAATGCCTTTGATGGGTTCATTAGTAAACTGCACACAGCTGAGGAAAGAATCTTTAAGCTTGAGGATATCTCAACAGAAATAAATGGAGAGGGATTCTATGTTCATAGATAGGAAGATACAATATGGCCAGTATGTCAGTTCTTCCCAACTTGATCTACAGATGCAATGAAATCCCAATAAAAATCCCAGGAAGCTATTCTGTGGATATCAATAAACTGATTCTAAGGTTTATATAGAAAGACAGAAGACCCAGAACAGCCAACACAACGTTGAAGGACAAAAATAAAGATGGAGGACTCACACTACCAACCTCAAGACATACTTGAAGCCACAATAATCAGGACAGTGTGGTATTGGTGAAAGAATGGACACATAGATAATTAGAATAGAATAGAGACCCAGAAACAGACCGACATAAATATCAACTGATCTTTGACAAAAAAGCAAAGGCATTCAAAGGAGCAAAGGTAGGCTTTTCAACAAATGATCCTGAGACAACTGGAAATCCACGGTAAAAAATGAACCTGGACCCAGACCTTACACTCGTCACAAAAATTAACTCAAATGGATCACATATGGACCTAATGTAAAATGCAAAACTATAAATCTCCCAAAAGGTAACGTAGCAGAAAAATCTAAATGATCTTGTGTTTTCCAGTGATTTGCAGATACAACACAAAAGGCATGATCCATGAAAGAAAACATTGATAAGGTGGATTTAATTAAAATAAAAATTCCTGCTTTGTGAAACACCCTGTCAGGAAAATAAAAACAGAAGCCACAGACTGGGAGAAAATATTACAAAGAACATGTCTGATAAAGGCCTATTATCCAAAATATTCAAAGAACCCTTAAAATTCAACAAAAAGAAAACAAACAAACCCAATTAAAAGATGGACCAGAAACCTTAACAGACATGGATATATAGATGACAAATAAGCATATTAAAAGTTTCTCCAAATCATACGTCACCAGAGAAATGCAAATTAAAACAATAATGAGATACCACTACACACCAATTAGAATGGTCCAAATCCAGAACAATGACAACACTAAATGCTGGTGAGGATGTGGAGCAACAAGAACTCTCTTTGCTGGTGAGAATGCAAAATGGTACAGCTGCTTTGGAAGACAGTTAAGCAGATTCTTACAAAACCTAAACACACTTTTCTTACAATACAGTAATCCTACTCCTTGGTATTTACCCAAAAGACTTGAGAACTTATGTCCACACAAAAACCTGCTCAGGAATGTTTATAAGCAGCTTTATTCATTAATTGCCAAAACTGGGAAGCAACCAAGAGTATTTCAGTAGGTGAACGAATGGATAAACTCTAGGACATCTAGACAATAGAATATTATTCAGCACTGAAAAGAAATGAGCTATCAAGCAATGAAAAGACCTGGAGCAAACTTAAATGCATATTACTAAGGAAAAGAAGCCAGTCTGTAGCTGCTAAATGTTGACATCAAATTTTTTAAAAGCCATTTTGGGCTGGGCATGGTGGCTAATGCCTGTAACCCCAGCACTTTGGGAGTCTGAGGTGGGCACATCACCTGAGGTCAGGAGCTCAAGACCAGCCTTGCCAACATGGTGAAACCCAGTCTCTACTGAAAACACAAAAATTAGCTGGGTGTGGTGGCACGTGCCTGTAATCCCAGCTACTCGAGAGACTGAGGTAGAAGAATCACTTGAACCCGGAAGGCAGAGGTTGCAGTGAGCAGAGATGGTGCCACTGCACTCCAGCCTGGGAGACAAAACAAGACCCCACCTCAAAAAAAAAAAAAAATGCCAGTTTGAAAAGGCTACAAATGTTCATGCTATGGCTATTCTGAAAATAGGCTATATACGGTATAATTCCAACTATATGACATTCTGAGAAAGGTAAAACTATGGAGACAATAAAGAGATCAGTGGTTGCCAGGGGTGAGGGGGGAAGGAGAGATAAATAGGCAGAGCACAGAGGATTATTAGGGCAGTGACACTACTCTGCATGATGTTGTAGTGGTGGATACATGTCATTACGAAATCAGTCAAATCCATAATGTACAGTACCAAGAGTGAATCCTAATGTTAACCATGGACTTTGAGTGATAATGATGTGTTAATGTAGGTTCACCAGTTCTAACAAATGTACCTCTCTGTGGGGAGATGGTGACAACTGGGGAGGCTGTGTACATGTGTGAGGTGGATGGCAGTGAGCATACTGGAAATCTGTACCTTCTAGTCAATTTCACTGTGAACCTAAAACTGCTCTAAATAATAAAGTCTACTTAAAATTTTCTTTTAAAAGCTATGAAGAATTTAACAAATGTTAAAATTTTTCCGAAAAAAAGATTAAATCTGTTAATACATGAGATGTGATTAGATCAGCACCTGGCATCTACTAAGTGCCTAGTGATCTTTTAGCCATTATCATTGCCGTTGTTACCGTCACTAAAATTATCATTGTGGGCCAAGCTTGGTGGCTCATACCTGTAATCCCAGCACTTTGGGAGGCCGAGGCAGGTGGACTGCTTGAGCTCAGGAGTTTGAGACTAGCCTGGGCAATATGGAGAAACTTAGTCTCTACAAAAATAACAAAAATTAGCCGAGTGTGGTGGTGTGTCCCTGTTGTCTCAGCTACCTGGGGGGCTGAGGCAGGAGGATCGCTTGAACCCAGGAGATTGAGGCTGCAGTGAGCTATGATTGTGCCACCACACTCCAGCCTGGGCAACACAGTGAGACTCTTTCTCAAAAAAATAAAAATAAAATAAATTTAAAAAATTATCATAGCAAATAATCCTTACTAATATGCAGAGACATGGTTATTAATACCTCCATTTTATAGAGGAGGAAAGGGAGACTCAGAAAGGTTGAGTACATTGCTTAAAGTCACACAGTTAGTGCTAGCATTGGCATAAGACTTTTGACTCAAATTCCAGTATTCTTTCCACCACTCACCCTACCTCTGCAACGAGGGGTTCTAAAATAAAAGTATCTGAATCAGCAAAGACATCTTCCTTACATTTCTAACTTCCAAGTGGCATAACAATTGTAAGTAAAATAATTTTGATCAGTAACAGCACCTCTAGAGATCCCTACTTAGAAAAGAACACCATTAATTGACAGGCATTTAGTTCAGATAGGGCAAAGTCCTATAAAGTTCTAAGCCTCTTGCTGAGTCAAGTAGCTTAGGAAGACTGGCAGATTGGAAAGAAAGAGCACAAGATCAGGTGTCAGAAACTCGGGTTGAGTCCTGACTCCCTTGCTCACTGCTCTGACATTACGGGCAAGCTACCTAAACCCTGCCTACTTAAAGTGACAACGGTGAGGATTAAATAAAGTAACGTATGTTAGTGCAATGTGAACTACAGAGCTCTGGAAAAATATAAGCTATTAATTGTCATTATCACAATCCAGATGCCAGTAAAATCTGTTTCCTATGAACATATGCTCAAAGGCAAAAGTGTCCAGCCTTTTTGAAATGATCCATTAACAGATAAGTGAACTTGAATGAAATTCCTCAGCATTTTACATCATTTCTCCATTCCTAGAAATATGAGCTAAAAAAAGAACACAGAGATGTTCAGTTAGAGACTCCAGCTCCTTTTTCTGCTTTCGGAACTCTGAAGAGTATTCAAATATTACATTCTTTCATCTCCTGACCTTCCGTATAGAAACCAGATGAGAAATATTTTTGCTCTGGGGACAAGACCCACCATTTTCATTGAACGGCACGGCTCCTAACTAGTGTAAATATTGGTTCCCTAGACATTGTAAAACCTAGGGAGAGAATGGGCTCATTTCCATGAGAAAATGTAGTACTTTCACTGTTGGCTGCGAAGCCAGGCCAAAGAGAAATCTGCAAGTCCAAACTCTCTCACCCAAATAACCAAAGCATGAATTTCTTCACTCAGGTAGAGAACTGAAGAAAAAGGGATGGATAAAATGAGTGAATGCATGTCTGCAGCGACCAATGGGGCTTCCTCTCTGCAGCAACCCCTTCCACTCCCATATTACATGTTCATTCATCTGCATCATTCATCATTTTTCTTGACTACAATTCTATTTTTCTTGTCTAACCCATCACACAATTTAAAATCGCTTTCCTATATTAATTCCCCAACTACCTATAAATAAAGAAGCTTTAGTCCCCAAAGAGCTAAATGGTAAAGTCTCCTGCCTTCTCCTCTCTGCTTCGAGAAAGCCTAAAGTCAGACCGTCAACCCTCACGTAGTGAATTTGAGGGTCAAACTCTAAAAATCCTGAATCTCTCCAGAGAAAAAGAACCAAACATTGACATTTTTGAGGAGCCATCCCCTTCCACACACAACAGATTCAGAAAAAAAATCTGGCTTGCAACTTGGTCACTCCATCGTGAGACCCAGCAACAGCCAAGCAGTCTTGGCCAGGCGCGGTGGCTCTTGCTTATAATCCCAGCACTTTGGAAGGCCGAGGCGGGTGGATCACTTGAGACCAGAAGTTTCAGACCAGCCTGGCCAACATGGCAAAATCCGCCTCTACTAAAACTACAAAAATTAGCCGGGCATGGTGGCCCACACCTATAATCCCAACTACTCGGGAGGCTGAGGCATGAATATCGCTTGAACCCAGAAGGGAGGTTTTGCAGTGAGCCTACATGGCGCCACTGCACCCCAGTCTGGGATGACAGAGCAAGACTCTGTTCAAAAACAACAACAAAAAAACCAAGCTGTTCTTATACACACAAATGCAAATCAGTTTACTGTCTCCCCATATTAAAATGTGACTATGCTACCAAAAATCAGCAAAGACATGAAAATAGGCAGAAAAAGGGAAGATTCAGAGAAAACAGAGACAGTGCAGACAGCAGAATAATTTAAAACATAAACGCAAAGAAAAAGTTCTCCAGATTGTTGTATAGGGGCTCCAGGAGAACAATCTGGGGGCGGGGGGATGGTAATGATGTGATTGAACGGTCAGGAAATATATTACATGTTTGACAAACACACTGGAGAGTTCAACAAAAAATACCAATTGGTATTAGACAAAACTAAAGACAAGGGTTATGGCCGGGCACAGTGGCTCACGCCTGTAATCCCAGCACTTTGGGAGGCCAAGGCAGGTGGATCACTTGAGGCCAGGAGTTTGAGACCAGCCTGGTCAACATGGCAAAACCCCGTCTCTACTAAAAATACAAAAAAATTAGCCGGGCTTAGTAATCCCAGCTACTTAGGAGGCTGAGGCACAAGAACCACTTGAACCTGGGGGGTAGAGGTTGCAGTGAGCCAAGATTGTACCACTGCACTCCAGCCTGGGTGACAGAGCGAGACCCTGTCTCAAAATAATAATAATAATAATAATAATAATAAAGGCAAGGATTGTCAACTCCAAGAGAAACAAAGGGCTATACAAAAAGGAAACATGATCATATTTACTGTTGGCTCAACAGTGAAAAACATTTGTTTAAATCATAGTATTATAAACCTTGACTACTAATTTAACAAAATACTGTTAAATAACTGATGAAGGTATAGATGAAAAGGAATTGTGTGGAGAGTGAGAGAGTGATCATCTTTCTCCTAAAGTCAATAAATGAAAAAAAATAGTAAATGCATATTTAAGAATAAAAGAATAAGTAGGCCAGGCACAGTGGCTCATGCCTGTAATTCCAGCACTTTGAGAGGCTGAAGTAGGAGGATAGCTTGAGGCCAGGAGTTCAAGACAAGTCTGGGCAACATAGTGAGACCCAGTCTCTATAAAAAAATAAAAATAATTTAGCTGGGTGTGGTAATGCATGACTGTAGTACTAGTCACTCAGGAGGCTGAGGTGGGAGAGTTGCTTGAATACAGGAGTTCAAGGCTGCAGGGAGTTATGATTGCACCACTGCACTCCAGCCTGGGTGACAGAATGAGACCCTGTCTCTAAAAGAAAAAAAGAAAGAAAAGAGCAAATAGCAGGGAAGGGAAACAGCCAAAAGTGCAAAAGTGTTGCTTATGAAAATATAGAAATATAATACATAAATATAATATAAAATAGGAAAGGGGCCTGAAAAGTGGAGAAAGTCACTGTTACCTTTTTAAAATAAGCCTCAGAATTTTTTTGGGGGGGCGGTTCAGATGTATTAGTATGTATTTTATTACATTAATTTAAATATATATATATAATTTTTTTTCTTTTTTCTTTTTTTTTTTTGAGACGGAGTCTTGCTCTGTCGCCCAGGCTGGAGTGCAGTGGCATGATCTCGGCTCACTGCAAGCTCCGCCTCCCAGGTTCACGCCATTCTCCTGCCTCAGCCTCCCGAGTAGCTAGGACCACAGGTGCCCGTCACCACGCCAGGCTAATTTTTTGTATTTTTAGTAGAGATGGGGTTTCACCGTGTTAGCCAGGATGGTCTCGATCTCCTGACCTTGTGATCCGCCCACCTCGGCCTCCCAAAGTGCTGGGATTATAGGCGTGAGCCACCGCGCCCGGCCAATTTTTTTTTCTTAAGAGACGAGATCTCGCTATGTTGACCAGGTTGGTCTTGAACTGCTGCACTGAAGTGATCCTCCCACTTTGGCCTGGGATTACAGGTGTGGGCCACCAAGCCTGGTCTAAAAGTATATATTTTGATGGCTAAAATTAAAATTAAAAATCTCTATGACTGCAAGATGTAATCAAAGCTGGAGGTTGGAAGAATAAAGCTCAAATAGGTAACTAGTCCCAAACCAAGTCATTGAAATCAGACACTTGTAAAAGCATGCTTTCCTCCCCCCTTTTAATTGGACCTCTTCAAAAATCAGAAGTCTTATCACCATTGCTTTGATGTTACAAATAGACTTCAACACATCTGACGGATCTTATAATTTCTCCAATTTATCACAGGAACAAAGTACTTCTCTTGCTAATATTTTCATAACTGATTAAAACCTTAATTTCTAGTATGTGCTGTCAGTCATGAGAGTCTACATGAAATGCTTTAGTCTAATCACATTAATACCCATTTTTATGATAATGTTTATACATTACACTTGATAAATATCTAAACAAAGCATAACATTTTTTCCCAATAAAGGTAACTCTTTGGAAAGACAGAACTGACTTTACGCTTTTAAAAAATACATACCAATAGACCAGGGGCAGTGGCTCATGCCTGTAATCCCAGCACTTTGGGAGGCCGAGGCGGGTGGATACCTGAGGTCAGGAGTTTGAGACCAGCCTGGCCAACATGGTGAAACCCCATCTCTACTAAAAATACAAAAATTAGCTAGGCGTGGTGACGCACGTCTGTAATCCCAGCTACTCGGGAGGCTGAGGCAGGAGAATCGGTTGAACTCAGGAGGCGGAGGTTGCAGTGAGCCGAGATCGCACCACTGCACTCCAACCTGCGCGACAGAGCGAGACTCCATTTCAAAAAGAAAAAAAAAATACATACCAATAAACCAATAGAATATATAAACCAGTTATAAACCTAAAGCTTTTACTAAAATGATTCCAAACCCTTTCACAATTTCCTTTGAAGTTTGGCTTTTATCTAACACAAGCAACACACTCTGCTCCATTAATTTTAAGTATCTCTGAACTAGACATGTTTAGGCTTAGAAATAATGAAGTTAGAGCTATTCAAACATATGCACTCATGGATAATAATTGCTAATTGGTATACACACACTCAAACCTACTTATTGTGGTTTGCTTTAAAAATAGACAAATTGATTTAATAAAAACCCGTTCAAACATGGCATTTAGGAAAAGTGATTTGCTTACCTCTGTTGGTTTGTAGCAGTCTACAAGAGCTTCCTAGAATTAAACACACAGAAAATCAGTTTTATTATTTTAAAATTCAGTATTATTTTTAAGGCAAAATTAAAAATCATTTTATATTCATAGTATTATTTTATAATGGTAAATCAAGATTTCATACTATCTAGAAACACACTTCATTTCAGCACCAGTTGGTAGTCTGAAGATAGAAAATGTTTAACCTTCATAAATTCTTCAGCCTGCACACACATGTGCTACATAAAAGTTTTTTGAACAGGAAAAGATTTATTTATTTTTTTTTTTTTTGCTACCATAGCATTGAAAACAAAATATAACCTTTGACCAGTTTTTTTTTGTTTGCTTGTTTGTTTGTTTTGAGACAGAATCTCGCTCTGTCACCCAGACTAGAGTGCAGTGGTGCGATCTCAGCTCATTGCAACCTCTGCCTCCCAGTTCAAGTGATTCTCCTGCCTCAGCCTTCCGAATAGCTGGGACTACAGGTGTGCACCACCACGCCCGGCTCGTTTTTGTATTTTTAGTAGAGACAGGTTTTCGCCCTGTTAGCCAGGCTGGTCTCGAACTCCTGACCTCAGGTGATCCACCCGCCTTGGCCTCCCAAAGCACTGGGATTACAGGCGTGAGCTACCATGTCCGGCCCCTTGACCAGGTTTTGAATGCCTTGCTGAGGAAAAAAGCTTCTTTTAAAAAAGGACAGGGATGCTCAAGCATCCATTAGGTTGCAGACTTCAGAGAGATGTGGACTAATTTAGTAGCTCAAATCCAGGATGGCCTTCCATAGGAACCAAATCCCCCTTTCCAGTTTTCCTTCAATTAACTGGATATAACCCAGCAGGATCCAAATGGTTTCAAACCCACTCCTCTGGTCAATGACTTTTCACCTCCTCTGTATGCACACGCGCATGCACACACCTTTCCTTTGACTGGTGGATATTCAAGTTGAGCCAGCCTGTGCAAGATGGTGGCATCCACACTGCACTCAGGAAGCAAGGGGTTTAAGTGCAATGCAGCCATAAACCAGCTTGGGTCCTCACCTGGGAACTGGTGGAGGGGGGGTGGGTGATGATAGCTTAAAAACTCCTTTCAAGTTCTCAATTTTAAGTAAACTCTGTTATGTCATTACATTTTCTATAGAACTGATACCTGTGCTATCTTTTTAAAATTTTATAACTAGGATGCTATTGTCTCCCAGCTAAATCTACCAAGAAGAAATGATTGTCATAATTGAGACTGTTCACCACTCAAGGGACGCTAGTAATGACTAATGCATTAAACAGACTAATACATTAAAATGTGCCCTTTGATTGCCGTAGTGGCCATTTGCCATTTGTGGTCACCAATAGCCATTAACAGTAATTATCAGTGGACATTAAGAACAATGGCAAGTCAAAAGTTAATTGGTTTTAGAAACTCCCAAATGCAGATTTAAAAATGATAGATTTGACCTCCTGTGGGAAGGGAAATAAGTACTGTACTTTATTGCTGTCCACTAAGGAAATACTAGACATCTCAATATCCATCATTGTACTGGAATGCTATGAGGTGAGCACTGTCTACGAAGAGATCGTCTACTAAATAGAATTATGTCATAAGGAATCATATTTAGAAATTAATTTCATGAATGACACAGTCCAAACCTGTGAGACCAGAGCTCTAGGCTTGGATATTCCAGTGCTAGCTCAGTCCCTCTCTTTCTCGTACAACTGTGGGGCATCACTTCCCTTCCCTGGCAAGTGGATCTTTGGAAGCAGAATCAGCTGTTTCTCCCAAGAAAATGGGGCTGGAGAAAGTTATACCCATAAGGCGCTTTGAAAATGGACTATAGTCAAGAGCTGCTTTATCCTCAGAGAGGCAGTTTAAGAGGGTGAACACTTAGCAGCCCATTGCTTTCCTCTCTGCAAACGGCCATGGCCCAGGTCTTGGTGCCAACACCACCACAGGGCGGAATCAGTTGATGCCAAGCTCTGGAGACTCAAGTAGACTCTCAAGTGTCCATGATTAGAAGGTTCTCAATTTTGAAAACTGCTTACCTGTAATTTTGAAGCTCTCTCTTCATCACTGTCTGCATCAAGAAGATCATCAATGTCAATTTCTACCTCTGGCATTTCTTCTTCCTGGGGGCAGTGGGAGGATATGAAGGCATTTAGTTTAGTAAGAAACCTAACTGTACTCCACCAGTTAGGTTAAGGTGAACAAACAACTAGATCATCAATTGAGAAAGGCTTACAGATAAGCAGGGGGAAGGAGAGGCTAGGGGGAGAGGAAGGAAGGAAAGAGAAGAAAGGGGAAACAGGATGAAGGGGTAAAGAGGAGAAGAAGGGAAAAGACAGGAAAAGGGAAGGAGGGATGGGGACAGATGAAGAAGGGAAATGAAGGAAGGAAGGAAAAGGAGAGTAGGGGAAAAGAAGAGAGGGAGGAGGGGGAGCAAAGGAGAATTAAGAGTCACAAAGCCATAAAAGTAATCTTTCAAAAAATGAGAATTTTCTACTTTCTAGCATTAAGCTGCATCTGTAAGTATATAAGGGGAGACTGGCAGATGATAGGGCCGGGAGATGGCAGTTTCCTATCTAATCACCCTTTGCTGGGTGATTACCCCAATCTTTATTTGGGGGTCCACATCTTCCTTCACAGCTCTGGGTCTATGGAAAACCTGATTCCACCATGGGATTTGGGGCATCAGTATGGCTTTAGCCCCAGTTACTGATTTAAGAGAAGACACGTGGTCCAACTAAGAACTAAGGGGGCTCTGGGAAAAGGCACTGTTTTTACAAGAACGTCCCCTTCACTCCCTCTGAACTGAGGAAGTGTGGCACCAGAAATTACCAGTGGCTACCATACAACCCTGAAGAGAGGCTGAGTTTTGGATGAGGCTGACTCCACAGTGGGCAGAGCTGAAGAGAATAAGAAAACAGGGTTCTAGATAAAATCACCACATCCCTGTGTCAAACCACCTCTGAAGCCTACCCATCAGTGAGTGAGTCAACCCCTTTCATTGTTGCAGCCAATGTGGGTCTAGTTTAATATTCCTGCCACCAAAGACCTCTAGCCCAAAAAGAGGGAAGAAGGGCCAGATGGATTTGGTGAAAGACCCCACTAATTTGGAATCTGAACTTCAAAGGAGATCTTGGCTATTTCTCATCTCTTCTGTTACCTAAGTCTTCTCTATACTCCTCAGAGTAGCATTTTAAAATGTCAAAATTGAGGTGGCTTGGGATGGGAGCTGGCCATGCCAGAAATTCCAACCATGTGATTACAGGGTTGGAGCTTTGAGCCAGGGGATATCAGCCCAACCTGTGGGGTGGGGTAGGGTGGGAGGCTGGAGACTGAGTTCAGTCACATGGCCAACGATTCACTGAATAACATCTATGATGAAATCCCAATAAAAATTCTGGACACTGAGGCTTGAGGGAGCGTCCTGGTTGGTGAACACAGAGGTGTGCCAGATTCTATGGGGACAGAGCCTGGAACCCGTGCATTTGGGACCCTCCCCTGAGGCCTTGCCCTATGTGTCTCTTTGTTTGGTTGGTCCTGATTTGTACTCTTTATAATAAAACTGTAATTGCAAGTAAAAAAAAAAAAAAAAAAAAAAAAATGTCAAAATAAAACAGCATTTAAGAGAGTCCTGCAATTTTGCATTTCATCAGGAGTCACCGCAGCCCAACTCCTTCCAGCCACAGGGATGGCTGAGAAGCATCTGCAGGAGCTAGAGAGAAAGGTGTGCATGGGGACACTGGGGACACCTGGGCATTCCCTGGGTGTGGCCTCTCTGCGTCTTGGCTCCAAGAGCTGTTTGCCTTGGCTTCCCAGGAGAGGCTGACTTTCTGAATATTTCCTTCCTACTAAAGTGCATTTATTCAGTAATAGTACTCAACCTCGTGTGTGTGTGTGTGTGTGTGTGTGTGTTACAACACAAAAACGAGGACCCTAGTATACTGAGGAAGTCAAGGAATATGATACACTATCCTTGCGGACATTTACTCCAAGAACAGACCCTCAATGGGCAGGAAAATTCCAGAAACAACCTCTCTAGTGATTTATTCCTGTTTCTGCGGAGAATTTCCGTTTTGATCCTTTGCTTGGCTCTTAAGGGGAAAAATCCACTTCAAAAGCAGTATTTATCAATGTGAATGTTCTAGATCTCATCTGTGCTGTTCTGCCTAATGGAAGAAAGATTTTGTACTCCTCGACATAATTTTCATATTTGTACTTAACAATCATGTAGCTATTAATAGAAGCAGATGATGTAGAAACAGGAAGGTGAAATGCTTTGATGATAATACAGCTGAAGGATGACCTTTCGATGGCTAGGAGCATCGTTGTGCAAACATCACAGAGTGAACTTACACAAACCTAGATGGCGTAGCCTACCACACACCCAGGCTGTATGGCACAGCCTATATTGCTCCTAGGCTATAAACCTGGACAGCATATTACCATACGGAATAATGTAGGCAAAGGTAACACAGTGGGAAATATTTGCGCATCTAAACATAGAAACAGTACATTAAAAATAGGGTATTATAATCTTATGGGACCACTGTCATATATGCAGTCCATTGTTGACTGAAATGCTGTTATGCGGTACGTGACTGCACTTGCCAGCTACACCACTGTAGCTCCTTAAATCACAGCTAAGGGAGTTTGGTGTCTGCAGTTTTTAAAGGAAATGAAAGAACAATTAGTAACTAATGCCCTCCTCAGAACAGCACAGCAATGGGTTTTTCTGCAAATATTATTCAAATCGTTTTGACGCCAGCCAAGTTAGGCCAAACAGGCTTTGACTTGCATAGCAGTGTAGAGCCTCGCCCTACACAGTAGGCATCTTCAATTAGGCATCTTCCCCTTAGGACTGTGCACGGCTCTCCGTTAGGTATTGCACTGACCCATTTTCCTCAACCCCTGAGATCTGGGCTGTCCCATATGGTAAGCACATGTGGTAAGCACATTTGAATACATTAAAATGAAATACAATTCAGTTCCTCTGTCGCAATGACCACATCTCAAGTGCTCAATAGCTACACGAGGCAAGTGGCTACTGCGCTGGAAAGCACAGATGGAGAGCGCTTGCATTGAAGCAGAATGCTCTATTGGACAGTGCTACCCTGGAGTACACTCACCCTCTGGCCCAGAAGTTGGGAAGCAAAGCCCCTTCCCCTCTCAAAGGGGCTTGACAGGAGTAAAGAAAAAAATGCCAGGCATCTCAAAGTCACTCCTACTACCTAAGGGCATGTGATGAGAAACCCTGAGCTTGGTTTTACCAGCCAGAAAGCTGATGCAAACAAAGCCCAGATCTCAAGGGGTGGGGAAAACCTCAAGTGACTGAGTCATCATAACAGCCATTAGGCATCTGCACTTTTTACCAACCTATGCTGCTTCTCAGAAATCCCACCCTGATTTATCAGAGGCATAGGAAGAGAGAGGCATCCTGCTCCCAGCTCAGCATGCGTCCTGGGTGTTCTGAATGTCAGTGAGGCTGAAACAAAACCCAGGTAAGAAGAACATAGAGACCCAGAGGCTCTTGAGGGAGAGTCCTGGGAAGCAAAGACAGCACCTAGTACCGAGTAGAGAATCCTGTAAATTGGTACTTAATATTCTTAATGAGAAGTATGGAAATATTCTAAATTTGATTGAAGTCCTATTTAACTTTATCTTCTGTATGCTGATCTTACAGCAGTATCACTGAATGACCTTAGTGATAGATCAAATCACTTACAAAGGAGGGAACATGCCCATGGCCCACCATGATGTCCCAGAGCTTAGTTGTGTTTGGGCATTTTCTCACATTAAAGATGTGTCCCTAAACAGTGGCTCTGGTGACAAAAAGTAAAACAACTGTCTTCAGAGCTGCTGGGGAAAGTTATCAGCTACACCCTGCCCCACATTAGTGAGAGGCCCTCCTGTTGTTACCCATAGCATGAGGCCCTGGATCACCTCTACATGTCTTTCTTGTCGTACATTTGTTGAGAACCCAGAGTCCACAGCGTGCAAGGCACTGTGTGTCAGCCACACTGAGGCCCTGGCACTGGGAGACGGGCTGTATAAACACAGCTCTGACAAACACAATGACATGCAATGGCCCCAAAGCCACAGACAAACCTGAAGTGCTTTAGTGATTCAGGGAGAGAGAAAACTCCGCCAGGGGCAGGCAAGGAGGTTGCACATAGGAGGGAGGAGGTGAACTGGCCTTGTGGAATGACGGGATTTGAACAGCTTTAGAGGGAAGGGAGAGCACTCCCAAGAGGCAAAATGGTAGCAGGAGGCAAAAAGACAAGATGAGTTCTAAATGTGGGTGTAGAAAGGTCCTTGGCCAGGAAGCCAGTCAGCTCTGGGCTGCAAATATGCATGTCGATGGGGGTCAGACAGGTGACAGAAATGGGGCAGGCTGACGGGCCAGACAGTAGAGTGAGGAGTGCGGCAAACTGGAGAAAACACGGCCCGAGGGAAAGCAGCAGGGAACACGTCATTCCCACCTCCTGTTACCTTCTAGGAATATGTGCTCAGTGCTGCTGGATTTTCTACGTTTTCAGGAATAACTGAAAATAGAGTTTTTTAATGTAAAAAATTCCAATTTTTAAAGCTGTCTGGCAACTTCTTAAAATATTGTGTAGGATAAACAAAACCCATTGGCCCATAGGCTGCCAGTTCCCCTTGTCCTGCAGAGACTGTCACCACTGAAGGCTCCATGGTTCCAGAACAAGACAGGGGAATGACAGAAGGAAGAGCTGGCCACACTGCAGAGCCCGGAGCCCGGGGTAACAGGGAGGAGGCAGGAGGCTGTGGGAAGGCCATGTATCAGGTGCGAAGCAACAGGGCTTGAAGATGATCCTGGCAAGAATAAGATTTTAAAATAGCGATAATAGGGAGGAATAAACAGATGGAGTTTGGAGATGAACTGGATGAGGGATGAGGGGGAAAGAAAAGGTAAAGATGAGATCCAGGTTCTGAGGCTGAGAGGTTTTGGAAAAGGACAGTAATGATGGGACCACACTGGGGCCCTGAAGTCACCTCACAAACCAACACGCAGTGCAGTCTTGGCCATCACAAGCCCCCCTGCCCCAACTTGCAAGCAGCTGTGGGACCCCACACTGCCACTGCACTGGGAAGTGCGGCAGAACCTGGCGCTGGGCATGCCACGGATGAAGCTCAGAACAGGCTCAGGTACCAGGATGCAGAAATGCAAGCAAAGCAGGGTCCTGAAACACAGCTGGCCCGAAGTGACAACACACACACACACACACACACACACACACACAAATATATACACAAACATACACAAATATATACACATACACACACATGAATACACACAATCCACACCACTCATACACACATGCACACACACATACACAAACATATACACAAACATACACACAGATGAATACACTCCACACCATTCATACACTCACATCCACACACACACACAAATATATACACAAACATACACACACATGAATATAAGCACTCCACACCACTCATTCACATGCATGCACACACAAATATATATACAAACATACACACACGAATATACACACTCCACACTACTCATACACTCACATGCACACACACACAAATACATACACATACACACACGGATACACACACTCCACACCACTCACATGCACACACACACACACAAATATATACACAAACATACACACAGATGAATACACACACTCCACACCATTCATACACTCACATCCACACACACAAACATATACACAAACATGCATACACATGAATACACACTCCACACCACTCATACACTCACATGCACACACACACAAATATATACACAAACATACACACACATGAATACACCCATTCCACGCCACTCATACACACACATGCACACATACACACATACACAAATAAACACACAGATACATACACACACTTCTAACTAGCCAGAAAGTTTACACTGTCAGCCCTGTCCAATGTCATGTTAGCTTTTAAAAAATATAAACATTCACCCCTGCCCACAGCAGTGAAGGGAGCAGGCAGGAATGTTCAAGCTAAAACTTCACCTGAAAATGGATCATGGTCTCCAAGCTCTAGGAGACATAGCTTAGCAGCTCCCTGAAAATGACTGTGGCTAACAGCTCTCATCTGTCTCCATTTCAAAATACGGATGGCAACGTAACATGGGATTAAACTCCTGTGCAAATTGTGGCAGCTGATGGAGAAACGTGGGGTGGCAGGGGTGGGGAGTGGCAAATGTCAGCTTATTATGGCCTGTTCAAACACTCATCTGAACAATAGCCACAATTTCTTATAGCTCATCTTTCTATAGGCCTATGGGAGAAAACTGGCATAGGAAGCATATAAAAAGAACTGAATCCTTCGGATTATGTGAGCTCTCTATGAAAACATTTACATCTCATGTTTTCATTGTAATGACAATCCAAAATAATTCCTGTAAGCAAGCACAGTCTAAGAATAGTCTGGACAGCCGTGCTATAACCACGCTGTGCCGGGCTGCTCTGTGTTTACACATTGGCATCAAGCAGAATTATGTTAATTGTTGTGGCTAATGAGAAAAAAGCCACAGGGTAGATTTAATATATAAATGACTCATTCACGCCAAGTGAAGCCAAACGCTATCACTCAAAGGACACTGAGCGACAGCAATCTGTACCTAATTCCTGTGACAAAAGGAGTGAAGCCAGCCATCACAGCAAAGGGATGTTGTGCATTTGAGTTTCATTAGCTGGTACTTTAGGTTTAATTTGCAATTTGGATGTGATTTTCATAACCTTAGCATAAGGAATTTATACCCAGTTTTAAGTGGTATATATTTCAATAATATAACATTAAATATTTAAATCAGCCCTGGAATCTGCAAAAAAAAATGTTCTCACTTAACAAGGGGCCCAACCTACCCTATGACACATCGCTATATAATGTCAGAACACTGGGGATAAAGGGAGGATCCTGGAAGCTTTCAGAAGAAAACCAGCCACACATGGAAGACAGAGAATTAATGTCAGTGGGTTTCCCTGTAGCAACAGAGCATGGAAGCCAACAGCAAGTATTCCAGAAACCCGAGAGGAAACCATTTCCAACCTCAAGGCCTACATCCTCCTTGCTATGGTTTGAATGTGGTTTGACCCCTCCAAAGCTCAGGGTGAAATTTGGTCCCCAGGGCAACAGTACTGAGTGAGAAGTAATGGGAACTTTCAGAGGTGATTAGGTCATGGGGGCACACCCTCATGCGTGCATTAACACTGTTCTCTAGAGACTGGGTTGGTTCTCATGAGGCTGGTTGTTATAAGTGGGTCAGCCCCCTTTGCCCCATCTCTTTTTTCAAGCGCTCGCCTGCCCTTCCAGTTTTCTGCCATGCTATGACACGGGATGAAGGCTCTCACCAGAAGCCAACCAGATATGACCCCTCGTCCTTGAACTTCCCAGGCCTTGAGGTTGGAAATTGTTTCCTCTTGGGATTCTGGAATCCCTGCTCTTGGCTTCCACTGGGAAGCCTGCTGACATTGATTATCTTCCTCCGGAACTAAAAGAAATAAATTTATTTTCTTTATACATTACCCAGTCTGTAGTCTTCTGTCACAGCAACAGAAAATGAACTAAGACATTCCCAGACTATCTATCAAGAGTAGAGAAAAAAACCATAGACATTTTAAGACACATTAGGTCTTACATCTTCATGTATTTATCCTATTTTGGGAAGGAGTGCTCCAGCAAAACAGAGAAATAAACTTTGATTTTCTTATATCCTCTACAGTTGTGGCTCATGAAGGCCAGAGGGCATGTCCCCAAATCCAGATTGAGGAAGGTACATGGGACGCCAGAGGGAAGAACGAAACAGACGGAGGCTTGACAAGCTGGGAGCACGCAAGGCATGGAGATGAGCCTGCCTGATGCGAACCGAGGGCCCAGCCCCACCGGGCACCCATCTGCACAGGTGGCCAGGCCATTTAGAGTGGCTGGGGTAGGATGGCCTCACCTTGGGCCTTAGACAGAAGTAATATGGGTAAACAAGCATATGCCTTTCCAGTGGGATCCCATATGACCAGTATTTCCCTAATACACACGTGTTTTTAAAGTTAAACAAATGGCTAAAGCTTGCTTAGAGCCAGAGAGCAAAGTCCTCCCAAAGCCCTTTTTAAAAACATCAAAATAGGCCGGGCACAGTGGCTCACGCCTGTAATCCCAACACTTTGGGAGATTGAGGCAGGCAGATCACGAGGTCTGGAGTTCAAGAACAGCCGGACCAACATGTTGAAACCCCGTCTCTACTAAAAATACAAAAATTAGCCGAGGATAGTGGCACATGCCCTTAATCCCAGCTACTCAGGAGGCTGAGGCAGCAGAATTGCAGGAACCCGGGAGGCAGAGGTTTCAGTGAGCCGAGATCGTGCCATTGCACTCTAGCCTGGGCAAGAGAGCGAGACTGTCTCAAAAAAATAAATAAATAAATCAAAATAGCCTGACTGAACCTGACTCCATGGTGAAGTGAAGGAATGTGTTACATAATATTTACAGGAATCGCCTTTCTTGTCACCCAGGAGAGCAGGTCCTGACCTACCTATATCCTACAAAGGTTCACTTCCGAGGCACTGACGCAGATGCAAACAACAGCTGCGGCAGAGAGGAGAGCCCCCGGCAGGGACCATCCCCACGCCCCGTATAGAACGCCTCCCTTTCCTCCTGCTCATGAAGACACATTCCAACACAAGTGAGCAGAAGTGGCATTATCTCACAAATCAACACTGTAAAACAAATACCAGCGCTCACACATGAAGATGCACATCACGGGTTACATCAGATTATTCTAGAACTAGGCACATCTACATCAGGATCTCAGAACACCAGGCAAACCCCTGCAGCACTGATTTACTGAGCACCTACTACCTGCCAGGCACTGTCCTAGATGCCAGTGTTAAGGAATAAACAATTGACAAAAATATTTGCTCTCGTGGAGATTAAACTCTAACAGGGGAAGACAGACAATAAACAAATAAGTACAATATGTAGAGTGGCAAAGGTTGATAAATATTTTGCAGAAAAATTAGGCAGGGGAGACAGATAGGGAGTACGGGGGCTGGAATTTTAAATCGGGCAGTGACAGGGTAAGGCTCAGTGAAAAAGGTGTCTGATTAAAGACACAGCATCAAGAGAAAACACATAATGCCAGGCTGTGTCTAAGAAGCTGCCAGGAGCCCGGGGTCACTGTAGCAGAGTCGGGGCCATGGTGCAGGAAGCGACAGAGCATGTGGAGACTCAGAGGCCCCTGTAAAGCCTCTGACTTGTACCGTGAGCAAGAGAAAAGCCATTGATGGGTTCTCATTCTTTCCGAGGCAGGATGGGTTATGGTTTACCTGTTAGAAAGGAGGGCATACGCGAAAAGACCACTTAAGAGGCCACAGAAATAAGCTGGGAAGAGAAGACACTGGCTTCAACTACGGGGTAGCATGATATATATTTCTTTTTCTTTTTTCTTTCCTTTTTTTTTTTTTTTTTTTGAGATGGAGGCTCGTTCTGTCGCCCAGGATGGAGTATAGTGGCACTATCTCAGCTCACTGCAATCTCCGCCTCCCAAGTTCAAGGGATTCTCCTGCCTCAGCCTCCCAAGTAGCTGAGATTACAGGTGCCTGTCACCACACCCAGCTAATTTTTGTATTTTCAGTAGAGACAGGGTATCACCATGTTGGCCAGACTTGTCTAGAAGTCCTGACATCAAGTGATCTGCCCACCTCAGCCTCCCAAGCATGATATATATATTTTGTTCTTACAAACGAACTCTTATCTGGGTCACTGCTGATCCAAACCTCAGAGAGCAAAGTGGTGTTTCAAGAGCTCCACCAGGTACTGTAGTTGGGTGAGCCATTTAGCACTTTGCAAAATCACAAGTACCAAGCTCACACCTATGCAACAGCAGCAGCAGGCCAGTGTAATGGGGGTGTGAGCCACTGACAATGCAGACCAGGTGGTAAGAGAAGTACCCAGGGGCTCTTGGTCCCAGAAGTTCAGTGAGGCTGCTAGACGCTGACTAAGCCCAGGCTGAACTGCCTGGGGGCGGCGGCAAAGCAACAAGGAACTAGGCTGAGGAGGTCTTTTCTAGGTCCTGAACCCACCCACCGGGCAGGTTTCTCTTTCCCACCCACCAGAGAAGTTGCCAGTATCACTGGCACCCAGGGCAGGCTTAGTTCGTGCCCCCAAATCTCTCCCCTACATTTAGCAAATGAATATCTCTGGAGAGATTATCAAAGTGCTCCAGACACAGTTTAACAAAAAAAAAAAGACTGAGTTGGAGCAGAGGTTGTGTTCTATGCCCAGCCTTGATCTCAAAGGGCTCAAGAGGCCACTTCCTCCTGCGATGGGAGGACCCTAGGGAGTCTGGTGAACAGAGCACAGCATGGGAATAAAGTGACTGAAGCCTCCGACTTCCCATGTATGCCCCAGGCTGCCCTGCTTCTCAGCACAGAGGAGGTCCCTTGGGTAGGGACCAAGTGGTGTTATGCTCAGAGCATGGAGTTTGAAGAGAGGCAGGCCCAGGTTTCAATTTCATCTCTGCCTCTGACAACCCATGAGAGCTGGGGCAGGGTAATGCATCCCCTAACCCTTAGTTCCCATACCTGTAAAATGGGGACTGCTAGCTAATTCTTGGGGCCGGATAGAAATCTGGCACAATCAGGCCCAGGCATGTTGTGCAAACTCAATAAATGGCGACAGGACCTCAGTGGGTACTAAGTTGACTGGGCACATCCGATTCCTCTTCAAATAAATAAATATTACATGTAAATGTCTCTTCCAGGGAATCTCGTACTCTTGATGCCTGAAAATCGTTAAGTGAAGACTTATCACATTACCAATTTGTTCAAAACCACAGCATTCAAAGAGAAAAAAAGAAAAGAAAATGTCAGCAAAAAAACCCAGATGCAGAGCTTCCTGGAGACAATCACACTTTGCTCTGCTTATGAACACTAAACACGCACAGCTGGTCGTTAACAATGCCCCAGTGACGAGAAAGTCGGCAGGTTGGTCCTCATAAGGCAAGTGAAAATAAGTGACGGCTGAGACAGTTGATAAAGATGGCAAGGACAATCTTCTAAGCCATGGCATAAATGAGGACACTGAGAACACCTTGAAAGCACTGGACACAGTGGCCAGATGGCCACCACCCTCACGGCTCCTGTGCTGACAGCAGCCTCTCTTCTCAGGACCCTTCTTTCCTTGTGCAGCACCTACATGAAGATCCCCGGAAGGGAGAAGAACACCATGCAGAAGCTACAGGTTTGGTGCTGGTCCTGGGCTACAGGCAATGGATAAGAACACTGGGAAAGAATAAAGGAAGGGCTGGCGCCACCCAAGGACAGAGCAGCATCAGTCCAGCCTGTCTCTAAGAAGTCACACCTGTCTATGTCTTGCTTCCCATTAATTTAGGGATTGAGCCTGAGCTGTCTCTGATAGAAGATGGTCCACATCCAGATTTGCAGTGGAAATGCTTAGGGCCAAGCAGAATTCTCTTAAGACCGGAAACACTTGAATTACCTGATGATGGAATAAAAGCAGTGGGCAGAAGCCTGTTCTAGCCAATTCTTGGAGAGAAGACGGTTCCCCCCTGCACTATCAACTGCTTATGAATGAGGCATTCGGGGTTGCCGCAGTGTTAGATTTCCTAACACAGAACACGAAATCCAGACTGTTTCGCCTCTTGCCTTGGGAAGGCTCCTAGATCAGCAATGGCCAAATATGTCCAGTACTGGCAGGTGCACAGAAGCCTGAGAAGATGATACGGAAAAGCCACTTGGAAGACACTGAGAGGAAATTGTGAATCCCATCGCAAGGCCTCCAGCCAGTGAGCAGACACACTGCACTTGGAGTATAAAAGACCATTGCTGATATGGGCCATCAAGCATGAAAAGACACGAAGGACCCTTAAATGCAGATCCCTAAGTGAATGAAGCCAAAATGGAAAGGTGCCATACTGCATGAGTCCAACTACAGGACGTTCTGGAAAAAACTAAAATATGGAGATAGTAAAACCATCAGGGATTGCCAGGGGCCAATGAGGAGAGAGAGATGACTAAGGCAGAGCACAGAGCAATTTTCAGGCCAGAAAACTTGTATGATCTTGTAAGGGTGCATCTATATCATCATACATTTGTCAAAACCCAATTAGAGAAAAATGACACACAACCCCAGAACCCACAGGATGTACAACACTAAGAGTGAGTCTGAATAGAAATGATGAGCTTTAGCTAATAATAATGTAGCAAGATTGTCTCAGCAATTGTAACCAAGATACCACACTAATGCAAGATGTTAAGAAAAAGGGCAACTGGACTGGAGGGAGGAGAAAGAAAGGGGTAGATGAGAATTCTCTGTGCTTTTGGCTCAATTTTTCTGTAAATCTAAAATGCTTTTAAAAAATTAAGTGATTAAATTAAAACAAAACAAAACAAAAGACCAAGACTAATGTGTTGGCGGTGGCTGAACCTGGGAAAGTGAGGGCCAGGCCTTCCTGTGACTGGCTCTGCTGGTTCTTCTTACAGCCGAGGGCTGGGCAAAAGGTCCAGGTGTGAGTCACACAATGACATTCGGCCAACTGAGGCACACCCAGGTCCTCAGCTTCAGCCCTGAGACCAGGCCAGGCTGTGTGGGAGGGCACCATGGGGAGCCTCCCAGAGAAGAGCCTGCAGGGCTGTCCCGGCAGCAAAGGAGCGGCAAAGTCAGCCAAAGCCTCTTCTGCCCAGTGGGAATTCCAGCTCTTGGTTGAGAGGAGCCAGGGTTGCTGCTGACAAGACACGGACCTGCCCCAAACCTAAGAACAGCAAGGGCGCCAATGAGAGAGGGAGAAGCAAAGCCAGACGCCAGGACAGCCTGAGGCAAGGAGGTGTGGGCTTGATCTGGGAAAAGCCAGCCGGGGCCAGACAGTGCCTCTTCCGTGGGGCCCAGCCTGCATGACAGAGTGGGGGTACAGCGGAGGGACAGAGAGACTAACAGAGACTCAAGGCTGGCAAGCCTTGTTGGGGGGTGGGCACCCACCAGGGATGTTCTGCATAAGGATGAGAAACTTGCTAGAACATTCCTTGCACTACCTTCTTCACACCACACAGCAGAGAGGGGAGAGAGGAGCTCACGCTTGATGCAAGGCTACACCAGGGTCAGAGGGCAGGCCCCCTGGGCACACAGGCCCAGCTGCCTCTGGTCTTAGGGAATGAGGCCAGTCCAAAATAAAGTCATTTAACCAGAGCTGCCTTGTGAAATGAGCAGACCAAAGGGCATGCTTCTTTGTAAATTATTACCATAATCGTTTACGTGTAATGCGTGTTTATGCAGTCAATGTGACGGTTCATGGAATACCTCACTCCTGACCCCTCCTCTCCCTGTCGCCACCATCCAATCCATCACTATAACTATGAATTCTATGGCTTACTGTCTCCTGAACCTGCACTTTGCACCACCTCCACCGCCCCCCTAGTGAAAGCTAAATCATCTTTTGCATAAGCTGTAGCAGGAGCCTCTTAACTGGCTTCCATAAACTCACCGTCATTACTCCTCCATCCCAGTTTCCACTCTGTAGCCAGAGCAGCAACTTTAAGAACACAGATCTGCCATTCAACAGCTTAGAACTCACGGGTGGCTTCCTACTAGTCTTAGGACCAACATTCTTACCTCTGCCTGGAAGGCTTCCCCTGCTGGGCTCCCAGCCTCCTCTCCATTCAATGCCTCATCCCAACTCCCTGAGCTCTAGCTCTGCTGGTCTCCTCCGATTCCTCAGGACAATCCCCAGCCAGGCCTCCACAGGGCCTTTGCAAGTGCTGGGTGCATGTGTAGGACACTCTTCTTGTTATCTCATGTCAGCCATCACTTCCTAAAGCAAAATGTCTTCGCCAGACTTGTGATGAGGTCAACCTCCCAGCCCTGGAAACTCAGAATGCCCTGCACCTCTCTTTCGCTGCACTTTCCACACTCTTCCAATTCACATTTCTCAGTCTCCCTCCCCATACTGGAGGACCAAGAGCAGTGCCTGGGACAGTGCCTGACACATGGCCCCGATAATCATTTTGTAAATAAAATAACAAATAATTCCCTGAGGTGGGTATTATCGTCATCTCTATTTACAGATGGAATGTCTGAGTATCCTGCCCAATAGGGCTGATTGCTTCCTTAGTTCCAAACCTGGACAATCTGACCTCAAAATGTATGGCCCCTACAACTTGTGCTGTGTGCCTTTCAGGATGCAGCATGGCTGGGGAATGATTTCTCCCCTTTGACTTCCGTGACTTTTGGAGCAGCAAGGGAGGAGAGCAGAGCCCTTCAGACGTGCAGCTCCAGGCACCCAACACATTCAAGCCCTGGTATCCACAGCCAGCTGGAGCCCGGGAAACTCCATGGAAACTTAGAGGATGATGACAGCTTTCATACACTCAGGGGACCACACTCCCTGTGAGGCAGATATGAATGGATTCGGGCTCTCAGTGAAGACTTGGAGGAAAGAAGCAAGTTTGGGAGTAACTAGTCATTTCTGGAGAACATGTTAATCCCCCAGCTGGAGGTCTGGGCCTCTCCTGTTACAAATGTAGGGGATATGGCTGCTTCTAATCTTGCTCTTTTGCAGACCTGTTACAGAGGAGGCCACAGCTGCACCTCGGGGTGTGTCCAAAGGGAAGGGAGCCAGGGGCAGGGCCATGAGACACATCACTGTGTCTCCTGCTCCAGTCTCCACTCAGCAGTGGAAAAGGAGCACTCCCCAGACTGAGAACAGGAGCTGGCCGGTTCACCTTAGGGTGAGGACGAACCTAAGTCTGCAGACTTGGTTAAGGAAGGGTTGGATGCAAGATCACAACGGAGGGAGAAAAGGGAGCTGTCCCAGAGAGGCGAGCAATTCAGACCCCGGCACCATGAGAGGTAGCTAAGACTACTGCCAATCTCCAGGGCTCAAATAGAGTCTATTTAAAATCCTGTACTTCTGAAAGTTAACTGGTTTTTCATGGTACATCCTACAGGTGTGTGTGTGTGTTGTGTGTGTGTGTATATGTGTGTGTCTGTGTGTGTGTGTATATATATATATACATCTATAAAAGCCCTCAAATATTAATATATCAACTGGTTTCAATAATGCTACCAAAAATGTAAGGTGTTCTTCAAGATTAATGTTTAAGTGTACCTAGGGGATTACACGAGGTGTGACAAAAATTAAAGTGTGAAGCACCCCAAGTGTAAGAAAGTGGAAATGAGACAGAGTTACTTTCCTCGTTGTTTATTCCTCACTTGGAAAATCCATTTCCAGAGCATATCTGACAGTCCATCTGCGGTGCTCTAACAAAATACCAAAGTCTGGGTAATGTATAAAGAACAGATTTTTTTTTTTTTTAGAGACAGGTTCTCGCTCTGTCACCCAGGCTGTGATATAGTGGCACAATCATAGCTCACTGTAACCTTGAACTCCTGCGCTCCAGTGATTCTCCTGCCTCAACCTACTGAGGAGCTAGAACTGCAGATGCGTGCCACTAAGCCTGGCTAATGTTAAAAATTTTGTAGAGACAGCATCTCACTATATTGCGCAGGTTGGTCTTGAACTCCTGGGCTCAAGCAATTCTCCCACCTTAGCCTCCAAAGAGCTGGGATTGCAGGTGTGAGACACCATGCCTGACCATGAACAGAAATTTTTTTCTCGGTTCTGGAATCCAAGATCAAGAGGCTGGTGGGTTTATTGTGTGGTGAGGACTAGGTGTCTGCTTCCAAGATGATGCCTCCTCGCTGCACACTCCAGAACACAGTGTCCTCACACAGATCAGAGGAAGGTGAAATGGAATGCTGCATGAAGCCTCTTTTACAGGGGCCTTGATCTCATTCATGAGGGAGGAGCTCTCAGAGCCTAATCACCTCTTAAATGGCCAACTCTTAATACTATCACATTAGCCATTAAATTTCAACACCTGAATTTTGGAGGGGACACATTCTAATGATAGCCGTGCCTCAGCTGAAAGCCTGTTCTTTTTCAAGTTATGATTCACATTCACGAAATACCTGCCCCAGAATCACCCCCATGAACTTGTAAAAATGCAGATTCCTGAGAACCCCCTCCAAGCCACTGACCCGTCATATCTGAGTGAGGTATCACAAGTCACCATAGTTGGGAGCCACAGGCATTAACCTCTGAGAGCCACTGCTTCCAAAGGTGTTAAGTAAAGGATGCCATTCCATTATAGATGGTGACAATAAAAAAAAAAGAGAGAGAAGGCCACCACTTCTGTCTGGTCACTGATTTCTGCGCATCTTTTGGAGAAAACAATCGTGCGTGCTGTGTTTCCTGGCTATGTTACCCCTACTGCAGGCAGGGCACTGTACTAGGTGCTGACGATTCAAAGATCTGCAAGACGTAAAAACTACCACTTGGCAGGTAAGACAAAACCATCGCAAGTGATGATGAGCGAGGCAGATGGCTGCTACAGAAAGACACCCTTTTCCCTGGCTGTGGAAGCCAAGCTCGGCAGCATGAGTGCTAGCGGGGCTGCCCGGACTATGTCAGCAGCACCATTCCTCGGCCACTGCTCATTTTTGCTTCTCCTGAGCCCCTCTGAGAACAGATGGCATTGCTGAGGTCCCTCAGTGTTTCTCAGGTGCCTGCTGGCACCTCCATTGCAAACAAGACCGTCGAGAAAACCATCTTCCACAACTTTTGTAATCATCCAGGTCTTAACCCATAGAATGTGGCAAGACTGGTCAAAATGTCAAGGAATGGGACATTCTGGCAGTGGAACAAGCCATGCACACCCTCCCTCAGCAAGGGGCAGCTCTCCCCTCCCTGGAGAGGATGGTCACCTGACAACCACGCAGCCAGAGCAGGGGCACAGAAAGCCGGGCCTCCAGGCCCTCCTCCACCATGGTGGGCAGGGACACAGATGTCATGGCCAGATTGCCTCCACATTGGAAAACAGGAGGTGCTTTCTCTCCACCCCGCTACAGCAACCTGGATACCCACCACCAGCCTTCCCACGGCAGCCTGGAAGTCAGCAATGTGCCAACCATAAAGCATCCCATTCGCTTTTACACCACCTGTTCCCTTCTCACTAATCTCACCGACCCCAGGCCGGCAGCAAATATTCAGTTCAACTCAAACATTTCTTACCTCTCCATGCAAGGCAGGTGCCCTCTGGAGCCAGAGCTCTGAGGCTGCCTCCAGGGAGTGACTGCGGTGGGTAAGAGGCCCACAGTTTAGCTTCCTAGACCAACGACAGTGGCTAGGAAGTCCAGCTGTTCCCAGGAATTGGACCTGTGGCAGGTGCAGAGAAGTGCCGCAGGCGGGAGCTGAGCCTCTCACACTGGGCTCCTCCCTTCGTTCTTTCCTATTCCACAGACTCCCTCATCCCCCACCTCTGGGAGGCCTGAGGTAGGCAGGGGCAGAGACAATCCTTGTAACCTTCTCCAGTCCTTCAACGGAGACTCCAGCCATCTCCCAAACTTGGGATCTATAGAGGTACAGCAAGCAGCAGCTGGATCCTGAGGGGAGGGTGGAAGGTTGTGTTTACTGGAGGGAGGGAGAAGGGAGGACAAGCACATTCCGGCCGTCCTGAGACCCAGGAAGTTCTTGGCATCTTCTGCAAATGCATTGGCACTGATTAGGCTAGATTTTCACCTTTACAACAACAGTTTTGTAGCTTAGACTCCAGACAAGTAGTGTAGAATAAAATTCCAATTAATTAAAAAAAAACCAATTTTGTTATTCTGACTCGACCATGAAGTAAGTTTCCATTGAGGCAGTAAATTGTTGTCTCATCTACCTCTGCTGCTTCTGCTACTAGAACAGACACTCAAATCAGATCACAAGTCACAGCAGATGGACAGGGAGAAGGAGAGGCCATGCTTTAATTTTAACAATGAAGTGATTGAACCACATCTTTATTTTTCAAAGGAAAAACGGTGGCAAATACTAACGTGACAAGTTCTTTATGCTGATCTATGTTTCCATTCCCAGAAAGAGGTGTTAAATGGTACATGATTAAACGGTTAAGCCTCTCCCCAGAGCTTTATTTTCTCCTGAGCAGGGAACAATTTGGATTGAGGAGGACATACTCAAAACAACCTTAGAGATTCAAAAAAAAAGTCCTTAGAAGAGAAACTAGATTCAAGAATTGGATGCCTTGCTACTACTTCTGCTAAATATTGACATAAAAGAAAGGAGAAACAGAATGTCTCACACCTAGTGGGCGGTCCATAATTATCTGCTGAGTGACTGAATGAATGATTTACTTTGAGTCCCAGTGGCTCTGAACCAGCAAGCTTACACAGATGCTATAAAGGCAAGCAGGGCTGAAGATTTATTGTTGCCCAGTTGCCCTCAATGACCATAAATCTTTGCCAGTTTCTAGGCTGTTCCAGGCAGTACAGCTAGAAGCTCAGAAGGCTTAACAACAGTGTATTGCAATGACTTCCTTTGGAAGGCCCCATTGATGCTCCTATTTATAGAAAGGCGTGAGAGGTCCAGTAGAACTACAGTTTTAGTCTCTCTGACACAAGAGAGGAGAATCCCTGTTCCCCACTCACTGAGACAGGTTCTTCCGCCCAGACAGCGACCAAGCTGCAGAGTGGCAGGTCTTCAGTCCTTGGACACAGCAGAAGATGGGCATGGGGCATTCAGGCCAATCGCTGCCCATGACCTGACACTGCCTTAGCACTGGAAGTTTCCTGTCCTCTGGCCTCTCATAGCTCTGTGGTCCTAGGCATATTAAAACCCATCAAGAATGGGTACAGTGTCTCAGTTTGGGAAGATGAGAAAATTCAGGAGATGAATGGTGGGGATGGTTGCAAAAAAAAATAGTAAATGTACTTAATGTAACTGACCTGTACACTTAAAAATGGCTAAAATGTTAAATTTTATATTATGTGTATTTTACAACAATAAAAAAAAAAACAAAACAAGGGGCTGAGCATGGTGGCTCATGCCTGTAATCCCAGCATTTTGGGAGGCCAAGGTGGACGGATGACTTTCAGCTCAGGAGACCAGCCTGGGCAACATGGTGAAATCCCATCTGTACAAACATATAAAAATTAGCGAGGCATGGTGGCGAGTGCCTGTAGTTCCAGCTACTCAGGAGGCTGAGGTGGGAGGATAGCTTGAGCCCAGGAGGCAGAGGTTGCAGTGAGCCAAGATTGCACCACTGCTTTCTAGCCTGGGCAACTGAGCAACACTCTATCTCAAAAACAAAAAACATCAATCAAGATGTGTATCAGTTGTCTCCACTAGCAAACTAAGAGCTCCTTGAGGGCAGCAACTGCATTTCATTTATTTTTTTTAGCCCCCTTGTATAACATGGTATCCACACATACATATGCTGCAATTTGTTATTGAGTGAATAAATTGGAGCTCTCTGCCATGTAAAATGCTTAGGCTTAAAACTACCATAAAACGCATTTTCTGAAATGTTCAAGTTAAGAATAAGAGTAACCCATATAATTGCATGAGTATTTAACTTCCTCTTGAAATTGACACAGATTTGAAGATAGTCATACAGGTTATATTAAAAAGGCTACAACTAGTAACTGCTCTAGGTATGTAAGTAAAATACAAAGCAAAAGCAGACACATATTCTTTTTATAACTTTGCCTTTATTTATCAATTTATTCTGGACAGAATGCCTCCTGGATCAACTGTCATATTTATGAACTGAGTCAATCTCACCTTTAAATCAGTGTCAATAACTGTATTCAACATGTGTAAGTACTCAAACAAGTAGACTTCCCCTGCACTCACTGAGATGCTAAAGAATAACAAATATCAACCCCCAAGCAGTGGTCAAATAAACAAAACAGGTTCGTAAACTATGCAACAAATTATAAGAGCCTCTTTTACATTTTATAGCAGAACAAGCAAATCATTTTATCAGGTTCACCAAGGACAGAACTGTTTGTGCTAAAGGCGAGGTAAGTTAGGAGTATTCAGAAGCCAAGGTGGTTTAATAAAATGTAAAATATTTTAAATAAAACACTAATCATTTTTGCATCCTACTGGTAGACAATCAAAGAGCTACTCCTTTAATTAATGGAAAAGAATGATTTATAATTGGCATGCAAATTGTGGTAGAACATTCTTTGGTTCTCTTCACTAAATTACACACGCCACTTAAAATCCTGTTTACAGTATCATTTTGTACATACTCTCAAGAGACAAAACAAACAGGGGTTGCCAAAGAAAGATAAATCTTGGCTCAAGCTGTGTCCAAATCCTTGTAAGTGTTTTGAATTTGTTAAGCAACCATTTCTTGGGGTAAGTGGAAGGTAACAGAAATGGAAGAGGGATTTAGAGAAAAATCGAAATAAGAAAACCATGCCCACTGTATTAGTCTGTTCTCACGCTGCTGGTAAAGACATACCCAAGACTGGGTATTCATAAAGTAAAAGAGGTTTAATGAACTCACAGTTCCACATGGCTGGGGAGGCCTCACAATCATGGCAGAAGGCGAAAGGCGCTTCTTTCATGGCAGCAGCAAGAGAGAAATGAAAACCAAACAAAAGGAGTTTCCCTTTACAAAACCAGCAGATCTCGTGAGACATTCACACCATAAGAACAGTATCAAGGAAAACGCCCCCCATGATTCAATGATCTCCCACAGGGTCCCTCCCACAACACGTAGGAATTATGAGAGCTACAATTCAGGATGAGATTTGGGTGGGGACACAGCCAAACCATGTCACCCACATTAGGCATTCAATAAATGCCTGCTGAAGAAATGGATGGAAGCCAGGATAAGGAGGCTTAGGACAGGGGGCTCCAGAGCCACATCCTATGAATGGCAGAAGGAAAAGAGGAATGAGCTTTTATCAAGAGCAGCTGTTCAAAATCAGAATGGGCTTCCTTGCAAGGACATTCCAGATCTGAGTGACCCAGCAAAGGCAGATGTCATCTCCTCCCTCCTCCAGATGTATACAGCTACCTCCCATCCCTCCCGCCTTCCCTTCTCTCAGCCCTGGCCCTCCATCAAGGACTTCAGCATTTACTCATCATCTGCATGCAGGATGCAAGCCAAGTCCATCTTCTCATTTCCTATCTCTTTCCCGTCATAGCTCTCTCCTTCTTCATCTTCCTATCTCTTACTCACTCCTGGAAATTCTTTTGAAAATGCAGACTCTGATACAGACATCCACACACTCCAATTCTAATAAAGAAAATGTACTTTTTTTCTTGTTTTCCTGTTTTTCTGAGTAGTGTGGCATTTGGGGACCACTGACATAGCCAACTTTCCATCTAGTGTAGCAGTCTCTGAGATTTTCTCACATGTGAGACATCCTTGTCTCCTCCTCCTCTTTTTCTTCTTCCTGTGTCCTGGAGATGCTGATTAAACAAGCCTTGAGTGACTTTTTAAAGCTCCCTCAGTGATTTGGATAATCAGGAGATTTGGGAAGCACTGGTCTTGGTAACCTCTATGCTTCCTTCTCTCTATGAATCAAAGCTTGGCCCATATCTGCCAGGAACAGCCTATACAAAAAATGATTTATACTCTGTACTTAAACAACAGAGTAAGAAAAAGATAACTGGGAAAAGAGAACTGATCACTCAGAATATTCCAGGGTCTATCTCCCTCCCACTAAAAGGTCAGCCAAATGTGTGACTGTGCCATGTCATCCTCTAGCACAGGGGTCCCAAGCCCCAGGCCATGGACTAGTACCAGTCCCGAAAGATGAGAGGCCCTGAAAGATGAGACACTGCGTGGAAACAGAGAGGGCAAGAAGCCAGACCTGTAGGTGAAGGAACCATTGTGGAAAACCAGCCCAGTCCAGTCTCGGATGATTCCAGAGCCAGCCAGCATCTGACTCCAACTGTGTAAGAGAGCCCAAGAGGAAACCATCCAGCTGAGTCCAATCAACCCCCAGAACCATGAAATATAATAACACATATTGTGTTAAGCTACTGAGATTTGGGGGGTGTTTTGTGGTATGCAACAACAGATACCTGGAGCGGATAGGTAATTTGCCAGTCTGAATTTCCGTTAAAGCATAGTGGTACTGGTCTGTGGCCTGTTTGGGACCAGGCCACGCAGTAGGAGATGAACATGGGCAAGAAAGCATTACCACCTGAGCCCTGCCTCCTGCCAGATCAGTGGGAGCACTAGATTCTCATAGGAGTGCAAACCCTATTGTGAACCACACACGAAAGGGATCTGGGTTGCATGCTCCTTATGAGAATCTAATGCCTGATGATCTGAGATGGAACAGTTTCATCCCGAAACCAACTGCACCCAACCCCCGGTCTGAAAAAAATTGTCTCCTGTGAAACCGGTCCCTGATGCCAAAAAAGGTTGGGGACCACTGCTCTAGCAGACTCAAGTACAACACAAATAATCTGGGCCAGAATTTAGAGACAACAAAATAACCAGGCAGCCCAGGTGGCATCCAAATCAAGCCCACAGAATGAATGGGAAAAGTCAAAACGGACCAGCCTAAACCTGCAGCCAATCAAATCTCATGCATGGAATTTCATGCTGTGTGAGGACTCTGAGAAGAGGATTCAGTAGTACCCTTTGGGGAGACATTGAGAAACAAACAGAATCTGGAATGGTGCTCATTCCCAGACAATGAGTCAGCAAGCTCCAGCCTCTGAGCACACAGTAATCTTACCTGGAACCCTCTTCTTTCCCCATCTATACCTCAAATCCCAGTTCAGAGACCACTCCGGTGCCTGAAACCATTTCCTTCATGAATAGTCAGCAGGGTTAAGGTCTCCCTCTTTTAAAGTCTCACCTTTGAATTTCATGTCAATAACCACATTCAATGTGCATAAGTACTCAGACACGCAGATTTCCCCTATACTCTCTGAGATGCTAAAGAATAGCAAACATCCACTACCAAGCAGTTAAATATACAGGTACTATATTGCCTCCAGCATAAAAGATGACTTGATACTATTTTGCAGATGAGACTAGAATATTTCCCCAATCTTCCACAAGAAGAGCAGAATGTTTTCCAGATTCAATCAAGGATCTATGGTGCTTAAATGAAGATTCTAAGAGCAGGTGTTATGGTCTTTGCCCTCTGTCACACTGTTGCGGACGCTCTGAGAGACATACACACATCTGATGTACTTGTGTCCCTCCCAATTTTGAGAACTGTTTTCCACACAGTCAATAAAAAACATCTGGTGGATAAATTCACTCCACAGATTCTTATTGAATGTCTGCTATATGCCAGGCATTGTTCCAGATGCTGGGAACAGAGCAGGAAACAAAATTGACAGAATCTTTGCACTCCTGGCTTTTAGATGTGCAAAATAATGTTAGCAGGAGATAAGTGCTATAGGGAAAAGCAACGCAGGAAAAGGAGCCAGGAAGTGTGGAGGCTGCTGCCATTTCAACAGTTGATCCTGGAAGGTTCACTGGGAGCCTGACATATGATAAGGTCCTGAAGGAGGTGAGGGAGGGAACCATGTAGAAGAACGTTCCAGACAGAGGGAACAGTAAGCTGCAGAGCCCAGAGGAGAAAACATGTGAGGACCAAGGAAGCCAATGTGGGCAGCAGAGAGAGTGAAGGGCAAAGAAGTAGGGGATCAGAGAGGCAACTGTGTGGGTAGGGTCGGGGAGTCAGATCACACAGGTGGTACAGACCAATGTAAAGACATAGCCACTGTACACCATTTGACTTATATTAACAGGATCACTCTGGCATCCAAGTTGAGGATAGGGAGCAAGACAGGAAGAAGGGAGGGCAGGTAGGGGCTGCAAAAGTAATACAAGCAAGAGAACTTAGCGATATGGACGAAGGTAGAGGAGGCCAGACTCTGGGTCTATTTTGAAGGTAGAGCCAATGGGATTTGCTGACAAATTGACTATAGAATGCAAAATACGCTGGGTGTGGTGGCTCACCGCAAGAATCCCAGCACTTTAAGAGGCCAAGGAGGGTGGATCACGAGCTCAAGAAATCAAGACCATCGTGGCCAACATTGTGAAACCCGGTCTCTACTAAAAGTACAAAAATTAGCTGGGCGTGCCAGCATGCGCCTGTAGTCCCAGCTACTTGGGAGGCTGAGGCAGGAGAATCGCTTGAACCTGGGAGGCGGAGTTACAGTGAGCTGAGATCACGCAACTGCACTTCAGCCTGGTGACAGGGAGAGACTCCATCTCAAAAAAAAAAATTAAAAAAAAGAAGGTAAAATACAGAGATCTAGGATGACTTTACGGTTTCTGCCTTGAGCAACTGTTAGGATAAAGTTGCCTTTTCTAACATATATAAAGTGGGGAGGAAGTGCCGTGGAGAAAAGTGGGGTTGAAGATCAGGGGCTGGGCTTTGGGCATACTAAGGCTGAGCTTCCTACTAAGCGTTCAGGTGGAGACGTTGAAGAGGAAGTTGGAGATATAAGAATAAAGTTTCATAAACAGGTCCAGGCTAGAGATATACATTTGTGATTCACCAGTATATAGACAGCATTTTAAGCCATGAGACTAAGAACCTCAAAATATAACATGAAGAAGGATAAGAAAGGTGACATGGTTTGCCCTGGGTCAGGCATCAAGGGAGAATTTGACCAAAACCATCCTTTTCTCACCTTTAACTTACCAGTTGGAATCAAGGGCAGGCTACGCACCTAAGAAAGCCTTGCTGAAGGGTGACCCATCAGCTTTCACCCTCCTGTAGATGCCTGGAGGGGTTCTGTGTTGGGGGGTTGGGGGACAGATTTATGTGACTCATTTAAAAGAACAGAAAGGTGAGTAGAAGCTGCTGGATTCAGTTAGAACTACTCAGGGTCAAGATTCCAAACTGTGGCTGTTGGTGCCAAGGAATCCACAGCTTTATCCAGAGGTGTGCTTGATAATAAAGCATTCTGTATCAGTCTGAAGAAAGGTTTTGAAGGTTTCAAATGGGAGCAATCCTAGAATATAAAGTCAGAAACGTTCCCTACCAAAAGAAAAGCAAAAGCAATCAATATCAAAATGATGAGTTTAGCCATCAACAGAAAGCCTCCAACATAAAAGATGACTTAATACTATATTGAAGATGAGACTAGAGTATTTCTCAATCTTCCACAAAAAAAGCAAAATGTTTTCCAAATGCAATCAAGGATAGCCAGGTGTCTTCCTTATCCAATCAAGAGACTAGACTCTCACTCAAATCCAATAACAGTGGCCCTGAGAAATGGGACTAGAATGTAGAGCAAGTCATGAAGGAACACTAACATCTGCTCTATTGCATTATGATCCCTGTCTGGGGTGGCGCTGTGTCAACAGAAATAGATTAAGAAATGGGGTGTGAGGGGTGAAGAGTGCTATCAAATAGTTTAAATGCATCACTGTTCACCTGGTGCTTTCGGGGAGAAGGGAGTACACAGACCCTCACGGATTGATCTCAGTGCTGTCCAGAAAAAAGAACTTACAAGAAGGAGGAATTTAGTGAGTGAACAAAGGTTAATTACAACATCCTGTAAGGGACAGGCACGGTGGCTCACGCCTGTAATCCCAGCACTTTGGGATGCTGAGGAGGGCAGATCACCTGAGGTCGAGAGTTTGAGACTAGCCCAACCAACATGGCAAAACCCTGTCTCTACTAAAAATACAAAAATTAGCCGGGCATGGTGGCTCACGCCTGTGATCCCAGCTACTCAGGAGGCTGAGGCAAGAGAATTGCTTGAACCTGGGAGGCAGAAGTTGCAGTGAGACAAGTTCATGCAAGACTCCGTCTAAATAAATAAATAAATAAATAATAATAATAAAAAATAAAAAATCCTGTAAGAAAAAATGTCCCATAAGAAGGTAATTCCTAGCCGGGCGCAGTGGCTCACACCTATAATCCCAGCACTTTGGGAGACCTACGCGGGTGGATCATGAGGTCAGGAGATCAAGACCATCCTGGCTAACACGGTGAAACCCTGTCTCTACTAAAAACACAAAAAATTAGCCGGGCGTGGTAGTGGGCGCCTGTAGTCCCAGTTACTCAGGAGGCTGAGGCAGGAGAATGGCATGAACCCTGGAGGCAGAGCTTGCAGCGGGCCAAGATGACTCCACTGCACTCCAGCCTGGGCGACAGAGCGAGACTCCGTCTCAAAAAAAAAAAAAAAAAAAAAAAAGAAGGTAATTCCTGTTCTTCTGTTCCCATACCGATCAATCTTCTGCAGGACCCGCCCATCAGGAAGGCATGCTCTGAGCACAGAGGGGTCCTTTTAAAATTCCAATTCACCTTCGACCTCTTCTGAACAAAATGTATGATTTTATCATGTGTTGTATAAACATTTGTCTGATCATTTAATTAAGCTATTACCAAAAGAAGATTCATGAAAATACATTATTTCACCAACAAACCAGCAAATCTAGAAGAAGACTAATTAATCTAGAAGGCTAATCTGTTCTAAATTAGAGATCCTTAATGTTTTAAGCACATAAATACAAAGTTAAATTTGGACAAAACAACAAATTAGAAAAACCACCTAATAAAATAAAGAAACCCTGATAATAAACAGACCTTTCTCCAACAGTGACTAAAACTATGTTAGAATATAATATTCTACTTCAGTTTTTTTACATTGTTGAGTCTTCTGTGTGAGTGAAAAAATATTGAAAAGGATCAGATTAAATGTGATGTGGTTATTCGGTGTAACATGTATCTTTGGGATTAAAACAAATATTGTGAAAACTAATCAGTTGTAGAAATACAAATCATGCCAAGAAGTAAAGCATGTAAAAAATAAAAAACAAGTCAAGTACTGCGTAACTGTGGTCAAGGAATGTAAATCTTGTCAAGATCCTGTAGTCAAAAAATATAAATCGTTCTATTATAAAGACAGTGCACATGTATATTCACTGCAGCACTATTCACAATAGCAAAGACATGGATCAACTTAAATGCCCATCAATGATAGACTGGATAAAGAAAAGTTGGTACATATACACCATAGAATACTACGCAGCCATAAAAATAAAGAGATCATGTCCTCTGCAGGAACATGGATGAAGTTGGAGGCCATTATCCTTAGCAAACTAATGCAGGAACAGAAAACCAAATACCACACATTCTCAAAAGTAGAAGCTAAATGATGAGAACACATGGACACATAGAGGAGAACAACACACACTGGGGCCTTAAGGGTGGAGGGTGGGAGAGGATCAGCAAAAAATAACTGATGGGTGCTCAGCTTAATACCTGGGTGACAAAATAATCCGTACAACAAACTCCCATAACAAAAATTTACATATATAACAAATCTTCACTTATACCCCAAACTTAAAAGTTGAAGTTAAAAGCATGCAAACACACACACACACATACACACACACACACACACACACACACACACACAAAGGTCGAGGTGGGCAGATCACCTGAGGTCAGGAGTTCAAGACCAGCCTGGCCAACATGGTGAATGAAACCTTGTCTCTACTAAAAATACAAAAATGTGCTGGGCATGGTGGCAGGTGCCTGTAATCCCAGCTACCCAGTAGGCTGAGGCAGGAGAATCTCTTGAACCCAGGAGGCGGAGGTTGCAGTGAGCCAAGATCGCGCCATTGCACTCCAGCCTGGGCGACAAGAGTGAAATTCCGTCTCAAAAAAACAGACTAAGTCAAGCATAACTTAAAAGAAAAGTCAAACCTGACCATCCCACACTGCTGCTTCCATGGCTCCTCACTGAGCTGAAAATTCTGACTCCCTGGCTTGGCCCACAAGGTCCTCCTGGTTGGACCCCAGCAACTTCTCCAGCTTTGCCTCATGCTCAGCACCCACCCCTGCCTGGTATCCATTTCCTGAACTTTCTCCCCCTTTCTTCCCCAGGCTCTTGGTGCTCAGTCTTTGAGTCGGCCACCTACTGGTCCAGGCCGTCCCCAGCTTCAGGTCATCCCCCACCTCAGGCCCTGACCCCACCTTGGCCTCTAGCAAACATTGTTGGTTGGCTTCTCCCTCTCTGAGCCGCCATGATGTTTATCAACCACTCTGGACCCCCAGAAGCCCAGGTCCTGACACAGTGTGCAGAGGCGCTGCTCCCCAAAGCTTTTCATGCTTCCCGCTTTGGATTGTCAAAATCAAGTTGACAGGATGTGGAGCTCACCTATGCAATGACAAGCCTATGGATCAGTCAGTATCGAAGGTCACATAAAGTCCAAACAGACAGCAGGGCTCAGCAAAAGCCCAGTGGAATAACTGAGTTCGCTGAGAGAACTGTCTGGTAACACACTCCCCTCTGAGGCCCAGCTCTAAATTACGCAGGGCATTTGCTCTTCAGATCAACAGTGGAATTACATGCTTCAAAGTGGATGGGAAAATTGCTCCTGAGGGCTTTTGAAGACCACACCAAGAGGAAAAGCCTGTTTGCTAAGCTTCCTGGAATTAATGTCTTCTCTCCCTGATTAAATAAAACAATTAATTATCTGAACTGAGGGTGGAGATGTGGCAAGGGGCATTCCTTTTAAGAAACCCCGAGAACAATGGGGCTCCACTCCATTTATCGCAAATCCACCCTTGGTCGCGGGAGACACCGAAGACCAGGCACGAATATTCTGGTGGCCTCCTTCCAGCGACAGGGTAGGGCTGGGCTTTGCTGTCCCTCTGAAGTTGGGTGTGACTAAGGGACTTGCTTTGGCCAATGAACTCTGATGTGAAGTGATGTGTGCACTTCCTGGTAGAGGCTTTAGGAGTCGATGGGTGCCACACCTGACCCTTGCCTGCCTTGCTAGTCATGGCCACATGTGTCTACACAGAGCCTCAGCAGCCTAGGTCCCTAAGTGATGGTGAGGGTAGAAGCCCACATCAGCCAATATAAGCTACACAGCACGAGAGAGAATATGACTTGCTCGGTTTAAGCCACTGAAAGTTTGAGTCACTCCTGAGTGTAACATAGCCTCACCTTTCCTCACCGATACACAGAGCTGATTTGTCACTGCTTGCTGGAATGATAAATGATCATCAGCTTCCTAATACAGACAGGGAGGCCGCAGAGCTATTATGCAGAGGTAGCCTTCACTCTGTGGAGCCCTGAGCCCTGCACCCAGAAGCCAAGGGTAGGCAGAAACACAGCATCTTCCAATCACACACATTATCTGTCAGACTCTATGCTCAGTGCTAGGAATACGGTAGTGGACTGTTGCTGGAAATTCCTGTGGTTAATGCAAGGATGGTCCCCGTGGCAAGATGAGCAGTCAGGAAATCGATGAGGTAGCTGGGAAGGGCAAAGAGTGAAGGGCCGATTGCAGGGGCCTTGCAGGTCTATGTGACTTTCATGAGACATGGTCGGTGTCAGGCTGACTACTGCTAGGCACTTTTCTAAGGGTTTCACCTGCATTTAACCCCTTCATCCTCACAACTACCCTGTAAGAGAGGCAATACCATTGTTGACATGTTATAGATGAGGAAATTGATACAGAAAGAAGTTGAGTAAATAATGGACCCATTGCAACCCAGCCAAACTAAAAAGCAGGAAGTGAGAATGCTACTACATCAGAAATAGAGGATAGTTAGTAACAGCTGGAAATTAAAAGGCGGAAAGACCTGTAACTAAATGTGATAGCCAGGAGCAAACAATAGATGGTATGTTTAGGTGAGAAGGTCCTGGCTGCCCAACCATGGGCGTGACGGAGTGAAGGGAGAATTAGTCAATCCCACTGCCAACAGATGAATAAAGCCATAACTTCAAGATCAAGCGTATCTCAGCCAGGCTATGCGGCTACCCGTGTGTGTCCAGCTTTGGTTTGTTCAAACAGGTAATTTCATTCATTCACCAACTCATTCACAAATCTTTTTGGGCACCAGCCCTGTGTAAGGCACTGTGTCTTACACTCCAGGATACAACAGTAAACAAAATCATGCGGTGGCTGCTCTCAAGGAGCCTTTCAATCAAGGGGAGAAACTAGACAGACTGGGAGTAAGAACCCACTGAGGGCAAATGAGAGGCCACTTGTCCACATTTTTGGCACAAAGAAGTCCAAAATACGCTTAAAAAGTGCTGTCTCCAAGATATAGGTATAGTAACGACAAAACACACCATATGGCCATGAAGAGGATGGGGTAGGGGAGGGGACAAAAGGGATATGTTCTGAGAAATGCATCCATAGGTGATTCTGTCATTGTGCAAACATCATAGAGTGAACTTAGACAATCTAGATGGTACAGCCTACTCCATGCCTAGACTGTAGGGTATGGCCTGTTGCTCCTAGTCCACACACCTGTGCAGCATATGACTGTCCTGCCAGATACTATCTACCAGGAGGTGGCTGGATGCCCCCTTCCAAGGGAAGTTAGGCTCGCGTAGGAGCAAGAGGAGGTGGTAATGATGGAGACGGCCCCTCCATACTCCATTTGTGCCTTAAAAGCACAAAGACACGATTGGTCACAGGCTGAGTACCTCCTATGCTCTCATCACATCCTACCTGGGACACTCGTTCTCCATGCGCACTTGGATGTGTGACTACATCTGCAAATTAGTTGCTAAGGAATCCACATATTAACTTCTGAATCTATGACAGAGAATAAAATAACATTCAACTTGCCTGATTAGCTCACGGGGTTGTCACAACTAATCCTTCCTCAAAAACCAAAAGAATCACTCACCTGCCATCAATAGGAACTCCTTAAAACTTGGGAAATATGTGAACAGTCGGAAAGTAAGCGTTACACCATAGCAAGTCTCTGCTGTTTCTCTCAGATGTTTAAAATAAACATGCTTATAAATATACATCACCATGAGATTCTACATAAACCACTGAAACTTTTGTTTCACTTGCTCATCTTAAGAAATGTCCCAGAGTTTGGGCCGGGCACAGTGGCTCACGCCTGTAATCCCAGCACTTTGGGAGGCTGGGTGGATCACGAGGTCAGGAGTTCAAGACCAGCCTGGCCAAGATGGTGAAACCCCATCTCTACTAACAATACAAAAAATTAGCCAGGTGCAGTGGCAGGCGCCTGTAATCCCAGCTACTTGGGAGGCTGAGGCAGGAGAATCACTTGAACTCAGATGGTGGAGGTTGCAGTGAGCCAAGATCGCACCTTTGCACTCCAGCCTGGGTGACAGAGTGAGACTCCATCTCAAAAAAAAAAAAGAAATGTCCCAGTTTGGTGACTTGGTAGAACCTGCAGTCAGATGTTAACCAGGTTCATAATAACTTTCTCTGTACTATGACATTTGGAAGCATTTTTCTGAACACTGAATTTCCCTGAAGTCCCAACACAAAATACGTTTATTTTTTATTCTACTTCCTTTTTGTACAGGTGGAGCAATAAAGTTGAATTTACATACCCATTTTCACCAACTCATTTCCTCTTTATAATTTCAGGGATGACTGTACTAAAGAAAATTCAAGTAAACTTTATGACTAACATCAGCCAGAACTGCTTGCTAATAGTCCAAGATAACTCACTAAAAAAAAAAAAAAAAAAAAAAAAAAAACCCTTCAAATATGAAAAGTCTAATTTGCCATAGCAATCATGAAAGATAGAATTAAAAAACAACAGAATATTTGTACTATTTGTACCAAGTGGATATTTATGGATTTCCAGCATAATAATATTTCCACCAACAGTGGACCACATATATAACAGTGGTCCCATAAGATTAAAATACCATATTTTTACTGCACCTTTTCTGTGTGTAGATGTGTTTAGATATACAAATGCTTCTATGGTGTTACAACTGCCTACAGTATTCAGGATGGTCATATGCTGCACAGGTTTGTAGCCTAGGAGTAATAGGCTGTACCACAGAACCTAGGTGTGTCATAGGCTGTACCATCTAGGTGTGTGTAGTTCACTCTATGATGTTCACAAATCGAAAAAGTCACCTAAGGATGCATTTCTCAGAACATATCCCCATCACTAAGCAAAGCATGGCTGGCTGTTGTACCTACTTGGTGACAGCCACTATACTGTGTGCCTCACATGTATTATCTCATTTAATCTTCACAACAGCCTTATAAGGTAGGTCCACGTCTTTATTATCCCCATTTTACAGTTGAGCAAATAGAGAGTGTTACTATGGACTGAGTGTTTGTGTCCCCCAAAATTCACATAATGAAGCCCTAACCCCCATAGTGATGACATTAGGATGTGAGACCTTTGGGAGGTTACTAGGCCATGAGAGTGGAGACCTCATGAATGGATGATCTCTTTCTTTCCATGTGAGGATACAGCAAGATGACAGCCATTTGCAAACCAGAAAGTAGGCCCTCTCCAAACACCCAATCTACTGGCATCCTGAACTTGGACTTCCCAGCCTCCAGAACTGTGAGAAACACATCTATATCGTTCAAGCTACCCAGGCTATGGCATTTTGTTATAGCAGCCTGAGGCAATCAAAACAGAGAGGTTGAATAATTTGCCTCAAGGTACACAGCTTGGAAATAGGGAGGCCAGATTCAAACCCGGCAGGTCTGGATACAGAGTGCATGCCCTTGACCACTACACAGACTAAAGCTGTTCTGCTGACCATAACATGAAAATCTAGAAATGCATACCAATTTCATGAAAATGGCTGAATTTGGTCAAATGACAAGATTAAGTTTTATGGTTTTTAAATATCCTTTACACACAAGTTAGTTAGCTATATAGTCAATTCGAAATTTGGCATATCCAAAAAAAATTAATTCTTATTCCACCACTGAATCGTATTTCCCACTTCAACTAGCAGCTGCTACGGATGAAGAAGAAGGGGATAAACAAACTGCAAATCATTTACTGCAGTAAGTAATTCTATTTCAAGGCAAATTTGAGAAGAAATGAAAAAGAAAAACTGTCGTAGATCAAAATCATAAATAAATCAAGTCACATTTAACGAAAGATCTTAACACATATACACAAGAAGTATGCCATGTTTGTCAAAAAGATGGTTCACACACACTCAAAGCAAACCTAACAGCTTAGCTCTGCAGCAAGTACAATTAAGGGGAAGGACAAAGGCATCTTACTATGTTTAGAAACAAGAAGACTAAGCACAGAGCTGACATTTTCCCTAATTAAGATATCAGCAAAAAATTTTTTTAAAAAAACATGATGTGCCAGGAGCCAATTTGAGAAGTGGATTACTCGGGGAACAAGAAATAAAGTAAGTGAAGAGACAGGGCAGCAGAAAAGAATATTGATAGCTAATAGTTAAATATTCGAGAATATTTTTTTAATGTTCTACCAGATTATTAGAATTTCTCCTCTAAGGACAACCTGAATCCCAGAGCAGAAATGCCCACCACTGTCCACCAGCTTCCTGAAAAACACCCTTGAATAATAATAATCTCTACAGAAAGATTAGCTGGGTGTGGTGGTGTGTGCCTGTAATTCCAGCTACTCGGGAGGCCGAGGCAAGAGAATCTTAAACCCAAGAGGTGGAGGTTGCAGTGAGATGAGATCGCGCCACCGCACTCCAGCCTGGTGACATAGTGAGACTCCACGCCAGGTAATCCTTACCAAGAACACCTCGTAGAATGCCAGCCTAACCTGAAGCTCCCAGCCACTATGGATAGACAGACTAAAGGGGGGATAAATACCACACTTCCAAAGGCAGCTCCACTAAATTTCACATTTTAAAAAAGACATCAGTAACCACTCAAATTTAAATCTGACCTGAGGGAGGAGCTGTAGTTTCTCTACCTTTCTCTCACCCAAATAAGCCTACACTTTGACACTCTGTCCTTATTTTGGATGCACTGTAAGAAGAATGTGGACACTAATTTTTCCAGTAACTATGCAGAATTGTACCAGATTGTCTCTTATTTTGTCCAGAGCCCCTCTCAGACCTGCTGATGTAGTCCAGGGTCATCATTCAGCAAGAAAAAATCGTCTCTCCAAACAACTCAGCACCAGGCTCCCTTCAAAGTCACACAATCTGAGGCTTTCACACTTCACTCGCCTCCACCCCAGCCACGCTCTTAGGGAGCTTCACAGACTGCCTCTCCTGTGTCACCCACTAAAGTGACTACAGGAAGGACCTCAAGACACACGCCTAAAACAACTCCTCCAAGAACGGCTATGACAACACCAACATCAGAGAAAACAACAGGAGGCAAACTGAGGAGCTCATGAGATGTACCCACGTGTGTACAGTTCCTTTTACAATGCTGGATGAAACACGGAAGTATTAAATCTTACAGTGCTTAGAGTTCATTAAACTACTTTCCCCAAGCCCTGCCATGTATAGCTCTCATAGCCACTCTTTCATGCAGATGCAACTAATATCCCCATCTTACAGATGAAGTAGCTGAGACTCAGGGGGTTATTTGCCCCCAGTCACACAGCTAGAGCTGAGGCCAACACTTGTACCAATCCATACTATACTGTCTCAAATATAATAATAGCTAACATCCACTGAGTGCACCCTATCTACCAGACACTATGCTAAATGCTTGACTGCATGAATCATCTCAGTTAATTCTTTCTTGTTTGTTTGTTTGTTGAAATGGAGTCTCGCTCTGTCACCCAGGCTGGAGTGCAGTGGCACAATCTCGGCTCACTGCAACCTTCAGATCCCAGGTTCAAGTGATTCTCATTCCTCAGCTTCCTGAGTAACTGGGATTACAGGCGCATGCCACCAATCCCGGCTAATTTTTGTGGTTTTAGTAGAGACAGTGTCTTGTCATGTTGGCCAGGCTGGTCTCAAACTCCTGACCTCAGGCGATCTATCCCCCTCGGCCTCCCAAAGAGCTGGAATTACAGGCCGGAGCCACCATGCCTGGCCCATCTCAGTTAATTCTTACAACATCCCTTTTGTTACCTGTTTTCCCAAAACACACCTTACAAACGAGGAAACCAAAACACAGAGTCTAAGTAACTTCCCTAAGATCACACAGTCAGTAATGTGGCAGAGTTGGGACTCAAAACCCTGTCTTTCTCACTCATTCTATGCATGGATATAATTGTTCAGTTTTGTCAAAGCTGTATTTGGAAAAAAAAGTTATTTATGTCACCTGTGTAAGAGAGCCATCATGGATATTATCCCATTTTTTTTATCAGCCCATGAATCAATGGCAGAGATTAAACATGAGAAAGGTGTTTAGGGATTCAGATTCTAATGAAGGGCAAGTCTGCGGATTTCATTTCCTTTTAAAAACACAGGCCAACGTGGAAAAATCTAGACACTTATCTGGACTCTCTACACCTGGGCTGTCTGTTACCCTCGCTATATAGATAAAGGCTTCATGGCCGACCCTCCCTCCCTTCTTTCTTTCTTTCTCTCTCTCTTTCTCTCTTTCTTTCTTTCTGTTGGTGTCTCACTCTGCTGCCCAGGCTGGAGTGCAGTGGTGCTATTATAGCTCATTGCAGCCTTGAACCCTTGTACTCAAGCAAACCTCCTGCCTCAGCCTCCTGAGTAGCTAGCACCACCACACCTGGCAAATTTTTATTTTGTATAGAGACAGGGTCTTGCTATGTTGTCCCAGCTGGTACTGAACTCCTGGGCTCAAGCAGCACCCCCAACTTGGCCTCCCAAAGTGCTGGGACTACAGTTATGAGCCACCATGCTTGGCGACCACAGTCTCCTTCCTCCTGGGTCTCCCCAGTGCCTTCCCAGGTTGGTTCTAATCTCAGGACAGGCAGACACCATAGGCCTCCCTTCCTCCCAAAAGGAAAAGCATTATAAGGTATTTTAGGAAGTAGAACAGGCTTCGAAAAACACTTCCATATTCGTAGTGGCAGGGAGAGTATAGAAAGCAAAAAAATGCAGCCGTCAAACTTTCCCTAGAGAGCTCCCTTCACCTCCAGCATCCATGTATTGAGCTGGTCATCCAAGAGCTACACAGATCCTGTTTATTTCCTTCTCTGCAGATGAAGAAATTAGTCCCCTGTGAGATCTGAAAATCTACACCTAGATGTTTCCCTATTTCAGATAAACCAAGTCCATCTCTTCACCTTAGATTGTCACTTTCACTCCAAGTAATGAAATAAACAACAGTATAAAGACCCTCGTTACTATTTCTGATGCAGTATTTTGTGTCATCGTGACAGCTGTGATGGCTGGGAGTAGTTTTATCTTTAATGATTCCAAAAAACAAAAGGAGAAATAAAATAGAGTTATGCTTAGGTTGGAGATAAACATCTCTTTGGTTGAGATACTTCACATAGGTCTATAGGTCTAGAAATCAATCGTATTGACTTTACCTGAACTGAAGAAATGAACTTCAAAGGCTGGCCCTGCATATTAGGAGAGGGACACAACCTCACCTGCTGTAACCGCCCTCTACTCCAATCACACCCACCATCCCCTGACATGCTCCAGCTGGTCTTGCTCCTCGGTCGGCCCACAGAGCCAGCGTCCACTGTCCCCAGGGGCCTCTGTGACAGGCTCCTCTGCCTGCACTCAGGGTTTCCTCCAGCCTCTTACACAGGCTAGTCTGTGGGAAAGACCTGCTGGACCCCTAGGTCCAGACCTACTACCACTGCTCCCAGATGGGCCCAAGAAAGGTCACGGTAAACCCTGCTGAGGTGGCGCCAGCAACTGACGACAAGATGCAGATGGAGTAGGAGGGCACACACAAGGGTAAGGCTCTGCACAAAAGGCCTCACAGAGGCTGCATGGGGGGTAAGGGCCAGCCGTGGCTCCAGGAGACACACACACAAGCCCTCTAGGAGACTGTAACTATGACACACAGCTGCCTGAGAACAGCACATTCTCGTGCAGGGTAAAACATTAACCAGTGAGCAGCTGGACGATATTTATATCCCCGCTGGGGCTAACCACACAGTGATGAGGGAAAACACACATGCCGCAGAGAAGCCCATCTTCCTCGCCTGACGACGGGGCCTCAGGAGATGAGTCTGTCCCGGCCTCTTGTTGGGACAGTCGCTGGGGTTCTGCTGCAGTCCAGACTGGCCCAAAGAAAGCGGCCCAGGTCCCACTCCCTGCCTCCCCCGACAGCTGTCCTGAGTTGAACCCCAGGCCTCACAGGGTGCTGAATCCAACTGGTCTCCGAGAAGGACACAAGATTGTGGGACTTTGGGGACAACAATGAGGGAAAGAAGAGTGACTCAGAGCTGCTCATGTATTTGCACCCACAGATATGTGTACGTTGAACCCTACCAGGGAGAGACAGACAGAGAGGGACTGAGGGGGGAAAGGAATGGTAAGGCTATCTGTGACCACCGAATCTGCATGGAAGCTCCACAGGCCCCAAGGCCAGGCCTCAGGACGCGCTACGCATGACCCTTTGCTTGCCTTCTCTGCTGTCAACAGACAGGTCCCAGCCTTTTAGTCACACCAGCAAGAATTTTCACTTCTTATCTACCAAGATAGTTCCCTTCCCAATATAAACCTGGCCCCAACACTCACTCCATTAAGTGAGGCCCATATATGGCTCCGAAACTATCACTTCATTTTCTCCCTCTCTTCTCCCCAGATCCTTTCACAGAAACAACAGGTAAAGACAGTCTACCTTAGTTTTTTTTGGAATTGTCAAGTGTGCCCCTGTTTTCAAATGGCCACACGGTGCAGGGAAGATCTGTGCTGCTTCCACTGACAACAGAGACTGGCTGAATTGTGCCCAGAGAGCCGTTCAGTGTCTAGAACATCCGCCACAGAGCTACACAGCAAGACATCTCTCAGGAACCAGGGCCAGGCTGAGCCGTGGATATTAGGATTTCTGGTACGGAGAAGGCAGCAAACAGGATGTGGAGTTAGGACACAGGCAGCCAGAAGGTAGAGACACACAGGGGGAGGCCGGATCACTGGCGGGTGGGACCAGCCCTAAATAACTGATCCTTCCTCGTGATATCTCCTCCCTCTTCCTTGAGTGCCTCATCCGTATAAAACCCATCTCCTTGCCCACAGGGTCTCCCACACGATGAACAGGATTGTCCTGTTTGAAGCCACTCCTTCAGGCCCTCTGCAAACCCAGACACCTGCAGCCACGGCAGGATACTGCCCTTACCTGGGCCTCACTCATTACAACAGCTTACAGGAAAAAAATCTCACTTCAGTGATCCAAAAGGGATTTGTTTGAATGTGGACTACTTGAGGATGATAACAAAACTCTTCTGGCCCAGGGACGCCAATCCACAAATCCACCAAAATAGCAGTAGAAAGACACAGATCATGAATTAGACTAACAGCAGTTCCTTCAAATAACCTAAGGAAGGTCTCACCTTTATTGAACCCTGAACTTATCTGGTATTTCAAGTAAGACAGCAACAAGATGCTCCTTCTCTGTCCTCTCTTTGACGCTGAGACATACAATGAAGGGGGAAGTTCAGCCTAATCCTAAAGGCATTGACTGGAAGCAGGAAACAAGACGAGGTAGTTGCCAAGGAAGCCAGACACAGATTGTACCACGGGCACCCCGCCTCCAACTCGATTGTTAGAAGCAATTCCCAGCTTGGTAACTCATGGAAGCCATGGGCACTCCCGTTGAGAAGACGGGAATCCCTCCAGGGCTGGCCTGCCCAGATAGCCAGTAGGGCTGGCTCCAAGTGCTGCCTAGGTTCTACTGCAATGCCCCACACTTCCTCACCCCGTGGTGCCTACTAGGGCCCTCCTGTTCACCCCAATTGTAAGAACACCCTCTCTCCAAAAGACAGGTAATTAATCAAGGGATAACCCCCAAGAAAGGGAAAATAACACAAGATCACATCAGCTCACTGTTCTAATTATCCCCAGTGGAATTCTGAATTCTCCTTTAGCAGAGTCACTTATGACAGGTGTGGCCGATTTAGAGATCCTGGTTACCAGGGAGAGAAGTACAAGATATTCAGGGCCTGCTGAAGAAGACTGGCCAAGCAAACAGTGTTATAAAACACCACAGGCAGATTGCGCTTGTGGTTCAAACTGCATTTTCCCAAACAGGCCAGACTGGGGTATGACATCTAGGTTTTATTTTAACTGGTTCTGCTGAGAAAACACCAGCCTCATACCTAGCACAGTCAAGAGCCATGGGTTATGTTACCCAATAACACTTGGTTAGATGCTGTCAAATGATTAAGCCTTTGACTAGGGAAATCATACAAAGCAACAGTTCTGGTAATTACCCACCATCTGTACCTGGGCTGACCAAGGCACCACCAGAGAGATGTCAAAGTAACTTCCTTGCATTTGGAAATGCCCTCACCAGCCCCATGCTCAAGAGTTCACTTTTATTGTTGAAGTAATATTTTACAAAGGAAATTACTAACTAGTCATAAAGAGCAGGGAGTTAAATATTTATAAGGACTCACAACATTAACAGACTCACTTTCCCAAAAACATATTCAACATATCAAAGCTCTGCATCCTTAGTAAATGACCACTATAATTTTACACAGAAAAAGAGGCAAGCACTGGGTCCATGCGTGACCTCTGCTGAGAGATCCCACTGAAGCGGATCCAAGAGACCCAGCTCAGAGGGGGCCCCTTCCAACTCCACCACCTTCTCCACGGCTCTCAGCAAGTTACTGGACTTCCTCCTGCCTGGTTCCATCGCTACAATGGGACCAGAAATAGCATCCACCTCACAGGTTTATTAAGAGGATGAAAGGAGTTAACATGGGCAAGCCTTAGAACAGAGCCCAGCACATAATAAGCACTATATGAGCTACTACTGTTATTGTCGTTTCCAGTTTTATTATTTGGTCAACACAGATTAAATGTCATAGTGGTATCATAAACAATGTTCAAGCCAATTGATCATATGTTTCAAATACGAGAGCAAAAAAGAAACATTCTCTTCACTACTTTTTTTTTTTTTTTTGAGACAGAGTCTCCCTCTGTCGCCCAGGCTGGAGTGCAGTGGCGCGATCTCAGCTCACCGCAACCTCCGCCTCCCGAGTTCAAGCAATTCTCCTGTCTCAGCCTCCTGAATAGCTGGGATTACAGGCATGCGCCACCACGACCAGCTAATTTTTTGTGTATTTTCAGTAGAGATGGCGTTTCACCGTATTGGCCAGGCTGGTCTCAAACTCCTGACCTTGTGATCCATCCACCTCGGACTCCCAAAGTGCTGGGACTACAGGCGTGAGCCACCATGCCCGGCTTTCACTACTTATAATTAAATGATCTTTCAGGAAATTATATTTATTTAAAACACACCGTTGAACACTGAATATCTGCCAGGCCTTCCAGAGGACATAATATATTATAAGCCAATGTTCCTGCCCTCTAGGAGCTTGCAGTCGAATTGAGAAGATAAAAATGCACACATGGCCGGGCGCGGTGGCTCACCCCTGTAATCCCAGCACTTTGGGAGGCCAAGGTGGGTGGATCACGAGGTCAGGAGATCAAGACCATCTTGGCTAACACGGTGAAACCCTGTCTTTACTAAAAACACAGATTACCTGGGTGTGGCAGCGGGCGCCTGTAGTCCCAGCTACTCGGGAGGCTGAGACAGGAGAATGGCGTGAACCCAGGAGGCGGAGCTTGCAATGAGCCAAGATCGCACCACTGCACTCCAGCCTGCGCGACAGAGGGAGACTCCATCTCAAAAAAAAAAAAAAATGCACACACGTCAGAAACCATACCATAGGCAACTACGACAAGTGCCCACCAAGATGCCATAGCATTTCTTTATAATTGATTTGTAAATACCAAGAAATATGGGTAAGTTAGTAAGTGTTCTCACAATTTAGAAAATGGTAAGTATGTGAGGTGATGAATATGTTAATTAGCTTGATTTAATCATTTCACAACGTATGCACCTATCAAAGCATCATGTCTATACACTGCAAGTATATATAATTACTATTTTTCAATAATACCTTAATAAATCTCGGGTTGGGGTGGGGGAGGGAGATGTGCTGAGTAAGCAAATTGATTTCAGGCTAAAACAAAAGACCTCAAGGAGATGGGGTTCAAGTTGGGCTTTGAAGGATGGGCAGGACTAAGACAGAGGAAGCTTTGAGGATGGGGGATCCTGGGATTGGCATGAGTGTAACTCATGAGGCTATCCTGAAGTTGAGATGAGAGAGTGGGGTGCCTAAGAGCCTCAGGTCTGCAGTCTTGGGCTCCCATGTCCTGGCTGAGTGACCATGGGCCAGTTCCATAAGCCTCTGTGGGCCTCCATTCCTAGCGCTGGCTGGCATTGGCATTATTCTGAAGACTGAACAAGATAAAGCATGTAAGGAACACACAGGGAGAACCAGGCATCGTCAGGTATTAAACAGAGTTAAAGAGACTCATCTGTCTGCCAAGAGACCCACCTGTCTGCAGAAGAAAGCTGAAATTGGAAAGTAGTGCAAGACCAAGTTGGAAAGTTACAAAGGAGGGCTATAGGGAGCTCAGACTTCATTCAGGGAGAGATCTGAGCCCCCTGAGAAGAGTCACTTTTACGGTGGCCTCTCTGAGCAGCATGTATACAGCAAAGTGGGAGACTCTGGGGAAGGGAGTCCAGGACAGGGTGCCAAAGGCTCCACAAGAGTGGAAAAGGCTGGGCCTGGGCACTCGCCATAGGGATGGAAAAAAAAAAGGGTAAGGACAAGAGACCAGATTAGGTGGTGCCAAGTGTGGGAGAAAATGAGAGGAGCTGAAAACGAACTCCACTCATGCAATGTGGTTTCCTGAAGACGTGCTAGAAGAGACAGGGCATTCATGGAAAAAATGGGGAGATCTCAATAAAGATTGTCATTAGCTACCTTGTACCGTTGCTGATTTCTTAGTATCGAGAAATGCACAAGAAAATGTCAACATTGGAGGAAGCTGGGCGAAGGGTACATGGGGAAAACTCTGTGCTTTCTTTGCAAATCTGTAAATTAAAATTATTTCAAAACACAAAAAAACTCCAGGTCTATTTGGGTGGCTCATCACATCATCAATGAAGAGGGAGGCCAGGCAAGCAGCAGTATGGAGGTGGATGGGGAGTTGACTCAGCGGCTTATAAGGCAGCATGGCTGATGGGAAGACCAAGGCCTTGCTCACGCCTTGACTGTGAGAGCGACCTTGTAACCTACATCCAGCCACGTGAGGCCTCTGGATGCATCTGGCCTCCTGGGGAGGAGGAGTCATCTCCTGTTACTATCCTCATTCTTTGTCCCCAGTCAGTCTCCCCAAGTCAGTTACAGCACCCCTCAAACCCCCTGCTTCCGGTTTCAGCAACTCTGCCCACGAGGAGAAGTATCAGATGGCACTTCCAAAGAACTTCATTTCAGGCCAAGAAGCTTCTATTCTGAGGCCCACAATAAACCAAGGCTTCATAAGAAAAGAAAGAATATGCCTAACATCAGCTCTCAATAGCTAAATGATGAATTGAGTAAGTCACACACCCAGTGATGCTCAGAGCTGGGGATCTGCACTCACCTGTACCTCACTCTCTATCTCTACCCGCCTCCCCACCTGCACCACAGGGCCCCTCGCACAGTAGGCCAGGAATGGTCTGGTGCATTAACACACACACACAAAAACACAGCTTTACAGAAGAGCTTCACCTTGTCATAAAAGCACCAACGCTGGGGGTTACAGAGATCTTCTAAAAAGCTGTCTAGTCTCCCTGGCCTAGGGAAGGAATCTAATATTTCCCATCTAGAGTGACTTTAACCATTAGTTCTGAATGTCAATGCCATATAATGAATAAATAGAGAGATTATCTATAACCCCTCTAATGATGAATTACCCATCTGCAAAGGGTTCCCATCTATAACACTTTATAGATAGGTGATGAATACATAGCATAAATTCTTCAGCAAAGAAAGGGAGAGATTCTGGGCCAGGGGCGGTGGCTCACGCCTGTAATCCCAGCACTTTGGGAGGCCAAGGCGGGCGGATCACTTGAGGTCAGGAGTTCGAGACCAGCCTGGCCAACATGGCAAACCCCGTCTCTACTAAAAATACAAAAAAAAAATAGCTGGGCATGGCGGCAGGCACCTGTAATCCCAGCTACTCAGGAGGCTGAGGCAGGAGAATCACTTGAACCCGGGAGGCAGAGGTTGCGGTGAGCCAAGATCGCACCACTGCACTGCAGCCTGGGTGAGAGTAAGACTCCGTCTAAAAAAAAAAAAAGAAAAAGAAAAAAGAAAAAAAGAAAGAGAAATTCTGAATGCTGATAAACATTTGTTGATTTTACTTAATGACATGGTTCTGTGATCTTTAAATTCATTCCTACTTAAATAAAATATGTCTTGTGCTAAATTATGAAATCAGAAATCAGGCTGTTTGCATGAGAATAAAATTAGAGAAGAACAAGAGAAAGAGATGAAATTCCAGTCCCAGTTTTCAGCCTGAAGAAAATCCCTTAACTTTCAAACACGTGCGTCAATCACGGATTCTGTGTGGAGACATGAGAAATCTGAGCAGCAGTGGCCCTGAAAGGTCCTTTTACCACGCTATAGATGGAAATGTGTATCAGGCAGAGAGGTCAGGACAGAAGATCTCTCAGGTCTCTTTTAAATGTGAGCTTCTGGGATTCTCCTTATAATAGAGTTTAGATTGTTGTTATGCTCAAACAAAATTACAGAGAATCCCTCAACTATAAGATATTAGGTATGTGCAATGGTGTGCTGGATGGAGCTGGCTTGTACCAGCTCACTAGAGACCACCGTTAAATTTTCAGGAATTTTATAAGCCAGCTGTCAAACACAATAACGAGAGAATGTTCAGGTCAGTGGAACTCCTCTGTAAACTACCACGGTGGATACATGTCATTACACATTTGTCCAAACCCATGGAATGTACAACACCTTGAGTGGACCCTCATGTAAACTATGCACTTTGGGTGATAATGGTGTGTCAATCTAGGTTCATCGATTGTGACAAATGTACCGCTCCGATGGAGGGTCACGCCGGAAGAGTTGGTGGGGAGGCTGTGTTGGGGGACTGGGCAGAGAGTACATAGGAAAGGTACCTTCCTCTCAATTTTACTGTGAATCTAAAACTGCTCTAAAATACAGATTTAAAATTTTTTTAAATGTATTTTGAAAAAAAACGTTAAATAAAAGTTAACTTTTATAGTCATAAAAAATAATAAGACCATATCACTTCCCTGAATGAAAGCTATCATACTTGGAAACAAAATTCAAATTCTTTACCATTAAAAAAAAAAAGTCATACTGTAACCTACAAGGCTCTGTCTGTTTCTTCTAACCTCATCACCTATCACTCTTCTCTCTCATTTCCCTAGAATGTAAAACCCACAAGGAAGGGAAGTGATTTTTGTCTCTTTGGTCTACCTCTATATCACAGGTGCTTAACAGGTAACTAGCAGCCGGGCGCAGTGGCTCACGCCTGTAATCCCAGCACTTTGGGAGGCCAAGGTGGGCAGATCACGAGGTCAGGAGATCAAGATCATCCCGGCTAACACGTTGAAACCTTATCTCTACTAAAAATAGAAAAAAAATTAGCCGGGCGTGGTGGCGGTCGCCTGTAGTCCCAGCTACTCGGGAGCCTGAGGCAGAAGAATGGCGTGAACCCGGGAGAGGGAGCTTGCAGTGAGCCGAGATCACGCCACTGCACTCCAGCCTGGGCGACAGAGTGAGACTCCACCTCAAAAAAAAAAAAAAAAAAGTAATTAGCACATGACAAAAGTGTAATGAGTATGTGTTGAATTCAGTTCTCATCAACCATATTTTCTTATTCTTTCTTGTGTGGCAGATGTATTTTCCAAAACTGGCTTCAACAATATTTCCCATTCCACTTCCCTTCCTCACAAGGTGACCGCACTTGACTTCCCTCCCATCAGAAGGTAAAATCTATGTTCCTTTTCCTTGAAGCCTTGTTAGAACTGTGACTAGAACAGAAGCAATACTACGTGACCTCCAAGGCAAAGTCATTAAAAGCAATACAACTTCTTCCTGATTGTATTGAGATGTTTATTCCAGAGCCCAGTCCCCATACAGCAAGGAAACTGAAATAGCACATGGAAAAAAGCCTGTATGCTGAAGAGTTGACACAATGGCCCATGGCCCCAACAGTTTGCGGAGTAAGTCATGTTGAAAATACATACTCAGGCCCTAAGTTTGCCACATCAATTAATTCCCCATGAGGCAGAGATGAGTCACCCCCAACAAATGATGCACAAATCAGATTTGCAAGCAAAATAAATGATAGTCATTTCTTAAGCCACTAAGATGTGGGGGAGTTTATTGCATGGTATTGGTAATTAGTAAACCTTGGTTCATTTTACTTTTGGCTTCTTCCCGCTTCGGCCTTTTCATATTCGATTTCATCAGCCTAGAATTTTCTTCATTCACAATTCACTTATCCTGTGCCTTCACCTTATGCAGGTCTCTGCTTTTGACACCTCCTCTTTTACTCAACCATTGGGTTTAGCTGCATGTAACAACAACGACAACCTTTTAACAGCAGTTTGGAGACTAAATATGATTTTTTTTCTGCCATACACAGAGAAGTCCAACATAGTTGGATATTGGCATTTGTTCAACAGTTCAAAGACGTCATACATAAGTTCTTATTTTATTGTTTCTATTTTTAATTTTTTTTTCCTCTTCTACTTACATTTCAGGAAGTAAGGAAAAAGACAAGTTTCCCACGACAACAGAATCAGTTACCATTAAATTATTATTCAGAAACTCCATGCAGTGAATTCATTTCACTGGTCAAAATTTGTCATAGGATCACTTCTAACTATAACGGAAGGTTATATATTTTTAAGGAGTGTAAAATATCTTATTGATAATTTTATATTGAGGCTGGGCACGGTGGCTCACGCCTGTAACCCCAGCACTTTGGGAGGCCACGATGGGTGGATCGCCTGAGCTCAGGAGTTCGAGACCACCCTGGGCAACACGGTGAAACACCATTTCTACCAAAGTACAAAAAATTAGCTGGGCGTGGTGGCGCACACTGATAATCCCAGCTACTTGGGAGGCTGAGGCAGAATCACTTGAGCCCGGGAGGCAGATGTTGCAGTGAGCCAAGATCGCACCACTGCACTCCAGTTTGGGCTACAGAGTGAGACTCTGTCTCAAATAATAATAATAATTTTATATCGATCATATGTTAAAATGATAGTATTTTATTGGGTTAAATGTTACTAAATTTTTAAATTAAATTATATAATTGTATAAGAAGAGTAATTATATAATAAAGTTGTAAATACTCAAAACATGACTTTCTGATTATTTGATGACATCTTCCTATTCTTATGCTCTTAAGGTTACTTCCATCTCCTGCATCTGTATGGAGGAAGTACTTGTCCCTGCTCCTCCCCAGGGACTTCACAATGGTCACCTGAAATCAACCATGGCAAGGACTTACACTAAGGAAACTGGGCTGCTGTGAATCAAGGGTTTTTTTTTTTTTTTTGAGACGGAGTCTCGCTCTGTCGCACAGGTTGGAGTGCAGTGGCGCGATCTCGGCTCACTGCAAGCTCCGCCTCCCGGGTTCACGCCATTCTCCTGCCTCAGCCTCCCGAGTAGCTGGGACTACAGGCACCCGCCACCGCGCCCGCCTAATTTTTTGTATTTTTAGTAGAGACGGGGTTTCACCATGTTAGCCAGGATGGTCTTGATCTCCTGACCTCGTGATCCGCCCGCCTCGGCCTCCCAAAGTGCTGGGATTACAGGCGTGAGCCACCACGCCCGGCTGAATCAAGGGATTTTTTTCCCTCATAAGAGCCAGTTGTTAAACTTTCACCAGCAATATATGTGAACCTCAAAGACAAAAAAAAAAAAGGGACGCTGTATTGTGTCAGGGAGAAGGAGTGGGGGAGAGGAAAGTAAAAGGGGAAGTGAAAACAGAAAGGGAGAGAGCAACGTGGGAGGGGAGTGGGGGAGGGGAGAGTCGGGAGGGGAGGGGCTGCAGAAAGGGTGGGAGGAAAGCAAGGGGGAGAGGAAGAGGGAAGGAGAGAAGGAGAGAAAGAGGGGAGGAGAGAAGGGGAGAAAGGGAAGAAGAAGGAGAGAAAGAGGGGAGGAGAGAAGGGGAGAAAGAGGGAAGGAGAGAAAGGGGAGGAGAGAAGGAGAGAAAGGGGAGGAGAGAAGGGGAGAAAGGAGAGGAGAGAAGGAGAAAAATAGGGGAGTAGAGAAGGAGAGAAAGAGGGGAGGAGAGAAGGGGAGAAGGGAGACATGGAGAGAAAGGGGGAGTTATTTTATGTGTTTAGTATCCCAAGGAAAACAAGGGTTCTATATGTGTAAATTATTTCAGATAACTAGTATTCAACTCTTTTTCTTCAAATCTCTCTAAGGGATTCCTCGTGTGCCTGCCTTTGGGGTCTGAATGGCTCAGGTCACTCCTGTGGCCAGGCATCCTGCCACACTGCCTCTCGGGACATGCTCCAGGCTGCAACAGGCTCAGAGATCTCTGCCTTATACAGTGTATAAGACGGCTCTGGTCTTCCGAGCTTTTTATAGATGCTGTCTCCTCCCTTACTGTCAGGCTGTCAGCTGTCACTTCTAGATGTTCTCCCAGAACGTATACCTAGCAGCCTAGTTTGTTGCTTCTAAATCTAGTGAACTAAAAAAGCAGAAAACCAAACTTGTTAGAAATGTGGCTAAAGTAAGAGCACAGAAGCTCTACATGGAAGCCCAAGGACCTCTGTAATAAATCAAGAACATACCCCAGAATACCCCAAAATATCATATCTCTTTAGGGTCTCAAAGCTACTCTTTCTGCTTTTTTTTTTTTTTTTTTTTTTTTAATTCGAGATGGAGTCTTGCTCTATCACCCAGGCTAGAGTGCAGTGGCGTGATCTCGGCTCACCTCAACCTCTGCTTCCTGGGTTCAAGCGATTCTCCTGCCTCAGCCTCCTGAGTAGCTGGGATTACAGGTGTGTGCCACCATGCCCAGCTAATTTTTTTGTATTTTTAGTAGAGACGGGGTTTGCAATGTTGGCCAGGCTGGTCTCAAACTCCTGACCTCAAGTGCTGGGCTTCCCAAAGTGCTGGGATTACAGGCGTGAGCCACTGCGCCCGGCCTAATGTTTGTATTTTTAGTAGAGATGAGGTTTCACCATGTTGGCCAGGCTGTTTTTGAACTTCTGACCTCAAGGGATTCACCCGCCTCGGCCTCCCAAAGTGCTAGGATTACAGACGTGAGCCACCGCGCCCAGCCTAATGTTTGTATTTTTAGTAGAGATGAGGTTTCACCATGTTGGCCAGGCTGTTTTTGAACTTCTGACCTCAAGGGATTCGCCCGCCTCGGCCTCCCAAAGTGCTAGGATTACAGACGCGAGCCACCGCGCCTGGCCTCTTTCTGCTTTCCTTTAGGTTCCTTCACTCAGTTCCAAATGACTGGAGTTAAAAAATTCATGACTTCAAGGTTGGTGAGGTTTCACTAAATATATGAAATATTCACCTGAGACAAGCTGAAAATGAAATCGGACATGATATTAACTAAATAAGAAAGGGAATCACAGTCCCATCACGGAAGTAACACTCACAAGCACCAGCCGCCGTGTTGCCTTAGCAATCTGCTTCCTCCTCCTGAGGCGCGCCAGCTACGAGGCTGCCTCTCCCAGTGGCCTCAAAAGGCTTCCGAGCAGCTCAAACTGCAGCCACCAGACATGGGCAGTGGTGGACAATAAGTGCTGGCGGAGGCAGCCCCATTTTCCAACAGCTACCACCTGGAGCTGGCCCCAGTTTGGGGATCTGCTCGTTCCCTGCCCCTCTTTGTTCACATCCCCAGAGGAAAGGAGGAACAAAGAGACCCTGGGACATAACCCCAGACCCTGGTGTCACAAAGCAAGATGGCACCATGGGAGAAGTCTCTAGGGCTCTTTTGTTCCCCAGAGGGCTGTTACCAAGAAGAGCAGCATTTGGCTGGGCGCGGTGGCTCAGGCCTGTAATCCCAGCACTTTAGGAGGCTGAAGCAGGTGGATCACTAGTTCAGGAGATCGAGACCATCCTGGCTAACACGGTGAAACCCCATCTCTACTAAAAATACAAAAAATTAGCCGGGTGTGGTAGCGGGCACCTGTAATTCCAGCTACTCGGGAGGCTGAGGCAGGAGAATGGCGTGAACCTGGGAGGCGGAGCTTGCAGTGAGCCGAGATAGTGCCACTGCACTCCAGCCTGGACAACAGAGTGAGACTCAGACTCCGTCTCAAAAAAAAAAAAAAAAAAGAAGAAGAAGAACAGCGGTATGCGGCATGTGACACATGGTATATGGCACGTGGCCCACTCACAATGCGATCTGGTGTACTGGCACTGACTGGCACATCCAGAGTCCACACCGACCTCCTGAAAATGCATTCCTCTATTTTTCTAAACTTGGTCTTTGGTCTGGCACTAAATTTTGAAAATGAGAAAAGTACTTAACTTCTCGCTGAATTCACTGTGTGAAATACTGCACTTCACATTTATTTTCATCTCTTTTTCTTTGTAGGGTTTTGTTTGTTTTAAAATAGTCTGATAGCAACATAAAAGCTCTAATTCTTAGGCCTGTTGCCTGTTTATCTAGGCTGTCACACACAAAAATTTTAAATAACTATAATAGAACAATAAAGCTACCCCAAAAATAGAGGAAAATTCTCAAAATTACCCTCCTTGCACTGAGTGTTTTAACTTGTAAAGAAAGAAACAACAAATGTTCTAAAATTAAAAATAGAAACTCCAAAAATAATCCTATTATTTTAGTTCTACTTTATGCCTGCCACATAGTAGGCCCATAAAAGATATTTATTGCGTGACTGGCTGGATGGTTAAATAGATTCATTACTGCCAACTGGACAATCTGAGGTCAACCAGCCTTCCCCAAGGACTTTAGCCAGCAGAACTGGTCCAGAAACATATTTGAGCCTAGAGAAGAAATGTAATTAACTAGGCAAGTCAAGTCTTCTGTAACACAAAATCTGAGTATCTTTTCTTGGACTGGGAGCCCAGATATTTTAAAACCCTTGCCTAAGGCAAGTTCAGACCTGTCCACCAACCAGCTGATATTTATTGAATATTTACAGCACAGGGGCCATTTCCAGGAAATGCAGATGGAGTATAGTGAGCAAGACAGAAAGGCTCTACCTAATATTAGAACATACTCACTAGAATCTATATAGGGCCAAACATACAAGGTCTCCTGTCTTAGTCAGTTTGGGCTGCTTTAACAGACTACCACAGACTGGTGGTTTAAATGGCAGAAATATATTTCTCACCATTCTGGAAGCTGGGAAGTTCAAGATCAAGGTACCACAGATCCTATGTCTAGTGAGAGCCAGCTTCCTGGTTTGCAGATGGCTAACTTCTCAATGTGTTCTCCCATGATGGAGTGCAGAGAAAGAGAGCTCTCTTGTGTCTTTTATAAGGGCACTAATCCCATTCATGAGTGCTCCACCCTCAGGACATAATCACCTCCGAAAGGCCCCTCTCCCAATAGTATAATACTGGGGCTTAGGATTCCAACATATAAATTTTAGGGGGATATAAACATTCAATCTACGGTATCCCCTTATTTGTAACCACAGTGCAGTGAGGGAAGATGATCTTTAAATGAATGGTGCTGGGTCAACTGGGTATTCCGAATTCAGGTCTGATGGGTCACATGCCAATGTTGTAACAAGGTTCAAGGCTGGCACATTTCACACATGCGTGTGAACACTCAATCATCATGCTATGAACTACAAAAGGATCATGAATCGTAATCTCTACATTATACCACACATAAAAATGAATTTCAGATGGATTACAGATCTATATATTAAAGGTAAAATAATGAAGCATCAAAAAGGTAACATAGAAAAACATTTTCATGACCTTGTAGCAGACAAAGATTTCTTAAATAGGTTGAAAATGTACCAAATATAAAGGAAAAAGCTGACAAATTGGAAAATATTAAGATTAAGAACTTCTGTGCCTCAAAAGTCACCATTCAGAGAGGGAAAAAGGCAGTTTACCAAGTGGGACATATATTTCTGACAAAGGACTCATATTTAGAATGTAAGAGATCAATGTCCAGGATATATAAAAGACAACCCAAACCCAAAGTTGTTTTTTTTCTCTTTGAAATGGGCAAAAGAATTGAACAAGCACTTCACAAAGAGGATATCCAAAGGCCAGTAAACACATGAAAAGGGGCTGGACTTGACTAGTCATCAGGTAAATGTAAATTCGAACCATAATGCAACACCACTATATTACATAACAGATGGCTAAATGAAAAAGTCAGAAAATAGCAAGTGTAGGTGAGGATGGGAAACAATCAGAACTTTCATATAGTGCAGTGGGTATGTAGATTGGTGCAATTACTTAAGAAATCATCTGACAGTACCTAGCAATGTTGAATATATACTACTCTATAAGCCAGCAAGTTTGCCACTCTGTATGTAAGCCAACGGAAATGCAGACATAGGTTCACCAAAAGACATATGCAATAATATTCTCGGAAGCTCAATTCAGAATAGCTCAAAACTGAAAGCCTCCCAAATGTCCATCAAAAGTAGAATTAATAGGCCGGGCGCGGTGGCTCACGCCTGTAATCACAGCACTTTGGGAGGCCGAGGCAGGCAGATCACGAGGTCAGGAGATCGAGACCATCCTGGCTAAGATGGTGAAACCCCATCTCTACTAAAAATACAAAAAATTAGCCGGGCGAGGTGGCGGGTGCCTATAGTCCCAGCTACTTGGGAGGCTGAGGCAGGAGAATGGCGTGAACCCCGGGGGGCGGAGCCTGCAGTGAGCCGAGATCGCGCCACTGCACTCTAGCCTGGGCGACAGCGAGACTCCGTCTCAAAAAAAAAAAAAAAAGTAGAATCAATAAAAAGCAACTGTGGTGTATTCACACATGGAGTACTATGTGGCAACTGAAATGATCAAACCTCAAATGACATGCAACAATGTGGATGTATCTCACACATCTAATGTTGAACAACAACAACAACAAAAAACAGACATAAAAGCTTTTAAGAAGGCAAAATTAATCAGATGACCTTGGAGGGAGGGCAGGGGGCTGACAATGGGATGAGCACACACAAGGGACCCCTGCAGTGCTGGCACTATTCCATTTCCTGATCTGGAAGGCGGGTGGGTTCAATTTGACAAAATTCATCAACTGTGCACTGACACTTGGGTTTTGTGTACTTTGTATGTTATACTACAATAAAAAGTTTTTTTGTTTGTTTGTTTGTTTGTTTTTTTGAGACGGAGTCTCACTCTGTCGCCCAGGATGGAGTGTAGTGGCACAATCTCGGCTCACTGCAAGCTCCGCCTCCCGGGTTCACGCCATTCTCCTGCCTCAGCCTCCCAAGTAGCTGGGACTATAGGCACCAACCACCATGCCTGGCTAATTTTTTGTACTTTTAGTAGAGACGGGGTTTCACCATGTTAGCCAGGATGGTCTCGATCTCCTGACCTCGTGATCCACCCACCTCGGCCTCCCAAAGTGCTCGGATTACAGGCATGAGCCACCGCACCCAGCCTACAATAAAAAGTTTTTAAGAAAATACTCTCATTCATGTCTTTACCTCACAGTACTTTCTGTTCTTAGTCCCTTGGCCATGCCAAGATTCATCCTGCCAGAGGGTGTTTGCATTAACTGAGCCTGGTATGTCCCCCCAGGGCTTTGCACACTGCTGGTGCCATCTCTCATCATGCAGGCCGAGATACAAATGCAATGAACTCCTCAAAGAAGCCATTCCTGGCTCCAGTAACCTGGCCACAGTCTCTCACTCATTATCGTATTAGCTTTATTTTTTTCCTAGCACTACTCCTGAGCTGAAGCCATTCCGATTTATTTATTTGCGTTTGTTTTTAAGAGCACAGGGACTCTTTCGCTGTTGTATCCTAAGCACCTGTGTCCCTAGCACCTAAAAGTACGTGTGGTATTTTGACCTCACTAATTTCAAACTTATATCCAAACAAAAGTCCACCCACAAGTGTTTATACCAGGCTTTCTCATAATCATCAAAAACTGAAGCAACCAAGATGTCCTTCAAGAGCCAAGTGGATAAACTGTGGTACATTTATACAATGGCATCTTATTCAGCCATAAAAAGAATTGAGCTATCAAGTCACAAAAAAAAATGGATGAATCTTAAATGTATATTGTGTAGTGAAAGAAGTTGGTCTGAAAATGCTGTATACTGTATGATTTCAATTATATGATATACTGGAAAAGGCAAAACGATAGCAATAGGAAAGAGATCAGTGGTTCAGGAAGAAATGGCAGAGGTTGGCCTGGCACGGTGGCTCACGCCTATAATCCCAGCACTTTGGGAGGCCCAGGTGGGCAGATCACCTGAGGTCAGGAGTTCGAGATCAGCCTGGCCAACATGGCAAAACCCCGTCTCTACTAAAAATACAAAAATTAACTGGATGTTGAGGCGCATGCCTGTAGTCCCAGCTACTCGGGAGGCTGAGGCAGGAGAATCGCTTGAACCCAGGAGGCAGAGGTTGCAGTGAGCTCAGATCACACCACTGCACCCAGCCTGGGTGACAAACCAAGACTCCGTCTCAAAAAAAAAAAAAAAGAAAAAACAAAAGAAAAGAAATGGAGGGGGGTAAATGGGTAAAGCACAGGAGATATTTTAGGGGGTGCAACTGTTCTGTATGATGCTGTAAGGGTGGATATATGACACTCTGCATTTGTTAAAGTCCATAGGACTGACTGCATGAAGAATGAATCTTAATGTACAATGTACGCAAATTTAAAAAGTCATTTAGGAGATTGGGGGATCCCAGGATGGAATGCAGAATGTGACAAAACAATCTATCTATATTACAAATGTATGCAACAACCTCACTGAAGGGGATAGGGGAAAGGGTACTGACCTAAGTAACTAGAAATAAGTAGAGTCTGTTAAAATCAAATGTAAAAGGAGTGCATGTAAGCACCATCTTCTAGTTGATAAAGTTGTTTCCCATAGGGATTGAGTTAACAATTCTGATATTGCTGTACATGTATACTACAACTGAGCAATTAAGGGAATGGATACGGGTGGTGGGAACCACAAGTTTATCTCTGTTGGAGTAGGAGTTTAAAGACAGGCAAAGAAAGGGGGCTAGCACGACCCATGTGGTAATATATTAGAATCAAAGACATCAAATGAGCTGATGTTTAGCTTGGTATAGATGCTGATGGTTACATATGGAAATATTTGTAGCTATGTATATGCAAATTAGAATACAGACATATATTTTCTTGCTGTCATGTGAGAGATCTTAGAAACAATGACATTTCAGTAGCAACAAGTACGCTTGGCATCTCTTATCTTGGTTTCTTTTCTTTTCTTTTTTTTCTTTTTTTTTTTTTGAGACAGTCTTGCTCTGTCACCCAGGCTGGAGTGGAATGGCATGATCTCGGCTCACTGCAGCCTCTGCCTCCTGGGTTCAAGTGATTCTCCTGTCTCAGCCTCCTGAGTAGCTGGGATTACAGGAGCATGCCACCACATCTGGCTAATTTTTGTATTTTTAGTAGAGACGGGGTTTCGCCATGTTGGCCAGGCTGATCTCGAACTCCTGACCTCAGGTGATCTGCCCTCCTTGGCCTCCCAAAGTGCTGGGATTACAGGCATGAGCCACCACACCCGGCCATATCTTGGTTTCTAATACCATTCTCTAATAAAAGGAATCAGGGCTCCTTGGAGAAATGGCTGACTCTGAATCTGGGGCAGGAAACATACAAGATGAGACTAGAGTATTTTGTAGTGCTAGAAAGTAAAGAAGTGTTAAATACATACACACACACGATCATGAGGGTATGTCAAAGGAACACAGGAACCAATCAAAACAGCTCCCAATAGCCAAAGCTGGAATAATATGGGCCACGAAATAAAGTAATATTGAATTATAATCCAAAACAAACAATAAATATACATGATCCATACTGACATAAATAAAGCAGACTAAATAAACAAATGAGGAAGAAGAGACAAATCTCCCATGCAAAAGAATTCCGTATAAATTATGTGGCTACACAATGAGGCGGAACATAACTTCCCATTACTTAAGAATGAGCTACTGGGCACGGTGGCTCCTGCCTGTAATCCCAGCACTTTGGGAGGCTGAGGCAGGTGGATCATGAGGTCAGGGGATCGAGACCATCCTCGCTAACGCGGTGAAAACCCGTCTCTACTAAAAAATACAAAAAAAAAAAATTAGCTGGGCGTGGTGGCGGGCACCTGTAGTCCCAGCTACTTGGGAGGCTGAGGCAGGAGAATGGCGTGAACCCGGGAGGCGGAGCTTGCAGTGAGCCAAGATCGCGCTACTGCACTCCAGCCTGGGCGACAGAGCGAGACTCCGTCTCAAAAAAAAAAAGAATGAGCTACACATAGTGATTTTCTTCCAAAGAATACAGTGTGGAAAGGGAGGGAGTAGCTGTACAGTGGAGAAGCCTGACAGACACTATCTCAGCCAGGTGCTCAAGGTGAATATCAACAGTAACAAGCCAAGTTTACAGGATGTACCTTCACAGAATGTGATAGAAGTGTTTCTTTACCTTTTGGGTCTTCCTCCCTCAAACCCATAAACGCAGTCTAATCATGAGAAAAACATCCGACAAATGCCATGTGAGGAACATTCTACAAAATACCTAAAAAGTACTCCACAATACTGTCAAGGTCATCAAAAACAAAGGAAGGCTGAGAAACTGGCATAGCCAAGGGAGTCTAAGGAGACATGCCAGGTAAATGCAATGTGGTGTCCCGGATGGGATCCTGGAACAGAAAAAGGACTCTAGGCAAAAACTAAAGAATCTGAACAAAGTATGGACTTTAGAGAATAATAATGTATCAATATTGGTTCATTCATTGTGACAAATGTATAATTCTAACATATGTTGCTAACAGGTAAAACCTGTTGCAGAGTATATGGCAACAGTGTTCTGTCTTCACAATTTTTCTGTAAATCTAAAACCATCTAAAACATAAAGCTTATTTGTTTAAAAAAAAAAAAGAATGCCTGGCAGAGACAGATGAAGGAACTAGTGGGTGGATATTGGAAGGAGGGACAGAAGGACAGCACACTGGCTGATAGAAGGATGGATGGATGCTGGGATGGCTGATGGATGGATAATTGATAGACTGGCTTAGAAAGCCGAGAGCACACAAGACAAAAACTGGAATGGGCACTTGGAATTTAGCAACATGGAGGTCATGAGCCTTCTGGGTGGAAAAGAAGGACAAGCCACACAGCAGTGGCTAAGAGGGGCACAGAAGTTGACAAAATGCGATCAAAGAATATAGACAATCTCTGTCAAATCTGGCTGAAGAGAGGAAGAAAAAGAGAGAAAGGCTTTTGTGTATATTTGTGTTCTATTACTTTACTGAGGTATAATTTACATATCCTGAACTGCACAGGTCTTCAGTATACAGTCTATGACTCTTGAAACAAAGGAATGGCTGATGATACCGGAGAAGTCAGCCCCTGAGCAGGTGGAAAGGGCTGGGCTCCAGAAGGAAGTTGAAGAGTGATCCAATCTTCCTTTTACCTTTCCTTCCGTCCTGTGGGTGGTGGTACCATCCTCATCCTCAGAGACTGTCTTTCCTGCCCCCCAAAAATGAAGACACCAAAGGAGTCTTCCAAAGCGTTATGTGTTCTATCCAAAGTGTTATGGCTGCTTCCTCTGAAAATATAAAGAATCTAATATGAACACATTTACTGGCTTTTTTTTCCTTATTTATAATTTTTTAAAAATTTAAACCCCATCTTCCTCAAAAAGAGAAGACGGAAAAAACACCAATTGAGCTATTCCAAACATTGTAAAGCCCCGTGGCAGGAGAGGGCTTGTGCCCCTTTCTTACCCACGACAATAAAACAGTGGGATACTCATGCCCACCCCTTCTAAAAAACAACTTTGAAGTTATTCTAAGAGAAATACATGTGCATTGCACAAAACAGATAAACAAAATAAATTACCCATAATGATACTAAAAAGCACTACTAATAGTTCTCATGTATCATCCGAATCTCTTTTCTAGGTACATATAAAAGATATCCTATGAAAAAAGAGTTTTACCTAGAATACATGTTATCTATTATCACTTAAATGTGATAGCGCTCCCATCGCAGAAAGTAATTCTCTTGAAGCAACCCAACAAGATTTTCCATTCTGGAGTGTTGATTAGAGATTCTGGAGTGTTGATTAGATTATTCTATATTCATAAAACCTGGTGTGTGACCAGATTTGCAATCAAGGTAGAAACTCCACCAAAATTATTCCATAATAAAAAAAAATCTCATAAGCCTCTGCCCCCCATTGGGTCAAAGAACAACCTTTAATTTGAATACATAGATTAACAAGGCAGAATTAGCTATAGCAAAAGCATAGTAGATGTTGATAATAATACTTTCATAAATATTCTGAGCTTTTGGGGGGATGGTTTTTCATATTTATTAATCCTCAAAATTTCTCTGAAAGGATTAGATCGTTTAAAAGTGGAAATTAAAGTTAGCCAAGGATGATGACTGAAATCACTCTTAATAAAGGTAGGTAGTGGGCAGCCTGCTCATCCTTCTAGACAGACCAAGCCAGCTCCCCCACCCCAGGAAGATGGGAGGGTCTATCTTAGAAGGCAATGTCTCTGCTATGGTTTGAGTGTCCCCATCAAAACGCATGTTGGAACCTTAATTCCCAGTGCAGCAATGTTGGGAGGTGGAAACTTTAAGAGGTGGAACTTAATGGGAAGAGCTTGGGTCACAGAGACTCCGCCCTCTGGACCTAGGTGTCTTGGTGCAGTTCTCACTACAGTGAGTGAGTTCTTGCTCTTGTGAGACTGAATTCATTCTGGAGGTGACAGATTAGTTCCCACCAGGGCAGGGTCTGTTTTGACCCTTCACCTGTGTCCACTTCCCCTTTGACCTTCCATCATGTTATGACATGGCATGAGATTCTCCCTAGAAGCCCAGAAGCCAAACGGATGCAGTGCCATGCTTCTGGGACTCCCCAGCCTCCAGAATCATGAGCCAAATAAGCCTCTTTCTTGATAAATCACCCAGTCTCAGGTATTCTGCTACAGCAACACAAAATGGACTAAGACATCCTCTCAATCAGGGCATAAAGGATGTGAAAAGAACCTGTGAGTATTATCAGTAGGCATCTCTGAAATGAGATAATGAGACAAACTGTTTCCCACCACCAGTAAGAAGCCATACTTAGGAGCTTTTCTGTTTGTTTTGATTTTGTGAAGTGGGGCTAGAGTTAGGAAGACATTCACAAGCATGGATTCCTGGAGCAGAAGGCTGAGGTCCACACCCACTCCACCCCTCCTGTGTAGACCACACTCTCTCACATCCTCGGAGTTGTGGTTGTAACAGCTGACATGAGAATTTCATTTTACTAAATATTTTATACATTATCTGTATCTCATTCTTTGCCTTCCTTCAGAGTTTATAGTAAGGTGTCAGTAGTTAACTAAGTAAACTAATTCCTCATTTTGTTCTTCAGAGTGATGAGTTAACTCAACCTTGGGATCATTCACCATTGAATGCAGCCCGTCACCTCTTTGAACCCCCAAAAGGGTTCTTAATCTAAGTCTAACATGGGATGTTCCCAAGGTTTAAGGCGTGACTGGCAGCTAAATGCTTTGGAGTCTCTGGCTAGTTCAGGTGACAACCTTTCCATTTACCTAAGTACAGACAAGTTTTCATTATCTAAACATCTCTCCATGTAAACTGCTTCTGGTATAAGATTAGTAAATGCTGAACCATCTTGCATGATGAAGAAATGGAATATCTTAACGTAACAAAAGGCACTTGTCTAACAGAGATAGTACGTGTTGTTTTTTAGTTTTAATATTTCTAGGGTGCTTTCATTATAGCAAGCATAATCATGTTTTAGCACCAAATCAATTACTCATTTTCTTTTGACTTGTCAGAGAGCTGCCACACCCCAACACAAACATGAGAAAAACCAGTTGACTAATTTGAATTGTTATGTAGAGTATTAGCTCATAAGAACCAAACAGAAAAGCTATCTCTGCCAATCTGAAAACTCAACACCTCACCTACCTGGCTTGAAACAGATTTAATTGCATTAATATTAGCAGAAATGAATGAAATGGCTTTACCAATGTGTGCACTATTGACATACAAATATAAGAGAAAAATATTAACAGATGATTGGCGGCAGTAGCTAAGGACTTGAGTAAAAACATCATTTAGCATAAGCAAACCAAGTTATTAATAGTTTTTTACACTGTATTTAGAAAAAGCATTACTTTACTTCTACCACGTCAATGATAATATCTGCTGCTTTCAAATATGTAAGATAAAATATATACTCTGTATCCCTTGCCTTATTTAAAGTGAGTTTCTAACTTTTAACCTCAAAAGAGATTGAGCATGGAGTCAATTCCATCTAAATAGATAGACCAAGAGTGCAAGGACTCCATGATCAACGGCTCATGCAAACCCGGCAAAGAAAGAAAGAAGTAGCTCACTCACTGGGGTGTCTACTTCAGAGATAATGGATTTGAATTTTTCTTTTTTTTTTTTTTTTTTTGAGACAGAGTCTCACTCTGTCGCCCAGGCTGGAGTGCAATGGCGCGATCTCGGCTCACTACGATCTCTGCCTCCCAGGTTCAAGCGATTCTCTTGCCTCAGCCTCCCGAGTAGCTGGGATTACAGGTGCCCACCATCACACCTGGCTAATTTTTGTATTTTAAATAGAGATGGGGTTTTACCATGTTGTTCAGGCTGGTCTCAAACTCCTGACCTCAAGTGATCCACCCGCCTCAGCCTCCCAAAGTGCTGGGATTACAGGCGTGAGCCACCGCGCCCAGCCAGGATTTGCATTTTTCTTAAGAAATGGCTGACTCCTGTAAATGGTTCACTTGAGAAATAACAGAATCCTGTAAACTGTTCAACTAAGATGAAGCATATTTGAAAATGTATCAAGTAAATCAAACAAAAAAGATTTGCTCAGTGTATTGGCCAAACATGCTAGAATACATGGAAGGTATCTGGGGGGAAACGGTGCAACTGATGTTCACAGTTTCCAGGAAGCAAGTCTTCCTCTTGTTACTGGCAGTTTAAACTTGAGCATCTTACTAAGACTCTTGGAGCCTCCCCGTTTTCTCATTTTAAAATGGAGTAGCTACTTATATCACAGAGTATTTATGTGGGTCAAATGGGATTATCTGATGGTGCTTTATGATTCTATCATTATACCAAATAAACAAATATTACAAAGAATAAGTTCTGCTTTTCACTTCCTGCCAGAACTGTCCATAAAAAATCTTAAGCTTTTCTTGTTATCCCATCCTATTAGTCCTAAAACTAACTATAAAGAGACATTCCAGGAATAAACTCCCCAATAGAAAGTAATTTGCTTAGTATAGATTTAGTCATGCTCTTATTCAGGCTAATTTGTACATTTCACCTTGTTAAATTTTACTCCTGAAAGCTGCTGTGATTTTCCCTCTCAGATGCTCATTTCATATCTCAAAACGAACCTCCCTCAAGTTAAAATAAATACCACCATTAGTTAATTATGAGGTACCAAGATAAAGGACAAATAATAAGTATAGAAAAGCACCCCGCAAAGCCAATATTATAGGTTATATGCCTAAAAATCTTAAGTCAAACATGCCATTTCTTAAAGGTTAACCCAATTAAATGCAAAGAAAAAGCAGCTATGGTGGCTCTAAGTGTCTGTGCTGTCAGATTCCAAACTTAACTTGAAAGCCAATAGTTAAGGAGAAGTTTCAGAGGAGGAAAAGATGATTTAAAAAAAAAAAGTTATTAATCTAATCCTTACGTTCTAGTCCCTACCCAAGCCACTCACACAAGACATCATGCCCAGTGCAGGATGGATACGCTCCCACTTCAGCTACAGGAAATTAGCTCTGCAACTTCGATGGCCCTTTGGTGAACTAGTTTAATCCTTGTCTCAGGGTTGCCTTGAGGGGGAAGACACTTCTATTTCTCCTGCTTTCAATATCACCCTTTCCCTGATACATCTCACTTTCGCCAGTGCAGCCCTGGCTTTAGCATAGAACATCTAAAGGTTAGAGCTAGAAAGCCCCAGACCTCCCTCATTTTTTTCAAATGAAGAAAGAAAACCTGAAAATAAACTCTGCTGGTGAAAATGACTTGCCAAGCTCATCTAGCTGGTCAGAGGCGGCCCGACTAGGATGGAGCTCACAGGCAAGGGCCATTCCCACTACCTCACACTGGGAACAGTCGACAGGAATTAATCTCATAGGTGCCAGCAAGGTTCCCACAGCCACAAAGCATACATCCTGCCCTGGCTTATTCATTCCTGAAGCCCAGCCCTTAAGAGATTACTTTCTCTTACTTAAGATCTGACTTCCTATTAAAATGAAAGATAAGTAAATTGTTTTTAGTCATTTGCAATATAATGTCAGTGAATTTATCATATCCTTTCCTGAACACAGACTTTGAGTAAAGAAATGTGCAGCCACTATATACTAAATAACTGTATTGAATATACTAACACAACTGTGAACAGGACAGAGTCCCTGCCCCAAAGAGCTTTCAATCATATGGTCTCCTCCATTCTTCTGCCATAATGGGAAGTGTTTGTTCCTTTACTTTTCCTACTTTTTCCCTTACACAGTTTAAAAGGGTGAAGCTTCTTATAACCCCTTTCCTGCCCTATGTTATCTGTTGAACAAACGAATGAATGAGTGAGTGAATGAATATTCCAGCCCTCCACAGCTCCTTCCACAGGTTTCCCCGTGGATTCTTTCAAAATGAAGAAGCTGTTTCTTAATCATTTTATTCCTCAACCATAAAGTGATGATTTAGAGACCCACCCACGCTCTGGTCTTCTCTTTTTTCTAAGCTTTTACTCAGTGGAACAGATTTCCAAAATGCCAGTGCTGACTAAGAAAAACCTAGTGAGAATATATTGGCCCCAACTTTTAAGCAGAGGCAGGAATCCAGGGTTTCATTCTTGTTCTATGAAGACTTGCGTGAGCCTGTTGCTCTGAGTCTTATCCACAGATGGAAAAGCACTTGCTACTTCCTTGCACAAGCATTTCTACTCACATAGAAATAAGCAATTCCTGTGCAAACAAAATTCTTGGACATGCTGAAGACTTAAAATTACAGAGAATGGCAGTAACTTGTGATCCCTTTCTTTGAAGACTTTCATTACCCCATACATCTGTGCCTTATGCCACAACTTCCTTCTAGTTCAGAGGTTCAAAGGACTCCATAGTTATAATTTATAACCAGGAAAAAGAACCATAACTTCAAGTTGACAGTGAAAGAGCAGGTTTTCAATACAGGCAGAGCCAAATTATATTCATATGTTTAATTTTGGGAACACATTTCTGAAATGCACATCATGAAACCAGAAGATGCAGCCACTGTCACTCACTGACAGTCAAATAAATAGCACGGACTGAGTGGCTCAACAACAAGCATTTCTGTCTCACAGTTCTAGAGGCTGGAGGTCTGAGATCAGGGTGCCAGCATCCTCCTCCTGGTCTACAGGTGGCCGTCTTCCATCTTCTTGCTGTGCTTTCACGCTGTGCCCTTGCATGGCAGCGAGAGCGAGTTCTGGCCTCTTCCTCCCCTTTTAAGGGCATTAATCACATCACAGGGCCTCCACCCTCACGACCTCATCTAACACTAATGACCTCCCCAAAGTCCTCCCTCCAAATACCATCACTCTGGGGACTAGCGTTTCAACCTATGAATCTGGGGGGACACAAACATTCAGTCCATAGCAGAGACACCCAAGTGCAGCCAGGTGTGTGAGTCACCAGGGCTGCAAAGCTACAAGATTCTGCCTTCAGGAGGCTGCAGTGAGGGTGGGAGACAGGATTACAGAAAGAGGGGCCCTGGAAAGGCCCCAGAGCCAGCCTGACAGTAGGAGATGGATCAGAGAAGCTCCCAGGAAGGCACTGCCAAGTGCCAGGCTAAGAACAGGTGCGAGCTAGACAGCTAGGGAGTGGGGGCGGGGAGGGGGGTGGAGGTGATTATGGCGGAGGGGCTCCTGCTGAGCTGCCTTAGGGACTCAGCTGATAGCTGAAGCAGTAGGGCTGGGGGTGACCAGAGACAAGTCCAGAGACTGGGGCAGGGAAACCCCTGAGCCCTGGTCACATGCTAAGGGGCTCCTGCTTTATCCTGAAGGCTGTGGGGAACAAGATCCCACCTGGATTTTAGAAAACACACCAGCTGCAGCACATGGGGGTGGCTCTGAAGCACAGTGGGGAGCTGGAGCAGGGACAGAGCGGGAGGCCCAACCCAGGAACCAGAGACCCTGCCAACTGCCAGCCATGTGGCCTCTGACGGGGGCCTGCAGCTCAAGCTCTCTGTACTTCAGTTTCTTCACCTACCTTGAAAAGTACTGCGAGGATTAAATTAGCACCCACGAAGGACAAGGTTTGCAATCAGCACTTCTTAAATGGAGCTATTGGGAGCAATGGGAGCATCACAGCTAAGTGACCTTGGAATCAGTGTGAACTTGGACAAGGACAAGCGACAACTTCTTGGATCTCAGCTGCTTCCTCCAAAAAATGAAGAAATGAAGATAATCCCATTTCCTTCATAAAGTTGTTGCGAGGATTGATGGTATGAGGTAAGATGCATAAATATCCTGGCTGTCACCTGAGAGCTGGGTTAGTCCCAGAAGTAGTAGAAACAATAGCCGCAGTGGTGGAGGGTCCAGTAGCAGAAAGATTGGTTGCTGTAATTTGAAAGAAACTGGACTACAGTGACCATTGCTATTATACAGGTGAGAAGTTACAAGGAGTAACTTAAGGCAGTGGCAGGGACCAGTGGGGACTCATATTCCAGAGCTGTAGGAGCATCAACAAGACTTTGTGACAGCAAGGAGGAGGCAAGAGATAAGCATGCCACGTAATCTTGGGCTGGGACAACTGTGGACAGCAGCGCCTGCCACCCACTGAGGGAAGTGAGAAAGAGGAGCAGGTTTCCTAAGGAAGATGAGAAACTCATTTTCAGACCAGTTGAATATGAGGTTTCTCTGGGGTACTAAGTGGCACTGTCCATTTCAAAGTTGTCTGAATACATCTGGCACTCAGAAAACAGATCAGGGCTAAAAATACGGAGTTACACGTTGTCCGCATATGGACAGCAACTAAAGCCACAGGAAGAGTCCTGTCATCCAAAAAGAGCACACAGGAGTGAAGGAAAACAAAACAAAACAAACAAACAAACAAGAAACAGAAAAGAGAGCCAGGGCCCGAAGACAGAGAAATGTCATCATTGAAGAGCAGGCAAGAGAGGAAAAACCCAGAAAGGGAAGAAGGACAAGGCAGCATGTGCGGCAGGGGAATACAGGGCGGAGGAGGGGAAGCTATTTGTGTGGTAGTGAGGGATGGTGGTGGTTTAAACAGAAGAGAAAGACTTCAACTTGTGTATATGCTGAAATGAATGGGCCAGAGAGGTTGAAAACTCAGCCAAGAAAGGGGTGTCATGAATGAAGTGCCTGGAGGGTGGCTGGTCTAGCTTGCAGAGGAGGAGACTGGGAGGGCAGAGAACAGAAGAGGTGCCTTGGAAAGACTGGTGAAGGCTTGAACTAGCCCAGTGCAGGAAACAAGAGCAAGAGCATGCACTACAAACTAAACCATGTGGCCAAAGCATGTGCCACATGGAAAATAAAATTCAGATTTGATTCTTCCCTCCATCTAGAAAGAGACTTCTTGACAGAGAGCTGTGGGCTAGGCAAGGGAGGCCAGGGGCTGCCAGGTTGTTTTAGGCTGGGAGGAAAAGGACAAACAGAAGACAGCAAAAGCACACATGTACCCACAGAGATGAGAACAGCAGGCAGAACTAGTGTAGCAGGGGCACGTTAGGAGTGAAGGAAAAGACAGTGGACGGGACTCAGGGAAGATCACATTTGCAAAAGAATTCTGTCAACCTAAACTTCAAAGTCAATTGGCTACCATTACCACCTTTCAGTTCCTGTTTGGAACAAGTAAGTCAATGAAGAAAGGTGTATTTTCCAACAGCACTGACATAAAGCTGTAAGGATGCAAGAATGTGATATGACTGTAGCAACAAAAACACAGATTGACTTTTTCCCCAGCCATGTCTATGATAAAGGAATACCACCAACTAAATTCAGATACAAAAACATCAGTGACTTTTAAACATTTGCTGAACATTGATCCTTTTTCATTCATTCAAGCAAATGCTTAAAGGTTGAAGAATTGTGTCCCGCTACGAACTTTTAAATGATGAAAATTAAGACAGTTCCTTGCCTTCAAGTTGTTACAGTCTAACTTCCCTGCACATATGTAAAAATCCACCAAAACATAGAGAATGAGGAAGGCTCTAGAAACAGGAGGAATAGTTTAGAGAATATTTGCCCATGTTCAAGTTCAAACATACACCAACACCCCTGACCCTAAAGTAACCCCATACTCTTCTCCAAATTATTGCACCAAATAGATGTGAATACCTTGTTTTCTTCACCCCTTTCCTCTGTCTCCACATCATAGAGAATAACCAACAGTTAATGGCAGCTTGTGGCTCCAATAACAACACTGACATGCTATGTCCTAAGTACTGTGCTTGGTGTCTCAACAATCAGTCCTCCTGACAGCCCTGCAAAGGCACCAGGATTATTTCCTTCAACATATAGAGAAAGTAGCCAGGCACGGTGGCTCACGCCTGTAATCCCAACACTTTGGAAGGGTGAGGCTCACAGATCACTTAAGCCCAGGAGCTGGAGACCAGCCTCGCCAACATAGTGAAACCTTGTCTCTACAAAAAAAAAAAATTAGGTGGGAGGATCACTTGAGCCTGGGAGGTCAAGGATGCAATGAGCCGTGATAGCCCCACTGCACTCTAGCCTGGGCAACAGGAGGAAGACTGTCTGAAACATATGCATATACACACACACATATATATATATGGAGAAAGTGAGGCTCAGAGGGGTGAAGGAAATTGCCTGATCACATATACCCACTGAATGACAGAGCCACATGTGAATTCAGGTTCATCTCACTTCAAAGCACACATTGTAACCACTGATTCCACCCTGCATTTCCCTAACTACTGTTCCAAAGGGAATGTGTTAAGCAGTTTTCTTTTCTTCCTTTGGCAATTTAGAATTCTTTTATCTACTGACTTTTTTTTTTCTTTTTATTTGAGGCAGGCTGTTGCCCAGGCTGGAGTACAGTGGTGAGATCTTGGCTCACTGCAGCCTCGACCTCCCCGGGCTCAGGTGATCCTCCCCACCTCAGCCTCCTGAGGAGCTGGGACCACCGGCGCATGCCACCATCTTTGGCTAATTTTTGTATTTTTTGTAGAGACGGAGTTTCATCATGTTCCTCAGGCTGGTCTCCAACTCCTGGCCTCAAGCGATCCGTCAGTGCTGGGATTACAGGCGTGAGCCACCATGCCTGGCTTTATCTACTGACTTTTTGCATGTGTAATTTATTCCTTAGTAGTTTACAGGTTGAGTTTATGGAGTTCGGGGGGTTTTGTTGTTGTTTAAAAGCCTGTGCTCAAATACCTGAACAAATGGGGATTTACCAAACAATCCACAAGACGAGTTCTAAGCAGCAGTTCCTACCTTCCAGCTTGAGCGCTAATAAAGTAGCAAAGCTGGCTGATGTGATACTGTACCTGGAAAAGTCTACAGAAATCCAGGATCTGCACGTAAAAGGAGAGGCCTCATCCAGGTACAAGAACTAAGCCGCTAACAGTGGTGTCCCCCACATGCACTCACAGTCCATTTACAAGGTACAACAGCAGCATCTGGGAACAGGCAAACCATGGGGTTCACATAGGTGCCAGGCTCTGTCCTGTCTCAGGAGGCAGGACAGGGCATTCATTAAGGTGCGCCTGACTCCCTGGCCACAGCCTTGTTCTGTCACATCCCAGCTGAGAGTCCTGGGGCAACTTCTTAACTTCTCTGTGTCTCAGATTCCACCTCCACAAAATGGGGGTCTCAGAGTTGTTGCCAAGATTACATGAACCTTACCTAGTACATGCTAAGTACTCAGCCAGTGTCGCTAACTCTATTACACATGTTTAGGCTTCTCCCTTTCAGAAGCAGTATTTTTAAAATTGCAGGTCACAACTCATAAATGCATTATGAAACAAATTTAGAAAAATAAAATCATCATTTTTCAGAAAGTGAGGAATAAAACATTGTATTTAAACACTAATGATGTTATGTTTCAGATTACTTTTATAATATTTTTCCTTAGCATACAGTAAGATTAAGTGGTGCCCTATGACTCTCTGTTTCTCTGTATCCATGTGTCAGGCAGCAATCTATATATCCAGATGTTATCAGGCAGCAATCAACATGGTATTTCTTTCTGTGTCACCACCATCTCTCAGAAGACAGTTTTTATAAAATGGGGGTAACAGGGAGTTAGGGAAGACTGAAAGGTATAGTAAGTCAGGAACCCTTTTATAAAAAGCAGACACTGGAAGCAAAGGGAAAAACCTACTAAGGTGACAGAACAACACAGCAAGTACCCGAGGTACACAAGCCTGTTTATGGCTAGGATGCTACGGGCATTGCAATCATCTGAGCTTAGCAACATGTTTTTATTTCCAAAGCAAATTGAATTGCAAAACTGGAAGTACAGATGTTATCTTGATGCTGGGCAAACTTGGAAATATTCATATGACTTATCCAGTAAGTCATCTTGCAGTACTTGTTAAAGTAGATATTATGCCAGATTTCAAATGCTCTTAAAAACCACCAGGGTTGGCTGGGCGCAGTGGCTCAAGCCTGTAACCCCAGCACTTTGGGAGGCTGAGGCAGTCGGATCATGAGATCAGGAGTTCAAGACCAGCCTGGCCAACATAGTGAAACCCTATCTCTACTAAAAATACAAAAATTAGCTGGGCATGGTGGCACGCATCTGTAGCCCCAGCTACTCGGGAGGCAGAAGCAGGAGAATTGTTTGAACCCAGGAGGCAGAGGTTGCAGTGAGCTGAGATTGCGCCACTGCACTCTAGCCTAGGCAACAGAGAGAGACTTCATCTCAAAAAAACAAAAACAAAACAAAAAAAAACCCACCAGGGTTTGGAAGAGATTAAAAAAAAAAAAAAAGGTCTTTAAACAGAAATCCTTAAATGTGGATGTAGATGTAGATTTAGTCTAACGGTTACATTATAATCAAATTCCTAGCTGAAAATTTACCTGTATAAGCCTTCCCAAGAGAAGATGAGATGGAAAAGACCTATAAGCACATAACAAATCATTTTGGAATCCAATAAAAGTACTTATCTATGTATTCAAAAGGCTATTTGACATGGTATTTTACAATGCTGCCCTTAGACTGGGTAAGAGGGGACCACATCTCTGGGCCCCACTCCTGCCATAACCTGTCTTCCTGAAGACTTCCTAGGACAAAGTGGACACATCTATCCAGAACCAGTGTCCCTCCACCTGGTTTTAGTCAGTGATCCAGGTCCCCAGAATTCCCTTCTCAAATCCCAAGTAGCTTCTAGGGCATGAACAAGCTCCTCCCAGATCTGTTCTGGCCTAGGGGGACATCACCACTGGTGTGTGCAGAGGCATCATGGTCAAGGAGTGGCAGGTGCATACCAAGACTGGGCGTGCAAGTGGACACAGTGTCCTTTACCAGGTGGGACTGTACCAAGGATGGGAAGCAAAAGGGAAGAAACCCAGGCCAGGGCAGTCTCCTAACTGCATTTCAGCTCATGACTCTGGGAAATAACATTTTGAATTCAAAATGCAAACCTAGCCTTCCAGGTCATTATGAAGATGTAGCTGTCAAGATCAGTGGATAGAAGAAATTTTATACAAATGTTGTTAGTTTAACTCATAAGTTTTAAACATTTAAACACATGCCTTGTAGACCTACATTTGTTCTCTTGCACGGTACAGACAGGCCTCGTGGTTATACAGTGGACTCAGATTCCAGACTGGGTTCATCCTCAACCCCAACCCACCCACCAGCTACATGAGCTTGAAGCAGCCTTTTAATCCTCTCTGAGTCTTCACTTCTTTATTTACATTTAAACAAGGATAAAAAGAACATCTTCTTTATAGTGTTGTTATGAAGACTAAATGAATTAGCCCAAAGTACCTAGAAGAGCACCTAGTCACCTAGTAGGTAGGTAATAAATTCCCCTATGACATTATTCTCATACAAAACTGATTAGTCACTGCACACTTCCAGAAAAAAACACAGACAGAAAGTGGTTCTGTGTATTTCTTCTTTCCTCTTCCTCTTTCTAAATACATTGCTTTACACTGCTCCAAAAGATTATTTTCTATTCTGAAAAGGTCAAGTCATGTGACTCCTGACCTGCCTGGGTCAAGTTCTTCTGAAATTAAAGATGTGTTCATATTCTACCCCAACTCAGCAGATAACTCAAGCCTTTGGCAGGTTTGAGGTTTGAAGGCTGGGAAATTGGCTGTGTCACTTTCATGGGCTAAACATTTGAAAGAATTACCATTTTTAAGTATAAAAAGGACATTTCCTAATCTTCATACGCATGAGGTTCGGAGCTGTAAGCCAGGGTACGTCCTTCTTGATTCACAAACCAGAGGCTGAAACACTTGAAGCTATCAACAAAGAAAGGTTACTCAACAAGAGAACCCAATGCTAAAAATAGAGCACTATCAGCAGAGAAATAGATGCAAAGAGACAAGCCTTTATTTGGCTACTTATTTGCCCACGTTTCTTTATTATTAAATGGAGGTACACCACCAGCATAGTGATTACAAATTGCCAACAACCTAATTATTTCTATTCCTTCGGCCTACAATGACTGAACAAACAACTTGAAGAAAAATACTTGCCACATGTTAATGACATGAGGCAGCATATACAGCATCTTGTATTATTTCACCACAAAAACCTCCCTTTCAAATGTCTAGCTGTTTGCTATGGGTTGAAGATTTAAAACCCAAGAAGAAAAGTACAATACAAGGAAAAGATTCAAGTTCATGTTTACCCTTTAAAATATATACCTAACCTACATGTTCCACACAGGAAACTATCAAACCTCCATTTTTTCTAATTATTCTGAAGAATTTTTTAAATATATTGTTTATCAGCCTACTCAGTGGGTAGAGCTCTTTCTAGTTTCCCAATCTACGCCTAATTAGTCTCCCACAAAAAGAACCATGCTGGAGCATTGTTAATTTCAACAATGCTTTTTCTATTAATTCAAATCTTCTCCAAATCCCAAATGGAGAAAAAAAAAGTTTGAAATAAATGAAAATTAACTGGATTCTACAGAGGCAGGACTAAGCACATCCATTCATCCAACAGTAATCCCATCTATATCAAATAATGTTTCTTTACAGAGTTTTACCAACTTCCTATAAAAATCTCATGAATACTTCTTATGTTTGCCAGTTTTTATTCATGCAATTAAATTAGCTTTTTGTAAGAGCTGGACTGGAGAAACAACACATTTTTACAACCCCATTTGTCATACAGTCAAGCTTCATTATATTATAATCATTCATCAGTAGTCAGTAACGAGTATGCTGTTTCCTTGTGCAATGAGGTTGTTTAAGAAAATGTGTCTTCACAACAGGCCATGAAATGTGTCAAATACAGAATACCCAACATTAGTGGTAAAGCCTGTGAGTTCATCTGGTTGTCATCTCTGTTGAAGAGCACAACAGTTGAATGAACACAAACCTAGCTTTAGCTTAGAAGCCACATTCTTAATTATTAACCCCTTCATGCTTCCACCCTTTCTAAACTCCACTCCCTTAAGAGGAGGTCACTTCATTTAGAATTAATTATTGTTATTCAAGATGCTCATGAGAGATCATTTTGGCTTCAGTCGTTTTGCTGCAGTTTATTCTACATATTTCTCCTAAATCAAATGTATACACATCCCTGAGACTTGTGTATGACCTTAGTCCCTGGACTGTGGGAAGTCACGATGTCGTGGAGAAGAGGGGAGCTGGGAGCCTGAAGCTGGCAGATCCCGGGATCCCGCAGGCCCCCCGCAGGGCTCCCGCCCTTCCACCGAGGCACCCGTCGAGGTTGCCCCAGATGCTCATTCTGCGCCCATCAATGGGAGTAACTGAGCTTAGAGAAGAAAAACTACGGCTTCAACAAAGGACAACGTGTGCAGCTCTGATAATGCAGGGAGGAATTATGGAGACACCGTCGGGGCTGGCTGGAAAGGGGAAAGCGTTCCATCTCAGGATTTTCACGGGGAATTTCAAGAACCAAGGGGGCCTCTGAGATCCCCAGAACCTCTCCTTTCCACGAGGCAGCTTCCTTCCTTCCCTGCTCGTTTTCCACAAAAATCAGGGCTGCCCGGATCCCAGCAGTGAGCGCTGCTCTCTTTGGCTGCTGTATCCCCAACCGCTGCTGAGGAGCAGCTGGAGTGAGCCCCTCCGAGCCCCGCTTTGCGCAGCTGCAGCTGGAGCCCAGAGGCGCCCGGAGCTCGGAGAAAAGCACTGTGCTCCGCAGGACCCAACCCTCCCCACGGCCACCAAGGGGGCCCGCAGCTCCCCGGGCACCGGCAGCCGAACCCAGACAGGGGCGTCCCAACCGCTGAGCCCGACGCCAGAGGGCACCGCGGGGGAGAGAAGGCGCCGCGCCTCGCTCCTGGCACTTGGTCCCCGGGAGTCAGGGACGTGCGCGCCCCGGAGCTGGAGCCCGGGAGAATTCCTGCGTGGGCACAGAGGAGCTAGAGAGGTCCCCGACCCTCCCAGCTCCGCGCCCAGGTACCTCGCAGCCGTAGAGCTGACCCAGCTGCTCCACGATCCACTCCTCCAGCACCAGCCGCTTCCGAAGCTCCTTACGATCGTATTTCACTGTCACTTTTCCCTGCTGGTGTCGCCGCTGCTGTTGCTGCTGAACCTGCCCTGCAGCGGCCGCCGTGGCCACGGGCGCCGAGTCCTCCCGGGAGGAGCCTGAGCCGCTGCTGGAGCCGGGGCTGCCACCGGCGCCACCCCGGGGGCTTTGGAAGAAAACCCGTGCGCCGCCGCCACTGGCCCCGCCGGCCGCCTCGCTGCTGCCCGTCGCCACCGACATGTCCCCGCGCGCCCGAGCCTGAGTGCGGCCCGGAGGAGGGGCGGGCGGAGCGCGCCCGGCGCCGCTACCACCTCGGGCCCGGCAGCCGCATGCGAAGAGCTCCCCGGCACCTGCTCTGCGCCGCGCGCGCCCAGCCGCCCGGCTGCTCTGGGAGGGCGGGAGGAGCCGCGGCGGGAGGGAGGAGGGCGGGGAGGACGGCGGGGCGGAGACCGCAGCCTTAAAGACGCCGCCGAGGACCCTCTCGGTCCAGCCCTCGGAGGCGGGATCTGGCGCCTGCGGCGGAGAGGGCCCGGGGCGTGGGAGTCTCCGCGGGGCGGGAAATGTGTGCGCCTAGACACCGGAGGTCGCCGATGTGTAGACTCCGGAAGGACGGGCGTGGGGCGGTGTGCCAGGGGATGCTCCTGCGCGGGTGTCCGTGGCCTCTAGTCTCGGAGACAGGGACTCGCGCTTCTCCCGCAGTCCCGGAGCGCAGGAAACGCGCCGCCTCTCGGGGCCTCCACCTGGCGCGGCCCCGGGCAGGACCCGCAGCGAAGGGGACACAAGAAAGGACCGCGCCGCAGGCTCCCCCAGGAGGTTTTCCTAGCCCCACCGTCTCCTCGGTTGGCTGGGTAGTGTCCCCTCCCCTCCCAGCCCCGCCCCGCGGCTCCAAACACACATTCCTATTCATGCCACGATGGATGCCACTTCCTCTCTGGATTGTAAGAAACATCGAAGAGGCGATGTTTGTGCAATAAGGCACTCACGGCGCTTGAGAAATTATTTCCAGACCAATGTTTTCTTTCCTTACTAAGCATCTGCTTAATCATGGGCACAGCATTCGGATATCTTCGTATCCAAAGGGCAGAAAGCGTGACGGCGCTCAGGCAAGGCGGCTGGGGGCATCCAGACAGTAAACATTTCTCTAAGAGGGTCGGCGACAGGGTCCTGGTTCCACATTTCTAGTGTTGCGTCCCCTGCACTGCCAGCTTTCTCTCCATCCCATTCCAAACAGCCCCTTCCACCCAGGAGGGCAACAGCACTGCCTGACTCTACTGCAAAACATCACAGCCTAGTAGTTACACATGAAGGAGCTTCTCAGAAGGGTTAGGACAATAAGGTGGGGAGGGAAGTTGTAAACAGAAAACTGCATGTGTAAAATTAGGGAAACACTAACATATTCTTCTTGTACACAACAATACATTCCTGTTCAGGAACTGATAGAAACCACAGAGACGTCCGAATGAATACAAGTAAGCGGCTTTTAGTAACGGTTTTGTTTTGTTTTTTGAGACGGAGTCTCTCTGTTGCCCAGGCTGGGGTGCAGCGGCGAGATCTCGGCTCACTGCAACCTCTGACTTCGGGGTTCAAGCGATTCTCCTGCCTCACCCTCCTGAATAGCTGGGATTACAGGCTTTCACCACCACACCAAGCTAATTTTTGTATTTTTAGTAGAGACAGGGTTTCACCATGTTGGTCACACTGGTCTCGAGCTCCTGACCTCATGATCCGCCCGCCTGGGCCTCCCAAAGTGCTGGGATTACAGGTGTGAGCCACCGCGCCTGGCCATGAACTTTTTTTGTTTGTTGTTGTTGTTGTTGTTTTTAAATAAAAGAGCCCTAAAGGTTACTGGCAGCTACTCAAAGAAGTTTCTCAGAGATAAAATAGATACCAAGTCAATTTCCTCGTAACACTTTCCCATGATGGAGAAGATCCTGTGTGGGGTTCTAGACTGACACTACAAAGACAGAAAATAAAAGGAAGTAACCAGCAGGTTTCTCCTGGTGCTTCAGGCTCTGCGATCTACCAGCGCCCAGCTCTGCTCTACCCAGGCTTAGGATCCATCGCCTTTGTTCCCTCAGTCTGGGGTTTTCCAGTGAGAGCCTGAATAGGGATTTTCCCAAAGTGTTCCACGCCTGCGGCTCTTCACAGGGACATGTCAAGCCTCACAATGTGAAGGGGAAGGATCTGTGGGGATTGAAATAGGGTGGCTGGTGTGGGGCCCTGGACTCCTGCCATAATTACAAAGGGGTCAAAGCTGAATGATCTCTGCCCGCTAGAAGAGGCCAGCTGCCCTTTAGAAGATGGGTTTTGCACCGAGCCTATCAGGGACAAGGGAGATTAATTACCTTGATTGCCCCTAGAGACCGATGACCAGTCTCTGCACCACCTCTGCCCCTCTGCCTTTAGGGTGGGTCACTGTAAACCCCGAACACACAGCCAAGAGGGTGACCACCTCAAATGGAACTCTGTCTGCAAGGAGGAAGGGAAGGGAGGGCAGGAACCAGCCCCAGCATCTCCCACACAGAATCAGCTTATATGGCTCCAGACATCTGGCCAAGTCCGCTAGCACTAGCTTGGACCAACTGCACTAATCAGGAGAATGCAAATCAAAATGAAAACAGCTTAAATGTTATTAACAAAGGAGAAACTACATAAAATCTCTACCTCATTCTGGCCCTGGGACCTGACAATACCTATTGTGCCATCCCTCAGTTTGGCAAAGTCTGGGGAATTCCAACTCCTTTCTTTAAGTCTTTGGACAATGAAATCAGTCATTCAAGGATAACGTCAAATAATTTATAAAAATTCACTAAGTTCTTTCTGAGAAATTCTGATGTCAATTTTTTTCTCACTGCATAAGATGCTTTTTCCTTTATGCTTAAAACTCAGTTTTCCCTTACAACTCCAAAAATGACAGATACTAAAAGACATGGGTTTTAAGCATCTTGACTCACAGAAGAATATCCAGGAAATAGTCTCTTTCCACAGGTACGCTGGACTTCAGATGTTCAAGTGAGTCACCTTGACTGGCAAATAGAGTTGAACCAGGGTTCCTCTTTCTTTAAATCCATTTGCTCCACCCAGTACGTAATTTATATTCAAAGTGAAGTCCATATCATCTCCTCTATCCCCAGACGCACACACTTCATTCCAGGTTTGAATAATTAAAACTTGATGGCCTCATTTTGACAGAAATACTGCTTTTGCAGATTTCAAATATTGAAGCCAAAATATTTAGGAATAAAGGAATTTTTCCTAGTCCAGAGACCCTTTACATAGCTGACTATTTAAATTCAGCAAAACCAGTGATATTTCTCATCTACAAGACCAAAATATACATTTGTTCAAGGAAAACACTTTTATTTCCAGCCTATTTAGTCAAGTGTTTTTAGGTGCTGGTTAATCTAAACCAATGAATAGTTTTCAGTGAATTGAATGGTCTGGAATCAATTTTTACCTGAAGGCAATTACTCCCTGCTATGAGATATGAGAGGGCAGCCTAAGGATGTTTCATTTGTATCTTTTTCTTCGTAGTTTTGTGTTTTCTTAACTTGGTTATGTTTTACTTGCTTCCCGAATTGGACAAAGTTTTTTGTTTGTTTGTTTGTTTAGGAATTATATAGGTCCTTTACCTCTGAATATGATCTTTATGCCCAAAGGTTGTTAGACGGGATGGATGACTTAATCAGGAGTCCGGGAACTTTTGTCACCCCCCAGGAAAATAATTAAATACACATGTTTATACTCAGATGCAAATTTCCTTAAATGTCACAATAATTATGCAACACCTGGTAATCTACTTTGACAATGTTATAATTACATCCTGGAGGCCCACAAACCTGAACATAATCTCTTATCTTGAGTAATAAATGTCAAATGATAAGGTGCCTATATCCGAATTCTCTCCAAGATTTGATAAAGCAAAAAGACAAATCAAAAATAATTTTCAGTCTGGTTTTCATTATAAATGTTGAAGAAACTTAATCTGTCCTTTGGGATTCCATTGGTTACCCACAGCATTTTCCATTTTCATTCCAATATTTCATTGTTCTTTACAGAGTGATAACAGCACAGCTGTTGACAGTATATCAATGAAGTTTTTCTTTTGGCTACTGTTTCACCCTCTACTTTTTCTCCTTCTAATTCTGGACCTTTGATTGTATCAGGCTGGGATCAATTTAGGATCATAATTCCAAAATAATTTGGCCATTGCTTGCATTAAAAAGAAAAAGCAACAGCAATCATTGTTGTAAGTCTAAAATTTTGTCTCAAAAACTAACAGAAGTTCTCACATCACTGTTCAGACATGATGAAAAATGGGTTAAAAAAAAAAACCATAGCTTTATCCATCCCTTTTAACAAAGATTACATATCTCTGCCCATTTCAGTAAACCCAATATGTGGAGTATATTGTCTCCTGAAAAACTAGGTTCAAATTTGTTTCTAGAGGAGCAAATTATCCTCCCTTCTAGCCAATGGCCTGTTGTGCTCCTCGCTTTTACCACCAAACATTCTGGAGGAAGTGTCCCTTCCCCCACATCTCTAGGTCGTCCCATCTCATTGTGGAGCCTTGCGCCCTCACTGAGGTCACCAGCCAGCTCTGTGTTGCTCAAGCACAGGTGCGTGTTTCAGCGCTTAGATAACTTGACGTCCTGCCACATTTAACAATCTTGAACCTTTCCTCACTATTCAAACTCTCTCCTGTCTTGGCTCCAGGTACCAACACACTCCTGATTTTCCTCCTACCTCTTTATCTATTGCATCACAGTGAGTGTTTTTTGTGAGCTCTTTTTCCTACACCCCTGCCCTCAAGGTAGGTGGTTCCCAAGTTCTGCCCTGGGCTCTTTCCTTGCTGATTCACAGCCTCCCCAGGTGCTTTTGCTAGAGCTCCAACTTCCTGCAGCTTTGACTCCCACCTACCTGCCACAGACCCCTCAAATCATTACCTCAAGGAGATCTACGGCCAGAGCTTTAGATCTGCGGCATACCACATACAGTGCCAATGCACTCCACAAACATCTTTATATTTAAAGTATATCAGTACATAGCTATAGCAATTCATGAGAAGACAAAACATTACAGTCTATATATATACATATGTTTTGGTCATGGGTGGCCAGCACAGTAAATAGTACTCAAGCCCAATGTTTTTCAAACATTTTTTTAACTACAAACCACAATAAATACATTTTATGTCATGACCCAAATATATATCCACACACATACACTTACCCGTTGTATTAGTCTGTTCTCACACTGCTGTAAAGATACTACCTGAGACTGGGTAATTTGTAAAGGAAATGGGTTTGACTGACTCACAGTACCGCGTAACTGGGGAGGCCTCAGGAAACTTACAATCGTGGCAGAAGGGGAAGCAGGCACCTTCTTCACAAGGCAGCAGGAGAGAGAATGAGAGAAGGAGGAACTTGCCAAACACTTATAAAACCATCAGATCTTGTGAGAACTCAATCACTATCACAAGAACAGCATGAGGTAAACCACCCCCACGAACCAATCACCTCCCACCAGGTTCCTCCCTCAGCACCCGAGGATTACAATTCAAGATGAGATTTGGGTGGGGACACAAAGCCAAACCATATCACCCATATTTCATGTGATACACTCTGACACTTCCTACTCAATCTACTCTGTGTCTTTATGTTTAAAGAATGCTGGTCCCAGCATACTAAAGTTAGTCCTAACCCACTAAAGGATTGCAACTCATTCTTGCAAAAAGCCCACTGTTGAAACCACCACTGGCAGCCATCAGTGCACCTATGAACATGAATCCTGGTTCTCCTTCATCTTAATGGCACACTCCAGGGTGGTTATTGATACCCTTGACATTCTGGGTTTCTTTCTTTTTAATTTTTTTTTTTGAGACAGGGTCTTGCTTTGTCACCTAATCTGGAGTACAGTGGCTTGATCATAGCCCACTGCAGCCTCTAACTCCCAGGCTAAAGTGATCCTCCACCTCCCAGCCTCCCAAAGTGCTGGAAGGTGCAGGCCACAATGCCTGGCTAAATCTTTTGTTTTGTAGTTTTTGCTTTTTGCTTTTAGTAGAGATAGGGTCTCCCTATATTGCCCAGGCTGGTCTGGAACTTCTGGACTCAAGCAATTCTCCTACCTCAGCCTCCCAAGTGCTGGAATTACAGGTGTGAGCCACTATGCCCAGCACCCCAGGCATTCTCATTGTACCATTATTAAGTTATTCAGAGTTCTGGTGAAGAACTTTGACTCCAAATGGCTGACCAAGGCCATGCATGTGACCTCCTTGAGGTGCCACAGAAGAACCAAAGAGAAAGCATATTCTTGACATTAGCAGGCACCTTGGCTGGGCCTCCAGCCTCCCTTAGGAAATGCCCTCCAGAGTGCCCAGAGGGTGAAGATGAGAAGACAGAAACTGGGAGAGCCTCCAGCTTGAGAACAAGTGTATTGTGGTCACCAGCACAAACCCAGATCTCAGCTGCCTGGATCAAATTCACTCTCTGCCACTGAAGCACGGGGTGACCTTGGCAAGTTACTCAATCTCTCTGTGCCTCCACTTCTCCATCTGCAGCATGATCAGTGGTGGTTGTGTGTGAGTGTGTGTGGGAGGGCTGAGTGAGTTACTGGGAATAAAGCATCTAGGACAACGCCTGCTGTTATCTGCTGAGGGACCACAAACACAGAAGGGAGGACTGGCTCACCATGGTTCCAGCAATTTCCCAAAGGAATTATGGCCAAGGGCACATCCTGACTTCAGGGATGGGAAGAGAACAGTGGAAACCGTCTCCATGGGGGTCCTGCTCCAACTCTCTATGCAGCAAATTCAATTACTGCTCCCATTAACAAGCCCCAATAAATGGGAGGTAAACACCTATGTCCAACTGCTTACTCAGGGGGCACCAACACCTAAATGACTGCAATCACCTCAAATTTAAAGCAACTCAAATGGAAATTGCCATTGCTATGATCTGAATGTATCTCCCAAAATTCATCTATAGAAACCTAATCACCAGTGTGATCGTATTAAGAGAGAGGCCTTTAGGAGGTGACTAAGCCATGAGGGCAGAGTCCGCATAAGTGGATTGGTGCCCTTATTAAAGAGGCGCAAGGGAGCTGCCTCTCCCCTTTTGCCCTTTCATCCTTTCTGCCTCATGAGGACACAGCGAGAAGGCCCTCACAAGACACAAAATGCCAGCATCTTGACGTTGGACTTCCCAGCCTCCAGAACCATAAGGAAATAAATGTCTGTTCTTTACAAATCACCCAGTTTGTGGTATTTTCTTATAGCAGCACAAAGGGACTAAGACACCCATCTGCCCAGGCTGAATGTGCTCCTTACCTCCCTGACAAAGCTCTCCCTGACATCCCTAGTTTTAGGGAGGTGTCCCCCTCATGCTTCTTATTGGCCACCACCCCTGGCTCTATCATATCACCCACCAAACCTGTGTGGGATCTGGTCTCTGCTCAAATGTCCCCTCCACAGACCTTCTCTCTGCACCCTCTATGTTCCTGCCCTCTTTATTTCTCTTTCTCGCTCTTATGACAGCTTGGAAACTATATATGCCTTTGTTCATTGTCTTACTCTCCTGACAGAAGGCAAATTTCATGAGGACAGGATGTCAGTGTTCACCTCAGTATCTCCACTTCCTAAAACAGTGTGAGACAAACAGTAATACCTAGCGTCTCATCGTGGACAGAAGGAGGCTGTCATCTGTCCCTCCCATTAGATTGCAAACTCCTGAAGACCAGAATGCAGCTAATTGGGTTATATTTTTAGGAAGAAGAATGATGTTTAGCATATAGCAGGTGCCCCCAAATTAGTGAATAAGTGAGACCATCTTCACTTCTAGCTGCACACATTTCTTCTCCTGAGTCTACAATACAGGTATACAAAAATATAGATCTCTTTCCTCTCTCCCCAGTATAGATCCAATCTGGGGGTGGTGATTTTAAGTCATAGGAAGCCACACTTTTGCTGTCTACCGAGACACTCCTGTGGGTTTTACTATGTTTCCATAGTAAACAAAAGGACAATAGTCACCAATTCTTCCAGGGCCCTCCACATGAGCAGAATCTCAGCCAGATGCAGTGGCTCACACCTGTAATCCTAGCACTTTGGGAGACCAATGTGGGAGGATCACTTGAGCTCAGCAGTTCAAGTACAGCCTGGGCAACATAGCAAGACCTCACTTCTACTAAAAAAAAAAAAAGGTTTTATTATCTGGGTAGGGCGGTACCCGGGAAAATGAGGCTTCAGTGAGCTGTGATTGTGCCACTGCACTGCACTCCAGCCTGGGTGACAAAGTGAGACTCTATCTCAAAAAATAAAAATAAAAACAAAAATAAAATCTCTAATCACCTTTTTCTCCAGTATTTGGTTTCAGCTTTCAATACCTTGTGAGTTTGAGCCACTCATGAAATAGTGGCTGAGGAACCAGGTGTAAAATGAAATTGTAATTCCAGCTCTACTCTCACCTGGCTGTGAGCAGTCATTCTCAGATCTGCAAAAGTTGGGATAATTCTGAAGGCTCCCGCCTAAGGCCATCTGTAGTGAAGGACTAATTTTGTTGTTATGCAGTTCATTGTGAAGAAGGGCGTGATCCTAGAGCGCAACATTAATGTGTGGCCTCTGCCTCCTGCAACTCACCATGTGAGTCTACAACACTCAGGCTGGTCTGAGCCCTGTTCTGTAAGACTAGTTTATACCATTGGTCTCATGACAATGTCACATTTCTTTAAAACTTTCTGAACACCTACTCTCCATTTATGAGCTTACCTCACCATGGACCAATTGTAAACCACTCACCAACTGGCATCAGTTCAGGACTCACTCTCTGGAAAGCACTGTGCTAAAAGTCTCATTGTGTAATTTACAACTGGCAATAACTATAATAATAACAATAACAATTGGGCATTGCCCTCCAGCTTGAGAAAATGACACACTGGTTTTAATTTCCTCCTCCAGAAATCTTTTATAAAAATAGAGCTGATCCCAGTGACCCAGAAAGACGTGAACCTTCTAACGGAGGCTGTGTGGTTTTCCCACTGTTTGCTAGCCATGTGGTCTGGAGGAGTGCTCAAGAATCCTTTGAAATCAACATCCTTGTTCTACTGGGCCTCTTAGGATTGTTGGGGTGGTGGCACTGTATTAAGGTGCTACAATGGCCTCTGTGCCAGAGAATGGGGGCGGGGTATCCATGAAGGGCCTGATATTGCCAGTGTCATTTATCTGGAGATCTAAGAGGCCTTCTGGAAGCTGGAGCTCCTTAGACACCAACAAGGGGAGGTGGGAGAAGCGACTTTACTGCACGGCGTCATGATTAGACTCACAGGAGATGTCTAGACCCAACTATGCTTGTGTGAGATCTCCACGAGGAAGTCGGCCCACAGCCAGGGTGAGAAGGTCCTGAGCTGGGCTTATCTGTGAGCAGTTGACCCAGACTGGTAATAGTTAGGGTCTAGTAATACCAAAAGCTGCCCATCACTGACACCTCTTATGTGTCAGGCACTTTATTATAAATGTTAGCTCGTTAAATTCTCCCACAACCCTGTAAGGTAGTCTACCTGTAGGCTGGTTTTTGTATTCACTTGCAAGATAAGGAAACCAAGCTACTAGAAGCTACTAGAAGCTATGTGGTCCCCTAACATCACCCTGAAGTTTTATGAGTAGTGGAGACGGGACCTTATTTTTAATCTGCTGGCCTACTTGTTTGTAAAATCTTACTTCATGTTTCAGCCCCCTCTCAGTTCTGGGGCAGGGTCTTTAGGGCAGGACTGTGTGTTTATGGCAGGGGTATATGGGCAGGTAGCAACCCCCACCCCCAACCTTCCATTCTATCTTGGCTTGGTGGAGTATGGGAACATTGTAGGAGAGTGTCAGGGGACAGACAGCCTCAAAAAGAACATGCACCCTTCCCTCACAAAGATTGCTATTTCAGTTCCAATTCTGGACTTGCCAAATATTGTTCTAAATAATGAAGGCGGTTTTTCCTTTCCCTTTCTCTGCTTTAAGAACTAAAACCCTCTACAATTAATTGGTAATACTAGATGGCATCTGGCAGATGTTCAGTACCATGTCCCTTGTCACATGGGCCCACCCAGACCTATTAAGTCAAAGTCTCTGGGGGTCTGGCCTCGGCACTGGTGTTATTTAAAAGTTCCTAGAAGACTGGGTGGGGTGGCTCACGCCTGTAATCCCAGCACTTTGGGAGGCCAAGGTGGGCGGATCACGAGGTCAGGAGTTCAAGACCAGCCTGGTCAACACGGTAAAACCCCGTCTCTATTAAAGACACGAAAAAAAAAAAGAAAAAGAAAAATTACCTAGACATGGTGGCACGTGCCTGTAATACCAGCTACTCGGGAGGCTGAGGCAGGAGAATCTCTTGAAACCGGAAGGCGGAGGTTGCAGTGAGCCGAGATTGCACCGTTCCACTCCAGCCTGGGTGACAGGGCAAGATTCCGTCTCAAAATAAATAAATAAATAAACAAACAAATAAATAAAAGTTCCTAGAGTGTGGGCATGGTGGCTCACACCTGTAATCCCAGTACTTTGGGAGGCCAAGGCAGGCAGATCACCTGAGGTCAGGAGCTCAAGACCAGCCTGGCCAACATGGTGAAACCCCTGTCTCTACTGAAAATACAAAAATTAGCTGGGAGTGGTGGTAGACACCTGTAATCCCAGCTACTTGGGAGGCTGAGGCAGGAGAATCACTTGAACTCAGGAAGCGGAGGTTGCAGTGAGCTGAGATTGTGCCACTGCACTCTAGCCTGAGCAACAGAGCAAGACTCCATCTCAAAAATAAATAAATAAATAAATACATGTTTCTGGGTGATCCCACTGTGCAGATAGAGTGGAGGACAACTGTCCCAGGCCATTTGAGAACAGTCTTAAGGGTGACAAGTGTACTCCGCAAGCTCTGCCCCCTTTTCCCAGACCTCTCTCACTCGTTCCCACGCCCAGCTGCTTTCCTCTGGGCTCTGTCCCACAGAAGCCTCAGGCCCAGCAGCAGCCGCTCCCCTGCCAGTGCTTTCTCAGTCCCACAGAAACACACTCTTCCATCACTGCGCAGATTTCACTCACCACTTGAAACTGGTAAAGCAATTTGCCAACTATTTTAAAATATTAAGAGTGCCATGACTGTAATCCCAGCACTTTGGGAGGCCGAGGCAGGCGGATCACAAGGTCAGGAGATTGAGACCATCCTGGTTAACACGGTGAAACCCCGTCTCTACTAAAAAAATGCAAAACATTAGCCGGGCGTGGTGGCGGGTGCCTGTAGTCCCAGCTACTCAGGAGGCTGAGGCAGGAGAATGGCATGAACCCAGGAGGTGGAGCTTGCAGTGAGCCGAGATCGCGCCACTGCACTCCAGCCTGGGTGACAGAGCGAGACTGTCTCAGAAAAAAAAAAAAAAAAAATTAAGACTGGACATTGACCGACAGGCAAAAAAAAAAATCTTCATTATAGAATAATAAAGGAATCGGATATTGTTATATAATTGTGTAAATAAGTGAATATCTCATGCCACCAAGAAAGCCTGTTAATTAAAAATAAAAAAACTTAAGAGTACTGGATTAGGCTGTTCTGCATTGCTATAAAGATATACCTGAGGCTGAGTAATTTATACAGAAAAGAGTTTAATTGGCTCACGATTCTGCTGACAGTACAAGAAGCATGGTGCTGGCATCTGCTTCTGGTGTGGGTCTCAGGAAGTTTCCACTCATGGCAGAAGGTGGAGGAGAAGCAGGCATCTCACATGGCAAGAGCCAGAGGGAGAGAGACGAAGAAGGTGCCACACGCTTTTAAAAACCAGATCTAGAGATAACTCACTCGCTATCGCTAGGACAACACCAAGCCATTCAGGAAGGATCCGCCCTCATGACCCAAACACCTTCCACCAGGCCCCACCTCCAACATTGGGATTATATTTCAACATGAGATTTGAAGGGGACAGATATCCAAACAGCAGATGTGCCAAAAACTTGTGTAGAGAATTATGTTGATCCTAGAAATTACAATATGTTGCAAATGTAGAGAATGGAGGTGAGGTGCAGTGGCTCACGCCTGTAATCCCAACACTTTGGGAGGCCAAGGTAGGTGGATTGCTTGAGCCCAGGAGTTCAAGAGTAGCCTGAGCAACATGGCAAAACCCATCTCTACAAAAAAATACAAAAATTAGCCAGGCATGATGGCGCACGCCTGTAGTCTTATCTACTCTGGAGGCTGAGGTGGGAGGATCACTTGAGCCTGGGGAAGTAGAGGCTGCAGTGGGCCAGGATTGCACCACTGCACTCCAGCCTGGGTGACAGAGTGAGATCCTGCCTCAAAAAAAAAAAAAAAAAAAGGAAAAGTTAAAAAGTAAAGAAGGCATGTCTTTCTAGCTTTCATAATTAAGATAAATGAAAAATCTATTGACATATGTTGCATACATACTGTTTGAAAAACCGACGACATTATAACATTGTATGTCATGGCACAGCAATAACATTATAGCCTAGAAAACAAACACTAAGTGTATCTGGTGTATCTCATGGAGACAGCAAAGCACTATGCTGTTGATTCAAGTCCTAAGTGTCATTAACCTCCTCTGCCCCGACTGCCCAACCCACAGAAAAAGAATATTATAAAATATTCCACAGATCCCCTTTGGCTATCTGAGCCCTGATGAACTTACAAAGAGAATTTATAGTTAAAAACCCAGAAATGTGACAGCCTGTAATGAATGAGGATAAGCCTCAAGGTACCTCCCAAGCTGTCACTGCAGTGACAGTAGAAATGCAATTGTCATCACAGACATCCCTTCAGAAAGTAAAAAGTCTAGTAAGTTTCTGAATCTATTGAGCCAAGGAATATGGAGTCTTTCTGAAAAACAGGGTAAGAGTTTAATTTACCTATTATGCTTCTTCTTCTATTTTGTCCTTTAAAATCAGACAGGCAGCACAAGGAACAAGCCAGACCCCACACCTGGGGAGGATCAGCCGGGCCGTCTGCAGCTGCCAATCCTGGAATGCAGTTGAGGGTTGATTCCTGGACTGAACCAAGCTGTGAAGGGGTGAACTGTGTCCGTCTTCCTAATTTCCAGGCCACCCACCTCCCCAGGTGCATACTCCAGGTGCCCCGTCTTTCCACCACTGCCATTTGCCGGCAGAGTTTCCTGCGAGGCCCCAATGCCACATTTCCACCCCTGCCCTCTCCACCCCTTGCCAGCCTCTTCCTGCTCCTCCAGGGCCAAGGCAGCAGCTAGTGATGGACTAACCCAGAGGTGTGATGACAACAAAAGGCAAAGGCCTGAGCTGGGTTGGACAGTCCACCGGCCCCCAATCTATGACTTCCTGGAACCTCAGAATGTGACTTCATGTGGAAAGAGGATCATTGCAGATGTAATCAGTTAGGCTGGGGTTCCATGGAGTAGGGGGGGCCCTCAGCCCAAATGACTGGGTCCTTATCAGAAGAGAAGGGACACAAGCACAAACACACATGGAGGAAGACTATGTGCCATGCAGCCTCTCCTCAGGAGCCGTTCCTCCAGTCAACGTCTATGAAGGGCCTACTGTGTGCAAGTCCCCCATCTGCCATCACGCTGAGACAAAGAAGCACCAAGGAGGCTCCCCAGAGAAGGCTCTTCCTGGTCATGGTCCCTCACATTCCTTCAAACCTGAATTCTGGCCCTCCACAGCCTCCTCCCTCAATCCGATCTTCACACTCAGCAGGCTGTCACTCACCCAGTCTCTCTCTCCCTGAGTCAGGCAGGTACAGGGAATCATCAAACCCACACCATGGGGGCACATCTGTCATCTCAAGTACTTGGGAGACTGAGGTGGGAGGATTGCTTGAGCACAAGAGTTCAAGGCTGTACTGAGTTATAATTGCCACTGCACTCCAGCCTGGGTGACAGAGTGAGACTGTGTCTCAAAAAAAAAAAAAAAAAAAAAAATTGCACCCCAAACAAGATGTGAATCGTGGTGTAGTTGGGAACAACCTAGAGTTTTGGCTGCTCTTCCTCAGGAGGAAAGTGAGTGTTCGCAAACAAATTAATTCAGCTTATTTTAAAAGCTGAACTGCTTGTTTACTTAGATAGCTATCTTGTCAGATGTCAGAATTCCCCTGGACCTGGCTACCATGGCTGGGATTGAAAGGAAATGTTAACTACACAAGCAAGAAGACAGCAGTGATGGCTCTGTTTATAGGACCAAGACTGATGACTTCCTGATACGGTTTGGCCGTGTCCCAACCCAAATCTCATCTTGAATTGTAATCCCCATAATCCACACATGTTGAGGGAGGGACCCAGTGGGAGGTGATTGGATCACGGGGATGGTTTCTCCATGCTGTTCTCGTGATAGTGAGTTCTCAGGAGACATGATGTTTTATAAGGCAGTTTCCCCTGTTCTTGCATGCTCTCTCTCACCTGCCAGCACATAAGATGTGCCTGCTTCCCCTTCCACCATAATTGTAAGATTCCTGAGGCTCCCCAGCCATGCAGAACTGTGAGTCAATTAAATCTATTTTCTTTATAAATTACCCTGTCTCGGGTATTCCTTTTTTTTTTTTTGAGATAGAATTTCACTCTGCCACCCAGGCTGGAGTGCAGTGGGCTCACTGTAGCCTCCGCCTTCTGGGTTCAAGCAATTCTCCTGCCTCAGCCTCCCAAGTAGCTGGGACTACAGGTGCCCACCACCACACCTGGCTAATTTTTTGTGTTTTTAATAGATGAGGTTTCACCATGTTGACTAGGCTGGTCTCAAATTCCTCACCTCAGGTGATCTGCCCACCTCAGCCTCCCAAAGTGCTGGAATTACAGGCGTGAGCCACCATGCCCAGCCAAGGGTATTTCTTTATAGCAGTGTGAAAATGGCCTAATACACTTCCTTTAGCCAAAGCTCCTGGAGGTTACAGTACATTTTCTGTGTGTACATGAGAAATTAGAATGGGATTTAGGGAATTTGCTAATGGGACTATTTACCAGATGTGGTCAAGATAATATGTGGATCACATTTTTCACGGGCTCTTGAAACTGCCCCCAGGACACCTCCCCGGCTATAGCTAGGTAGCTGACTCTTTATTTGCCTTCAGTAATATCTGAAAGCTATTCAGAAAAACCTGAATCAACATTTATTTCTGAATAAACATTTGAAAATCATTAATTCTTCTGGGAAATCAGTAGCAGCATCAGTAGATCATGCCCGAGTTTTGTGGGGCACTTACCTCCATCTGGCCTGGAAGCCACACGTTCTGCTTATACACCTGCTTGTGTGTCGGTTACACAGTGTGCATTCATTAGAAAAAGCTAACTGCCATGGCAGAGACCCAAAGTCTATAATGGCTCCACCACCATAGACGTTTATTCTGTGCTCATATATTAGTTCTAAATAGATGCACAGCCCTCCTCCGTGTAGTCCCTTACGAAGAGGCCCAGGCTCAGGAAAGCTCTGCTATCTTCACCTTTTCGAGTGGAAAACGTTCTTGTAACTCTTCAAGCTGAAAGTCAAGTGGCTCTCAAGTTAGCCCTCGGTGTTGAAATCAAGTCTTCAGAAAAGGGACAGCTGGGGAGACAGTGTGGATGGGGTTTCTTAGGCCAGGTCAGGAAATTTTATCTACCCCTTCGGCATGCACTGTATTGAGTAGGAAGGACTCAGGGCCATGGGCCACTCCTAATGGCAAGGGGGCCTGGGAAACAGCTCAGCCATGGAGAAACATGGATTTTGATGATCCCTTAGCAGTCTCTGCTCCATAATGAGATATGCGATGATGCATAAACCCTGAACCTTATTCCCCACTTTCAATAAAAAGATACTATTCTGGACAATATAGGCTCTAGGAAGCCTTATAGTTAATATTTTTAAATTCCATTTTCAGGGATTTCCTAAACAAATAAAAAACTCACAGACAAAAATTGTGTGTATTGCAGTAATCCACATAAGGCCCTGGAATCAGATAGCCTGGATTTGAATCTGGACTCTGTCACCTTTGTAGCTGGTTGATCTGGGCAAGATATTAATTTCTCTTGGCTTCAGTCTCTTTATATGTAAATGGGTACATCTCACAGAGATGGTATGAGGGTTAAGTGAGAAGATGCACATGGACTGTACATTACAGTGATGAGCATGGGACCTGGCACAGAGTAAGCCCTGGGAACAGGAATCAAATCACATTTCACTGAGATTCCAAATGACAATAGATACCACCTTCCAAAGTAAGGCATGAGACCACCATGAAGGACTTGCAAAAACGAAGGTGGAGGGGAGGAATCAGGCAACTCTCAAACCTTCTTTCCCATTAAGGGTATGAGTTGGGAGGAGTTGGGGGAAGACGGTTGCTGCTGGGCATCCCACTCTCCCATCCCCAGGGGAGGTGGGTTGGAGGTGCCTGATTTTAAGGTGGTGAGGGATGAGGGGTGGGCTGCAACAGTAGCACCTGGGGACACAGAGAGATCGTGTCTGACCCAGGCCCGAAAAACTTGACAAATCTGGCAGGCTGGCAGCTGTGCCAACAGAGGCAGAAGACATACTGCACGGGGACGGCCACCTCCCAGTGTTTCCCAGGAACCAAGTGTGGAGCCCCACTGAGAACCAGATGTGGCCAGGAGAGGGCAAAGCGAAAGAATGTCATGGATCCCAATCGAAGGGGCCTCAGGGAGGGTTCAGACAAAGCAGCTAAAGAAGGCCTTCCTGGTGACAGAGGTTATGGAGCCGATGGCAACCAGATACGATCGAGATGCTTCACCCATGTTACAGAGCTGCAACGGAGATCCCAGTGAAAGGAACTTGGCACTGGGCTGGGCAAGGGGACTTCCGCCAAGTCACAAAAGGGCACAGGGGAACAAACTCATCTTTCCATCCTGCCACACGCAGAAAGGTGCTGCCGATCTTTCTGTTTAATTCAGAGTCTCCCAACAAACGTTCACTGAGCACCTCCTACTACCAAGCATCCTCTTAGGGGCCTGGAACACATCAGTGAACAAAACAGAGGCCTCGCCCTGGCAGAGACTCTATATCAGTGGTAGAAGACAGTAAACAATGAGCATAGCAAATGAGCAAGCTGTAAGGCATGTTAGAAAGTGATGTTCTAATGAGAAAAGGCAGCCGTGAACATCAGCAGGTGGGGCTGCCATTTCAATCATGAAAAGTCAACTTTCCGGTTTCTCTTCCTTGCTCTTCCTGCCCTGGACTCCAAACACCAGAGGTAGCTGACTGGGGAGGAGCCCTAGAGCCAAGCATAGGGCTAGAGGGTGAAGGCCACCCCACACCCCTGCCATTCCCACCACCATCACAGCTGGCAGCTCCTAGCCCGAGGCAGTCCGAGCTGCCGGAGGGGAGGAAGTTTAGGGAGGAGTCAAGCTTTGATGTTACACTGACCTGAGCATATTAAGTACCGTATTGAACCTGACCAACGAAAAGTAACCAGAAACGCTCTGAAAATGACCAGGAAAGCTTCTAGCGCTTTCTCCTTGAGCAGGAGACAGGGGTAAAGGCCACAGAGGAATTTAAGGGACACGAGAGACAAAAATGATGCTGCTGTTTATATATCAGGTCAGGATTACCAAATGTTGAAATGGCCACACACTCATGAATGACAGCTGATTTTCAATAGAATGATCATAGAACACTATGGAATCACTTCTTAGTACTGTACACCACAGTGTGTGTTAAAAGTACTGAAGTTTACCTGTGAGGCAAAAACTTTAGGAGCTTAAAATGAGGTCCAGATATCTAAAAATACGGAGTGCCTTGTTTTTAAAAATTGAAATGTTGACATTCAGAAAGAATTATATTTACTCAAGAAGGAAAAAAAAGAGAAATACCTGCATATTAATTTCCCAGGGCTCTATAGCAAAGCACCACTAACTGGGTGGCTTACACAGCAGCAGTTGATTCTTGCTCAGTTCTGGAAGCCAGAAGTCCAAAATCAAGGCGCCCACAGAGCCACACTCCCTCTGACACCTGCAGGGCAGAATCTCTGCCTCTGCCTGGCGTCTGGTGGTGTGCGTACATCCTGGACATTCCTTGGCTTGTGGCTGCAGCATTTCCATCTCGGCCTGTGTTTCCCATAGCTGTCTCCCCACATGTGCCTGTGTGTTCTCTCTTCTTCCTATGAAGATGCCTGTCATACTGGATGAAGACCCCACCTAAGTCTAGTGCGACCTCATCTTCACTCATTACATCTGCAATGATGCTGTCTTAATAAGGCCTCATTCTGAAGTATGGGGACTAGGACTTCAACATATTTTTTGGTGGGACTTAATTCAACCCATAAAAACCTACTAAGTCACTTTTTAAAGAAAATATACTTCTTTTTAGGACACTGTAAGAAAAGAAAATTCTAGGCCCATGTCACTGATGAACATAGATGCTTAAATTCTCAAAAAATATATACATATCATCAAAGTGTGGTGGGCTGTTCTTGCATTGCTGTAAAGAAATGCCTGAGACTGGGGAACTTACAATGAAAAGAGGTTTAATTGACTCACAATCCTGCAGGCTGTACATGCATGGCACATCTGCTTGGTTCTGGGGAGCCTCAGGGGGCTCTTACTCAAGGCAGAAGGAGAAGCAAGAGCCGGCACATCACATAGCAGGAACAGGAGCAAGAGAGAAATGGGGCCAGGTGTGATGGCTCGCGCCTGTAATCCCAGCACTTGGGAGGCCAAGGCTGGCAGATCACCTGAAGTCTGGAGTTCGAGACCAGCCTGGCCAACATGGTGAAACCCCATCTCTACTAAAAATATAAAAATTAGCTGAGCATGGTGGTGGTGTGCACCTGTAATCCCAGCTACTTGGGAGGCTGAGGCAGGAGAATCACTTGAACCCAGGAGGTGGAGGTTGCAGTGAACTGAGATTGTGCCATTGCACTCCAGCCTGGTTGACAAGAGAGAAACTTCATCTCAAAAAAAAAAAAAAAAAAAAGAGATAGAGAGAGAGAAATGGGTAGCAGAGGAAGGTGTCACACACTTTTAACCAATCAGATCTCATGAGAACTCACTCACTGTCATGAGGACAGCACCAAGAGGATGGTGCTAAACTATTCATGAGAAATCCACCTCCATGATCCAATCACTTCCAGGTCCCACGTCCAACATTGTGGATTATATTTCAACATAAGATTTGGATGGGACACATATCCAAACCATATCACAGACCAAATTCAACAGCATATGCAACAGCACGATCAGGTGGGATTTATTCCAGGCACGCAAGGATGTTTCAACAAATGCATATCTATAAATGTGATCAGCACATCACCACATGAACAGAATGAAGGAAAAAATCTATATGATCATCTTAGTAGATGTAGAAAACGCATTTGACAAAATTCAACACCCTTTCCTGATAAAAACTCTCAACAAATTAGGTATAGAAGGAATGTACCTCAACACAATAAAGTCCATATATGAGAAGCCCACAACTAGCAGTGAAAAGTTGAAAGCTTTTCTTCTACGATCAGGAACAAGACAAGAATGCTGATACGGTTTGGCTCTGTGTCCCCACGCAAATCTCACCTCAAATTGCAATCCCCATATACAGCGGAGGAACCTGGTAGGAGGTGATTGAATCATGGGGGCAGATTTTCCCCTTGCTGTTCTCAATATAGTGAGTGGGTTCTCATGAAATCTGATGGTTTAAGATGCAGCACTTCCCCCTTCTCTCTCTCTCTCTCCTGCTGCCATGTAAGGCATGCCTTGCTTCCCCTTTGCCTTCCAGCATGATTGTAAGTTTCCAGAGGCCTCTCCAGTCATGTGGAACTGTCAGTCAATTAAACCTCTTTTCTTTATAAATTACCCAGCCTCAGGTAGTTCTTTATAGCAGTGTGAAAACAGACTGATACAGATGCCCACTCTCGCCACTTCTATTCAACACAGTCCTGGAAGTCTGAGCCAGAGCATTTAGGCAAGAGAAAGTAACAAAAGGCATTAAAATTGGAAAGGGAGAAGTTAAATTGTCTCAGTCTATAGATGACATAATCATATATATAGAAAACTCTAAAGGCGCCATCAAAAAACTGTTAGAAATAATAAACAAGGCCAGACGCAGTGGCTCACGCCTGTAATCCCAGCACTTTGGGAGGTGAAGGTGGGCAGACCACTTGAGGTCAGGAGTTTGAGACCAGCCTGGGCAACATGGAGAAACTGCATGTCTACCAAAAATTCAAAAAATTAGTTGGGCATGGTGGCATGCGCCTGTGGTCCCAGCTACTCAGGAAACTGAGGTGGGAGGATCACTTGAGCCTGACAGGAAGAGGTTGCAGCGAGTCGAGTTCATGCCACTGCAGTCCAGCCTGGGTGATAGAGTGAGACAAGAAAGGGAAGGGAAGAGAAGGAGAGGGGAGGGGAGGGGAGGGGAGGGGGAGGGGAGGGGGAGGGAGAGGGAGGTAATAAACAAGTCAATGAAGTTGCAAAAATCAACACACGATGCAGAATCAACATATGAAAATCAGTGACATTTCTATACACTACAAACTATTCCAAAAAGAAATCAAGAGAACAATTCCATTTACAATAGCATCAGAAATTATTTAGAAATAGGGTCAGTCGCGGTAGCTCACTCCTGTAATCCCAGCACTTTGGGAAGCCGAGGCGGGTGGATCACGATGTCAGGAGATCGAGACCATCCTGGTTAACATGGTGAAGCCCCATCTCTACTAAAAAAATACAAAAAAATGGCCAGGCATGGTGGCTCATGCCTGTAATCCCAGCACTTTGGGAGGCCGAGGCAGGTAGATCACAAGGTCAGGAGATCGAGACCATCCTAGCTAACACAGTGAAACCCCGTCTCTACTAAAAATACAAAAATTAGCCGGGCGTGGTGGCGGGCGCCTGTAGTCCCAGCTACGCCGGAGGCTGAGGCAGGAGAATGGCGTGAACCTGGGAGGTGGAGCTTCCAGTGAGCCGAGATTGCACCACTGCACTCCAGCCTGGGTGACAGAGCGAGACTCTGTCTCAAAAAAAAGAAAGAAATTATTTAGAAATTAATTTACCCAAGGAGGTGAAAGATCTCTTCACTAAATACTATAAAATATTGATGAAAGAAATTGAAGACCAGCCATGGTGGCTCATGTCTGTAATTCCAGCACTTTGGAAGGACAAGGCAGAGGACTGCTTGAGCCTAAGAGTTCAAGATCAACCCGAGAAACATAGTGAAATCCTGTCTTTACAAAAAAAATAAAGATAACAAATTAGCCAGGTGTGGTGGTGTGCACCTGAGGTTTAAGCTACTCAGGAGGCTGAGGCAGGAGGATTGCTTGAGCCCAGGAGTTCAGAGTTACAATGAGCTATGATCATGTCACTGCACTCCAGCCTAGGCAACATAGTGAGACCTTATCTCAAAAGGAAGTAAGGAGAGAAGGAAGGCAGGAAAGAAGGCAGGCAGGCAGGCAGGCAGGAAGGAAGAAAGGGAGGGAGAGAGGGAGGGAGGGAGGGAGGGAGGGGGAAAATTGAAGAAGACACAAATAAATGGGAAGATATTCTGTGCTAATGGATTAGAATAATTTATATTGTTAAAATGTCCATATCACACAAAGCAATCTACAGATTCAGTGCAATCCCCATGAAAACTCCAGTGACATTTTTCACAGAAATAGAAAAAAAAAATCCTAAAATTTATATGGAACCACAAAAGACCCTGAAAAGCCAGAAATATCTTTATCGGAAAGAACCATGCTGAAGGCATCACATTACCTGATCTCAAAATCTACTACACAGCTATAGTAATCAAAACATCACGGTTCTGGCATGAAAAAGATATACAGACCAATGGAACAGGAAGCTCAGAAATAAATCCATGCATTTATGATCAGCTGATCTTCAACAAGGGTCCCAAGAATACATAATAGTGAAAGGACAGTTTCTTCAATAAATGGTGTTGGGAAAACTAGATGTCCACATGCAGAAGAATGTAATTAAACCCTTATTTCACACCATATACAGAAACCAACTCCAAATGAATTAAAGACTTAAATATAAGACTTGAAACTCAAAAACTACTAAAAGAAAACATAGGGAGAAAGCTCCATGACATTGGTTTGAGTAATAATATTTTGGCTATGAGCCCAAAGCACAGACAACAGAAGCAACAATAGACAAATGAGACTGCATCAAATTAAAAAGCTTCTGCACAGCAAAGGAAACAACCAACAGAGTGAAAAGAAAATCTACAGGAAGGAAGAAAATATTTGCAAGTCATACATTTAATATCCAAAATATTTCAGGGACTCAAACAACTCAGTAGCAAGAAGACAACCTGATTTTTAACATGAGCAAAAGTAGTTCCCAGAGGCTGGGAAGTGTAGTGAGGATGATGGAGGTGGGAGCACTCAGAGGTAGTTACTGGATACAAACACTATAGTTAGGTAGAATGAATAAGATCTAGTATTTGATAGCACAACAGGGTAACCACAGTCAACAATAATTTACTGTACATTTAAAAATAACAGAAAGAGGCTGGGCCCGGTGGCTCACGCCTGTAATCCCAGCACTTTGGGAGGCTGAGGTGGGCGGATCACGAGATCAGGTTAACCATCGAGGTTAACCATCAGGAGGTTAACCATCCTGGCTAACACAGTGAAACCCTGTCTCTACTAAAAATACAAAAATTAGCCCAGCGTGGTGGCAGGCGCCTGTAGTCCCAGCTACTCGGGAGGCTGAGGCAGGAGAACGGCGTGAACCCAGGAGGCAGAGCTTGCAGTGAGCCCGCCACTGCACTCCAGCCTGGGTGACAGTGAGACTCCATCTCAAAAAATAATAATAATAATTAAAAAATAATAATAATAACAGAAAAAAGGCCAGACATGGTGGCTCATGCCTGTAATCTCAGTACTTTGGGAGGCTGAGGCAGGTGGATCACTTGAGGTCAGGAGTTCAAGACCACCCTGGCCAACATGGCGAAACCCCGTCTCTACTGAAAATACAAAAATTAGCCAGGCACAGTGGCATGGGCCTGTAATCCCAACTACTCGGGAGGCTGAGGCAGCAGGAGAATCGCTTGAACCCATGCACTTGACAACATTCAACAGGCGGAGGTTTTGGTGAGCCGAGATCGCACCACTACACTCCAGCCTGGGTGACGACACAGCGAGATTCTGTCTCAAAAAATAAATAAATAAAACAGAAAGAGTATAATCGGAAGGTTTGTAACACAAAGAAATGATCAGTGCTTGAGGAGATAGATACCCCAGTTTTGCTAATGTCACTGTTATGCATTGTATACCCATATTAAAGTATCTCATGAACCCCATAAATGTATATACCTACTATGTACCCATAAAAATAAACAGTTAAAATTTTAAAAATTAGCAAAGGACTTAGACTTTTCTCAAAAGAAGACATATGAAGAACCAATAGGTATATGAAAAGATGTTCAACATCACTACTCATCTGGGCAATGCAAAGCAAAACCACATGAGATGCCACCCCACACCTGCTAGCATGGCTGTCACTGAAAAGACAAAAGGTAACAAGAGTTGGCAAGGATGTGGAGGAAAGGGAATATTAATTAATATAGCCATGATGGAAAGCAGTATGGAGGTTCTTCAAAAAACTATAAACAGAACTACCATATGATCCAGCCGTCCGTCTTCTAGGTATACATCCAAGGAAATGAAATCAGTATATTGAAGAAATATCTACACTCCCACACTTAACTGTACATCAACAGATGAATGGATAAAGAAATGTGACTTATACATAATGGAACACTATTCAGCCTTAGAAAGGAAGCAAATCCTGTCATTTGTGTCAACATGGATGAACCTGGAGGACATTATGCTAAGTGGAATAAGCCAGGCACAGAAAGAAAACTAGTTCATGATCTCACTTATACATGGAATCTAAAAAAGTCGAACTCAGGCCGGGCGCGGTGCCTCACATCTGTAATCCCAGCACTTTGGGAGGCCGAGGCAGGCGGATCACTTGAAGCCAGGAGTTTGAGACTAGCCTGGCCAACATGGCGAAACCCCGCCTCTACTAAAAATACAAAAAGTTAGCTGGGCATGGTGGCGCAAAAATACAAAAAGTTAGCTGGGCATGGTGGCGCACGCCTGTAATCCCAGCTACTCAGGAGGCTGAGGCAGGAGAATCGCTTGATCCCCGGAGGTGGAGGTTGCAGTGAGCGGAAATCAGGAAATCATGCCACTGCACTGCAGCCTGAGCAACTGAGCAACAGAAGACTAGAATGGTGGTTACCAGGGCTGCACAGGGGGACGGTCTGAGGAGATGCTGGTCAAAGGATACAAAATTTCAATTAGACAGGAAGAGTCAGTTCAAGAGACCTTTTGTACAATCACCATGACTATAGTTAGTAACAGTAACGATGTAATGTATTCTTGAAAATTGCTGAGAGTGTCTAAACCACCAAAAACAACAACAACAAAAAAAAAAACAAACAAAAAAAACAGTATGTGAGGTAATGGATATGTTAATTAGCTTGATGTAGCCCTTCACAATGTATACAAATTTCAAAACTTCATGTTGTAGACCTTAAATACTTGCAATTTTTGTCAATTAAAAATTATCTTAATTTTATAAAGATCACACATTTAGCCAAAGACTTCAATAGAACATACTTGCAGAAATACTACATTTTTTTGGCTTAGTTCTCAAAGCATGTGGTTGAGCTGCTGCTGCGGTAGCCAGATATTTACACTGTATTCATTTAGAAGAAAAGTAGCAACAGGAAATAGACTTCTCCCCAGAGGTTTCCAAAGCATTCACTGAAATCTGAGGGCCTCACAGCACTCACACCAGCGGTCTTCCACCTGTGGTCCCAGCTGGCTCTGGCCTGCCCGCCCATCCAACAGTCTGCAAAAAATCCTTAAAGCAGAGAAGAGATTCACTTCACTCCGTGTGAGAGCAGTAACATTCTGATCACTTAACAACGGATGTGTCCAGTTGTTCCCACTTTCTCCTAGGAGCTCTGTCATCCATCGAGTGGTTCCCTAACTTCACTGACAGTGTTACACGAAATCACTCTGCTCAGAACCCCAGAGCTGCACAGCCTCCACCAACAATTTCAGTCTCTTTAAAGTATGCAAACTCAACACTGTCTCCTTGGTGATACAAGAGATTCTGCTTTGGTTGAGCTCCGCCAGGACTGGCTACATAAACCGGGGAAGGTCCACAGTGCAAAATGACCCTCATTGGGAAAGTATAAGTGAGTTTGAGACAGCATCAGCAGACCATTCCACGCAGGCCCGTGAGGCCGGCCCTCAGCTCCAGCCTCCCACTCCCTGCACTGACTGTCCCTTGCTCCCTGAAGAGTTTCCTGAGTGATACAGCCTCTGCGCTGAAGTGTTGACATGCGCTTCATTGTGAAACTATATTTACTCAGGTGCGGTTTGTCACTTTCTTTTGATTCCAGGCATGCAGGTTCTCAGCAGAGAATCTAGACTCTGGCCTCCTCTGAACTTGCACCAGTCCCCAGTTGCCTGGCAGCCCCTTGTCTATGCCAGCACTGCCTTCCCCAGGCTGTGCCCGCAGGGCCGTCAGGCAGGGAGTGAAGCAGACGCGTGTGCATGTTAAACACAGGCACATTCTTCACTTCCACCAAGAACTACTCAGATCCCACGCTGCCAGCTTTCCAGGTTTCCATGAAAATTCAGATTTTAATGTGAAAAAAATTTTTAAATGTTGACAACTAAATAAAATTTTTAAAAGAGACTGTGCAAGCAAAACAATGGATGGGTGTGAGTCCTATGTAGTCGTGAGCTGCAGTTTACCCTCTGCAGCACCTACGCTGTCTCCAGGTGTCATTCCCGGCAGCCCGCCCACGAGGACATTCACTTGTAAGGGAGGAAAATGTCCCTCTGCTGTCTGAGGGCTTCCAGCTGGGACTGACATAAGACAGATTAGCTGGACAAAAGCACACAAATTTGATTTGTGTGCACGTGGAAGCCCTCACAAGAAAGATGAAGACCCAAAGAAGCGGCTAAACCTATGTGCTTACATATTACATTGGACAAAGAATAGCAATTGCAGAAAAGTAAATGAAATGTATGGGAGACTAAAGGACAATAACGGTTATTTTAACAAGGTCTGTTTGTACAGATTTCTCTCAGCCTCAACTTCCGTTCTCTGATGAAAAGAATGTTTCTTTTTGCTGGTACAAGATGGTTACTTTTTTCTTTTTTGAGATGGAGTTCCGCTCTTGTCGCCCAGGCTGGAGTGCAATGGTGTGATATCAGCTCGCTGCAACCTCTGCCTTCCGGGCTCAAGCGATTCTCCTGCCTCAACCTTCCCAGTAGCTGGGACTACAGGCACCGGCCACCATGCCGGGCTAATTTTTTATATTTTTAGTAGAGACAGGGTTTCACCACGTTCGAGGTTTCATCTCGAACTCCTGACCTCAGGTGATCCACCCGCCTTGGCCTCCCAAAGTGCTGGGATTACACGTGTGAGCCACACGCCCGCCGATTGGTCACATTTTATATGGGTATTTTATCCCCTGCTTCTGAAAACAAACAAAAAAAGATCAGAGTGCTCTTCCCACACCTGCTTTTTTCCAGTGTTTTTAACTTAAAATAATTAATTTTGAGTGAATAACAGCATATTTCGGGGTGGTGCATCCTGAACTCCTTCCCCCGCCACGAGGCTGTGCTTCCTCCCCTATAGGCCCTACTGGGTTTCATGGGTGCATGGAGCCACTGTTACGATGTGTGTCCCTCAAGAGTGGCGGAGGCCTTGGGGGTGTGGCGGTCCCTCTGATTGCCACGTGGGTAGGCAGGGTCTCAGCAGATGACGCCTGGAGGACGTGAGAAGGCGGAGCGTGGAGCATCTTGACACAGTGGAGGGGAAGCTGGCACCAGATGCAGCCAGGTTCCTGAATAGTTGGGGGCGAAGGCTGGGTGCAGTGGCTCACAGGCCTGTAATCCCAGCACTTTGGGAGGCCGAGGCGCACGGATCACGAGGTCAGGTGATCGAGACCACAGTGAAACCCCGTCTCTAACACAAATACAAAAAATTAGCTGGGTGTGGTGGCGGGCGCCTGTAGTCCCAGCTACTCGGGAGGCTGAGGCAGGAGAACGGCGTGAACCCGGAAGGCGGAGCTTGCAGTGAGCCGTGATTGCGCCACTGCACTCCAGGCTGGGCGACAGAACGAGACTCTGTCTCCAAAATAAATAAATACATAAATAAATATAGTTGGGGGCCAGTGGTGAGATGGGAGTGGTCTGTTGAACAAGGGTGGTGAGAACAGTAGACCACAGACCCTAGAAAGGATGTGCTGGGAGAGAGGCCTCAACGGAAAGAGACCAGTAAAGACAAGACCACCCGCTCGCAATTCCACCCAAGGCTTCCCCTTGACGTCGAGGTCTCAGTGGAGAACTCCTGGATGGCCTTTGGGGCCCCTGGAGAAAAACAGCAGTCCCCCCAGATGCTCCCGGTGGCTCCTGCTTGTGACTCAGAGCCACCTTTTGGGGAAGCCCCAGCATCTTTCAAGGGAAGAAGCACAAATTGATTTCCTGCCCGGTCAGCCCCATGGGGTTTGCCTCCCAAAGGCGTTTGTGGGATTGGCCTCCTGGGAGCCCGAGAGGAGCAAACACTTGTAGAATTTGTTCATTCCTCTCATTGTAAGTTTCTGTTTGATGAATTCCATGTTCCCAGGAAATGCCCTCGGCACTTTCAATAACACAATAGCTCTTGTTGAGGTGGGGTGGGGGTGAGGGACAACTTTGTAAAGCCCCTGATTGACACCATGAATGGGGAAGGCAGTTGGCACCATTCTTTCCCAGAACCGTGCTGTTACCCGGGGCCAGTCTGAGCAGGCCAGCCCTGGGGGGCCAGGGAAGCGAGGCAGGAGCTGGGGGAGCACACAGCTGGCCCTGCCCGGGCCCAGGGGCTGAACTCTATCCACAAAGCCTGACTTTGTGGATAGGACGTTAGGCCAGAGAACTCCGGGCCCAGGCAGGCCCGGTGTTGACTGTGACCGTCAGAGAGGACCTGAGCTTCCAAGGAGGCTCAAAGGACTGGCCCCCTCTTGTGTCCACTAGCCCCTGGTAAGAAGTGACAACGTACTAGCAGCCCTCGCTCACTCTTGGCGCCTCCTCTGCCTCAGCGTCCGCTCTGGCCACGCTCGAGAAGCCCTTCAGCCGCCGCTGCGCTGTGGGGGCCCCTCTCTGGGGCTGGCCAAGGCTGGAGCAGGTTCCCTCTGCTCTCGGTGAGGTGTGGAGCGGGAGGCACCGGCGCTTGCAGGCCAGCGCGGGTTCCGGGCGGGCACGGGCTCACCGGGCCCCCTCACTAGGCTCAGCCGGCCGGCGCCTGCTGGGCTTGATCCGGGACAAGCTCCCTCTGGGCTGCTGGAGTGCCCGGGCTAGGTGCTGCAAAGTCCCCCAGCGAGTGCCATTGAGAGGTGAAGCCAGGTGGGCTCCTTGGTCGTGTGGGTACTTAGAGAACTTTTCTGTCTAGCTAAAGGATTGTAAACGCACCAATCAGCACTCTGTGTCTAGCTAAAGGTTTTGTAAACGCACCAATCAGCACTCTGTGTCTAGCTAATCTGTTGGGGACTTGGAGAACTTCTGTGTCTAGCTGAAGGATAGTAAACACACCAGTAAGCACTCTGTCTAGCTAAAGGTTTTGTAAACGCACCAATCAGCACTCTGTGTCTAGCTAAAGGATTGTAAACGCACCAATCAGCACTCTGTGTCTAGCTAAAGGTTTTGTAAACGCACCAATCAGCACTCTGTGTCTAGCTAATCTGTTGGGGACTTGGAGAACTTCTGTGTCTAGCTAAAGGATAGTAAACGCACCAGTAAGCACTCTGTGTCTAGCTAAAGGATTGTAAATGCACCAGTCAGCACTCTGTGTCTAGCTAAAGGTTTTGTAAACGCACCAGTCAGCACTCTGTGTCTAGCTAATCTGTTGGGGACTTGGAGAACTTTTGGGTCTAGCTAAAGGATAGTAAACGCACCAGTAAGCACTCTGTGTCTAGCTAAAGGATTGTAAATGCACCAATCAGCACTCTGTCAAAATGGACCAATCAGCTCTCTGTAAAGCGGGCCAATCAGCTCTCTGTAAAATGGACCAATCAGTAGGATGTGGATGGGGCCAGATAAGAGAATAAAAGCACTCCACCTGAGCCATCCGCGGCAACCTGTTGTGGTCCCCTTTGGTGCTGTGGTAGCTTTGTTCTTTTGCTCTTCACAATAAATTTTGCTGCTGCTTACGTTTTGGGTCTATGCTAACTTTATGAGCTGTAACACTCACTGCAAAGGTCTGCAGCTTCACTCCTGAAGCCAGCGAGACCATGAACCCACGCGAAGGAAGAAACTCCGAACACGTCTGAATGTCAGAAGGAACAAACTCTGGACACACCATCTTAAGAACTGTAACACTCACCACAAGGGTCCACGGCTTCATTCTTGAAGTCATCGAGACCAAAAACCCACCAATTCCAGACACACTGGGATTCAGAGAAGTGACCAGGATTTCTTCAGACCACCTGAGGCCATTGGCAATGGACACCTAGCCACGTTTAACCTTTTCGCACAAAGTGAGCATCAGTAGAATAATCCTAGGAGGCTTCGGGTGGACACTGACAGGTGTTGGGCATGTCCTTATAACTGGAATTATTGACAATATCTTTCAAAAACTACCTGTGCAACAAGGAGCCAGGTGAAAATTTGGCAACTACAGTACCTTGCAGATTCAAAGTCGATGAAGTACGTCTTCTTGCCTAAATAACCCAGTGTGGTTTTGAATGCTGAAGTCATTAACCATGTAGATTTTCCACTTTCATTCTCTCTAAATTGTATAGCTTCATAGCAAATGATTTCCATTTGAGATGACTTGTGTTCTTTAACTTTACAGGAAAGATGTGCAGTAGTTCCCGTGTTCCAAAGTTTCACTTTCCATGCTTCTAGTTACCCACTGTCAGCTACAATCCAAAAACATGACCTATGATAAGTGGCTTTGAGAGAAAGAGAGAGGCCACATTCACATAACTTTGTGTGTGTGTTTTTTTTTTTGAGACGGAGTCTTGCTCTGTCACCCAGGCTGGAGTGCGGTGGTGCAATCTCAGCTCACTGCAAGCTTTGCCTCCCTGGTTCACCCCATTCTCCCACCTCAGCCTCCCAAGTAGCTGGGACTACAGGCGCCTGCCACCACGCCTGGCTAATTTTGTTTTTGTATTTTTAGTAGAGGCAGGGTTTCACCATGTTAGCCAGGATGGTCTTGATCTCCTGACCTCATGATCCGCCTGCCTTGGCCTCCCAAAGTGCTGGGATTACAGGCGTGAGCCACCGTGCCTGGCCCACATAACATTTATTACAGCATACTGTTATCATTGTTCTATTTTTTTAGTAGTTGTGGTTGTGAATCCCATACTGTGCATAGGTGTATGTGTACAGTTTAGGAAAAAACACAGTATATATAGAGCCCAGTATTATCTGCAGTCTCAGGCATCCACTGGGGGTCTTGGAGCGTATCCCCCACAGATAAGGGGGACTACTGTATACACTTCATATATTTGCTTTGATTTTTAGAAATATCTTCTAGAGTAAATGAATGAATCCTTACAGCCTTTTACATCGTGTGTTTCATCCTCCTTGCCTGCAAAGCAACGCAGAATTTCTGCTAATTAACTAAGTTAGCTCTAAATACACTGTTTAGAACTGTAAAGATTAATTGTAGTGATTATGCTTAATTGTGCCAGTGGGTAAAGGTGTAGTGGGGAGGAGGGGTGGAAAGGGAGGGGAAAAGTCAGCGTCTCAGCCCTCAGCTGGGGGAAGCTGACTTTCACAGTTGGCAGACACACCTTCTGAAACAGACAGATGTGAGCAAGGCCCCCTTTTCCAAAGCAGAGGGAAGCAGCCCATGACTTTGCTCTAGCCAGGCCTGTCTCCACTGTACTCGTCAGAAACACTCTGCTACGTCAGCCTCTGCGGCTCTGTCTTGGGCAAGTTAGCTTTGGTGGTTTCACCTGCACATTCAGACATTGGGCGTCAAGGGGAGATCCCTCACGTGGGGCTGTCTGTGTCTGGAGTTAGTTGTGCAATTACAGGAATGACTGACTCCCATTCTCACCCCTCCCCCAGGGCAATGGAGACTTCACAGCTTCAGCCTTTTAGTGTCAAGGTTCTGGTATCTTGAGGCTCTGGTTTTGCGCCAGTTTTGGTGATTTTGCACCCATTTCTCAGCATGTTGTTTCTACTTCTAGTATTGATGAAGCAAGTATTTCACAAGGCGCTTCAAAGTCACAGTCTCCCCATTGAGGGGTCAGGCACGGTGGTGGCTGTAAAAGGCATGGAGGTCCGTGCTGACCTGGAGATGGGTGGGTGCCTCTGAGTCTTCATGGTAGATGGAGTGCATCTATGCGAGGGGTGCTTTGTCCTGGAGAGTTGCTGAAAGGGGGAAGAAAGGAGGCTGGGGGTGGAGTAGGGAAGGGAAGCGTGTCTCAGGGCAGTACGAAGGGCCCAGGTGCACCTGAAGCAGGAAACCAAGGCAGCTCTCTGCTGAGCGTCTGATCAAACCATGGTGATCTCACTTTATACTAACGATTGTTATTTCTACCATACACAGTCATACTCTATAATTGCCAAAAATGTAGAACTGAAACCACAAAACAATGGATTTGCAAAGAAGCAATAAAATCAAACTTTTTGTGCCATGTAGTTACTTATTGCTATACAGTAAATTACCCCCAAACATAGTGGCTTAAAATAGTTATAAATATTTATTATCTCATACGGATTCTACAGATCAGGAATTTGGGAGCAGCTTGACTGGGCTGATCCAGCTTTGGGTCTTCCATGAATTACCATCAAGATGTCAGCTACAGGCCGAGTCTGGTGGCTCATGCTTGCAGTCACAGCACTTTAGGGAGCCAAGGTGTGAGGATGGCTTGAGGCCAGGAGTTCAAGACCAGCCTGGCCTAACACACTGAGAACTCATCTCTTTTTTTTTTTTTTTAAACTGCAATGGCTTCAATATCTGAAGGCTTGACTGGGGCTTGAGAGCCGCCTTCAGGAGGCTTCACTGGCATGGCGGGCAAGCAGGTGCTGGCTGTGGGCATCAATTCCCTGCCACATGCACCTCGCCACAGGGTTACTTCAGAGCCTCACAACCTGGAGGCTGCCTTCCCCCAAAGCAAGTGATCAGTAGAGCAAGTGGAAGCCACAGGGCCTTTTATAATCTAGCCATAGTCGTCACACTCTGTCACTTCTGTTGTTGACACAGGACTGGTTCCTCTATTTAGTGTGGGAGGGGATGACACAAATGTGCAAGACCAGGAGGCGAGGATTGCCGGAGGCCATCTTGGAGGAGGGTTGCCACTCCAGGGAAAATGAAAGCTACCTAAGACCACAATTAACACATATGTGTTCTTGGGGAAAATGATCAATTGATATTTTCAGAACATCCAATTTTGTTCAAGTTTCAAATCCTTCATCCTGCATTTGAACCATACGTACTTTAGCAGAAGTGACTGAACGCCACTTTTCTTTCTGCTTTCTGCAACCAAAGCTCCATGGAATGCTCAAAGGTGCGATTTGCAGGAATAAAAGGAGGCAGGAACGCCATCCTTCTCTTTTCTTGAAATGTATGTTCCAGTTGAAACTCACTGGAACATACATTACCACATGTTTGAAAATACCGCCAGGATAAAAAGAGTGCTCTTAATTAATAAATCAAGACTAAGAAATAATTGAAATTCAGTGAAACTCAGTTCTAATATAAAGACTAAAGGAGCAATTTGCTAACATGACAGATAAAGAGTGGTAGCATCAAACTCAGAGAAGTGAGAGCAGATACAGGGATGAGTTAAAAAAATGTTCTAATATTAACAAAGTCGCTTTCATATGATGTGACTGGGGCCCATGTGAGAGGAAGTAACATTATCTTCCCTCAAGTAGCAAGGCATTCAAGGAAACTTTCAATTAAATGCAGGCAACATTTGTAGCAGAATGATTGTGTGCAATGCACTGTGCTGGTTACTTGCAGACGAAATCTACACACAAAGAAGCATGGTCCCAGTGCTCAGGGTGCTTAGCCCTTGGGGCAAGAGATAGCCACATGCACAAATAAGAGGAACCTGAGTACCCACAGGGAAGTACAGGCAAGGGATTATGGGAGAGCTGAATGAAGATGACCCCAAGGAGGGCTTCCCGGAAGAGTTGGCAACTGAGTGAGGCATTGCAGGATGCACAGAATGTTGATGGATAGGGCTAAGGAAGACAGGGGACGGGAAGCAGAGCAATTCTAATGGAAGAGCTTAGCAATGAGACAGAGGTAGGCAAATGCTGGCTTCGTTTGGAGAAGACACCATCTAGACTCTAACTGAGAGAAGGGTTAGAAGTGGACAGAGGTAGAGGGTTGTTCTTGATGGGAGAAGAGGCTGAGAGGGTACACTGGAATTAGAACATGAGGGTTTGTTAAAGTATGAATTTATTCTAAAACAATGAAAACCACATTGCCAGAGTTCACATTCCGGCTCTGCACACTTAGCAATTGTGTGAACTTCAGCAAGTTACTTAAACTCCCATGCCCCAGTGTCTTCATTTGAAAAAGGGAATGATACTGGTACCTACTTCATAAGGTTATGAGATTAAATGACTTCATCATAGAAAGCATTACGACAGTGCCTGGGATGCTATTCCATCCTTGTCATCATCATCGTTGTCATCATTTGTTTAGGGAGATAACTATGACAGTTCTGTGAATGGAAAGTAGGGACGGGTCTGTGGAATGTTGCAAAAATAGAATGGCAAGGACTAATTATTAAAACCAGTGCATGGCCCCACCTAACCAGCAGGAAGGCAGGGCTTTCAGGGGGAATCACGTGGGTATTCAGTGAGCAGGAAGTGCCTCTGCCGCAGAATGAATGTATTGGGCAGGAAATAATATTTGGTTCTAGATGTATTAGTCAGCTAGCAAAATACTACAAACTGAGTGGCTTAAACAACAGCAATTAATTTTTTATTTTTATTTATTTATTGAGACAGAATCTCGCTCTGTCGCCCAGGCTGGAGTGCAGTGGTGCGATCTCGGCTCACTGCAACCTCCACCTCCCGGGTTCATGCCATTCTCCTGCCTCAGCCTCCCGAGTAGCTGGGACTACAGGCACATGCCACCACATCCAGCTAATTTTTGTATTTTTAGTAGAGATGGGGTTTCACCACATTGGCCAGGATGGTCTCAATCTCTTGACCTTGTGATCCACCTGCCTCAGCCTCCCAAAGTACTGGGAATACAGGCGTGAGCCACCGTGCCAGGCCAGCAGTTAATTTTCTGACAGTTCTGGAGGCTGGAAGTTCAGGAGCTACATATAGGCAGGTTTGGCTTCTCCTGAGGCCTCTCTGCTTGCTTTGCAGATGGCCGCCTTCTCACTGTGTCCTCACATGGTCCTCCCTCTGTGCAAGTGCACATCCCTGGCGTCTCTGTGTGTCCAAGTTTCCTGTTCTTAAAAAGATGCCAGTCAGATTGGGTGAGGCCCCACCCCAATGGCCTCATTTTAATTTAACCATCTCTTTAAAGATCCTTTCTCCAATACAGTCACATTCTAAGGTATTAAGGGTTAGGGCTCCAACATACACGTTTGGGGAGTGGGAGAAGGGACACAATTCAGCCCCTAAAGGGTGTGTTGAGTTTGACCTAACTGAAGAAATCATCTAACACTTGCCTTAAGAATAAATCCAGCCAGGTGCAGTGGCTCATGCCTGAAATTCCAGAACTTTGGGAGGCTGAGACAGGAGGATTGCTTCAGCCCAGGAGTTTGAGACCAGCCTAGGCAACATAACGAGACCCTGCCACTATTAAAAATAGTAATAATAAATAAATATAAAGAAAAGAATACATTCCATTTGTTAGATATTGCAAAGTTTTACCCTACGTCAAATGAGTCCACCCAAACTAAGGAGCAATGATCATAAGTGTGATTTCTGTTTAGTTTTTGACAGAACCAACACATTAAATTTCCTAAACATGAAATAAAAGGAAAAATTTCTTTTATAGAAAGGAAAGTCTGACATCTGAAATATGCAAATGTTAACAAAGAATGAAACTCACTCACAGCCGCGAAGTAAGTAATGGATTTAACCTGGCATTCGTTAAAGAAATTGAGGTTACCAGGTTGATCCTATTAAAATAAAATTAATCTCAGTGTCATACAGTAAACACTGACAACAGGCAGCATGTCCATGATTTTGTTTACAGGATTCGCTAATTAGAATTCTATGTTTTGCCATGGCTCAATCTGCATATGCTGCCAAAAATTGGAAGAACAATTTAAAATTCAATCATACAAAGTAAGCAAAAAGCAAACGGATATGTTTGAGTTTTCCTGTTTTCATTCAACATGTTTTAGCATTCAGAAAAAAATAGCCGGTAAGTAGAATTATAAGAAAATGCACCTTAAGAACTTTCAGTGAAACTTCAATCTGGTAAAATATTTTCTCACCATAGTACTTTTTGAAAAGCAGACAATAGGACACACTGTGAGCTGCAGTTCCAAAATAGAATATGAGCCTGGCTTCCCGCTTAGGTAGTTTTCCACAATGGGCTCTCAAGGATGCTGTAGGATCTTCTTCTTTTTTTATTTTTTATTTTGAGACAAGGTCTCATTCTGTCACTCAGACTCCCAAATAGCTGGGACCACAGGTGTATGCTACCATGCCAGGCTAATTTTTATTTTTTTGTGGAGATGGGGTCTTGCCATGTTGCCTCAGCTGATCTCAAACTCCTGGGCACAAGCAATCCACCTGCCTCGGCCTCCTAAAGTGCTGGGATTACAGGCATGAGCCACTGCACCTGGCCTGTAAAATCTTCTCTAGCAACCTATCTGCCTGCACTATACAATTAAGCAATTGGTTATTTAACCTTGTATTCGTGATTCATATATATCCCCACCCCCTCACTTTAAGGGGTATCTACCTTGCACATTTTACATCTTCCACAATGCTTCTCATGAGGTAGAACATGGCTGCCCCATGGGAAATCCTTATTACTACATTAGGGAATAATTTACATGTTGTAAAATACAGGGCTACTCTAGGTCAGTAGCTTTCAAGTCTTCACACACTAGTTTCTACCCATCACTCAATTAAATTTTCCTTCACCTCCTCAGGGAGTGTGATCAAAATCATCTCCCCGCAACTCCACCTGCTCCTCAAACAGCAAGGAAGACAGGAAATCAAGGCCAGGCTAAGGTCCAGGCAGGCCCTGCTGAATGAACCTGTCTTCTTGGCATGCACCTTCCTGTAGTATTTGTGGAGGTGTCCTGTGTTATAGATTCAATGTCAACCCCAGCCACCACCAAACACATAGTTGACTTTTGAAAAACATGGGATTGAACTGCCCTGGTCTGCTTATACGCAGCCTTTTCTCTCCTCTGCCAACCCTGAGTCAACAAGACCAATCCCTTCTCTTCCTCCTCCTCAGCATACTTAACACGAAGACAATGTTGGGAGGCCGAGGCGGGCGGATCACAAGGTCAGGAGATCGAGACCATCCTGGCTAACATGGTGAAACCCCGTCTCTACTAAAAATACAAAAAATTAGCTGGGTGTGGTGGCAGGCGCCTGTAGTCCCAGCTACTCAGGAGGCTGAGGCAGGAGGATGGCATGAACCCGGGAGACGGAGCTTGCAGTGAGCAGAGATTGCACCACTGCACTCCAGCCTGGGCGACAGAGCGAGACTCCATCTCAAAAACAAAAACAAAAAAGAATACAATGAAGAAGACCTTTATGATGATCCAATTCCACTTGATGAATAGCAAATACATTTTCTCCTCCTTATGACTTTTTAAAATAACATTTTCTTTTCTCTAGCTTACTTTATTGAAAAAATACAGAATATAACACATATACAAAATATGTGTTAATCCACTTTATCTTATCAGCAAGGCTTCTGGTCAACAGACTAGTAGTAGTTAAGTTTTTGAGGAGTCAACAGTTATATGCACATTATCAACTATGCAGTGGGTTGGCACCCCAGCCTCATGTCATCCAAGGGTCAACTCTATACAGTAACAACTGCAGCATGTCATAAACACTTGTTTACGGGGGATCAAGAACAGCACTGAATGTCCAAGAACCCACCTACTAGAGGGACGTACTAGTAGGTGGTACAGCTAGTACTAGAGGGATGTACTAGTGTACTCCACATTCACTGATGGACTTGGAGAACAAACAAAAGCCAGTTCCGGTAGCTGTTATAAAAAACTTTAGGTCCACCTAAATGACATCTTTATCTTGTTGGTTGAGAATCACTAGACCATGTGACTCCTCACGTCATCCCTTGTCACTGGGCAGTCAGAGAAGTCTTCCCAGGGATTGGTGGAGGACAGGACTGGAGGCAGGGAGACCAGTTGAAAGGCCATTTGTGGCTCACCCAGGCAAGAGGAGACAAGGGCCTAGAACTAAGCCACCACAGGGACCAGAACTAGTAACAGACAAAGATACCAAGGAGGTAGAATTGATGGGATTCCACAGCTAGCTGGATGTGGGGAGGGACATGAAGGAGAGAGAAAAGAGAGGAGGCAGGAATGACTCCCTCCTAGCGTTCTAACCCTGTGGGTTCCATTTATAAGACCGAGAAGGCAAGAGGGAAAGACTGTTGATTTTTGTCTTGGACAGGTTCTATTGGAAATTCCTCTTAGAAGATTCTTAAAGTAAGCAGAGTGAGGCTGAGTGGAAATTTAGAGCTGGGAATCCTACAGAGAGTGTTCAAAGCCAGGGATGGATTGGCTCTCTTGGGCTGGGTGGGGGACATTTGTGCCCTGGAATACTCCATTCTTGGCATTCAAAAGTGAGCCCTGTTGGGAACTCTTCACATGACTGAAAACTTGTATTCTTTTTTTCTAGTTCAAGCAAATATATTAAGACATCTTACACTATCACTCTATTACTACTAAGGAAAACAAAAACCAAGACTGAACCCGATGTCTAAAAATTCTCATTCTCGCTCTTGCTGACCAAAATATTGTCCTAAGGAATAACTGTGTGGGGTCACTGTGTCACCATCTGGATTGGACACCTTTTTTTTTTTCCAGACAGAGTCTTGCTCTGTCACCCAGGCTGGAGTGCAGTGGCGCAATCTCGGCTCACTGCAAGCCCCACCTCCCAGGTTCACACCATTCTCCTGCCTTAGCCCCGCGAGTAGTTGGGACTACAGGCGCCTGCCACCACGCCCGGCTAATTTTTTTGTATTTTTAGTAGAGACGGGGTTTCACCGTGTTAGCCAGGATGGTCTCAATCGCCTGAGTTCATGATCCACCCGCCTCGGCCCCCCAAAGTGCTGGGATTACAGGTGTGAGCCCCCGTGCCCGGCCTGGATTTGACATCTCTTATCCGCCACTTTGGGTTTTTTGTTTGTTTGTTTCTGTTTGTTTGCTAAGACAGAGTCTCATTCTGTCGCCCAAGTTGGAGTGCAGTGGCATGATCTTGGCTCACTGCAAACCTCTGCTTCCCAGGTTCAGGCAATTCTCCTGCCTCAGCCTCCCGAGTAGCTGGGATGATAGCCACGTGCCACCACACCTGGCTAATTTTTGAATTTTTAGTAAAGACAGAGTTTTGTCATGTTGGCCAGGCTAGTCTCGAATTCCTGGCCTCAGGTGATTTGCCTTTCTTGGCCTCCTAAAGGGCTGGGATTACAGTCGTGAGCCACGGCGCCCGGACTTATTCACCACTTTAGATCCTCCAGCCTTCTCTATCTGTTATTTCAGCCTCCATGGGGAGGCTACAAAGGAAAAGTCTCTAGTAGGCCAATTCAAAGATTCACGTGTATTGGGAACATTTTATAGAAAAAGAAGACATCTATTGTTAGACTACTAAAAAAAAAAATGTTTGGTTAAACAAAGATCTCCAGTCTCTCCCCATCTCTACTAAAAAAAAAAATACAAAAAAAATTAGCCGGGTGTGGTGGTGGGTGCCTGTAGTCCCAACTACTGGGGAGGCTGAGGCAGGAGAATGGTGTGAACCTGGGAGGTGGAGCTTGCAGTGAGCCCAGATCGCACCACTCCACTCCAGCCTGGGCGACAGAATGAGACTCCGTGTCAAAAGAAAAAAAAAAAGAAATAATACCTACCTTTACTAAGTCCAAAGAATTTGAATTTTTCTCTTATTTTCTATTTCTTAATTATTATTATTATTATTTTACTTAGAACACACTAATGATCCCCAAACTGCAGTATGACAAAAAAATCCTGCTGTGGACTATTCTGTTTGTGTCCCATAGGTAAAAATAATGCCTGAGACTGCACTTTATATTATCATTTACTTATAAGAATAATGTCATTTGAAATTAACATTATCCTTTAAGTTTGGAGGCTTTAATTTAAATGTTTGATGTTTCTCATTATGTGTCAGTCATGTTTTCTATGAAACACATCTGAAGTTTTATAAAGATAAATTTTTAAAGAAAGGAAAGTTCATAGCCACTTTATTTTTAGCAGCTGAAAAACAGAAGTAGCCCAAATGTCCATCCACAGTGGAATGGCTAGGACAGGTAATAGAACTGTGATATAGTCACACAAAGGAATACTCCTTGCCGTTTTACAAAAGAGCAAACCACTGATACACACAACCGGGATGACTGTCATAGTTATTATGAGAACAAAAGAAGCTGGACACACTGCACGATACTATTTTTATGGAGTTAAAGAACAGGCAGGCCGGGCATGGTGGCTCCCGCCTGTAATCCCAGCACTTTGGGAGGCCAAAGCGGGCGGATCACCTGAGGTCGGGAGTTCAAGACCAGCCTGACTAACATGGAGAAACCCCATCTCTACTAAAAATAAAAAATTAGCCGGGCATGATGGCGCATGCCTGTAATCCCAGCTACTCAGGAGGCTGAGGCAGGAGAATCCCTTGAACCTGGGAGGTGGAGGTTGTAGTAAGCTGAGATGGCGCCATTGCACTCCAGCCTGGGCAACAAGAGCGAAACTCCACCTCAAAAACCAAACCAAACCAAAACAAAACAAAAACACAAAAAGATCAGGCAAAAACAAATAAATGGTGGGAGAAGGCAGAGTAGTGGTTACCTCTGAAGGGGAAGGCTATTAGCTATGACGGGTCAGGAAGGAGCCTTCTGTGCGCTGGAAACATTGATTTTTCTTTTTTCAGCTTTATTAAGGTTTACTGAACAAATAAAAATTATATATATTCTGGTGTACAACATGATGCTTTGCAACATGTATATGCAATAAAGTAATTAAATCAAGCTGATTGACACAACCATAAGCTCATTGACTTATTTTTTTATGGAAAGAACATTTAAGATCTACTCTTAGCAATTTTCTGGAATATAATACACTATTTTTAACTACAGTCACCATGCTATACAATAGATCTCCAGAACTTATTCCTCCTGTCTCACTGAAACTTGGACCAGTATCTCCCCATATCCTCATTCTACAGACCCTGATAACCAACATTCTCCTCTCTGTTTCCATGAGTTCAACTCTTTTAGATTCTACATTTAAGTGAGATTACGCAGTATTTGTCTTTCAGTGCCAGGCTTATTTCACTTAGCATAATGTTCTCCAGGCTCATGCATGTCACTGCAAATGACAGGATTACCTTCTTTTTTTAAGGGTGAATAATATTCATTAGATATATGTAACTATATATATGTATGACATTTTCTTTTTTTTTTTTTCTGAGATGGAGTTTCGCTCTTGCTGCCCAGGCTGGAGTGTGCAATGGTGTGATCTCTGCTCACCACAACCTCTGCTTCCTGGATTCAAGTGATTCTCCTGCCTCAGCTTCCCAAGTAGCTGGGATTACAGGCATGCGCCATTATGCCAGGCTAATTTTGTATTTTTAGTAGAGACGGGGTTTCTCCATGTTGTTCAGGCTGGTCTTGAACTCCTGACCTCAGGTGATCCGCCCAACATTTTCTTTACTCATTTGTCTGTTGATTGCATACATGGGCTATTGCAAATAATGCTGCAATGAACATGAGAGTGCAAATATCTCTTCCACGTACTGATTTCATTTCCTTTGTATCTATATGTAGAAGAGAAATTACTGGATCATATAGCTGTTCTATTTTTAATTTTTTGAGGAACCTCCATACTGTTTTCCATAATGACTGTACTAATTTACCAACAGTGTACAAGAGTTTTCTTTTCTCCACATCTTTGCTGACACTTGTTATCAAAAGAGTCTTTTTGATTATAGCCATTCTCACAAGTGTGAAGTGATATCTCATTGTGGTTTTGATTTGCATGTCCCTGATAACTAGTGATGCTGAACATTTTTCCTTAAAACTATTGACTCTGTATGTTTTCTTTTGAGAAATGTCTATTCAGGTCCTTTGCCCATTTTAAAATTGAATTGTTTTCTTACAATTGAGTTGTTTGAGTTTCTTATATATTTTCTATATTAACTCTTTATCAAACATATGGTTTGCAGATATTTTCTCCCATTCCATAGGTTGTCTTTTCACTGTATTGTTTCTTTTGTTGTGCAGAAGCTTTTTAGTTTCATACAATCCCATTTTTTGTTTTTGTTGCCTGTGCTTTTGGTTCATATGCAAAAATTCTTCGCAAAGACCAGGGTTGGAAAGACTTCCCCCTGTGTTTTCTTCTAGTAGTTTTACGGTTTCAGATCTTTTGTGGTTCCATGTGAGTTTTAGAATCATTTTTTCTATTTCTGTGAAAAAAAGTCATTGGAATTTGGATAGGAATTGCATTGAATCTGTAGGTCATTTTGGGTAGTATGAGCATTTTAACATTATTGATTTTTTCCAGTTCATGAACACAGCATAGCTTTGCATTTATTTCTGTCTTCTTCGATTTATTTTATCAATGTAAAACGTGATATAGTTTTCAATGAACAGACTTTTTTCTCCTTGGTTAAATTTATTTCTAAGTATTTTTATGCCATTTTAAATGAGATTGTTTCCTTAATTTCTTTTTCAGATAGTTTGTTGTTAACATATAGAAACGCTACTTATTTTCATAGGTTGATTTTGCATTCTGCAACTTTATGGAATTTATCATTTCTAACAGTTTTTTGTTGAAATCATTAGGGTTTTCTATGTATAAAATCGTGTCATCTGCAAAGACAATTTAATGTCTTCCTTGGACACATTTACTTTAAATCCTGGTGGTGGTTACATGTAGATAAAAATGTGTAAAAATGTGTACTTTTGTATGTCATATTGCCAAAAAAGGAAGCAAAAACAATGTTCTGATTAGATACCCATTTTATTTTATTTTTTTATTTATTTTTATTTATTTTTTTTTTGATGTTTTATTTTCTTTATTTTTTTTATTTTTTTTTAAATGTATTTTTGTTTTTGTTTTTTTTTCTTTATTATATTATTATTATAATACCTTAGGTTTTATGGTACATATGCGCAACGCGCAGGTAAGTTACATATGTATACATGTGCCATGCTGGTGCGCTGCACCCACCAACTCGTCATCTAGCATTAGGTATATCTCCCAATGCTATCCCTCCCCCCTCCCCCCACCCCACAACAGTCCCCAAAGTGTGATGTTCCCCTTCCTGTGTCCATGTGTTCTCATTGTTCAATTCCCACCTATGAGTGAGAATATGCGGTGTTTGGTTTTTTGTTCTTGCGATAGTTTACTGAGAATGATGATTTCCAATTTCATCCATGTCCCTACAAAGGACATGAACTCATCATTTTTTATGGCTGCATAGTATTCCATGGTGTATATGTGCCACATTTTCTTAATCCAGTCTATCATTGTTGGACATTTGGGTTGGTTCCAAGTCTTTGCTATTGTGAATAATGCGGCAATAAACATACGTGTGCATGTGTCTTTATAGCAGCATGATTTATAGTCCTTTGGGTATATACCCAGTAATGGGATGGCTGGGTCGAATGGAATTTCTAGTTCTAGATCCCTGAGGAATCGCCACACTGACTTCCACAAGGGTTGAACTAGTTTACAGTCCCACCAACAGTGTAAAAGTGTTCCTATTTCTCCACATCCTCTCCAGCACCTGTTGTTTCCTGACTTTTTAATGATTGCCATTCTAACTGGTGTGAGATGGTATCTCATTGTGGTTTTGATTTGCATTTCTCTGATGGCCAGTGATGGTGAGCATTTTTTCATGTGTTTTTTGGCTGCATAAATGTCTTCTTTTGAGAAGTGTCTGTTCATGTCCTTTGCCCACTTTTTGATGGGGTTGTTTGTTTTTTTCTTGTAAATTTGTTGGAGTTCATTGTAGATTCTGGATATTAGCCCTTTGTCAGATGAGTAGGTTGCGAAAATTTTCTCCCATTTTGTAGGCTGCCTGTTCACTCTGATGGTAGTTTCCTTTGCTGTGCAGAAGCTCTTTAGTTTAATTAGATCCCATTTGTCAATTTTGGCTTTTGTTGCCATTGCTTTTGGTGTTTTAGACATGAAGTCCTTGCCCATGCCTATGTCCTGAATGGTAATGCCTAGGTTTTCTTCTAGGGTTTTTATGGTTTTAGGTCTAACATGTAAGTCTTTAATCCATCTTGAATTGATTTTTGTATAAGGTGTAAGGAAGGGATCCAGTGTGAGCTTTCTACATATGGCTAGCCAGTTTTCCCAGCACCATTTATTAAATAGGGAATCCTTTCCCCATTGCTTGTTTTTGTCAGGTTTGTCAAAGATCAGATACTTGTAGATATGTGGCATTATTTCTGAGGGCTCTGTTCTGTTCCATTGATCTATATCTCTGTTTTGGTACCAGTACCATGCTGTTTTGGTTACTGTAGCCTTGTAGTATAGTTTGAAGTCAGGTAGTGTGATGCCTCCAGCTTTGTTCTTTTGGCTTAGGATTGACTTGGCGATGTGGGCTCTTTTTTGGTTCCATATGAACTTTAAAGTAGTTTTTTCCAATTCTGCGAAGAAAGTCATTGGTAGCTTGATGGGGATGGCATTGAATCTGTAAATTACCTTGGGAAGGATGGCCATTTTCATGATATTGATTCTTCCTACCCATGAGCATGGAATGTTCTTCCATTTGTTTGTATCCTCTTTTATTTCCTTGAGCAGTGGTTTGTAGTTCTCCTTGAAGAGGTCCTTCACACCCCTTGTAAGTTGGATTCCTAGGTATTTTATTCTCTTTGAAGCAATTGTGAATGGGAGTTCACTCATGATTTGGCTCTCTGTTTGTCTGTTATTGATGTATAAGAATGCTTGTGATTTTTGCACATTGATTTTGTATCCTGAGACTTTGCTGAAGTTGCTTATCAGCTTAAGGAGATTTTGGGCTGAGACAATGGGGTTTTCTAGATATACTATCATGTCATCTGCAAACAGGGACAATTTGACTTCCTCTTTTCCTAATTGAATACCCTTGATTTCCTTCTCCTGCCTAATTGCCCTGGCCAGAACTTCCAACACTATGTTGAATAGAAGTGGTGAGAGAGGGCATCCCTGTCTTGTGCCGGTTTTCAAAGGGAATGCTTCCAGTTTTTGCCCATTCAGTATGATATTGGCTGTGGGTTTGTCATAAATAGCTCTTATTATTTTGAGATACGTCCCATCAATTCCTAATTTATTGAGAGTTTTTAGCATGAAGGGTTGTTGAATTTTGTCAAAGGCCTTTTCTGCATCTATTGAGATAATCATGTGGTTTTTGTCTTTGGTTCTGTTTATATGCTGGATTACATTTATTGATTTGCATATATTGAACCAGCCTTGCATCCCAGGGATGAAGCCCACTTGATCATGGTGGATAAGCTTTTTGATGTGCTGCTGGATTCTGTTTGCCAGTATTTTATTGAGGATTTTTGCATCAATGTTCATCAAGGATATTGGTCTAAAATTCTCTTTTTTTGTTGTGTCTCTGCCAGGCTTTGGTATCAGGATGATGCTGGCCTCATAAAATGAGTTAGGGAGGATTCCCTCTTTTTCTATTGATTGGAATAGTTTCAGAAGGAATGGTACCAGCTCCTCCTTGTACCTCTGGTAGAATTCGGCTGTGAACCCATCTGGTCCTGGACTTTTTTTGGTTGGTAAGCTATTGATTATTGCCACAATTTCAGCTCCTGTTATTGGTCTATTCAGAGATTCAACTTCTTCCTGATTTAGTCTTGGGAGGGTGTATGTGTCGAGGAATTTATCCATTTCTTCTAGATTTTCTAGTTTATTTGCATAGAGGTGTTTGTAATATTCTCTGATGGTAGTTTGTATTTCTGTGGGATCGGTGGTGATATCCCCTTTATCATTTTTTATTGCATCTATTTGATTCTTCTCTCTTTTTTTCTTTATTAATCTTGCTAGCGGTCTATCAATTTTGTTGATCCTTTCAAAAAACCAGCTCCTAGATTCATTTATTTTTTGAAAGGTTTTTTGTGTCTCTATTTCCTTCAGTTCTGCTCTGATTTTAGTTATTTCTTGCCTTCTGCTAGCTTTTGAATGTGTTTGCTCTTGCTTTTCTAGTTCTTTTAATTGTGATGTTAGGGTGTCAATTTTGCATCTTTCCTGCTTTCTCTTGTGGGCATCTAGTGCTATAAATTTCCCTCTACACACTGCTTTGAATGCATCCCAGAGATTCTGGTATGTTGTGTCTTGGTTCTCGTTGGTTTCAAAGAACATCTTTATTTCTGCCTTCATTTCGTTATGTACCCAGTAGTCATTCAGGAGCAGGTTGTTCAGTTTCCACGTAGTTGAGCGGTTTTGAGTGAGATTCTTAATCCTGAGTTCTAGCTTGATTGCACTGTGATCTGAGAGACAGTTTGTTACAATTTCTGTTCTTTTACATTTATTGAGGAGAGCTTTACTTCCAAGTATATGGTCAATTTTAGAATAGGTGTGGTGTGGTGCTGAAAAAAATGTATATTCTGTTGATTTGGGGTGGAGAGTTCTGTAGACGTCTATTAGGTCCGCTTCGTGCAGAGCTGAGTTCAATTCCTGGGTAGATACCCATTTTAAAGGCCACTTTTGAGGAGTGAATTTATGATAAACTCAAGTTTCTTTGATAGCATCTTACATTTTCTAATGCTGTGTACCTTTGCAACATACCTTTTCATATGGTACAGCCATAAAACCTTGATCATTGTTGCTTCCTCTCATTTCAGTGTCATGATAACTCTGGTGGTGCAAAGGGGCTGGCATCATTATTTTCATTTTATAAATAAGCAAATTGCAGCTCAAAAAGATTAAGAGACTTATTCAAAGTTATACAGCTGATTCATTACCAAGTCAGAGCCATAACTCAGATCTCCTGAATCCAATGAAATAATCATTTCATAACAATCAGCACCACCCCTTTACCTAAGAATGACTCCCAGGAAGAAGCTCATTGTGATCTCCCTTTGATTGCTCCTAGATTTTAGGTGATGGCTGAAAATTACCTGGTAACAATCAATAAATATGCCACATATCGTGCACATACGACGTGCAGTGTTTCCCATTGTCATAGTGGGTTTATTTCTCTCAACAAAATTATGAATAGAAATATCTATCCCCATATTACATTTGTAATAGCTAAGACTTAGAGTGACTGGATAACTTGCCCAAGGTCACACAACAAGGAAATGGGAGGCCTGGGATGATACAAACCCAGATTGGCCTGACTTCAAAGTCTGTGTGTTTAAACAGTAATGGTCTCGCTTCTCGAGCAAGTTTTCACAGAAAGCAATTTTCCTTAAGTGCATGCAACCATGTCCCATCTCCAACATGTTTGTGGAGCCCCAGTCCTTCAGCCTGAGGACTTGCTGCAACATAGTAGCATCTGCCATATTTAGTTCCCAAGAGAGAAAATTCCTCACTTGCACCCCAAAGATGTTCATGGGGTTGGAAGGAACACAGAACTTGAGGTGACACTCTTGTCAACATTTAAGTAACCTTAAACCTGTTTATTTATGCAAAATTAAAGAAAAATTATGCTTCTGTATTAGTAGTACCAGTTAGAGTGTTAAATCTAAATGTTACCTCCATAAAAAAATGTTATGCGTTAGAAACCGGATCTGCACCTTAGGACTAAGCTTTTCAAAACCGATCTCTTCATTTTGCAGTTCACATATCATCTCCTTGCCTTCTATGGTACATCAGGCTGAGGTCTCCCCACAGCCCTCTGTGATATGTTGCTGAGACGGAGAAAAGCTATTGGCAGCAGGAGCTGGCCTAGTACTCACAGCTAAGCCCTGATGTTCTGTGGGACATAGAACATCAACACCAGACAACAAGCACCAGCCCCACTCAGGATGGAGGAAGACGAAGACAAGACCACCAATAATCATTGCAAGGCTCTTGTATTGGTTCGATACAACAAGAGCGCGCCAACAAACACCACAAGGCGGTGTGGAGCAACACGCTGTTTTAATGAGCGCCTGGGTGCAGACGGGCTGAGGCCTAAAATGGCATCAGCACCAAATGAGGACGGGGCAGGGCTTTTATAGTCTCCTGTAAACGGGATGTGTCTCAGTGTGATGTAACTGCTACGCAGTACCCGGACGGCCCCTCTGTCAGTCTTCAGGGTGTACATGTCTTCCGGCCAGCTCTCTTCCTGCTTCTGCTGTCTTGCTGGTGCAAGTAGTCTTGCGCCTTGGGACTGGCTCTGAGAATGGAGGAGTTATTCACCCACCACCCCCAGCTTCCAGGCCCCAGGGAAAGTCTTTCATTCCTGTCTGTTTCGTTATAGAAAAAGGGAAAAGGGACGACTTTTTCAATAACTGCTTCAAGCATGACATAGGGGGTGATGTGGGCACCTTGGAAACAAAGAAAAACTGAATTTTGGGGATATTCTTGAGAGACGGGTTGGTGTTCGTCGTGTCGTTGTAGCAGGAGCATCGCCTGGATTGTCTGGCGATTAACTGTAGTTTCAACAAGACTTTTAATAGCTTTTATTATTAGTGGGATAATACAGGAGAGAAACAGGAGGAACTCAATGATGAAGATTACTGTCCCTACCAGCGTTTTAAATCCTCCTAAATTAGAGAACCACCCTCCTAGAAGGTTTGTTGGGTCCCATCCCTTCTGGGTTTGGACTGGTCCATGGGTTACTTTTCTGGTGTTTGAAGCGATTTCTAGCACAGCTTTTCTGTTATCGTCTATGTTAAGACAACAATTGGAGATATTAAACTTACCACAGACCCCACCTTCTTCTGCTAGTAAGTAGTCTGGTGCTGGCCTGTTTTGATAAATTGCCGCGCGTATTTGGTTTTGTTGTTGCGCGAGCGTTTCCAGGGCTGAGGCGGTTTGGTTAGTGATTATCTCTAGAACCGCCTGTAGTCTAATTATTCTATTTAGAATATACATGGGAGGGTGATAACCCCATGAACCATCCTCAGCCCAAGTGGCAGGACCATAATATTTGATGATCCGTTGCGGAAGTCGTTCATCCCGTTGCCATCTTTGGCTTCCTCCTACCTTTAAGGATCTTTTTGTTGTTGTTGTTATTGTTTAGGTTATTGTATACAAGGACTCTGAGAGTGTTGCCTGCTGTTAATGTTTTGGAGGAAGGAGTAGCCTTGGGGGTGAGATTGACCCTGGTACGATGGACCCAGCGGGGGAGTCCTTGGACTCTCACTGCAGTTGGCGTGCTGAGTATCACAGTGTAGGGGCCTGTCCACTTCGGTTGTAGGTTTTTGTGAGGGTCGGGTTGGCAGATAAACACGTCTGTGCCTGCAAGACAGTTATGTTGAGAGGACAAAGAGGTATTGACAGGAAGGGGCATGGCCTCATCTGCTGCTTCATGAATGAAAGACGGTGTCTGGATTAAGGAAGGGAGGTAATTCTTGAGTGGCTCATAGTCTGGTAAGATGGAGGCCCCAAGACAAAAGTTCAGCCATACATGATTTCGAAGGGACTATAAAAAGAGGGTGCCTTTGGTGTTGCGCGGAGTCTCATGAGGGCAAAAGGGAGATTTTTTTCTCCACGCCTGGTGGGTTTCTAGAGCCAGCTTGATGAGTTGGGCTTTAAGGACAGAGTTAACTTTTTCAACTTTGCCTGAAGATTGAGGCCAGTAGGGTGTGTGGAGAACCCATTTTATACCTAAGGATGTAGAGACACCTTGGGTAATTTGGCTGATGAAGGTGGGCCCGTTATTGGACTGGATGGATGTTGGGAGTCCGAAACAGGGAATTATATGCATGATGAGAGTTTGTGTGATGACATTTGCACCTTCTGAAGTTGTTGGGAATGCTTCTACCCACCCAGAAAATGTACAGACAAAGATTAGAAGATAGTGGAGCCGTGTATCAGGCGGCATGTGCGTGAAGTCTACTTGCCAATCTTGCCCGGGTACCTGGCCCCGGGCTTGGTGGGTAGGAAAAGGCAGTGGCCGGAGGAAACCCTGGGGTGACACTGAGTGGCAAATAGAGCAGGACTGGGTGATTTCTCGAACGTGGCTGGAAAGGTGAGGACGAGTGAGAATAAGGCGGAGAAGTTGTAAGAGAGGTTTGTAACTGACACGGATTGAGTTGTGGAGACTTTGGAGGATAGGGATTGTTTGAGAGTGAGGAAAAACAAAGCGCCCTTCCTTGACACACCATCGTCCTTACTTTGAAGGTTTTGGGCTCGGAAGTCCTCCTTTCCTTCTGAGGAATAAAGAGGAGAGAACAAGGACAGGGACAGAAGCTGGCCTTGCACTGGTTGTAGGGCTACTAGTTTGGCTACCTGATCTGCTAGTGCATTTCTGGCCGATATAGGATTGTCTGGGGTTTGGTGACCCCTGCAATGAACGATGGCAACTTTCTGTATCGGTTCGAACGCCAAGAGCACGCCAACAAACAACACAAGGCGGTGTGGAGCAACACTCTGCTTTAATGAGTGCCTGGGTGCAGACGGGCTGAGGCCTAAAATGGTGTCAGCACCAAATGAGGTCGGGGTAGGGGTTTTATAGTCTCCTGTAAACGGGACGTGTCTCAGTCTGATGTAACTGCTACGCCATACCCGGACGGCCTCTCTCTCGGTCTTCAGGGTGTACGTATCATCCGGCCAGCTCTCTTTCTGCTTCTGCTGTCTTGCTGACGCACACTGCTGGCGCAAGTGGTCTTGCGCCTTGGGACTGGCCCTGAGGAGGGAGGAGTTATTCACCCACCCCCCAGCTTCCAGGCCCCGGGGAAAGTCTTTCATTCTTGTCTGAACATGGCCAAAAATAAGAGCATTCCTGAAATCAAAATGACCAGCGTCTCTCTGTCCTGGCCAGTATGAGTGGCTGCTGCTTTACCCAGCAGGGCTCTAGCTGCTTCCTTTTTTTTTCTTTCTGGATAAGAATGACCAAGATACTCAATCACAGAATTCCCCACTTCCTGATAGCATCCAAGGCAGAGCAAAGCTAGCCTTCCTCAAGTCCTCCCCAAAACACAAGTGCAGATTCTCTAAGTCTTTTTCTACCCTCTTACTGAGACTCTCCAAGTTTCCCCATGGTGTGTGTCCTCCAGCACTGTAGTGCGTGGTAAGCCCAATCTGTTTAGCTCCGGTGTGATCCTGTGGGTCTTTGGCTAAAGACTGATGTCCTCAGCTACTTGACTTCTAGTTCATGTGTCATTGAGAAGTACATTACATTTAGAAAACAAGATGAAACATACTTCAGTATAAATCACTTAATCCTCCTTTAAAGACTGAGAATTCTTTGTAGCTGTAACATAAACCAGTGTCAATGGTAGTCAGTGAAAAAACAAGTGCTTTTGCCTAGGAATACAAATTTTAATGAGTGCCTATTAAAACAGGCCCTCCTTTTAACTTCTTCCTTATTTAATACTTAACGTAAGAAGAAGGCCAAGGGGCTGATGAAGAGTGTTCATGTCTGGAAGGTCAGACCCCAAGGAGGAACATGCAGAGAGCCTGATCCACAAATGCAAGGAAGGAAAAGGCAGGCTCCCCACTGTTCCAGGCAAGAACATAGCCATGAACCAGGCAGACAGGGTCCCTGCTCACTGGAGGCAAGTGTTCTCATGAGAGGAGACAGCAAACAATGAACAGGATAATTTCAGAGAGTCGGCGGGAGGTGGTGAGGTGGGTGACATTAGAGGATAAAGAGGGGTGGACTCATAAAAGATCAGTTCTAAATATTGCTGAAGCATTAGCAAAAGAAGATGAGCTATATCTTTTTTCTACAATGCATATATGCTGTCCAGATGCCACCAGACTTCTGGGAATTTCTATAATGAATTCCAGATAATGTAACAATACTTTGTAAAGCAGTAACTTGTACATGGCTGCTGACTAGGAGCTCAGCTGGTGCCATTGACCGGGAACCCAGGCTGTGCCACATTTGGACCAAGGTTATAAATGCAGTTGCTGCCTACCCCTCCTCAGAATGAGTATAGGATGATGACACGCTGAACTGCCACTAAGGTATACAAATATTCAATTTCTAGGTAATTCTTTTTTTTTTTTTTTTTTTGAGACAGAGCCTCACTGTGTCACCCAGGCTGGAGTGCAGTGGTGCCATCTCGGCTCACTGTAACCTCCGCTTCCTGGGTTCAAGCAATTCTCCTGCCTCAGCCTCCTGAGTAGCTGGGATTACAGATGTGTACCACGACTTCCGGCTAATTTTTTTTTTTTTTGGTATTTTTAATGGAGACGGGGTTTCACCATGTTGACCAGGCTTGTCTCAAACTCCTGACCTAAAGTGATCCACCCACCTCAGCCTCACAAAGTGCTGGGATTACAGACATGAGCCACCATACCTGTCCAATTTCTAGGTAATTCCTTATTGTAGCTATGGAATCGCTTATCTTGGAAAAACAATACTCAGGAACATAGATAATTGGGTAATGATGATCTAGGATTGTATTTTTCCATATTTGCTCAAAATCACTTTACTGAGCCTCCAGAATCCCCAGCATGGAAGGCCAGCATGGTGGAGAGGCAAAGCTGCCACTCAGAGCAGCCACTGTCTGTGCGGGTTGGAAGTTTGCCTGCAGCCAGGCAGTTCTCTTGCACTTATGGGTGAGTGCTCCATCAAAGGGGGCCGTTCTGCTTCCAAATACTAAAGGAGCAAAGCATGAGCTGGGGCCAGCAGCTTCAGAGCAAGTCCCCACCATGAGGCTGCCCACAGGGTCAGAAGGAGCCATCGTTCATCCTTACGTAGAGCCACCCAGCAAAGCCCTTGACTTGCATAAAGTCTCTCTCACTCATAGCCTTCTCACCAGCAGCTGCCGCTGCAGCCTGCAACAGGCTAATGATACCTGGGCTCACCAATAATTACACAGGTGACAGTTCCTCATTTGTAATAAGCATCAAGAAAAGGGCTTTTGCTGTCACCCTCACCCCAAAGTGTCACTCACAGCCGCACGGCACTTCCCCAACCCCCGCCCCAGCCATCTGTCCACAAGCCAAAGACTTCCAGTGAATCCCCAGTGACCTAAAAATGAAGGAAGTCAAGAAGTTCCGCACCTGGGCTCTGAACTGCGTTCCAACACAATTTTCTCCCATTCCATATCAGGCTTCCTTTGGTGCAGACTTTCTCCCTTCATTGAGCCTGCACTTTCTCATTCTATGCCTCTGCCCTCAATAGCCTTCCCACCTAGGACACCCTCCCCCAGGTGGGCAGGACCAAATTCCACCTGCCATTCTTCAGGTCCTGGTTCTCAGGCTTCCTCCTCCCCAACACCTGGTTGCACCATCCCAGCGGAGAGAAATCTTGCCTTCTCTGAGCCCCTTGGGATCAGTTCTGGGCTTCCAACTTTCATGTCTCACCATCCACCTGCCATACACAGTCCAGCTCCCTGAGGGACCCTGGGGTCTCCAAGTCTCACTCACACGTGCTTCAACCATAGCATAGCACAGTCCCTGGGCATGATAGGGACTTCATAAATGGCTATGGAATGAGTGGAAGGCTGTGACGATACTGTCTATAAGACACATGAGCTTGGAATAATAATTCTGTGTTCTCCCTTTACCACTTCTTCCTTTCTTCATTTGTTTTACTTAGGTATTTTTTTGTCACCTGCCTTTTAAATTGATTCTGCCTGTTCCCAATTTTCCACCTCTGAAGTCCTCCACCCATTCCAAGAAATGTTTTCTGTTTTTCCTCCCTTTTATGTCTTTCCAAAAAAATAAGTCTTTCACTAGAACAGACAAAAATACAACAAAGAATGAAAAAACCAGAACCCAGGGGGAGATGTGATTTTACCAGGGATATGTCAAGACCCTGTGAACTTGCATAGTTCACAAGCACGTGGAAGCCCATGGTAGGATTCATAGGAGTGTGCTAGGGCCTCTCTAACATCTAACACACATAGGAGTATGCTAGGGCCTCTCTAACATCTAACACACATAGGAGTGTGCTAGGGCCTCTCTAACATCTAACACACATAGGAGTGTGCTAGGGCCTCTCTAACATCTAACACACATAGGAGTATTGCTAGGGCCTCTCTAACATCTAACACACATAGGAGTGTGCTAGGGCCTCTCTAACATCTAACACACATAGGAGTGTGCTAGGGCCTCTCTAATATCTAACACACATAGGAGTATTGCTAGGGCCTCTCTAACATCTAACACACATAGGAGTATTGCTAGGGCCTCTCTAACATCTAACACACATAGGAGTGTGCTAGGGCCTTTCTCCTGCTCAGTGTCAGGGTCCTTTCTGAGACTCCTTATGAGTCTCCAGGCTTTTATCTCTTTCCCTGTTCTGGCCACCAAAAATCAGCCTTCATCCTCTCCTAACAAAGCAGCCCCTCAGTGTCCCCTGGGGCCATTCTCTCCCCATCTCCCTAGAGCCAGTTCATCTGTCACCATGCTTTCTCCCTTTTATCTCTTTTGCTGCCCAGGAAGCAAGTGTATGGAACCTTTTCTTTGTGTGTTTTTGACAGGAGGCAGGCACTAGTCAGCAAGCACACATTTGCAGAGGTTCTGGAAGTTCTTATGATCATGGTTCCTGAAGGACCCAGTAGACTTGGCCCTCCACTTACATCAAGCTTGAGGTTGAGGCTCACTTCTCCCCTCACCCTCTACCCTTCCCTGAAGGCCGGGAGTCCTTTCCTCCACCATAGTCCTTCTTCCAAGACAATCCGGCAGGACAAGTGTGATCCCCTGTATCAAGCAGGCGACTCTTTGTCCATTTCTACCTAAGGAGCAAATAGTTAGAAGTAATATCAAGACTGTCAGGTGCAGTACTTGGATTAGCTATTAAAAATAATTTCCCAGCAGTTACACACTGCTTTCAGGGAACAGGGGGGTCACTTTTTTTTTTTTGAGACGGAGTCTCGCTCTGTCACCCAGGCTGGAGTGCAGCGGCGTGATCTCCGCTCACTGCAAACTCCGCCCCCTGCCCAGGTTCGTGCCATTCTCCTGCCTCAGCCTCCGGAGTAGCTGGGACTACAGGCGTGAGCCATCGCGCCCGGCCACAGAGGGGTCACTTTCTTTAGGAACCTTTTAAAACCTGTAGAATCTCATCTATCTGGAATAATTCAATATCTGCCCAAAGCTAGGGAAATAAATGGACCTGCTGCTCAGAGCCCTGTGGTCTATAGCAACTACAATTTATGTTGACAGTGTTATTTTATTTCTTTGAATAGTCACGCCTTCTAGCCCAAGACAGTGTCTTCTTAATCACTAATTTGTCATAACATGTGTCTAAGCAGTTGAGAACATCCCAACAGAAACAACTTTAAGAATCCAAGACTCTCAAAGCAATGGATTCACTGGCAGAGGGGCTGGCATGTGGGCTGTGGGTTGCTGAAGAAACTGCTTTCTCCTGGAAGGCATCCCGAGAATGGGAGAAGCTCCCTTACCACTGAAATGTGGATTAAAGCCTAAACTTCCTCCCGGGCCAAAAGAAGAGAGGAGCCCTGTACTGAGAAAGTCAGTCTTCTCCCTTGTGAAGAAACATTTGGATGTTACTTAAAAAAACACTTGTTGCTACTATGAAGGAACAGTAAGTTGTAAAAGGAGACAGAGCTTCCATAGCACAGGAGTTAACAGCAAATGGCCTTTGGGCTCAGGCGGCTGTGGCTTGAATTCTGGCTGTGGCACTACTAACTACCTTGTCCCAGTTATTTACCCTTTGTAAGTTTAACGATCCCCAATATAAATGGGAATGAACCTGCAGCCATGTCACAGCACAGCTACACGGCTCCCATGAGAGGCGTCCATGTGACGTGCTTAGCACGGTTGCCTGCACACTGTCGGGGGTGGATTGAGGCTGGCTCATGCTGCTGTTAGGATGCTTATGATGATTATTGTGTTATGCATATGATGCTCCCGGGAAGTTCCAGTTTTTGAAGGGTGGGGAGGAAAGGAGGATTTGTCCCTGGACTAAATTAGAAAGCAGCAGTGAACTCAGAGACACAGAAGGGGCTGTGCTGCTCACATGTAGGTCCCTGGTGTCTTAGTCCCAAGAAGTTCATAGCTGGACTCCTTGGGACTAACTATACTGCCCGGTGGCCAGAGGAGGATGTGGACCGTAGCCCCAGACCTTGAAGGATTCTCTAAGCCTTTCCTGTCAAGGCACTCATTCTGGAGTTTTTGTTTTTTTGAAACAGAGTCTCTCTCTGTCACCCAGGCTGGAGTGCAGTGGTGCAATCTCGGCTTACTGCAACCTCTGCCTCCCGGGTTCAAGCGATTCTTCTGCCTCAGCCTCCCAAGTAGCTGGGATTACAGATGTGCACCACCACACCCAGCTAATTTTTGTGTTTTTAGTAGAGACAGGGTTTCACCATGTTGGGCAGGCTCGTCTCGAACTCCTGACCTCATGATCCGCCTGCCTCGGCCTCCCAAAGTGCTGGGATTATGGGCATGAGCCACCACACCCGGCCCATTCTGGAGTTTTAAAAGAGTAGCACCTCTCTAATCAAGTACCACACACAAAGACCTGCATTCAGCCAGACTTCACAGTCTCAATAAATAACTCCACTGAACCCCTACCCCTCGGAGATGTTGTCAAGGGTCAGATAAAGTAGCTGTCTCTTTTGCCAGGGTAAAAACTAAACTCTGCTTCATTTTATTTAACAACAACAACAAAAACCAAAGCAGGCTGGATGCAGTGGCTCACCCCTGTAATCCCAGAGCTTTGGGAGGCTAAATCCCAGATACTTTGGGAGGCAGAGTATCACAAGGCCAGGAATTCAAGACCAGCCAGGGCAACATAGGGAGACCCCATTTCTAGAAACGAAAATTAAAAATTAGCCAGGTGGTTGGGCTAATTACGAAGTGTATACAGTAGTCTCCCTTATCTGTAGGGGATATGCTCCAAGACCCCCAGTAGATGCCTGAGACTGCAGATAATACCGGGCCCTATATGTACTGTGTTTTTTCCTAAACTGTACACATACACCTATGCACAGTATGGGATTTGCAACCACAACTAATAATAAAACAGAACAATGATAACAATATGCTGTAATGAAAGTTATGTGGGCCAGGCGCAGTGGCTCACGTCTGTAATCCCAGCACTTTGGGAGGCCGAGGCAGGCGGATCATGAGGTCAGGAGATCGAGACCATCCTGGCTAACATGGTGAAACACCATCTCTACTAAAAGTACAAAAACAAAGTTAGCTGGGCGTGGTGGCGGGCGCCTGTAGTCCCAGCTACTCAGGAGGCTGAGGTGGGAGAATGGGGTGAACCTGGGAGGCGGAGCTTGCAGTGAGCCGAGATTGCGCCACTGCACTCCAGTCTGGGTGACAAAGTGAGACTCCGTCTCAAAACAAAAAACAAAACAAAACAAAACAAATTAGCCAGTACTCAGGAGGCCGAGGCAGGAGGATTGCTTGAGCCCGGGAGTTGCAGGTTGCAGTGAGCTAAGATTGCACCCACCACTGCACGCCAGCCTGGGCAACAGAGCAAGACCCTATCTCTAATATATATTAAAAATTGTAAAAATAAAAACAACAGCAAGGACATTCTCCATGGGGCAGACATCAACTCTGGAGCTTCTCCTCTTCCGTTTCCCAGACTGAAGGGAGTCAGGGAGCCGTGGACTCCTGCGGTGCCTCTCTGTGGGGCCTGGTGAGATATGTTTCCACTTCCACATCATTTTCAACAGTGTCACTATGAAGCACATGGGCAGATTGAAATGGAGCCGAAAACTGGTTGGCTTCCAAAGAAAATTACCATAAATGGGAAACCTGAATATAGCTATTCATCCTCTAGCTTCAGGCTATGAATGGCTCATTAATTAGGGCCAGAAAAAAGTGGTGCCGTCTCAGACAGGATGGCAAAAAGGAAATTCTTCTTAACCAGGGGCCATGGCTAAGATTGGTGTTCCCGGTGCCCAGCCCAGCTGTAGGCACACGGTAGGTGGTCCTCACGTGGGGAATGAAGAAATCAATACAAGGTTGGTGTCAAAATATTGGGGTTTAAGCCCCTGCTCCACCATTTCCAGACACCACAAGCCTGTAAAAATCCTTTCCAAATTCCAGATTTCCACCTCTGTAAAGCAGTCAATAAACAACACACGTCTCAAGAACATTGTGAGAATTATACAGGCTAATTCCAAAGAAAAGTTGTTTTTTGTTGTTTTTGTTTGTTTGTTTGTTTGTTTGTTTTTTGAGACAGAGTCTCATTCTGTCGCCAAGGCTGGAGTGCAGTGGCGCTATCTCGGCTCACTGCAAGCTCCGCCTCCCGGGTTCACGCCATTCTCCTGCCTCAGCCTCCCAAGTAGCTGGGACTACAGGCGCCCACCACCAAGCCCGGCTAATTTTTTGTATTTTCAGTAGAGACGGGGTTTCTCTGTGTTAGCCAGGATGGTCTCGATCTCCTGACTTTGTGATCCACCCAACTTGGCCTCCCAAAGTGCTGGGATTACAGGCGTGAGCCACCGTGCCCAGCCCAAAGAAAAGTTTTTAAGAGATGCAGATTTTATATAAGAAAGAGAGAAAGGAACTGAACATTCCCTTAAAACCTGTTTCACTAAGCAGACTGAGAAAGACCTTTCATATCCACTGCCCTATGTAATAGAATACAATGTGGTTTATTATCAAGTATTCATTAATGAAGTGTTGATTGACCTACTTTGTAGTGGCGGATTCGGCTGCTTCCTCCAAAGCCATCACTGCTCGTTGGAGTGGTGGGCTGCTCCTGGACCAGTGCCGCTCACAACCTGCCTTCCTTCCGCTACCCAGGAAGAGCCGCATCCCTGGGTGGGGAGCTCAGCGTGGATGCTTGAAACTGTAAGCCTTGCTTGGGTGGATTGTGCACCTTCCATCAGGGCCTGGGGCAATGTGACTGACCCAACTCAGAGGAATTGTGCCACCATTTATGATAAATGCTGAGTGTGTTTAATTTATAATAGGCTTTTTATAATCTAGATTTTCTTGGGCACTCTGGCAGGCAAAATAAACAGGTTCAATTAACTGTTGACTAACAGATCAATAATGGACCTGAAAACAGACAATCCAGGTGGCATTTTAGGGTCAAATAAAACTTCCTAAACATCTGCTTGGCTTCCTCCCCATCTCACTGCTCCCTCTCCCTGATCTCATTCCCCTTTTAGAGGGTGGTGAGAGTACGCTGACAAGGAAGGTTCCTAAACTTATGTAAGAAGGGACAGCCAGTCAAGAAAGGACCCACCTATTAGCATTGCCGTGAGAGCTGAATTCAGCCATGTTCTTAAATAAAAGAATAACTTCCATTTACTGAGCCCCCACCGTGTGCCAGGCACTGTGCTAGGCACTTTTCATGTGCTGTGCAGAATCCCTGTGAAATAGAAATTATTATCTCTATTCTACAGATGAGGCTCAAACAAGATAAATAATGTGTCCAAGCCCCCAGAAGTACATTAAATGATAGAATTGAAATCAAATCTGTCTGACTCCTAATCTATGTTTTAACCAATACATCCCTTCCATAGCCTACATGCTATGGTCTGAATGTCCCCCCAAATTCATGTATTGAAACGGAACTCCCATTGTGGCGGTGTTAAGAGGTGAGACCTTTTGGGGAGTGATTAAGTCGTGAGGGCTCCACCCTCCTGAGTGGATTAGTGCCTTGCAAAAGGGCTGAAGGGAACTAGCTCAGGTCCTTTTTTGCCCTTCTGCCTTCCACCCCGTGGGGACACAGCATTCTCCCCTTCTGCCACGTAAAGACACTCACCAGACACTGAATGCCACAGCCTTGAACTTGGACTTCCCAGGCACCAGAACTGTTAGAAATAAATTTCTACTGATTATAAATCACTCAGTCTGTGGTATTCTGTTATAGCAACACAAACAACAAAGACGCCACCAATTGCCTCTCATATTTACAACCCAGTATGTGTGACTTCTGCTCTCCTCCCCTGGAAATGCCAGTAACATAGAGATTAGCCAGTTTCATTCATGACAACTTGCTCAGCCATCAGTTTAAACATCTATACATATTTAATCACAGATCTGCTTGTAAATCGATTTCCCATGAAAACTTAAACTGGACAGGATTTGACAGTCACTCAGATTCCGGTCACTTCTGGGGGTGCAGAAGAGCAAACGACAGGCTTATAGCACAGGAGAGGCCCCGTTTGAATCCTGATTCGGCGTCTTTCTGGCTGCATCAGTTGGGTTTTCATTTGCAAACAGTAGAACCCATCTGTAGCTGAAAACCAGCCTATTGAAAGGGAGCTTATCAAGATGACAGGAGGACTGGAGATCCACGCTGGCCAACGGCAGAAGCCTGGTGAGGCTGGGCCCAGCCAGGGTGATCACAGGAACATCCTAAAGGATGCCACCCTTGCCCCACTGGGCAGTTGACTCCCTGCTGAGCAGCATCCTGGATTCTCCCCGCCTCTCTTTTCCAAGTCGGCGTCCCGGGAACAGCATCCAGCGCTCATGCTCAGGCCATCACCTGCTGCCTCCCTGTTGGAGGCTGAGAGAGAACATCTGCCCTGCAGGCTCCACCCTCCCACTATGGAGCTTAAGGGAGTGCTGTGCCTCACATCGTGCAGGTGTCCCATGAGTGGTAACCCCCTCCCCCTCCCCCTTCCCCTCCCTCCACCACTGATGGCTGTAGCTCCTCCAGTCTACCAGACCCTTGCAAACAGTCCAGCTCCTACCCAGCCTCTGAGAAGCAGGAACTGGTGACAGTCATCCCATCCTGACCCTTCCCCCTCTTTGCTGCTGTGGCCGCTTGCTGTCCCCTGGCCACAAGATGTGAGCTTTTCATAGAGTCCCTGAATGGTTCTATATTGCTAGTCACAAAAGATCTTTGTTTGTTTGGTTGGTTGGTTGGTTGGTTTTTTGAGTTTTTTGTTTTTTTTTTTGAGATGGAGTCTCGCTCTGTCACTCAGGCTGGAGAGCAAGTGGTGCAATCTCTGCTCACTGTAACCTCTGCCTCCCGGGTTCCAGTGATTATCCCGCCTCAGCCTCCTGAGTAGCTGGGATTGATTACAGGCACATGCCACCACATCCAGCTAATTTTATTATTATTATTATTATTTTTTTAGATACGGAGTCTCGCTCTGTCGCCCAGGCTGGAGTGCAGTGGCACAATCTCGGCTCACTGCAAGCTCTGCCTCCCAGGTTCACTCCATTCTCCCACCTCAGCATCCTAAGTAGCTGGGACTACAGGCGCCTGCCGCCACGCTCAGCTAATTTTTGTATTTTTAGTAGAGACAAGGTTTCACCATGTTAGCCAGGATGGTCTCGATCTCCTGACCTCGTGATCCACCTGCCTTGGCCTCCCAAAGTGCTGGTATTACAGGCGTGAGCCACCACGCCCGGACAATTTTTTAATTTTTAATAGAGATGGGGTTTCGCCGTGTTGGCCAGGCTGGTCTCAAACTCCTGACCTCAAGTGATCTGCCTGTCTCGGCCTCCCAAAGTGCTGGGATTACAAGTGTGAGCCACCGTCCCCGGCCTGGTTATAAAAGATCTTATTAACACTGGGCTACAAGTGAAATGATGGAAAGACAGCAAATCAGTTGCAGGAAATACTCTGAGAATTTCTTTTAGAAGTCATAGGGACCCCAGAGAGAGCATTTCATTTGATGACAAGTGATCTGGGTTCAAAAGCAACCTCTGTTACTAACTAGTATGACCCTGGGCCTGTGCATTCACCTTCCAATGTCTCTTTCCTCACCTGAGAAATGTAGTAAATAATATTTCCTGAGCAACCTGCAACATGAGAGTCAACAAGAGCCTCCCATAGAAAGAGCTGCACAAACAAAGGTTGTCTTTGAGAGGGCAGAGGGAGAGCTGTGCAAGGGAAGGACAGGACTGTGGAGGGCATCTGACCTTCTATATGGCCCCTGCTCTGCTCAGTTCAGCCCAAAGGCAGAACCAATACAGATTCCCCAGCCATGGGCGCCAGCACGCCTACTTCTAGGGGCCTGTCCTTCCTACAACAGCATTGGGTGCCCAGAATCCTGCCTCCCTAAAACTATATTCACTCTGTCTACATAGCTTTCAAAGTACATGTTCTGATGCAGTAGGTTTAAAAATCAGCCTTTTTATATGTCTTTTCCCTTTGCTGTGGCTCTCTCATGCAAAGCGCCATTGGGAACTGGCTAATACAGCTCACACTGTGAAGGATTTGCAGCTCATCCCAGATGACCACTTACACATTCTCACCAACCACATATGAACAGAGGAGCATCTTGTAAAAAGACCAAACTCATGCCCTCCCCTCTTCCCCAGTCTGGAATGAAGTAGCCACATTTACAGAGGAAAAAGACATAAAAATCAGCTGTTTCAACACTCTCAGCACTATGGGTGGTTTCTTTCTAAAGCCAGAAAATTTGGTAAAAATGAAGGGCAGCTCAAATTTGACATGGTGAAGCCAAGGGAAAGACAAACATATTTATCCTAAGCAGTACTGCAGCAAAGTAAAGTATGATTGCTTCCCTTTTTTGAAGATACCTCCAGCCACCATTTTTCTCAGAAGTCCTAACTTTTGAATTAAAATAATATGTGTGGGTATGAATTTATATACCCACGGATATTTATAATTCCAAGATGCAACACTCACGCTTGCATTTTCTAAAGTCAGAGGCATGGAAATGTCTGTGAAGCTGTGTTGGAAATCAGATAACTTGCTAGCTGCGTATCACAAAGGAAATGCAAAGAAAACAAAGGATCTACAATTGTTAACTTAATGTCCCCTGTCACTCAAGGGACTTTTGAGAAACACAATTTATAACTGTATTAATCTTTTCCAAACACAGACCTCAAAAATAAGCAATAACCTACTCTGATAATAACTGTATAGCTATGAGAAAAATCACTCATTGAATCATAATTTGATTAGTCCTCTTTCAGGAGGCTCTGCGATAAAACTTTGCTTTATATACAGGATCACAAACTTTTGGAGATTGATGAAGGCTTGTTCCATTCCCTAATTTCATATTCAGATGAGCAAAGTTGACCTGGAACAGTCAACTGGCTCGTCCAGGGTCACCCAGCAATAGTGGGCAAGGGAGAGCAGAAGCTGCCCACTACTCTGACACTGGCGTCCCTCCATTGCCCCACCTGTATACAGCAAGAATTTATTTATTATCACCCCATTTGCTCCACGGAAGATGAAATACATAAAAGGCTCCATACCAGGACCAACAAAGCCTACCTAATGAAAAGAGACAGGTCGCAAAGCATTTGGCAGGAATGGAGTCATTTCAGGTGGTGACTGGTTTTAGTCTAATTTATTTCTGAGTGAGGAAGATGCATTGATTCATTTTTCTCTCAACCTAGTCAGACCACTAGCTTTTCATCATCATACATATCCATTTGTTACATGTTCTTACCAATGCAAGTTCCTGTTCACAAGTATTTCAAACATCAAGATTTTAAAATGTGTCTTGAACCCAAAACCATTTTTATCATCACAACCTCAACTTATAAACAGATTGTGTTCAGAAGTCCATTTGCACATCTTTTTTGTTTTATTTATTTATTTTTAACTTTTTTTTTTTTTTGAGACAGAGTCTCGCTCTGTTGGTGGAGCTGGAGTGCAGTGGCGCGATCTCCGCTCACTGCAAGCTCCATCTCCTGGGTTCACGCCATTCTCCTGCCTCAGCCTCCGGAGTAGCTGGGACTACAGGCGCCCGCCACCACGCCCGGCTAATTTTGTTTTTGTATTTTTAGTAGAGATGGGGTTTCACCGTGTTAGCCAAGATGGTCTCTATCTCCTGACCTTGTGATCTGCCCGCCTCGGCCTCCCAAAGTGCTGGGATTACAGGCGTGAGCCACTGTGCCCGGCCTATTTTTAACTTTTTGAGACTGAGTCTCACTCTGTTGCCCAGGCAGGAGTTCAGTGGCATGATATTGGCTCACTGCAACATCTGCCTCCCAGGCTTAAGCAGTCCTCCCACCTCAGCCTCCCAAGTAGGTGGCCCATAGGTGCACACCACTATGCCTGGCTAATTTTTTGTATTTTTGGTACAGATGGGGTCTCACCATGTTGCCCAAGCTAGTCTCGAACTCCTGAGCTCAAGCAGTCCGCCCACCTCGGCCTCCCAAAATGCTTGGGATTAAAAGCGAGAGCCATCACACCTGGCCTTGCACTTCATGTTTAGAACCTGGAACTTACTTTCTACCAGAAAGGATTCTAAAAATAGAAATTAGGTGCCCAGCCAGGTCTTCCCAGGAGTCTAACCCACAAAGCCCATAGAGTCACTCAAGCGGCCCCCCGAGCACCCAGGACCCAGGAATCTGAGCCCCTCCTCTTTCCTGCTTCTCCTTCATTCAAGTGAGGAGAGTAGTAGGAATACAGTCCTCTTCCTCTCCCAAAGTCCACTAAAAGAAAACCCAGAGAGCACACCTGAAATGGAACCTCTTCCATGTGACTGAGAGCCAGTTCAGCCACGGTGTGGCCAAGATTTTTATTTGGATCCCTCCTGCTGCTGGGGGACAAACGGCTCCCCTAGAGCCTCCTTCCTCAGACCAATTGTCTGTGGGCCTTTTGCACTGGAAATTCAGGAAAATCTTGTAATACAAATCTAGCTAACAATGAAGGTTCCTGAAAATTCTGCCACTCTCTTCCTAATTCCAACAAGATAAACAGTTTATACCTGCCTCAGTGAAATAAATATGGGCTTTGGAGCCAGACGAAACCTGAGTCTAAATCCCTGCCTTCCGCTTTCTAGTGGAAGTGTCTAGTGTCTCCGTGAGACAGCGCACATGTGGACACTTTTATCCCTGGTGTCTGGTGCTCCCCACGCTACGGCACCAATCTCCCTCAGGAGTCTCCCTCCTCCCAGCAGCATTTCCGGTCACCAGATGCAATGAAAAAGGAGAGAAAGGTAAAGTGAGAAACGCTAAACAAAGGAATGGTGATACGGCACAGGTTTCTCTTAGGGCTTAACTCTTCACAGTGTCATGGGGTGAAGAAGGGGAGCTCTCTTTCCCAGGAGGATGGAGGAAGAAAGGAAGGCAGGTTCTGCGATCCCCCTGCAAGACCTGGGACTCCCTGCTCACCAAGCCCCATTCTCACTTGGCTTTCCCAAGTGTGCTAAAAGGAAGGATCACAGATACTTGGGAAGGTGAAAGAATAAAACACACTCCACCAGCCTGAGCTCCATCCTGCCTTCAGAACTACTGATAAACATCAGGGATTTTTCTGTGCTAGCAAGGAGGGACATAAGTCTAATCATGCACATCTGTTTTACAAAGTTATCCGTCTCCTTCTCCCAGCAAACCCCTCTGATTTGAGTTCTACTGCAAATGCCAACCACCTCTGCAGGGTTTCCCATGATGCCTCATTCATTCAGCAGATGCACATTAATCACCTATGATGTGTTCATCACTGTGCCCAGTGCTGGAGTCACCAACCACAGGCCATGCAGATAAGGCAGAGGGCAAGTGTGCTAGCTTGAGACTGGACTTGCTCCTGGGCAGCCCACCTCCGTTCCTTACCAAAGTGCCTTCAATCGCTGGACTCCAGGCTTCAGGCTCCACCTCTTCACACAGCCCTTAACACTCCACTTTTACATGTCTCTGTCACCGAGGGACTGGGACATGCAATCCCTTGCTTGAGTCACATGGTTGGTTAGTGGCACAACACGAACTAGAATCATGGACCCTCCTACGCTCCTGCCTGGACCACTAGACCAGGCTTCCTCTGAATTGTCTACTTGCTCAAGGCTGGGGTTGAAAGTAGGAAGACATAGCCAAAGTTTAATGGAAGAAGGAAGGTGTATGAAGCCCAAATCACATCCACACATCAGTTTTCTCCTTGTGCTTTAGTTTCCTTGGATGTGAAATGAAATTGATGAATGAGAATCGGGTCTCCAGATGATTCTCCTGAACTGCCCCTCCTGGCAGAAGAGCAGGAGTGAGTATTTGTTTTGCTCCTAAGGACCAAAACCCAGCCCACAGCAGCCCTCTACAAAGCAGTAATTTTTTGATGTTCCTTGTTTTCATTGAAAAAGAAAATCAAGTCCAGTTCTGCATTTTACACCATAGTATTGTTGGATTTGTTTTAATATAAACTAATATAAATACGCTTATCCTCTACAAATTTTTGACCAAAATGAGTCTCTGGGGCAACGCACCAGCTGACCTTGTGGTTTCTCGCACTTTTGTCACTCATCTGAGTACTAACGGGTACATAGCTCAGTGCGAGACGTGGAGACTTACACATCTCCTAAATCTCACCCGCACATCATGCAGGCCTACACTTGAGCTTCAAATAAAAAGCTGGGGAGTCACACTCAGGTTTGATAATGAGTACCGAGAAGAGATCAATTCAATAATGATTTTTGCCTTTATACGTGCTCCATATAAATGACCTCCCCCTTGCACCCACACCAGCCTGGCCCAGGACCCAAGTGACCCCTGGAAGAGGTTCAGTCAGGTGCCAGGCAGAGTTGTCGGCTGGAAAGAAACACACCTGCTCCTGCTTAACAAACTAGCGTACCGTGGATCTTCGCAATAATGTGGAACAATGAGGGATTGCTTTTCAATGTTTAAAATCACTCCATCATTTACTAATCACTAAAAAGTTTATTGTCAACTTCTTGTGAAAAGCAAAAGCAACCATACTTCTTTTGATAGCTCTTAGTAACCAAAACTTTTTTTTTTTTTTTTTTGGAGACGGAGTCTCGCTCTGTCGCCCAGGCTGGAGTGTAGTGGCGCGATCTCGGCTCACCGCAAGCTCCGCCTCCCTGGTTCACGCCATTCTCCTGCTTCAGCCTCCCGAGTAACTGGGAATACGGGTGCCCGCCACCACTCCCAGCTAATTTTTTGTATTTTTTTTTTTTTTAGTAGAGACGCGGTTTCACCGTGTTAGCCAGGATGGTCTCAATCTCCTGACCTCGTGATCCACCCGCCTCGGCCTCCCAGAGTGCTGGGATTACAGGCGTGAGCCACCGCGCCCAGCCAGTAACCAAAACATTTTTACAATCGTATATAAAAGCACTTCCTTTTGTAGGGTAGCTAATGAACTGGGCAGGTATCTGCTCAGATTTTGGAATTTTCGTATGTCCTCTCTGTGGGATGGATGGATCCCTCATCCATTCACTGAGTTAGAACTGGTAAGAGTTTCCAGCCTTCTGGTTTTCTGAACACTCAGTGCTGAGGTTAAGATGGAGGGCAGGAGTTAGTGGGAACCCTTTGTTATCTATGAGGCTTCATTTGCCTACACTTTCATCATTTCTGAACCGTCATAGGGCAGTTTATTGTATTATAAAAGGTTATTTGCATAAAAATCTTCATTTGTTTTCTTGAAATTATGTTAACAGAAAAAACAGCACGTGACAGTATAAACACCTCTCACACAAACAGCTATCAAGAGATAATTTAAATGTTTTCTAGGGAGGCCGAGGTGAACAAATCGCTTGAGGCCAGAAGTTCAAGACCAGCCTGGCCAACATGGTGAAATGCTATCTCTACTAAAAATACAAAAATTAGCTGGATGTGGTGGTACATGCCTGTAATTTCAGCTACTGCCGCGAGGGGGTGGGGGTTGGGGGTGGGGGGCTGAGGCAAGAGGATCGCTTGAGCCCAGGAGGCAGAGGTTGCAGTGAGCTGAGATTGCCTGGGTGACAGAGAGAGATCCTGTCTAAAAAAAAAAAATATATATATATATATATATATATAATTTAAATTTAACATTTATGAGGGCCTTTTTTCTATGAAGTTGCCTGTATTTCCATTTTTTTCAAAAAGTATATCTCTATTGGAGTTAAAAATGGTTTGATGGAATAATATTTCAACTAATTGAAATTATATTTTAATTATTATCCATCTCCAATATTTATTATAGTCCTAGTGTACAGTTTGTTGAGCCCATATTTTCCTTGAGGACTGAAGTCACTGTGAGTAAACTGCCACACGGTTATTTTATTTCTGGAGGTTGTCTCCCCTAAGTACTGTGAAAACCTGTCATCTTGACGGGCTGCCAACATGGACATTTTCTCATTCACCGAGTAGAAGTCTGCAGGCACTTTTCATTATTTGAGAATTCATGGCCCGGCGCGGTGGCTCACGCCTGTAATTTGGGAGGCCGAGGCGGGCGGATCACGAGGTCGGGAGATCGAGACCATCCTGGCTAACACGGTGAAACCCCACCTCTACTAAAAATACAAAAAAATTAGCCGGTGCGGTGGCGGGCACCTGTAGTCCCAGCTACTCGGGAGGCTGAGGCAGGAGAATGGCGTGAACCCGGGAGGCGGAGCTTGCAGTGAGCCGAGATCCCGCCACTGCACTCCAGCCTGGGCGACAGAGCGAGACTCCGTCTCAGAAAAAAAAAAAAAAAAAAAGAATTCACAGCAGAAGATAAACGCTTTTATTTTTGTTATTTATTTTTGTTTTATGAATGTGGCCCTTTCAGCTTTATAACAACAATCCAAATCAGTGTGCGAAAACCACACACAACCACTCTCCCGAGGAACACACATCCAGGTAGCCGGAGCCTGAATGAAACAGTCTGTTTTCCTTTGGTTTTCATGGAAGCCTCAAGTCCTCCTACCGCCTCCCCAAGGCCTGTGCTCATAGCTTTTCTAGCCCCTAGGGGACAGGACCCGGGCAGCCCGCTCACCTCTGCCTCGCTCTTTAACTGCAGCGCCCTCTGGTGTACGTTTTGATTTTAGCAGCCGAAGTCACTGGCCCTGTGTCATGTTGCTGGTGCGTTCTCGTGGTAGTTTTATCTTCTGTTTCTCTCAGGTAGCATCTAGAGATAAGTTAGAACGACAAGAATTTGTAAGAAAAAAATAACAATAAAAACTCTGGAAGCCAGACTCTCCAATGCCCACCATAAAATGCTAAGGAAATAACCTCACTCTCCCCTAAGGACCTGGAGACATTGGCTTAGGAACTCACCTCAAAGATCATTTAGGGCAACTCCCTCATCTGAAAGACAAGAAGTCAAGACCCGGAGGAGTTAAGTGGCTTGTCAGGCTGATACAGTGAGTTGGGTTGACCACCTAGGCCTTCTGCTATCTATGATGGAAAGAGCTACAGTTCACTGAGTATTTATTACCACGAGCCAAGCACTATGCTAAGTCCATTACAGGCATTGGCTTATTTGAGGCCCACAGCAATATTTTGAGGTAGGTACTATCATGATGCCTATTTTACACACAGGGAAGCATAAGCTTTGCGAGCGAGACTGAGGAAACGTGCATGCCCCATGTCACACAAACAGGTTTTGAACCAGGCAGTCTGACTGCAGGGCTGGTGCTTGAAACCACTACTGATCTTACTGTGTTTGTGGCAATTGTATACTTAGATATGGATATGCACACATGTAGATACATGGATACAGGTGTATGGATGTACATGAATTTACACGTATATGATATATCAGTAAGCAAGATATAGTATCATTTTGCATATTTTGAAACTTAAACCAAATGATATTATAATTGTATGTACCTGGAGGGCAGATGGGGGAAGGATAAATCCATTCCATCTGCTTTCTGCTGTGCCTTCCTATACTACAGAAACAGGAAAGCTAAAAACTACATTTCCCAGACTCCTTTACAACCAGAGTCAGGATGTGGTGCAGATTCAGTCACTCTAATGTGGGGGAATTGCAGCAGGGGCCAGACATCTGCTGCTCTTGCTGCCAAGCCCAGCGGGGGAGATATTCAGGTCTCTGGGTAGCATTAGCTGAGGTCCTGGGCTCTGGTCGCTGGCTCTGAGGTGCTGAGAGGAGGGCACGTGGCGTCCACTTTGAAGGTGAAAATCTTCACAGGCACAGTGGGGTCTGGAGCAGGCAACAGCGGCTGTGGCTTCTGAGGGTGGTAGGTTTCTGATTATGGATGGATTCCTTCCTTGTCTTGGTGGCTTCCTAACTGTGGCAGTAGTTATGTGGTAAAGAGTTGGCGGCCTTTTGATCCTAGTGGCTCACGTGGGCTTTGGGATGGCTTCATGGGGCTATGCAAACAGATGTTGGAGTCCAGAGCCTGCCAAGAGTGGGATTGGACCCTCAGAGTAAAGGTGGACTGAAAGTCAACCAGTCTTCAAACAGAAGGCAGTCCAGGTTCAAGGCTTCTGAATGTCCCAAAATATCTCAATTGCTGCAGCAAAATTCAAGCAATTTTATAGCTACCAAGTGCCTGATATAAGCAAATGAAATTCATTTCTGGAGGAAATATCATCCTACTTTTTTTTTTTTTTTTGAGATGGGGTCTCATTCTGTCACCCAGGCTAGAGTGCAGTGGCATGATCACAGCATACAGCAGCCTCCATCTCCCAGGCCCAGATGATCCTCCCACCTCAGTCTCTCGAGTAGCTGAAACTACAGGTGCATGACACCACGCCCAGCTAATTTTTGTATTTTTACTAGAGACAAGGTTTCACCATGTTGCCCAGACTGGTCTCAAACATCTGGCCTCAAGCCATCTGCCCCATCTCAGCCTCACAAAGTGCTGGGATTATAGGAGTGAGTCACTATGGCCAGCCCATCCTACACTTTATATTCTGTCAACAGCTATTTTTAAAACATCGTATCCAGAACATAGACAAAGATAACCAACCACATGAGGAGATAAGATAGCAAAAATGAGAACCAGCTGAAATGTGCAACAGAGACAGAAGATACATAGAACCTCTAGATCAGTCCTCTGATAGAAATAAAATGCAAGTCACAAGTGTGAGCCACACAGGGAATTTTAAATATTCTAGTGAACACATTGAAAAAATAAAAAGAAACAGATGAAATACATTTTTACAATATTTCTAACTCAATGTGTTTTAACTCCATTTTTTTAACCGAAACTATTATTTCAACATGTCATCAATAGACAAATGAATAATGAGACATTTGACTTTTTTTTTTTTTTTTTTTGAAACAGAGTCTCACTATGTCGCCCAGGCTGGAGTGCAGTGGAGCGATCTTGGCTCACTGCAAGCTCCGCCTCCCAGGTTCACGCCATTTTCCTGCCTCAGCCTCCTAAGTAGCTGGGACTACAGGCACCCGCCACCATGCCTGGCTAATTTTTTGTATGTTTAGTAGAGACGGGGTTTCACCGTGTTAGCCAGGATGGTCTCCATTTCCTGACCTCGTGGTCTGCCCACCTTAGCCTCCCAAATGCTGGGATTACAGGCGTGAGCCACCGCACCCGGCAGACATTTGACATTTTTATACTAAACCTTTGAAATTTGGTGTGCACTGTATACTACAGTGCATCTCAATTCAAAGTAGTCATATTTCAACCTCTCAATAGCCTCATGTAGCTAGTAACTGCTGGGTTAGACCTCGCAACTGTAGATTTTAGAATTATCTGGCCAGGTGTGGTGGCTCACACCTATAATCCCAGCACTTTGGGAGACCAAGGCGGGAGAATCACCTGAGGCCAGGAGTTCGAGACCAGTCAGGCCAACATTGTGAAACCCTGTCTCTACTAAAAATACAAAAATTAGCCAGGTGTGGTTGGGCACATCTACAGACCCAGCTACTCAGGAGGCTAAAGCACAAGAATCAATTGAACCCAGGAAGTGGAGGTTGCAGTGAGCCGAGATGGCACCACTGCACTTCAGCCCGGGCCACCCAGGAGACAGAGCGAAACTCTGTCTCAAAAATAAAATAAAATAATTATCAGGCAGGGATTCAAAAATAACTATGCTTACTATGTTTCAATAACTTTAAAAAAGTGAAAAAACATCAACAGAAAAAAATTCATTACTTCAAATGTAAGATATATGGGCTATGGAATAATCTATAAGTATAAAACTAAATAACTGGAATGAAGAACTCAACAGATGGCTTTAATAGCAAATTAGACAAAGCTGAAAAGAGGAGTGTAAACTGGAAGGCGGGTCAAGAGAAACCATTTCGAATGCAGTACAGGAAGACCGAAAGGTGGAAAAATTTAGAAGAGACAGTAAAATTCAGAAGCCACAGCTGCTGTGGTAGACACTGTGGAAAGGTTCACCTCACATTTAATTAGAATCCTAAAAGGACAGGTAAAAGACAACACAGAAGGCATATTTTGAGAGACAATGGCTGCGAATTTTAAAAACTGGCTAGGAGGCTGTTGTCAAATTGTCTTTCCTATTCATTGTATTTTATCAACAGTTGCTTTTAAATTTTTCTCTTTTAAGTTGTTCTCTTCAAAGATATTCTTCTTGAAGACGACTTTTAAGATATTCTGCAATTTCATCACAATGCACCTAGAAGTGAATTTATTTTTATTTATTCTAATTGAGATTTGTTATGTTTCCTAAAATTGAGAATCTATGTCTTTCATAAAATCTGAAAAGTTCTTAGCCACTAGCTCTTTGAAAATTTCCTCTCCCTCATTTTCTTCTCTGCTTTTGGAAGTCCAGTTAGAGGCAGGTTGGCCTTTTTCATTGTACATCCATATCTTTACACTTATCTCTTGCGGTTTCAGTATGAAACTCTCTCTCTACCACATTTTGAATGATTTCTTCAGATCCATCCAGTTCAGTGACTTCATCCTCTATTTAATATGCTGCTTCATCAGTGTGTTGAGTTTCAAATTTTAATTAACATATTTTTCATTGCTGTAAGTGCTGCTTGGTTTTTTCTATTTTAGATACAACTAGTCTTTTTTGACAATGTCTCAATATTTGTAGTGTGTTTTATTCTTTTATGTCTTTAATGATTTAAGGATACATATTTTACTATTTTCTTTGTAGTTCTAATATCTGTAGTTCTTCAGGGCCGAACCTACTCTGTGGGATTGGCTCACTCACTTACTGTGGTTTGACTCGACATATTCTGTAGGTTTCTGAGCTTTTTGTGGCATGGCTTTCTTACTGCAGGAAACCTCTGCTGCCTACGTGAGGTTGTGTTCTACAGAGAGATTATGTCTGATTCTGTTCAATGCCTGTGGATCTCTACAAGCCAGGGATCATTTTTGTTAATTTGTTGGCTTGCACATTCCCGGAGCAGTCAGGTAGAAAACATTCTAACCCTCAGGACAGCTGCAGTGATGAATCCTCGGGGCAGAGTGCTTCACTGGATTTTACATGTGCAATGCTGCTCTCGCTGGTCATCATTGTTGCTGCTGGGGCTCTTTGTTAGTTTCTTGGGTGGAAGAGGCACCTTAGCAAAGAAGTTTGGAAAACAAGATTTGAAATAACTTTATTTTCAGCAAAAGATTTTCCTGGTTTTCCTGCACTGTTGTTGCTATGTCACGTGGTGCCTGCCAGTTAGAGCTAAATAGTTTTGCCGTTTCTAGGCAGAAAAATGCTCAAATCACAAGTAAATGTCTAGGCGTCCCAGGAGGTGACTCTGGTAATGTGTATTTTCATTACTCAGTTCCACTCTTAAAGGTACAATTCTCCTGACGTTTTAACATTTTCTAGGGTGCCATCCTGTATGTTAAATCCAAAATTGATGATTTCTTCTCAAAGGCAGTGTTACCATAATTGACACAGTTTAGATACATTATAAAAAAGTATTGAAATCTATTCAACATTGTTCATTAAGCTACTATTAGGGTCATAAAATATCTTGTCATGTCTGATTAACTCAACTAAGTTCAGTTTTTAAATGACACTGCTGTTCTACAATGTGCTATTTATTGTTAAAGCCTAGAATTTATAAGTGTTTCTAATAACTGAAAGAGATTGGGTATTTTACTAAGATATCTATTACAATTATCATAAATTTAAGACTGTGGGCTGATTTTATGAAATCTATAAAATATAGAAATGATAGGAAGTAAAAATGAATTTAATATAGTACTAGCATTCATTTTGTCTAAAAGCCAATGTCCAGTGAAAACATTGTTGTTTTTCTCTTCTGCAAACCTGAAGCAAGCACTGCTAGAAATGTGATTTTCTACAGAATTGGCATGTTAGTAAGATGATTCATGACTAAAGTAATATCATTCATCTGTTTAACGTTTATAGCTTGGGAACATGCCTTATAATATGGCCAAATGCCTACATATTTCAATATACTCCCAAAGATAAGAGACTTTAAGCTCCTATGTTCACAAAGGAGTATTGTCTATAAATTACATCTCAATAAGTTTAATATTTATAAAAGATAGAAGGAGAGAAGACTAGCAGTAGTCAAATAAGAGAAAACCAATAAACTTGTCCGATCTACAAGTGCTTCTATGAAAAGCTAGGTTAAAGTACAAACCATTCTCCACCTCTTTGAGACTGTGACTAACAGCCTGGAATGGTACAAATCCACTGGATGAAGACAGGAAATAAGGTCAGGCTTCTGGCTCCCTCCCCCATATTACCCCAGAGAAACAATGGAAGGAAGAAGGAAACACTTGGCCAACAGACTGACTACACAACAGCAACCCTGGTTGCAAGATAAAAATGGAGTGTTCTTTCTAAAATATGAAGGAAAAGAACTTGAGCCTAGAATTTTATATCCAGTCAAATTCTCATTTAAATAGGAAGATATCTTTTCTGTTGCAGCCATAACAAATTGCCACATACTTACCTGCTTAAATCAGTACATCTTTATTATCTCACAATCCTCTAGGTTGCAAATCTGAGATGGCTTGATTGGTTTCTCTGCTCCCAGCTCCTCAAGGTCAAGGTCAAAGTCAAGATGTCCACCCGCTGGGCTCTGATTGGGAGGTTCTGGGAAGCATCTGCTTCCAAGTGCACTCAGGTTGCTGGCAGAATCCAGTCCTTGGACCTGTGGGACTGAGGTCTCAGCTTCCCTGCTGGCTGTCAGCTGCAGCCCTTCCCTAACTCCTAGAGGCCCCTCTCCAGTCTTGTTCATGGCCCCCACATCTCAGAGCCAGCAACAGTGCCTGGAATCCTTCTCATGCTTAGAATCTCTCTGACATTGGACACATCTTTCTTGGCTCCAGCCTGAAAAAATTCTCTGCTTTTTGGAGCTCATGTAATGGCACTGGACCCACTCAGAGAATCCAGGAAAATCTCTCTATTTTAAAGTCAACTGATGAGTAGCTTTAATTATGACTGTGTAGAGCCTAGATTAGCGGTACCTAGACTCACAGTACCTAGACTAGCGGTGCCTAGACTAGGAGCAGCTGGTTTCTCTAGGCCCCTCTCCCCTTATTATCTCCATCCCCTTCTTCCTGGTCCCTTTTCCTTTCCCGTTTCCATTCCCACTTTCATACGCATTCCTTCTTTGCTTAAAATACTGGATTTTCCTGCTGCTGGTACGCACTAGACTCAAACAAACAGGCTAAGACAGCCGTTAGTTGTCCTATCATCAGTGTTTTCTAGAACATATTGTTCTAGAAAGGTACAGGAAACTTGAAGGGTCAGCTGCCAAATCCCGCCCACCACGGTGTATTAGAAATATTCAAAACATAGAAAACTAGAAGGATATTTGCTTCCTAAAGATCCAAGTTGGAAATCGTTTAGAGGAAGGTACCTCAATAGCAAGAGAAACACAGGAGATATGACAAGAGAACCTAGGAGGACAAGTGACCAAGGAATCTATTCCAGATTACTGTTATCTCACAACAAGGGGAAATGTGAAGTTAGGATCACAGAAACAAGGAAGTGTAGCTAAGAATAACCGAGAATTACAGCTAGGAAAGATATCAGGAAAATTGGGCTGGAGGTGGTACACGAAAGGGAAAGGAAAACATGCTGAGACTTCTAAAATTAGGAATAAAACAAAACCAATAATACCAATAAATGTGACACATATTGGTATGAGTCATAGGTTAAGGGTGGCCACTCTGAGAAGAAAACTAGAATGTATAACTTTTAAACCAACAGAAAAAAACCCTCAGTATACTAAATGGAACACAGGTACCCAAGGGAAATGCCAGCATTAAAAAACGCAATAAATACATGTGGACCAGGCACAGTGGCTCACGCCTGTAATCCCTGCACTTTGGGAGGCCGAGGTGGGAGGATCGCTTGAGCTCAGGAGTTCAAGACCAGACCCCATCTCTACAGACAAATATAAATGGGGTTCAAGGCAGACCCCATCTCTACAGACAAATATAGAAAATTAGCCCAGTGGGTGGCGCATGCTTGTAGTCCTGGCTACTCAGAGGCTGAGGCAGTAAGATGGCCTGAGCCCAGGAGTTAGAGGCTGCAGTGAGCTATGACCATGCCACTGCACTCCAGCCTGGACAACAGAGGGAGATCCCATATCTTAAAAAAAAAAAATAGATAGGCTGGGTGCAGTGGCTCATGCCTGTAATCCCAGCACTATGGGAGGCAGAGGTGGGCGGATCACAAGGTCAGGAGATCGAGACCATCCTGGCTAACACGGTGAAACCTCATCTCTACTGAAAATACAAAAAAAAAAAAAAATTAGCCGGGCGTGGTGGCAGACGCCTGTAGTCCCAGTTACTCGGGAGGCTGAAGCAGGAGAACGGTGTGAACCCAGGAGGAGGAGCTTGCATCAAGCCGAGATCGTGCCACTGCACTACAGCCTGGGCAACAGAAAAAAATAAATAAATAAAAATAAATAAATAAATAAATAAAAAAGATGGCATAGCTAAATCCTAAACAGTAGTAATTACAATAAAAGTGAATTACTAAACTTATCACATAAATCACTGAAACTCCCAGGTTGGATTTTAAAATATTGAATAATATACACTATTTTCAAAAGACAGTGTTAAATGTAAAGATTAAAAATAAAACGTGCTGTATCTGCAAAGAAAGGCTACTTTTTAATTTTTTTTGTATTTGTTTCTTTTAGCGACTACAATATGCTTTATTGTTCTTGGAAAGGGCTGAGGGTTTGGCTTTAAATCAGGCTGCACGCTTTTCATCAGTCTCACATCGCTCTCCCCATGCCAAGCTGGCTCTAGCTAGCAACGTCGCATTAAATCCCAGGGCAACCTTCAGGAAATTCCAGAAGCCTCCCCTCCTCCTGACCCCCTTCAGTCCAAGACCCCCATATTTGCCCACACCCCTGCTTAGGGTCCAGCCCCAGAACTCACCACGCCGCCCCGCCCTGACCCGACCAGCCTGGCAGCAGGAGCAGAGGCTGGAGGCAAACACCCAACTTCGCGCCAGCACCTGTGCCACTAGGGACCAGGAGCCCAGGGTGTGACACACCCAGAGGAAGCAGAGGGCCGCTGCGTGAGTCACCCTGGCCCTCAAGGCTGTCACAGCTCCAGTAGCCCTGCGCCGCCCACATGCAACTCCAGGCCATGGGGCAGGAAATGCTTGAATCCTTGCTACCTCTCAGACCTCAGCCCTTCTTTTCTCCTTCTCTTTCCTCCTGGCCCGGTTATCTTTTCCCATTTCCATTCCTACTTTCAGACTCGTTCCTTCTTTGCTTAAAAGGCAAGTATTTCAGCCATGTGCGGTGGCTCACGCCTGTAATACCAGCACTTTGGGAGGCCAAGGCGGGCGGATCATGAGGTCAGGAGTCCGAGACCAGCCTGGCCAACATAGTGAAACCCCATCTCGACTAACAATACAAAAAGCTAGCTGGGCGTGGTGGGGGATGCCTGTAATCCTAGCTACTCAGGAGGCTGAGGCAGGAGAATTGCTTGAACCCGGTAGGCGGAGGTTGCAGTGAGCCTAGATCACGCCACTGCACACCAGCCTGGGCAACAGTATGAGACAAAGTCTCAAAAAAAAAAAAAAAAAGGCAAGAAAAAGACAAGATTTTCCTGGCCCTGGTGCAGTCTAGGCTCAATCAAACCAACTGAAGACAGCAGTTTGCTGTCCGTCATCACACTATGTTTTCCAGAAGATTCTATCCTGATGAAGCACCCCCAGACTGGTTGAAAACCAAAGTTACTCTTCCTTGGAAAATCTTTGTGGACACCCAGGTGGAGATTCAAATTTCCAAGTTGGTGCCTGGCGCAGTGGCTCACGCCTGTAATCCCTGCACTTTGGGAGGCTGGGGCAGGCAGATCGCCTGAGGCCAGGAGTTCGAGACCAGCCTGGCCAACATGGTGAGACCCTGTCTCTACTAAAATTGCAAAAATTAGCCGGGGGTGGTGGCAGGTGCCTCTAATCCCAGCTACTCGGGAGGCTGAGGGAAGAGAATCGCTTGAACCCGGGTGGCAGAGATTGTAGTGAGCTGAGATTGTCCCACTGCACTCCAGTCTGGGTGACAGAGTGAGACTCTATCTCAAAAACAAACAAACAAGAAAACAACAAATAAAATCCAGCAACTAAAAAAGGAAAAAAAGCAACAACAAAAAAATTACCAACCTCGATGCTGCCACCTTCAGGCCGCTGGGGGTTACAACCTCCGCTCCAGCTCCCCTCTGCACCTGTGCTATTCTTCTGAGCCCCATTCACTCCCACAACTGTCTCATTCATTCACTGGTTCACTCAGCCTCCAACCACCCTTACATCATGTTAGGCTCAGGTGATGGAGAGAAAAATCAACCTCTGTGGGTCTGGAAAACATGCCTGAGTCCTGATGGTGGGTCTTGCTTTCATTTCCACCCCCTCACAGCGCCCCCAGGGCCATGAAGAGGCCGTGGCCTGGGCTCAGAGATCCAGCTCTCCTCAGGGTAGGCCTGGCATTTGCTGACTTCAGGGAGAGCGGGAGGCCTCACAACTGAAATAGGAAAACTGCCCTGGGTCCTTAGCATGTGCAAGGACAGGGTTCCTTGTAGAATCTGCTTATTTCATCTGTGTTCATGGCACTTGTCATTTTCCACATGCAGACATCCATGCCTAGAAAGCTGAAGAAGCTTGCACAGGAATATTCAGCCACAATATCAGTTGACTTCCATAACTGAATGCATGATCTCTAGATCCTGGCCATTACAATAACATTTAGGCCACTTCTATCCGCATCCTGGGCAGGCCTGAGTCTGGTGGCCAGATGCCTGCAGCAGGGGTGAGGCAGGAGGGCCCAGGTGTGCACAAAAGCCCCTCCTCCTGTCACCTGGCTGTCCTGCTTGGTGCTCTCCTGACAGCCTCCGTCTACCTTCCTCCTGTTCCCCCAGTCACTGGCCCAGGTCACCCGGCCTCAGGGGTGGGGCTGCCAGGGCCTTCCCAGAGGCCTCCTCCCAGGACTAACCTGGGCTCCTGCCCCCAGCCCTGTACATGGGAGGCTCTTCTCACACACAGATCCTGGGACCTGCCAAGCTCTGCCCCTCCCAAATCTGAGAAGTGCCCACCCCTGTGTGTCTGTTGTCCTCCAAACTACCCTCCACGTGGCCCCTCCTGCACAGAGGCTCTAGTGCATCAGGCCAGAACCTTCTAGGATCCTGTGTCCCTGCTCAGTCACAGAGGTGGCTGCCCTCCCATGACTCTGTCCTGAAGCAGAGACAGGCCCTGGGCTTTGTCCAGGCCTCCTCCCCTTTCCCACAGCCTCAGGACCCTCGGGATTGATGATCACCAGGTGCAGGTGATCCCAAAATGAAGACTGTAGGGAGTGGGAGGTCTGTGCCTATTTTTCTCATTCAATAGGGAATGGGCTGAGTGGCTGGGGGCTGAGTGGGACTCAAGATCTCTGCCCACTCCTCACCCCAGGCTAAAGCCCTCCCTTGCGGCCAAGGGCCACTGGGCCCCTCACCTCCCTCTGGCTTCTGCCCACAGATCTAGATGTTTCCATGGTGACTGAGACGAGGATACACTCGGGTTGCCGCTTTGAGGATGGCTGCAGTCACCATCCAGGAACAGGGCAGAGATGCGCGTGCAGCCATGGATTTGGGTGTAGCTGGCCACAGATGAGTGTGCAGCAAAGTGAGCCCCACGCATACGTAGACCCTCCCTCGGCTTCTGCTCTCCATGGAAACACAATTGATCATTTGATTACTGATCATTGTAGGCCACTAGGGCTTTCTTTTCTTTCTTTTTTTCCCCAGAAGTCATAAAGGGATATAGAATATACTCAAAGACCTCCTCATGCTTTTAGTGGAGAGGCAAAGAAGGTCTGCTCCGGACTGGGAAGCAGCTGCGCCCTGGACGGAGAGGGGCGGGGACTCCTTGGCGCAGGCTGAAGGAGGGCGGGTGTCGCTGGCGGAGGCGGTGACGGAGGGACACAGCCACCACTGAATATCCCTGTGCAAGTTTCTTCGCTTTCCTGTGCATCAGTGCTTACATTGGGGTAATAATAAATGGTGTGTTAAAAAATTAAATGAGGCGGTCAAGAAGGAACCGTGTCCTGGCCCGCGCGGAGCCCGGGGTGGAGGGTAAGGGTTGGCCAGAGGGGGCCGCTGTCAGGCCACGAGCCCGGGGCGGGGCGAAGCGGAGGCAGAGCAGGTATAGGCTCCCCGGGTCCCAGCCTGGGGTGGGGCGGGGAAGGGCGGGACGGGGCGGGATAGGGCGGAGCATCCCACCAAACATGGGCAGGCGTAGGCTCCTCTGGATCCCGGGACAGGGCGGGGCGGGACGGGGCCGAGCGCACTCAATCACTAGCTGGCATGGGAGGGCCGAAGTGATTCAGCCGCCGGTCTCCACATAGACCGCGCCTCGTGTCCCCGGCGCTCCTGGTCTGCAATGGCAGCGGCCGCCAGCCCCGCGATCCTTCTGCGCCTCGCGATTCTTCTGTACCTGCTATTCGACTGGTCCGGGACGGGGCGGGCCGGTGAGTTCGGGGAAGGAGCTTAAGCGAGGCGAGGGCCAAACCTGGGGGGCTGTGAACTGCAGCGGGTTTCAGAGGAGGGAAGGCTTCTAGAAGGACCGGCGCGATCTCCCTGGACTGCCCTCACGCTCAGTTCCGATTCGCGCTCTTTTTCGCCAGGTCCGCTTCCTGCGGCTGCTGCTTGCCCCGCAGGGCAGGAGCGGGGTCAAAGAAGGCGAAAAAAGAACCGCAGGAGGGTAGAGGGGCCAAAAAGCTGCAGAGGGCGAGGTGAGGAGGGGATCCGTGGTGCAACCCTGCAGCCCCACTCGTCCTCGGGAAGGAGAAACCAGAGCCCCAGGAACCCGAGCTGGGGTCAAGACAGGGGTGAAGCCAGCGTCATCTAGAATAGTCACTAAGCAGTCAGGAGTCAGCAAACCCTTTCTAGAAAGGAAAGGCCGAAGGCAGTTTGATCCTCGCCAACCATGGGTTCTCTGTCTGTGTGTCAAGTCCTGTCCTTTTGTAGAGCAACAGCAGGCAATGGCAACCTGCAAATAAAAGGGAACCCTGAAATGGACCCTGTCCTAGGTTGCAGACTCCAGAGGAGGGCACATGCTGTGTCCTGGCAATTGCTGCCCCATCCCCTAGGGTGTCATCTCCAAGTTGTGTAAGTTGAAGAGTCACAAGTGTGTCTACCCCGCCTGTGGCTTCTGGGAGGTGCGGATGTGATGGATGTGAATGGAGGTTCCATGGTTCTGGGAGGTGTGGATGTGATGGATGTGAATGGAGGTTCCATGGTTCTGGGAGGTGTGGATGTGATGGATGTGAATGGAGGTTCCATGGTTCTGGGAGGTGCGGATGTGATGGATGTGAATGGAGGTTCCATGGTTCTGGGAGGTGCGGATGTGATGGATGTGAATGGAGGTTCCATGGTTCTGGGAGGTGCGGATGTGATGGATGTGAATGGAGGTTCCATGGTTCTGGGAGGTGCGGATGTGATGGATGTGAATGGAGGTTCCATGGTTCTGGGAGGTGCGGATGTGATGGATGTGAATGGAGGTTCCATGGTTCTGGGAGGTGCGGATGTGATGGATGTGAATGGAGGTTCCATGGTTCTGGGAGGTGCGGATGTGATGGATGTGAATGGAGGTTCCATGGTTCTGGGAGGTGTGGATGTGATGGATGTGAGGGGGAGTCCCATGGTTCGGGGCCTACTGCTCCCCTCCTTTGTTGCTGAGTAGCATTAACGGTCCCCAGGGGCCATTCAAGGACCCTCCCTGAAGCCTCAGGTGTGAGCTAAGGGTGAGGGGGTATAGCCATGTAGTGTCCTGGGGATCGGGGCCAACTGCTTGTGCAGCTTCTTGGTTCGCTGTGGCCCTGCTCCTGCCCATCCCAGGAGACCCACCTGTGTCTTCTCACTGCGGAGCCTATCTTCCTAATGACCTAAAGGGTGAGGAGCACACCCTGTGATGGGCAGCTCTGAGGCTGTATGGTCACTGCCCTCCCATAGCTGGAGGCCCATCTCCACCAGGGCCCAGGACCACACCTAGAGCCACTTTTAAATGAGGGGATTTCGCTGCTGTGAGTGGCACAGCTTTGCTTCTGAGCACTAGGGGACCCTGTTGTGATTCTGCGGTTGGCAATTGCCATGAAATCCACATAGCACCTTTTCCAACCACACATGCCTCTGGGATCTTAGGGAGTCCAGGGTCAAATAGCCGTATTGGTAGGTCCAGCGTCACCCCTCATCACAGAGTGTGTATGGCTGCATCCCAGCTACAAGAGCAGAGTTGAGTAGTGACAGGGGAGGTCATATGACCAGCACAACCTATAATAGTTACTACATTAACTACAAACACTATCCATTCCCGGTAGAAATCCAGGAAATGTGAAATTACCATCGAATGGGTCTATGAACCCAGCACATCCCTCTAAGCTGGACCTGACACAGGTGTCCATCCGTTACTTTGCCCCAAATGCACCTCATGAGTAACAGGGGAGCCAGTTAATGCTTCACATCCCTGGGAAGAGCTCGGATTGCACACTGTGTCCACTAGGAGTGTCTGGGTATTTGCTGTTTCATGGTGTACAGTTCCCAGAGTGACTACCCATCTGGCTCTCTGGGGGAGGCTGAAGGAGTCATTGCAGTTGCTGTGGGGTTGAAGGAGCCCACCAGGGCCTCTGAGCTCTCCTTCTAGTAATGGACTCTGGGTCTGAGATGTGGCTCAGTTTTCAAAGCTGGGCAAGGGAGCTCAGTTATTTCCTGGGGTGACAACTTTCAGCCTCCAGGTCATCCATCCTTGCATTTTGTCTTTGTGGTAATTATTTAAATCTAGTAGTATCCGGGTGGAGTCTCCACCTGTTTTGGATCTTGGACCCTTTTGTTCTATGAGCCATGGACATAGCTTTGTAAGACAGAGGTCCCCAGCTAGCATTGTGACTTCTCTAATTATTTCCATCATCGCACCCTCCTTCCTGCTGACAGTTGACGGCCTCCACTTGAGTCTGTTATTTCAGGATTTTCCATCCCCATTACTACCGGGAGCCCATTTCAGGAAGAGCATCTCCTACCCCTGACCCTGGCCTTCAGCAACAGGCATCCCTGAGCTTCTTGACAGTCTGCTGCCTTCTCCTGGGGCCTTCTTTATATGCCAGGTAAACAGGAGTCTTCCAGGCTTCCCTTGAGCACAGAGGGTGAACATTGTCCTGGATTTTCATACTGCAGTCACTCTGGCATGGGCACTTCTCTTAGTCTTTTGTTACTTCCTGTACAACCTGCCATGTAAGACCTGGGTTTTCTGTTTCATGCAGTGTGGGTCATTCCTTTTTCCAAGTTTCCAAGGGCAACCTACTAGCAGATGACCACATTCCAGGGAACTTACCATGTCGTTACCCATAATAAATGAACTCATCCTTATCCAATGTTGACTACATCGTACCCACTGCACCACGCTCCAACATCCTCAGGGTGCCCTCCCCCACTCTCCCGCCTCCTGCAGTCCACCTGGGCTGCTCCTGCAGATCCTGCCATCTAAGTCCTTCCTCCTGTAGCGGGCCTGCCACCTCCCTGGCAGGGTCCTGTGCTGACGGATGTGAGTATAACCCTGGGCAGAGTGGGGAGATGGACATGTTAGTGACCCATGGTTCCTCCACAGGCAGAGACCGCCGTCCAGGAAGAGAAATCCATGCTCTGCCAGCCCAGCCCTTCAGGAAACTCTCTTGCTGTCAGTGTTTGGGGTCTTTCCCCCAACCTAACACTCTCTGGTGTTTTTTCTTTTTTTCCATAGATGCTCACTCTCTCTGGTATAACTTCACCATCATTCGTTTGCCCAGACATGGACAACAGTGGTGTGAGGTCCAGAGCCAGGTGGATCAGAAGAATTTTCTCTGCTATGACTGTGGCAGTGACAAGGTCTTATCTATGGGTCACCTAGAAGAGCAGCTGAATGCCACAGATGCCTGGGGAAAACAACTGGAAATGCTGAGACAGGTGGGGCAGAGGCTCAGACTGGAACTGGCTGACACTGAGCTGGAGGATTTCACACCCAGTGGTGAGTGAAAGAGACCAAGGACAGCAGGGAGCAGACTGTGGGCTCAGGGACTGCACTGTGTGTGGGGAGAAGAAATTAGACATGGGACCTCCATGAAGCCCAGCAGCAAGGGCAGGACTTGGAGGAGACAACAGGACCAGATGAGAATGGTCTCAGCATAGGAGGATGTGGGACAGGGAAGAGAATTTGTAAAGACCAGGGCTGATCTCTTTCTGATTGGGGCAGGACCCCTCAAGCTGCAGGCCAGGATGTCTTGTGAGTGTGAAGCTGATGGATGCATCCGTGGATCTTGGCAGTTCAGCTTCAATGGACAGAAGTTCCTCCTCTTTGACTCAAACAACAGAAAGTGGACAGTGGTTCACGCTGGAGCCAGGCAGATGAAAGAGAAGTGGGAAAAGGACAGCGGACTGACCACTTTCTTCAAGATGGTCTCAATGGGAGGCTGCAAGAGCTGGCTTAGGGACTTCCTGATGCACAGGAAGAAGAGGCTGGAACCCACAGGTAACTGACAGGAAAGCACTGGGAGCACGTTGGAGATGCCATCGAGTCACACCCTTGTCTGTCAGTGTCTGAGTATGGTGGGTGTGGGTGTATGGGTGTGAGTGGGTGTGAGTCTGTGTGTGTGAGTGTGAGTGTGTGTTTGAGTGAGTTTAAGAGCATGAACCCCTCATGGGGGCCCCATCCTTGGGGTGCCTATGCTCTCCCTCCTGACTCCTCTTCCTCACTGCACTTGCTTTTGCTCCACTCACTGTGGATTTCTCGCCAGCCTCGAAACTGTGGGCGTCATTGTGTTTCTAGACACTTCTCCTTAGATTTCCCTCCTCCTAGGATTACTTTTCCATTCCTCTCCCTTGGTCTGTTTCTGGAAATCCATCAAAACCACCTCGAATGCCAGCCCCGAGACTCTCCTGTCCCCGGCCCTGGGGCATCACCTCCTCTTCCACCACAGCAGGAGGGTGGGCTGTGCTGTCACCTTGCTTCCCTCAGCAGCTGTGTGAGCTCCCTGAGGACAGTGGATACCCCCTCTCCCTTCCAACCCCCAGGACCTGTCACAGCGGCTGCCCCACAGCAGGCGAGACAAATCCTCTCCCTTCCAGGATGACCTGGGGTAGCAGGAGCTGAGGAGCCATCTCCTCAGATTTGGGGCATGGACAAGAGTTGTCACTTTTGTGTTTCCCTTTCAGCACCACCCACCGTGGCCCCAGGCTTAGCTCAACCCAAAGCCATAGCCACCACCCTCAGTCCCTGGAGCTTCCTCATCATCCTCTGCTTCATCCTCCCTGGCATCTGAGGAGAGTCATTTAGAGTGACAGGTACTGTGGGCAAAACTGTGAGGGGAACGAGAGACAGATGGGTGAGGTGAGAGGAGGGGAAAGGAGAATTCCCACAGCCGCACCTCTCCCCATGGCCGGGACCTTCTTGTTCTGACATGAGACAGGCGAATGAGACCTGGTGTCGCCTGTTGGCAATGACCTGGGCAGCTCAACCTTGAGTTCTGATGGATTCTCACCGTCAGGGCCAGAGGAAAAGGGAGGGGCCCATATCAAGGCTCAGGGCCTGTTGAGTTCAAGAGGGTTTAGACAGTTCAGGCCTATTTCACAGCAGGTTTCTATCTGGGAAGAGTAGTGGTGTGTGGCCTGCAGGCAGCAGGAACTCAGGCATGGGCAGTCTGCACAGTAGGAGAGGAGTAGCATGGCCACTTCACCAAGGATGTCAAGGGAAGGGGTGTCCCTGGAGGAGGCTAAGAAGAGAGAAACCTGGGGGAATCCCAGGACAAGGGGGCTGTGAGGGCCTTGGCCCACCCAGTTCCTAAGGCTGCATTCCCAGAGAGAGCACCTTGAGTCCCAGCAGTTAAGGTGGAAGGTGAAGAGTAGAGCGTGTCCAGGATGAGGTTTAGGAAATGGCCAAGCCCCTTGGACCCATGGGATTCCTGGCTGGGCCCTGGGGCGATGCCCCTACCATTCTGCTTCTTGCACATTCCAGATCCTGAGCCAGCTGATGGCCCTGCCTGGAGCAGAGTGGACTCAGGCAGGGGAGCTGAGCTGCTGCTAGAGGTCCGTGGTCACCACTGAGCTTGGCCAGGAATGAATGGGGCGGGGCAGGGACAGTCCCATTCAGAGCTATGGGTGCAGCTTCCAGGGTGAGGAGAGGCTGAGAGTGAAGGAGAAAGAAGGAGGTTTGCCTGCAAGCCCACCCAAGGCCAGGGAACATGGATCCAGAGACCTCTCTTTGGACAGGGCTCCCCCAGGTCCTCTAGACCCTTCTATGAGAGGGTGGAGCAGTCCCTGAGTGAGGGTATAGACCCCTCATTACCAGCCTCAGTTTTGAGCCCCCATGCACTGTAGCAGGGCCTGGGCTGGCTCTGTGGTGTGGTGAAGGAGGGTGGAGGCTGGGACAGGCTACAGAGCCAGGGGTAGGGTTGGAGGGAAAAACATGTTCCTTATTTGGGGGAGAGGCTCTGAAATGGGGAGGGCCTGGGAGGGATCACCCAGGAGAACAGACCCAGGTTTTTCTCAGCCACTTAAACCAACACTTCGTCTTTTCTCAAGGTGGAAGATGATATCAAGAAGACTCTGTTAGCCTGGTCTGGTTTCTGCTCTCCCTTCAGGGAGGCCGCCTGTCTACTCACCACTGTGCCTTTCTGGAAAGCAGGAGTTCAAGCCTTAGCAAGCCCACAGGCCCCAGCAGATGATGAGGACATTGTAGACTCAACATTTCCTGCCACTCATTACCTTTGCTCATGATCCCAGCAGCCATTTTTCTTAACACCGTCTGCTACTTTCTCTCAGTGCTAATGGATGGAATTCCTGCACAAGTTTTAACTGAACAAGAAATCCCAGCAAAAGGCATTTTCTTTCTATTTCTTTGATTGTGGAAAAGCAGACACTTCTCTCAAGCATGACCTTATTCTTCCAAATGGTATTGCTAGTCAAATAGCATGCAGGACTTCAGACCTCAGGGATCCTTTCGATGCACTGACCAAGAATTGTATTAATCCTTTTTATTGTTATAGTTTTTTTACATTTTCTCATTCTGTCAACCATATTGGAGTGAAGTGGCATAGTCATCACTCACTGTAATCTCCAACTCCTGGGCTCAAGTGATCCCATAAACTCAGCCTCTAGAATAGCTGGGACTACAGGTGCATGCCACCATGCCCAGCAAATTGTTTTATTTTTAGGTAGAGATTGGGTCTTCCTATGTTGCCCAGGTAATAAAACTGTAAAAATCCTAGAATATAAGCTAAGAAATACCAATGTGGACATAGGGCCTGGCAAAGATTTCTTGAAGAAGACACTAAAAACAATTGTAACAAAAACAAAAATTGACAAATGGGACCTCGTTAAACTAAAAGGAAACTAGCAACACAGTAAACAGACAGCCTGTAGAATGGGGAAACTATTTGCAAACTCTGCATCTGACAAAGGTCCAATATCCAGAATCTACAAAGTACTTAAACAATTCGACAAGCAAGAAGAAAAAACCCAATTAAAAGATGTGCAAAGACATGAACAGACACTTTTCAAAAGAAGACATACAAGTGGCCAACAAACATGAACAAATGCTCAATATCACTAATCATTAGATAAGTGCAAATCAAAACTGCAATGAGTTACCATCTCTTACCAGTCACAAAGTCGGAGATGGTGGTGAAGCTGCAGAGGAAAAGAAACAGACACTGTTGGTGGGAAAGGAAACTTGTTCAGCCGCTATGGAAAGCAGTTTGGAGATTTCTCCAAGAACTTAAAATAGAACTACCATTCAATCCAGCAATCCCACTACTCGGGATATATCCACAGGAAAATAATTCATTTTATCCAAAAGACACCTGCATCAATATGTTCATTACAGTGCTATTCTCACCAGCAAGGACAGAGAATCAATCTAAGTGCCCAACAACAGTGAATTGAATGAAAAAAATGTGGTACATAGACACCATAGAAATCTATGCAGCCTATTCTCACTCATAGGTGGGAATTGAACAATGAGAACACATGGACACAGGAAGGGGAACATCACACTTTGGGGACTGTTGTGGGGTGGGGGGAGGGGGGAGGGATAGCATTGGGAGATATACCTAATGCTAGATGACGAGTTGGTGGGTGCAGCGCACCTGCATGGCACATGTATACATATGTAACTTACCTGCACATTGCGCACATGTACCATAAAACCTAAAGTATAATAATAATAATAATAATAATAATAAAGAAAAAAAAAGAAATCTATGCAGCCACGAAACACAGCAAAATCATGTCCTTTTCAGCAACATGGATGGAACTAGAGGCTATTATCCTAAGCAACCTAATGTAAGAACAGAAAACCACATACTGCATGTTCCCATTTGAAAGTGGCAGCTACACATTGAATTCACATGAACCACGGACACTGGAGATCACTAGACAGGTGAGACAGGAGGGGCACCTGGGCTGAAAAACCACCTGTTGGGTACCATGCTTACTGTTTGAGTGATGAGATCATTGGAACACCAAGCCTCAGCCTCCCAAAATCTACCCATGTAACAAACCTGTATGTGTACCCTTTAATCTATAATAAAGGTTAAAATTAAAGATTCATAAGTAAAATAAAATGACATAGAGCCCTACAAAAAATGGGGTTAACTGAGTGGAACGAGAGAACTTTGCACTATGAATGCTAACCCAGATCAAAAACTAAACTCTAGTCATTTAAAATAATCTAAGTTGTATATGATTATAATTGTATAAAAGTTATACATGAAAGTGCCAAACCCTAAAATTAAACACTGTATAATGAAATTATACAAGATTTCCATTTCCATCTTGTTCTTTATACCCTTACTTTTTTTTTTTTTTTTTTGCCAGTTTCAAGTGACTTTTTTTTTGTTTATCCTCAGGAAATCCTTGCTGTCAGCCTTCTCCTTCTGCACCCACCCCCTCCTTTTCCACTGTCCACATCAGCTCTTCCTCTGGTCTGGGACTGTGGCATTCTTGGCACTGAAGACACAAGAGCTGCATTCAGCCTCAGGAGAGAGGAGGACGCAGGGCAGGTTGTGGAGGTGGTCTCACCATTGGAGGGGAACCTAACAGCTTAGGTTCTCTATCACAGATGGCTGCGTTTCTCCACCAGGTTAGCTAAAACCAAGCCAGCCTTGCCCCTTTCCTCATTGTTTTTTTTCTAATTCTTCCCAACCCGTACTTGAAAATTTATATTCTTCCTCCTAATATTTCTTTGTACTTCTTGTCTTCATAATATATCCTGATTTATTGTGCCCAGAAAACAGTGGACTCACCATGTCGGTGATAGCTGCAAGGCCGTAGTCTCCACTCACTGGAGGGGCATGCTGGGCTTGGAGCCCCTCAAAAGCCCCTGCCCCAGAGAACTCTATTTGACTAGTCTGGGATTCACTGGAAAAGCCCCATTCATTGGGTTTGTCATTATTTGACCTGCTGAGGTCTCTCTCTAGGGGAAAAGCCAGATCCTGAGAGCATTGGCTAAAAGCAATCATTCCAACTGTACAACCTCACTGTTTGCATGTGGGGCAAACAAGACGCTAGTGGGGCAAATTGAGAGAAAGATTTAGGGAATGAGATGTGCATGGGGGCTGGCACATGCCCAGGAAGCACCTGAGAAAGCCACATCTCTGACCTTTGGCTGACCTGGAGGTTCTGTGCAGGCAGGAAGTGGAGCTGCAGTGGTGACATCAGCTGCCCGCCTGAGTGCGGCAGGGGCAGGAGTGCACCACACACACAAAGCCCTCCGCACTGGGGTGAGACTTGCCGGCTCAAGGCATTGATGCAAACCTCTATCCAACCTCACCTTACTGAGCAGAGACTTCAGGGTCCACCTGTGACAGGGAATACAGATGTTATAAGATCCATCCAGGAAAGTCAGTAAACAAGCAGCAGCAACACACCTTGAAGAGAGGGGACATCTGATTCTCAGAGATGCCACATCGTATTCTTGTGAACGTTCAGTTTCATCTCAAAAAACATAAGATGGGCAAAGAAGCAGGGAAGGATCCCCAGACACAAACAAGGAACCAGCCCTTGGAACTGTCCCCAAGGAAGCCCAGCCATTGGCCTTAGTGAGTTACTCAATGTCACTCTGAGGCGATGGCAGTCAAGGGGAGACTGTGCGGAGGAGGCTGTCCAGCTTCCTCATTTCCATGGAGGACTCAACAGATGTGGTGCTAGAGACTGAATGTCTATGTCCCCCCAAACCTAATCCCCAATGTGTACTAGGAGGGGGAAGTTTGATAGGTCATTAGGTTTTGAGAGAAAAGCTTTCAAGAATGGGGTTGGAGGGCCAGGCATGGTGGGGTCATGCCTGTAATCCCAACACTTTGAGAGCCTGAGACCGGAAGATCACTTGAGGTCAGGAGTTCAAGACCAGCTTGGCCAACAAGGTGAAACTGTTTTTGCTAAAAATACAAAAATTAGCCATGGTGTGGTGGCAGGCACCTGTAATCCCAGCTACTCGGTAGGCCAAGGCAGGAGAATCACTTGAACCTGGGAGGTGGAGGTTGCAGTGAGCCAAGATCGCGCCATTGCACTCCAACCTGGGCAACAAGAGGGAAACTTTGTCAAGGAAGGAAAGGGAAGGGAATGTGAAAGGGAAAGGGAAACTGAAAGGGAAGGGAAGGGAAGGGAGAAGGAAGGAAGAAAGGAAAAAAGAAGGAAGGAAAAGAAAGAAAAAGAAAAGAAAAAAGAAAACATGGAAGTAAATCCTTGTGACGTTGGGTTTGGCTAAGGCTGCTTAAGTACTGTATGCCAAAGCACTAGTGACAAAAGAAAAATAGTTTAATTTGACTTATTCCAATGGTAAAACTTCTGGGCTTCTAAAAGAATGCCATTTAGAAAGTGAAAAGACAACTTACAGCATGGAGAAAAAATGTGCAAATTATATATCTGGTAAGGGACTGGTATCCTGAATCTATAAAGCACTCTTACAACTCAATATTGTAAAGATAAATAATGCAATATAAATATGTGGAAAGGATTTGAATGGACATTTCTCCAGAGAAGTATACATTGGTCACTAAGCCCATGAAAAGAGGCTCAACATTAACAGCCATGAGGGAAACGTAAATCACACCCACAAGGAGATGCCACCTCACACCCAGTAGGAAGGCTGTCATCATAATCACAGTGAGGACATGGAAAGACTGGATCCTTCACCCCTTCCAGGGGCAGAGCGAAGAGAGATGGAGTCGGGGTGGAGTGTGGGCGAGAGTGTGGTCTGCAGGGCTGTGATGGTGAATATTAGGTATCCAGCGTGGACGGTCACCATACCATGGGCTGCCAGCCGGACTAGAGGAGAGCAGGCGGGAGAGGGTGGGGTGACTCTGCAGGTGGAGCTCTCTGGCTTCTCTTTGCCTTCCCTGAGAGTTCTTGCTTCCTTCCTCCTTGGGCATCAGACTCCGGGTTCTTTGGCCTTCGGGCTCTGGGACTTGCACCACCAGTTTCCGACTTTCGGGGTCTCTGGGACCTTTGGCAGGGGCTGAAGGCTGCCCTGTGGGCTTTTCTGGTTTTGAGGCTTTCTGACTTTGGCCTCTGCTGGCTTGTCTCCTCCCCAGCTTGCAGACGGTCTACCATTGGACTTCGCCTTGAAATCGTGTGCACCAATTTTCCCTAATAAATTCCCGTTCATATATGTACCTACATCCCATTGAGGCCGTCCGTCTGGAGAACCCTGACTAACTGGGGGTGGGGGTTGTCCCTGTGTCCCCCTCTCCCCATTTTCGGGGCGGGGATTTCTTCTGGTTCTCCTGCCACCTGCTTCTCCTTCCGTTTCTCCCGTCCTCTCTCTCAACGTACTTTTCACACGTTCTGGGCTCAGGACGTCCATCCTGGAAGGGGCCTCAGCCCAGCGGAGGAACCAGGGACCCTGTACTGCCGGCGACGGGGTGGGGAAGGGGACGACTAGAAGCTCCTGGCCCGACCCGTGGACCCTAAGGACCAAGTGGATCACGGGCGCCGGCCACCAGCACCCTCGAAGCAAGCAGGAGGGGGATCCGCGTGGGGGCCGCTCTGTTGGAGCCCCAAGGACCCCAGCTGGAAGGTGACGTCTCCGCAGGATCCAGGTGTAAAGTCCTCCCAGCCCCCCGCACTAGGCTGTGGGAGGAAACCAGCAGTCACCTCTGATTTCCCCTCACCTCAAGCCCCAAGAAAAAAAACTTATCCCTGCCGCGATGGGCTAGTCCTCCCACGTCTTCCAAAGGCGTTTCTGCCCGCAGCGACCCACCCGGGGCCAGTCCCTCCCGGTGGGACATCCGCGGCAGCCGGGCGCCGCCTGTGAGTCATCAGGCTAGTGGGGGCCCCAGCCTAGTAGTTCATCTACCTGAAGAGATAAAAGATCTTTACAGGAGAACTACAAAACACTGCTAAAAAAAAAAAAAAAAAAAATTCAGACACAACACAAATGAATAGAAAAAAATATTTCATGCTCATGGGTTGGAAGAATCAATATAGCTAAAATGGCCATACTTCCCAAAAGAATGTATAGCTGCAAAGGTATCCCTATCAAAATACCAATAGTGTTTTTCACAGAATTAAAACAATCTATTCTAAAATTTATTTGGAACCAAAAGAAAAAAACAAGCTGTCAAAACAATCCTGAGCAAAAAGGACATGTGGAGCACGCATAGGGTTCCAACCCTCAGCCTAGAGTCAAGCCCAGAATAGATCAGCCTAAGCCCAGCCAAACCAAAGGTCCAGGAGAGAAAAGCAAATGCTAACTGTCTGTGACATTGACCTTCAAAGGGGCCTGTCATGTTATGTGGCTCATCCCAGCAACAATGAAGATATTTCTCTATCAGTCAGTCAGTAAATAATTATTGACAATGTGCTAGAAAGGTGGAGTGATTTGAGTAGATTTGCTCCCTATTCTCATACAGATTACTTTCTAGAGGGGAAGACAGATGATGGATGAATAAATATAAATTATTCTATTACATTGGTGCAGCAGTAATCTCGGCTTTTGCCATTAAAAGTAATGGCAATAAAAAGCAGGGAGGAGCCGGTGCTGCAGTTCATTAAAAGTAATGGCAAAAACTGTGATGACTTCTGCACCAACCTGATAGAATAATTACGAGTGTGCAAAACACTGCAATGGGAAAGTTCCAAGAGCTAGAATAGCATCTAGCTTCCTGGAGTCAGGAGACAGGGGTTGGCAACCTAACCAAGGTTAAGTCCAAGTGAGGGGGCAGGCAGGGAGTGATATTTCAGTGGAGACTCCAAAAATAAATGATAATTAGAAAAATGTACCCAGACGGTGAGAGGCGGAAGTGTTTCTGGCACAGAGAATAGCATGTGCAAAGGCCTATGTGGGGAGGACGTCGTGTGTTCATCGACCTGAGGGGTGCTCTGCAGGCTGGAGCTGAGCAGGTTGAGAGGAGGATGGGGAGCCGGGGAAAGGCACCCCACGCAGAGGGCACAGCAGAGGCAAAGGCCCGGAGCCGGGCCTGAGCCTGTGTGGTTTGAGGAACTGACAGAGGCCTTTCCGGCAGGAAAGAGAGCAGGGCCGTGCTGGGGGCATTGTGGGCTGTGGATGGGAGCTGGCATTTATGCTCGAGTGATGGGAACGTGTTAGAAGATTTTAAGGAGGGCAGTAATATTTGGGGATAATGTGTATTCTGGGAATCTCAACAAACTAAATTCATAGTTTGAGTGTTCATAAGGCTTCTGCACAGGCACAAAGAAATAAGATCATTTCTACAGCTGTGACATAAGATCATATTAAAAAATATTACTACGTTTTTAAAGGTCATTTCAAATGGTGGATTTGTATCTTACATTTGAACATAAGTAGATTGCAAGGTTGGGGAAAGCAGAAAAGTTTCCTGACTTGTGTGAACATAAAAGAAATATCAATTTGAAAGCAAAACATTTATTCATTTACTTCCTCTGCAGTTTTCTTGACTGCTGAATTTCATAAGGAGGGATTGTTCATGAGGGTCATGGAGCTGGGGACCTGGGGAGGAGCTGGTGTTCTTCTAGTTTGAGGGTCGTGGAGCTGAAGACTCAGGGAGGAGCTGGTGCTGCTGTTCTAGTTTGAGTATCATGGAACTGGTGCACTGGGAAAGAACCCACTGATGTATTAGGGTCATGGATCTGGAGATCCGGATGGAGCTGGTGCTGCTGTTCTAGTTTGAGGGTTGAGGAGCTGGAGACCCAGGGAGGAGCCGATGCTACTGCTGTTCGAATCTGAGGGTAATGGAGCTGGAGCCTTGGGGAAGAGTGGTGCTGCCTTTCAGGTCTGAGAGTCATTGAACTGGGGCTCCAGGGAGGAGCTTGTGCTCCTGTTGTAGTTTGAGGGTCGTAGAGCTGGAGACCCAGGGAGGAGCTGGTGATGCTGTTTTAGTTTGAGGGTTGTGGAGCTGAAGATCTAGGGAGGAGCCGACGCTGCTGTTCAAGTCTGAGGGTCCTGGAGCTGGAGGCCTGGGGAGGAGCTGGTGCTGTTGTTCTAGTTTGAGGGACATGGAGCTGGAAACCTGGGGAGGAGCCAGTGTTGATCTTCTTTGAGGGTCATGGAGCTGGAGATCCGAGGAGGAGCCGGTGTTCTAGTTTGAGGGTTGTGGAGCCAGAGACCTGGGGAGGAGCTGGTACTGTTGTTCTGGTTTGAGTGTCGTGAAGCTGGAGACCTGGGGAGGAGCCAGTTTTGTTCTAGTTTGAGGGTCATGGAGCTGGAGACCCGGGGAGCAGCCGCTGTTTTTTTAGTTTGAGGGTCGTGAAGCTGCAGACCTAGGGAGGAGCACTGTTGTTCTAGTTTAAGGATCGTAGAGCGGGAAACTCAGGGAGGAGCCGGTGTTGTTCTAGTTTTTGGGTCGCGGACCTGGAGACCTGGGGATGAGTGGTATTGTTCTTGTTTTAAGGTCATGGAGCTGGAGACCCAGGGAGGAGCCATTGTTTTTTTAGTTTTAAGGTCGTGGAGCTGGAGACCCAAGGAGGAGCTGGTGTTGTTCCAGTTGTAGAGTCGTGGAGCTGGAGACTTGAGGAGGAGGTTGTGTTGTACTAATTTGAACGTTGTGGAGCTGGAGACCCTGGGAGGAGCTGTGTTCTAGTTTGAGGATCATAGAGCTGGAGAACCAGGGAGGAGCTGGTGTTGTTCTAGTTTGAGGATTGTGGAGCTGGAGACCTGGGGAGGAGCTGGTGCTGTTGTAGTGTGAGGTACATGGAGTGGAGATCCAGAAATGAGCATTATTGTTTTAGTTTGAGAGTCGTGGAGCTGGAGACCCAAGGAGGAGCTGGTGTTGCTGTTTAAATTTTAGTGTTATGGAACTGGAGAACCGGGGATGAGCTGGTGCTGCTGTTCTAGTGTGAGGGTCACGGAGCTGGAGACCTGGTGAGGAGCTGGTGCTTCTGTTGTTTAATTCAAAGGGTGGTGGAGCTATAGACCAAGGGAGAGGCCAGTGTTGTTCTAGTTTGAGGCTTGTGGAGCTGGAGACTCAGGGAGGAGCCGGTGCTTCTGTTCTAGTGTGAGGGTTGTGGAGGTGAAGACCCAGGGAGGAACTTTGTTGTTCTAGTTTGAGGGTTGTGGAGCTTGAGACCCAGGAGGAGCTGGTGCTGCTGTGGTTTAAGGTTGAGGGTCATGGAGCTGGAGACCTAGGGAGGAGCTGTGCTGTTGTTCAATTCTGGGGGTTGTGGAGCTGGAGAGCAGGGAGGAGCTAGTTCTGGTGTTCTAGTGTGAGGATCGTGGAGCTGTAGACCAGGGAGGAGCCAGTGCTGCTGTGTAGTTTGAGGATCGTGGAGCTGGAGACCCAGGGAGGAGCCAGTGCTGCTGTGTAGTTTGAGGATCGTGGAGCTGGAGACCCAGGGAGGAGCCAGTGCTGCTGTGTAGTTTGAGGATCGTGGAGCTGGAGACGTAGGGAGGAGCTGGTGCTACCACCATTTAAGTCAGAGGGTCGTGGATCTGGAGGTTTGGAGGAGGAGTCCATGCTGCTGTTCAGCTGTGGGTAGGATCCAGTGCTTCAGTTGAAGTTTGAGAGTTTGGGAGCTGGAGATCCAGGAAGGAGCCGATGCTGTTCTATTTCGAGGGTTGTGGAGCTGGAGACCCTGGGGAGAGGCTGGTGCTACCGTTGTAGTTTGAGGGTCACGGAGCTGGAGACCTGGGTAGGAGCCAGTGCTGCTGCTGTTCATGTTTGAGGGTTGTATAGCTGGAAACCCAGGGAGAAGCCAGTACTATCGCTTTTAAAGTTTGAGGGTCGTGGAGCCTGAGACCTGGGGTGGAGCCAGTGCTGCTCTTCAAATGGCTCCTCCTCGGGTCTCCATTTCCACGACCTTCACACTAGAACAGCAGCAGCAGTTCCTCCCCAGGTCTCCAGCTCCTTGACCCTCACACTAGCAGCACTGGCTGCACCTTGGGTCTCCAGATCCACCACCCTCAAACTAGAACAGCAGCAGCAGCTCCTCCCCTAGTCTCCAGATCCACAAGCCTCAAACTAGAACAGCAGCACTGTTTCCTTCCTGGGTCTCCAGCTCTATGACCCTCAGACTTGAGGAGCTGGAGACTCAGGGAGGAGCCAGTGCTGCTATTCTACTTTAAGGGTTGTGGAGCTGGAGACCCAATGTCCAGCTGCAGCTGCTCTTCTAGTTTGAGGGTCTTGGAGCTGGAGCCTTTGTGAGGAGTTGGTGCTGCCTTTCAAGTCTGAGAGTCATTAAGCTGGAGATCCAGGGAGGAACCGGTGTTGCTGTTGTAGTCTGAGGGTTGTGGAGCTGGAGACCGAGGTAGGTGCCGATGCTGCTGCAATTCAAGTTTGAGGGTGGCGAAGCTAGAGACCCAAGGACGAGTTGGTGCTGCTGTTCCTGTCTGAGGGTTGTGGAGCTGGAGACCCAGGGAGAGGCTGGTGCTGCTGTTCTAGTTTGAGGGTCATGGAGCTGGAGATCCGGGGAAGAGCTGTAGCTGCCGTTCAAATCTGTGGGTCTTGGAGCTGGAGCCCTGGGGAGGAGCCGGTGCTGCCATTCATGTCTGAGGGTCATAGAGCTGGAGATCTGGGGAAGAGCTGTTGCTGCCGTTCAAATCTATGGGTCCTGGAGCTGGAGCCCTGGGGAGGAGCCGGTGCTGCCATTCAGTCTTAGGGTCATGGAGCTGGAAACCCAGGAAGGAGGCGGTGCTGCTGTTCTAGTTTAAGGATCGTGGAGCTGAAGACCCAGACAGGAGCTGGTGCTACCGCTGTTTAAATCTGAAGGAAGGTCGTGGAGCTAGAGCCTTGGGGAGGTACTGGTGCTGCCTCTCAAGTCTGAGAGTCATTGAGCTGGAGATTCAGGGAGGAGCCGGTGCTGCTGTCGTAGTTTGAGGATCGTGGAGCTGGAGACGGGAGGAGCTGGTGCTGCGTTCAAGTTTGATGGTTGTGGAGCTGGAGACCTAGGGAGGAGCTGGTGCTACCACCGTGTAAGTCTGAGGGTCGTGGAGCTGGTGGCCCTGGGGAGGAGCCAGTGCTGCAGTTGAGGGTCTACAGTTTTGAGGGTCAGGGAGCTGGAGACCCAGGGAGTAGCTGGTGCCGCTGTTCTAGTTTGAGGGTCTTGAAGCTGGAGCCCTGGGGAGGAGCCAGTGCTGCCTCTCAAGTCTGAGAGTCATTGAGCTGGAGGGAAGCTGGTGCTGCAGTTGAAGTTTGAGGGTGGGGGAGCTGGGGAGCTGGAGATCTTGGGAGGAGCCAGTGCTGCTGTTTAAGTCTGAGGGTCGTGGAGCTAAACATGGAGCCAAATTTGGGGAAGTAGAGAGAGAGAGTCACAGGACGCCACTTAGAACTGTAGATGTAGCTGTACCCCAAGCAAGTTACGCTTGGGAACTTCTCAGTTCTAGTGATTAATACATTCTTTTTCCTCTTATACAGTTTGGATTTGTTTTCTGTCTCATGAGACAGAAAGACAATGATTAATACCCTTAGGAATTGAAAAGCTTAAAAAAACTAAATGATGTTGGTGATAATAATAATAGGAATTAAGCCATCATTATCCTGACTGACAGAGACAAAATTACACACACACACTATATATATTTTCAATCAGTTAGTAAAATAAAAAATGAATTGAAAAACAGCCCCAAGCAAAGCTATAAAATCTTCTTTCATAGAGAAGCAATGGAGGACAAAGATTAATCTGAGAGCTGCTGTTAATGGAGAAACTGAGAATTTACCATTTTTCCTGTGAGGTTTTGGTGCAGAATGATATTCTGTGAGTTCTGGCGGCTGAGTCACTTTGCACAGCCTGGTGATGCAGTAGGTGTCACAGAAGGACCCTGTCCCAGCTGATCCTGCCTCTCTGCTATGATGAGTGCGGCCTCTGATGCCCGACAACTGACCGTGTCTTGAGAGGAGACCAGGCCCATGAGCACAAGGGTATCCACGATGAGGTTCCATGGATGGAACACCATGGATGTTCCTGATGTTCCTTCTGGATGTGTATCTGCCATCTTGCTATTTAATGGATCTTGTTTATAATTGCCTTCTAAATATTGAATAGAAAAAAGTATTTATACAATATGGGTAGAATATCGACACATTGGACACACAGGACCTCCACCAAGTTTAGAGAATAGAATCTGAAGAGACTTAACTTTGGATGCTCCCTGGAGGCCCCTTCTGAATCCCAGTCCCTTCCCTTGTCCAGAGGGAATCACTTTCTGCTTTAGTCTTTATTATTCCCATACTTTTCTTCACAGTACGTTTCTTTCACCATGTATGTGTACATCCCTAAACAATATGCCATTTAGTTTTTGAACTTTCTGTTGTCTTTTTGAGATGGGGTCTTGCTCTGTTTCCTGGGCTGCAGTTTTTGAACTTTGATGTGAAGGAATTCTTTTGTGTGGCTGCATTGGGTCTGAGCATTTGCTCCATGTCTATTTTTGTCCTCCATTCTCTTCCTGATACCCATCCACATTGACGTGATTCATTTTCATTGCTGCGTGATCTCCCGTGGTATGAGGGGAACATGGGAAATGTCTTCATTTTCCTGTCGATGAGTGTTTGGCCAGGTTGGGGCCCTTAGGGCTGTGTTGCTAGAACGTTCTTGGGCATTTCTTTTGTACACAAGTGCAAGTTTGTTCTGGTCAGTAGCCTTCAATTTCTAAAATTTCATTCCTGGTAAAAAACGTAATTTTCCATACAACCCACAATACACAACCTTTCATATACAAGAATGCAAAAAAAAAATTCACAATCATTCTTAGCAGGGGCTGAGTGTTCTTGTTGCTCTCCATTCTCCCCAACCCTTGCATTTATTGGGTTGTAGGGTTTTTGCCAGTCTAGTGGATGTCACGTGATACCTCATCCTGTTAGGCTGAAACCCTCTTCTTGTTTTTATTGGCCATTCCTTCACATTTCCTCTTCTGTGAAGGCTGGTTCAACTCTATTGCCCATTTTCCCTTTAGTTGTCTGAATTTTTATCTTTTTCTTTTATTATTATTATTTGAGACGAAGTCTGACTCTGTCACCCAGGCTGGAGTGCAATGGCACGATCTCGGCTTACTGCCACCTCTGCCTTCTGGGTTCAAGCGATTCTCCTGCCTCAGCTTCCAGAGTAGCTGGGATTACAGGTGTGCACCCAAACGCTCCCTTCTGGCTGGCAGCCTGTCCATCACCCACTCTTCATTTCTAGACAACCAGGAATTCAAGCCTTAGCAAATCCAGAGGCCTCCAGCAGATCAGGATGACCCCATAGACTCAACATCTCATGAAATTTAATCCCTTTGGCAATAATCCTATTGCTGGAATTTCTTAAAATGCTTTGCCATTTTCTCTTGTGCTACCTGATGTAAGAATTCCTGCACTTAAAGTTTTAACTTACTGAAGAAGAAATCTCAACCAAAAGAACATTTTCTGTCATCTTCTTTGGTTGTGGAAAAACAGATGCTTCTCTAAACCATGATTTTGTTCTTCTAAAGCATTGCCACTGAAATACCATGGCCGACTTCAGAACACCAGGGATTCTTTTCATGTCGTGAATCAGAATTTTCTAATTTGTTCATAAGAAAATATATATAGGCATGATTCTTTCTTTTAGTAATTTATCTGCTACTGACATTTAATTAAAAATATCTATTTTCTTTCTTTCTTTTTTTTTTTTTTTTTTTGAGAGGCGGAGTCTCAAGCTGGAGTGCAGTGGTGCGATCTCGGCTCACTGCAAGCTCCGCCTCCCGTGTTCCTGCCATTCTCCTGCCTCAGCCTTCCGAGTAGCTGGGACTACAGATGCCCGCCACCACGCCTGGCTAATTTTTTTGTATTTTTAGTAGAGACGGGGTTTCACCATGTTAGCCAGGATGGTCTCGATCTCCTTGACCTCGTGATTCACCTGCCTCTGCCTCCCAAAGTGCTGGGATTACAGGCGTGAGCCACCGTGCCCGGCCAAAAATCTCTATTTTCTAAAATATTTATTGACTTTTGAATTTTGTGTTATAATCCAGTAGAGAATTAATGGGATTTCATTCTTTCTTCATGTGATTGAGTAATAAGCTAGGGTTTCCGCTAGACTCTTTGGGAAGAAGGTAACTAAACAATACTTCTAAATTACAGGACCTCTGACTGTCAGTCTTGAACATTGTCCTGATACCTGACAGACACCAATGTTCCTATTCTTAAGAGATGTGACTGGCTGGGCACGGTGGCTCACGGCTGTAATCCTAGCACTTTGGGAGACCAAGGTGGGTGGATCACCTGAGGCTGGGAGTTCACTACCAGCCTGACCAACATGGAGAAACCCCATCTACTAAAAATACAAAATTAGCTGGGCATGGTGGCGGGCGCCTGTAGTCCCAGCTACTTGGGAGGCTGAGGCAGGAGACTCGTTTGAACCCTGGAGGTGGAGGTTGCAGTGAGCCGAGATTGCGCCATTGCACTCCCACCTGGGCAACAAGAGCGAAACACTGTCTCAAAAAAACAAACGAACAAAACAAACAAACAAACAAAAAAACAGGCTGGGTGCGGTGGCTCACGCCTGTAATCCCAGCACTTTGGGAGGCCAAGTGGGGGGATCACAAGGTCAGGAGATCAAGACCATCCTGGCTAACATGGTGAAACCCCGTCTCTACTAAAAACACACACAAAAAATTAGCCGGGCGTGGTGGCGGGTGCCTGTAGTCCCAGCTACTCGGGAGGCTGAGGCAGGAGAATGGTGTGAACCCAGTAGGTGAAGCTTGCAGCGAGCCAAGATCGCGCCACTGCACTCTAGCCTGGGCAACAGAGCAAGACTCCGTCTCAAGACAAAACAAACAAACAAACAAACAAACAAAAAACCTTTTTCTGGTTTGGCCCCAGCACACTACACCCTGGGCAGTGACATTCCTTGTCATCCCTCAGCCCTGACCACAACTAGTTCTATTAGAATAATCCCCACATCAGATTAATCTCTATTTTTAAGAGTTATTTTATTCCTCTGTGGACAAAAGATCAGATTTGGAATGTATAAAAAACTCCTTCAAATAGATAAGAATACATCTAATTCTCCTACGATTGGGCAAATGCCATGAGCAGTTCACAGATTTTGAAGAAGCCCATGAAAGATCTGACATGTCCCACATAATCAAGATAACACACATCACAGAACAATGCGATGCCTTCTCACACCCATTCTACTGACAGATGTTTAAATCTGTCTACACCAGGTGGTGGGCAGGAAGTGGAACATCAGATTTCTTCCATTGTGGGTAGGAGTCTATATTGAATCGTTCCTTTGACATAGACTCAGGTGATATCCAGGACAGTGGACGCTGTGCTCATCCCACTACCCAGCAATCCGAGTCAGTTTCAGGCTCCAAGCATGTTCCAGAAAGCATGGAGATATTTGGTTGTTTACTTTGCTGTTGTTTTCATATTAAAAAGTTAGCAATAAAACATTCCACTAAAGTACAGCATGTTTTCTCATGTTGGTGTTAGATTTCTGTTTCTATGTCAGACTAGAACATCTGAACTAGTAAAAGATTAAGCAACCAAAATGCTGGATAAAAAGATGTTAAATCTTTCAAATATATTAATGAGGACCTCTGAGTGACACACAGTGAGAAGTACCACATCAATCCAAATCTCTCCTCATATTTCCAGAAATACAGAGGTCAAGTAATGGGGCAAATAAAACACCCTGATCTATATTTTCAGTAAAATAAGTAGATAAAAAATGCCTAAATCCATCAGATCCTTGTTTGTAAAACAGATAATCAAAACAACTGGTGAACCTTGAGTGGTGTCTGAGCATGAGATGGATGTAATGTATGGATGTGAAATCTGTTTTGGTGATGGTATTGTGCTTATTAGGAGAGTGTCATGGTTGTTAGGAAGAACACTAAAGTGTGGGGCATGAGGTGGCATCATTAAAGATGAGGCATCAGTGTGGCAGCTCGCTCTCAAGTAGTGCAGGCAGAGAAGTTCTCTGGATTCTGCTTGCAAATACTTTGCAATTCTTGCTTGTTTCAAATTTTGTTGTTGTTGTTGTTGTTGTTGTTTACTAGTTGAAAATAGGAACTTAAGAAAAATGTACTTTTCAGAAACTGATGTAAAGATATAAATCCCTCAATAAATCCACTATGGTTTCTTCTCCTCCTCTGAAACCAGGGCCTCCAGGTGTTTCCCTCTCACCCTCTGTTCTCTGCTTTAGGCAGCTTCTCCTGCCTTCTCCTCTCCTTCAGGCAACTCCTAGGTCCTTCTAGAGCCTGAAGCAGCTCAGCCCAAAACAGGAGCTGGGGTCATTCAGGTTCACAGGCCTTGACCCTCACTTGAATGCAGGAGCTGGCAGGAGGTGAGTCAGAGAAAAGGCTCAGCAGCTATTCCGAGATTAGATCAGCTGTCTTAGCTGCCTAGGTGTGTGCGTGTGTGTGCATTGTACGTGTGTATGTGTGTCTGTGTCTGTTTATGTGTGCATGTGTGTTTCCATGGATTTTCTGCCTGGAACTCATGACTATAATAGGAATTTCCCACACATCCTCCCTGTCCCTTCTCACCTCCTGACATCTCTTCTTTTCTGATCCTTTATAGTCAAACCCTTCTGGCCTACTCCTGGTCCTATCTTGTTGCCTTCAGGCTTTCTCTTCTGGTGCATCTTCTGGCAGGTATCATATTTCCCACCAGCTCAGAGCCAATCATGCTTTAAAAGTTGGGCACAAATGTCATCTCCTGTTAGGTTAGCTATACCTTCTTGTACCAGGATTCTCCAGAGAAACAGAAGCACGTGTGTGTTTGTGTGTAGAGGGGGAGAGAGAGAGAGAGAGAGATTATTAGAAATTGCCTATCGCCAATATGTGACTGGCAAGCCCACAATCTGCAGTGTGGGCCACCTGGCTGGAGACCCAGGAGAGCTGATGGAGCAGGTGCAGTCTGCTGGAGAATTTTTCTTTTTTGGAGAGGCCAATCTTTTAGATGTTTTCAAGACTTCCGCTAATTAGATTCAAGCCCACCTCTGTTACAGGGGTAATCTGCTTTACTCAGTGTTCACCAATTTAAATGTCAATCTCATCTAAATCAGCTTCCAGGTTGACACATCACGTCACACCTCCCCAGGCTAAATTATTCCCCCCTCCTGTGTCCTGAACCCACAGTTAGAGGATTTCACTGTGTGAGATCAGATTGAATGAAGAAAATGTGGTCCATATACACCATGAAAATCTATGCAGCCATGAAAGACAACAAAATGAAGTTCTTTCCAGCAACATGGATGGACCTGGAGGCCATTATCATAAGCAGCCTGGAGGCCATTATCATAAGCAACCTAACACAGGAGTAGAAAACCACATGCTTCAGGTTCCCATTTACAAGTAGGAGCTAAACATTGAATACACATGAATGTAAAGATGGAGAAACTGGAGATCACTAGACGGGAGGCGGGAAGGGAACATTGGCTGAAGAACCACCTGTTGGGTACCATGCTTACTGGCTGAGTGATGGGATCACTAGGACCCCAAGCCTCAGCCTCCCACAATTGACCCATGTAACAAACCTGCATGTGTACCCCTTACAATAAGAATTGAAATAAAAAATGAATAAATAATTAAAATGACATGAGGCCAAAAAAAAATAATTAAGTGGCAGGAGCAAGAGAGAGCTCTGCACTATGAACTCTATCCCTGCTCTAAAAATATACACTCTAGTCATTTAAAATAATTCTAAGGTGTATGATCATAATTTTATAAAAATTACATATGATTACACCAAAACCCTAACATTAAACACTGCGTGATGGAATTTCAGATGATTTCCACCTTGTTCTTTATACCCTTCTTTTTTGTCATATTTTCCAGTGATATTTTTTGTTTATCCTCCAGAAGTCATTGTTTCCAGGCGTCCCCATCTGCACCCACTCCCTCCTTTTCTACTGTCCACCTCTGCGCTTCCTCTGGCCTGGGACTGTGGCTTCCTTGGCACCGAAGGCACAAGAGCTGCATTCAGCATCAGGAGAGAAGAGGATGCAGAGAAGGTTGTGGAGATGATCTCGACATAGCAGAGAAGCCTAACAGCGCCCAGTCTCTATTGCAGACAGCTGCGTTTCTCCACCATGTTAGCTGCAACCAAGCCAACCTTGCCCCTTTCCTGATTGGTTTTTCTCTCACTCTTCCCAACTCCTACTTGAAAATTCACATTCTTCCACCTACCATTTATTTCTACTTCTTGTCTTCACAATATATTCTGATTTACTGTGCCCAGAAAACACTGGTCCCACCATGTCTTAAGTTACCATCTAAAGTGTAGTGAATGAATGAACAAGAAAGAAGCCCCTGCCCCAATCACTGCCTCTGATTTATTCACTCACAGGGTTAGTATAGCCTCAGCACCAACAATGGGCTGTGCTGCGGATACTTCCCAGAGGAAAACAGACAAAATCCCTGCTCCAGTGGGGACAGCAGGTGAACATAATGAGCAGGTGCATTGCATCGGGCGTAGGAAGGTGACAGATGATTCAGGGGGCGGGGAACAAGGTTGTGGGGAGGAAGAGTGGGAGGGGAGCCCCCAGGTCCTCAGTAGCCTGAACAGGAAGTTCTCCCAAGAAGGTGACCTGTGAGTCCTGGCTTCAAGGAGGTGAGCATTCCCTCAGGAGGCAGAGCCGGCGAAATGGCCTTGAGTAGTCCAGGGAAAATCCAGAAGGTGCTTCCATAAGATTTTCAAGACAACCTTAAAACAAAGGCTGGGTGCGGTGGCTCACAGCTATAAATCCCAGCACTTTGGGAGGCCAAGGTGAGTGGATCACGAGGTCAGGAGATCAAGACCATCCTGGCCAACATGGTGAAACCCTGTCTTTACTAAAAGTACAAAACTTAGCTGGGCATGGTGAGGTGTTCCTGTAGTCACAGACACTCAGGAGGCTGAGGCAGGAAAATCACCTGAATCCAGGAGATAGAGGTTGCAGTAGGCCGAGATCATGCCACTGCACTCCGGCCTGGGGACAGAGCGAGACTCTGTCTCAAAAAAACAAAACAAAAGAAAACAAAAAACAAAACAAACAAAAAAGAAATACCGGAGAATGTATTTTGTAAGTAATTAGGACCAAACAATCAATATTTATCACCTAGCAATTTAATCATGATTTAAGAAAATATTTCACATGAATTGAAAAAGTAGTATGTTTATTTCTTTTTTTTTTTTTAAGCTGAAAGGGCCGGGGGTCATTAATTAACAGCAGTTTATACACATTTGTTTCCTTCGCACAGTTGTTTCCTTCCCAGGGCAGGCCCAGAGCCCTTGAGAAGGGCAGTCTCTGAATGAGGGAGCCAGGAACGCAGGTTGGACACATCCTTGGCGGCACATCCAGCCCCAACAGTATACAATCCTTCAAGTTAGAATTCCGTTGGGTATTGGAGAGGGACCAAGGTTGGGGGTAGAGAGGGAGTCTTCGACAGGACTCACATCTCAGTCCAGGCCTCCTCACTATCCAAGTCCATACAAGTTTTAGGACCCTGGGGGGCAACAATCAGGCCTACCCACCTCAACAGGGGCAGATTCTTCCATCTGTGCCCAGTTCACACACACCCGCTTCCACTGGTTGCACAGTTCAGGAGAATCACCTTTTTGGTAAGAGACAGACCACGTCCTCACTGCCCCTCCCTGGCACCTCTCGTCAGCGGCATCTGTGCAGGAACTGCTGGGAAGATGGAGACCTGCCTTCTAAGTTCAGCCACATGTGCCCTCATCCGCAAATCTTCCATCAGTGACAGGATGGAGGCCTCACGTGGACCCAGGTGAACACCTGTGCTTCCCAGTCCATCACACGCTGCCCTGCCTGCGTGCTACCAACTGCTGGTTCCCAGGCCAGAGCTCCAGCAGGCCCCGAATTGGGACCTAAAGCCAGTTTGCATAGGCACTTGCCAATTTTTGGTAGGGAGGTGGATAAAAAAGTAGATGGGTGTGAGAAGAATGAGTTTCATTTGATACACTAATTAGAGATCTCAAGTGATTTTACTTTTATTTCCTTCACTTTAAGTCAATCATGAAATTTCACAGTGATTTCTGGGGAGGGGGCAAAGGAAGGCAGTGTTCAGAACCATCGGGCCTGTGGACCATCAGTCCATGGAGGTGAAGGCAGGGTGGGCCCTCATTGGGGCAGCTGGAGGAGCACCGACTGCCCTGCCAGCAGGTAGGTGATGTTCCAAGAGACTGAGAGCTGGTACGTGATGTCCTCTGCAGCTTCCGGCTTGCTCAGCTCCATCAAGCCGTCCCCTGAGGTGGCCAGTGGGTTGGCAATCAGCTCAGCTTCCTTGGAGTCGCCCTCAGCAGGGATGATGGCCACCTTTTTCTGCTGCTCAGCCTTTTCCACAATTCTGGCTTTCTCTGCTTCCTGCTGAGCCACATGTTTGGCTTCCACCGCTTCTGTGAACAACTTCTCGAAGGTCAGATGTGTCCAGGACACGTTGTCCAGGATGAGCCCAAAGATGGCTGCTTGCTCTGTAAGGTCGTCGCTCACCTGCCTGGAGACCAGCTCTCTCTGGGTGATTAGTTCTCCAGCATCAAAACGAGCCACCACTGACTTGAGGATCTCAGTCATGATGGATGTCAGCACACGCTCATCATAGTCCTCTCCGATGATGGTGAAGATGTGAGGAAGCTAGCTAGCGATGGGCCAGAAGAGGATGTGCAGTGTGATGTTGACATTCTGTAAATGTTTGCTACCAGTGATGACTGGCACAGTATGTGGTCGAGAACGGCAGTCAAAGATCATTGGTTTCTGTACCCATGGGATGAGAAAGTGAGTCCTTTCCCTACCACAATGTCTGGTAATCCACGGAATCATTCAAAGATGACAGCTCTGTGCCCAGCATCCATATTATATAAGCCTGACTTCACCATGCCTCCTGCAACAGCTAAGGCCAGGCCAAACTTGCCGATGGACTCAAACACTTTGTCAGCCATGTTTTCTTCTGCTGGATCCTCTCACACCTGTTTCCACTCTGACCTCCACATCAATTCCCCCTATTTCATTCTTAAATAAACATATGTGTTTATTAATGGATATGTGTACCTGTTGGGCACTGAGCAACTTCTCAAACCTTGCAAGCAGATTGGACACAGCCATCCTCATTTCCTATTTCATACCTATTTTTGCAGTGGTTCTTGGTTTTTTTTATCACAACAGCTGTTGAATCACAGATTTTAAAAATACCATGTCATCTAAAGCAATGTTGCATAGTCTAATGTTGAAATTATAAAAAATCTTGGACTAGTACTTTCTAGTGTGGTCCAGCACACTATTTCAATAAGCTCAGAGGGTTTACTCAAGGTGAGTTTGTGCCCTGAGCTCCTTGGCACACAGCTTGGGATCCACAGCCAAGGGCTACAGAGAAGACAAAACAGACGTTGACATCATGGTGGATAAGGGGTCCATAAAGAGTTCCTTTTTAGGGGTTGGGGCAATTCCTTCCACCCTGCAGATCAAGATGCTCTGAGAGTAAAGAGCAGAGGGGTGCTCTGGTGGCCCAGCAGTTCTGCCCCACGGGAGAGGTTTCTTGTCTGCTGCAACGTAAACCGATAGGACTCTGCTTCATCCCAGAACCAATGGGACCAGGAAGGAAGGTCAGAGTGAGGAGCTGTCTGAGTGTTTCAGATCACACAGTGACATCATGATTGACGGCTTCAGAAATCCTTCATGAGCTAGGAGGCAGCCCCTGAGGTGACAGGTGAGTGGGCAGGATGGGCCAGACATGACAACTCTTGAGATGACACCCAGTTTCTTCTGTGTGTTTATGTGTCTTTGCGTGTGCACGTGCATTTGTGTGTCTGTGTCTGTATTTCAGCATGCATTTGTGTATGTCTGTGTCTTTGTGTGAGTGTATGTGTGTGTATGTGTGGTGTGAGTGTGTGAGAGACTATGCGTGCATATCTCTGTGTGTTTGCACGTGTGTCTGTGTGTGTGTGTGTGATAACATACATGTATGAATGGTGAATTGTTTCCTGGTTGATTTGCTGTGGAGGGAGACAGGGACTCCAGGGGGGTTCCTGCCCACCCCTCCTTCCGTATCTTCCCCTCCTGACATTCCTTCCTCCCTATGGAAAGAGTCTACCCCAGTAACTGAGGGTTCATTACTACAGACTTCTCACAGATTCCCAACGTTCTATGATATTTGTACCCCCAGGCCACCTCCTTATCCTTGTCCCTCTGCTGGGTGCCCTGTTTTCTCTTCCCACCTGGCTATGCTGTATTCTTCCCATTCCCAAAAGAAGAGTCTGAAATGCCACCTCCCAAGAAGCCTCCATGCAACTCCCCAGGCAGAATAACTCACCCCCTCTTCTGTACTCTGATAGCCCCAACCACCTTGAGGACATCACATCAGCAGCAGCAGCCAAGTGGGTGTTTGTTTCTGTCCCTGGATTCTAAGTTCCTGAAGAACTGGACACATCTATCACCCACATGTAAACCCAGCACCTAGCACAGTGGCTGCCATACAATAGGGTTTAAGACACATGGGAAGAATCCAATCATCAGACTATCCCAGGGCTGCTAGAACTCAGAAAGAGATCCCCATCATTTGGGGGATTGGAAAAAGGTCTTCATTTCTGTTCTTTCCAGCACCAACCTCCATGGCTCCACTCATCTCTACTCCTTCCTCCTGTTAGGATTGGCCAGTCAGGAGAGGTGTAGGGGCAGGAGCAGCTACACCTGGTCTCCTCCACCACCCACAGTGGGGTGCACCCTTGATGGGACCTGGTGAGCATGACAGCCCCTGAGCTGTGGGGACCTTGAGCCTCTGCAGCCCCACAGAGACCAGGAGGAGCTGTACAGTAACTCGCAGAGACAGCCAGAGAGTGCTTCAAGGACTGCATGGAGCTCTGCAGAAGCGGGGAGTTCAGGACCCTCTTTTGAGGGGCATGAGAAATTTAGGCAGGATCATGTCTACAAAAGAGGCTGTCACTTTGGCTTATCAATACTTTCACCTCCTTACCCCTTCCAGATCAGAGTGGGCACTTTACTTGTTTCTATGGATTATTGTGTCAACCAAAATGAGAGGTCAGAATCAACCTAAAAATTTGAAACTTCTTCAAGGTTTGACGAATGCACAACATTTTAATACCACTTCTATTTTTGGGAAGCTGTGGCTAAAGAAAACATTTTATTATATAGCATTCCCCAAATTACTTATATAGAATTTGAAAAATCTACATAATGTCATACAACCATGTGAAAAGTAAAAACTAAAAATCAATAACTTTTTGGGCCAGGAGTGGTGGTTCATGTCTGTAATCCCAGAACTTTGGGAGGCCAATGCCGAGGATTGCTTGGGGCTAGGAGTTGGAGATGAGCTGTGGCAACATGGTGAGACCCTGTCTCTACAGAAAATTTTAAAATAGACCAAGTATAGTAGCATGTGACTGTAGTCCCAGCTCCTCAGGAGGCTAAGGTGGAAGGATCACTTGAGCCTGGGAGTTTGAGGTAGCAGTGAGTCATGATGGTGCCACTGCACTCCAGACTGGGTGACAGAGTGAGAGCCTGTCTCAAAGAAAACAACAACAACAACAGCAACAATAACAGCAGAAATAACAACAACAACAAAAATTTAAACTCCAATAAGCTAAATTGACAGAAGACTTGTGGGACCCAAATGACCAAATCATGCAATTTCTTACTTTTGAGGTATTCAGGGGTATGCTGAGTGTTACTATTCTCAGAAGGTTCCATCTCATGAAATATAATTTCCTCTGGCAAATCCACTCCTTAGTCCAGGTCCTCTGAGAAGCAGATGCCTACATAGGATTCATGAGGGGACTTCATTGGTGGAAACCCTGGGAGAACCATTCAGCAGGAGGCAGTTCTGACGCCAAGTGCAGGAGGAGGGAAAGGAGGTGGGGCAGGTGCATCCTACACTGCAGTGAATGGTGCTGGTACAACTGGATGCTGCATGCAGAAGAATGAGGCTGACCCTTTCCTTACAGCACACACAAAAACTAGCTCTAGATGAATGGCAGATGTCCACCTAAGACATGAAACTATGACAGTCTCAGAAGAAAGTAGAGCACTAAATTTTTGTGACCCCGGATTTGGCTAATGCTTCTTAAGTACTGTATGCCAGTAGCAAATGGCAAAATAAAAGGTAGTTTAATTTCATTTCATGCTAAGGTAAAACCTCTGTACTTCAAAAAGACTTCCATTTAGAGGGTTAAAACACTTTAAAAATTTAGAAAATGTTTGAAAATTGTATATCTGGTAAGGGGCTGCTATGCTGAATAAATAAAGAACTCTTGCAACTCAACATTATAAAGCAAAATAACCCAACTTAAATACATGCAAAGAATTTGAATAGATATTTCTCCAAAGTGAGACACAAAGTGGTCACAAAAGAATAGAAAATTTTAGGCAGCAGTTTCAGGTGACTAGCAAAAGGAATTTGTTGAAATATCTGTTAGGCTCTGGGCTGATAAAAACCTAAAAGACAGGATGTGGACCAAGCTGGCTAGGAAAGAGTGGACCCAACATGGCCCTGGATTTGACCTAGGTTTCACCTAGGACCTCATTATATGCTCATTAACATACTAAACACGTACACACCAGCGTCCTGGCAATTCTGAGAGTACCCATATTTGGTGTAAAAATGGGTGGCACCACGGTTCTGAGAAATCCCCACCTTCTTCCAGGAATTTTCATGAATATTCCACCCCTTGGTTGAAGAAACCCAGAAAGTTGGCAGCCCCAAACCCCCTTGCCCCTGCCTCTCTCTTGAGTTCCCCTGCACTCCCTTTACTTGAGTGTGTACTTTTCCTTTTACAATAAATCTCCGTCCTTTCTCTATTTTCCTCATCGTCCTTGAATTCATTTCCTCATGCGGTGTCAAGAGCCCCACACCGGCTAGAGTCGGAGTCCCATCAGCGTTTGGGGACCTCCCCTTGCCCACTGGCATCAGAAGAAGAATGCAAATGGCAGTGAGCCCAGGAAAAGGTGTTCAGTGTTCACAGCCCTCAGGGAAATGCCAATCGCACCCACAAGAGGACGCCTCATCCCGCTGAAATGGCTGATCCCAAACACAGTGAGGGTGGAGGGGGTGGGGCCTGTGTTCCTTACAGGGCAGAGAGCAGGAGACGGAGAGTCGGTGGAGTGTGGGGTCTGTGCGTGTCACCCTCTCCCCGTTTTCGTGGTGGGAGTTTCTTATTGTTCTCCGGCCTTACCTGCTTCCTTCCTCTCCCTTTCTCCCGCCCTCCCTCCAATCCTTCTTTTCCACCCATCCCAAGGTTTTCTCCGCCTCACGACGTCCATGCTCGGGGCCCCCAGCCCAGTGGAGAAACCAGGAGCCCTGGACCGCGAGCGGCGGGGTCGGGGAGGCGACAACGGGAAGCCCCTGCCGGACCCTGGACACTCAGGACCTAGCGGGTCCCGGGCGCCCTCCCGCAGCAGCCCCGGGGCAAGGAGGATGGGGGGTCCTCGCGGGGGCCACGCTGCCGGAGCCCCACGGATCCGAGCCGGACGGTGAGGCCTCCACACTGAGCCGGTGGCAAAGTTTCCGCGAGGATGAAGTAGGAACCTTGTGCTCCTCACCCCACCAGGCCCCGCATTTCCTGGCTCCTTCCCTTGCCGCTACCGGCGAGTCCTCCCAGGTCTTCCAAAGGCCGTTTTGTCCGGACGCTGTGGACCCGGAGGCCCGGGGGCATCGGCCGGAAGCGGGGCACCAACTCCGCCGTCTCCTCTGGGCAGGACCCGGGTCCGGAGCTCGGGGACAGCGGGCGCCCTGGGACGAGCGCGCAGAACTCGGGAGAGGACGCGGCGGGGTAGAAACTGAAACCCCCAGGAGAGAACTTTCCGCGAAAAGTCATCTGTGGTTGAAATCAGCAATCACCTGTAATGTCCCCGCTATGACAACACCGTTGGGTAAATATCTAGAACCAGCGCCTCATCACTGCAGCAGCCTCGTGCGACTCTGCCCAGATTGCCCGTCCCCACAACAGATCAGGGGAGCTCAACTCACTCTTCCTTACTACTTCACCTCCATACATTCACGTGTATCAGGATCGAAACCATGAAAAGTCATGTGTGAAAGGCTCCCCCGCCCCTGCCTGCGTCCACTCTCATTGGCCACACAGACGAAACTTTATTGGATTCTTTTCATCTTTCCGGGGAATCTTTACGCCATTTCAAACGCATATGAATACATATTCTTCATTCAGACTTGGATATTTTTGACTCTTGATGAACCCTGTCACCCTGTGCCTCAGGAAGCTTGTACCAGTTTCCCCTCCTTCTACAGTGGATGTTTCACCATCCTCTGCCCAAGCTGGGTCTTCACAATCACAGACAAGAGTGTCGCTGGCATTGCCATCCCGTGACATTAGATACTTTAAAGGTGCATTACTTTGCACAGCAATTCTGTGTCTGGAAATCTATTCTACACAATCGAATTGAGATTCATGCAAGCACACTTTCTGCAGCATTTGGTTTCTGTAAAAATAACTGACTGGAGACCATCTGGATCTTCAGACATAGACACTGGTTACATTTGTTGTGATGCAGTCATTCTATACAATGTCGTGCAGAAAAAAAAAGGAAAAGAATCTGTATGTGAGGGTCTTGGAAGATCTTCAGAGTGTTATTTTGAGATAGAATCTGCATGCAGCAGAGTGCCTATGGGCTTATATTTAAAAACCAGCATTGATATGTATACACATCTCTGTTAGTAAGGAAAACAGCGTTTCCACAACTTATTGCTAATCTGTTTATCCGTTTTAGGAAAAATCAATATAGTTGAAAAGCCATAGTGGCAGGAATTGGTCATCACTGATCCAGATTCTGCACTGCCCTACAGATGATCCCAACTGAGGTTGCCAGAGGAACAGGATGTGGAATGCAGTCACGTTTCAGAGAGGAACCTAAAGTCATTCTGGACCAGGAGTCTTGCCCTGACCTCTGCCTCTTCACCCAACCCCTACCTGGTCAGGCAGTGACCCTAGAGGGGCTGGGAGGATGCTGGGAGGGCAGTGATGATGGGGAGCCAATGGTGAGAGCATGGTGAACACAGTGAGCCTGGACCCTACAGTGTCTGGGAAGGAGCTGGTGTGATGCTGGGAGCATTGGCAAGGCAGCGAGCCTGGGCTCAGCACTCACTGCTCCTCCCATCTGGGACAGGATTGGGGTGGCTGATGAGAAAAGTTTCCTGAGTAGCACAGTCCCCAAGCCTGGCAGAATGACTCGCCCCAATTGCACTCACAGCCAAGACCCACTCGGACCCTGGACCGATCTACCGCATGGCATGGTAAAAGGCAGGAGTGTGACTACTACTGAGGCTTCTGCCAGGGCATGGGAAACAGCATCCCGAGGGGCTCAGAGGGAGGCTCAGACTACCCTGCACCCCACTCTCCCACACTGAGTGGGGAGAAAGCCTTGAGCCCAGGAGGTTGAGGTTTCAGTGAACTATGATCATGTCACTGCACTCCAGACTGGTCACACACAAGCTCACACACACAAATTAAATTGTGGTATGATACATGTAACATGAAAGTTTGCATCTTAACCATTTTTAAATGTAAAGGCATCTTTTTCAAACTGCAGTATTTCCACCTGCCTGAGCAATCCTAGGCCTTCTTCACCTGAATTTTTTCTCCTAAAGCAAGGACCACTTTAAAACAGACAGTGTTAGCTTTCAATAGCTGTTGTAACAAAATACTGCAAATTTAGTGGCTTAACACAACACATATTGATTTTCTTATGGTTCTGGAGCTCAGAAGTCTGAATGGTCTTTCAAGGCTAACATCACTGTGCTGTCAGAGCTGTGTTTCTTTGGGAGGCTCTTGGAGAGAACCTGTCTTCTCCTCACCTTTTCCAACTTCTCCAGCTGCCCACATCCATGGCACAGGACCCATTTCCCACCTACAAATGGAGCTCCACCAGGCTGGGTCCTCAGTGTACCCTCTGTCTCGTTCTCCCTCTTCTGTCCCCATCTTCCTATATAAAGATCTGTGGTTACAATGGACCCCTGGGAAGTCCAGAGAATTACCCCATCTCCAGGACAGATGATGAGCAACCTCAGCTCCATCTGCAGCTTTCATTCCCCTTTCCATGTAACCCAATGCGGAGGTTCCAGGGACTCGGACCCGCATCTTGTCAGGGAGGTTGGGGTGAGGGTAGGATGATTCTGCCCAGCACCCATATCGTATACTTTTTATATTTATCATTTTTCCACCTTAAAATGGCGGAGGGAGCAGAGCAATCTTGGAGAAGAGATTTTGCATCCTATTAAAATTAAGCATGAAGCTCATCCCTCTGCTCTTAGCACTTTGTAAGGCCAAGGAGGAAGCATTGCTTGAGCCCAGGAGGTCAAGGCTACAGTGAGCTATGATCATGCCACTGCATGCCAGCCCAGGTCAGCCCAGGAGGTCAAGGGTGCAGTGAGTTATGATCATGCCACTGCATGCCAGCCTGGGTCAGCCCAGGAGGTCAAGGCTACAGTGAGCTACGATCATACCACTGCATGCCAGCCTTGGTCCGCCCAGGAGGTCAAGGTTGCAATGAGCTATGATCTTGCCACTGCATGCCAGCCTGGGTATCAAAGTGAGACCCTGTCTCAGAAAATAAAATAACATAAAATAAGATTAAAAGTTGTTTTTAATCCAATCTAGGTTGTGATAAATTAAGATATTAATTGCTATTCCCCAGGAAAACCACTAAGAAAGTAACATTTTAAAAATAATCAAGGAAAAAGAAACAAAAGGAAACTAAAATGATGCAGTAGAAAATATCTATTTAACAAAAAGGAAGGAAATAATGGTGGAAAAGACCAACAGGGAAGATACAGGACACATGGAAAAGTAAGAGCAAGGTGACAGGTGTAAATTCTGCCTTAGCAGTAATTCCATTAACTCTCAAACTATTAAATACTCAAAAGCAAAAGCAGAGGTTGACAGAATGCATTGTATAAATGATCTAAAGATACAATATAGATCCAAACATACAAGTAGGTTGAAAGTAAAACTATGAAAAAGATAAAGCACACCAATAGTAAAGAAAGACAGTTGAGATTGCTATTAACAATTTTTTGTCTGTTTTTGTAGAGACGGGGTCTTGATTTGTTGCCCAGGCTGGCCTTGCTCCTGGGCTCAAGCAATCGTCCGATCTCGGCCTCTCAAAGTGCAGGGATTACAGGTGTGAGCCACAGTGCCCAGCCTGAAATTAATAATATCAGGCAATATGGTCTTTAAGACAAAAATATTTTCCAAAACACTCTTTAAAAATGAAATGATCAAAAAGAAAATGACAAGGAAAATCAGAAAATACTTTAAGTTGAATTAAAACAAAAACACAGCGTATTATAACTTACGAGAAGTAGCTAAAGCAGTCCTTAGAGCTAAATGCATTGCTGTCAGTGTGAATATATTGAGAAAGAGAAAAGCAACAAAGGAGTAAATTAAAATTGAGAACCTAATATTTCACTTGAAGAAACTCAAAAAAAAACAGAAGACATCTACCCAAAATAAACAAAAAACAAATAGAAATTAGAACGCAAATAAATGAAATAGAGAAGACAAAAACATTGGAGAACTCAACAAAACCTATAGCTGAGTCTTTGAAAAGCTGGGTCACTGGCATTGGAGGTGGTTTTGATGGATTTCTAGAAACAGACCAGAGAGAGGAAAGGAAAAGTAATTCTCAAGAGAGGGAACACTAAGGAGAAAGGTCTGAAAACACAATGACATCCACAGTTTCGAGGCTGGTGAGAAATCCACAGTGAGTGGAGCAGAAGCAAGTGCAGTGAGGAAGAAGAGTCAGGAGGGAGAAGGGAGAGGAGGACGGGAGAGCACAGGCACGCCAGCATGACTAGGAGGAGCCTCCCATGACGGGGTCATGTTCACACTCGCACACACACTCACACTCACACACACTCTCACACATAAACCTACACCCCCCACCCCCGACACACACACAAGGATGTACTTCAATGGCATCTCCAGGGCGCTCCCAGTACTCCCCTGTCAGTTATCTGTGAGCTCCAGCCTCTTCTCCCTGTGCATGGGGAAGTCCCTAAGCCAGCTTTTGCAATCTGCCTTGGAGACCTTCTGGAAGAACATGGTCACTTCCCTTCATTCTTCCACTTCTCTTTCTTCTGTCTGCCTCCAGCATGAATCACTGTCCACTTTCTCTTCTCTGAGTCAGAGAGGAGGGAAGATCTGTCTATCGAAGTCTAAATGCCAAGATCCACTACTATGTCCATCACCTTCCCACTCATAAGACATCCTGGCCTGCAGGGTGAGGGGTTCTGCCCCCTTGGCAAGAGATCAGCTCTGGTCTTGACACATCCTGTGCCACCACCCTGTCCCACTTCCAACCTCCTGCTGTTGCTCTCACTGCCACATCCTATCCTTGCCTCTGGCCCTCTCGGATTTATATTGCTATAGGAAATCAATAATTGCCTCCAACCTACCACTGTGTCTGCTCCCTCCTGTCCTGGGCCATTTTAAACTTATCGCTGGGTGTGTCATTCTCCAGCTGAATGTCCAGCAGTTGCTCTGTGAGCATGTCCACCACCTTTTTCAGTACTGGATTCTGTGCTTTCCAGGCCCGTGTGACATTTATTTTCTTCCGCAGGGAACTGAAGGATTTAACTGTGTTGTTGCAACAGTCGGAGAGAAGAAAAATCTTTTATCCACATGACCTTGAACCTCGCACTACCATGGTTCAGATCTGAACTTAGGGATGATGGTGACGTCATAGCAAAAAGAGTGAGGGCCTGAGCAGGAGAAATGTAGGTGACGGCTGGGTGAGAGTAAAAGGACAGCTAGACATCCCTCCCCCACACTGTGACAGCAAGAGGATACCTCTGGAGAGATGGGCTGGCCAAGTAAGAAGTCCCCTCTTGGCCAGGCATGGTGGCTAACACCTGTAATCCCAGCACTTTGGGAGGCCGAGGTGGTCAGATCACCTGAGGTCGGGAGTTTGAGACCAGCCTGACCAACGTCGAGAAACCCCATCTCTAGTAAAAATACAAAATTAGCCGGGTATGGTGGGGCATGCCTGTAATCCCAGCTACTTGGGAGGCTGAGGCAGGAGAATCGCTTGAACGTGGGAGGCAGAGGTCGCAGTGAGCCAAGATCACGCCATTGCACTCCAGCTTGGGCAACAAGAGCAAAACTCAATCTCAAAAAAAAGAAAAAAAAGTGAAAAAGAAGTCCCCTCTCCAGGGCTGTGGCCTCCACCAGGTACAGGCGAGTGCTCCTCCCTTGCTTGAAGACAAGGAGGAGGAGGAAGACCCTGCCTGCTGAGAAACCACATGTCCCAAGAAATGTCCCAGTGACCCTATGTCCACAATGTTAACACATGACCATGCCAGGGAGGTGCCTGGCCTGCTAGAGGAGGAAGGGCCTGGATGGCGAAGGATCCTTAGCAGCAGCCCATGTGGATTGTGGGAGGTGGGAGAGGGGAGGGGCTGCCCCTGAGGATGCTGAACATGTTGAGGGTGGGATGAGGACAGAATCCAAGTTGGATGATGGAGAGTTAATTATCACGGTCACAGGATTTAACACGTTGGTTAAGCACCTGGTGATGGTGCTCATCTGCTAAGAGGATGCATTCCAGCAACCTTGAACAAAGGGATGATCCATACAGCAAAAAAACAGAAAATCCAGAACTTCTAAGGCAGGGAATAGAGCAAGGGATCAAAGAGTCAGAGAAGTGCCCATGCTGGAGAGGTCTGAGAGTGAAAATCCAGAACAATGTCCATCTACTGTGCTCATGGGAAGCCTGGAGGACTCCTATTCACCCAGCATATAAAGAAAGCCCTGAGAGAAAGCAGCAGAATGGGAAGAAGCCTGGGGATGCCTGTTGCTGAAGGCCAGGGTTGCAGATAGGAGATGCTGTTTTTGAAATGGGCTCCCAGGAGCAATGAGATGAAAAATCCTGGGCTCAACTATCAGTAGCATGGAAGGTGCAATGATGGAAATAATTGGAGAAGTCACAATGCCAGCTCGGGACGTAAGCCACAGAGAACTATGCCCATGGCTCATATAAAACAAGGGGATCTGAGAAGCAAACAACACAGAGACCCAGCCCGGATACAGCTGGATTGATAAAATTATAACAAGTGAACATTAAACACAAGGATGGATGACCTGGAAGCTGAAACTAGGCAGTCTATTAAAAACCAGGCTTCTCTGCCCAACTTGCAAAACCAAGCCACTTCTCAGACTCTGAAGACATTACTAGAAGGAGACACCAGGTTCCAATGAGGAAGGACCTTTCAACCCCACCTCAAGTGCAATGAGTCTTTCTGGCCTTCTGCATAGATATTTATGGCCTCTAGAGTTTGCTGTGAATGGTGATTTTGTAAACTCTTAAAGGTTTGCAGGGAATATATTCTCTGTCATAACTACTTAACTGTGCAGTTGTAGCTCAAAAGCACTCACAGACAATCCATAAATGATGAAGGAGGCTGGACCTGTTTTGAGCCTCCTAGGACCCAGGACACCCTAATCTCCTAGAGGTACCTGTGGTTGCAATTACTAATTGGAAAATCACAACGTGGATGGTTAGTGTTACAGAGGCAAGGCAATGACACTGACAGCAGGGAAATCCCAACATTAAAAAGTGGCTCCTGTAGAGTACTGGCAGAGATGGGGCCTTTAGCCTTGGGAGGGCAGTGATCACACAGCCTCAGAGCTGCCTGTCACCGAGTGTGCTCTTCACTCTCTAGGTCATTAAGAAGATAGGCCTGGCAGTGAAAATAAGAAGGTGGTTATCCCGGGATGGGCAGGAGCAGGGCCACAGGGAACCAAGAAGCTACACAACCAGTTGGCTCCGATCCCCAGTACACCACATGGCTGCAATCCCTAACCCTCAGATCACAGCTGTGGTTTCTGGGAGGATCCCTGATGGCCTCCATAGAGCAAAGAAGCTACTCAGCAGCCAAGGAGGGCAGAGTAGGCTTCAAACCATGGAACCCCACTGCCATCACATCCCACCACCCAGAAGCCAAGGCAGGGTGGGACCCACTTCTGATTCTTCAAGCAGCAGCTGAGACACCACTTGGAGATGACACCTTAAGGGAAGGAGCACCAGTTGCTGGGACACTGTAATCCATTTATTTGGGTCAGCAACCTAGGACAGTGTTCAAATCTGGTCCCTCTGTCATTTGCAGGTTGTCCTGACCTGCTGTTGCTCTATAAAGGAACAAAACTTGACACAGAGACAGAGAACCCATGGCCTGCAAAGATCAAAATGCCTCCCACCTTCCCTTTCTAGAAAGGTTTTGCCAACCCCTGTTTACATAGTGACTATTTTCTATGATGCTGGCTCCCCAGTAGGAAGAACAGGCAGGGCTGGGACCCAAGGGAAGAGTGGACGCCTCTACTCACCAGCGTTCCAAGGGTCACGAACAAAACGATGAAAGAATAAAAAGGAGAAATGAAAGCACAGACTTACTGAAATTAAAGTACACTTGACCGAGTGGTAGCTGGCTGGAGGAAGCCCCTCAAGAATACAGCTGGTTACAGAATTTTCTGGGGTTGGAATACCCTCTAGTGGTTTCCCATTGGTTACTTGGTTACACACTATGCAAATGAAAGAGTGGCCTGTGCCCAAGGGAACAATCAGAGACTGAAGTGAAGTTACAAAGTTACATCCTATGCACCTGAAGACTGGTTGCAGAAGGGGACCAATCAGAGGTAATTTCTGTTTTTTATCTGCAAGAGAGTGGAAAGTGGAGAGGTCATGGATTGTCAAGGGAGTATCCTCTGGTCCTTTTGTTACTTGGGCACAGAGAGGTGGGGTTTCCTTTTGATTCACTTCTAAGAAGTCAGAGCAAATCACCCTTAGGTTCTCTGCATCCAGACCCTATTCTCCTGCCTCATTGAAGCCTCCTTCAGTGGATTCGGAGGTGAGGTGGGCCTATGGGGTGACGAAAGGTGACAAGGTTGGGTAGAGAGGGAGTAAAAGAATGTGACCTGGGTGGTGGCAGTGAATGGTGAGGGGAGGGGTAGGAAGTGTGCTGATCTCCTGGGTGCAGGTAAGTGTCTGCAGCAAAGTGCAGGGGGAAGTTCAAGGGCAGTGAGCCCTGGGGGTGCTGGAGAGTTTGTGAGGTGGAGAGTGGATGAGAGCAGAGCAGGCCTGTGGCTGTTGAGGGCGGGGGTCTGGGGTTGACTCCCTGTGGAACCATCCACTTTCCCACACCCCCAGCCACACAAGGTCCCCTGCCTCCCGCACCAGACATGACCAGGGAAGAGTAACCTTGGTTTACAGATGCTCTCCGGCCCCAGCTGTATAGAATCTTCCAGAAAACATTTCATCCCTCCTCACCTCCCTCTTCCCCACCACTCCAGACTACAGCTCCCTGCTGCTGGCCAGGTCTCCCAGTTCCCAAGGGCAAGTGAGGCTGGAGAGGGGGTGCTTCGCCATCATCTCGCCCTCTCCAGCCCTCTCACTGCTCCCCTCCTGCCATTACTCCTTCGAGGACCGACTCGGGGATGGTGGCCACTGCTGCTAGAAACCTGGAGCCAGGAGGAGGACAGCCCAGGAGGAAGCACAGTGGCAATGCTAAGTCTCGACCACGCCCCCCAGGCTTTTACAGGGCTAGGTTTGGCAGGTTCCCAACCACCAGCTGGAGCCAGTCCACGCCCCACCCACCTGCTCTTTCTCCAGATCCAGAGGAATCGCTCTGACCTCTTTTTTGTATCTGCCCCTCACCCCTTCTTTTCTCCTTCCCTTCCCTCTTGACACTTCCTTTTCCCATTTCCATTCCTGATTTTAGGCTTGTTCCTTTAAACAAAGTTTAAAGGGCAAGGTTTTCCTGCCCCAACCACTCACAATTGTACCCTCTGGGTTCAATCAAAGGGGCTAAAGACAGCAGCTTGCTGTCCTTCTTCAATAATGTTTTCTAGAAGATTTTATCCTGCTGGGGCCCAGACCAGCTGCAAACCAAAGTTATTCTTCCTTGGAAAAACTTTGTGGCCACCCAGGCAGGCATTCACATTTCCAAATTGTGCCAGCAGTGAGGTCTCCAACCACGATATCCTCACATTCAGGCCTCTGGGGGTTACAACCTCCACTCCGGCTCCACTTCTGCACCTGGGGTTTTCCCCTGAGCCCCATTCACTCCCACAACTGTCTCATTCATTTAGTCATTTGCTCAGCCTCCAGCCACCCTTAAATCATGTCAGGCTCACCTGGTGATGGAGATTAAAACCACCACCCTCTCTGGGTCCAGTCTTTGCCTTCATTTACACCCATTCAAAGAGTCCCCAGGGCCATGAAGAGGCCATGGCATGATCGCAGGGCTCCAACTGTCATCTGGGTGGGCCTGGCCTTTGCTGAAGTTATGGAAGGCAGGGCTCACACGTGAAATAGGAAACCTTCCCTGAGTCCTTAGCATGTGCAAGGACAGGGTTCCTGGCATAAACTGCTCATTTCCTCTGTGTTCATAGTATTAATTTCCACATGTGGACATCCATGCCCAGAAAGGTGAAGAAACTTGCACAAGAATATTCAGCCACAATGCCAGCTGACTTCCATGTCTGAATGCTTGATCTCTAGATCACAGCCATTATATCACCTTTCAGCCACCTCTATCCCCATCCTGGGCTGGCCTGAATCTGGTGGCCACGAGTCTGCAGCAGGTGTGAGGCAGGAAGGCCCAGGTGTGCACAGAGTCCCCTCCTACTGTCACCTGGCTGCTCTGCCTGGGACTCTTCTGCCAGGCTTCTGCCTTCCTCCTGTTCCCCCAGTCCCCCAGTCACTGGCCCAGGTCACCCAGCCTCAGGGATGGGGGCTGCCAGGTCCTTCCCAGTACCCTCCTTTCAAACGCTCCTGTTCCCAGCCCTATGCATGGGAGGCACTTCTCACACACAGATCTCTGGACCTGCCAAGCTCTGCCCCTCTCAGATCTGAGAACTGCCCATCCCTGTGTGTCTGTTGTCCTCCAGACCACCCTCCACATGGCCCCTCCTGGACAGAGGCTCTAGTGCATCAAGCCAGAACCTTCTAGGCTCCTATGTCCCTGCACAGTCACAGAGGGGCTGCTATCCCATCCCCCTGTCCAGAAGCAGAGACAGTCCCTGGGCTTGGTCTAGGCCTCCTCCCCTTTCCCACAGCCTCAGGGCCCTGGGGATTGCTGGCCACCAGGTGTGCATCCTCCCCACATGAAGACTGTGTGGAGAAGAAGGTCTGTGTCTATTTTACTCATTTAATAGGGAGAAGGCTGAGTGGCTGGGGGCAGTGTGGGACTCAGGGGCTCTGCCCATTCCTTACCCCAGCAGCCAGGGACCGCTGGGCCCCCCACCTCCCTCTGCCTTCTGCCCACAGGTCTAGATGCCTTCATGGTGACTAAGACAAGGGGGCACTTGGGGTTGCCCCTTTGATAATGAGTCCAGTGACCATCTAGGGGCTGAGCAGAGGTGTGGGTGCAGCCATGGATTCGGGTGTGGTTGGCCACGGATTGGTGTGCTGGAAAGTGAACCCCACACATGTGTAGACCCCTCCTTTGGCTCCTGCTCTTCGTGGAAACACAACTGATTACATGATTGAGCAAGTTGTTCACTAGGTCTTTTTAGGAAGGGATGTAGTATATTCTCAAAGACCTCATGCTTCTAGCAGAGAGACAAAGAAATGTGTGAGCAATTGTCACACAGGGAGATCTGGATGCACTCACTGTGAACCCAGGTCTCAGGGAGCAGAAGGGTGTTCTGTATTGTGGGAACATGCGGGACACACATAGGAGGGGGTATCTGTGCCCGGCTTTGAAGGATGGCTGGCTCTTTGCCCTGGGGGAACAGGCCAGTAGAATGCGCTGACAGTTGGGAACCACCAGGAACTTTCAGTTGAACCTGCTCTCCTGAGCCCCCTGCGCCATCAGTGGACCCCGGCCAGGGCGGCTGCTGAACTGGAAGCTCAGAGGCAATCTCTCTGAGGAGCTTTCTAAATCAGCAAGCGTGTCACAGGTTGAGATTTTAGGGATAAGGTCCTCAATGCTGTCCTCGATTTTAATGAGCAGCCTTTTGGCCAGTCTGCACTGGGCGAAGCAGAAGCAAGTCATAAATTTTTAAGATAATTTTTAAAGCTGCTTAATTTTGGTAAAAACATAGAACATAGACTTTACTATCTTGACCAGTTGTTTAGTATACAATACGTTGTTTTAAACCTCTGAAACCCTACCTGCTGTTTCTGTAATAAAACCTAGCCCAGGCTGGGCACTCTGGCTCATGCCGTAATCCCAGCACTTTGGGAGGCCGAAGTGGGTGGATCACCTGAGGAAAGGAGTTTGAGACCAGCCTGGCCAACAAGGTGAAACCCCATCTCTACCAAAACTACAAACAATTCGCCGGGCGTGGTGGTGGGCACCTGTAATCCCAGCTACTCCAGAAGCTGAGGCAAGAGAATCGCTTGAACCCAGGAGACAAGTCTGCAGTGAGCCGAGATCGGGCCGTTGCACTCCAGCCTGGGCAGTAAGAGAGAAACTCCATCTCCAAATAAATAAATAGATAAATAAATAAATAATAAAACCTAGCCCGGATTGTAACCACGCCCACCGGGGACTGGGGAAGTAGTGGAGGGGACGTGAACAGACCCATGGCTGTGCCCGGGGCGGGGGAGCCAGGGACCCCGCGGCGCAAGCGGAGGGAGGGAGAGTGCCGCCGACCCAGGCGGGGACAAGGAGACGCAGCCGCCGCTGAATATTCCTCTGCACATTTCTTCACCATTAATAAAAAATGCTGTAATGATTAAATGAGTCTGTCGTGGAAGGAATCGTGTCCTGGCAGGAGTGGGGCCCGGGCACGAGGCCACCAAGCTGCCGGAGCGGGTGAAGAGGGGAAGGGACACTAGCATGGAAACTGGCCTTTGTCCAGACAATGAAACGAAGAGGTGGAACGCGCCCAGTAACTACGCCCAGTAGCATTAAAATCCGGCTTTTCAGAACCAAGTGACTCATTCCCCAGTATATTCCCCAGTAACTAACAGTATATAAGCCAGCCTTTCAGCACAGAGGTGATTTCGTCTTCCAGGATCCCCGTTGATCAAGTCTCTTGTCCCCAGCCCTCCTGGTCCCCAATGGCAGCAGCCGCCATCCCAGCTTTGCTTCTGTGCCTCCCGCTTCTGTTCCTGCTGTTCCCGCTGTTCGGCTGGACCCGGGCTGGGCGAGACGGTGAGTTCGTGGATGGAGCCTAAGCGGGGCGGGGGCCAAACCTGAGGGGTTGTGGACTGCAGCGGGTTTCAGAGGAGGGAAGGCTTCTGGAAGGACAAGGGAGATCTCCCCGAACTGCGCCCCCGCTCAGTTCCCCTCCTGGGCTCCTTCCTGCCGGGTCCACTCCCCGAGGCTTTTCTTGCCCCAGTAGCGGCGAAAAGGAGCAGGGTGAAAACGAGGCTGGCAGGAGGGTGGAGGGGCCAGAGGGCTGCAGGGGGCGTAGTGGGGTAGGGATCCCTAATGCAGCCTGGCAGTCCCACCCGCCTTTCAGAAGGAGAAACCAGAGCCCCCGAAACCGAGCTGGGGTCAGGACTGGGTGAAGGGGGGTTTCACAGGGACCCGATCACAGACACCCCCACCAGCCACAGGCCTGCTCTGCTGTCACCCGCTCTCCACCACACAAACCCTCCAGCACCCCCAGGACTCCCTGCCTTTGTTTTCCCGGCACTTTCCTGTAGACACTCACCTGCACCCAGGGGCTCAGCAGACATTTCCCACCTCTCCCCTCACCATCCACTGCCACCACCCAGGTCACATCCTCTTACTGCCCACCTCAGCCCAGCTGGTCACCCCAGAGGTCTCCCCATCCATGAAGGGGCCCTCACCACCTCCTACACCACGTAGTACATTCTGCCTGTGGCCTGAGGACACACCCCAGCAAACACACCCCAAGCTCCCCTCAGAACCTGTGCAGGGGGGATGGGAAGCACCATTTCCTCCAGGACGACCCCGGGAACTCTGGTGAGTAGAGGCGCCCACTTCTGCCCTTGGGGCCCAGACCCGCCTGTTCTTCCTACTGTGGAGCCAGCGTCATAGAGAATAGTCACTGGGTAGACAGGGGTCAGCAAACCCTTTCTAGAAAGGGAGGAAGAATGCTCTGTGATCTTTGCAGGCCTTGGGTTCTCCCTCTCTGTGTCCAGTCCTGTCCATTTGTAGAACAACAGCAGGCAATGCAACCTTCAAACGAGGGGGGACCAGATTTGGACCCTATCCTAGGTTGCTGATCCCAGATAAGGGGATTACAGTATCCCAGTGAATAGTACCCCATCTCCTAGGGTGTCATCTCCAAGTGATGTCTCAGGTGTCAGTTGGAGAGTAGAAGGTGGTCCTACCAGACCTACCTACCTTCTACCAGAAGCCTGTGGCTTCTGGGTGGTGTGGATGTGATGGGAGTGGGGGGTCCCATGATTCGGGTCTACTCTCTCTTCCTTTGCTGCTGAGTGGCATCTATGGTCCACGGGGGCCATCAGGGACCCTCCCTGAAGACTCAGGTGTGAGCTGAGGGTGAGAGGGTGCAGCCATGTGGTGTCCTAGGGATTGGGCCCAACTGCTTGTGCAGCTTCTTGGTTCCCTGTGGCCCTGCTCCTGCCCATCCCAGGAGAACCACCTGTGTCTTCTCACTGCCAGGCTCTCTTCCTAATGACCTAGAGGGTGAGGAACCCACCAGTAATGGGCAGCTCTGAGGCTGGATGGTCACTGCCCTTCCATGGCTAAGGACCCCATCTCTGCCAAGGCGCAGTACTCTACAGGAGCCACTGTTTAATGTTGAGATTTCCTTGCTGTGTGTGGCATTGCCTTGTCTCTGAACATTCACACGGAATCTATGTTGTGATTCTCCAATTAGACATTGTGACCACGTGTACCTCTAGGATCTTAGGGGGTCTTGGGTCATTGGTCACTTAAGGCAGGTCCAGCCTTGTTCATCATTCATGGATTGTCTATGGCTGCTTTTGAGCTTCAACAGCAGAGTTGAGTAGTTACAATGGAGAATATATTCCCTGCACAGTTTTATATATTTAAAAAATTGCCCTTCACATCACAGTCTAGTGGCCATAAATATCTTTGGAGAAGGCCAAAAAGAATCATTGTACTTGTCTCAGGATTAAAGGGTCCTTCCTCACTAGAGACTGGTGTCTTCTTCTAGTCATGGGTTCAGGGTCTGAGAAGTGGCTTAATTCTGCAAATTAGGCAAAGCAGCCTCATTCCTGATGGACTGGCTACTTTCAGCCTCCTGATCATCCATCATTTGTTTTATCTCTGTTTGTTGTAATTCTTTAAATCCAGCAGTAGCCAGGTTGGGATTCCATCTCTTTTGGATCTTGGACCCCTTTGTACTATGAGCCAAGGGCATAGCTTTGTACGGCTGAAGTCACCAGCTGGCATTGTGACTTCTCTAATCATTTCCATCATTGAAACCTCCTTGCTCCTGACAGGAGCATCTACCTGGAATCTGTTATTTCAGGATTTTTCATCCCATTACTACTGGGAGCCCATTTCAACAACAGCATCTCCTACCCCCAACCCTGGCCTTCTGCAATAGGCATCCCTAAGCTTCATCCCATTCTGGTGCCTTCTCATGGGGCCTTCTTTATATGCTGGGTAAATGAGTCCTCCAGGCTTCCCATGAGCACAGTGGATGAACATTGTTCTGGATTTTCACACTTAGACCCCTCTGGCATGGGCACTTGTCTGAGCCTGTGATCCCTCCCTCTACTACCTGCCTTAGATTTTCAGATTTTCTATTTCTTGCTGCGTAGACCACTCCTTTGTTCAAGGTTTCAGGAAGGCATCCTCATAGCAGATGAGCACCATCACCAAGGGCTTTGCCAACATGTTAAATCCTGTGACCATGATAATGAACTCTTCTTTATCCAACTGGGTTCTATCCTCCCTCCATCCCACGATGCACCAGCATCCTCAGGGGCAGCCCCCGCACCCTGTCCCACCTCCCACAGTCCATGTGGGCTGCTGCTGGAGATCCTCTGCCATCCAGGCCCTTCCTTCTCTAGCAGGACTTGCACCTCTCTAGCAAGGTCATGTGTTGACCGATGTGGACAGAGGGGCAGTGGGACATGTCTGGGGACATGTGGTTTCTCAGCAGGCAGAGACCTCCTCCTGCTCCTCCTCCTCCTTGTCCTCATGCAAGGGGCGAGCACTCGCCTTAAACTTGTGGACAGCACAGTTCTGGATGGGGCACCCCTTCCTAGGCCAGGCCAGCCCTCTGGAGGCTTCCTCTTACTGTTACAGTGTGGAGGAGGGGTATCTAGGGGTCTTTCTCTCCCCACCCACCCCTCACCTGCTTTTCTCCACAGACCCTCACTCTCTTTGCTATGACATCACTATCATCCCTAAGCTCAGACCTGGACCACGGTGGTGTGCGGTTCAAGGCCAGGTGGATAAAAGTACTTTTCTTCACAATGACTGTGGCAACAAGACAGTCACACCCATCAGTCCCCTGGGGAAGAAACTAAATGTTGCCAAGGCCTGGAAAGAACAGAACCTAGTACTGAGAGAGGTGGTGGACATGCCCACAGAGCAGCCGCTTGACATTCAGCTGGAGAATTACACACCCAGGGGTAAGTTTCAGATGGCCCAGGACAAGAGGGAGCAGATACAGTGGTAAGTTAGAGGCATTTATAGTTTTCATGTAGAAATACAAATGGGAAGGTCATCACACCCCACAAGAGGTCTAGAGGCATGACCAGGATGTGGCAGAGAGAGTAAGGCCAGGAAATTGTAAGGGGAACAGGATGGGGGTGCAAAATTTGTCAAGACCAGAGCTGATCTCTCTCTGATGGGGACAGAACCCCTCACCCTTCAGGCCAGGGTGTCTTGTGAGCAGAAAGCCAAAGGACACAGCAGTGGATCTTGGCAGTTCAGTTTCGATGGACAGATCTTCCTCCTCTTTGACTCAGAAAACAGAATGTGGACAACGGTTCATCCTGGAGCCAGAAAGATGAAAGAAAAGTGGGAGGATAACAAGGATGTGACCATGTCCTTCCATTACATCTCAATGGGAGACTGCACAGAATGGCTTGAGGACTTCTTGATGGGCATGGACAGAACCCTGGAGCCAAGTGCAGGAGGTAACAGAAGAAAAAGATCTCGAATGAGATCAGAAATGGTGATCTCAAGAAACTAGTTCTTGAGTTCAGCTTCAATCATCCCAGTGTACACGTTTATGTTCAAATGACCCCCTTGTGGGGTGCTCCTCCTGGGGGTGCTGGCGTGCCTGTGCTCTCCCATCCTCCTCTCTCTTCTCCCTCCTGACTCCTATTCCTCACTGCACTTGCTTCTGCTCCCCGCACTGGGTAGTGCTGGTGTAGATTTCTCACCAGCCTTGAAACTGCAGGTGTCACTGTGTTTTCAGAACTTTTTCCTTAGTGTTTCCTCTTTTGAGTATCACTTTTCCTTTCCTTTCCCTGGTCTGGTTCTGGAAATCCATCAAAACCATCTCCAACGCCAGCCCAGAGACCCTCCCCTCCCCAACTCTGGGGCATCACCTCCTCTTCCCCCACAGCAGTAGGGTGGGGTGCGCTGTCACCTTGCTTCCCTCAGCAGCTGTGTGAGCTCCCTGAGGACAAGACATACCCCCTCTCCCTTCCTAAGCCAGGACCTGTCATACTGGCTGCCCCACACCAGGGGCAAGGGGACAAAACTTTTACCTTCCAGGACGACCTAGGGTGGCAGGAACTGAGGTGTCTCCTTAGATTTGGGGCCTGGACTCACTTTTGTGTTTCCATTTCAGCACCAATCACCATATCCTCAGGCACAACCCAACTCAGGGCCACGGCCACCACCCTCATCCTTTGCTGCCTCCTCATCATCCTCCCCTGCTTCATCCTAGCTGGCATCTGAGGAGACTCCTTTAGAGTGACAGGTACTGTGGGCAGAATTGGAAGTGGAGCAAGGAGCAGGTGGGTGAGGAGGCAGGATGGGGAAAGAGAATTCCTGGAGTCTCACCCCTCCCCATGGCTCAGACCTTCTCATCCTGACATGAGACAGGTGAATGAGACCTTGTGTTGCCTGTTGGAAATGTTGGCAATGACCTGGGCAGCTCAGCCCTGAGTGCTGATGGATTCTCACCTTCAGAGTCCAGAGGGAAAGGGAGGGGCCCATACCAAGGCTCAGGGTCTGTTGAGCTTGAGAAGGTTCAGCAAGTTCAGCTCTGATTCAGAGCAGGTTCCTATTCAGGAAGGGTGTGTGGCCTGCAGGCAGCAGGAATTCAGACATGGGTAGTCCTCTTAATTGGGTTAGGTGCATCATGGTAGCTTTACATGAGGTGTGACAAGGGAAGGGGGATTTCATCTCTGAGGCTAAGAGAGAGATCTGGGTGTAATCCCAGGAGGAGGGGGCTGGGAGAGCCTTGGTACACCTAATTGAAAAGGAGGGAGTGCAGGGCTGCCTTCCCACAGAAAGTGGCTTGGGTTCGAGGAATTAAGGTGGAAGGTGAAGAGTAGAGGCTGCTCAAGAGAAGAATTTTTTAAAAATCAGTCCCATGGACCCGTGGGGTTCGAGTCTGGGCCCTGAGGCAGCTCCCCTGCCATCACCCTCCTGCACACCCCAGATCCTGAGCCCGCTGATGGCTCTGCCTGCAGCAGAGTGGACTCAGAGGAAGGGGGGTCTGAGCTGCTGCTGGGGTTCCACGGGCACCACTGAGCTGGACCAGGAATGGATAAGGTGGAACAGGGACAGTCACCTTCAGAGCTATGGGTGCTGCTCCCAGTGTGAGGAGAGGCTCAAGAAGAAGGGGAAAGAAGGATGTTTGCCTGCAGGCCCACCAAAGGCCAAGGGCACAGGAATACAGAGCCCTCTCTTTGGAAGTCTGTCCCACCCCTTCCATGTTTTAGGCCTTGTCATCAGATGATAGAGAGGGCCTTGAGTGAGGGCACGGACCCACCACTACCAGCTTCAGACCTGTGGGCCCCTCCACTCCATCCCCTGGTCAGGTGCAGGGCCTGGGCTGACTCTGTGATGTGACAGAGGAGGAAAGAGGTAGGTCCAAGCTGCAGTCGCCAGGGTTGAGGCTCAAGGGAAAAATAGGTCCCTTAGTGCAGGGGGCTCTGAGACATGGAGTGACTAGGGAAAGATTACCCTGGAAAAGTGATCCGGGTTCTCTGCCCCTTAAACCAACATTTGTGTCCTTTCTGAAGGTTAAAGATGATACCAAAAAGCCCCTGTGGAAAAAAAAAAAAAAAAAGCCCCTGTGAGCATGGTCTCGACCAAGCTTGCCCTTCTGTCTGGCCACCTGCCCACCACCTACATTGTATGTCCAGCAGCCTCCAGCAGATCATGATGACACCATGGACCCAATAGCTCATTCACTGCCTTGATTCCTTTTGCCAACAATTTTACCAGTGGTTATTCCTAACATATTATGCAATTTTCTCTTGGTGCTACCTGATGGAATTCCTGCACTTAAAGTTCTGGCTGACTAAACAAGATATGTCAACATTTTCTTTCTTCTGTTTTTGTTTGGAAAATCAAGTACTTCTTTGAATGATGATCTCTTTCTTGCAAATGATATTGTCAGTAAACAATCATATTAGACTTCAGACCTCCGGGGATTCTTTCCATGTCCTGAAAGAGAATTGTTTAATTATTTAATAAGAAAAAAATTTATATTAATGATTGCTTCCTTTAGTAATTTATTGCTCTGTACTGATATTTAAAGAGTTCTATTTCCCAAAAACCTACTGAGTTTAGAATTTTTTTGTATTACTCAGTAGAGAATTAATGTTATTTCATTTTTCCTACATGATATGGAGTAATAAATGAGTGATTCTACCAGACTTTGTGTGGAAAAAGAGAATCTACAAAACATGGCTGAAAAAAATCAGAGACAACACAAATACATGGAAAAATATTTCATGCTCATGGGTTGGAGAATCAATATAGCTAAAATGGTCATACTTCCAAAAGCAATTTATAGATGCAACACTATCTCTATCAATACCAATGTCATTTTCCACAAATTAGAAAAATCTAATCTGAAAGTTATTTGGAATTAAAAAAGAGCCCAAATCGCCAAAACAATCATAAGCAAAAAGGACAAAGCCAGAGGCATCACATTGCCTGACTTCAAACTATAATGTAAGGCTACGGTGATCAAAACAGAATGGTACTGGTACCAAAATAGACACAGATCAGTGGAACAGAATAGAGAGCTCAGAAAGAAACCTTCACACCTTCTAACCTTCAACAAAATCAACAAAAAAAAAGCAATGGGGTAAGAGTCCTAACTCAATAAATGGTGCTGGGATAACTGGGTAGCCATGTGCAGAAGAATGAAACTGAACTTTTACCTTTCACCATATATGTAAAATAACTCGACATGAATTAAAGATTTAAATGTAAGTCCTAAAACTATAAAAATCCTGGAAGATAACCTAGGAAATTCCACTTTGGACATAGGGCCTGACAAAGATATCATGATGAAGACACCAAAAGCATTTGCAACCAAAAACAAAAATTGACAAATGTGACCTCATTAAACTAAAGAGCTTCTCCACAGTAAAAGAAATTAGCAACACAGTAAACAGCCTATAGAACGGGAGAAATATCTGCAATCTATGCATCTGGCAAAGCTCTAATATCCAGAATCTACACTGAACTTAAACAACTCAACAAGCAAGAACAAAATTCCAATTAAAAAATAAGCAAAGAATGTGAACAGACACTTCTCAAAAGAAGACCTGCAAGTGGCCAACAAACATGAAAAAATGCTCTTTGGGAAGCCGCGGTGGGCAGATCATGAGGTCAGGAGTTTGAGACCAGCCTGACCAACATGGTGAAACTCCGTCTCTACTAAAAATACAAAAATTAGCCAGGCATGATGGTGCACACCTGTAACCTCTAATGGTGCATAGTCTAATGTTGAAACTATAAAATACCTTGGACTGGTACTTTCTAGTCTTTTCCAGCAGATGGCACTTCTCATCTTTCAAATATTTCAATAAGCCCAGAGGGTTTGCCCACAGTGAGTTTGTGCCCTGAGCTCCTTGGCACACAGCTTGGGATCCACAGCCAAGGGCTACAGAGAAGACAAAAGAGACGTTGACATCATGGTGGAAGAGGAATCCATAGAGTTCATTTTTGAGGATTGGGGCAGTTTCTCCCACCCCGCAAATCAAGATGCCCTGAGGGCAAAGAGCAGAGGGATACTCTCTGGTGGCCCAGCAGTTCTGCCCCCGGGGAGGATTCTCTTCTGCTGCAGTGAAAACCAACAGGACGCTGCTTCATCCCAAGGGGACCAAGAAGATAGGTCAGAGTCAGGAGCTGTCTGTTTCAGATCACACAGTGACTGCCTGCTTGATGGCTTCAGAACTCCTTCATGAGCTGGGAGACAGCCCCCGAGGTGAAAGGTGCAGGGGCAGGATGGGCTCGACGTCACAGCTTTCAAGATGACATGCAGTTTCTCCCGTGTGTTTCTGTGTGTCTTTGTGTGTGCCCGTGTATGTGCATGGCTGTGTCTGTATTTCTGCATGCATTTGTGTATGCGTGTCTGTTTGTGTGATTGTGTGTGCCTGTGTGGTGTGAGTGTGTGTGAGAGACTGTGCCTGCATGTCTCTGTGTGTGTGCATGTGTGTGTGTGTGTGAGAGAGATAACATGCATGTATGAATGTTGAATTGATTTTCTGGTTGACTTGCTGTGGAGGGAGACGGGGACTCCAGGGGGCTTCCTGCCCACCCCTCGTTCCCTGTAGCCAGTAGCACAAATGGCAAAATAAAAGGTAATTTCATTTCATGCAAAGGTAAAACTTTTGTGCTTCCAAAAGGACTCCATTTAGAAGGTTAAAAAAAAAAAAAAAACTTCCAGAACGGGAGAAAATAATTGAAAATCATATATCTGGTAATGGACTGTTATTCTGAATATATAAAGAACTCTTCCAACTCAATATTACAAAGGGAAATAACCCAATTTAAATATATGCAAGGAATTTGAATAGACATTTCTCCAAAGTGAGACAGGTATACTACTCGGTGGTCTCAAAAGAATAGAAAATTTTAGGCAGCAGTTTCAGGTGACTAGCAAAAGGAATCTGTTGAAATATCGGCAGTGGCTCTGGGCTGATAAGTTGCTGAAAAACAGCGTGTGGACCAAGCTGACTAAGAAGGAGTGGATCCAACATGGCCCTGGATTTGACCCTAGGTTTCACCTGGGACCTCATTACATGCGGATAAACATACTAAACACACACTAGCCAGCTCCCTAGCAGTTCTGAGAATACCCATATTTGTGGTAAAAATTCGAGGCACCAGAGTTCTGAGAAACCCTGTCCTTCTTCCAAGAATTTTCATGAATATTCCACCCCTTGTTTGAAGAAACCTAGAAAGGTGGCAGCCCCAAACCCCCTTGCACCTGCCTCTCTCTTGAGTTCCCCTGCACTCCCTTTATTTGAGTGTGTACTTTTCCTTTTACAATAAACCTCCGTCCTTCCTCTATTTTCCTACTGGTCTTTGAATTCACTTCCCCAAGCGCTGCCAAGAGCCCCGCACCGGCTGGGGTCGCGGTCCCACCGGCGTTTGGGGACCTCCCCTTGCCCACTGGCATCAGAAGAATGCATATGGCAGTGAGCCCAGGAAAAGGTGCTCAGTGTCCACAGCCCTCAGGGAAATGCCAACCGCACCCACAAGGCGACGCCTCACCCCGCTGGAATGGGTGACCCCAAACACTTTGAAGCTGGAGGGGGTGGGGACTGCGTTCCTTACAAGGCAGAGAGCAGGAGAGGGAGAGTTGGCGGAGTGTAGGGCTGTGCGTGTGTCATCCTCTTCCCATTTTCCTGGCAGAGGTTTCTCTTTGTTCTCTGGCCCTCCCTGCTTCCTTCTTCTCCCTTTCTCTGGTTCTCCCTCCCATCCTTCATTTCCAACCATCCCAAGGTTTTCTCCGCCCCACGACATCCATGCTCGGGGCCCCCAGCCCAGCGTAGAAACCAGGAGCCCTGGACCGCGAGCGGCGGGATCCGGGAAGCGACAACTGGACGCCCCTGCCGGACCCTGGACACTCAGGACCTAGTGCGTCCCGGCGCTCTCCTGTAGCAGCCCCAGTGCAAGGAGGATGGGGGTCCTCACGGGGCGCACACTGTCGGAGCCCCACACATTCGAGCCGGACGGTGAGGTCTACACACTGAGCCGGTGACAAAGTCCCCGCGAGGATGAAGGAGGAACCTCGTGCTCCTCACCCCACCAGGCCCCGCATTTCCTTGATCCTTCTGACACAGGAACCGCGGGTCCCTTGCCGCGACCAGCGAGTCATCCCAGGTCTTCGAAAGGCCGTTTTTTTCCGGACGCTGTGGACCCGGAGGCCCGGGGGTATCGGCCGGCAGCGGGGCACCCACTCCGGGGTCTCCACAGGGCAGGACCTGGGTCCGGAGCTCGGGCGAAGCGGATGCCCTGGGCGGAGCCCGCAGAAGCCAGAGCGGACGCGGAGGGATGGAAACTGAAACCCCCAGGAGCGAACTTTCCCCCAAAGTCATCTGTGGTTGAAATCAGCAATCGCCTATAACATCCCCCTTGGGACAACACCGTTTGGTAAATATCTAGAACCAGTGCCTCGTTACTGAGGCCTCTGCTCGGGTTCCGCGTCCCAGGACCCTCGGGGCCCACAACAGATCAGGCGAGCCCATCCGGTGACCCTCTCTGGGGCTCCGGCCCCACACTTTCTTACTTCTTCACCTCCGTATTTTCACCTGTTTCAGGATCCAAACCATGAAAAGACATGTGTGAAAGGCTCCCGCGCCCCTGCTTGTGTCTAATCTCATTGGTCACAGACCATAAGACATTATTGGATTCTTTGAATCTTTCCAGGTAGTCTTTATGCCATTTTAAACACATATGTATAGATATTCTTCATTCAGACTTGGATATTTTTTGCTCTTGACCCTGTCCTTCAGTTTCCCCTCCCGCTATAGTGGATGTTTCACCATCCTCTGCCCAAGCTGAGTCATCACAATCACAGACAAGTGTGTCGCCAGCATTGCCATCCGTGACATGAGACGCTTTAAAGGTGCATTAATTTGCACAGCAATTCTGTGTCTGGAAATCTATTCTACACAATTAAATTGAGATTTATGCAAGCAGAGTTTCTGCAGCGTTTCGTTTTTCTAAAAGTAACTGACTGGAGACCATCTGGATCTTCAGACACAGACACTGCTTACATTTGTTGTGATGCAGTCATTCTATGTAATGTGCAGAGATAAAAAGGAAAAGAATCTGTATGTGCAGGTATTGGAAGATCTTGAAAGTGTGTTATTTTGAGATAGAATCTGCGTTCAGCAGAGTGCCTATGGGCTTATATTTGTTTTAAAAACCAGCACTGATACATGTACACATCTCTACTGTTAGTAAAGAAAACAGTATTTCCATAACTTGTTGCCAGTCTGTTCGTCCGTTTTAGGAAAGATCAATACAGCTGAAAAGCCATGGTGGCAGGAACTGGTCATCACCCGCCAAGATTCTCCACTGCCTTACACATCGTCCCAGCTGAGGTTGCCGGAGGAACGGGATGTGGAATGCAGTCACGTTTCAGCGAAGAACCTGAAGTCAAACTGGACCAGGTGTCTTGTCTTGATCTCTGCCTCTTCACCCAACCCCCACCTGGTCAGGCAGTGACCCTGGAGGAGCTGGGACGATGCTTGGAGGGCAGTGAAGATGGGGCCAATTCTGGGAGCACAGTGAACATGGAGAGTCGGGACCCCACAGCAACTGGGGAGGAGCTCATGTGATGCTGGGAGCACTGGAAAGGCAGGGAGCCTAGGCACAGCACTCACTGCTCCTCCCATCTGGGACAGGATTGGGGTGGGTGATGAGAAAAGTTTCCTGAGTAGCACAATTCCCAAGCCTGGCAGAATGGCTCGCCCCGATTGCCACTATGCCCAGCCCATCCTACACTTCATATTCTGTCAACAGCAATTTTTAAAACACTGTATCCAGAACGTAGACAAAGATAACCAACCACATGGGGAGATAAGATAGCAACAACAAGAACCAGCTGAAATGTGCAACAGAGACAGAAAATACATGGAACCTCTAGATCAGTCCTCTGATAGAAATATAATGCAAGCCACAAGTGTGAGCCACACAGGGAATTTTAAATATTCTAGTGAACACATTGAAAAAATAAAAAGAAACAGGTGAAATATATTTTTACATTTTTAACTCAATATGTTTTAACTAAAATTTTTGAACCAAAATTATTATTTCAACATGTCATCAATGGAAAAATGAATAATGAGACATTTGACATTTTTACACTAAACCTTTGAAATTTGGTGTGCACCATATACTGACAGTATTTCTCAATTTAAACTAGTTGTATTGCAAGCTCTTAATAGCCTCATGTAGCTAGTAACTGCTGGGTTAGACTTTGCAGCTTTAGATTTTAGAATTATCTTGCCTGGCGCGGTGGCTCACCCCTGTAATCCCAGCGCCTTGGGAGGCCGAGGCGGGTGGATCACCTGAGGTCGGGAGTTCGAGACCATCCTGACCAACATGGTGAAACCCCTTCTCTACTAAAAATATGAAAATTAGCTGGATGTGGTGGTGCACGCCTATAGTCCCAGCTACTCAGGAGGCTGAGGCACAAGAATCAATTGAACCCAGGAAGTGGAGGTTGCAGTGAGCCGAGATCATGCCACTGTACTTCAGCCCTGGCCAGTGAGTGAGACTCTGTCTCAAAAAAAAAAAAAAAAAATTAGAATTATCAGGCGCGGACTTAAAAATAACTATGCTTACTATATTTCAATAGCTTTAAAAAAATGAAAAAAATCATTGAGCAAAAAATTTTCCTGGTTTTCTTGCTCTGTTGTTGCTATGGCACATGGGGCCTGCCAGTTAGAGCTTAACAGTCAGTTTTGCTGTTTCTAGGCAGAAAAATGCTCGCATCACAAGTAAATGTCTAGGCATCCCAGAAGGTTTCTCTGGTAATGTATATTTTCATTAGTCAATTCCACTCTTAAAGGTACAATTCTCCTGACTTTTGAACGTTTTCCTAGGGTGCCATCCTGTATGTTAAATCCAAAATTGATGCTTTCTTCTCAGAGGCAGTGTTACCATAATTCACACCATTTAGATATATTATAAAAAAGTGTTTAAATCTATTCAACATTGTTCATTAAGCTTCTGTCAGAATCATAAAAATATCTTGTCATGTCTGATTAATTCAACTGAGTTCAGTTTTGAAACAGTACTGCTGTTCTACAATGTGCTATTTATTGTTTAAGCCTAGAATTCATTAGTGTTTCCAATCACTGAAAGGGATGGAGTATTTTACTAAGATATCTATCATAAATTATAATAAATTTAAGACTGTGGGCCATTTTATGAAATCTATAAAATATAGAAATGATAGGAAGTAAAAATGAATTTAATATAGTTCTAGCCTTCATTTGGTCTAAAAGCCAATGTTCAGTGAAAACATTGTTGTTTTTCTCTTCTGCAAACCTGAACCAAGTAATGCTAGAAATGTGATTTTCTACAGAACTGACAGGTTGGTAAGATGATACATGACTGAAGTAATATCGTTCATCTGTTTAACATTTATAGCCTGGGAACATGCCTTATAATATGGCCAAATGCCTACATGTTTCAATATACTCCTAAAGATAAGAGACTTTAAGCTCCTATGTTCACAAAGGAGTATTGTCTGTAAATTATATCTCAGTAAGTTTAATATTTATGAAAGGTGGTAGGAGAGAAGACTAACAGTAGCTGAATAAGAGAAAAACAATAAGCTTGTCCAATCTACAAGTGCATCTATGAAAAGGTAGGTTAAAGTAGAAACCATTCTCCACCTCCTTGAGACTGACTAACAGCCTGGAATGGTACAAATCCACTGAATGAAGACAGGAAACAAGCTCAGGCTTCTGGCTCCCTCACCCAAATTACCCCAGAGAAACGATGAAAGGAAGAAGGAAACACTTGGCCAACAGACTACACAACAGCATCCCTGGTTGCAAGATAACAACGGAGTATTCTTTCTAAAATATGAAGGAAAAGAACTTGAGCCTAGAATTTTTTATCCAGTCAAATTCTCATTTAAATAGGAAGGTATCTTTTCTGTTGCAGCCATAACAAATTGCCACACACTTACCTGCTTAAATCAGTACATCTTTATTATCTCACAGTCCTCTAGGTTGCAAGTCTGAGATGGCTTGATTGGTTTCTCTGCTCCCAGTTCCTCAAGGTCAAGGTCAAGGTGTCCACCCACTGGGCTCTGATTGGGAGGTTCTGGAAAACATCTGCTTCCAAGTGCACTCAGGTTGCTGGCAGAATCCAGTCCTTGGACCTGTGGGACTGAGGTCCCAGCTTCCCTGCTGGCTGTCAGCTGCAGCCCTTCCCTAACTCCCAGAGGCCCCTCTCCAGTCTTGCTCATGGCCCCCACATCTCAGAGCCAGCAACAGTGCATGGAATCCTTCTAATGCTTAGAATCCCTCTGACATCAGACGCATCTTTCTCGGCTCCAGCCTGAGAAAATTCTCTGCTTTTTAGAGCTCATGTCATGGCACTGGGCCCACTCAGAAAATCCAGGAAAATCTCTCTATTTTAAGGTCAACTGATGAGTAGCTTTAATTATGACTTTGCAGAGCCTTGACTAGCGGTACCTATACTCTCAGTGCCTAGACTAGCGGTACCTAGACTCTCAGTACCTAGAGTAGTGGTGCCTAGACTAGGAGCAGCTGGTTTCTCTAGGCTCCTCACCCCTTATTCTCTCCATCCCCTTCTTCCTGGCCCCCTTTTCTTTCCCATTTGCATTCCCACTTTCATACTCCTTCCTTCCTTAAAATACTGGATTTTCCTGCGGCTGGTACGCTCCATGTTCAATGAAACAGGCTAAAACAGTGGTTAGTTGTCCTATCATCAGTGTTTTCTATAACATATCATTCTAGAAAAGGTACAGGAAACTTGAGGGGGCAGCTTCCAAATCCTGCCCACTGCAGTGTATTAGAAATATTCGAAATTATAGAAAACCTGAAGGATATTTGCCTCTTAAAGATCCAAGTTGGAAATAGTTTAGAGAAAGGTACCTCAATAGCAAGAGAAACACAGGAGATGCGACAAGAGAGCCGAGGAGGACGAGTGACCAAAGAATCTGTTCCAGATTACTGTTGTCTCACAACAAGGGGAAATGTGAAGTTAGGATCACAGAAACAAGGAAGTGTAGCTAAGAATAACCGAGAATTACAGCTAGGAAAATTATCAGGAAAATGGGGCTGGAGGTGGCACGCGAAAGGGATAGGAAAACATGCTGAGACTTCTAAAATTAGGAATAAAACAAAACCAATAATACCAATGTGTGAATACATATTGATACGAGTCATAGGTTAAGGGCAGCCACCCTGAGAAGAAAACTAGAATGTATAACTTTTAAACCAACAGAAAAAATCCCTCAGTATACAAAATGGAACACAGGTACGGAGGGGAAATGCCAGCATTAAAAAACACAATAAATACATGTGGACCAGGCACAATTGCTCACGCCTGTAATCCCTGCACTTTGGGAGGCCAAGGTGGGAGGATCACTTGAGCTCAGGAGTTCAAGACCAGCCTAGGCAATATAGGCAGACCCCATCTCTACAGACAAATACAGAAAATTAGCCCAGTGGGTGGTGCATGCTTGTAGTCCTGGCTACTCGGAGGCTGAGGCAGTAAGATGGCCTGAGCCCAGGAGTTAGAGGCTGCAGTGAGCTATGACCACACCACTGCACTCCAGCCTGGACAACAGAGAGAGCTGGTATCAAAAAAAAAATAAAAAATAAATGGCATAGCTAAATCCTAAACAGTAATAATTAACAATAAACGTGAATTACTAAACTCATCACATAAATCACTGAAACTCCCAGGTTGGATTTTAAAATATTGAATAATATACACTATTTCAAAAGGCAATGTTAAATGTAACGATTAAAAATAAAAGGTGCTGTATCTGCCAAGAAAGGCTACTTTGTTTTTCTGTATTTGTTTATTTTAGCGACTACAATACGCTTTATAGTCCTTGGAAAGGACTCAGGGTTTGGCTTTAAATCAGGCTGCACGCTTTTCATCAATCTCACATCTCTCTCCCCATGCCAGGCTGGCTCCAGCCTGCAATGCTGCATTACATTCCAGGGAGACATTCAGGAGCTTCCAGAAGCCTCTCCTCCTCCTGACCTCCCTGCAGTCCAAGAACCCCCATGACCCCTGCTTAGGGTCCAGCCTGGAACTCACCGACCCGGCCCACCCTGGACCATCCTGGCACCAGGAACAGAAGCTGGATGCAGACACCCAACTCTGTGCCAGCACCGGTGCCACTGGGGACCTGGAGCCCAGGGCGTGACACCCAGAGGAAACAGAGGGCCCCCACGTGAGTCACCTCGGCTCTCAAGGCTGTCACAGCTCCAGTGGCCCCGCCCCACCCACTTGCAACTCCAGGCCATGGGGCTGGAAATACTTGGATCCTGGCTCCTTCTCAGACCCTAACCCTTCTTTTCTCCTTCACTTTCCTCCTGGTCCCCTTATCTTTTCCCAATGCCATTCCTGCTTTCAGACTCATTCCTTCTTTGCTTAAATACAAGATTTTCGGCCAGGGTGTAGTGGCTCACAACTTTAATCCCAACACTTTCGGAGGCCAAGGCTGGCGGATCATGAGGTCAGGAGTTCGAGACCAGCATGGCCAACATAGTGAAACCCCGTCTCTACTAAAAATAAAAATAAAAAAAATTAGCCAGGCGTGGTGGTGGGTGTTTGTAATCCTAGCTACTGTGAAGGCTGAGGCAGGAGAATCACTTGAACCAGGGAGGTGGAGGTTGCAGTGAGCGAAGATTGCACCACTGCGTACCAGCCCGGGCAACAGTACAAGACTCCATCAAAAATAATAATAATAATAGTAATAATAATAATAATAAAGGCAAGATTTTCCTGGCCATGGTGCACCCTAGGCTCAATCAAACCATATGAAGACAGCAGTTTGCTGTTCATCATCACACTATGTTTTCTAGAAGTTTCTATCCTGATGAAGCACCCCAGACTGGTTGAAAACCAAAGTTACTCTTCCTTGGAAAACCTTTGTGGACACCCAGGTGGGCATACAAACTTCCAAGTTGTGGCCGGGAGCAGTGGCTCACACCTGTAGTCCCAGCACTTTGAGAGGCCGAGGCAGGTGGATCACCTGAGGCCAGGAGTTCGAGACCAGCCTGGCCAACATGGTGAGACCCTGTCTCTACTAAAATTGCAAAAATTAGCCGGGCACGGTGGCAGGCGCCTATAATCCCAGCTACTTGGGAGGCTGAGGCAGGAGAATCGCTTGAACCCAGGAGCCGGAGGTTGCACTGAGCTGAGATCGTCCCACTGAACTCCAGCTTGAGCAATAGAGCAAGACTTCATCTCAAAAAAAAAAAAAAAAAAAGTAGGGACATGGATGAAGCTGGAAACCATCATTCTCAGCAAACTATCCCAAGGACAAAAAACCAAACACCGCATGTTCTCACTCATAGATGGGAATTGAACAACGAGAACACTTGGACACAGGAAAGGGAACATCACACACAGGGGCCTGTTGCGGGGTTGGGGGAGGGGGAAGGGATAGTATTAGGAGATATACCTAATGTAAATGACGAGTTAATGGGTGCAGCACAGCAGCATGGCACATGTATACATATGTAACAAACCTGCATGTTGTGCACATGTACCCTAGAACTTAAAGTATAATAATAATAATTAAAAAACACCAACTAAAACACGAAAAATGGGCAAAAAAATTTACCAACCTTGATGCTACCACCTTCAGGCCCCTGGGGGTTACATCCTCCACTCCAGCTCCCCTCTGCACCTGTGCTTTTCCTCCCAGCCCCATTCACTCCCACAACTGTCTCATTCATTCACTGGTTCACTCAGCCTCCAGCCACACTTACATTATGTCAGGCTCACCAGGTGATGGAGAGAAAAATCAACCTCTGTGGGTCTGAAAAACATGCCTGAGTCCTGATGGTAGGTCTTGCTTTCATTTCCACCCCCTCACAGCACACTCAGGGCCATGAAGAGGCCACGGCCTGGGCTCAGAGCTCCAGCTCTCCTCAGGGTGGGCCTGGCAGTTGCTGACTTCAGGGAGGGCGGCAGGGCTCACAACTGAAATAGGAGACCTGCCCTGGGTCCTTAGCATGTGCAAGGATAGGGTTCCTTGTAGAATCTGCTCACTTCATCTGTGTGCATAGCATTTGTCATTTTCCACATGCGAACATCCATGCCCAGAAAGCTGAAGAACCTTGCACAGGAATATTCAGCCACCATATCAGCTGACTTCCATGTCTGAATGCATGATCTCTAAATCACAGCCATTACAGTCACTTTTGGGCCACTTCTATGCCCATCCTGGGCTGGTCTGTGTGTGGTGGCCAAATGCCTGCAGCAGGGGTGAGGCAGGAGGGCCTGGGTGTGCACAGAGGCCCCTTCTCCTCTCACCTGGCTGTCCTGCTCTAGGCTCTCCTGCTGGCCTCCTTCTGCCTTCCTCCTGTTCCCCCAGTCACTGGCCCAGGTCACCCAGCCTCAGGGGTGGTGCTGCCAGGGGTCTTCCCAGTGGCCTACTTCCCGGACTAACTTGGGTTCCTTGTCCCCAGCCCTATGCATGGGAGGCTCTTCTCACACACGGATGCCCAGACCCACCAAGCTATGCCCCTCCGAAGTCTGAGAACTGCTCACCCCCGTGTGTCTGTTGTCCTGCAGACCGCTCTCCATGTGGCCCCTCCTGGACAGTGGCTCTAGTGCATCAGGCAAGAACCTTCTAGGCTCCTGTGTCCCTGCTCAGTCACAGAGGTGGCTGCCCTCCCATGACCCTGTCCTGAAGCAGAGACAGGCCCTGGGCTTGGTCCAGGCCTCCTCCTCTTTCCCACAACCTCAGGACCCTCGGGATTGATGATCACCAGGTGCAGGTTCTCCCCACATGAAGACTCATTCAATGGGGAACGGGCTGAGTGGCTGGCGGTAGAGTGGGCTCAGGAGCTCTGCCCACTCCTCACCCCAGGCTAAGCCCTCCCTTGCAGCCAGAGGCCACTGGGCTCCCCACCTCCCTCTGGCTTCTGTCCATAGATCTAGATGGTTCCATGGTGACTGAGAGGAGGATGCACTCGGGTGCCCCCTTTGAGGATGGCTGCAGGGACCATCCAGGGACTGAGCCGAGGTGCGGATACAGCCATGGATTTCGGTGTGGTTGGACATAGATGGGTGTGCAGCAAAGTGAGCCCCACCCATGCGTAGACCCCCACCTTGGCTTCTGCTCTCCATGGAAACACAATTGATCACATGATGATTGATCACGGTAGGCCTCTAGGGCTTTCTTTTCTTTTTTTCCAAAAGTCATAAAGGGATATAGAATATACTCAAAGACCTCCTCATGCTTTTAGTGGAGAGGCAAAGAAGGTCCGCTCTGGACTGAGGAAGCGGGTGCGCCCTGGACGGAGAGGGGCGGGGACTCCGCGACGCAGGCGGAGGGAGGGGGTGTGTCGCTGGCGCAGGCGGTGACGGGGGGCACCGCCGCCACTGTATGCTCCTGTTAAGTTTCTCACCTTCCTGTGCATCAGTGTTTTTACATTGGGGTAATAATAAATGCGTGTTGAAAAATTAAACGAAGCGGTCATGGAAGGAACCGTGTCCTGCCCCGCGCGGAGCCCGGTGACGCCGCCACCAAGCCGCGGGGGCGGGGGGGAGGGGGAGGATTCTCCCGCCGGGCCTCTGTCAGGTGACGAGCCCCGGAGCGGGGCGGGGTGGAGCATGCCCAAACAAGGGCAGCCGTCGGACCACGCCCCTTGGATCCCAGCCTGGGGCGGGGCGGAACCGGGCTGGATAGGGCGGTGCGGTCCAATTCACTGGCCTGAATGGGAGGCTCCGGGCGATTCCTCCGCCCATATCCGCCTCGACCCCGACTCCCGTCCCCTGCGCCCCAGGTCCCCAATGGCAGCGGCCGCTTGCCCCGCGTTCCTTCTGTGCTTCCCGCTTCTGCTACTGCTGTCCGGCTGGTCCGGGTCAGAGCGGGCCGGTGAGTTCGGGGATGGAGCCTAATCGCGCGCTGGGGCCAAACTTGGGGGGCTGTGGACTGCAGCGGGTTTCAGAGGAAGGGAAGCTTCTAGAATGACCGGCGCGATCTCCCCGAGCATCGCTCCCCCCCCCCCCCCCGCCCCGGAGTTCCCCGCTGCAGCTCCTTTACGCTGGGGCCGCTTACTGCAGCTGCAGCTCGCCCAGCAGACCAGGAGGGTTTTTAAAGAGGGCGGAAAAGGAACAGCAGGAGGGTGGAGGGGCCAAAGTGCTGCAGAGGGCAAGGTGGAGCGGGAATCCCTGATGCAGCTCCACAGCCCTACTCGCCCTCGGGAAGGAGACACCAGAGCCCCCGGAACCCTAGCTGGGGTCAGGACAGGGGTGAAGCGGGGTTCCACAGGGATGCGATCACAAATTCCCCCACCAACCACAGAACTGCTCTGCTCTCACCGGCTCTCCACCACAACAACCCTCCAGCACCCCTAGGGCTCCGCCCTGGAACTTCCCCTGCAATTTGCTGCAGGCACTAACCTGCACCCAGGGGCTCACCAAACACTTCCCACCATTCACCGCTTCCTCACCACTCACTTCTGCTACTCAGGTCTCATCCTTTCACTCCCCATCTCAGCCCAGCCCTGTCACCCCACAGGCCTCCCTCACCTCCCCATCCATGAAGGGGTCCTTAGCACCTCCCCCCACCAACTAGCACCTTGTCCCCTTTTGCCTGAGGACACACCCCAGCAAACACACCCCAGCCTTTCCACAGAACTTAGTGCAGGGGAGATGGGAAAATCCCATTACCCTCAGGATGACCCTGGGAGCGCCCGTGAGTAGAGGTGCCCACTTCTGCCCTTGGGTCCCAGACCCGCCTGTTCTTCCTACTGGGGAGACAGGGTTATATAGAATAGTCACTACGTAGACAGGAGTCAGCAAACCCTTTCTAGAAAGGAAAGGCTGAAGGCACTTTGGTCCTTGCTGGCCATGAGTTCTCTGTCTGTGTGTCAAGTCCTGTCCCTTTGTAGAGCAACAGCAGGCAATGGCAACCTGCAAATAAAAGGGAGACCAGATGTGGACACTGTCCTAGGTTGCTGACCCGAGATGAGGGCACATGCTGTGTCCTGGCAATTGCTGCCCCATCCTCTAGGGTGTCATCTCCAAGTTGTGTAAATTGAAGAGTCACAGGTGTGTCTACCCCGCCTGTGGCTTCTGGGAGGTGCGGATGTGATGGATGTGAATGGAGGTTCCATGGTTCTGGGAGGTGTGGATGTGATGGATGTGAATGGAGGTTCCATGGTTCTGGGAGGTGTGGATGTGATGGATGTGAATGGAGGTTCCATGGTTCTGGGAGGTGTGGATGTGACGGATGTCAATGGAGGTTCCATGGTTCTGGGAGGTGTGGATGTGACGGATGTCAATGGAGGTTCCATGGTTCTGGGAGGTGTGGATGTGACGGGTGTGAATGGAGGTTCCTTGGTTCTGGGAGGTGTGGATGTGACGGATGTGAATGGAGGTTCCTTGGTTCTGGGAGGTGTGGATGTGACGGATGTGAATGGAGGTTCCTTGGTTCTGGGAGGTGTGGATGTGACGGATGTGAATGGAGGTTCCATGGATCTGGGAGGTGTGGATGTGACGGATGTGAATGGAGGTTCCTTGGTTCTGGGAGGTGTGGATGTGACGGATGTGAATGGAGGTTCCATGGTTCTGGGAGGTGTGGATGTGATGGATGTGAATGGAGGTTCCTTGGTTCTGGGAGGTGTGGATGTGATGGATGTGAATGGAGGTTCCATGGTTCTGGGAGGTGTGGATGTGATGGATGTGAATGGAGGTTCCGTGGTTCTGGGAGGTGTGGATGTGATGAATGTGAATGGAGGTTCCGTGGTTCTGGGAGGTGTGGATGTGAGGGATGTGAATGGAGGTTCCATGGTTCTGGGCCTACTACCCCCCTCCTTTGCTGCTGGGTGGCATCATCGGTCCCTCAGGGTGATCAGGGACCCTCCCTGAAGCCTCAGGTGTGAGCTAAGGGCCTATCTTCCTAATGACCTAAAGGGTGAGGAGCACACCCTGTGATGGGCAGCTCTGAGGCTGTGTCATCACTGCCCTCCCATAGCTGGAGGCCCATCTCCACAGGGGCCCAGGACCACAGCAGGAGCCACTTTTAAATGAGGGGATTTCGCTGCTGTGAGTCGCACAGCCATGCTTTTGAGCACTAGGGGACCCTGTTGTGATTCTGCGGTTGGCAATTGCCATGAAATCCACATAGCACCTTTTCCAACCACACATGCCTCTGGGATCTTAGGGAGTCCAGGGTCAAATAGCCGTATTGGTAGGTCCAGCGTCACCCCTCATCACAGAGTGTGTATGGCTGCATCCCAGCTACAAGAGCAGAGTTGAGTAGTGACAGGGGAGGTCATATGACCAGCACAACCTATAATAGTTACTACATTAACTACAAACACTATCCATTCCCGGTAGAAATCCAGGAAATGTGAAATTACCATCGAATGGGTCTATGAACCTAGCCCATCCCTCTAAGCTGGACCTGACACAGGTGTCCATCTGTTACTTTGCCCCAAATGCACCTCATGAGTAACAGGGGAGCAAGTTAATGCTTCAGATCTCTGGAAGGAGGTTGGATCACACACTGTGTCCACCAGGAGTGTCTGGGTATTTGCTGTTTCATGGTGTACAGTTCCCAGAGTGAATGCCCATCTGGCTCTCTGGGGGAGGCTGAAGGAGTCATTGCAGTTGCTGTGGTATTGAAGGGGCCCACCAGGGCCTCTGGGCTCTCCTTCTAGTAATGGACTCTGGGTCTGAAATGTGGCTCAGTTCTCAAAGCTGGGCAAAGGAGCTCAGTTATTTCCTGGGGTGACTCATTTCAGCCTCCAGGTCATCCATCCTTGTGTTTTGTCTTTGTTTGTTGTAGTTATTTAAATCTAGCAGCATCTGGGTTGAGTTTCCATCTCTTTTGGATCCTTGACCCCTTTGTTCTATGAGCCATGGGCACACCTTCGTATGACTGAGGTCCCCAGCTGGCATTGTGACTTCTCTAATTATTTCCATCTTTGCCCCCTCCTTCCTCCTGACAGTTAACGGCCTCCACTTGAGATCTCTTATTTCAGGATTTTCCATCCCCATTACTACTGGGAGCTCATTTCAGGAACAGCATTTCCTACCCTCAACCCCAGCCTTCAGCAACAGGCATTCTGAAGGGCTTCAGATAGACTGCTGCCTTCTCCCGGGGCCTTCTTTATATGCTGGGTAATCAGGAGTCCTCCAGGCTTCCCATGAGCACAGAGAGTGGACATTGTTCTGGATTTTCATACTGCTTTCATGGTGCTTCTCTGAGCCTTTTGGCTCTTTCCTCTACACCCTGACTTAGAAGTTCTGGATTTTCCACTTCTTGCCCTGTGAACCATCCGTTTACAAGGTTCCAGGAATGCATGCTCATAGCAGATGGGCGTCTTCACCGGGGCTTTGCCAACGTGTTAAATCATGTGCCCCATGACAATAATCACTTGTTTATCTAAACTGAATTCTGCCCTCACCCCACCCACTGTGCTGGAGCATCCCAGGGCAGCCCCCACACACTCTCCCACCTCCTGCAGGCCACGTGGGCTGCTGCTGAGGGTCCTTCCCATCCAGGCCTTTTCCTGCCACAGCAGGCCTGGCACCTCCACCACAAGGTCATGTGCTGACTGATGTTGGCACAGGGCAGGTGGGACATGTCTGGAGGGGACATGTGGTTTCCTGGCTTCAGGAACCTTCCCCTCCATGTACTCAAGCAAGGGAGACGCTCTAGTCTTTAATTAGTTGACATGACAGCCTTGGCTGGGGCACATCTTGCTCTGCCAGCCCAGCCCCTCAGAGGCCTTCACTTGCAGTCACCATAAGGGGGAGGAGGAGTCTCAGATTCTACTTTCCTCCACACCAACCCTCTCCTGTGTTTTTCTTCCACAGACACACACTGTCTTTGCTATGACTTCATCATCACTCCTAAGTCCAGACCTGAACCACAGTGGTGTGAAGTTCAAGGCCTGGTGGATGAAAGGCTTTTTCTTCACTGTGACTGTGTTAATCACAAGGCCAAAGCCTTTGCTTCTCTGGGGAAGAAAGTCAATGTCACAAAAACCTGGGAAGAACAAACTGAAATACTAAGAGATGTGGGGGATTTCTTCAAAGGAACATTCAAATGGAGAATTTAATACCCATCAGTAAGTTTAAAAGAGTCCAGGACAGCAGGGAGTAGACACAGTAGTAACTTAGAGGCATTTATTGGTTTCATGTAAAAACTAAATCAGAAGTTTGTGTCACTCAAGAGGTTGAGGAGCATGGGCCGGATGCAGCAGAGAGAGCAAGTCCGGGAGCCAGGAAAGGAAGCAGGGTGGGGCTCAGGATTTGTCAAGATCAGAGCTGATCTCTTTGCAATGGGGAAGAGCCCCTCATTCTGCAGGCCAGGATGTCTTGTGAGCATGAAGCCCACGGACACAGCAGAGGATCTTGGCAGTTCCTCTTCAATGGACAGAAGTTCCTCCTCTTTGACTCAAACAACAGAAAGTGGACAGTGCTTCATCCTGGAGCCAAGAAGATGAAAGAGAAGTGGGAGAAGAACAAGGAGGTGACCATGTTCTTCCATAACATTTCAATGGCTTGAAGACTTTTTGATATACTGGAAACAAATGCTGGATCCAACAAGTAAGTGAGAGGCGAAAAAAGGCAGCTCTCTTGAGTTCAGATCTTATCAGCCCGTTGTGTGAGTGTGTGTGAGTGTGTGTGTGTGTGCGTGTGCATGTTTGAGTGAGTGTGAACATGACCCCCTCATGGGGGGCTCCTCCTGGGGGTGCTGGCATGCCTATGCTCTCTCATCCTCCTCTCCCTTCTTCTTCCTGATTCCTCTTCCTCACTGCACTTGCTTCTGCTCCACCCACTGTGCATTTCTCACCAGCCTCGAATCTGTGGGTGTCATAGTGTTTCTAGACCTTTTTCGTTATTGTTCCTTCCTCCTAGAATCACTTTTCCTTTCCTCTCCCCTCGTCTGTTTCTGTATATCCATCAAAACCACCTAGAATGCCAGCCCCGAGACCCTCCCCTCCCTGGCCCTGGGGCATCATCTCCTCTTCCGCCACAGCAGGAGGGTGGGCTGTGCTGTCACCTTGCTTCCCTCAGCAGCTGTGTGAGCTCCCTGAGGACAGGGGACACCCCCTCTCCCTTCCTAACCCAGAAATTGTCACAGCAGCTTCCCCACAGCATTGTGGGACAAAAGCTCTTCCAGGATGAGTTGTGGGGGCAGGAGCTGAGGAGGCATCCCCTAAGATTTGGGGCCTGGACAAGGGTTGTCGCTCCTGTGTTTCCATTTCAGAACCACCCTCTCTGACCCCAGGCACAACCCAACCCACAGCCATGGCCAGCACCCTCAGTCCCTGGAGCCTCCTCATCATCCTCCTCTGCTTTATCCTCCCTGGCATCTGAGGAGAGTTCTTTAGAGTGACAGGTAATGTGGGCAATATTGGGAGGGGAGCAAGAAGCAGATGGGTGAGGTGGGAGGATGCAGAAGGTGAATTCCCAGAGTCCCACCCATCCCCATGCCTGGGACCTTCTCATCCTGCCATGAGACAGATGAATGAGACCTGATGTCACCTACTGGCAATGACCTGGGTAGCTCAGCCCTGAGTTCTGATGGATTCTCACTGTCAGAACCAGAGGGAAAGGGAGGGGCCCACACCAAGGCTCAAGGCCTGTTGAGCTTGAGAGGGTTTAACCAATTCAGGCCTGTTTCAGAGCAGGTTCCTATTTGGGAAGGGAAGTGGTGTGTGGCCTGCAGGCAGCAGGAACTCAGGCATGGGCAGTCTGCACAGTAGGAGAGGAGTAGCAGGGCCGCTTCACCAAGGATGTCAAGGGAAAGGGCATCCCTGGAGAAAGCTAAGAAGAGAGTGATCTGGGAGAATCCCAGGAGGAAGGGGCTGTGAGGGCCTTGGCCCACCCAGTTCCTAAGGCTGCATTCCCAGAGAAAGCAGCTCGGGTCCCAGCAGTTAAGGTGGATAGTGAAGAGTAGAGAGTGTCCAGGGTGAGATTTAGGAAAAGGCCAGGCCCCTTGGACCCATGGGAGTCCTTGCCGGGCTCTGGGGCAATGCCCCTGCCATTCTGCTTCCTGCACACTCCAGATCCTGAGCCAGCTGATGGCCCTGCCTGGAGCAGAGTGGACTCAGGCAGGGGAGCTGAGCTGCTGCTGGAGTTCCATGCTCACCACTGAACTTGGCCAGGAATGAATGGGGCGGGGCAGGGACAGTCCCATTCAGAGTTATGGGTGCAGCTACCAGGGTAAGGAGAGGCTGAGAGCAAAGGGGAAAGAAGGAGGTTTGTCTGCAAGCCCACCCAAGGCCAGGGAACATGGATCCAGAAACCTCTCTTTGGACAGGGCTCCCCCAGGTCCTCTAGACCCTTCTATGAGAGGGTGGAGCAGTCCCTGAGTGAGGGTACAGACCCCTCATTACTAGCCTCAGTTTTGAGCCCCCATGCACTGTAGCAGGGCCTGGGCTGGCTCTGTGGTGTGGTGAAGGAGGTTGGAGGCTGGGACAGGCTACAGAGCCAGGGGTAGGGTTGGAGGGAAAAACATGTTCCTTATTTGGGGGAGAGGCTCTGAAATGGGGAGGGCCTGGAAGGGATCACCCAGGAGAACAGACCCAGGTTTTTCTCAGCCACTTAAACCAACACTTCATCTTTTCTCAAGGTGGAAGATGATATCAAGAAGACTCTGTTAGCCTGGTCTGGTTCTTGCTCTCCCTTCAGGGAGGCCGCCTGTCTACTCACCACTGTGCCTTTCTGGAAAGCAGGAGTTCAAGCCTTAGCAAGCCCACAGGCCCCAGCAGATGATGAGGACATTGTAGACTGAACATTTCATGCCACTCATTACCTTTGCTCATGATCCCAGCAGCCATTTTTCTTAACACCTTCTGCCACTTTCTCTCAGTGCTAATGGATGGAATTCCTGCACAAGTTTTAACTGAACAAGAAATCCCAGCAAAAAGCATTTTCTTTCTACTTTTTTGGTTGTGGAAAAGCAGACACTTCTCTCAAGCATGACCTTATTCTTCCAAACAGTATCGCTTATTCTTCCAGTGCGTGCTGGACTTCAGACCTCAGGGATCCTTTCGATGCACTGACCAAGAATTGTATTAATTTTTTTTATTTTTATGGTTTTTTACAGTTTCTCATTCTGTCAACCATACTGGAGTGAAGTGGCATAGTCTTCACTCCCTGTAATCTCCAGCTCCTGAGCTCAAGTGATCCTCTAGACTCAGCCTCTAGAATAGCTGGGACTACAGGTGCATGCCACCATGCCCGGCACATTGTTTTATTTTTAGGTAGAGATTGGGTCTTCCTGTGTTGCTCAGGCTGGTCTTCAACTCCTGGCCTCAAGCAATCCTGCCACCTTGGCCTCCCAATGCTCTGGGATTACAGGCATGAACCACAGTGCCTGTTGTAGAGATTTTAAATTATTTAATATGGAAAAGTATTATATTCCTGATTATTTTATTTAGTAATTTATTAGCCTAGACTTATAGTTAAATAAAGATGTCTATTTTCAAAGAACCTTATTGACTTTGGAATTTTGGTTTATAACCCAGTAGAGAATTAATGGAATTTCATTATTCTGCCATGCTGTTTTTAGTAATACAACTAGGGATGCTGCTAGATATCTTTTGGAAACAGAGACTTTAAAGATCACTCTTAATTTATAAGCAGCCTGGCTGTCAGTCTATTTACAAGCAGCCTGACTATCAATCTTCACCACTGTCCTGATACCCTAGGGGGCTGGCAGATAGTCCTGCCTCTATCCCTGCTTCCAGAATGTGATGCTTTCTGGTTTGGCCCCAGCCCACTCCATGCTCGGCAGTGGCTTTTCTCATCATTCTTCAGCCCTGACCACATTCACTTCTAGTGGAAGAAATCCTCACCACAGATACATCTCTATTTGTAAAAGTTATTCTATTCCCCCCCAGATGAAAGATCAGGAGCAGACTACATAAAGAACTCCTAGAAATTAATAAAGTGCACCTAATTCTTGAGCAAATGCTCTGAGCATTTCAGAGATGCTGAAGAAACCTGTGAAAGCTTTCATAGCTCTGACAATCAAGAGAACAATGGTCTACCCCTGTACACCCATCCTACTGATAATTTTTTAAATCTGTCTCTACCAATTGGTGGACAGGAAATGGAATATCGGAGACTTCTTACACTGTAGGTAGGAGTCCAGATTGAATCACTACTTTGTTGTCTACTCAGGCAGTATCCAGGACAGTGGACGCTGTGCTCATCCCACTAACCAGCAATCCCAGAGTCAGTTCCGGGCTCCAAACATGTTCCAGAGAGCATGGAGATACTAGACTGCTGACCGTGCCGTTCTTTGCCATAGCAAAAAGTTAGCAATGAAATATTCTAGTACAGTGCAGGATGCTTTTCAATGTTGATGAAAGATTTCTCTTTTGCTCTACATCAGACTACAAAATCTGAACTAGCAAAAATGAACCAATCCAAATGCAGGATGAAAATGTTGAACTTTTCCAACATGTTAGTGAGGATTTCAGATTTACACACAATAAAAATAATCACATCAATTGAGATCACTTTCCATATTTCCAAAAATATACAGATCTACCACTGGGACAAATAGAACACCATAACATGTATATTTAGGAAAATAAGGGGGTAGGAAATGCCCACATATATCAGCTCCCTGGTGATTAAAGACATTCTTGGAACAATTGCTAAACCTGGAGTGACATCTGAGCATGAGGTGGTCGTAATGTCTGGAGTGAAATCTAATTTGGAATTTGCACAGTGGTTATCTGGAGATTGTCCTGGTTTGCAAGGAAACCATAGTAAAGTATGGGGCATGAGGTGGCATCACTAAGATGGGGCATCAGCGTGACAGCTCACTCTCAAGTAGTGCAGGCAGAGAAGTTCTCCGTAATGTGCTTGCAGCCACTCTGTTCATTCTGATTGTTTCATATTTCTTTTACTAGTTGAAGATAGAAATTGAAGAAAAACTTACTTTTCAGAAATTGATGTGAATACCTCCATAAATGGCAGCAGAGCTCTCGCTCCTCCTGCAAAGCCAGGGCCTCCAGGCAGTTCCTTCTCACCCCTCAGCCTCAGGCAGCTTCTCCTGCCCCCTCCTCCTCTGCAGGCAGCCCCCAGGCCCCTCTAGAGAATGAAGCAGCTCAGGCCCAGAGTCCCTTCATCACCTAAATATATGGCCTAATCCAGATGAGACTCAGATCTGTGAAGGGTTGGATTTCCATGGGCACAGGAGCTGAGGGAGGGTTCTCCTTCTGCCTGGGACTCACTTTACCACACAGCCATCAATGGTCGCCCAGGCCTGAGTCTGCAGCTGTACCTCCTCTCCATTTGGCTCATCCATGTGGTCACTTCATTTAACCACAACTGAGGAATCCCCAGCAGATCCTCGTGTCAGTCACCACGGAGGCATCTAGACCTGTGGGCAGAAATATGAGGGACATGAAGAGCCCAGTGGCCCCTGCCTGGTGGGGAGGGCTTAGCCTGGGGTGAGGACTGGGCAGAGCCCCTGAGTCCCACTCTTTCCACAGCCGCTCAGCTCTTTCCCTATTAAATGAAAAAAAGTAAGCACTGACCTCCCTCTCCACACGGTCTTCATGTGGGGATCACCTTCACCTGGTGGCCGTTAATCCCTAGGGCCCCGAAGCTTTGGGAAAGAGGAGGAGGCCTGGACCAAGCCCAGGGCCTGTCTCTGCTTCTGGACAGGGGCATGGGATGGCAGCTACCTCTGTGACTGTGCAGGGACACAGGAGCCTAGAAGGTTCTCGCCTGATGCACTAGAGCCTCTGTCCAGGAGAGGCCATGTGAAGGGTGGTCTGGAGGACAACAGACACACGGGGGTGGGCAGTTCTCAGACTTGGGAGGGGCAGAGCTTGGTGGGTCCCGGGATCTGTGTGTGAGAAGAGCCTCCCATGCATAGGGCTGGGAACAAGGAACCTGGGTTAGTCCTGGGAGGAGGCTAGTGGGAAGGCCCTGGCAGCCCCCACCCCGAGGCTGAGTGACCTGGGCCAGTGACTGGGGGAACAGGAAGAAGACAAAAGGCTGGCAGGAGAGTCCTGGGCAGCACAGCCAGGTGACAGGAGGAGGGGCATCTCTGCACACCTGGGCCCTCCTGCCTCACCCCTGCTGCAGGCATCTGGCCACCAGACTCAGGCCCACGGAAGCTGGGAATGGAAGCAGCCAGGTGACTGTAATGGCTGTGATCTAGCAATTATGCACCTCCTCCAACAACCACGGGGACCCAGGACACAGTTATCAGGAATCCAGAGTCCTTTTCAAACTCACAGAGGATGGTTTTTCTCTCCTTCATCCAGTGAACCTGACATGATTTAAGGGTGGCTGGAGGCTGAGCAAGCAAGTGAATGAAAGAAACAGTTGTGGGAGTGAATGGGGCTCAGAGGAAAACCCCAGGTGCAGGAGGGGAGCTGGAGTGGAGGTTGTAACCCCCAGAGGCCTGAAGGAGGCAGCAGGAAAATCCTAGCTGAAGAATAAGGCAAGACAAAGAAAGAAAAGGCATTCAAATAGGAAAAGAACAAGCCAAACCATCTCCCTTTGCCATGATGTGATTCCAAACATAGAAAACCCTAAAGACGGCCGGGCATGGTGGCTCACACCTGTAATCTCAGCGCTTTGGGAGGCCAAAGTGGGTGGATCACGAGGTCAGGAGTTTGAGACCAGACTGGCCAATATAGTGAAACCCCATCTCTACTAAAAATACAAATAAATTAGTGGGGCGTGGTGGCAGGCAACTGTAATTCCAGCTACTTGGGAGACTGAGACAGGAGAATTGCTTGAACCCAGGAGGCGGAGGTTTGGAGTGAGCCGAGATCGCACCACTGCACTCCAGCCCGGGCAACAGTGCAAGACTCCATCTCAAAAAAAAAAAAAAAAAAAAGAAAACCGGAAAGACTGTCAAAAGGCTCCTGGAACTGATGCATGAATTCAGTCAAGTTTCAGGATACCAAATCAATGTACACAATCAACAACATTATGTACCAACAACATTCTAGCTGAGAATGAAAGCAAGAACACGATCTTATTTATAACAGCCACAAGGAAAGTGCAGTACCTAGTAGTTCATCTACCCGAAGAGATGAAAGATCTTTACAAGAGAACTATAAAACACTGCTGAAAAAAATCAGAGGCAACACAATAAATGGAAAAAATATTTCATGCTCTTCGGTTGGAAGAATCAATAGAGCTAAAATGGACACACTTCCCAAAACAATTTACAGATGCAAAGCTATCTCTATCAAAATACCAATATTATTTTTCACAGAATTAGAAAAATCTATTCTAAAATTTATTTAGAGCTATAAAAGAAAGAAAAAGAGAAAGAAAGCTCGAACTGTCAAAATCCTAAGCAAAAAGGACAAAGCTAGAAGCATCACATTGTCAGACTTCAAACTATACTATAAGGCTACAGTGACCAACACAGACCAACACTGGTACAAAAATAAACAGTTAGATGAGTGGAACAAAATAGAGAGCCCAGAAATAAACCTGCACACCTACAGCCATCTAATCTTCAACAGAAATGAGTAATGGGGGAAAAACTCCCTATTTGACAAATAGTGCTGGGATATCTGGCCAGCCATATGTGGAATAATGAAACTGAACCCCTACCTCTTCCCATATATGTAAAATAACTAGATATGGATGAAAGATTTGAATGTAAGTACCAAAACTGTAATAATCCTGGAATGTAACCTAAGAAATACCAATCAGTACATAGGGCCTGGCAAAGATTTCATGAATAAGACACTAAAAACAATTGCAACAAAACAAAAAAATTGACAAATGGGGCCTCATTAAACTAAAGAGCTTCTGCTCAGAAAAAGAAACTAGCAACACAGTAAACAGACAGCCTGTAGAATGGGGAAGACTATTTGCAAACTATGCATCTGACAAAGGTCCAATATCCAGAATCTACAAGAAACTTAATTCAACAAGCAATAACAAAAAACACAATTAAAAAATGGGCAAAGACATGAACAGACACTTTTCAAAAGAAGACATACAAGTATCCAACAAATATGAAAAAGTGCTCAATATCATTAATCATCAGATAAGTGCAAATCAAAACTGCAATGTTACCATCTCTTACCAGTCACAAAGTCAGAGATGGTGGTGAGGCTGCAGAGAAAAAGAAACAGACATTGTTGGTGGGAAAGCAAACTTGTTCAGCCGCTATGGAAAGCAGTTTGGAGATTTCTCCAAGAACTTAAAATAGAATTACCTTTCAATCCCGCAATCCCACTACTCGGGATATATCCACAGGAAAAGAATTCATTTTATCCAAAAGACACCTGCATCAATATGTTCATTACAGTGCTATTCTCACCAGCAAGGACAGAGAATCAATCTAAGTGCCCAACAACAGTGAATTGAATGAAAAAAAAATGTGGTACATAGACACTATGGAAAACTATGCAGCCATGAAACACAAGAAAATCATGTCGTTTTCAGCAACATGGATGGAACTAGAGGCTATTATCCTAAGCAACCTAATGCAAGAACAGAAAACCACATACTGCATGTTCCCATTGGAAACTAACAGCTAAACATTGAATTCACATGAACCACGGACACTGGAGATCACTAGATGGGAGAGAGGAGGGGCACCTGGGCTAAAAAAATACCTGTTAGGTGCCATGTTTACTGTTTGGGCAATGGGATCATTGGGGCACCAAACCTCAGCCTCCCAAAATCTACCCATGCAACAAACCTGTATATGTACCCTTTAATCAATTATATAGGTTGAAATTAAAGTGAATAAATAAAATAAAATGACATGAGGCCAAAAAAAAATGGGGTTAACTGACCAGAGTGAGAGATCTCTGCACTATGAACCCAAACCCAGCTTAAAAAAAAACTCTAGTGATTTAAAATAATCATAAGTTCTATGATGCTGATTGTATAAAAATTATACATGAAAGTGCCAAAACCCTAAAATTAAACACTGTATAATGGAATTACAGATGATTTCCATCTTCTTCTTTATACCCTTACTACTTTTTCCATTTTCAAGTGACATTTTTTGTTTATCCTCGGGAAATCCTTGCTGTCAGCCTTCTCCTTCTGCATCCACCTCCTCCTTTTCCACTGTCTACCTCAGCCCTTCCTCTGGCCTAGGACTGTGGCTTCCTTGGCACTGAAAGCACAAGAGCTGCATTCAGCCTCGGGAGAGAGAATGACGCAGGGCAGGTTGTGGAGGTGGTCCTGGCATTGCAGAGGAACCTAACAGCTCTGGTCCTCTATTGCAGACGGCTACGTTTCTCCACCAGGTTAGCTACAACCAAGCCAACCTTGCCCCCTTCCTCATTGGTTTGTTTTTTTTTTTCCTAATTCTTCCCTTCGTACTTAAACTTTATATTCTTCCTCCTAACATTTCTTTCTACTTCTTGTCTGCACAATATATGCTGATTTATTATGCCCAGAAAACACTGGACTCACCATGTCCGTGACAGCTGCAAAGCCACAGTCTCCACTTCCTGAATGGGCACGCTGGGCTTGGAGCCATTCAAAAGCCCCAGCCCCAGAGAACTCTATTTGGCCTGTCTGGGACTCACTGGAAAAGCTCCATTCATTGGGTTTGTCCTCCTTTGACCTGCTGAGGTCTCTTTCTAGGGGAAAAGCCAGATCTTCAGAGCATTGGCTAAAAGCAATCGTTCCAACTGTACAACCTCACTGTTTGCATGTGGGGCAAACAAGAGGCTAGTGGGGGAAATTGAGAGAAAGATTTGGGGAATGAGATGTGCATAGGGGCTGGCATGTGCCCAGGAAGCACCTGAGAAGGCCACATCTCTGACCTTTGGCTGACCTGGAGGTTTTGTGCAGGCAGGAAGTGGAGCTGCAGTGGTGACATCAGCTGCCCGCCTGAGTGTGGCAGGGGCAGGAGTGCACCACGCACACAAAGCCCTCCGCACTGGGGAGAGACTCGCCGGCTCAAGGCATTGATGCAAACCTCTATCCAACCTCACCTAACTGAGCAGAGACTTCAGGGTCCCCCTGTGACAGGGAATACAGATGTTATAAGATCCATCATCCAGGAAAGTCACTAAACAAGCAGCAGCAACACACCTTAAAGAGAGGAGACATCTGATTCCCAGAGCTGCCACACTGTATTCTTGTAAACATTCAGTTTCATCTCAAAAAATGCAAGACGTGCAAAGAATTAGGGAAGGATCCCCAGACACAAACAAGGAAACAGCCCCTGGAACTGTCCCCAAGGAAGCCCAGCCACTGGCCTTAGTGAGTTACTCACTGTCACTCCGAGGCAATGGCTGTCAAGGGGAGACTGTGTGGAGGAGGCTGTTCAGCTTCCTCATTTCCATGGAGACAGGACTCAGCAGAGGTGGTGCTAGAAACTGAATGTCTATGTGCCCCTAAACATAGTGCCTAATGTGTACTAGGAGAGGGAGGCTTTGATAGGTTATTAGGTATGAGAGAAAAGTCCTCAAGAATGGGACTGGATGGCCAGGTGTGGTGGCTTATGCCTGCAATCCCAGCACTTTGGGAGGCTGAGGCAGGCGGACCACTTGTGATCAGGAGTTCGAGACCAGGTTTGCCAACATAGTGAAACCACATTTCTGCTAAAAATACAAAAATTAGTGATGCATGGTGGCAGGCACCTGTAATCCCAGCTACTTGGGAGGCCGAGGCAGGAGAATCGCTTGAACCTGGGAGATGAAGGGTGAAGTGAGCCAAGATTCTGCCATTGTACTCCAGCCTGGACAACAAGAGTGAAACTTTGTCATGAAAAGGAGGAAGGAAGGAAGGAAGGAAGGAAGGAAAGAAGGAGAGAAAGAAGGGAGAAAGGAAGGAAGAGAAAGAAAACATGGAAGTAAATCTTCATGACTTTGAGTTTGGCTAAGGCTGCTTAAATAGTGTATGCCAAGGCACTATTGACAATAGAAAAATAGTTTAATTTGACTTATTCCAAAGGTAAAACTTCTGTGCTTCAAAAAGAATGCCATTTAGAAAGTGAAAAGACAACTTACAGCATGGAGAAAATATGTGCAAACTATATAGCTGGTAAAGGACTAGTTATCCTGAATATATAAAGCACTCTTACAACTCAATATTGTAAAGAGAAATAATGCAATATAAATATGTGGAAAGGTTTTGAATGAACTTGTCTCCGGAGAAGTACACATTGGTCACTAAGCCCACCAAAAGAGGCTCAACATCAACAGCTATTAGGGAAATGCAAATCACACCCACAAGGAGATGCCACCTCACACCTAGTAGGATGGCTGTCATCATAATCACAGTGAGGACATGGAAAGACTGGATCCTTCACCCCTGCCAGAGGCAGGGCACAGAGAGATGGAGTCGGAGTGGAGTGTGGATGAGAGTGTGGCATGAGGGGCTGTGATGGTGAATATTAGGTGTCCAGTGCATTGGATTGGGGGATTCCTAGATGGCTGGTAATGTACTCTTTCTGGGTGTGCCAGAGGAGACTGACATTTGAGTCGCGGACTGGGAGAGGAAGACTCCCATCAGTGTGGGTGGGCCTCATACCATGGGCTGCCAGCCGGGCTAGAAGAGAGCAGGCAGGAAAGGGTGGGGTGACTCCGTGGGCGGAGCTCTCTGGCTTCTCTCTGCCTCCCCTGCGGATTCTTGCTTCCTTCCTCCTTGGACGTCAGACCCCAGGTTTTTGGCCTTTGGCCTCCGGGACTTGCACCAGCAGTTTCCGACTTCTGGGGGCTCTGAGGGCTTTGTCAGGGGGCTGAACAAAACCCAGGTCCTGTGGGTTTCCTCGATTTTGAGGCTTTCTGACTTTGGCCTCTACTGGCTTGTCTCCTCCCCAGCTTGCAGACGGTCTACCATTGGACTTCGCTTTGAAATCGCGTGCGCCAATTCTCCCTAATAAACTCCCTTTCATATATATATATACCTATATCCTATTGGTGCAGTCCCTCTGGAGAACCCTGACTAACTCGGGGGTGAGAGGGGTTGTCCCTGTGTCACCCTCTCCCCATTTTCGGGGCGGGGGTTTCTCCTCGTCCTCCTGCCACCTGCTTCTCCTTCCCCTTCTCCTGTCCTCTCTCCGTACCTACTTTTCCACACGTCTCGGGCTTTACTCAGCCTCAGTACGTCCATCCTGGAAGGGGCCCCAGCCCAGCGGAGTAACTAGGAGCCCTGGACCGCAGGCGACGGAGTCGGGAAGTGAACGACGAGAAGTCCCTGGCTCGACCCGTGGACCCAAAGTGCTGGGGGAAGTTCAAGGGCAGGGAGCCCTGGGGGTGCGCGAGGGTTTCTGTGGTGGAGAGCTGGCGAGAACAGAGCATCCGTGTTTGGGATTTCTTTGCTTGTTTCTGCGACATCCCCTCCCTCACCTCTGGTCACCCCTGTGTCCTGGTAGCTCAGGCTCCTTCTGCCCCAGGGCGCAGTGGAGGCGCCAGCCTCAACATAGAGTCCCGCCGTGTCCTCTGGCCCCCTCCAATCCTCTCGTCCCTCCCATCCTCCTGCTGTTATAGGAGATAAGAAAGAAATCATTTAGGTAGATAGGGTAAAAAGAGTCCACGGCAAAAAATTTTCCTTCTAACAAAAAGCAGCTCAGAAATTGCTCCCTTTCTAACCCCAAGCAGTTCAAAGAAATCACTTCTCTTCTAACAAAGAGCAGCCTAGAAGATCAATAAAACACAGGTAAGCAACTCGGGCACACAACTTCCCCTGCGCAGGCGCCGCTCACCAGCAGCCTCAAAGCAAGCAGGACCGGGATCCGCACGGAAGCCGCACTTTTGGAGCCCCGAGTACCCCAGCTGTAAGGTCACGTCTCGGCAGGAGCTGGATGAAAGTCCTCCCCGCCCCCCGCACCAGGCTGTAGGAGGAAACCATCAGCCGCTTCTGATTTCCCCTCACCTCAAGAGCGGAGATAATAACTGTCCCCTGCCGCGATGGGGTGGAGTTCTCACGCGTCTTTCAAAGGCGGTTCCGCCCGCGGGTCCCGCTAGGCGCCCGGTGCCTGCTGGTGGGACTTCGGCGGCTGCCGGGCGCTCCCTGCGGGGCATCAGGCAATCGGGACGGGGCCGGAGCTCGGGAGCAGACGGCGCCACGGGAGCGCGCGGAACCCTGAAGGATGCTGCTGGGCGGAACTGTAACCCCTCGGAATGAACTTTGAGGAAAGGCTTTAGCGGTTGAAATCCACAAAAGCCTTTAATATGTTCCCTGAGGCGCGCAAGAGACAAAAATGACTTTAGAGCGACTCCGACCCGATTTCACCACCCACAGACACACAAAAACGAACCACACAGAAAAGTACAAAACCCAATCCGTGCTCTTTGTGAAACACTCATTTAAGACATCAAAGAAGCAGCGTTCAGATGGGAGAAAAGATTTGCAAAACAATGAAGTGAAACGATCTCCTGGGAAGGATGGGAAGCAGGAGACAGGAGGAGTGAAACGTCAGCACTTTTCTCCGCGCTTCGGCTCCACCCGGGTGACCAAAGCCCCAGACGGCTCAGCGGGAGGCTCCGAAGTTTCCCCTGCGCGGCGAACACCGGCGTCCTCGGCATTCCGTCGCCATGTCCCGGTCCCAAAGGCGCTGCCTGAGGGCCCCACGTTGACTCATTGCATCCTGGCTCTGCTTCTGCTGCAGGACTGTCCCTGGACGGCGCGGGCCGGTGAGTTCCAGGAATGGGTCGGAGAAAGAGGAGAGGGCGTCGCGGAGGACGGATCTTTCTGACTGCGCCGCGCCCTTCTCAATTCCCCATGCAGGGCTCCTTCTGCCCCTGTCGCGTCCCTGGGGCTGCTTCTCCCGGCCCGAGAAAACACAGTGGCGGAAACGAGGCCAGAAACTAAGGGCAGTGAAACAGCTCGTTGTCTGGAACAAATGCTTGGTCTCGCGGCCAAGGAAATCAAGGACGGGGACGCAAATCCACGGAGTGAGATTGGAGCAAGAGTTTTATGGACGAAAGGAAAGAACAGTTCTCTGTCAGAGAGAGGTGTCCCGAACGGGTTGCCAGGTTGTAGTAAAAAATGTCAGGGTTTTTATAAATGGGCCAGTGAGGAGGGGGTGTCTTATCTCCATAGGGCCCGAAGAACCGGTTAGGACCAGGTGTGCTATCTGCATAGGCCAGAGTCTCTAGCAGCCCACACCCCATTCTTTGATCATACAGTCAGGCTCTTGGTTTGTGTTGCTCTCCGCTACTTACCTGCCTGTGACAGAAGGGGATGAAGTGTCTGTGCCTGTTCCCAGGCACCTTCTTGCAGCTGCAGGCATCCCCACCCCATGCGCTCTTCCGGCTTCCCTATCTCAGTGTGCCTAAAGAAATGGACAGGGGCCAGGCGCAGTGGTTCATGTCTGAAATCCTAGCCCTTTAGGAGGCTGAGGCCAGTGAATCACCTGAGGTCAGGATTTCGATATCAGCCTGGCCAACATGGTGAAACCCCGTCTCTACTAAAAATACAAAAATTAGCTGGGCATGGTGGCGGGCGCCTATAATCCCAGTTACTTGGGAGGCTGAGGCAGGAGAATCGCTTGAACCCGGGAGGCAGAGGCTGCGGTGAGCCGAGATGGCGCGATTGCACTCCAGCCTGGGCGACAATAGCGAAACTCCGTCTCAAAAAAAAGAAAAAAAAAAAAAAAAAAAAAAAAGGACAGGAATGTGCTCATTGAGGCCCCGTTTCCATCTTCTGTATGTGAAGTTCAGTCATTATCCAGGAAGCTCCCCCTTCTGTGCCTGTTATGTGCTCCTTCTGTGAGCTGCTTATCTGTGTTTTACAGCCTGATCTTCTAGGATGCTCTTTGTTAGAAGACAAGTGATTTCTTTGAACTGCTTCAGGTTAGAAAGGGAGCAATTTCTGAGGTGCTTTTTGTTCGGAGGAAAGTTTTTTGACGGGGACTCTCTTTACCCTATCTACATAAATGATTTCTTTCTATCTTCTATAACAGCAGGAGGATGGGAGGGACGAGAGGATTGGAGGGGGCCAGAGGACATGGCAGGACTCTATGTTGAGACTGGAACCTCCACTGCGCCCTGGGGCTGAAGGAGCCTGAGCTACCAGGACACAGGCATGACCAGAGGTAAGGGAGGGGATGTCGCAGAAACAGGAGCACACACATCCCAGACAAACACAGATGCTCTCTTCCCACTGGCTCTCCACCACACAAACCCTCCCGCACCCCAGGGCTCCCTGCCCTTAAACTTCGCCCTGCACCTTGCTGCACTCCCCTGCAACCAGGGGCCCAGCAGACATTTCCCTCCCAATCCCCTCACCACCCACTGCCGCCAAACAGGTCACATCCTTTTACCTTCAATCTCAGCCCAGCAATGTCACCCCACAGGGCTCCTCCTAGTCATGCTGGCGTGCCTGTGCTCTCCCGTCCTCCTCTCCCTTCTCCCTCCTGACTCTTCTTCCTCACTGCACTTGCTTCTGCTCCACTCACTGTGGATTTCTCACCAGACCCGAAACTGTGGGTGTCATTGTGTTTTTCAGAACTTTCTCCTTAGTGTTCCCTCTTTTGAGAATTACTTTTCCTTTCCTACCTCTGTTCTGTTTCTAGAAATCATCAAAGCCACCTCCAATGCCAATGACCAAACTTTTCAAAGACTCAGCTTTCGGTTTTGTTGAGTTCTCCAATGTTTTTCATGTTTTTCTCTTCTCTACTTCATTTATTTACACTCTAATTTCTATTCTTTGTTTGTTTATTTTGAGTAGATGGCTTCTTTTTTGAGTTTCTTCAAGTGAAATATTAGGTTCTCAGTTTGAGATTACTCCTTTGTTTCTTTTCTCTTTCTCAATATATTCACACTGACAGCAATGCATTTCCCTCTAAGGACTGCTTTAGCTACTTCTCATAAGTTATAATATGCCGTGTTTTTGTTTTAATTTATCTTATTTTCTGATTTTTTGTGATTTTCTTTTTAATCATTTAGTTTTAAAAGAGTGTTTCAGAAAAAAATTTTGTCTTAAACACCATATTGCTTGATATTATTAATTTCAGGCTGGGCATTGTGGTTCACACCTGTAATCCCAGTACTTTGAGAAGCCGAGATCAGAGGATTGTTTGAGCCCAGGAGCAAGACCAGCTTGAGCAACAAATCAAGACCCTGTCTCTAGAAACACAGACAAAAAATCGTTAATAGCAATTTCAACTGTCTTTCTTTACTATTGGTGTGCTTTATATTTTTTATACTTTTACTTTCAACTGACTTGTATCTTGGATCTACATTGTATCTTTAGATCATTTATAAAATGCATTCTGTCAACCTCTGCTTTTGCTTTTGAGTATCTAACAGTTTGAGAGGCAATGGAAGTACTGCTAAGGCAGAATTTACACCTGTCACCTTGCTCTTACTTTTCCATATGTATTTATTGTATTTTTTAGTAGAGACAGAGTTTCTCCATGTTGGTCAGGTTGGTCTTAAACTCCCAACTTCAGGGGATTTGCCTGCCTCGGCCTCCCAAAGTGCTGGGTTTACAGGCATGAGCCACTACACCTGGCCCCTTAATTATTTTTAAAATGTTACTTTCTTAGCAGTTTTCCTGTGGAATAGCAATTAATATCTTAATTTATCACAACCTAGATTGGATAAAAAGCAACTTTTTATCTTATTTTATGTTATTTTATTTTTGAAACAGGGTCTCACTCTTTGACCCATGTTGGCATGCAGTGGTATGATCATAGCTCACTGTAGCCTTGACCTCCTGGGCTGATCCAGGCTGGCATGCAGTGGTATAATCATAGCTCACTGTAGCCTTGACCTCCTGGGCTGACCCAGGCTGGCATGCAGTGGCATGATCATAGCTCTCTGTAGCCTTGACCTCCTGGGCTCAAGCAATATTTCTTACTTGGCCTCCCAAAGTACTGAGAGGAAAGATGTGTGCCTCATGCTTAATTCCATTTTAATAGGATGAAAAATCTCTTCTCCAATATTGCTCTGCTCCTTCCTGCATTTTGTGCTGTAAAAATGATAAATATAAAAAGTATATGGTATGGGTCCTGGGCAGAATCATCCTACCCCCACCCCCACCTCCCTGACAAGATGCAGGTCCGAGTCCCTGGAACCTCCGCATTGGGTTACACGGAAAGGAGAATGAAGGCTGCAGAGGGAGCTGAGGTTGCTCATCATCTGTCCTGGAGATGGGGTAGTTCTCTGGATTTCCCAGGGGTCCATTGTAACCACAGGATCTTTATACCGGAAGATGGGGACAGAAGAGGGAGAACAAGACAGAGGGCACCCTGAGGATCCAGCCTGGTGGAGCTCCATTTGTAGGTGGCGAAATGGGTCCTGTGCCATGGATGTGGGCAGCTGGAGAAGCTGGAAAAGATGAGGAGAAGACAGGTTCTCTCCAAGAGCCTCCCAAAGAAACACAGCTCTGACAGCGCAGTGATGTTAGCCTCGAAAGACCATTCAGACTTCTGAGCTCCAGAACCATAGGAGAATTTAAGAGAATCAATGTGTGTTTTTGTTTTGTTTTGTTTTGTTTTGTTTTGTTTTTGAGTTAGAGTCTCGCTCTGTCACCAGGCTGTAGTGCAGTGGCATGATCTTGGCTCAGTGCAACCCCATCTCCCGGGTTCAAATGATTCTCCTGCCTCGGCCTCCTGAGTAGCTGGGACTACAGCCACATGCCATCACGCCTGGCTAGTTTTTGTATTATTAGTAGGACGGGGTTTCGTGATGTTGGCCTCGATCTCTTGACATCATGATCTGCCCAACTCAGCCTCCCAAAGTGGTGGGATTACAGGCGTGAGCCACTGTGCCTGGATGAATGTATGTTGTTTTAAGACACTAAATTTGTAGTAATTTGTAACAACAGCTATTGAAAACTAACACAGTCTGATTTACTGGTCCTTGCTTTAGGAAGAAAAAATTCAGGTGAAGAAGGTCCAGGATTGCTCAGGCAGGTGGAAATACTGCATTTTGAAAAAGATACTTTTACATTTAAAAATGGTTAAGATGGAAACTTTCAAGTTACATGTATTATACCACAATTTAATTTGTGTGTGTGAGCTTGTGTGTGACAGAGTCTTGCTCTGTCGCCAGTCTGGAGTGCAGTGGCACGATCATAGTTCACTGAAACCTCAATCCCCTGGGCTCAAGGCTTCCTCCCCACTCAAAGTGGGAGAGTACGGGGCAGGGTAGTCTGAGCCTCCTGCTGGTCATCCTACAGTTGCTGTTTCTTACGCCCTGGCAGAAGGCTCAGTAGTATTCACACTCCTGACTTTACCATCCCCTGCAGTAGATTGGTCCGGAGGCCGAGTGGGTCTTGGCTGTGAGTGCAGCCGGGGTGAGTCATTCTGCCAGGCTTGGAAACTGTGATATTCAGGAAAGTTTTCTCATTACCCACCCCAATCCTGTCCCAGATGAGAGGAGCAGTGAGTGCTGCAGCCAGGCTCCCTGCCTTCCCAGTGCTCCCAGCATCACACCAGCTCCTCCCTCGACGCTGTGGGGTCTGGGCTCTCTGTGTTCACCATGCTCTCACCATTGGCTCCCCATCATCACTGCCCTCCCAGCATCATCCCAGCCCCTCCAGGGTCACTGCCTGACCAGGTGGGGGTTGGGTGAAGAGGCAGAGGTTGGGGCAAGACCCCTGGTCCAGTTTGACTTTAGGCTCCTCTCTGAAACGTGACTGCATTCCACATCCTGTTCCTCCAGCAACCTCAGTTGAGATGATGTGTAGGGCAGTGTAGAATCAGGGCCGGTGATGACCAATTCCTGCCACCATGGCTTTTTAACTATTTTTCCTAAAACGGATAAACAGACTGGCAATAAGTTATGGAAACACTGTTTTCCTTACTAATAGTACAGATGTGTGTACGTATCAATGCTGGTTTTTATAACAAAGATAAGCCCATAGGCACTCTGCTGCACGCAGATTCTATCTCAAAATAACACACTTTGAAGATCTTCTAAGACCCTCACATACAGATTCTTTTCCTTTTTATCTCTGCACGATATTGCATAGAATGACTGCATCACAACAAATGTAACCAGTGTCTGTGTGTCCATCTTCCCAGCAGCTCCTGCGCAGATGCCACTGAAGAGAGGTGCCGGAGAAGGGCAGAGAAGAGGCAGTCTGTCCCTTAACATAACGCTGATTCTCTTGAACTGTGCAACCGGCAGAAGCAGGTGTGTGTGAACTGGACACAGATTGAAGAATCTGCCCCTGTTGAGGTGGATGGGCCTGACTGTTGTCCCCCAGGGTCCTAAAACTTGTACGGACCTGGATAATGAGGAGGCTTGGGCCGAGATGTGAGTCCTGTTGGAGACTCCCTCTCTACCTCCCACCTTGGTCCCTCTCAAATACCCAGTGGAATTCCAACTTGAAGGATTGCATCCTGCTGGAGCTGAACTTGCCTGCCAAAGATGTGTCCGACCTGTGTTCGTGGCTCCCTGGTTCAGAGACTACCTTTCTCAAGGGCTCTGGGCCTGTGCTGGGAAGGAAACAACCATGGGAAGGAAACAAAATGTGTATAAACTGCTGTCAATAAATGACACCCAGCCCTTCCATGAATATACTACTTTTTCAATTCATGTGAAATATTTTCTTAAATGGTGATTAAATTGCTAGGTCATAAATATTTATTTCTTGGTCCTAATTACTTAATAAATACATTCTTGGATATTTCTTTTGTTTTAAGGTTGTCTTGAAAATGTTACAGAGGCACCTTCTGGATTTTCCCTGGACCACTCAAGGCCATTTCACCGGCTCTGCCTCCTGAGGGAATGCTCACCTCCTTGAAGCCAGTACTCACATGTCACCTTCTTTGGAGACCTTCCTGTTCAGGCTACTGAGGACCTGGGGGCTCCCTTCCCGGTCTCCTCCCCACAACCTTGTTCCTCACCCCCTGAATCATCTGTCTCCTTCCTACATCTGATACAATGCACCTGCTTATTATGTTCACCTGCTGTCCCCACTGGAGCAGGGATTTTGTCTGTTTTCCTCAGGGAAGCATCCGCAGCCCAGCCCATTGTTGGTGCTTAGGCTGTACTTACCCTGTGAGTGAATAAATGAGAGGCAGTGATTGGGGCAGGGGCCTCTTTCCTGTCCGTTCATTCACTACACTTTAGATGGTAACTTAGGATATGGTGGGACCAGTGTTTTCTGGGCACAATAAATCAGTATACATTGTGAAGTCAAGAAGCAGAAAGAAATGTTAGGTGGAAGAATATGAATTTTCAAGAAGCAGTTGGGAAGAGTGAGACAAAAACCAATCAGGAAAGGGGCAAGGTTGGCTTGGTTGTAGCTAACATGGTGGAGAAATGCAGCCGTCTGCAATGGAGACTGGGCGCTGTTAGACTTGTCTGCAATGCCGAGACCACCCCCACAATCTGCCCTGCATCCTCCTCTCTCCTGAAGCTGAATGCAGCTCTTGTGCCTTCAGTGCCAAGGAAGCCATAGTTCCAGGCCAGAGGAAGGGCTCAGGTGGACACTGGAAAAGAAGGTGGTCGGTACAGAAGGGAACCCCTAGAAGCAATGAGTTCCTGAGGATAAACAAAAAATGTCACTTGAAAATGGGACAAAAAAAGAAGGATATAAATAACAAGGTGGCAATTATCCATAATTCCATTACACAGTGTTCAATATTAGGGTTTTGGTATAATCATATGTAATTTTTATAAGATTATGATCATATACCTTACACTTATTTTAAATGACTAGAGTATGTTTTTTTAGAGCAGGGTTAGAGTTGATAATGCAGAGTTCTCTCTCAGCCCTGTCAGTTAAACTTTTTTTGTGTTTGCCTCATGTCATTTTATTTTCTTTATTCATTTTTAATTTCAACTCTTTTTATAGATTAAAAAGTACACGTGCAGGGTCGTTACATGGGTCAGTTGTGAGAGGCTGTGGCTTGGGGTCCCAACGATCCCATCACCCAGACAGTAAACGTGACACCCAGTGGGTGGTTCTTCAGCCCACGTACCCCTCCTCCCTCCCCTGTCTAGTGATCTCCAGTGTCTGTGGTTCCCGTCTTTATATTCATGTATATTTAATGTTTAGCCCCCCTCTTATAAATGAGAACCTGCAGAATGCAGTTGCCTGTTCTTCTGTTAAGTCACCTAGGATAATGGTCTCCAGCTCCATCCATGTTGCTGAAAAGGACTTGATTTTGTTGTCTTTCGTGGCTGCATAGATTTCCATGGGGCATATGTACCATGTTTCCTTCATTCAGTCCCCTGCTGCTGGGCACTTAGATTGGTTCTGTGTCCTTGCTCATGAGAATAGCACTGCAATGAACATATGGGTCTTATTTGACTGAATAAATTATTTTCCTTTAGATATATCCCCAGCAGTAGGATTACTGGGTTGAATGGTAGTTCTATTTTACCTTCTTTGAGAAACCCCCAAACTGCTTTCCATAGTGGCTGGACTAGTTTGCTTTCCCAGCAACAGCGTCTAAGTGTTCGCTTTTCTCCTCAGCTTCACCAACATCTGTGGTTTTTTTGACTTTTTAAGAATTGCCGTTTTGGGCCGGGCGCGGTGGCTCACGCCTGTAATCCCAGTACTTTGGGTGGCTGAGGCGGGCGGATCACGAGGTCAGGAAATCGAGACCATCTTGGCTAACACTGTGAAACCCCGTCTCTACTAAACATACAAAAAATTAGCCGGGCGTGGTGGCGGGCGCCTGTTGTCCCAGCTACTCGGGAGGCCGAGGCAGGAGAATGGCGGGAACCCGGGAGGCGGAGCTTGCAGTGAGCCAAGATCACGCCACTGCACTCCAGCCTGAGAGACAACCAGACTCCGTCTCAAAAAAAAAAAAAAAAAAAAAAAAAGAATTGCCGTTTTGACTGGTATGAGATCGTAGCTCACTGTGGTTTTGATCTGCATTTTGCGGATGATGATTCATATTGAGCATTTTTTCATGTTTGTCGGCCACTTGCAGGTCTTCTTTTGAAAAGCGTGTTCATGTTCTTTGCTTACTTTTTAATTGGGTTTTTTGTTCTTGCTTGTTGAGTTGTTTAAACTCCTTGTAGATTCGGCATATTAGACATTTGTCAGATGCATAGATTGCAGATATTTCTCCTATTCTATAGGCTGTTTACTGTGTTGCTAGTTTCTCTTGCTGTACAGAAGTTCTTTAGTTTAATGAGATCCCATTTGTCAATTTTTGGTTTTGGTTGCAGTTGCTTTTGGTTTCTTCATCATTAAATCTCTGCCAGGTCCTATGTCCAGAGTGGTATTTCCTAGGTTATCTTCCAGGATTTTTATAGTTTTAAGACTTACATTTAAATCTTTAGTCCATGTTGAGATATTTTACATATATGGTGAAAGACAGGGGTTCAGTTCCATTCCTCTGCACATGACTAGCCAGTTATCCCAGCACCATTTGTTGAATAGGGAGTCTTTACCCATTGCTTATTTTTGTTGATTTTGTTGAAGGTTAGATGGCTGTAGGTGTGAAGGTTTCCTTCTGAGCTCTCTATTCTGTTCCACTGATCTAAGTGTCTATTTTTGTACCAGTACCATTCTGTTTTGATCACCATAGCCTTATATTATAGTTTGAAGTCGGGTAATGCGATGTCTCTGGCTTGTTCTTTTTGCTTATGATTGTTTTGGCTATTTGGGCTCTTTTTTAATTCCAAATAACTTTTAGATTAGATTTTTCTAATTCTGTGAAAAATGACATTGATATTGATAAGGAAAATGTTTCATCTATAAATTGTTTTTGGAAGTATGGCCATTTTAGCTATATTGATTCTTCCAACCCATGAGCATAAAATATTTTTCCATGTATTTGTATTGTCTCTGATTTTTTCAGCCATGTTTTGTAGATTCTCTGTTTCCATACAAAATCTAGCAGAATCACTCATTTCTTACTCCATATCATGGAGGAAAAATGAAATAACATTAATTCTCTACTGGGTAATACAACAAAATTCCAAACTCAGTAGGTTTTTGGGACATAGAACTCTTTAAATATCAGTACAGGGCAATAAATTGCTAAAGGAAACAATCATTAATATAATTTTTTATTAGATATTTAATGAATTATCTTTCAGGACATGGAAAGAATCCCTGGAGGCCTGAAGTCTAACATGATTGTTTTACTGACAATATCATTTGGAAGAACAGGGTCATCATTCAAAGAAGTAACTGATTTTCTAAACAAAAGCAGAAGAAAGAAAATGTCGACATATCTTATTTAGTCAGCCAGAACTTTAAGTGCAAAAATTCCATCAGGTAGCACCAAGAGAAAATAGCATAAGATGTTAGGAATAACCGGTGGTAAAATTGTTGACAAAAGGGATCAAGGCAGTGAATGAGCTATTGGGTCCATGGTGTCATCATGATCTGCTGGAGGCCACTGACATACACAGTACGTGGTGGGCAGGTGGCCAGCCAGAAGGGCAAGTTTGATCAAGACCGTGCTCACAGGGGCTTTTTGGTTTCATCTTCAGCCTTCAGAAAGGATACAAATGTTGGTTTAAATGGTGAAGGAGAACCTGGATCACTTTTCCAGGTCTGAAAACCCAGTGACACCCGCAGTTTCAAGGCTGGTGAGAAATCTACAAGGAGGGGAGCAGAAGCAAGTGCAGTGAGGAAGAGGAGTCAGGAGGGAGAAGGGAGAGGAGGATGGGAGAGCACGGGCACCCCCAGGAGGAGCCCCCCATGAGGGGGTGCTGTTCACACTCACTCAAACACACACACACACACACACATACACACTGGACTGATTATATCTGAACTCAGGACAGCTACCTTTGTTTTCTTCCCACTTACTTGTTCTCTTCAGCATTTTTCCCCAGTGTATCAAGAATTCCTCAAGCCAAGTTTCCGTCTCCCAGTGAAATCTTCTGGAAGAACATGGTCACATCCCTGTTCTTCTCCCACTTCTCTTTCATCTTCTTGGCTCCAGGATGAAGCACTGTCCACTTTCTGTTGTTTGGGTCAAAGAGGAGGAACCTCTGTCCATTGAAGAGGAACTGCCAAGATCCTCTGCTGTGTCTGTGGGCTTCCTGCTCACAAGACATCCTGGCCTGCAGCATGAGAGGCTCTGCCCCTTTGAAAAGAGATCAGCTCTGATCTTGACAAATTCTGAGCCCCACCCTGCTTCCTTTCCTGTCTGCTGCCCTTGCTCCTTGACCTCTTAAGTGATATAAACCTGATTTATTTGTTTATTTTTAATTAATTAATTTATTTTTTTAGCTAGGCAAAGAACATTATTAACCTTTGTTTCAAACTTTATTCTCAGGCTTCTTTGGCTTAATTAGCTGCAAAGAATAAATTGTGTAAATGCAAAAACTGAAAAGAGCTCAGTGTCCAAGGGGCTTGGGCTCAAAAGTATTAGAGACCTAGATTTTATCACATCCATAAACAAATATTTCTTAAAAAGCAGTCATAATATAAAATAGCAGTTCCTAGCAACTTCTTCAAGTTTTATCTTCAGAAGTTGACTCAATTCAGTTTGCCTGATTCTTGGAAGCCTCATCAAAATTCTCCACAAGATCTGGAACTTCATCATCATCATCTTTTCCAGTTGCAAGTGGTGCTGTTCCATCCACAGATTGGGCAGAGCTTCATCCAGTCTCCTTAAACTAGCCAGACTGTCTGCACCAAGCTGGATTAAGATGCTGGGTAGCATTTCTGTCAGCTGCTTTGTCTTAGCATGGCCTGTAATGGTGAAAGTGTTCCCTGCCAGAGATGTCTGAACTTCAGTGTTGTTAAAGTGGATCACTGTTCCTTGGTTTGTGAACATATTCACCTCTTCAATACCAGAGATATTGTTTACCCCTAACTTCTTTAAGGAGAACTGAAAGTTTTTATCTTCTGCTGTGGCTGTTCTATGAACCACCTTCTTTCTGCGAGCAGGTCCTTTCCCACCAGTGCACACTTGTGCCTGCAGTTTGGCAAGTTATTCCTGGTTCATGATTGTTTCTTTCATCTTGTCGGAGTGGATAAGGGGCTGCATGGGAGACTAGGGTTGGTGTTCAGGTGGTCTCAGTTGGACCAGCTGAGATTAGGCACACACGCGCAGATGCCAACCTGATTTATTTTTTGCATGAATATATTAAAGGCTTCTAAGCTATTATAGTGTCTGCTCCCTCCTGTCCTGGGCCATTTTAAACTTGCCACTGGATATTCAATTCTCCACTCGAATGTCAGGCAGTTGCTCTTTGAGGAAATCCACCACATCTCTTAGGGTTTCAGTCTGTTCTTCCCAGGCTTTTGCGACATTGACTTTCTTCCCCAGAGAAGCAAAGGCTTTGGCCTTATGGCTAACACAGTCACAGTGAAGAAAAGGCCTTTTATCCACCTGATCTTGAACTTCACACCACCATGGTTCAGGTCTGAACTTAGGAGTGACGATGAAGTCATAGCAAAGACAGTGTGTGTGTGTGGAAGAAAAACACAGGAGAGGGTTGGTGTTGGGGGAAGTGGAACCTGAGACCCTCCTCTCTCATATGGTGACTGCAAGTGAAGGCCTCTGAGGGGCTGGGCTGGCAGAGCAAGATGTGCCCCAGCCAGGACTGTCATGTCAACTAGTTAAAGACTAGAGTGTCTCCTTTGCTAGAGTACAAGGCGAGGAAGGTCCCTGCAGCCATGAAACCACATGTCCTCCCAAGACATATCCCACCTGGGTTCTGCCCATGTGGGTCAGCACATGACCTTGTCATGTCAGCAGCCAGGCCTGCTGTGGCAGGAAAAGGCCTGGATGAGGAGGATCTTCCTCAGCAGCCCCTGTGGCCTGCAGGAGGTGGGAGAGGGTGTGGGGGCTGCCCTGGGATGCTCCAGCACAGTGGGCAGGGTGAGGACAGAATCCAATTTGTGTAATAAAGAGATTATTGTCATAGTCACAGGATTTAACACGTTGGCAGAGCCCCTGGCGATGCTGCCCATCTGCTATGAGATGCATTCCTGAAACCTTGGAAAAGGGATGGTTCACAGAGCAAGAAGTAGAAAATCTAGAACTTCTAAGGCAGGGCGTAGAGGAAGGGATCACAGGCTCAGAGAAGTGCCCGTGCCAGAGGGGTGTCAATGTGAAAATCCAGAACAATGTCCATCCTCTATGCTCATGGGAAGCCTGGAGGACTCTTGTTTACCCAGCATATAAAGAAGGCCCTGGGAGAAGGCAGCAGACTGTCAAGAAGCTCAGGGATACCTGTTGCTGAAGGCCAGGGTTGGGGGTAGGAAATGCTGTTCCCTAAATGGCTCCCAGGAGTAATGATCTGAAACAGCTGATCCCAGGTGGAGGCTGTCACCTGTCAGGAGGAGGGAAGGCCAAACAACCTGCAGTCTGATGTTCAAGGAGGAAGGAAGCAAGAACCCACAGGGAAGGCAGAGAGAAGCCAGAGAGCTCCGCCAACAGTCACCCCACCCTCTCCCACCAGCTCTCTTCTAGCCCAGCTGGCAACCCATGGTATCATGCCCACCCACACTGATGGGAGTCTTCCTCTCCCCGTCCCCTGACTCAAATGTCATTCTCCTCTGGCAACACCCTGACAGACACACCCAGAAAGGGTACATTACCAGCCACCTAGGCATCCCTTATCCAATCCACTGGACACCTAATATTCACCATCACAGTCCCACAGGCCACACTGTCATCCACACTCCACCCTAACCCCATCTCCCTGCACTCTGCCTCTGGCAGGGGTGAAGGATCCAGTCTCTCCATGTCCTCACTGTGATTATGATGACAGCCATCCTACTAGGTGTGAGGTGGCATCTTCTTGTGGCTGTGATTTGCATTTCCCTAATGGCTATTGATGTTGAGCCTCTTTTCATGGGCTTAGTGACCAATGTATACTTCTCTGGAGAAATGATCATTCAAAACCTTTCTACATATTTATATTGCATTATTTCTCTTTACAATATTGAGTTGTAAAGAGTGCTTTATATATTCGGGATACCAGTCCCTTACCAGGTATATAATTTGCACATATTTTTTTCATGCTGTAAGTTGTCTTTTCACTTTCTAAATGACATTCTTTTTGAAGCAAAGAAGTTTTACCTTTAGAATAAGTCAAATGAAACTATTTTTCTTTTGTCAATATTGCCTTAGCATACACTACTTTAGCAGCCTTAGCCAAACCCCAAGTCACAAAGATTTACTTCCATGTTTTCTTTTCTCTTTCTTTCCCTTCCTTCCTTTTTCCTTTTTCCTTCCTTCCTTCTTCTTTCCTTCCTTTCCTTCCCTTTCCTTCCTTCCTTCCTTTCTTCCTACCTTCCTTCCTTCATTCCTTCCCTCCTTCCTTCCTTCCTTCTTTTCTTGACAAAGTTTCACTCTTGTTGCCCAGGCTGGAGTACAATGGTGCGGTCTTGGCTCACTTCAACCTCTGTCTCCCAGGTTGAAGCAATTCTCCTACCTCAGCCTCCCGAGTAAGTGGGATTACAGGCACCTGCCACTATGCACAGCTAATTTTTGTATTTTTAGCAGAAATGGGGTTTCACCATGTTGGCAAGGCTGGTCTCAAACTCCTGACCTCAAGTGGTCCACCCCCCTCAGCCTCAGAAAGTGCTAGGATTACAGGTGTGAGCCACCAGGCCTGGCCAGCCAGCCCCATTCTTGAGAGCTTTTCTCTCATACCCTAATAACCTATCAAAGCCTCCCTCTCCTAGTACACATTAGGCACTATGTTTAGGGGCACATAGACATTCAGTCTCTAGCACCACCTCTGCTGAGTTCTGTCTCCATGGAAATGAGGAAGCTGAACAGCCTCCTCCACACAGTCTCCCCTTGACAGCCATTGCCTCGGAGTGACAGTGAGTAACTCACTAAGGCCAATGGCTGGGCTTCCTTGGGGACACTTCCAGGGACTGGTTTCTTGGTTGTGTCTGGGGATCCTTCCCTGCTTCTTTGGACCTCTTGTGGTTTTTTGAGATGAAACTGAATATTTACAAGAATACAATGTGACAGCTCTGGGAATCAGATGTCCCCTCTCTTCAAGGTGTGTTGCTGCTGCATGTTTAGTGACTTTCTGGATGGATCTTATAACATCTGTATTCCCTGTCACAGGTGGACCCTGAAGTCTCTGCTCAGTTAGGTGAGGTTGGACAGAGGTTTGCATCAATGCCTTGAGCCGGCGAGTCTCTCCCCAGTGTGGAGGGTTTTGTGTGCGTGGTGCACTCCTGCCCCTGCCACACTCAGGCGGGCAGCTGATGTCACCACTGCAGCTCCACTTCCTGCCTGCACAAAACCTCCAGGTCAGCCAAAGTTCAGAGATGTGGCCTTCTCAGGTGCTCCCTGGGCACGTGCCAGCCTCTATGCTCATCTCATTCCCCAAATCTTTCTCTCGATTTCCCCCACTAGCCTCTTGTTTGCCCCACATGCAAACGGTGGAGTTGTACGGTTGCAATGATTGCTTTTAGCCAATGCTCTGAGGATCTGGCTTTTCCCCTAGAGAGAGACCTCAGCAGGTGAAACAATGACAAAACCAATGAATGGGGCTTTTCCAGTGAGTCCCAGACAGGCCAAATAGAGTTCTCTGGGGCAGGGGCTTTTGAAGGGCTCCAAGTCCCTGGTGCCCCTTCAGCAAGTGGAGACTTGTAGCTGTGGCCTTGTAGCTGTCATGGACATGGTGAGTCCAGTGTTTTCTGGGCATAATAAATCAGCATATATTGTGCAGACAAGAAGTAGAAAGAAATGTTAGGAGGAAGAATATAAATTTTCAAGTACGAGTTCGGAAGTATTAGAAAAAAACGAGGAAAAGGGCAAGGTTGGCTTGGTTGTAGCTAACCTGGTGGAGAAACGCAGCTGTCTGAGATAGAGTGCTCGAGCTGTTAAGTTCCTCTGCAATGCCGAGACCACCTCCACAACCTGCCCTGCATCCTCCTCTCTCCCGAGGCTGAATGCAACTCTTGGGCCTTCGGTGCCAAGGAAGCCACAGTCCCAGACCAGAGGAAGGCCTGAGGTGGACACTGGAAAAGGAGGAGGTGGGTGCAGAAGGAGAAGGCTGACAGCAAGGATTTCCTGAGGATAAACAAAAATGTCACTTGAAAATGGAAAAAAAAGTGAGGGTGTAAAGAACAAGATGGAACTCATCTGTAATTCCATTATACAGTGTTTAATTTTAGGGTTTTGGCACTTTCATGTATAATTTTTATACAATCAGCATCATACAAATTTTTATACAATTATCATCATACAATTTATGATTATCTTAAATGACTGGATTTTATCTTTTTGAACTGGGTTTGGGTTCATAGTGCAGAGTTCTCTCGCTCTGGTCAGTTAACTCCATTTTTTTGGGCCTTGTGTCATTTTATTTTATTTATTCATCTTTAATTTCAACCTATATAATACAAAGTACATATACAGGTTTGTTACATGGTTAGAATTTGGGAGGCTGAGGCTTGGTGTCCCAATGATCCCATCGCCCAAACAGTAAGCATGATACCTAACAGGTGTTTTTTCAGCCCAGGTGCCCCTCCTCTCTCCCCCGTCTGGTGATCTCCAGCATCTGTGGTTCATGTGAATTTAATGTTTAGCTGCCACTTTCAAATGGGAACATGCAGTATGTGGTTTTCTGTTCTTGCATTAGGTTGCTTAGGATAATAGCCTCTAGTTCCATCCATGTTGCTGAAAACGACATGATTTTCTTGTGTTTCATGGCTGCACAGTTTTCCATAGTGTCTATGTACCACATTTTTTTCATTCAATTCACTGTCGTTGGGCACTTAGATTGATTCTCTGTCCTTGCTGGTGAGAATAGCACTGTAATGAACATATTGGTGCAGGTGTCTTTTTGATAAAATGAATTATTTTCCTGTGGATATATCCCGAGTAGTGGGATTGCGGGATTGAATAGTAGTTCTATTTTAAGTTCTTGGAGAAATCTCCAAACTGCTTTCCACAGCGGCTGAATAAGTTTGCTTTCCCACCAACAGTGTCTGTTTCTTTTTCTCTGCACCCTCACCACCATCTCTGACTTTGTGACTGGTAAGAGATGGTAACTCATTGCGGTTTTGATTTGTACTTATCTGATGATTAGTGATACCGAGCATTTTTTCATGTTTGTTGGCCAATTGTAGGTCTTCTTTTGAAAAGTGTCTGTTCATGTCTTTGCCCAATTTTAATTGGGTTTTTTCTTCTTGCTTGTTGAATTGTTTAAGTTCCTTGTAGATTCTGGATATTGGACCTTCATCAGATGCAGAGTTTGCAAATAGTTTTCCCCATTCTACAGGCTGTCTGTTTACTGTGTTGCTAGTTTCTTTTTCTGTGCAGAAGCTCTTTAGTTTAATGAGGCCCCATTTGTCAATTTTTGTTTTTGTTGCAATTGTTTTTAGTGCCTTCTTCATGAAATCTTTGCCAGGCCCTATGTCCACATTGGTATTTCTTAGGTTGTATTCCAGGATTTTTACAGTTTTAGTACTTACATTTAAATCTTTCATCCATATTGAGTTATTTTACATATATGGGGAGAAGTAGGGGTTCAGTTTCATTCTGCATATGGTTGGCCAGATATCCCAGCACTAATTTTCGAATAGGGAGTCTTTCCCACATTGCCCATTTCTGTTGAAGAGTAGATGGCGGTAGGTGTGCACGTTGATTTCTGGGCTCTCTATTATTTTATTTACTAAATAAAATAATCATGAATGTAATATTTTCATATTAAATAAATAAAAATTTCTAAACAGGCGCTGTGGTTCATGTCTGTAATCCCAGAGCACTGGGACGCCAAGGTGGTAGGATTGCTTGAGACCAAGATTTGAAGACCATCCTGGGCAACATAGGAAAACCCTATCTCTACCTAAAAATAAAACAATTTGCCAGGCCTGGTGGCATGTGTCTGTAGTCCCAGCTATTCTAGAGGCTGAGTCTAGGGGATCACTTGAGCCCAGGAGCTGGAGATTACAGTCAGTGATGATTATGCCACTTCACTTCAGTATGGTTGACAGAATGAGAGACTGTAAAAAGCCATAAAAATAAAAAGGATTATCACAATTCCTGGTCAGTGCATCGAAAGGATCCCTGAGGTGTGAAGTCCTGCATGCTATTTGACTAGCAATACCATTTGGAAGAATAAGGTCATGCTTCAGAGAAGTGTCTGCTTTTCCACAATCAAAGAAGTAGAAAGAAAATGCCTTTTACTGGGATTTCTTGTTCAGTTAAAACTTGTGCAGGAATTCCATCCATTAGCACTGAGAGAAAGTGGCAGAAGGTGTTAAGAAAAATGGCTGCTGGGATCATGAGCAAAGGTAATGAGTGGCCTGAGATGTTGAGTCTACAATGTCCTCATCATCTGCCGGGGCCTGTGGGCTTGCTAAGGCTTGAATGCCTGCTTTCCAGAAAGGCACAGTGGTGAGTAGACAGGCGGCCTCCCTGAAGGGAGAGGAGGGACAAGACCAGGCTAACAAGGGCTTCTTGACATCATCTTCCACCTTGAGAAAAGATGAAGTGTTGGTTTAAGTGGCTGAGAAAAACCTGGGTCTGTTCTCCTGGGTGATCCCTCCCAGGCCCTCCCCATTTCGGAACCTCTCCCCCAAATAAGGAACATGTTTTTCCCTCCAACCCTACCTTTGGCTCTGTAGCCTGTTCCAACCTCCACCCTCCTCCACCACACCACAGAGCCAGCCCAGGTCCTGTTACAGCCCAGGGGGGCTCAGAACTGAGGCTGGTAATAAGGGGTCTGCACCCTCACTGAGGGCCTGCTCCCCCTTCTCATAGAAGGGTCTAGAGGACCTGGGGGAGCCCTGTCCAAAGAGAGGTCTTTCTATCCATGTTCCCTGGCCTTGGGTGGTCTTGTAGGCAAACCACCTTCTTTCCCCTTCACTCTCAGCCTTTCCTCACCCTGGGAGCTGCACCCATAGCTCTGAATGGGACTGTCCCTGCCCCGTCCCATTCATTCCTGGCCAAGCTCAGTGGTGAGCATGGAACTCCAGCAGCAGCTCAGCTGCCCTATCTGAGTCCACTCTGCTCCAGGCAGGGCCATCAGCTGGCTCAGGATCTGGAGTGTGCAGGAGGCAGAATGGCAGGAGCATCGCCCCAGGGCCCGGCAAGGACTCCCATGGGTCCAAGAGGCCTGGCCTTTTCCTGAACCTCAGTCTGGACACACTCTAATCTTCACCTTCCACTTTAACTGCTGGGACCCGAGCTGCTTTCTCTGGGAATGCAGCCTTTGGAACTGGGTGGGCCAAGGCCCTCACAACCTCCTCCTTCTGGGATTCTCCCAGATCACTCTCTTCTTAGCCTCCTCCAGGGATGCCCTTTCCCTTGACATCCTAGGTGAAGCAGCCATGCTGCTGCTCTCCTACTGTGCAGATTGCCCATGCCTGAGTTCCTGCTGCCTGCAGGCCACACACCACTACCCTTCCCAAATAGGAACCTGCTCTGAAACAAGCCTGAATTGGTTAAACCCTCTCAAGCTCAACAGGCCTTGAGCCTTGGTATGGGTCCCTCTCTTTCCCTCTGGCCTCTGGCAGTTAGAATCCATCAGAACTCAAGGTTGAGCTGCCCAGGTCATTGCCAACAGGTGACACCAGGTCTCATTCACCTGTCTAATGTCAGTATGAGAAGTTCCCGGCCTCTGGGACTCTGGGAATTCTCCTTCCACATCCTCCCATCTCACCCATCTGCCTCTTGCTCCCCTCCCAATATTGCCCACAGTACCTGTCGCTCTAAACAACTCTCCTCATCTGCCAGCTAAAATGAAGCAGAGGAAGATGATGAGAAGGCTCCAGGGACTGAGGGTGGTGGCCATGGCTTTGGCTTGGGTTGTGCCTGGGGCCAGAGAGGGTGGTTCTAAAATGGAAACACAGGAGTGACAACACTTGTCCAGACCCGAAATCTTAGGGGATGCCTCCTCAGCTCCTGCCACCCCAGGTCATCCCGGAAGGCAGACCTTTTGTCCCCCCTCTGCTGTGGGGCAACCTCTGGGACAGGTCCTGGGGTAGGAAGGGAGAGGGGGTGTCCCCTATCCTCAGGGAGCTCACACATCTGCTAAAGGAAGTGAGGTGACAGCACAGTCCACCCTCCTGCCGTGGAGAAAGAGGAGGTGATGTCCCAGGGCCAGGGAGGGGAGGGTCTTAGGCCCTGGCATTGGAGGTGATTTTGATGGATTTACAGAAACAGACGAGGGGAGAGGAAAGAAAAGCTGATTCTAGGAGGAAGGAACACTAATGAAAAAGATGTGGAAACACTATGACACCCACAGATTAGAGGCTGGTGAGAAATGCACAGTGGGTGGAGCAGAAGCAGGTGCAGGGAGGAAGAGGAGTCAGGAGGAAGAAGGGAGAGGAGGATGAGAGAGCACAGGCATGCCAGCACCCCCAGGAGGAGCCCCCCATGAAGAGGTCATGTTCATACTCACTCAAACACTCACACACACATGCACTCACACACACACACCGGCTAAGATCTGAACTCGAGACAGCTTCCTTTTATCCCCCTCTCACTTACTTGTTGGATCCAGCATTTGTTCCCAGTACATCAAAAATTCTTCAAGCCACATCTTACAATCCCCCATTGAAATCTTCTGGAAGAACATGGTCACATCCCTATTCTTCTCCCACTTCTCTTTCATCTTCTTGGCTCTAGGATGAAGCGCTGTCCACTTTCTGTTGTTTGAGTCAAAGAGGAGGAACTTCTGTCCATTGAAGAGGAACTGCCAAGATCCTCTGCTGAGTCCGTGGGCTTCATGCTCACAAGACATCCTGGCCTGCAGAATGAGGGGCTCTGCCCCATTGCAAAGAGATCAGCTCTGATCTTGACAAAGCCTGAGCCCCCACCCTGCTTCCTTTCCTGGCTCATGGATTTGCTCTCTCTGCTGCATCCTGCACATGCTCCTCAACCTCTTGGGTGACACAAACTTCTGATTTAGTTTTTACATGAAATCAATAAATGACTCTAAGTTACTACTGTGTCTGCTCCCTCGGCCATTTTAAACTTACCAATGGGTATTAAATTCTCCACTTGAATGTCAAGCAGTTGCCCTTTAAGGAAATCCACCACGTCTCTTAAGGTTTCAGTCTGTTCTTCCCAGGTTTTTGTGACATTGACTTTCTTCCCCAGAGAAGCAAAGGCTTTGGCCTTGTGATTAACACAGTCATAGTGAAGAAAAAGCCTTTCATCCACCAGGCCTTGAACTTCACACCGCTGTGGTTCAGGTCTGGACTTAGGAGTGATGATGAAGTCATAGCAAAGACAGTGTGTGTCTGTGGAAGAAAAACACAGGAGGGGATTGGTGTGGGGGGAAATGGAACCTGTATCCCCTCCTCCCCCTTATGGTGACTGCAAGTGAAGGCCTCTGAGGGGCTGGGCTGGCAGAGCAAGATGTGCCCCAGCCAGGACTGTCATGAAAACTAGTTAATGACTAGAGCATCTCCCTTGCTTGAGTAGATGGAGGGGAAGGTTCCTACAGCCATGAAACCACATGTCCCCTCCAGACATGTCCCACCTGCTTTGTGCCCACATCGGTCAGCACATGACCTTGTCGTGGAGGTGCCAGGCCTGTTGTGGCAGGAAAAGGCCTGGATGGGGAGGACCCTCAGCAGCAGCCCATGTGGCCTGCAGGAGGTGGGAGAGGGTGTGGGGGCTGCCCTGGGATGCTCCAGCACAGTGGGTGGGGTGAGGGCAGAATTCAGTTTAGATAAACAAGTGATTACTGTCATGGGGCACATGATTTAACACGTTGGCAAAGCCCCGGTGAAGACACCATCTGCTATGAGCATGCATTCCTGGAACCTTGTAAAGGGATGGTTCACAGGGCAAGAAGTGGAAAACCCAGAACTTCTACATTAGGGTGTAAGGGAAAGAAGCAAAAGGCTCAGAGAAGCACCCATGCCAGAGTGGCTGCAGTATGAAAATCCAGAACAATGTCCATCCTCTGTGCTCCTGGGAAGCCTGGAGGACTCCTGATTACCCAGCATATAAAGAAGGCCCCAGGAGAAGGCAGCAGACTATCAAGAAGCCCAGGGATGCCTGTTGCTGAAGGCCGGGGCTGGGGGTAGGAAATGCTGTTCCTGAAATGGGCTCCCAGTAGTAATGGGGATGGAAAATCCTGAAATAAGAGATCTCAACTGGAGGCCGTCAACTGTCAGCAGGAAGGAGGGTACAATGATGTAAATAATTAAAGAAGTCACAATGCCAGTGGGGGACCTCAGCCATAAAAACGTATGCCCATGGCTCATAGAACAAAGGGGTCAAGGATCCAAAAGAAATGGAAACTCAACCCAGATACTGCTAGATTTAAATAATTACAACAAACGAAGACAAAACGCAAGGATGGATGACCTGGAGGCTGAAAGGAGTCACCCTAGGAAATAACTGAGCTCCTTTGCCCAGCTTTGAGAACTGAGCCACATCTCAGACCCAGAGTCCATTACTAGAAGGAGAGCCCAGAGGCCCTGGTGGGCTCCTTCAACCCCACAGCAACTGCAATGACTCCTTCAGACTCCCCCCACAGAGCCAGATGGGCATTCATTCTGGTAACTGTATGCCATGAAATGGCGAATACCCAGACACTCCTAGTGGACACAGTGTGTGGTCCCACCTCCTCCCAGGGACCTGAAGCATTAACTTGCTCCCCTATTACTCATGAGATGCATTTAGGGCAAAGTAACAGATGGACACCTGTGTCAGGTCCAGCTTAGAGGGATAGGCTGGGATCATAGACCCATTCGATGGTAATTTCACATTTCCTGGATTTCTACTGGGAATGGATAGTGTTTGTAGTTAATGTAGTAACTATTATAGGTTGTGCTGGTCATATGACCTCCCCTGTCACTACTCAACTCTGCTCTTGTAGCTGGGATGCAGCCATACACACACTGTGATGAGGGGTGACGCTGGACCTACCAATATGGCTATTTGACCCTGGACTCCCTAAGATCCCAGAGGCATGTGTGGTTGGAAAAGGTGCTATGTGGATTTCATGGCAATTGCCAACCGCAGAATCACAACAGGGTCCCCTAGTGCTCAGAAGCAAGGCTGTGCCACTCACAGCAGCGAAATCCCCTCATTTAAAAGTGGCTCCTGCGGTGGTCCTGGGCCCCTGTGGAGATGGGCCTCCAGCTATGGGAGGGCAGTGACCATACAGCCTCAGAACTGCCCATCACAGGGTGTGCTCCTCACCGTTTAGGTCATTAGGAAGATAGGCCCCACAGTGAGAAGACACAGGTGGGTCTCCTGAGATGGGCAGGAGCAGGGCCACAACGAACCAAGAAGCTGCACAAGCAGTTGGCTGGGGTCCCCAGGACAACACATGGCTGCACTCCCTCACCCTCAGCTCACACCTGAGGCTTCAGGGAGGGTCCCTGATTGCCCTGAGGGACCGATGATGCCACCTAGCAGCAAAGGAGGGGGGTAGTAGGCCCAGAACCATGGAACCTCCATTCACATTCATCACATCCACACCTCCCAGAACCATGGAACCTCCATTCACATCCATCACATCCACACCTCCCAGAACCATGGAACCTCCGTTCACATCCATCACATCCACACCTCCCAGAACCATGGAACCTCCGTTCACATCCATCACATCCACACCTCCCAGAACCATGGAACCTCCATTCACATCCATCACATCCACACCTCCCAGAACCGTGGAACCTCCATTCACATCCATCACATCCACACCTCCCAGAACCATGGAACCTCCATTCACATCCATCACATCCACACCTCCCAGAACCATGGAACCTCCATTCACATCCACCACATCCACACCTCCCAGAACCATGGAACCTCCATTCACATTCATCACATCCACACCTCCCAGAACCATGGAACCTCCATTCACATTCATCACATCCGCACCTCCCAGAACCATGGAACCTCCATTCACATCCATCACATCCGCACCTCCCAGAACCATGGAACCTCCATTCACATCCATCACATCCACACCTCCCAGAAGCCACAGGCGGGGTAGACACACCTGTGACTCTTCAATTTACACCACTTGGAGATGACACCCTAGGGGATGGGGCAGCAATTGCCAGGACACAGCATGTGCCCTCATCTGGGGTCAGCAACCTAGGACAGTGTCCACATCTGGTCTCCCTTTTATTTGCAGGTTGCCATTGCCTGCTGTTGCTCTACAAAGGGACAGGACTTGACACACAGACAGAGAACTCACGGCCAGCAAGGACCAAAGTGCCTTCAGCCTTTTCTTTCTAGAAAGGGTTTGCTGACTCCTGTCTGCATAGTGACTATTCTATATAACCCTGTCTCCCCAGTAGGAAGAACAGGCGGGTCTGGGACCCTAGGGCAGAAGTGGGCGCCTCTACTCATGGGCGCTCCCAGGGTCATCCTGGGGGAAATGGTATTTCCCATCCCCCCTGCACTAAGTTTTGTGGAAAGCTGGGGTGTGTTTGCTGGGGTGTGTCCTCAGGCAAAAGGGGAGAAAGTGCTAGTTGGTGGGGGAGGTGCTAAGGGCTCCTTCTTGGATGCGGAGGTGAGGGAGGCCTGTGTGGTGACAGGGGTGAGCTGAGATGGGGAGTGAAAGGATGCGACCTGGGTGGTGAAAGTGAATGGTGAGGGGAGGAGTAGGAAGTGTCTGGTGAGCCCCTGCGTGCAGGTGAGTGTCTGCAGCAAAGTGTAGGGGGGAGTTCCAGGGCAGGGAGCCCTGGGGGGTGCTGGAAGGTTTGTGTGGTGAAGAGCAGGTCAGAGCAGAGCAGGGCTGTGGCCGATGGGGCAGTCTGTGATCGCGTCCCTGTGGCACTCCCCTTCACCCCTGTCCTGACCCCAGCTAGGGTTCGGGGATCTGGTTTCTCCTTCCCTAGGGCGAGTGGGGCTGCGGGTCTGCACCAGGGATCCCCGCCCCACCTTGCCCTCTGTAGCCCTTCGGCCCCTCCACCCTCCTGCAATTCCTTTTCAGCCTTCTTTGACAATCCCCCTGGACTGCGGGGCTAGCAGCAGCTGCAGGAATCGGACTCGGCGGAAAGGAGCCCCGGAGGGGAACTGAGTGCCTTCAGCCAGGCACGTTCGGGGAGACAACGATGTTCGGAGAGATCGCAATGTTCCGGGAGACCGCGATGTTCGGGGGGATCGGGCTGGTCCACCCAGAAGCCTCCTGGCCTATGGGGCAAGCAGCAGCCGCAGGAAGTGGACCCGGAGGAAAGGAGCCGCGGAGGGGAACTGAGTGCCTTCAGCCGGGCATGTTCGGGGAGATCGCGATGTTCGGGGAGATCGCAATGTTTCGGGGGATCGCAGCGTACTGGGAGACGGCGATGTTCGGGGGGACCGCGATGTTCGGGGAGATCGCGTTACTCGGAGGGACGGCGATGTTCGAGGAGACGGCGATGTGCGGGGGGGATCGCGATGTTCGGGGGGATCGCGATGTTCAGGTAGAACGCGCCGGTGCTACCAGAAGCCTCCTGGCCTGCGGGGCAAGCAGCAGCCGCAGGAATCAGACCCGGCGGAAAGGAGCCGTGGAGGGGAACTGAGTGCCTTCAGCCGGGCGTCTTCGGGGAGATCGGGATGTTCGGGGAGACGGCAATGTTCGGGGAGATCGCAATTTTCGGGGAGACCGCGATGTTCGGGGAGATCGCGTTGCTCGGGGAGAGGGCGATGTTCGGAGAGGCTGCGTTGTTCGGGGAGACCACGATGTTCGGGGAGATAGCACCTGTCCTTCCAGAAGCCTCCTGGCCTGCGGGGCAAGCAGCAGCCGCAGGAAGCGGACCCGGCGGAAAGGAGCCGTGGAGGGGAACTGAGTGCCTTCAGCTGGGCATGTTTGGGGAGATCACGATGTTCGGGGAGATCGCGCAATGTTCGGGGAAACAGCGATGTTTGGGGGGACCGCGATGTTCGGGGAGACCGCGACGTTCGGAGGGACCGCGACGTTCGGGGAGACCGCGATGTTCGGGGAGATCGCGCCGGTCCTTCCAGAAGCCTCCCCTCCTCTGAAACCCGCTGCAGTCCACAACCTCCCAGGTTTGGCCCCCGCCCTGCTTAGGCTACATCCCTGAACTCACCGACCCGCCCCGCCCGGGACCAGCCAGACAGCAGGTGCAGAAGCGGGAGGCACAGAAGGAACGCGGGGCTGGCGGCCGCTGCCATTGTAGACCTGGAGCTCCGTGGACTGGAGGCGCGGTAGAAGTGGAGACTGGCGGATGAATCGCTTCGGGGCTCCCAGGCCGGCTATTTATAAACCCCGCGCAGCACGCCCCGCCCCGCTTCGCAGCACCCCGCCCCGCCGCGGGCTGGGATCCACTCGGCGGGATCCTAGGCATGCCCTTTTTGGGGATGCTCCACCCCGTGACGCCGCAGGCTTGTCTTCTGACAGCCGCCCGGCTGACGCAACTTCCCCTCCAACCCGCCCCCGCGGCTTGATAGCGGCGTGCGCGGACCCAGAGCGGGCCAGGAAGCGGTTCCTTCCATGGCCCCATCACATAATTTGTCAACACAGCATTTATCATTACCCCAATGTAAACACTGATGCACAGGAAGGTGAAGAAACTTGCACAGGAATACTCAGTGGCGGCGGTGTCACCCTGTCACCGCCTGCGCCAGCGACACCCGCCCTCCCTCCGCCTGCAGTCGCGGAGTCCCCGCCCCTCCCCGTCCAGGGCGCAGCCGCTTCCCCAGTCCGGAGTGGACCTTCTTTGCCTCTCCACTAAAAGCATGAGGTGGTCTTTGAGTATATTCTATATCCCTTTATAACTTCTGGAAAAAAAAAAAAAAAAAAAAAGAAAGCCGTAGAGGGCTACCGTGATCAATCTTGATGTGATCAATTGTGTTTCCATGGAGAGCAGAAGCCGAGGGAGGGGTCTACGCATGCGTGGGGCTCACTTTGCTACACACTCTTCTGTGTCTAACAACACCCAAATCCGTGGCTGTATCCACACCTCAGCTCAGTCCCTGGATGGTCCCTACAGCCATCCTCAAAGGGGCAACCCGAGTGCATCCTCCTCTCAGTCACCATGAAACCATCTAGATCTGTGGGTAGAAACCAGAGGGAGGTGGGGGGCCCAGTGGCCCTTGGCCGCAAGGAAGGGCTTAGCCTGGGTAAGGACTGGGCAGAGCCCCTGAGTCCCACTCTACCCCCAGCCACTCAGCCCGTTCCCTAATGAATGAGAAAAATAGGCACAGATCTCCCACTCCACACAGTCTTCATGTGGGGAGACCTTCACCTGGTGACCATCAATCCCCAGGGTCCTGAGGCTGTGGGAAAGGGGAGGAGGCCTGGACCAAGCCCAGGACCTGACTGCTTCGGGACAGGGAGATGGGATGGTAGCCATCTGTGACTGAGCAGGGACACAAGAGCCAAAAGGTTCTGGCCTGATGCACTAGAGCCTCTGTCCAGGAGGGGCTATGTGAAGGGTGGTCTGGAGGACAACTGGGCAGTTCTCAGATTTGGGAGGGGAATAGCTTGGTGGGTCTGGGGATCTGTGTGTGAGAAGAGCCTCCCACATACAGGGCTAGGGGCAGGAGCCCAGGTTAGTCCTGGGAGGAGGCCACTGGGAAGTCCCTGGAAGCACCACTCCTGAGGCTGGGTGACCTGGGCCAGTGACTGGGGGAACAGGAGGAAGGCAGAAGGAGGCTGGCAGGAAAGCCCTAAGCAGGACAGCCAGGTGACAGGAGGAGGGGCCTGTGTGCACACCTGGGCCCTCCTGCCTCACCCCTGCTGCAGGCATCTGGCCACTAGACTCAGGCCTGCCCAGGATGGGCATAGAAGTGGCCCAAAGGTTGTTGCAATGGCCAGGATCTAGAGATCATCCATTCAGACATGGAAGTCAGCTGATATGGTGGCTGAATATGCCTGTGCAAGGTTCTTCAGCTTTCTGGGCATGGATGTCCGCATGTGGAAAATGACAAATGCTATACAGACAGATGAAATGAGCAGATTCTACAAGGAACCCTGTCCTTGCACATGCTAAGAACCAAGGGCAGGTCTCCTATTTCAGTTGTGAGCCCTGCCGCCCTCCCTGAAGTCAGCAAATGCCAGGCCTACCCTGAGGAGAGCTGGAGCTGGGCCCAGGCGGTGGCCTCTTCATGGCCCTGAGTGTGCTGTGAGGGGGTGGAAATGAAAGCAAGACCCACCATCAGGACTCAGACACGTTTTTCAGACCCACAGAGGATGATTTTTCTCTCCATCAGCTGGTGAGCCTGACGTGATTTAAGGTTGTTTGGAGGCTGAGTGAACCAGTCAATGAATGAGACAGTTGTGGGAATGAATGGGGCTCAGAGGAAAAGCACAGGTGCAGAGGGGAGCTGGAGTGGAGGTTGTAACCCCCAGCGGCCTGAAGGTGGCAGCATCCTGGCACAAGTTGGGAATTTTTTTTGCCTTTTTTTTTTTTTCTTGAGACTGAGTCTTACTCTGTCGCCCAGGCTGGAGTGAAGTGGGATGATCTCAGTTCAGTGCAACCGCCTCCTCCCGGGTTGAAGCGATTCTTTTAACTCAGCCTCCCGAGTAGCTAGGATTACAGGGCCTGCCACTGTGCCCAACTAATTTTTGCAATTTTAGTAGAGACAGGGTCTCACCATGTTGGCCAGGCTGGTCTTAAACTCCTGGCCTCAGGCGATCCACCTGCCTCGGCCTCCCAAAGTGCTGGGATTACAGGTGTGAGCCACTGAAACTGGCCAAGACTTGGAAATTTGAATGCCCACCTGGGTGTCCACAAAGATTTTCCAAGGAAGAGTAACTTGGTTTTCAACCAGTCTGGGGGTGCTTCATCAGGATAGAATCTTCTAGAAAACATAGCATAATGATGGACAGCGTAATGATGGACTTCAGCTGGTTTGATTGAGCCTAGAGTGCACCAGGGCCAAACGAATCTTGCCTTTTTTTTTTTTTTTTTTTTTTTTTTTTAGACAAGAGTCTCTCACAGTCGCAGGGGCTGGTGTGCAGTTGCGCAATGTCGGCTCACTGCAACCTCCACCTCCCAGGTTCAAGCGATCCTCCTGCCTCAGCCTCCCAAGTAGCTAGGATTACAGGTGCCCATCAACACACCTGGCTAATTTTTTTGTATGTTTAGTAGAGACGGGGTTTCACTATGTTGGCCAGGCTGGTCTTGAACTCCTGACTTCGTGATCCGCCCGCCTCGGACTCCCAAAGTGCTGGGATTACAGGCGTTAGCCACAGTACCCAGAGGAAAATCTGTGTTTTAAAGAAAGAAGGAACAAGTCTGAAAGCGGGAATGGAAATGGGAAAAGATAAGGGGGCCAGGAGGAAAGAGAAGGAGAAAAAAAGGGTTGGGGTCTGAGAGGGAGCAAGAATCCAGGCATTTCCGGACCCATGGCCTGGAGTTGCAAGTGGGCGGGGTGGGGCCACTGGAGCTGTGACAGCCTTGAGGGCCGGGGTGACTCACACAGGGGCCCTCTGCTTCCTCCAAGCATGTCATGCCCTGGGCTCCAGGTCCCCAGTGGCACAGGTGCTGGCGCAGAGTTGGGTGTTTGCCTCCAGCCTCTATTCCTGCTACCAGGCTGGTCCGGAGTGAGTCGGATTGGTGAGTTCCAGGCTGGACCCTAAGCAGGGGTCGTGGGCCAACATGGGAGATCTTGGACTGCAGGGGTGGGGGTTCAGGAGGAGGGGAGGCTTCTGGAAGTTTCTAAAGGTCTCCTTGGAATTTAATGTGGCATTGCTAGCTGGAGCCAGCTTGGCATGGGGAGAGAGATGTGGAACTGATGAAAAGCGTGCAGCCTGATTTAAAGCCAAACCCTGAGCCCTTTCAAGAACAATAAAGCATATTGTAGTCGCTAAAAGAAACAAATGAACAAACAAAGTAGCCTTTCTTGGCAGATACCTTCCATTTTTAAGCTTTACATTTAACATTGCCTTTTGAAAATAGTGTATATTATTTGATATTTTAAAATCCAACCTGGGAGTTTCAGTGATTTATGTGACGAGTTTAGCAATTCACCTTTATTGTAATTATTACTGTTTAGGATTTAGCTATGCCATCTTTTTTGTTTGTTTAAGATATGGGGTCTTCCTCTGTTGTCCAGGCTGGAGTGCAGTGGCGTAGTCACAGCTCACTGCAGCCTCTAACTCCTGGGCTCAGGCCATCTTACTGCCTCAGCCTCTGAGTAGCCAGGACTACAAGCATGCGCCACCCACTGGGCTAATTTTCTGTGTTTGTAGAGATGGTGTCTGCCTATATTGCCCAGGCTGGACTTGAACTCCTGAGCTCAAGCGATCCTCCCACCTCGGCCTCCCAAAGTGCAGGGATTACAGGCGTGAGCCACTGTGCGTGGTCCACATGTATTTATTGCGTTTTTTAATGCTGGCATTTCCCCTCCGTACCTGTGTTCCGTTTAGTATACTGAGGGTTTTTTTCTGTTGGTTTAGAAGTTATACATTCTAGTTTTCTTCTCAGGGTGGCCACCCTTAACCTATGACTCATACCAATACGTGTCACATTTATTGGTATTATTGGTTTTGTTTTATTCCTAATTTTAGAAGTCTCAGCATGTTTTCCTTTCCCTTTTCTGTGCCACCTCCAGCCCCATTTTCCTGAGAGCTTTCCTAGCTGTAATTCTCGGTTATTCTTAGCTACACTTCTTTGTTTCTGTGATCCCAACTTCACATTTCCCCTTGTTGTGAGATAACAGTAATCTGGAATAGATTCCTTGGTCACTTGTCCTCCTCGGTTCTCTTCTTGTATCTCCTGTGTTTCTCTTGCTATTGAGGTACCTTCCTGTAAACTATTTCCAACTTGGATCTTTAAGAGGCAAATATCCTTCAAGTTTTCTACGTTTTGAATATTTCTGATACACCGTAGTGGGCAGGATTCGGAAGCTGCCCCCTCAAGTTTCCTGTAACTTTTCTAGAACGATATGTTCTAGAAAACACTGATGATAGGACAACTAGCTGCTGTCTTAGCCTGTTTGTTTGAGCCTGGTGCGTACCAGCAGCAGGAAAATCCAGTATTTTAAGCAAAGAAGAAATGATTATGAAAATGGGAATGGAAATGGGAAAGGAAAGGGGGTCAGGAAGAAGGGGATGGAGAGAATAAGGGGTGAGGAGCCTAGAGAAACCAGCTGCTCCTCGTCTAGGCACCGCTAGTCTAGGTACTGTGAGTCTAGGCACTGCTAGTCTAGGCTCTGCCCAGTCATAATTAAAGTTACTAATCAGTTGACCTTAAAATAGAGAGATTTTCCTGGATTCTCTGAGTGGGCCCAGTGCCATGACATGAGCTCTAAAAAGCAGAGAATTTTCTCAGGCTGGAGCCAAGAAAGATGCGTCCAATGTCAGAGAGATTCTAAGCATGAGAAGGATTCCATGCACTGCTGCTGGCTGTGAGATGTGGGGGCCATGAGCAAGACTGAAGAGGGGCCTCTGGGAGTTAGGGAAGGGCTGCAGCTGACAGCCAGCAGGGAAGCTGGGATCTCAGTCCCACAGGTCCAAGGACTGGATTCTGCCAGCAACCTGAGTGCACTTGGAAGCAGATGCTTCCCAGAACCTCCCAATCAGAGCCCAGCGGGTGGACACCTTGATCTTGACCTTGACCTTGACCTTGAGGAACTGGGAACCGAGAAACCAATCAAGCCATCTCAGACTTGCAACCTAGAGGACTGTGAGATAATAAAGATGTACTGATTTAAGCAGGTAAGTATGTGGCAATTTGTTATGACTGCAAAAGAAAAGATACCTTCCTATTTAAATGAGAATTTGACTGGATAAAAAACTCTAGGCTCAAGTTCTTTTCCTTCATATTTTAGAAAGAATACTCCGTTGTTATCTTGCAACCAGGGTTGCTGTTGTGTAGTCTGTTGGCCAAGTGTTTCCTTCTTCCTTCCATTGTTTCTCTGGGGTAATTTGGGTGAGGGAGCCAGAAGCCTGACCTTATTTCCTGTCTTCATCCAGTGGATTTGTACTGTTCTAGGCTGTTAGTCGCAGTCTCAAGGAGGTGGAGAATGGTTTCTACTTTAACCTACCTTTTCATAGATGCACTTGTAGATTGGACAAGCTTATTGTTTTTCTCTTATTCAGCTACTGTTAGTCTTCTCTCCTACCACCTTTCATAAATATTAAACTTACTGAGATATAATTTACAGACAATACTCCTTTGTGAACATAGGAGCTTAAAGTCTCTTATCTTTAGGAGTATATTGAAACATGTAGGCATTTGGCCATATCATAAGGCATGTTCCCAGGCTATAAATGTTAAACAGATGAACGATATTACTTCAGTCATGTATCATCTTACCAACCTGTCAGTTCTGTAGAAAATCACATTTCTAGCTTTACTTGCTTCAGGTTTGCAGAAGAGAAAAACAACAATGTTTTCACTGAACATTGGCTTTTAGACAAAATGAATTCTAGGACTCTATTAAATTCATTTTTACTTCCTATCATTTCTATATTTTATAGGTTTCATAAAATCGGCCCACAGTCTTAAATTTATTATAATTTTGATAGATATCTTAGTAAAATACTCCTTCTCTTTCAATGATTGGAAACACTAATGAATTCTAGGCTTAAACAATAAATAGCACATTGTAGAACAGCAGTACTGTTTCAAAACTGAACTCAGTTGAATTAATCAGACATGACAAGATATTTTTATGATTCTGACAGAAGCTTAATGAACAATGTTGAATAGATTTAAACACTTTTTATAATATATCTAAATGGTGTGAATTATGGTAACACTGCCTTTGAGAAGAAAGCATCAATTTCGGATTTAACATACAGGATGGCACCCCAGGAAAACATTAAAAAGTCAGGAGAATTGTACCTTTAAGAGTGGAACTGAGTAATGAAAATATACATTACCAGAGAAATCTCCTGGGATGCCTAGACATTTACTTGTGATACGAGCATTTTTTTGCCTAGAAACAGCAAAACTGACTGTTTAGCTCTAACTGGCAGGCACCACATGCCATAGCAACAACAGAGCAAGAAAACCAGGAAAATTTTTTGCTCAATGATTTTTTTCATGTTTTTAAAGCTATTGAAACATAGTAAGCGTAGTTATTTTTAAATCCCTGCCTGATAACTCTAATTTTTTTTTTATTTTTTTTTTTTGAGACAGAGTCTCACTGGCTGGCCAGGGCTGAAGTGTAGTGGCATGATCTCGGCTCACTGCAACCTCCACTTCCTGGATTCCATTGATTCTCGTGCCTCAGCCTCCTGAGTAGCTGGGACTGTAGGCGTGCACCACCACATCCAGCTAATTTTCATATTTTTAGTAGAGAAGGGGTTTCACCATGTTGGTCAGGATGGTCTCGAACTCCCGACCTCAGGTGATCCACCCGCCTCGGCCTCCCAAAGTGCTGGGATTACAGGGGTGAGCCACCGCACCAGGCAAGATAATTCTAAAATCTAAAGCTGCAAAGTCTAACCCAGCAGTTACTAGCTACATGAGGCTATTAAGAGCTTACAATACAACTAGTTTAAATTGAGAAGTACTGTCAGTATATGGTGCACACCAAATTCCAAAGGTTTAGTATAAAAATGTCAAATGTCTCATTATTCATTTTTCCATTGACGACATGTTGAAATAATAATTTTGGTTCAAAAAATTTAGTTAAAACATATTGAGTTAAAAATGTTGTAAAAATATATTTCACCTGTTTCTTTTTATTTTTTCAATGTGTTCACTAGAATATTTAAAATTCCCTGTGTGGCTCACACTTGTGGCTTGCATTATATTTCTATCAGAGGACTGATCTAGAGGTTCCATGTATTTTCTGTCTCTGTTGCACATTTCAGCTGGTTCTTGCTGTTGCTATCTTATCTCCCCATGTGGTTGGTTATCTTTGTCTACGTTCTGGATACAGTGTTTTAAAAATTGCTGTTGACAGAATATGAAGTGTAGGATGGGCTGGGCATAGTGGCAATCGGGGCGAGCCATTCTGCCAGGCTTGGGAATTGTGCTACTCAGGAAACTTTTCTCATCACCCACCCCAATCCTGTCCCAGATGGGAGGAGCAGTGAGTGTTGTGCCTAGGCTCCCTGCCTTTCCAGTGCTCCCAGCATCACATGAGCTCCTCCCCAGTTGCTGTGGGGTCCCGACTCTCCATGTTCACTGTGCTCCCAGAATTGGCCCCATCTTCACTGCCCTCCAAGCATCGTCCCAGCTCCTCCAGGGTCACTGCCTGACCAGGTGGGGGTTGGGTGAAGAGGCAGAGGTCAAGACAAGACACCTGGTCCAGTTTGACTTCAGGTTCTTCGCTGAAACGTGACTGCATTCCACATCCCGTTCCTCCGGCAACCTCAGCTGGGACGATGTGTAAGGCAGTGGAGAATCTTGGCGGGTGATGACCAGTTCCTGCCACCATGGCTTTTCAGCTGTATTGATCTTTCCTAAAACGGACGAACAGACTGGCAACAAGTTATGGAAATACTGTTTTCTTTACTAACAGTAGAGATGTGTACATGTATCAGTGCTGGTTTTTAAAACAAATATAAGCCCATAGGCACTCTGCTGAACGCAGATTCTATCTCAAAATAACACACTTTCAAGATCTTCCAATACCTGCACATACAGATTCTTTTCCTTTTTATCTCTGCACATTACATAGAATGACTGCATCACAACAAATGTAAGCAGTGTCTGTGTCTGAAGATCCAGATGGTCTCCAGTCAGTTACTTTTAGAAAAACGAAACGCTGCAGAAACTCTGCTTGCATAAATCTCAATTTAATTGTGTAGAATAGATTTCCAGACACAGAATTGCTGTGCAAATTAATGCACCTTTAAAGCGTCTCATGTCACGGATGGCAATGCTGGCGACACACTTGTCTGTGATTGTGATGACCCAGCTTGGGCAGAGGATGGTGAAACCTCCACTATAGCGGGAGGGGAAACTGAAGGACAGGGTGACAGGTTTCATCAAGAGCAAAAAATATGCAAGTCTGCATTAAGAATATCTATATATATGCGTTTGAAATGGCATAAAGACTCCCTGGAAAGATTCAAAGAATCCGATAATGTCTCATTCGGGCTGTGGCCAATGAGATTAGACACAAGCAGGGGCGCGGGAGCCTTTCACACATGAAAGGCTTTTCATGGTTTGGATCCTGAAACAGGTGAAAATACGGAGGTGAAGAAGTAAGAAAGTGTGGGGCCGGAGCCCCAGGGAGGGTCACCGAATGGGCTCGCCTGATCTGTTGTGGGCCCCGAGGGTCCTGGGACGCGGAACCCGAGCAGAGGCCTCAGTAACGAGGCACTGGTTCTAGATATTTACCAAACGGTGTTGTCCCACGGGGGATGTTATAGGCGATTGCTGATTTCAACCACAGATGACTTTGGGGGAAAGTTCGCTCCTGGGGGTTTCAGTTTCCATCCCTCCGCGTCCGCTCTGGCTTCTGCGGGCTCCGCCCAGGGCATCCGCTTCGCCCGAGCTCCGGACCCAGGTCCTGCCCTGTGGAGACCCCGGAGTGGGTGCCCCGCTGCCGGCCGATACCCCCGGGCCTCCGGGTCCACAGCGTCCGGAAAAAAACGGCCTTTCGAAGACCTGGGATGACTCGCTGGTCGCGGCAAGGGACCCGCGGTTCCTGTGTCAGAAGGATCAAGGAAATGCGGGGCCTGGTGGGGTGAGGAGCACGAGGTTCCTCCTTCATCCTCGCGGGGACTTTGTCACCGGCTCAGTGTGTAGATCTCACCGTCCCGCTCGAATGTGTGGGGCTCCGACAGTGTGGGCCCCGTGAGGACCCCCATCCTCCTTGCACTGGGGCTGCTACAGGAGGGCGCCGGGACGCACTAGGTCCTGAGTGTCCAGGGTCCGGCAGGGGCGTCAAGTTGTCGCCTCCCGGATCCCGCCGCTCGCGGTCCAGGGCTCCTGGTTTCTACGCTGGGCTGGGGGCCCCGAGCATGGATGTCGTGGGGCGGAGAAAACCTTGGGATGGTTGGAAATGAAGGATGGGAGGGAGAACCAGAGAAAGGGAGAAGAAGGAAGCAGGGAGGGCCAGAGAACAAAGAGAAACCTCCGCCAGGAAAATGGGAAGAGGATGACACACGCACAGCCCTACACTCCGCCAACTCTCCCTCTCCTGCTCTCTGCTTTGTAAGGAACGCAGTCCCCACCCCCTCCAGCCTCAAAGTGTTTGGGGTCACCCATTCCAGCGGGGTGAGGCGTCGCCTTGTGGGTGCGGTTGGCATTTCCCTGAGAGCTGTGGACACTGAGCAGCTTTTCCTGGGCTCACTGCCATTTGCATTCTTCTGATGCCAGTGGGCAAGGGGAGGTCCCCAAACGCCGGTGGGACCGCGACCCCAGCCGGTGCGGGGCTCTTGGCAGCGCTTGGGGAAGTGAATTCAAAGACCAGTAAGAAATAGAGAAAGGATGGAGATTTATTGTAAAAGGAAAAGTACACACCCAAGTAAAGGGAGTGAAGGGGAACTCAAGAGAGAGGCAGGTGCAAGGGGGTTTGGGGCTGCCACCTTTCCGCCTTTCTTCAAACAAGGGGTGGAATATTCATGAAAATTCTTGGAAGAAGGACAGGGTTTCGCAGAACCCTGGTGCCTCAAATTTTTACCCCAAATATGGGTATTCTCAGAACTACTAGGGAGCTGGCTAGTGTGTGTTTAGTATGTTTATCAGCATGTAATGAGGTCCTAGGTGAAACCTGGGTCAAATCCAGGGCTATGTTGGGTCCACTCATTCTTAGTCAGCTTGGTCCACGCGCTGTTTTTCAGCAACTTATCAGCCCAGAGCCACTGCAGAAATTTCAACGGATTCCTTTTGCTAGTCACCTGAAACTGCTGCCTAAAACTTCCTATTCTTTTGAGACCACCGAGTAGTATACCTGTCTCACTTTGGAGAAATGTCTATTCAAATTCCTTGCATATATTTAAATTGGGTTACTTCATTTTATAATATTGAGTTGGAAGAGTTCTTTATATATTCAGAATAATAGTCCCTTACCAGATACATGATTTTCAATTATTTTCTCTCATTCTGCAAGTTTTCTTTTTACCTTCTAAATGGAGTCCTTTTTGAAGCACAAAAGTTTTATATTTGCATAAAATGAAATCAAACTACCTTTTATTTTGCCATTTGTGCTACTGGCCTACAGTAATTAAGCGTTTGCCAAATCCAGGGTCACAAAAATTTACTGCTCTATTTTCTTCTGAGACTGTCATAGTTTCATGTCTTAGCTGGACATCTGCCGTTCATCTAGAGCTAGTTTTTGTGTGTGCTGTGAGGAAGGGGCCCGCCTCATTCTTCTGCATGTGGCATCCAGTTGTCCCAGCACCATTCACTGCAGTGTAGGATGCACCTGCCCAACCTTCTGTCCCTCCCTCCTGCACTCGGCGTCAGAACTGCCTCCTGCCGAACGGTTCTCCCAGGGTTTCCACCAATGAAGTCCCCTCATGTGAATCCCATGTAGGCATCTGCTTCTCAGAGCACCTGGACTAAGGAGTGGGTTTACCACAGGAAATCATATTTCATGAGATGGACCATTCTGAGAATACTGGCACTCAGCATACCCCTTTCTACATCAAAAGAAGGACATTGCATGATAGGGTCATTTGGGTCCCACAAGTCTGTCAACTTAGCTTATTTGTGTTTAATTTGTTTTGTTTTTTCTTCTGTTGTTGTTGTTTTTGTTGTTGTTTTCTTTCAGACAGGCTCTCACTCTGCCGTACAGTCTGGAGTGCCGTGGCACCATCTCAACTCCCTGCAACCTCAAACTCTCAGGCTCAAGTCATCCTCCCACCTTAGCCTCCTGAGGGGCTGGGACTACAGTCACATGCTACTACACTTGGTTAATTTTTAAAGTTTTCTGTAGAGACAGGGTCTCACCATGTTGCCACAGCTGATCTCCAACTCCTAGCTTCAAGCTATCCTCCAGCATTGGCCTCCCAAAGTTCTGAGATCACATGCATGAGCCACCACTACTGGCCCAAAAAGTTATGGCATTTTAGTTTTACTTTTCACATGGTTGTATGACATTATGTAGATTTTTAAAATTCTGTATAAGTAATTTGGGCAATGCTATACAATAAAATGTTTTCTTTAGCCACAGCTTCCTAAAAATATGAGGGGCATTAAAATGTTGTGCATTTGTCAAATCTTGAAGAAGTTTCAAATCTTTAGGGTGATTCTGACCTCTCATTTTGGTTGACACAATAATCCATAAAAACAAGTAAAGCACCCAGTGTGATCTGGAAGGGGTAGGGAGATGAAAGTATTGATAAGCCAAAGTGACACCCTCTTTGGTAGAAATGATCCTGCCTATATATCTCATGCCCCACAAAAGAGGGTCCTGAACTCGCCACTTCTCCAGAGCTCCATGCAGTCCTTGAAGCACTCTCTGGCTGTCTCTGCAAGTGGCTGAACAGCTCCTCCTGCTTTCTGTGGGGCCGCGGAGGCTCCAGGTCCCCTAGGCCCAGGGGTTGTCTTGCGCACCTGGTCCCACGAAGGGTGCACCCACCACCATGGGAGGTGGAGAAGACCAGGTATAGCTGCTTCTGCCCCTACTCCTCTCCTGAGCAGCCAATCTTAATAGGAGGAAGGAGTAGGGATGAGTGGAGCCATGGAGGTTGGTGCTGGAAAGAACAGAAATGAAGACCTTTGTCCAATCCCTTAAATTATGTGGATCCCCTTCTGAGTACTAGCAGCCCCGGGGTAGTCCGATGATTGGATTCCTCCCATGCATCTTAAACCCCATAGTATGGCAACCAGTGTGCTAGGTGCTGGGTTTACATGTGGGTGATGGATGTGTCCGGTTCTCAAGTCACTTAGAATCCAGGGATAGAAATAAACACCCACGTGGCTGCTGCTGATGATGTGATGTCCTCACCGCGGTTGGGGCTATCGGGGGGCAGAAGAGGGGGTAACTCATTCTGCCTGGAGAGTTGCATGGAGGCTTCTCAGGAGATGGCATTTCAGACTGTTCTTGTAGGCATAGGAAGAAAACAGCGTAGTCAGGTGGCCTTGAGAAGACAGGGCATCCAGCAGATGGACAAGCATGAAGAGGAGGCCTGGGGATACAAATATCACAGAACTTTGGAGAGCTGTGAGACGTCTGCACTAAAGAACCCTCAGTTACTGGGGTAGACTCTTTCTACAGGGAGGAGGGAATGTCAGAAGACAGGGAACAAGGGGTGGGCAGGAACCCCCCTGGAGTCCCTGTCTCCCTCCTCAGCAAATCAAGCAGAAAATCAATTCACCATTCATGCATGCATGTTATCACACACACACACAGACACACATGCACACACACAGACAGACATGCAGGCACAGTCACACACACACTCACACCACACAGGCACACACAATCACACAAACACACACACACATACATAAATGCATGCAGAAATACAGACACAGCCATGCACATACACGGGCACACACAAAGACACACAGAAACACATGGGAGAAACTGTGTGTCATCTTAAGAGTTGTCATGTCGGGCCCATCCCACCCCTGCACCTTTCACCTCGGGGGCTGTCTCCCAGCTCATGAAGGAGTTCTGAAGCCATTACGCAGGCAGTCACTGTGTGATCTGAAACACTCAGACAGCTCCTCACTCTGACCTACCTTCCTGGTCCCTTTGGGATGAAGCAGCATCCTGTTGGTTTTCACTGCAGCAGAAGAGAATCCTCCCCGGGGGCAGAACTTCTGGGCCACCACATCGCACCCCTCTGCTCTTTGCCCTCAGTGCCAAAGAGCTCGGGGCACAAACTCGCTGTGAGCAAACCCTCTGGGCTTATTGAAATATTTGAAAAATAAGCAGTGCCATCTGCCAGAAAACACTAGAAAGTACCAGTCCAAGGTATTTCATAGTTCCAACACCAGACTGTGCACCATTACAGGTTACAGGTGTATACCACCACACCTGGCTAATTTTTGTATTTTTAGTAGAGACAGAGTTTCACCATGTTGGTCAGGCTGGTCTCAAACTCCTGACCTCGTGATCTGCCCACCGCGGCTTCCCAAAGAGCATTTTTTCATGTTTGTTGGCCACTTGCAGGTCTTCTTTTGAGAAGTGTCTGTTCACATTCTTTGCTTATTTTTTAATTGGAATTTTGTTCTTGCTTGTTAAGTTCCATGTAGATTCTGGGTATTAGAGCTTTGCCAGATGCATAGATTGCAGATATTGCTCCCATTCTATAGGATGTTTACTGTGTTGCTAATTTCTTTTACTGTGGAGAAGCTCTTTAGTTTAATGAGGTCACATTTGTCAATTTTTGTTTTTGGTTGCAAATACTTTTGGTGTCTTCATCATGATATCTTTGCCAGGCCCTATGTCCAAAGTGGCATTTCCTAGGTTATCTTCCAGGATTTTTATAGTTTTAGGACTTACATTTAAATATTTAAGTCACATCGAGTTATTTTACATATATGGTGAAAGGTAGAGGTTCAGTTTCATTCTTCTGCACATGGCTACCCAGTTATCCCAGCACCATTTGTTGGATTGGGACTCTTTCCCCATTGCTTATTTTTGTTGATTTTGTTGAAGGTTAGAAGGTGTGAAGGTTTCTTTCTGAGCTCTCTATTCTGTTCCACTGATCTAAGGGTCTATTTTGGTACCAGTACCATTCTGTTTTGATCACCTTACCCTTATATTATAGTCTGAAGTCAGGAAATGTGACGCCTCTGGCTTTGTTCTTTTTGCTTATGATTGTTTTGGCTATTTGGGCTCTTTTTTAATTCCAAACACCTTTTAGACTAGATTTTTCTAATTTTGTGAAAAATGACATTGGTATTGATAGAGATAGTGTTGCATCTATAAATTGCTTTTGGAAGTATGGCATTTTAGCTATATTGATTCTCCAACCCATGAGCATGAAATATTTTTCCATGTATTTGTGTTGTCTCTGATTTTTTTCAGCCATGTTTTGTAGATTCTCTTTTTCCACACAAAATCTGGTAGAATCACTCATTTATTACCCCATATCATGGAGGAAAAATGAAATAACATTAATTCTCTACTGAGTAATACAACAAAATTCTAAACTCAGTAGGTTTTTGGGAAATAGAACTCTTTATTTAAATATCAGTACAGAGCAATAAATTACTAAAGGAAACAATAATTAATATAAATTTTTTCTTATTAAATAATTTAAAAATTCTCTTTCAGGACATGGAAAGAATCCCCGGAGGTCTGAAGTCTAACGCGATTATTTTACTGACGATATCATTTGCAAGAAAGAGATCATCATTCAAAGAAGTAGTGGATTTTCCAAACAAAAACAGAAGAAAGAAAATGATATGTCTTGTTTAGTCAGCCAGAACTTTAAGTGCAGCAATTCCATCAGGTAGCACCAAGAGAAAATTGCATAATATGTTAGGAATAACTGCTGGTAAAAATTGTTGGCAAAAGGAATCAAGGCAGTGAATGAGCTATTGGGTCCATGATGTCATCATGATCTGCTGGAGGCCGCTGGACATACACCGCAGGTGCTGGGCAGGTGGCCAGCCAGAAGGGTGAGTTTGATCGAGACCGTGCTCACAGGGGCTTTTCGTATCATCTTTAACCTTCAGAAAGGACACAAATGGTTTAAGGGGTAGAGAACCCGGATCACTTTTCCAAGGTAATCTTTCCCTAGTCACTCCATGTCTCAGAGCCCCCTGCACTAAGAGACCTATTTTTCCCTTGAGCCTTAACCCTGGCGACTGCAGCTTGGACCTACCTCTTTCCTCCTCTGTCACATCACAGAGTCAGCCCAGGCCCTGCACCTGACCAGGGGATGGAGTGGAGGGGCCCACAGGTCTGAAGCTGGTAGTGACGGGTCCACGCCCTCACTCAAGGCCCTCTCTATGATCTGACGTGAGGGCTTAAAACAGGCAAGGGGTGGGGCAGACTTCCAAAGAGAGGGCTCTGTATTCCTGTGCCCTTGGCTTTGGGTGGGCCTTCCCCTTCTTCCTGAGCCTCTCCTCACCCTGGGAGCAGCACCCATTGCTCTGAAGGTGACTGTCCCTGTTCCACCTTATCCATTCCTGGTCCAGCCCAGTGGTGCCTGTGGAACCCCAGCAGCAGCTCAGACCCCCCTTCCTCTGAGTCGACTCTGCTCCAGGCAGGGCCATCAGCGGGCTCAGGATCTGGGGTGTGCAGGAGGATGATGGCAGGGGAGCTGCCTCAGGGCCCAGACTCGAACCCCACGGGTCCATGGGACTGACTTTTTAAAAATCCTTCTCTTGAGCAGCCTCTACTCTTCACCTTCCACCTTAATTCCTGGAACCCAAACCACTTTCTGTGGGAAGGCAGCCCTGCACTCCCTCCATTTCAATTAGGTGTACCAAGGCTCTCCCAGCCCCCTCCTCCTGGGATTACACCCAGATCTCTCTCTTAGCCTCAGAGATGGAATCCCCCTTCCCTTGTCACACCTCATGTAAAGCTACCATGATGCACCTAACCCAATTAAGAGGACTGCCCATGTCTGAATTCCTGCTGCCTGCAGGCCACACACCCTTCCTGAATAGGAACCTGCTCTGAATCAGAGCTGAACTTGCTGAACCTTCTCAAGCTCAACAGACCCTGAGCCTTGGTATGGGCCCCTCCCTTTCCCTCTGGACTCTGAAGGTGAGAATCCATCAGCACTCAGGGCTGAGCTGCCCAGGTCATTGCCAACATTTCCAACAGGCGACACAAGGTCTCATTCACCTGTCTCATGTCAGGATGAGAAGGTCTGAGCCATGGTGAGGGGTGGGACTCTGGGAATTCTCTTTCCCCATCCTGCCTCCTCACCCACCTGCTCCTTGCTCCACTTCCAATTTTGCCCACAGTACCTGTCACTCTAAGGGACTGTCCTCAGATGCCAGGGAGGATGAAGCAGGGGAGGATGATGAGGAGGCAGCAAAGGATGAGGGTGGTGGCCATGGCCCTGAGTTGGGTTGTGCCTGAGGACATGGTGAGTGGTGCTGAAATGGAAACACAAAAGTGACAACCCTTGTCCAGGCCCCAAATCTGAGGAGACACCTCCTCAGTTCCTGCCACCCTAGGTCATCCTGGAAAGCAGAAGTTTTGTCCCCCTGCTGCTATAAGGCAGCCGGTGTGACAGGTCCTGGCTTAGGAAGGGAGAGGGGGGTGTCCCCTGTCCTCAGGGAGCTCACACAGCTGCTGAGGGAAGCAAAGTGACAGCACCCTACACCCTCCTGCTGTGGCGGAAGAGGAGGTGATGCTCCAGAGTTGGGGAGGGGAGGGTCTCTGGGCTGGCATTGGAGATGGTTTTGATGGATTTCCAGAACCAGACCAGGGAAAGGAAAGGAAAAGTGATTCTCAAAAGAGGAAACACTAAGGAGAAAGGTCTGAAAACACAGTGACACCTGCAGTTTCAAGGCTGGTGAGAAATCCACAGTGCGGGGAGCAGAAGTAAGTGCAGTGAGGAATAGGAGTCAGGAGGGAGAAGGGAGAGGAGGATGGGAGAGCACAGGCACGCCACCACCCCCAGGAGGAGCGCCCCACAAGGAGGTCATTTTAACATAAACGTGTACACTGGGATGACTGAAGCTGAACTCAAGAAATAACTTCTTGAGATCACCATTTCTGATCTCATTCAAGATCCCCATTTCTTTTTCTCCTGTTACCTCTTGCACTTGGCTCCAGGGTTCTATCCATGCCCATCAAGAAGTCCTTAAGCCATCCTGTGCAGTCTCCCATTGAGATGTAATGGAAGGACATGGTCACATCCTTGTCATTCTCCCACCTTTCTTTCATCTTTCTGGCTCCAGGATGAACCGTTGTCCACATTCTGTTTTCTGAGTCAAAGAGGAGGAAGATCTGTCCATCGAAACTGAACTGCCAAGATCCACTACTGTGTCCTTCGGCTTTCTGCTCACAAGACATCCTGGCCTGCAGGGTGAGGGGTTCTGCCCCCAGCAGAGAGAGATTAGCTCTGATCTTGACAAATTTTGCACCCCCATCCTCTTCCGCTTACAATTTCCTGGCCTAACTCTCTCTGCCACATCTTGGCCTTGCCTCTAGTCCTCTTAAGGGGTGAGACGACCTTCCCATTTGTATCTTTTTTTTTTTTTTGAGACAAAGTCTCACTCTGCTGCCCAGGCTGGAGTGCAGTGGCACAACCTCGGCTCACTGCAGCCTCTGCCTCGTGGGTTCAAGCGATTCTCCTGCCTCAGCCTCCCAAGTAGCTGGGATTACAGGCATGCGCCACCACATCCAGCTAATTTTTGCATTTTTAGTAGAGACAGGGTTTCACCATGTTGGTCAGGCTGGTCTCGAATACCTGACCTTATGATCAGCCCACCTCGGCCTCCCAAAGTGCTGGGATTACAGGCGTGAGCCACTGTGCCCGGCCCCCATTTGTATTTTTACATGAAAACTATAAACGCCTCTAACCTACCACTGTATCTGCTCCCTCCTGTCCTGGGCCATCTGAAACTTACCCCTGGGTGTGTAATTCTCCAGCTGAATCTCAAACAGTTGCTCTGTGAGCATGTCCACCACCTCTCTCAGTACTGGGTTCTGTGCTTTCCAGGCCTTGGTGACATTTAGTTTCTTCCCCAGGGGACTGATGGGTATGACTGTCTTGTTGCCACAGTCATACTGAAGAAAAGTCTTTTTATCCAACTGCCCTTGAACTGCACACCACCGCGGTCCAGGTCTGAACTTAGGGATGATGGTGATGTCATAGCAAAGAGAGTGAGGGTCTGTGGAGAAAGGCAGGTGAGGGGTGGGTGGGGAGAAAAAGACTCCTGTTAGCCCTCCTCCACACTGTGTCAATAAGAGGACGCCTTCTGCGGGCTGGGCTGGTCCGGGAAGGAGTGCCCCCTCCAGAACTGTGGTGTCCACAAGATTAAGGCGAGTGCTCACCCCTTGCATGAGGACAAGGAGGAGGAGGAGGTCTCTGCCTGCTGAGAAACCACATGTCCCCGGACATGTCCCACTGCCCCTCTGCCCCTATCAGTCAACATATGACCTTGCTAGAGAGGTGTCAGGACTGCTAGAGGAGGAAGGGCCTGGATGCCAGAGGATCTTCAGCAGCAGCCCACATGGACTGTGGGAGGTGGGAGAGGGTGTGGGTCCACCCCTGAGGATGCTGGTGCATGGTGGAACAGAGTGAGGATGGGACCCCTTTGGATAAAGAAGAGTTAATTATCATGGTCACAGGATTTAACATGTTGGCAAAGCCCCTGGTGATGGCATGCATCTGCTATGAGGAGGCCTTCCTGAAACCTTGACAAAGGGATGGTCCACACAGCAAGAAATGGAAAATCTGAGTCTAAGGCAGGTAGTAGAGGGAGGGATCACAGGCTCAGTGAAGTGCCCATGCCAGAAGGGTGTGAAAATCCAGAACAATGTCCATACACTGTGCTTATGGGAAGCCTGGAGGACTCCTGTTTACCCAGCATATAATGAAGGCCCCATGAGAAGGCACCAGAATGGAATGAAGCTGAGGGATGCCTATTGCTGAAGGCCAGGGTTGGGGGTAGGAGATGCTCTTCCTGAAATAGGCTCCCAGAGTAATGGGATGAAAAATTCTGAAATTACAGATTCCAGGTAGATGTTGTCAACTGTCAGGAGCAAGGAGGGTGCAATGATGGAAATGATTAGAGAAGTCACAATGCCAGCTGGGGACCTCAGGTATACAAAGTTATGCCCATGGCTCATAGAACAAAGGGGCCCAAGGTCCAAAAGAGATGGAAACACAACCCGGATACTGCTGGATTTAAATAATTACAAGAAACAGAGATAAAACAAATGATGGGTGACCAGAAGGCTGAAAGTAGCCAGTCCTTCAAGAACAAGGCTGCTTTGCCTAATTTGCAGAATAAAGCCACTTCTCAGACCCTGAACCCATGACTAGAAGAAGACACCAGTTTCCAGTGAGGAAGGACCCTTTAACCCCGCAGCAAGTACAATAAGTCCTTGTGGCCTTCTCCAAAGATATTTATGGCCACTTGAGTTTGCTGTGAAGGGCAATTTTATAAATATGTAAAGGTGTGCAGGGAATATATTCTCCATTGTATCTACTCAACTCTGCTGTTGTAGCTCAAAAGCAGCCATAGACAATCCATGAATGATGAGCGAGGCTGGACCTGCCTTAAGTGCCCAATGACCCAAGACCCCCTAAGTTCCTAGAGGTACACGTGGTCACAATGTCTAATTGAAGAACCACACCAAAGATTCCGTGTGAATGTTCAGAGACAAGGCAATGCCACGCACAGCAAGGAAATCTCAACATTAAACAGTTTCTCCTGTAGAGTACTGTGCCTTGGCAGAGATGGGGCCTTTTGCCAAGCGAGGGCAGTAACCATCCAGCCTCAGAGCTGCCCATTACTGGTGGGCTCCTCACCCTCTAGGTCATTAGGGAGAGAGGCCCAGCAGTGAGAATACGCAGGTGGTTCTCCTGGGATGGGCAGGAGCAGGGCCACAGGGAACCAAGAAGCTGCACAAGCAGTTGGCCCCGATCCCCAGGACACCAGGTGGCTGCACCCCCTCACCCTCAGCTCACACCTGAGTCTTCAGGGAGGGTCCCTGATGGTCCCCGTGGACCATAGATGCCCCTCAGCACAAAGGAGGGGAGAATAAACCCCCAACTATGGGACCCCCACTCCCATCACATCCACACCACCCAGAAGCCACGGGCAAGGTTGGACCACCTTCTACTCTCCAACTGACACCTGAGACATCACTTGGAGATGACACCCTAGGGGATGGGGCACTATTCACTGGGACATTGTAATTCCCTGATCTGGGATCAGCAACCTAGGGAAGAGTCCAAATCTGGTCACCCCTCATTTGAAGGTTGCCATTGCCTGCTGTTGCTCTACAAAGGGACAGGACTGGACACAGAGATGGAGAACCCACAGCCTGCAAAGATCACAGGGCATCCTTCCTCCATTTCTAGAAAGGGTTTGCTGATCCGGTCTACACAGTGACTATTCTCTGTGACGCTGGCTCCCCAGTAGGAAGAACAGGTGGGTCTGGGCCCCAAGGGCAGAAGTGGGCGCCTCTACTCACCAGAGTTCCCAGGGTCATCCTGGAGGAAATGGTGCTTCCCATCCCCCCTGCACAGGTTCTGAGGGGAGCTTGGGGTGTGTTTGCTGGGGTGTGTCCTCAGGCAAGGGGCAGAAGGTGCCACGTGGTGTAGGAGGTGGTGAGGTCCCATTCATGGATGGGGAGACCTCTGGGGTGACCAGCTGGGCTGAGGTGGGCAGTAAGAGGACATGACCTGGGTGGTGGCAGTGGATGGTGAGGGGAGGGGTGGCAGGGTGAGCTGAGCCCCTGGTGAGCCCCTGGGTGCCAGTGAGTTTCTACAGGAAAGTGCAGGGAAAAATTCAAGGTCAAGCAGTCCTGAGGGTGCTGGAGGGTTTGTGTGGTGGAGAGCGGGTGAGAGCAGAGCAGGCCTTTGGCTGGTGGGGGTATCTGTGATCGCGTCCCTGTGGAATCCCTCTTCACCCCGTCCTGTCCCCAGTTCCTGTTCCGGGGGCTCTGGTTTTTCCTTCCCGAGGGCGGGTGGGACTGCCAGGCTGCACCAAGGATCCCCGCCCCACCTCGCTCTCTAAAGCCCTCTGGCCCCTCCACCCTCCTGCCAGCCTCCTTTCCACCCCGCTCCTTTTCGCCTCTTCCCGGGCAAGAAGCAGCCTCGTGGGGTGGACCGGCAGGAAGGAGCCGCCGACCGGAACTGAACGGGAGCGCAGTTCGGGGAGATCTCCCCCGTCCTTCCAGAAGCCTCCCTTCCTCTGAAACCCGCGGCAGTTCACAGCCCCCCAGGTTTGGTCCCCGCCCGGCTTAGGCTCCATCCACGAACTCACCGGCTCGCCCAGCCCGGGACCAGCGGGACAGCAGCGGGAGGCACAGAAGGATCTTGGTAGCAGCGGCCGCTGCCATTGGGGACCCAAAGCGCTAGGGACGAGAGACTTGATGGAAGGAGAGCCTGGAAGATGAATCACCTCAAGGTTTTAAAGCTGGTTTATGTATGGGCTCGCTCCAAGTTTCACCCCATCATAGCGTCACAGCGTCTAGAAATATGATTGGCTGCCCTGATGGTGTCCCTCCCCTTTCCGGGCGTCCCTCCCCTTTGCCGCAGTCCCCTTCCGGTTGGTGTCTGGGTGTCCGCCCGGCTCCTGCCAGGACACAGTTCCTTCCACGACGGACTCATTTAATCATCACAGCATTTTTTATTGAAGGTGAAGAAACTTGCAGAGGAATATTCAGCGGCCGCGGCGTCTCCCTGTCCCCGCCTGGGCCCGCGGCACCCTCCCTCCCTCCGCTTGCGCCGCGGGGCCCCTGGCTCCCCACGCTCTGGGCGCAGCCACGGGCCTGATCGCATCCCCTCCACTACTTCCCCAGTTCCCAGTGGACGTGGTTACAGTCCGGGCTAGGTTTTGTTATTTATTTATTTGTTTATTTAGAGACGGAGTTTCGCTCTTGTTGCCCAGGCTGGAGTGCAGTGGCGCGATCTCGGCTCACTGCAACCGCTGCCTCCCGGGGTTCAAGGGATTCTCTGGCCTCGGCTTCCGCAGTAGCTGGAATTACAGGCGCCCACCACCATGCCCGGCGAATTGTTTGTATATTTGGTAGAGATGGGGTTTCATCTTGTTGGCCAGGCTGGTCTCAAACTCATGACCTTAGGTGATCCACCCGTCTCGGCCTCCCAAAGTGCTGGGATTACAGGCGTTAGCCACCGCGCCTGGCCCGGGCTAGGTTTTATTACAGGAACAGCAGGCAGGGTTCCAGAGGTTTAAAACAACATATTGTACACTAAAAAATTGGTCAAGATGGTATTTTTTTTTTTTTTTTTAAATAAAGGAGAGAGGTTTAATTGACTCACAGTTCTGTATGGCTGGGGAGACCTCAGGAAACTTACAATCATGGCAGAAGGTGAAGGGGAACCAAGGCACATCTTACATGGTGGCAGGAGAGAGAGAGAGCAAGCAGAGAACTGTCAAACACTTTAAAACCATCAGATCTCATGAGAACTCTCACTGTCATGAGAAGAGCATGGAGGAACAACCCTCATGATCTAGTCACCTCCCACCAAGTCCCTCTGTCGACACATGTGGATTACAATTTGAGATGAGATTTGGGTGGAGACACAGAGCCAAACCATATCAAGAGGTTAGGTAACTCTCATGAAGTTTCATAGCTGAGAATTGGTAGAATGGGGTATGGACCCATCCTGTCTAGATCCAGAACTCTGTTCATAATCACCATACTCCGTGCTGTTCCCTTTACCTTTGGCTTTTCTTTCATATGCTCTCAAACTGTGAGACTCTCTGATCTTTTTACTCAGTCTGGATCTGTTTACCTAAATTCAGTAGTAGCTGCTCTTGCTCCTATTCTCCCCAAGTAGATTCAAACCTTTGCCCTTTAGTTTTACTAGTCAATTCCAGTTCATACTTTATTGATGATATTGACATTTTATTATATGGATTTTCTCAGTGTCCCTGTCCTCAGTTTTAATATTATTTACATATGTTTACTTTTCTTCTTTCTTCTGTGTTTCATAGAAATACATTAAATTTTATCTTCTATGTTTTTACCAAAATTAAACAGCTTTAAAAAATACCTTAAAAAATTATGTCTTGTTCCTGCTCTGCCCAATGCAGATTGGCCAAAAGAGTCTACTTATTAAAATCGAGGACAACATTGAGGACCTCGTTCCTAAAATCTCAACCTGTGACACACTTGCTGATTTAGAAAGCTCCTCAGAGAGATTGGCCCTGAGCTCCCAGTTCAGCAGCCTCCCTCGCCCAGGTCCATTGATGGCACAGGGGGCTCAGCAGAGCAGGTTCAAATGAAAGTTCCTGGTGGTTCCCCACTGTCAGCGCATTCTGCTGGCCTGTTCCCCCTGGGCAAAGGGCCAGCCACCCTTCAAAGCTAGGCACAAATGCCCCCTCCCATGTGTGTCCCTCATCTTCCCACAATACAGAACACCCTCCTGCTCCCTGAGACCTGGGTCCACAGTGAGTGCATCCAGAGCTCCCTGTGTGACAACTGCTCACACAGTTTAATCTGTGTGTGTGAGCATGTGTGTGACAGACTCTTACTCTGTCACCAGTCTGGAGTGCAGTGGCACGATCATAATTCACTGAATCCTCAACCTCCTGGGCTCAAGGCTTCCTCCCCACTCAATATTGGAGAATGTGGGGCAAGGTAGTCTGAGCCACTAGCTGAGCCGTCCTCTTGTTACTGTTTCCTATGCCCTGGCAGATGCCTCAGTAGTATTCACTCCTGGATTTACCATGCCCTGTGTTAGATTGGTCCAGGGGCTGAGTGGGTCTCGGCTGTGAGTGCAACTGGGGCGAGTCATTCTGCCAGGATTGGGAACTGTGTTACTTGGGAAACTTTTCTCATCACCCACCCCAATCCTGTCCCAGATGGGAGGAGCAGTGAGTGCTGTGTCCAGGCTCGCTGCCTTCCCAGTGCTCCCAGCATCACATGAGCTCCTCCCCAGATGCTGTGGGGTCTGAGCTCTCCATGTTCACCATGCTCTCACCATTGGCTCCCCATCATCACTGCCCTCCCAGCATCCTCCCAGCCCCTCCAGGGTCACTGCCTGACCAGGTGGGGATTGGGTGAAGAGGCAGAGGTCAGGGCAAGACCCCTGGTCCATTCTGACTTTAGGCTCCTCTCTGAAACGCGACTGCATTCCACATCCTGTTCCTCTGGCAACCTCAGTTGGGATTATCTGTAGGGCAGTGTAGAATCTTGGTGGGTGATGACCAATTCCTGCCGCCATGGCTTTTCAAGTATATTGATTTTTCCTCAAATGGATAAACAGACTGGCAATAAGTTATGGAAATACTGTTTTCCTTACTAACAGTAGATACGTGTTTATGTATCAATTCTGGTTTTTAAAACAAATATAAACCCATAGGCACTCTGCTGAACGCAGATTCTATCTCAAAATAACACACTTTGAAGATCTTGCAATATCCGCACGTACAGATTTTTTTCTTTTTTATCTCTGCACGACATGCGGAGATAAAAATGTTGTGATGACTGCATCACAACAAAAGTAACCAGTGTCTGTGTCTGAAGATCCAGACGGTCTCCAGTGACTTTTAGAGAAACGAAATGCTGCAGAAACTGTGCTTGCATGAATCACAATTTCATTGTGTAGAATAGATTTCCAGACACAGAATTGCTGTGCAAAGTAATGCACCTTTAAATCGTCTCATGTTATAGGATGGCAATGCTGGCGACACTCTTGTCTGTGATTGTGAAGACCCAGCTTGGGCAGAGGATGGTGAAACATCCACTGTAGAGGGAGGGGAAACATCCACCGTAAAGGCAGAGGATGGTGAAACATCCACCGTAGAGGGAGGGGAAACATCCACCGTAGAGGCAGAGGATGTAGAGGGAGGCTTCCTGAGGGACAGGGTGACAAGGTTCATCAAGAGTCAAAAATATCAACGTCTGAATTAAGAATATGTATTTATATTTGTTTGAAACGGCATAAAGACTCCCTGGAAAGATGAGAAGAATCAAATAAACTTTCCTCCCCGGCGTGTGGCCAATGAGAGTGGACGCAGGCAGGGGCGGGGAGCCTTTCACCCATGACTTTTCGCGGTTTTGATTCTGAAACAGGTGAAAATGTGGAGATGAAGTAGTAAGGAAGAGTGGGGCCCAGAGTCCCAGGGACGGTCACACGGTGGGCTCGCCTGATCTGTTGGGGGCCACTAGGGTCCGGGGAGGGGAACCCGGGCAGCGGCGTGTGGGTCTGCTGCAGTGACGAGGCACTGGTTCTAGATATTTACCCAACGGTGTTGTCATAAAGGGGATATTATAGGTGATTTCTGATTTCAACCACAGATGACTTTCAGAGACAGTTTGCACATGCGGTTTCAGTTTCCACCCTGCTGCGTCCTCTCCGGGTTCTGCGCGCTCCTCCCAGGACGCCCGCTTCGCCCGAGCTCCAGACCCGGGTCCTGCCGGGTGGAGACCGCGGAGTGGGTGCCACGCTGCCCGCCAATGCTCCCGGGCCTCCGGGTCCACAGCCTCCGGACAAAACGGCCTTTCGAAGACCTGGGACGACTCGCCGGTCGCGACAAGGAACCGTGGCAGGAGACAGGAAATGCGGGGCTTGATGGGGTTAAGAGCACGAGGTTCCTCCTTCATCCTCGCGGCGACTTTGCCACCGGCTCAGTGTGGAGACGTCACAGTCCCGCTCGGATCTCTGGGGATCCGACAGTGTGGCCCCCACGAGGACCCCCATCCTCCTTGCCCTGGGGCTGCTGCGGGAGGGCGCCCATGGCGCACTAGGTACTGAGTGCCCAGAGTCCAACAGGGGCTTCCCGTTTTCTCCTCCCCGACCCCGCCGCTCGCGGTCCAGGGCTCTTGCTTTCTCCACTGGGCTGGGGGCCCAGAGCATGGACGTCGTGAGGCAGAGAAAACCTTGGGATGGTTGGAAATGAAGGATGGGAGGGAGAACCAGAGAAAGGGAGAGGAAGGAAGCAGGGAGGGTCAGAGAACAAAGAGAAACCTCCGCCAGGAAAACGGGAAGAGGATGACACACTAACAGCCCCCTACACTGCACCAACTCTCTGTCTCCTGCTCTCTGCCCTGTAAAGAACACAGGCCCCACCCCCTCCACCTCACTGTGTTTGGGGTTACCCATTCCAGCGGGGTGAGGCGTCCCCTTATGGGTGCTGTTGGCATTTCTCTGAGGGCTGTGGACACTGAACACCTTTTCCTGGGCTCACTGCTATTTGCATTCTTCTTCTGATGCCAGTGGGCAACCGGTGGTCCCCAAACTCTGATGAGACCTCGACCCCAGCCGGTGTCGGGCTCTTGACACCGCCTGGGGAAACGAATTCTAGGACCAGTAGGAAAATAGAGAAAGGACGGAGATTTTTTTTGTAAAAGGAAAAGTACACTCATGTAAAGGGAGTGCAGGGCAACTCAAGAGAGAGGCAGGTGCAAGGGGGTTTGGGGCTGCCACCTTTCTGGATTTCTTTAACAGGGGGTGGAATATTCATGAAAATTCCTGAAAGAAGGTGGAGACTGCTCAGAACTGTGTTGCCACCCATTTTTACACCAAATATTGGTGTTCTCAGAATTGCCAAGACGCTGGTGGATGTGTGTTTAGTATGTTAATTAGTGTATAATAGGGTCCTAGGTGAAACCGAGGCCAAACCCAGGGCCATGTTGGGTCCACTCATTCTTAGCCAGCCTGGTCCATACCCTGTCTTTTAGGGTCTTATCAGCCCACAGCCTCTGCAGATATTTCAACAGATTCCTTTTTCTAGTCACCTGAAACTGCTGCCTAAAATTTTCTCTTCTTTTGTGACCACGCTGTATTATACCTGTCTCACTTTGGAGAAACATCTTTTCGAATTCTTTGCATATATTTAAATTGGGTTATTTTGCTTTATAATGTTGGGTTGCAAGAGTTCTTTATATATTCAGGATACCAGTCCCTTACTAGATATGCGATTTTCAAATGCTTTCTTTCATTCTATAAGGATTTTTTTAACCTTCTAAACAGAGTCCTTTTTGAAGTACAGAGGTTTTACATTAGCATGAAATGAAATTAAACTACCTTTTATTTTGCCATTTGCACTACTGGCATATAGTACTTGAGAAGCATTAGCCAAATCCGGGGTCACAAAAATTTACTGCTCTGCTTTCTTCTGAGACTTTCGTAGTTTCATGTCTTAGGTGGACATCTGCCATTCATCTAGAGCTAGTTTTTGTGTGTGCTGTAAGGAAGGGAGGGGTCAGCCTCATTCTTCTGCATGCGGCATCCAGTTGTCCCAGCACCATTCACTGTAGTGTAGGATGAACCTGCCCAACCTTCTGTCCCTCCTCCTGCACTTGGGGTCAGAACTGCCTCCTGCTGAACGGTTCTTCCAGGGTTTCCACCAATGAAATCGCCTCATGTGAATCCCACGTAGGACCTGCTTCTCAGAGGACCTGGACTAGGGAGTGGATTCACCAGAGGAAATCGTATTTCATGAGATGGAACGTTCTGGGAATACTGACACTCAGCATACCCTTTAATTCATCAAAAGTGAAAAATCGCATTATTTGGTCATTTGGGTCCCACAATTCTTCTGTCAATTTAGTTTACTTGGTTTAAATATTTTTGTTGTTATTTCTGCTGCAATTGTTGTTGTTTTCTTTGAGACAGGCTCTCACACTGTCATCCAGGCTCAAGTGATCCTCCTACCTTAGCCTCCTGAGGAGCTGGGACTACAGACACATGCTACTACACTTGGTTAATTTTTTTAATTTTCTGTAGAGACAGGGTCTCACCATGTTGCTTGCCATGGCTGATCTCCAACTCCTAGCCTCAAGTGATCCTCCAACATCGGCCTTCCAAAGTTCTGGGATTACAGGCATGAGTCACCATTCCTGGCCCAAAAAGTTATGGCTTTTTAGTTTTTACTTTTCACATGGTTGTATGACATTATGTAGATTAAAATTCCATATAAGTAATTTGGGGGATGCTATACAATAAAATGCTTTATTCAGCCACAGCTTTCTAAAAATAGATGTGGCATTAAAGTGTTGTGCATTCATCAAATCTTGAAGAAGTTTCAAATCTTTAGAGTGATTCTGAACTCTCGTTTTGGTTGACAAAATAATCCATAGAAACAAGTAAAGCACCCACTCTGATCTGCAAGGGGTAACGAGGTGAAAATATTGATAAGCCAAAGTGACAGACTCTTTTGTAGACATGATCTTGCCTACATTTCTCATGCCTCACAAAAGAGGGCCCTGAATTCCCTCCTTCTCCAGAGCTCCACACAGTCCTTGAAGCACTCTCTGGCTGTCTCTGCAAGTGGCTGAACAGCTCCTCCTGGTCTCCGTGGGGCTCCAGAGGCTCCAAGTCCCCCAGGCCCAGCCGCTGTCATGCTCACCAGGTCCCACCAAGGGTGCACCCCAAAGTGGGTGGTGGAGGAGACCAGGTGTAGCTGCTCCTGCCCGTACTCCTCTCCTGACCTGCCAATCTTAATAGGAGGAAGGAGTAGGGATGTGTGGAGCCATGGAGGTTGGTGCTGGAAAGAACAGAAATGAAGACCTTTGTTCAATGCCCCAAATTATGGGGATCCCTTTCTGAGTTCCAGCAGCCCTTTGGTAGTCTGATGATTGGATTCCTCCCAGGCATCTTAAACCCCATCGTATGGCAGCCACTGTGCTAGGTGCTGGGTTTACACATGGGTGATGAATGTGTCCAGTCCTCCAGGAACTTAGAAACCAGATATGTCCAGTCCTCCAGGCACTTAGAATCCAGGTACAGAAACAATCCACGTGGCTGCTGCTGGTGATGTGTTGTCCTCGAGGTGGCTGGGGCTATGAGAGGGCAGAAGAGGGGGTGACTCATTCTGCCTGGGGAGTTGCATGGAGGCTTCTTGGGAGGTGGCATTTCAGACTGTTCTTGTAGGAACTGGAAGAATACAGTGAGGCCAGGTGAGAGGAGAAGACAGGGCACCCGGCAGAGGGACAAGCTGAGGAGAAGGCCTGGGGGTGCAAATATCATAGAACTTTGGGGAGCTATGAGAAGTCTGTAGTAATGAATCCTCAGTTACTGAGGTAGACTCTTTCCACAGGGAGGAGGGAATGTCTGGAAGGAAGGTAGGGAAGGAGGGATGGGCAGGAACCTGTCCTGGGGTCCCTGTCTCCCTTCACAGCAAATCAACCAGGAAATCAATTCACCATTCATACATATACATATAGCATACACTCACGCACACACACACAGAGATATGCACATACGGTCTCACACACACACAGAGACATGCATGCATAGTCTCACACAAACACACAAAGTCGCATGCACAGTCTCACACACACACTACACAGGCACACAAACACACACATACACACAAACGTTCATGCACAAATACAGACACACACACACACGCACGTGCACACACAGACATACACAAACACACGGGAGAAAGTGGGTGTCATCTCGAGAGTTCTTCTGTCTGTCCCATCCCGCCCACTCACCTGTCACCTGGCGGCTGTCTCCCAGCTCATGAAGGATTTCTGAAGCCATCAAGCAGGATGTCACTGTGTGATCTGAAACGCTCAGACACCTCCTCACTCTGACCTTCCTTCCTGGTATCCTTGGTTCTGGGATGAAGCAGCGTCCTGTGGGTTTTCACTGTAGTAGAAGAGAAACCTCTCCCCTGGGGCAGAACTGCTGGGCCACCAGAGAGCACCCCTCTGCTCTTTGCCCTCAGGGCATCTTGATCTGCAGGGTAAGAGGAACAGCCCCAATCCCCTAAAATAAACTCTTTATTGATCTCTCATCCACCATGATGTCACAATTGTGTGCCAACCAGCTCAGGGCACAAACTCACTGAGCAAACCCTCCGGGCTTATTGAAATATTTGAAAGATTAGTGGTGCCATCTGCTGGACACCACAGAAAGTACTGATCCAAAGTATTTTATGGTTTCAACATTGGACTATGCACCATTGCTTTAGATGACATTGTAGTTTTACAATCTGTGATTTCAACAGTTGCTGTGATAAAAAACCAAGAATCCCTGCAAAAATAGGTATGAAATAGGAAATGAGGGTGGCTGTGTCGAATCTGCTTCCAAAGTTTGAGAAGTTGTTCAGTGCCCAGTAGGTACACATGTCCATTAGTAGACATTTGTACTTATTTAAGAAAGAAATAAACATAATATTTTTTCAATTTATGTGAAATATTTTCTTAAATGGCAATAAAATTGCTAGGTCATAAATATTTATTGTTTGCTCCTGACTACTTAATGAATACATTCTTGGGTATTCTTTTGTTATAGGGTTGTCTTGAAAATGTTACAAAGGCACCTTCTGGATTTTTCCTGGACCACTCCAGTACATTTCATGGGCTCTGCCTCCTGCAAGAATGCTCACCTCCATGAACCCAGGACACACATGTTACTTTTTTGGGAGTCCTTTCTGTTTAGCCTATTGAGGACCTGGAGACTCCCTTCCCACTTTTCCTCTCCATTACCTTGCTCCCCACCACCTGAATCATCTGTCACTTTCCTACGCCCGATGCAATGCACCTGCTCATTATGTTCACCTGCTGTCCCCACTGGAGCAGGGATTTTGTCTGTTTTCCTCAGAGAAGTATCCACAGCACAGCTCACTGTTGGTTCTGAGGCTGTACGTACCCTGTGAGTGAATAAATGAGCGGCAGTGATTGGGGCAGGGGCCACTTTCCTGTCCATTTGTTCACTACACTTTAGATGGTAACTTAAGACGTGGTGTAGACCAGTGTTTCCTGGGCACAATAAATCAGAATATATTGTGAAGACAAGAAGTAGAAAGAAATGTTAGGTGGAAGAATATGAATTTTCAAGTAGGAGTTGGGCAGAGTGAGAAACCAATGAGGAAAGGGGTAAGTTTGGCTTGCTTGTAGATAACGTGGAGAAATGCAGCCATCTGCAATGGAGACTGGGTGCTGTTAGATTCGTCTGCAATGCCGAGACCACCTCCACTGCCTGCCCTTGTCCTCCTCTTTCCCGAGGCTGAATGCAGCTCCTGTGCCTTCAGTGCCAAGGAAGCCATAGTTTCAGGTCAGAGGAAGGGCTGGGGTGGACCCTGGAAAAGGAGGGAGTGGGTACAGAAGGGGGCAGCTGGGAGCAATGACTTCCAGAGGATAAACAAAAAATGTCACTTGAAAATGGAACAAAAAAGGATATAAAGAACAAGGTGGAAATCATCTGAAATTCCATTATGCACAGTTTAATGTTAGGGTTTTAGTAGAATCATCTGTAATTTTTATAAAATTATGATCATACACCTTATAATTATTTTAAATGACTAGAGTTTATTTTTCTATGGCAGGGTTAGAGTTTATAGTGCAGAGTTCTCTCTTGCCTGTGTCAGTTAACCCACTTTTTTTTTTGCCTCACGTCAATTTATTTATTCATTTTTATTTTTAAATTTTACTTTATTTGATACATGTGCAGAACATGCAGGTTTGTTACATAGGTATACACCTGCCATGGTGGTTTACTGCACCTATCAACCCATCACCTAGGTTTTAAGCCCCACATGCATTAGGTATTTGTCCTAATGCTCTCCCTCCCCTTGCCCTCCCACCCCTGACAGGCCCCGGTGTGTGATGTTCTCCTCCCTGTGCCCATGTGTTCTCATTGGTCAACTCCCACTTATGAGTGAGAACGTTTGATTTTCTGTTCCTGTGTTAGTTTGCTGAGAATGATAGTTTCCAGCTTCATTCATGTCCCTGCAAAGGACATGAACTCATTCTTTTTTTTTTTGTTGTTGTTGTTTTTTTTTGAGATGGAGTCTCGCTCTGTCACCCAGGCTGGAGTACAGTGGCGTAATCTCGGCTCACTGCAAGTTCTGCCTCCTAGGTTCACGCCATTCTCCTGCCTCAGCCTCACGAGTAACTGGGACTGTAGGCGCCTGCCACCACACCTGTCTATTTTTTGTATTTTTAGTAGAGACGGGGTTTCACCGTGTTATCCAGGATGGTCTTGATCTCCTGACTTCGTGATCCGCCCGTCTCGGCCTCCCAAAGTGCTGGTAGTACAGGCGTGAGCCACCGCGCCCGGCCTGAACTCATTCTTTTTTATGGCTGCATACTATTGCCTGGTATATATGTGCCATGTTTTCTTTATCTGGTCTATTATTGATGGGCATTTGGGTTGGTTCCAAGTCTTTGCTATTGCAAATAGTGCTGCAATGAACATACCTGTGTATGTGTTTTTATAGTAGTATGATTTATGATCCTTTGGGTATATACCCAGTAATGGGATTGCTGGGTCAAACGGTATTACTGGTTCTAGATCCTTGATGAATCACCACACTGTCTTCCACAATGGTTGAACTAATTTACACTCCCATCAACAGTGTAGAAGAGCTCTTATTTCTCCACATCCTCGTCATCATGTTTGTTCATTTTTATTTTCAACTTTTATTATAAAGAGTGCACGTGCAGGTTTGTTACATGGGTCAAGTGTGGGAGGCTGCGGCTTGGGGTCCCAATAATCCCAGACAGTAGGCATGATGCCCAATGGGTGGTTCTTCAGCCTACATGCCCCTCCCCACTCCCCTGTCTAGTGATCTCCAGTGTCTGTGGTTTCCATCTTTACATTCATGTGTATTTAATGTTTAGCTCCCACTTATAAACGGGAACCTGTGGTATGCAGTTGCCTGTTCTTGTGTTAGGTCATCTAGGATAATGGCCTCCAACTCCAACCATGTTGCTGAAAAGAACTTGACTTTGTTGTGTTTCATGGCTGCACGGATTTCTATGGTGCATATATACCACATTTTCTTCATTCAGTCTACTGCTGCTGGGCACTTAGATTGATTCTGTGTCCTTGCTAGTGAGAATACACTGCAATGAATATACGGGTCTATTGGATTGAATAAATTATTCTCCTTTAAGTATATCCCCAGCAGTGGAATTGCTGGGTCAACTGGTTGTTCTATTTTTGGTTCTTTGAGAAATCTCCAAACTGCTTTCCATAGTGGCTGAACTAGTTAGCTTTTTCAGCAAAAGTGTCTAAGTGTTCCCTTTTCTTCTCAGCCTCACCAATATCTGTGGGTTTTTTTGAAATTTTAAGAATTGCCATTTTGATGGGTATGGGATGGTACTTCACTGTGGTTTTGATCTGCATTTCTCTGATGATTGCTTATATTGAGCATTATTTCATGTTTCTTGGCCACTTGTAGGTCTTCTTTTGAAAAGTGTCTGTTCATGTTCTTTGCTTATTTTTTAACTGAGTTTTTTGTTCTTGCTTGTTGAATTGTTTAATTTCCTTGCAGATTCTACATATTCGATGCTTGTCAGATGCATAGTTTGCAGACATTTCTCCCATTTTATAGACTGTTGACTGTGTTGCTAGTTTCTCTTGCTGTGCAGAAGCTCTTTAGTTTAATGAAGTCCCATTTGGCAATTTTTGGTTTTGGTTGCAATTGCTTTGGGTGTCTTCATCATGAAATCTTCACCAGGCCCTATGTCCAGAGTGGTATTTCCTAGGTTATTTTCCAGGATTTTTATAGTTTTAGGACTTACATTTAAATCTTTAATCCATATCAAGTTATTTTACATATATGGTGAAATGTAAAGGTTCAGGTTCATTCTTCTGCACATGGGTATCTCAGTACCATTTGTTGAATAGGGAGTCTTTCCCCATTGCTTATTTTTGTGGATTTTGTTGAAGGCTAGATGGCTGTAGGTGTGAAAGTTTCTTTCTTGAGTTCTCTATTCTGTTCCACTGATCTAAGTGTCTATTTTTGTACCAGTACCATTCTGTTTTGATCACTGTAGCCTTATATTATAGTTTTAAGTTGGGCAATGTGATGTCTCTGGCTTTGTTCTTTTTGCTTATGATTGTTTTGGCTATTTGGGCTCTTTTTAAATTCCAAATAATTTTTAGGTTAGATTTTTCTGTGAAAAATGACATTGGTATTTTGATAGGGATAGCATTGCATCTATAAATTGCTTTTGGAAGTATGGCCATTTTGCCTATATTGATTCTTCCAACCCATGAGCATGAAATATTTTTTCCACTTATTTGTGTTGTCTCCGATTTTTTTTTTCAGCCACATTTTGTAGTTTTCTGGGAAAGATCTTTCATCTCTTTGGTTAGATTAACTATTAGGCATTTACTTTTCTTTATTGGTCTTGTAAATGCGATTGTGTTCTTACTTTCATTCTCAGCTAGAATGTTATTGGTGTAGAAGAATGCTCTTGATTGTGTACATTGATTTTGTATCCTGAAACTTTACTGAATTGATATGTCAGTTCCAGGAGCCTTCCGACAGGGTCTTTAGGGTTTACTATGTATGGAATCACATCATTGGCAAAGAGACATGTTTGACTTTTTCTTTTCCTATTTGAACACCCTTTCTTTCCTTCACTTGCCGATTGCTCTGGTTAGGATTTTTCTGTCCCGAGTACACTCTGGTCTCAATCAAATGGGCTGAAGACAGCAATTTCCTGTCCTGTGATCAACAAGTTTATTAGAAGATTCTATGCTGATGGAGCTCTATACCTGTTGTAAGCCAAAATTTCTCCTCTTTGGAAAAACTCTGTGGACACCCAGGCGACTACACATATTTCCAAATTCTGCCCAGCCTGGAGGTCTCCAACCATGGTACTGCCACCTTCAGGCCTCTGGGGGCTACAGCATCCACTGCAGCTCCCCTTCTGCATCTGGGGTTTTTCTTCTGAGCCCATTCACTCCCACAACTGTCTCATTCATTCAGTCGTTCCCTCAGCCTCCAACCACCACTTAAATTATGTCAGGCTCACCTAGTGCTACACAGAAGAATCGTCCTCTGTGTGTCTGAAAAAGACTCTGGATTCCTGGTAAGTGGGTCCTGGGTCCCCCTGGTTGCTGGAGAAAGTGGTGAGGACCCTTCATGGATGGAGAGGTGAGTGAGGTTTGTGTGGGTAAAAGTGCCAGGCTGAGATGGGGAACTAAAGGATGTAACTTGGGTGGTGGCAGTGAATGGTGAGGAGAAGGGTGAAAAATGTCTGGTGAGCCCCTGGGTGCAGGTGAGTGTCTGCAGCAAAGTGCGGGGGAAAGATCAAGGGCAGAGAACCCTGGGGGTGCTGGAGGGCTTGCGTGGTAGAGAGTGTGTGGGAGCAGACTGTGTGGTTGTTGGCAGAAAGTTGACAAGCAACTCCAGTAAAGTCTCAGGATACAAAATAAACATGCAAAAATCACAAGCATTCCTATACACCAATAATAGACAAACAGAGAGCCAAATCATGAGTGAACTCCCATTCACAATTGCTACAAAGAGAATAAGATACCTAGGAATCCAACTTGCAAGGGATGTGAAGGACCTCTTCAAGGAGAACTACAAACCACTGCTCAACTAAATAAAAGAGGACACAAACAAATGGAAGAACATTCCATACTCATAGATAGGAAATCATGAAAATGGCCATACTCCCCAAGGTAATTTACAGATTCAATGCTATCCCCATCAAGCTACCACTGACTTTCTTCACAGAATTGGAAAAAAACTACTTTAAACTTCATATGGAACCAAAAGAAAGCCTGCAGAGCCAAGACAATCCTAAGCCAAAAGTACAAAGCTGGAGGCATCACTCCACCTGACTTCAAACTATACTACAAGGCTACAGTAACCAAAACAGCATGGTACTGGTACCAAAACAGATATATAGACCAATGGAACAGAACAGAGGCCTCAGAAATAACACTACACAACTACAACCATCTGATCTTTGATCTGACAAAAACAAGCAATGGGGAAAGGATTCCCTATTTAATAAATGGTGCTGAGAAAACTGGCTAGTCATATGTAGAAAGCTGAAACTGGATCCCTTCCTTACACCTTATACAAAAATTAACTCAAGATGGATTAAAGACTTAAATGTTAGACCGAACGCCATAAAAACCCTAGAAGAAAACCTAGGCAATACCATTCAGGACATAGGCATGGGAAAAGACTTCATGACTAAAACACTAAAAGCAATGGCAGTAAAAGCCAAAGTACACAAATGAGATCTAACTAAACTAAAGAGCTTCTGCACAGCAAAAGAAACTATCATCAGAGTGAACAGGCAACCTACAGAGTGGGAGAAAATCTTTGCAATCTACCCATCTGACAAAGGGCTAACATCCAGAATCTACAGAGAACTTAAACATATTTACAAGAAAAAAAAACAACCCCATCAAAAAGTGGGCAAAGAATATGAACAAACACTTCGCAAAAGAAGACATTTATGCAGCCAACAGGCATACGAAAAAATGCTCATCATCACTGGCCATCAGAGAAATGCAAATGAAAACCACAATGAGATACCATCTCACACCAGTTAGAATGGTAATCATTAAAAAGTCAGGAAACAATAGATGCTGGAGAGGATGTGGAGAAAGAGGAACACTTTCACACTGTTGGTGGGAGTGTAAATTAGTTAAACCATTGTGGAGGTGATTCCTCAAGGATCTAGAATTAGAAATACCATTTGACCCAGCAATCCCATTACTGGGTATATACCCAAAGGATTATAAATCATGCTACCATAAAGACACATGCACACGTATGTTTATTGTGGCACTATTCACAATAGCAAAGAGTTGTCCATCAATGATAGACTGGATTAAGAAAATGTGGCACATATACAACATGGAATACTATGCAGCCATAAAAAAGGATGAGTTCATGTCCTTTGCAGGGACATGGATTAAGCTGGAAACGATCATTCTAAGCAAACTATCACAAGGATAGAAAACCAAACACCACATGTTCTCACTCATAGGTGGGAGTTGAAAAACGAGAACACATGGACACAGGGCGGGGAACATCACACACCGGGCCCTGTTGGGAGGTGAGGGGCTGGGGGAGGGATAGCATTAGGAGAAATACCTAATGTAAATGACGAGTTGATGGGTGCAGCAACCGAACATGGCACGTGTATACCTATGTAACAAACCTGCACGTTGCGCACATGTACCCTGGAACTTAAAGTATAATTTTAAAAAATTATTTAAAAATTAAAAAAAAAAATAAATAAATAAATTTTAAAAAATAAAATAAAAATCATATATCAGGTAAGGGACTGGTATTCTGAGTACATAATATTGCAACGAAATATAATTGCAATTATATATTATATATAATATATAATGTTGCAACTCAACGTTATAAAGTGAAATAACCCAACTTAAATATATGCAAGGAATTTGAATAGACATTTCTCCAAAGTAAGGCAGGTATACACACGGTGGTCGCAAAAGCAGAAAATTTTAGGCAGCACTTTCAGGTGACTAGCACAAGAAATCTGTTGAAATATCTGCAGAGGCTCTGGGCTGATAAGATGCGAAAAACAGCCTGTGGTCCTTGGCTAAGAATGACTGGACCCAACAAGACCCTGCATTTGACCTAGGTTTCACCTAGGACCTCATTACATGCTGATTGACATACTAAACATACACCAGCCAGCTCCTGAGCAGTTCTGAGAACACTTATATTTAGTGTAAAAATGCGGGGCACCACAGTTATGAGAAATCTCTACCTTCTTCCAGGAATTTTCATGAATATTCCACTCCTTGGTTAAAGAAATCCAGAAAGGTGGCAGCCCCAAACTTGCACCTGCTTCTCTCTTGAGTTCCCCTGCACTCCCTTTACTTGACGGGGTACTTGCCTTTTACAATAAATCTCCGTCCTTTCTCTATTTCCTACTGGTTCTTGAATTCATTTCCCCGGCAATATCAAGAGTCTGGACACTGGCTGGAGTCGAGGTCCCACCGGCGTTTGGGGACCTCCGCTTGCCTGCTGGCATCGGAAGAAGAATGCAAATGGCAGTGAGCCCAGGAAAAGGTGTTCAGTGTTCACAGCCCTCAGGGAAATGCCAATCGCACCCACAAGAGGACGCCTCATCCCGCTGAAATGGCTGATCCCAAACACAGTGAGGGTGGAGGGGGTGGGGCCTGTGTTCCTTACAGGGCAGAGAGCAGGAGACGGAGAGTCGGTGGAGTTTGGGGACTGTGCGCGTGTCCCCCTCTCCCCATTTTCGTGGTGGGAGTTCTCATTGTTCTCCGGCCTTACCTGCTTCCTTCCTCTCCCTTTCTCCCGCCCTCCCGCCAATCCTTCTTTTCCACCCATCCCAAGGTTTTCTCCGCCTCACGACGTCCATGCTCGGGGCCCCCAGCCCAGTGGAGAAACCAGGAGCCCTGGACCGCGAGCGGCGGGGTCGGGGAGGCGACAACGGGAAGCCCCTGCCGGACCCTGGACACTCAGGACCTAGTGCGTCCCGGGCGCCCTCCCGCAGCAGCCCCGGGGCAAGGAGGATTGGGGGTCCTCGCAGGGGCCACACTGTCGGAGCCCCACGGATCCGAGCGGGACGGTGAGGCCTCCACACTGAGCCGGTGGCAAAGTCCCCGCGAGGATGAAGTAGGAACCTTGTGCGCCTCACCCCACCAAGCCCCGCATTTCCTGGCTCCTCCTGTGTCAGGAACCGCCTGTCCCTTGCCGCGACCGGCGAGTCCTTCCGGGTCTTCCTAAAACAGTTTTGTCCCGAGGCTCTGGATCTGGAAGCCCAGGGGCATCGTCCGGCAGCGGGGCACCCACTGTGCGGTCTCCGCCAGCCAGCACTCAGGCCCAGAGCTCGGGGACAACGGGCGCCCTGGGAGGAGCGCACAGAACCATACCAAGGCTCAGGTCCTGTCGAGCTCTAGAGGGTTTAGCAAATTCAGGTCTGTTTCAGACTGTGTCTCTGGTCGTAAGGAACCCCCACGGTGCGTGGTGTGCAGACAGCAGGAGCTCAGGCATGTGCGGTCCGCACATTTGAGTGGGGCAGCAGTTTGGTGGCTCCAGATGCTGTGTGTCAAGGAGAAGGAGATTCTATCCACTGGAGAAGAGCAGAGAAACTGGGTGTAACCCCAGGAAGGAGAGGCTGCCAAGGACTGTGACGACCCAGAGGAAAATGCTGGAGTTAATTCCCAGGGAAGGTGGCTGGGTCACAGCCTTTAAGGCAGAGGCTGACTGAAGAGACTGTATACGAGTAGGAGGCCAGGTCTCTGGGAACCCTCTGAGAATACAGCTCAGTCCTGGAGCAATGCCCCTGCCATCTGGCCTCCTGCACACTCCAGATTCTGGCCCTGCCTGGAGCAGAGCTGACTTGGAGACAGGGGTACTGAGCTGCTCCTGGAGTTCCAAGGTCACTGCTGGACTGGACCAGGAATGGATAGGGCGGGGCAGGGACAGTCTCATTCAGAGCTTTGGGTACAGCTCCTAGGGTGAGAAGAGGCTGAGAGAGAAGGGGAAACAAGGATATTGCCTGAGTGGCTGGGGGCAGAATGGGACCCAGGGGCTCTGTCCAGTCCTCACCCTAAGCTAAGCCCTCCCCAGCTACCAGGAACCACTGGGACCTTCACCTCTCTCTGGCTTCTGCCACCACTTCCAGATGCCCTCATGATGATTAAGACAAGGATACAATTGGGGTTTCCTTTTGAGGATGGCTGCAGGGACCATCCAGGGACTGAGCAGAGGTGTGGGTGAAGCCATGGATCCAGGCATCAATGGCTGGCCACAGATGGGTGTGCTGCAAAGTGAGCTCCACGCATGCATAGACCCCTCCCTTGCCTCCTGCTCCCATGGGAAACACAATTGATCACATTCTAATTGAGCAACAGTAGGCCACTAGGGCTTTTTTCCTTCAAAAGCTGTAAACAGATCTAGTATATTCTCAAAGACTTCATGCTTCTAGTAGAGAAGCAAAGAAATGTGTGAGCAGCTGTCACACAGGGAGATCCGGATACGCTCCATTACTGTGGATCCAGGCCTCAGGGAGCAGGAGGGTGTTCCTTCATGTGGGAAGTTAAGTTCCTTCATGTGTTCCTTCACATGGGAGGGGGTATTTGTGCCCAGCTTGGAAGGATGGCTGGTCCTTGCCCAGGGGGAACAGGCCCAAAGCAAGCGCTGGCAGTTAGTAGCTATGGGGAGCTTTCATTTGAACCTGCTCTGCTGAGTCCCCTGGGCCATCCCCACACCTGGTGGGGCGTTGTTCTAAGGGGAGCTCAGGGCCAATCTATCTGATGTGCTTTCTAAATCAGCAAGGTGTCTCATAGGTTGTGATTTTAGAGACAAGGTTTTCAATGCTTTGCTTTAAAATGCAAAGATTTTAATGAGCAGAGAATTTTTTGCCAACCCGCATTGGGCAGATCCCAGCAAGGCATACATTTTTAAGATAATTTTTAAAGCTGTTTAATTTTGGGAAAAAAGTAGAACATAAAATTTACTATCTTAACTAATTGTTTAGTGTACAATATGTTCTTTGAAGCCTCTGAAAACCTGGTGCTTCTGTAATAAAATCTAGCCCCGGGCCAGGCGCGGTGGCTCACTCCCGTAATCTCAGCACTTTGAGAGGCCGTGTCAGGCTGATCACTTGAGCCCAGGAGTCCAAAGCCAGCCTGGGCAACATGGTGAAACTCCGTTTCCACTAAGATACAAAACTTAACCGGGCTTGGTGGCGCGCACCTGTGGTCCCAGCTACTTGGAAGGCTGAAGCAGGAGAATCGTTTGAATTCGCGAGGCGGAGGTTGCAATGAACCCAGATCGCGCCGCTGCACTCCAGCCTGGGCGGCAGAGCGAGACTCTGTCACGAAGAAAAAAAAAGAAAAGAAAGAAAAACCAACCAAACAAACAAACAAACCTAGCACAGGCTGTAACCACGTCCACTCGGGATTTGGGATGCGGCCGCCGGGATGGGACTGGGCTTGGGTCTCCGCGCAGGACGGGGAGGGGGGCACTCTGCAACGCAGGGAGAGGGAAGGCGGGTGCCGCAGGTCTAGGCGAGGACAGGGAGACCCTGTCGCGGCTGAACACTTCTGTGCAATTTCTTCACCTTTCTGTGCATCGGTATCCACATTGGATTAATACAAAATGAAAAAATTGCGGTGATGATTACATGACGGGGTCATGGAAAGAAGACTTTGGCAGGACTGGTCCCGGGCAGGCAGCCAGCAAAGTCTGATTGACTGACGCAGGGGGAAGTGTGCAAGCGCTGCAATAGAAAGTGGGGTAGACTTGGTTGAGCAACTTGGCTGAGAGACACCTGATTGGTTAGAGGCGCGGCAAAGGGGGTGTGTTTCCTCCGAGGGGCAGGGCAGAAGGCGTTCTAGAGTTTAGGGCTGCATTCAGACAGCCTGCCAGCCGCCAGGTGATCCACGGGCTGGGCTCCGCTTCTGCTGTCCCCTGCGATCCAACTCCCCAATGGCAGCGGCCGCCAGCCCCGCGTTCCTTCTACGCCTCCCGCTTCTGCTCCTGCTGTCTGGGTGGTGCAGGACGGGGCTGGCCGGTGAGTTCTGGGATGGAGCCTAAGCGGGGCGGAGGCCAACCATGGGGGGCTGTGGACTGCGGTCTTCAGAGGAGGGGAGGCTTCTGGAAGGACCCGTGCGATCACCCCGGACTGCGCCCCCACTCAGTTTCCCTCCGCGTCTCCTTCCCGCCGGATCCGCTCCCCAAGGCTACTTATCCTCCGAAGGGAGGAGCCGGTCAGAGAGGAGGCTGGAAAGGAACCCCCGGAGAGTGGAGGGGCCAGAGGGCTGCAGAGGGCGACGTGGAGCGGGGATCCCTAGTGCAGCGCGGCAGTCCCACCCGCCCTCGGGAAGGAGAAACCAAAGCCCCCGGAACCCGAGCTGGGGTCAGGACAGGGGTGAAGTGGGGTTGCACAGGGACACAATCACAGACATTCCCACCAGCCACCAGCCTGCTCTGTTCTCACCCGCTCTCAACCACACAAACCCTCCAGCACCCTCAGGGCTGCGTGCCCTTTAATTTTTCCCTACACTTTCCTGTAGACACTCACCTGCACTCAGGGGCTCAGCAGACATTTCCCACCCTCCCCTCACCATCCACTGCCACCACCCAGGTAACATCCTCTCACTCCCCACCTCAGCCCAGCTGGTCACCCCAGAGGTCTCCCCATCCATGAAGGGGCCCTCACGACCTCTTACACCACGTGACACCTTCTGCCTCTTGCCTGAGGACACACCCCAGCAAACACACCCCAAGCTCCCCACAGAACCTGTGCAGGGGGGATGGGAAGCACCATTTCCTCCAGGATGAGCCTGGGAACTCTGGTGAGTAGAGGCGCCCACTTCTGCCCTTGGGGCCCAGACCTGCCTGTTCTTCCTACTGGGGTGCCGGCGTCATAGAGAATAGTCACTGTGTAGACAGGGGTCAGCAAACCCTTTCTAGAAAGGGAGGAAGGATGCCCTGTGATCTTTGCAGGCCTTGGGTTCTCCATCTCTGTGTCCAGTCCTGTCCCTTTGTAGAGCAACAGCAGGCAATGGCAACCTGCAAATTAGGGGGGACCAGATTTGGACCCTGTCCTAGGTTGCTGACCCCAGATGAGGGGATTACAGTGTACCAGCAAATAGTACCCCATCCCCTATGGTGTCATCTCCAAGTGGTGTCTCAGGTGTCAGTTGGAGAGTAGAAGGTGGTCCTACCTTGCCCGTGGCTTCTGGGTGGTGTGGATGTGATGGGAGTGGGGGGTCCCACGGTTCAGGGTCTACTCTCCCCTCCTTTGCTCTGAGTGGCATCTATGGTCCACAGGGGCCATCAGTGACCTTCCCTGAAACCTGAAGTGTAAGCTGAGGGTAAGGGGGTACAGCCACGTGGTGTCCTGGGAATCGGGGCCAACTGCTTGTGCAGCTTCCCGGTTCCCTGTGGCCCTGCTCCTGCCCATCCCAGGAGAACCACCTGCATCTTCTCACTGCCAGGCCTCTCTTCCTAATGACCTAGAGGGTGAGGAGCCCACCCGTAATGGGCAGGTCTGAGGCTACATGGTCATGGCCCTTCCATGGCAAAAGGCCCCATCTCTGCCAAGGCACAGTACTCTACAGGAGACACTTTTTAATGTTGAGATTTCCTTGCTGTGAGTGGCGTTGCCTTGCCTCTGAACATTCACGTGGAATCTATGTTGTGATTCTCCAATTAGACATTGGAACCACATGTACCTCTAGGATCTTAGGGGGGTCTTGGGTCATTGAGCACTTAAGGCAGGTCCAGCCTCGCTCATCATTCATCGATTGCCTGTGGCTGCCTTTGAGCTTCAACAGCAGAGCTGAGTAGTTAAAATGGAGAATATATTCCTGCACACCTTTACATATTTATAAAATTGCCCTTCACAGCAAACTCTAGTGGCCATAAATACGTTTGGAGAAGCCCACAAAGAGTCATTGCACTTGCTGCGGGATTAAAGGGTCCTTCCTCACTGGAAACTGGTGTCTTCTTCTAATCATGGGTTCAGGGTCTGAGAAGTGGCTTTATTCTGCAAATTAGGCAAAGCAGCCTTGTTCTTGAAGGACTGGCTACTTTCAGCCTCCTGGTCACCCATCATTTGTTTTATCTCTGTTTCTTGTAATTATTTAAATCCAGCAGTATCCGGGTTGGGTTTCCATCTATTTTGGACCTTGGGCCCCTTTGTTCTATGAGCCATGGGCATAACTTTGTATACCTGAGGTCCCCAGCTGGCATTGTGACTTCTCTAATCATTTCCATCATTGCACCCTCCTTGCTCCCGACAGTTGACAACATCTACCTGGAATCTGTAATTTCAGAATTTTTCATCCCATTGCTCTGGGAGCCCATTTCAGGAAGAGCATCTCCTACCCCCAACCCTGGCCTTCAGCAATAGCATCCCTCAGCTTCATTCCATTCTGGTGCCTTCTCATGGGGCCTTCATTATATGCTGGGTAAACAGGAGTCCTCCAGGCTTCCCATAAGCACAGTGGATGGACATTGTTCTGGATTTTCACACCCTTCTGGCATGGGCACTTCACTGAGCCTGTGATCCCTCCCTCTACTACCTGCCTTAGACTCAGATTTTCCATTTCTTGCTGTGTGGACCATCCCTTTGTCAAGGTTTCAGGAAGGCCTCCTCATAGCAGATGCATGCCATCACCAGGGGCTTTGCCAACATGTTAAATCCTGTGACCATGATAATTAACTCTTCTTTATCCAAAGGGGTCCCATCCTCACTCTGTTCCACCATGCACCAGCATCCTCAGGGGTGGACCCACACCCTCTCCCACCTCCCACAGTCCACGTGGGCTGCTGCTGAAGATCCTCTGGCATCCAGGCCCTTCCTCCTCTAGCAGTCCTGACACCTCTCTAGCAAGGTCATATGTTGACTGATGGGGCAGAGGGGCAGTGGGACATGTCCGGGGACATGTGGTTTCTCAGCAGGCAGAGACCTCCTCCTCCTCCTTGTCCTCATGCAAGGGGTGAGCACTCGCCTTAATCTTGTGGACACCACAGTTCTGGAGGGGGCACTCCTTCCCGGACCAGCCCAGCCCGCAAAAGGCGTCCTCTTATTGACACAGTGTGGAGGAGGGCTAACAGGAGTCTTTTTCTCCCCACCCACCCCTCACCTGCCTTTCTCCACAGACCCTCACTCTCTTTGCTATGACATCACCATCATCCCTAAGTTCAGACCTGGACCGTGGTGGTGTGCGGTTCGAGGGCAGTTGGATAAAAAGACTTTTCTTCAGTATGACTGTGGCAACAAGACAGTCACACCCATCAGTCCCCTGGGGAAGAAACTAAATGTCACCAAGGCCTGGAAAGCACAGAACCCAGTACTGAGAGAGGTGGTGGACATGCTCACAGAGCAACTGCTTGACATTCAGCTGGAGAATTACACACCCAGGGGTAAGTTTCAGATGGCCCAGGACAGGAGGGAGCAGATACAGTGGTAGGTTAGAGGCATTTATAGTTTTCATGTAAAAATACAAATAGGAAGGTCATCTCACCCCACAGGTGGTCTAGAGGCAAGACCAGGATGTGGCACAGCGAGTAAGACCAGGAAATTGTAGGGGGAACAGGATGGGGGCTCAATATCTGTCAAGACCAGAGCTCATCTCTCTATGATGGGGGCAGAACCCCTCACCCTGCAGGCCAGGATGTCTTGTGAGCAGAAAGCCAACGGACACAGCGGTGGATCTTGGCAGTTCAGTTTCGATGGACAGGTCTTCCTCCTCTTTGACTCAGAGAACAGAATGTGGACAACGGTTCATCCTGGAGCCAGAAAGATGAAAGAAAGGTGGGAGAATGACAAGGATGTGACCATGCCCTTCCATTACATCTCAATGGGAGACTGCACAGGATGGCTTGAGGACTTCTTGGTGGGCATGGACAGCACCCTGGAGCCAAGTGCAGGAGGTAACAGGAGAAAAAGAAATGGGGATCTTGAATGAGATCAGAAATGGTGATCTCAAGAAACTAGTTCTTGAGTTCAGCTTCAATCATCCCAGTATACACGTTTATGTTAAAATGACCTCCTCGTGGGGTGCTCCTCCTGGGGGTGCTGGCGTGCCTGTGCTCTCCCATCCTTCTCTCCCTTCTCCCTCCTGACTCCTATTCCTCACTGCACTTGCTTCTGCTCCCTGCACTGTGGATTTCTCACCAGCCTCGAAACTGCGCGTGTCACTATTTTCAGGCCTTTCTCCTTAGTATTCCCTCTTGAGAATCACTTTTCTTTTCCTCCTCTGGTCTGTTTCTGGAAATCCATCAAAACCCCCTCCAAGGCCAGCCTCGAGACCCTCCCCTCCCCCACCCTGGAGCATCACCTCCTCTTCCGCCACAGCAGGAGGGTGGGCTTTGCTGTCACCTTGCTTCCCTCAGCAGCTCTGTGAGCTCCCTGAGTCCAAGGGACACCCCCTCTCCCTTCCTACCCCAGGAACTGTCCCAGGGGCTGCCCCATAGCAGAGGGGACAAAACGTCTGCCTTCCAGGATGACCTGGGTCAGCAGGAGCTGAGAAGGCATCTCCTCAGATTTGGGGCCTGGACAAGGGTGTCACTCTTGTGCTTCCATTTCAGCACCACCCGCCGTGTCCTCAGGCGCAGCCCAACCCAGGGCCACGGCCACCCCCCTCATCCTTTGCTGCCTCCTCATCATGTGTCTCCTCATGTGCCCCAGGCAGTCTGACCCAAAGCCATGGCCACCACCCTCAGTCCCTGCAGCCTCCTCCTCATCCTCCCCTGCTTCATCCTACCTGGCTGCTGAGGAGAGTCCTCTGGAATGACAGGTATGGGGGCAGAATTGGGAGTGGAGAAAGGGGCAGGTGGGGGAGGGGGGAGGACAGGGATGGAGAATTCCCAGAGTCCCACCCCTCCCTATGGCCAGGACCTTCTCATCCTGACATGAGACAGGTGAATGAGACCTTGTGTTGCTTGTTGGAAATGACTTGGGCAGCTCTGCCCTGAGTTCTGATGGATTCTCACCATCAAAGGCCAGAGGGAAAGGCGCAGTGGTGCCATACCAAGGCTCAGGGTCTGTTGAGCTTGAGAGGGTTTAGCAAGTTCAGGCCTGATTCAGAGCAGGTTTCTGTTCAGGAAGGGTGTGTGGCCTGCAGGCATCAGGAACTCAGACATGGGCAGTCCTCTTAATTGGGTTAGGTGCATCATGGTAGCTTTATATGAGGTGTGACAAGGGAAGGGGGATTCCATCTCTGAGGCTAAGAGAGAGATATGTGTGGGCTGCAAGCCACCCACGTGCCAAGGCAAGAGACTGAAGGCACAAGCTGTTCCAGTATAATAAAGAAAATACTTAAAATAAGAATAGTTGTATTAGACATAGAATATGGACATGATTATATATGAATATTATCAATCATTAGTCTGTAGTGTTACTCTTTTTTCCCATGTTATAATAATCTCTGTTCCACAATTATAACCTAGGAAAAACCAGGCCATGCAGAGATAGGAGCTGAAGGGACATGGTGAGAAGTGACCAGAAGACAAGAGTGTGAGCCCTCTGTCATGCCCAGACAGGGCCAGTAGTGGGCTCCTCAGTCTAGTGGTAACGCCAGTGCCTGGGAAGGCACCCGTTACTTAGTAGACCTTGGTCTAGCGGTAGCGCCAGTGCCTGGGAAGGCACCTGTTACTTAGCAGACCGGGAAAAGGAGTCTCCCTTTCCCCGGGGGAGTTAGAGAAGACTCTGCTCCACTACCTCTTGTGGAAGGCCTGACATCAGTCAAGCCTGCCCACAGCCATCCGGAGGCCTAAATGTCTCCCTGTGATGCTGTGCTTCAGGGTCACGCTCCTGGTCCGCTTTCATGTTCCGCCCTGTACACCTGGCTCCGCCTTCTAGACAGCGGTAGCAGAATTAGTGAAAGTATTGAAGTCCAAGAAATACATAGAAGAAACAATGACATACGCTGTCCTCTCTCTCTCCGCCTCAGCTACCAAATAGGGAAGCGCCCCTTGTCCAGTGGACACGTGACTCGAGTGACGTTACCTGTCATTGGAGACGACTCACACTCCTTACCCTTCCCTCCTGCCTTGTATACAATAAATAACAGCGCAGCCAGGCATTCGGGGCCACTACAGGTCTCCACACCTTGGTGGTCCCCTGGGCCCAGCTGTCTTTTCTTCTGTCTCTTTGTCTTGTGTCTTTATTTCTACGATCTCTCATCTCTGCACACGAAGAGAAAAACCCACAGGCCCTGTAGGGCTGGTCCCTACAGCTGTGAGTGTAATCCCAGGAGGAGGGAGCTGGGAGAGCCTTGGTACACCTAATTGAAAAGGAGGGGGTGCAGGGCTGCCTTCCCACAGAAAGTGGCTTGGGTTCCAGGAATTAAGGTGGAAGGTGAAGAGTAGAGGCTGCTCATGAAAACAATTTTTTAAAAGTCAGTCCCATGGACCCATGGGGTTCGAGTCCAGACCTTGAGGCAGCTCCCTTGCCATCACCCTCTTGCACACCCCAGATCCTGAGCCCGCTGATGGCCCTGCCAGGAGCAGAGTGGACTCGGACACGGGGGACCTGAGCTGCTGCTTAAGTCCACGGGCACCACTGGGCTGGACCAGGAATGAATAAGATGGAACAGGGACAGTCACCTTCAGAGCTATGGGTGCTGCTTGCAGTGTGAGGAGAGGCTGAGGAAGACGGGGAAGGAGGAATATTTGCCTGCAGGCCCACCCAAGGCCAAGGACACAGGAATACAGAGCCCTCTCTTTGGATGGGCTCCCCCTACCCCTCGTCATGTTTTAGGCCTTCTCATCAGATGGTAAAGAGGGCCTTGAGTGAGGGAGCTGGCCCATCACTACCAGCTTCAGTCCTGCAGGCCCCTCCACTCCATCCCCTGGTCAGGTGCAGGGCCTGGGCTGACACTGTGATTTGACAAAGGAGGAAAGAGGTTGCTCCAAGCTGCAGGTGCCAGGGTTGGGGCTCAAGGGAAAAACGGGTCCTTTAGTGCAGTGGGCTCTGAGACTGTGAGCAGGGTCTCGATCAAACTCGCCCTTCTGTCTGGCCACCTGCCCACCACATACTGTGTGTGTCCAGTGGCCTCCAGCAGATCATGATGACACCATGGACCCAATAGCTCATTCACTGCCTTGATTCCTTCTGTCAACAATTTTACCAGCGGTTATTCCTAACATCTTATGTTACTTTTTATTGGTGCTACCTGATGGAATTCCTGCAATTAAAGTTCTGGCTGACTAAACAAGGTATGTCAACATTTTCTTTCTTCTGCTTTTGTTTGAAAAATCAAGTACTCTTTGAATGATGACCTCTTTCTTCCAAATGATACAGTCAGCAAAACGATCATGTTAGACTTCAGACCTCCAGAGTTTCTTTCCGTGTCCTGAAGGATAATTCTTTATTTAATAAGAAAAAATTATATTAATGATTATTTCCTCAGTAATTTATTGCTCTGTACTAATATTTCAACAAAGAGTTCTATTTCCCAAACACCTGCTGAGTTTAGAATTTTCTTGTATTACCCAGTAGAGAATTAATCTTATTTCATTTTTCCTCCATGATGTGAGTAATAAATGAGTGATTCTGCTAGATTTTGTGTGGAAACAGAGAATCTACAAAACATGGCTGACAAAAATCAGGGACAACACAAATACATGGAAAAATAATTTATGCTCATGGGTTAAAAGATACAATATAGCTAAGATGGCCATACTTCCAAAAGCAATTTATAGATGCAACACTATCCCTATCGAACCAACATCATTTTTCACAAAATTAGAAAAATCTAATCTAAAAGTTATTTGGAATTTAAAAAGAGCCCAAATATCCAAAACAATCATAAGCAAAAAAAAAAAAAAAAAAAAAAAAAACAAAGCCAGAGGCATCACACTGCCAGACTTCAAACTATAATATAAGGCTACAGTGATCAAAACAGAATGGTACTGGTACAAAAATAGACACTTAGATCAGTGGAACACAATAGAGAACTCAGAAAGAATCCTTCACACCTACAGCTGTATAACCTTCAACAAAATCAACAAATGGTGCTGGGATAACTGGCTAGCCATGTGTGGAAGAATGAAACTGAAGCCCTGCCTTTCACCATATAAGTAAAATAACTCGACATGGACTAAAGATTTAAATGTAAGTCCTAAAACTATAAAAATCCTGGAAGATAACCTTGGAAATGCCACTCTGGACATAGGGCCTGGCAAAGATTTCATAGTGAACAAACCAAATGCAAAAGCAAAAGCAAAAGCAAAAATTTTTGCAACCAAAACCAAAAATTGACAAATAGGATCTCCTTAAACTAAAGAGCTTCTGCAAAGCAAAAGAAACTAGCAACACAGTAAACAGCCTGTAGAATGGGAGAAATAGCTGAAAACTATGCATCTGGCAAAGCTCTAATATCCAGAATCTACAAGGAACTTAAACAACTCAACAAGCAAGAACAAAAAACCCAATTTAAAAAAATCATGCTGCTATAAAGACACATGCACACGTGTGTTTATTGTGGCACTATTCACAATAGCAAAGACTTGGAACCAACCCAAATGTCCAACAACGATAGACTGGATTAAGAAAATGTGGCACATATACACCATGGAATACTATGCAGCCATAAAAAATGAAGAGTTCATGTCCTTTGTAGGGACATGGATGAAACTGGAAACCATCATTCTCAGCAAACTATCCCAAGGACAAAAAACCAAACACCGCATATTCTCACTCATAGGTGGGAATTGAACAATGAGAACACATGGACACAGGAAGGGGAACATCACACTCTGGGGACTGTTGTGGGGTGGGGGGAGGGGGGAGGGATAGCATTAGGATATATACCTAATGCTAAATGACGAGTTAATGGGTGCAGCACACCAGCATGGCACATGTATACATATGTAACAAACCTGCACATTGTGCACTTGTACCCTAAAACTTAAAAGTATAATAATAATAAAAGAAAAAAAAGAAAAAAAAGAAAGCATAAATTAAAAAAAATAATAATATTAAGCAAAGAATGTGAACAGACACTTTTCAAAAGAAGACCTGCAAGTGGCCAACAAACATGAAAAAATGCTCTTTCAGAGGCCAACGTGGGCAGATCACAAGCTCAGGAGTTTGAGATCAGCCTGATCGACATGGTAAAACACCGTCTCTACTAAAAATGGTAAAATTAGCCTGGCTTCGTGGCACACACCAATAACCTGTAATGGTGCATAGTCTAATGTTGAAACTATAAAATATTTTGGACTAGTACTTCCTACTTTTGTCCAGCAGATGACACTGCTCATCTTTCAAATATTTCAATAAGCCCAGAGGGTTTGCTCACAGTGAGTTTGCGCCGTGAGCTCCTTGGCACACAGCTTGGGATCCACAGTCAAGGGCTACAGACAAGACAAAAAAGACATTGACATCACATCGAATGAGGAATCCATAAAGAGTGCATTTTTGAGGATTGGGGAAGTTCCTCCCACCCTGCAGATCCAGATGCCTTGAGGGCAAAGAGCAGAGGGGTGCTCTCTGGTGGCCCAGCAGTTCTGCCCCAGCGGAGAGGTTTCTCTTCTGATGCAGCGAAAACTAGCAGGACACTGTTTCATCCCAGAGCCAAGGAAACCAGGAAGGAAGGTCAGAGTGAGGAGGTGTCTGAGTGTTTCAGATCACACAGTGACATCCTGCTTGATGGCTTCAGGAATCCTTCATGAGCTGGGAGACAGCCCCCGAGGTGACAGGTGAGTGGGCAGGATGGGCCCAACACGACAGCTCTTGAGATGACACCCAGTTTCTCCCATGTGTTTATGTGTGTCTTTGTGTGTGCATGTGCGTGTCTGTGTCTGTATTTCTGCATGCATTTGTGTATGTGTGTGTGTGTGAATGTGTATACACCTGTGTGGTGTGAGTGTGTGTGAGAGAGACTGTGCGTGCATGTCTGTGTGTGTGTGATAACATGCATGTATGAATGGTGAATTGATTTCCTGGTTGATTTGCTGTGGAGAGAGAAGGGACTCCAGGGTGGTTCCTGCCCGCCCCTCCTTCCCTATCTACCCTCCTGACATTCCCTCCTCCCTGTGGAAAGAGTCTGCCCTACTAACTGAGGGTTCATTACTACAGACTTCTCACAGCTCCCCAAAGTTCTATGATATTTGCACCTCCAGGCCTCCTCTTCATGCTTGTCCCTCTGCCGGGTGCCCTATCTTCTCTCACCTGGCCACGCTGTTTTCTTCCTATTCCTACAAGAACAGTCTGCAATGCCACCTCCCAAGAAGCCTCCATGCAACTCCCCAGGCAGAATGAGTCACCCCCTCTTCTGTCCTCTGATAGCCCCAACCACCACAAGGACATCACATCAGCAGCAGCAGCCACGTGGGTGTTTGTTTCTGTCCCGGGAATCTAAGTTCCTGGAGGACTGGACACATCAGTCACCCACCTATAAACCCAGCACCTAGCACAGTGGCTGCCATACGATAGGGTTTAAGACACGTGGGAGGAATCCAATCATCAGACTACCCCAGGGCTGCTAGAACTCAGCAAAGGATCTCTATAACTTGGGAGAATTGGACAAAGGTCTTCATTTCTGTTCTTTCCAGCACCAACCTCCGTGGCTCCACTCATCCCTACTGCTTCCTCCTATTAAGATTGGCCAGTCAGGAGAGGGGTAGGGGCAGGAGGAGCTACATCTGGTCTCCTCCACCACCCACTTTGGGGTGCACCCTTGGTGGGACCTGGTGAGCATGACGGACCCTGAGCCATGGGGACCTGGAGCCTCTGCAGCCCCACAGAGACCAGGAGGAGCTGTTCAGCCACTTGCAGAGACAGCCAGAGAGTGCTTCAAGGACTGCATGAAGCTCTGGAGAAGCAGGGAGTTCAGTGCCCTCTTTTGTGGGGCATGAGAAATTTAGGCAGGATCATGTCTACAAAAGAGGCTGTCACTTTGGCTTATCAATGCTTTCACCTCCTTATCCCTTCCAGATCACAGTGGGCGCTTTACTTGTTTCTATGGATTATCGTGTCAACCAAAATGAGAGGTCAGAATCACCCTAAAGATTTGAAACTTCTTCAAGATTTGACGAATGCACATTTTAATACCACTTCTATTTTAAGGAAGCTGTGGCTGAAGAAAACATTTTATAATACAGTATTGTCCAAATTATTTATACAGAATTTTAAAAGTCTACATAATGTCATACAACCATGTGAAATTAACTTGTTACTTTTGGAGTTGGAGATCAGCCATTGCAACATGGTGAGATCCTGTCTCTACAGAAAATTTTGAAAATTGACCAAGTGTAGTAGCATGTGCCTGTAGTCCCAGCCCCTCAGGAGGCTAAGGTGGGAGGATCACTTGAGCCTGGGAGTTTGAGGTTGCAGGCAGTTGAGGTGGTGCCACTGCATTCCAGACTGGGTGACAGAGTGAGAGCCTGTCTCAAAGAAAACAACAAAAACAACAGAAATAAGAAAAAATAAATAAACACCGATAAGCTATGTTGACATAAGAATTGTGGGACCCAAATGACCAAATCATGCAATTTCTTACCTTTTTTTTTTTTTTTTTTTTTTTTGAGACGGAGTCTCACTCTGTCACCCAGGCTGGAGTGCAGTGGCACGATCTCAGCTCACTGCAATCTCCGCCTCCTGGATTCAAGCGATTCTCCTGCCTCAGCCTTCCCAGTAGCTGGGACTACAGGCGCGTGCCACCACGCCCGGCTAATTTTTTGTATTTTTAGTAGAGACGGGCTTTCACCGTGTTAGCCAGTATGGTCTTGATCTACTGACCTTGTGATCTGCCGCCTCAGCCTCCCAAAGTGCTGGGATTACAGGCATGAGCCACCGCGCCAGGCCAATTTCTTACTTTTGATGTAGTAAGGGGTATGCCGAATGTTGCTATTCTCAGAATGTTCTATCTTATGAAATATAATTTCCTCCAGTGAATCCACTCCTTAATCCAGGTCCTCTGAGAAGCAGATGCCTACATGGGATTCACATGAGGGGATTTCATTGGTGGAAACCCTGGGAGAACCGTTCGGCAGGAGGCACTTCTGACCCCAAGTGCAGGAGGAGGGATAGAAGGTTGGGCAGGTGCATCCTACACTACAGTGAATGGTGCTGGGACAACTGGATGCTGCATGCAGAAGAATGAGACGGGCCCCTTCCTTACAGCACACACAAAAACTAGCTCTAGATGAATGGCAGATGTCCACCTAAGACATGAAACTATGAAAGTCTCAGAAGAAAATAGAGCAGTAAATTTTTGTGACCCTGGATTTGGCAAAGGCTTCTTAAGTACTGTATGCCAATAGCACAGATGGCAAAATAAAAGATAGTTTAATTTCATTTCATGCAAATGTAAAACTTTTGTGCTTCAAAAAGGATTCCATTTAGAAAGAAAAAAAAACTTGCAGAATGAGAGAAAATATTTGAAAATCATGTATCTGGTAAGGGACTGGTATCCTGAATATATAAAGAACTCTTGCGGTGGGCAGCGGGGCACCCACTCGTCGGTCTCCACTGGGTAGGACCTGGGTCCGGCACTGGGGCGCAGCGGGCGCCCTGGGAGGAGCACGCAGAACCCTGAGAGCACGCGGCTGGGTGGAAACTGAAACCCTCAGGAGCCAACTTTCCCCGAAAGTCATCTGTGGTTGAAATCAGCAATCACCTGTAATATCATCCTTATGACAACACAGTTGGATAAATATCTAGAACCACTGCCTCGTCACTGCAGCAGCCCCGCGCGCCCCTGCCAGGGTTTCGCGTTTCCGGACCCTCATGGCCCACAACAGATCTGGCGAGCATACTCGGTGACCGTCCCCGGGTCTCCTGGCCCCACTCTTCCTTACTCCTTCACCTCCATATTTTCACCTGTTTCAGGATCGAAACCATGAAAAGTCATGTGTGAAAGGCTCCCCCGCCCCTGACTACGTCCACTCTCATTGGCCACAGCCCGGGACCAAACTTGATTGGATTCTTCTCATCTCTCCAGGGAGTCTTTGCCGCCATTTCAAACGCATATGATACATATTCTTCATTCAGACGTGGATATTTTTGACTCTTGGTGAGCCCTGTCACCCTGTCCTTCAGGAAGCCTGTACCAGTTTCCTCTCCCTCTGCAGTGGAACTCTCTTCAGATGCCAAGTAGAATGAAGCAGAGGAGGACGACGAGGAGGCTTCAGGAGCTGAGGGTGGTGGCCATGGTTTTAGGTTGAGCTGTGCCTGGGGCCACGGTGGGTAGTGCCGAAAGGGAAACACAAGAGTGACAGCCCTTGTCCAGGCCCCAAATCTGAGGAGATGCCTCCTTAGCTCCTGCAGAGCCAGGTCACCCTGGAAGGCAGAGGTTTTGTCCCCTCTCCCTCGCTATGAGGCAGCCCCTGGGACAGGTTTTGGGGTAGGAAGGGAGAGGGGGTGTCCGCTGTCCTCAGGGAGCTCACACAGCTGCTGAGGGAAGCAAGGCGACAGCACAGCCCACCCTCCTGCTGTGGCGGAAGAGGAGGTGATGCCCAGGGTGGGGGAGGGGAGGGTCTCAGGGCTGGCATTCGAGGTGGTTTTGATGGATTTCCAGAAACAGACCAAGAAAGAGGAAAGGAAAAGTGGTCCTAGGAGGAGGGAACACTAAGGAGAAAGATCAAAACACAGTATGCCTACAGTTTCGAGGATGGCGAGAAATCCACAGTAAGGGGGGCAGAAGCAGGTGCAGTGAGGAAGAGGCGTCAGGAGGGAGAAGGGAGAGGAGGATGGGAGAGCACAGGCACCCCCAGGAGGCACCCCCCATGAGGGGGTCATGTTCATACTCACTCAAACACTCACACACACACATCACACACTCACAACACTCCAGACACAAATCTACACACACACACACACTCACACACACATTCACACACAGTAATGACACACGCTCACACACTGACACACACACACACATTTGCACACAGACTAATGACACACACATTTACACACACTAATGACACTCACACTCACACACACATTCACACACACTCACACTGGGGTAATTAGATCTCAAGACAGTTCTCAGTTACCTGCCAGCTCCAGCCTTTTCTCCCTGTGCATCAAGAATTCCTCTAGCCAGTTCTTGCAGCCTCCCAGTGAAATCTTCTGGAAGAACATGGTCACATCCCCGTCCTTCTCCCACTTCTCTTTCATCTGCCTGGCTCCAGCATGAACCACTGTCCACTTTCTGTTGTTTGAGTCAAAGAGGAGGAAATTCCATCCATTGAAGCCAAACTGCCAAGATCTGCTGCTGTGTCCATCAGCTTCGCACTCACAAGACATCCTGGCCTATAGAGTGAGGTGGTCTGACTCCATGAGAAAGAAATCAGTTCTGGTCTTGAATATCCTGAGCTGTGAGACCTCGTGTCTTTATGAGGCCATCCCATGAAAGCAGTCCTGATCCGCCCGCCTCAGCCTCCCAAAGTGCTGGGATTACAGGGGTGAGCCACCACGCCCGGCCTCCCATGCTATTTGTGTGATAGTGAATAAGTTTCACAAAATCTGATGGTTTTATAAAGGGGAGTTTCCCTGTACAAGCTCTCTTCTCTTGTCTGCTGCCATGTGAGATGTGCCTTTCACCTTGCACCATTATTGTGAGGCCTTCCCAGCCATGTGGAACTGAGTCTATTCAACCTCTTTCTTTTGTAAATTGCCCAGTCCCTGGCATGTCTTTATCAGTGGCGTGAAAATTGACTAATACTGATAGGTTCCCCCGAGATTCCCTAGACCTTCCCATGATAGGGAAGAGCAGACCCCTCATTACCAGCTTTAGTCTTGAGTTTCCATGGGCTGTAGCAGGCCCTGACTATGATGTGATGAAGGAGGGAGGAGGTTGGCTGCAGCACTTCAGGGTAGGTGGTGAAGGGAAATATATGATCCTTAGTGAGGGCAGCTGTGAGATGGGGAGTGGCAGGAAAGAAGTTGCCCCGGAAAGACTGACCCAGGATTCCCTCAGTCACTTGGACAAACACTTGTTTCCTGTGTCAAGGCTGAGGATGCTCCTAGGAAGCCCCTGAGAGTGAGGCCCAGTTCAGCATCTCTCCTTCCAGTTGGCCACCTCTACCGCCTCTGCTTCTTTCTCTTGACCACCAGCAGTTTCTAACAGGAGAGCAAATCCAGAGGCCTCCAGCAGATCCTGATATTCTCCTGCTTTGCTTCCATCTGGTGATCCTCCTTCAGGATCTTGCTACTAACACCTTATGCTATGTGTTCACTGATGGAATTCTGCACTTACTCTCCTAACTGCTTGAACAAGAAATCTCAATAGAGAACATTTTGATCTATCATTATTAAGCAGTGGAGAAGAAATGGAATAGCAGGGATTCTCTATCATTGCTGTCAGGAGGATAAACGGAATCACTCCTTTGACATATAATTGACAATTTCTAGTAGAGTTGACCACATGCTTATCCTACTACACAGTACAGGCACTGTCATGTGAGCTCCAGGCTTGCAGACAGGCTCCAAATAGCATGTGTTTATTGTAGTGTTGTTGTCATACCAAAAATTAACAATAACCCAAACACCCATCAAAAGGAAGACATAATAAAGGTAGCAGGTAGTTGCTGTTTATCACTACCTGGGGACTAGATCATCTAATCCACTGTCAAAAACAAAATGGAAAAGCCAAAATACTAGATGGAAAAAAAAATTAATCCTTTAAACACAGGAATGAGGACTTTGGGTTGAGATACAATAACAGTAATAGCCCAAATCCAAATCTCTCCATCCATCTTCAAAAATTATACAGATCAATGAAAGGGAGAATGAAACACCCTAACCCACATCTTTAGCATAACAGGGAGATGGGAAATCCCTAAACCCTCAGCCCCAGCTGCAGAACCCACATCTTTAGCATAATAGGGAGATGGGAAATCCCTAAACCCTCAGCCCCAGCTGCAGAGCCCATGCCTATGGAAGAATCAGGCAGAGGCTGCAAGGATGGTGGCATCATCAGCAGGTCCGATTGTCTAGAGAAATAATGTGGCATGTTCTCCTACAGTGCTGTGTTTATGGGATCTACCTCTTACTGCTGTGTGACCAGAGGAAGCTCCCTAACCTCTCTGCAATTCAATGTATTTGTATGTAAAATGGGGTTAAAGTCATCCTTACTTGATAAGAGTAGTCAGTTAATTGGGATGATAGCAGAAAATATTTTTTATAGCTTCTGTGGCATAGAAAAGCTTTAGTAAGTGTCTTTTGTAATTATTGTCTGATCTGCAGCCCCACCCACTGAATTCCCAGGCTCCTCCTGAGTGCTCTCCATTCTGGTAGCAAAGCCACACAGAGCAGCTGAACCTGCAAGCACTGTGCTGGCCTCCTCCACCATCTGTCCCTCCTTCTCATCACCACGCAGTCCTCAGCCTTCACATTTTGTCTTCTTATTCCTGCCTTTGCTCTTCAAGTGCCCTCTCCTGCTTGATCCCACACAGGCCAGAGGATGTGAGGTGCCAAGATTTTAATGAGTTTGTGGCTCTTGGGATAAAGACACTGGGCTCTCAGCGAAGGCCAATGAGCAGGTTTCTTCCCAAGAGCTTTATCAGCACAGTTCAGAAAAATGCAGAACTGCCAAGCTGTCCACAGGACACAATCAACCTAGAGTGGGCAGGGGCATGGGGCACAGGCTTTCTCACATGAGCTTCCAGAAATCTCAATCAATATAACTTCCCCAAGAGAATGCTAAGTTCTCCCTAAGTTCTAGTAGGTGAGACCTACTAGACCACTTTATCTTAAGGAAATAACCAGAAAGCCATTGACTACACAGCAGCTGGAGTGATCCTTTAAAACCTAATCACTCTTGTCCCTTCTCTGCTCAAAACACTCTGTATTAGCTCATTTTCATGCTGCTGATAAAGACACACCTGAGACAGGGTAATTTATAAAGAAAAAGAGGTTTAATTGACTTACAGTTTAAATCACTCACAGTTGCACATGGCTGGGGAGGCCTCACAATCATGGCAGAAGGTGAAAGGCACATCTCACATGGCAGCAGACAAGAGCAAATAAGACCCAAGCGAAAGGGGAAACCCAGGAAACCATTTTGTGGTTTCTTGGGCCAGGCCATTTTTCCTCCTAGGCCTCTGGGCCTGTGATGGGAGGGGCTGTTACAAACGTCTCTGACATGACCTGGAGACATTTTCCCCATTGTTTTGGCAATTAACATTTGGATCCTCGTTACTTATGCAAATTTATGCAGCCAGCTTGAATTTCTCCCCAGAAAATGGGTTTTTCTTTTCTATCCCATCATCAGATTTTTTGAACTTTCATGTGTGTTTTCCTTTTGAAACTGAATGCTTTTAACAGCACCCAAGTCGCCTCTTGAATGCTTTGCTGCTTAGAAATTTCTTCTGCCAGATACCCTAAATCGTCTCCCTCAAGTTCAAAGTTCCACAAATCTCTAGGACAGGGGCAAACTGCCACTAGTCTCTTTGCTAAAACATAGCAAGAATCACTTTTACTCCAATTCCCAACAAGCTCCTCATCTCCATCTGAGACCACCTCAGCCTGGACTTCACTGTCCATATCATTATCAGCATTTTGATCAAAGCCATTCAACAAGACTTGAGGTAGTTTCAAACTTTCCCACATTATCCTGTCTTCTTCTGAGCCCTCCAAACTGTTCCAACCTCTACCTGTTACCCAGTTCCAAAGTCACTTCCACATTTTCGGGTATCTTTATAGCAGCGCCCCACTCCCAGTACCAATTTACTGTATTAGTTAGTTTTCATGCTGCTGATAAAGAAATACCTGAGACTGGATAATTTATAAAGAAAAAGAGGTTTAATGGACTCATAGTTCCACGTGGCTGGGGAGGCTTCACAATCATCATGGAAGGCAAAGGGCACATCCCACATGGCAGCAGGCAAGACAGAATGAAAAATCAAGTGAAAGGGGTTTCCCCTTATAAAACCATCAGATCTCATGAGACTTATTCACTATCATGAGAACAGTATTGGGGAAACTGCCCCCATGATTCAATTATCTCTCACTGGGTCCCTCCCACAACATGTGAGAATCTGGGAGCTACAATTGAAGATGAGATTTGAGTGGGGACACAGCCAAACCATACCACCCTCCAAAGGCATCCCTTTCCTCTCAGTAAAACCAAAGCCACCACAGAGGCCTAGGGAGCCCTGCACAGCTGTCCTTGCCTCTGTCCTTGCTCGTTCATCTCCTATCCCTGGCATCCTTGCTGGTTCTCAGGGCCTGTTCCCCTGCCTCAGGGCCTTTGCATCACCCTCCCCTGGGCCTGGACTGTTCTTCCCTCAGAAGTCTACCCAGCTCACTTCTACACCTGTTCCTAAGTGACACACCCTTCCACACCTGCTGCCACCACCCTCCCACTTTGGAATCCTTTTATTTATTATTTTATTTGTTTAATTTTTAAATTTTGATATAATTGATGTGACACAAAATGTTCCATCTTAACCTCATATATATCTATATCTATTTATCTATCTCTCTATCTATGGGCATCGCTTTACCCCAAGGTTGATCATTATTGAGAGGTATTTTTACAGTCCTCCCCTGCCTCCTGGTTAGAGATGCTAACAAGAATTCAGATGGCCCAAAGATACTGGAGGAAGTAAAAATGGTGAAGGCCATACACATTTTGGTTCACATTTGGCATGTTTGGGCGTTTGCTCTGTGTATGGCAAGGAGAGAAAGATATGAAATTAAAATTACAGATAAATACAAGGAATAACTGAAACAAAAGATACTGATTTTCTTTCTCTTGTTGACTCAACCAGGTTTTCTTCTCTATTTCTGGCTGATAGAGACCAAACAGGTTGGCTTTATTCCACTGTCCTCTAGTGGTTGGAGACTGCTTTCCAATACTGTCCAAATGTCGCCTCCATCTTAAAGACTCCTGGGAAAGATGACTTTGTAGCCAACAATTAGGGAGAAGAGAATAGGAAGCAGGAGAAAGGCTTAAAGTGCTTTACAGAAGCTTCCATCCACAGGAGGAGCACGCCACCAAAGCAGCTGTAGAATACACAGTTTGGCAAAGGGCTGGAGTCCAGGCCGTGCTGTCTGAGAAGGCATACCAAGCTCAGAACCAGGTCCCACCCAGAAAAGCAGTCCAGTCCTCCTTGTCATTGAGAAATAGCCAAATCCAGCATGCTAGACAGAGACCATGTACACCACACTCTCTCACAGAAGCTTTCCAGGGACGAGATAGACCAACAGGATGATCTGCAGACCATCCTTGGCCAGAGCCCTAGACCAAGGAGAGCTGGGCAAGTCCATGATGTCCAATCAGAGCTGGGCCCAGGGTTCATGTCTTGAACATCAGGAAGCCCCCGAATGCAGTGCCTCGCTGGTTTCTGTTTGTTACCAATGCCTGGGTTAACTCCAACCACACTCTCTCACTCTTTCGCAGCTCAGCCATAGCAAAGGTGGCTGCTGTGCTTCTCGCCCAGTGGTACAGATCAGGGTCCCTGATGGAGCCCTCCAAACACCAGGTGCCTGGTTCCTGGCCCTGGGCCAAATTCAGTGCTCACTGCAAATGAGACACCAAACTCCAGCTTGGTAGTAGCCATGTTCAGGGAAGTTGCTGCTGTCAGTGTCAATGTAGCTAGTGTTGAACTTCAGTGTCTGCAGGGCAGCCGTCCTTTCTGAAAAACTGGCATAGAAGGCCACGGGGGAGCCTGCCTGCCAGAGCTCAGTGTTCAAGGCATCTGGCACTGGCCCTTTGATGTGTGTGTCTGCCAAAGGCTCTGCTTCTTTCCTGTCCCTCTTCCGGGGAACTTCCAGGCCTTTCTGCTTCTGCTTCCCTTTCCTGCTGGGCATGGCTTCCAGCTTCCCCAGATTTAGGCTGACACTGCTGTCACCAGCCCTTGGAAGTTTCCAAGGAGGAGCTGCTGGTGCTGTCCAAGCTGCACTTGGAGGCGGACCATGGAGGCCCTGAGGCAGGTGAGAGAGGTGGCTGGGCAGCCTTGCAGCACCACCCAAGCCCCTGAAGTCAGATCTCAGGAGCTGGAGCTCCTGAGCCAGCCTGGCCAGGGCTTCACACGGCTTCTTCTGGGCCCAAGTGGTCGCCAGCTCCAGGTGCTCTGCTGGCCATGGGGGCTCCATGCCACAGCCCACTTGTGGCCTGCTCCAGGGCTGCCACCCGGGTAGCCAGCGAGTCCCAACCGAGCACCTGCTCCTTCAGGGCCAGGCAGGGGAAGCTGGCTGTGCGCCTCCTCTGACCTCTCCTCCATCACCTCCTCTCCAGAGAGGGAGGCCAGCAGGCCTCCATCAGGGCAGCCTAGGAGCTGTGCAGCTGGCGCCGCCGTCCAGGCTCCCCTGGGTCTCCTTCAGGGTGCATGGTGCCCCTGTGGCCCTCCCAGACGGCCTCCAAGTGAAAGTAGAGCTTGTGGCAGCTGCCCCCTTGACATACTTGATGAAGTCGATGTGGTTGCCCCACAGGTGCTGCAGGGTGAGGCTGAGCTCCAGGAGCTGCTACTCCACCTCCACCTTGTTCGCCTCCATAATTAGAGGCTTCATCAGGACCACACACAGCTCACAGAGTGCCCTGTGGTTCGCCTCCATCTCTGACTCCATTTTGCTGATCTGATGGAAGGTCTCGTCCAGTTCGGAGCATAGCTCCTTCATCTCATCCACGTGCCGGGTCAGGGTATCCCTCATATCCCTGAGGGGTGTTTTGCAATTCCTCCTCCCTGCAGGCTGAGGCCATGTGCAGCACCCAGAGGTTCCTCCGCAGTTGGCCCAGCCTGGCCTGCAGGCTCTCCAGTTCAGGCCTTGCCCCAGCCCCTGCCGTCACCACCACGCAGCTGCCATTAGTCCTTGGGGCCTCTTCAATTTGGTGTCCACATCGGCCTGGACCTCAGAGAAGGAGTGTACAGGGCAGAGCGCCGAGCATGCCGTCAGTCCTCCACATCCTTTCGCAGCTGGCCCACTCTCTGAGCATTTTCCTGGATCTTGGCTTCAAATTTACCACCAAGCTCCTGGCAGTCAGCCCTGGCCACAGCACTATCCTGGACCATCGTGATGGCCTCGTGGTTGGCCTCCACATCAAGAAACAGATTTGTTATGTCCGGGGAAAAGCCATGCAGGCTTTCCTTTAAGCTCTTCCAGATTGGGCCGAAATGCACTTGCAGGAAGGGGTCCATGTGGTGCAGCAGCACCTGCTCCAAGGATCTACCAGACAACTCCAGCTCTGTTTGATTTGCCACACTGAAGCTGTGAGGTTACTAGCCAGGGCTTTCTACGGGCCTGGCAGGCTGTCACCTGGGGGAATGTCATCCTGGAGATCTCTCAGGAGGGATTCCTGCTGCTCCTGTCACACTTCAGCCTCATTGATCTCCACAGCCAGGTGGCATGACTTTAACTTTCTGGTAGTCTGGAGCCCCCTGTGGACACGGCTGCTGTGAGTGGATGTAGAATTTCTCTGTTTTGCAAGCAGCTGTGAAGGTAACCAGCTAGGACTTCTGGAAAAGCATTGTTTTCACAGCCCCTCCATCTCAGGCTGGCTCCCTCTTTGTTCCTTCCCTTGGGGACCCCTGCTGGGTGACCTTATCACTCAGTGGGCTACTGAGAGGCAGGTGCCTGCCTAGAGTGAGTGTGAAGCTCCTCCAGCCTGATTTGGGCCTGCACTTGGCCCGCCGTGGCCCCAACCTGCTGCTCTGCCACAGCCGGGAGCCATCTCAACCATTTTCAAATGCAAAGGCATCTATTCGAAATGGCAGTATCTGTGCCTGCTCAGGCAATCCTGAACCTTCTTAACCTGAACTTTTTCCCCTAAAGCAATGACCACTTTAAAACAGATAGTGTTAGCCTGTGATTGCTATTGCAAGAAATTACAAGTTTAGTGGCTTAAAATAACACAAATTTGTTCTCTTACCGTTCTAGAGATCTGAAGTTGGAATGGGTCTCAGTGGGCTAACATCACTCTGCTGTCAGGGCTGTGTTATTTCAGGAGGCTCTCGGGGAGAACCTGTCTCCACCTCGCCTCTTCCAGCTTCTCCAACTGCCCACATCCGTGGCTCAGGGCCGTTTCCCCATCTTCAAAGGCAGCTCCATCAGACTAAGTCCTCACGGTGCCCCTCATCTGGTTCTCCCTCTTCTGTCTGCCTCTTCCTCTATAAAGATCCTGTGATAACTTTGGACCCCCCAGGGAAATCCGGAAAATCATCCCATTTGCAGGGCAGATAATAAGCAATCTCAGCTCCATCTGCAGCCTTCACTCCCCTTTCCATGTAACCCAGTGGAGAGTTCCAGGGATTCACACCGGCATCCTCTGTGGTTGGCAGGAGAGGGTGGGGGTGGCAGGTGATTATTCTTTGCAACACACACGCCATATAATTTATGTATATATCATTTTTATACCACAAAGATGGGGGAAGAAGCAGAGCAATATTGGAGCAGAGATTTTGCATCCTGTTAAAATTAAGTCTGTTTTAATACGATCTAGGTTGTGGTAAATTAAGATATTAATTGGAATCCCCTGAAATGACTAAGAAAATAACTTTTTTAAATAAAAAAGGAAAAAGAGACAATAAAAGAAGTAAAATGATGCAGTAGAAAGTATCTGTTTAACACAAAAGAAAGCAATAGTGGTGGAAAAGATGAACAAAACGACGTAGTGCGTATGGAAAACTAAAAAAAAGGTGGCAGACGTTAATTCTGTTCCACCTTAGCAGTGATTCTCTTACATGTCAAAGTGATAAACATTCAAAAGAAAAAACAAAGATTCTCAGAATGCATTTTTAAAATGATCTAAAGATACAATGTAGATCCAAAGATACAAGTAGTTTAAAAGTAAACATATGGAAAAGATAAAACACATCAATAGTAAACAAAGACAACTGAAATTGCTATTAATAATATCAGGCAAAATCATCTTTAAGACAAACAATTTTATAAACACTCTGAGAACCAGTCGATCAAAGGGAAACTCACAGGGAAAATTAGAAAATGTTTTGAGGTGAATGGAAACAAATACACAGCATATTATGACTACTTATAAGAAGCAGATAAAGCAGCACTTAAAGGAAAACTTACTGCTGTACTTGCCAATATACTGAAGAAGAACGGGATAAAGACAGGATTATCTCAAATTAATAACTTGACATTTCACTTTAAGAAACTCAAAGAGCAAAGTGACCTAAGCCCAAAATAAGCAAACAGAAGGAAATAAAAATTGGAGCATAAATAAATGAAATAAAGAATAGAAAAACATTGGCTAACTCAGTAAAACCAAAAGTTGGTTCTTTGAAAAGATCAACCAAATTGTCAAACCTTAACCTAGAATGACTAGGTAAATGGTGGAGGGATAAAACTCAAATGACTAATACCAGGAATGAAAGAAGAAACATCACTACCAACTTTACAGAAACAAAAAGGATTATAAGGGAATACTATGTACAACTGTGTGTCAATGAATTCAAGAACCTGGATGAAATGAACATCTTTCTTTTCCATTTATTTTGCAGTTATTATTGAGCCACTTTTGATTGTATCCTCCCCTCTCTACCAGAAAGGACAAAGGTTGATCACCAAAGACAATTTCAGACTCTTGTCAGGCCTAGGGACAGCAGCAGAGGCACCACAAGCTTCTCTGATGCCATAGATTGGCCTTCCCATGATCTGCCGCTTCTCTAGACACTTATTGTTTTCTGTTGAAGATGCTGGAGTTCTAAGCCAGCACTTTAAGGATTACTTGTTTTCTCCAGGTGTTTCCTGTGTATATACAAGAGATGATAGATAGATAGATAGATAGATAGATAGATAGATAGATAGATAGATAATAAACTCGTGTTTGTTTTTTTCATGAAAATCATTTTTCCTCCCTGCAATACAAAGGCTTGTCAAGTGCACACTAATGAGCAGCCGATATGGCTCCTCCAACCGATGAACTCTGTGCTTGGCTCTGTTTGGAAACACACTGAGGAGTCCAGCCTCTTTGGCTGCCACAGGATACATTTCCAGAAACACCTGTCAGGCGTCTGTGGGTGAGGAAGGCGTCAGGCCTTCCTACATGAAGCCTTATTGGCTCCTGCAAGTGCTAAAGAAACCCCTGGGGACAGGCTAGGGTGCCTGTTCCTACTGGATTTTAGGCCTGGAGACTTCCGGTGGGGGCAGCCCAGGCACGGAAATCAGGAGCTGTGGACAGGGAGTGGAGGAGATCGGGAGGGGATGGCAAGGCCCCCCAGCCTGACCCCAGTCCCCAGTGCCCTCTAGCAGCAGAAATAGGAAAAGGAGGTTGAAGGCAGGCAGTACTGCAACCTCCTGTGCTGAGCATACAGATAGGTCCAGCCTGGTGGCCCCGCACCTGCAGATTCAAGGCAGCCCTGCCCTGCACTAACCCTGCACCCCCAGGCCCACTGCTGTCCCACTGTGACCCCACCCAGAGACTGGTCTATCCAAAGACCAGGGCATTGACCAGCAGCCCAGTGCTCTGCTCCACGGCCTCTGTCAGGCAGGACGGAGCTGGAGCCCAGGCAGAAATGCGGACAGGGGAGGATGGCCCGTGTCAGCCAGGGATGTTCCGTCCTGCTGGGCCTGGGGCCTCACTCACAGAGAACCTACGTGATCTTGCTTCCCCCACTTTCTTATCTCATAGGCCCTACATATTTGCCAGAAACCACCTGCATTCCCAACTCTTTGCCAGATGTCAGGGGCCAGCTGCTGGGGGAACTGTGTGGCAGAGCCCCTGTGACAATGGCCAAAGAAATTCAGGAGTTCCCAGAAAACAGAGGGTGCTGGAAATCCAGGTGGGAGAGCTGCTCCTTGCGCCAAGATTTTCCTCAGAGGCTCCTTCTCCAGTGCCCTGAGCAGGGCTGAGCCTGGCGAATACTAGAATTTCTGGTGGGCTGAGAAAACAACAGCAAAACAAGCAGCAGTCTGGGAGGTGACCTGGAGATGGAAACTGGGTACGGCCAGAAAAGTGAGTGGAGCCTGGAGGCCAATGAGCCCCCCACCCTGGCAAGTCACAGCAGGACAGGGCAGGGGACCAGGCATAGAATTGGGCCAGTTGTAACCTGCACAACCGGGAAAAGGATTTGTATTTGTATTTCAGGTACCTATTGGGTAAGGTGGCATATATCTCCAGCTTCCTTGAGATGAGCTCAGTTTAGGAAGTTTCTTTTCGACTGAACTGTGTCAGGAATCTCGCCAATGCCTGATGCTGCCCACCACATCTCTTTTGCTGCTGCTGCGGCTGGAATCTGCCTGGGAGGCACTGGCTGTAAAGGCTGGAGACCCAAGGAGGCTGCCCTGACACCTCTCCTTGTTCCCTGGGCCAGGGGGCCCATCTGAGCCTCTTCACCCCTGGGGAGCTGTTTTCTGTGCCTTGTATGAGGTTTGTGTCTTCATAGAAATGGCACTCTAGTAAGAGATAGAAATTTTAAATGGATAGATATGTAAATTATATGGTATGTGTGTTGGGCAGAAGAATTCCCTCTCCAACCCCCAGGATGGCAGATCCAGTCCCTGGAACCTCTGTGTTGGGGTACCTGGAAAGGGCGGTGAAAGCTGTAGATGGAGCTGAGGTGGCTAATCAGCTGCCCTGAGGTGGCTAATCAGCTGCCAGGGAGGGGTAGTGTTCTCATGTGAACCAGGACTCAGCCTGGTGGAGCTGCCTTTGAAGATGACGAAATCGGGTCCTGAGCCATAGATGTGGGCAGTTGGAGCAGCTGGAAAAGGCGAGGAGGAGACAGGTTCTCCCCAAGAGCCTCCCGAAGGAACACAGCCCTGACAGCACAGTGATGTTAGACCCGTGAGACTATTCAGACTTCTGAGCTCCAGAATGGTAAGCGAATGAATGTATGTTGTTTTAAGGCATTAAGTTTGCAGTAATTTGTTGCAACCACAATTAAAAGTTAATAAGGTCTGTGTGATTGTTTGTTTATTGGGATAGAGTCTCATTCTGTTGCCCAGGCTGCAAAGCAGTGGCGTGATCTTGGCTCACTGCAACCTCCGCCTCCTGGGTTGAAGTGATTCTCCCGCCTCAGTATCCCGAGTAGCTGGGATTACAGGAGCTGGCCACCACACCCGGCTAATTTTTGTATTTTTAGTAGAGACAGGGTTTCACCATGTTGGCCAGGCTGGTCTCAAACTCTCAACCTCAGGTGATCCAGTCACCCTGGCCTCCCAAAATGCTGGGTTTACTGGCGTGAGCCACCGTGCCCGGCTTACTAAGGTATGTTTTAAAGTGGTCATTGCTTTAGGGGAACAAGTTCAGGTGAAGAAGGGCCAGGATGGCCCAGGCAGGCAGAGGTCTCCTATCATGAAATAGGGGCCTTTACATTTAACAATGGTTAAGATGAAAAATCATGTTACATGAATTATGCCACAATTATAAGAAAGAAAAAGAAAGAAAGAAAAAAAAGAAAGAAAGAAAGAAAGAAAGAAAGAAAGAAAGAAAGAAAGAAAGAAAGAAAGAAAGAAAGAAAGAAAGGAATACAAGGATTCCAAACAGGAGGGGCAGGGAGAACCAGGCGTGGAAGGGGATGTGCCACCTGGGAGCAAGAGTGGGAGTGAGCTGGGCAGATGCCTGAAGGGCAGTCCACGCTGAGGGGAGGGCAATGCAAAGTCCCAAGGCACGGGGACATCTGCAAGGCTCTGAAGGCCAGCAAGGAGGCCGAGGGTGGAGTTCGGAACTGAGTGGGTGAGGGGGCATAAAGGACAGCTGGCCAGACCGTGCAGGGCTCTCTAGGCGTCTGTAGTGACTTTGGTTTTACTGAGAGAAAAGGGGCACTTTTGGAGAATTGGAGCAGAGGAGGGGCGTGAGTGGTGAGGTTCTGAAGGATCACTCTGGCTGCTCTGTAGCCATTTGGGAGGTGGGGACAGGCACAGAGAACCAAGTAGGGCAGGACTGCAATCACCCTGGCCAGGAGGACAGTGGCCTAGAACCAGGGTCGAGTACTAGATGACAGTGTGGTCAAATCATAGATATTTTATTTGTAGTCCAAAGAAGAGATAAGAAAGAGGTCGAGCAAATAGGTGATTTTTTTTTTTTTAATTCTTCACAGCCTTACAACATAACCTCTAAATCTTCAGTAAAGTTGGCTACATTCACAAGTAGCTGGTGTCACTTTGGTGGGGGCTTTGTAAGGGAGTGGGCAGGGTGTCTTTTAAGGAAGACTCAGGAGAAGAACTGGTCTTCCAGTTGCAGAGGGGAATGGAGTTGCAAGAAGAAAACAGTGAGGTTCAGTGACACACAGTGGGAACACGAGCTCAGCGGACAGGAGCTCCAGGCCTCAAGAGGGCAGGACGATAATGCAGTGTTTGCACAGAAACCAAGAAATAGAGGGCGCCAGCACCCACCAGAAACGAGGTAGGGCCACTGTCACAGCTAGGCCAGGACCTGCAGAAGCCTAAACCCTGAAAAAAGGTGGGGGCCCCCACCCACATATTAAGGAAAACATATGTATGCCATTGCATGCTGGTCTCCAACAACTGCTAAAATTACATTAAATCCTTTCTAGAATTTCGTGGCTGGGACTTGAGCCTGGTCTCGGTTCGTTTACTGATGATGAATCCAGTACAGAACCGGATCCAGTTCCGGATGAGGTACCCTGTCCTAGAATCACTCACACGTGACAGTTGACAGGTGGCCCCACCGGGTTTGCATGGTGGACGGCTATTCTGCTAGGCCGGCCTCTCCACGCCCTGGGAGACTGAACTGGTTTCTGCTCATCAGAGAGTTTGCCCAGAGACTCTGAGGAAGCAGTCACCTCAGGCCTCTCCATCCGAGAGACGGCAGAAGGGCAAACGTCTCCTGCTGGCACAAGGTACAGGGTGGGGGGTGGCTGGTGTTCCACACACCAGTGCAGAGGGAACTTGTGCATGTTTGGGAGTGAAGGAGGAAAGCAGGGGCTTGAGTGGTGAGAGCACCAGGGGCAGATAATGAAGTAAAAGTGGGGTTGGGGGAGATGCTGGGGGTGTGGCAGCAGGGACCCTGGATAAGGCAGGGAGGACAGGGGTGGCTCTGCGGGTCCTCTGCCTCCACACCAAGCACTCAGGGATCCATGCCTCCCTCCAGTCTGGAGTCCCAGTCACCCCTCTCTCCAATCTGGGGGACAGGGATTTCTCCTTGTTCTCCTGCCCTAACTCCTTCTTTCCGACTTCTCTTGTCCCATTCTCCCTCAGATCCTCCCTTCCACTTATGCCAGGGCTTCCACAGCCTCGTTCTGCCGGGCCTTGGCATTCCCAGCCTGAGTGTTGAAACCATTGGCCGGGACCTCAAGGCATCTGGGGCAGGGAGAGGACGGTTAGAAGCCCAGGGCACACTGCCACAAAAACACTGAGACTCATTTTCAGATATTGAAAAATGCAGTCCAATTCATTTTAAAATTTTCATCTCTCTTTGGACTTCAGGCTGAAAGTTCTTTATAGCAACGGGCTTCCAGGGACTACATGAAATTATTGGTTTCACTTTCCTTATCACCTGCTTCTTACTTCAATTAAAATTCTACTTCAGCCGGGCATGGTGGCTCACTCCTGTAATCCCAACACTTTGGGAAGCTGAGCGGGGAGGATTGCTTGAGCCCAGGAGCTCGAGATCAGCCTGGGCAACGTGACGAGACCCTGTGTCTACACCAAAAATGTAAAAATTAGCTGGGTGTGGTGGTTCACGCCTGTAGTCCCAGCTATTCTGGAGGCTGAAGTGGGAGGACTGATTGAGCCTGGGAGTTCAAGGCTGCAGTGAGCCGTGCTCATGCCACTGCACTCCACCTGGGTGACAGAGCAAGACCTGGTCTCAAAAAACAAAACAAACAAAAATTCGACTTCATATGTAACCATTACTTCGGTTTTTAAACCACTGCCTGAAGCTGACATTTTGCAGTTGGAATATGGCTATTCCTTCCCATCTTCAGGTTGGCTCAGTCCAAGCTGGGATTCAGGACCACAGAAGGCAACAAAGGTGGAAGGGCCTCTTTCCCCTTTCTGTATATTTTTCCCAGCCTGTCTGCCACTCTTTCTTTTTCTTCAGTGTTAGGTCTGCATCCCAGATGTCAGGATGTACTTGTACAGGCCTGGTGTGATCCTTCCTGTGAGTCATCAGGCTTGTAGAAAATATTGGCCCTGCTAAGGAGCTACTCAGTGGTCATATCACACATATGCACGCACACACGCACACACACCCATGCACGCGCACCCACACACACACACACACACACACTGATCTTGGCCCACCCCCGCTCATATCCCCACAGCAGCAGCATTGGCAGGGCGGTAGCAGTGAGTCCCCCTCCCTGCACTCTCAGGGCCTGGATGTGTACAGAACAGGCTCCACTCAGAACGGATTTGAGACCCCTTCTCCAGACAAAGAGGTGGAAATGCACCCTGAAAATTGAGGTTCTTTAACCTTAGCAGCCGGAGAACCACATGGGGACATGTAAAAAATGTGCAGTCCTCGGCTCCTTCAAACGCTTGACCCACTGTCCTCTGAGCAGACAACTCCTTATCACCCAGCCCCAGAGATAGAGCCCTGCCGATAGTCCATGGTTACTTTCTTTGAAGTCTGTTCCATCTAGTTAAGAAAGGACAGTGGTACAGACCCACTTACCTCACCAGGCATCATGAGGGCCCCAGCATCTGAGTCACAGGATGTCACCCTCTGGGTCTGACGTGCACTTGAATTAACTGGCATACTGCCCGGCACACAGAGGGAACCTAGATGTGGAATGGATATGGGTGGTGTCACAGGCCGGATGTTTGCCTGCCTTCCAAATTCATATGCAGAAATCCTAATTCTCAAGGTGATGCTATTTAGGAAGTCATAACTCATGCGAGTGGAGTCATGCGGGATTAAGAAGTGACAGGAGAGCTTGCTGTCAGTCTCTGCCCTCCACTGTGTGAGGATACAACAGGAAGACAGCCATCTGGTGAAGAGAGGGCCCTCGCCAGATACCGGACCTGCTGACACCTTGATCTTGGATTTCTCATCTTCCAGGACGGTAAGAAATAAATGCTTGGTGTTTCAGCCACCTTGTCTATTCTGTTGTAGCAGCCTGAACTGGCTAAGGTAGCAGGGTCTGATGATCAAATGGAACAGCTGTAAAAGTGAGGCAGGAAGGGGGTCTACAGATACTAAGTTTTATGAGGAAAACTTGTGCTTGATTTGACAAAATGACACAAAATTTTGTTCTAAGAAAAATTTTCAGAATTCGAAACTTAGAGCCCTAAGACTTTTCCCAATGATAGACTTGGCTTTCCTTGAGGTCTTGGCCCCAGTGGGACTGCTGGAGTCTATTATAAAACTCATCTGGAAGGGCCTCTGCCATTGCTGAGGCTTGAGTAAATGGTTTTAAGGTCACAGTGTAAACAAAACTGCTGGGAAGTTGGAACTGGGCAGAGCCCACCACAGCTCAGCAAGGCTGCTATGGCCAGACTGCCAGATTTCTCCTCTCTGGTCAGGGCATGTTGGTAAACAAGGCAGCAGCCCCAGTCAGGGGCTTATAGCAGACTTAAATGTCCCTGCCTGATGGCTCTGAAGAGAGCAGCAGACCTCCCAGCACAGCATTCGAGCTCTGCTAAGGGTCAGACTGCCTCCTCAAGTGGGTCCCTGACCCCTACGTATACTGACTGGGAGATACCTCCCAGTAGGCACCGACAGACACTTCATACAGGAGAGATCTGGCTGGCATCTGGCAGGTGCCCCACTGGGTCGAAGCTTCCAGAGGAAGGAACAGGCAGTAATCTTAGCTGCTCTGCAGCCTCCGCTGGTGATACCCAGGCAAACAGGGTCGGGAGTAGACCACCAGCAAACTCCATCAGACTGGCAGCAGAGGGGCCTGACTGTTAGAAGGAAAAGAAACAAACAGAAAGGATTAGCACGTCCCCTCAAAGACCCCATCTGAAGGTCACCAACATTAAAGACCAAAGGTAGATAAATCCACAAAGACAGGAAAAAACCAGCTCGCAAAGGCTGAAAATTCCAAAAACAAGAACGCCTCTCCTCCTCCAAATGATCACAACTCCTCACCAGCAATGGAACAGAACTGGACAGAAAATGAGTTTCACGAACTAACAGAAGTAGCCTTCAGAAGGTGAATAATAACAAATAACTCCAAGCTAAAGGAGCATGTTCTAACAAATGCTAGGAAGATAAGAACTTTGAAAAAAGGTTAGTCAAATTGCTAATTAGAATAACAAATGTAGAGAGGAAAATAAATGACCTGATGGAGCTAAAAAACAGCGTGAGAATTTTGTGAAGAATACTCAAGTATCAATAGCCAAATCAATCAGACGGAAGAAAGGATATCAGTGATTGAAGATCAACTTAATGAAAGAAAGAGAGAAGACAAGGTTAGAGAAAAAAGAATAAAAAGGAATGAACAAAGCCTCCAAGAAATGTGGGACCATGTGAAAAGACCAAATCTACATTTGATTGGTGTACCTGAAAGTGACAGTGAGAATGGAACCAAGTTGGAAAACACTCTTCAGGTTATTATCCAGGAAAACTTCCCCAACCTAGCAAGGCAGGCCAACATTCAAATTCAGGAAATACAGAGAACATCACAAAGATACTCTTCAAGAAGAGGAGTTCTGAAACTATTCCAAAAAATAGAAGAAGAGGGAATCCTCCCTAACTCATTTTATGAGGCCAGCATCATCCTGATACCAAAACCTGGCAGAGACACAACAAAAAAAGAAAATTTCAGGCCAATATCCCTAATGAACATTGATGCGAAAATCCTGGCAAACTGAACCCAGCATTACATCAAAAAGCTTATCCACCACGATCAAGTTGGCTTCATACCTGGGATGCAAGACTGGTTCAACATACACAAACCAATAAACGTAATCCATCACATAAACAGAACCAATGACAAAAACCACATGATTATCTCAATAGATGCAGAAAAGGCTTTTGATAAAATTCAACACCGCTTCATGCTAAAAACTCTCAATAAACTAGGTATTGATGGAACATATCTGAAAATAATGAGAGCTATTTATGACAAACCCACAGCCAATATCATACTGAATGGGCAAAAACTGGAAGCGTTCCCTTTGAAAATCAGCACAAGACAAGGATGCCCTCTCTCACCACTCCTATTCAACATAGTATTGGAAGTTCTGGCCAGGGCAATCAGGCAAGAGAAAGCAACAAAGTACATTCAAACAAGAGGAGAGGAAGTCAAATTGTCTCTGTTTGCAGATGACATGATTGTATATTTAGAAAACTCCATCATCTCAGCCCAAAATCTCCTTAAGCTGACAAGCAACTTCAGCAAAGTCTCAGGATACAAAATCAATGTGCAAAAATCACAAGCATTCCTACACAACAATAACAGACAAACAGACAGCCAAATCATGAGTGAAGTCCCATTCACAACTGCTACAAAGAGAATAAAATACCTAGGAATACAACTTACAAGGGATGTAAAGGACCTCTTTAAGGAGATCTACAAACCACTGCTCAAGGAAATAAGAGAGGACATAAACAAATGGAAAAACATTCCATGCTCATGGATAGGAAGCACTAATATCGTGAAAATGGCCATACTGCCCAAAGTAATTTATAGATTCAATGCTATCCCCATCAAGCTACCACTGACTTTCTTCACAGAATTGGAAAAAACTACTTTAAACTTCATATGGAACCAAAAAGGAGCCCGCATATCCAAGACAATCCTGGGCAAGAAGAGCAAAGCTGGAGGCATCACGCTACCTGACTTCAAGCTATACTACAAGTCTACAGTAACCAAAATAGCATGGTGCTGGTACCAAATATATAGACCAATGGAACAGAATGGAGGCCTCAGAAATAACACCACACAGCTACAACCATCTGATCTTTGACAAACCGGACACACACAAGCAATGGAGAAAAGATTCCCTGTTTAATAAATGGTCTTGGGAAAACTGGCTATGCAGAAAACTGAAACTGGACTCCTTCCTTACACCTTATACAAAAATCAACTCAAGACAGATCAAAGACTTAAACATAAGACCTAGGACCATAAAAATCCTAGAAGAAAACCTGGGCAATACCATTCGGGATATAGGCATGGGCAAAGCCTTCCTTTCTAAAACACCAAAAGCACTGGCAACAAAAGCCAAAATGGACAAATGGGATCTAATTAAACTAAAGAGCTTCTGCACAGCAAAAGAAACTATCATCAGAGTGAACAGGCCACCTACAGAATGGGAGAAGATTTTTGCAATCCATCTGACAAGGGGCTAATATCCAGAATCTAAAAAGAATTTAAACAAATTTACTAGAAAACAAACAAACAACCCCGTCAAAAAATGGGCAAAGTATACGAACAGACCCTTCTCCAAAGAAGATATTTATGTAGCCAACAAACATATGAAAAAATACTCATCATCACTGGTCATTAGAAAAATGCAAATCAAAACCACAATGAGATACCATCTCGCACCAGTTAGAATGATGTTCATTAAAAAGTCAGGAAACAACAGATGCTGGAGAGGTTGTGGAAAAATAGAAACGCTTTTACACTGTTGGTGGGAGTGTACATTAGTTCAAACATTGTGGAAGACAGTGTGGCAATTCCTCACGGATCTAGAACGAGAAATACTATTTGACCCAGTGATCCCATTACTGGGTATATACCCAAAGGATTATAAATCATGCTGCTATAAAGACACACGCACACATATGTTTATTGCAGCACTATTCACAATTGCAAAACTTGTCCATCAATGATAGATTAAGAAAATGTGGCACGTATACACCATGGAATACTATGCAGCCATAAAAAGGGATGAGTTCATGTCCTTTGCAGGGACGTGGATAAAGCTGGAAACCATCATTCTCAGCAAGCTATCACAAGATCAGAAAACCAAACACCACATGTTCTCACTCAAAGGTGAGAGCTGACCAATGAGAACACATGGACACAGGGAGGGGAACATCACACACCAGGGCCTGTCAGGGGATGGGGGGCTAGGAGAGGGATAACATTAGGAGAAATACCTAATGTAGGTGATGGGTTGATGGGTGCAGCAAACTACCAGGGCACATATATACCTATTTGACAAAACTACACGTTCTGCACATGTAACCCAAAACTTAAAGTATAATACAAAAATTTTTTTTTTTTTAGAGATGGAGTCTTACTATGTTGCCCAGGCTGGTCTTGAACTTCCAGCCTCAAGTGATCCTCCTGCCTCATCCTCGCAAAGTGCTGGAATTATAGGCATGAGCCACTATGAGGGCCTGGCCATTTCAGTTTCATTAATTAGCATCTATGATAGTGCCTGATACATGTAGTAGACACTCTGTAAGTGTTTATTGAGTGACTCAATATGTTTTATTACAATTACACACACACACACACACACACACACACACACAAAACCCATCTGTCATGGTAGACCAGTTGCTGCCTGTTCGCAGCTAGTTTAATTAATATTGGGGTGTGCTTAGTGAGAGAAAATCTCAACCATTTAAGAGGAAAGAGTTTGAACGGGTTAGGGATAGTGGGAGAGGGAAGAATGGAAATGGGAGAAAATACAGGAATGGGGAGCGGGTACCAGGAAGAAAGGGAAAAGCAAAAGAGGCAGGGAGGAGAAGGGAAGAGGAAACTGGAGGAAAGGAGAAGGAGCTCACATAACCTCCAACCATCCTGCTCACACCAGAGGGGGTTTTTTTGCAGGGGCAGCAGGGACAGGAGAGGAGAGAGAGTTTATTCAAAGTTAATTTTGTTTTTAAATGTCTTCTTTTATTTTTCAGTAAATAATTATATTCTGAATACTTGGAAAACACTCTCTTCACAAAATTGTTCTTTAATTGTGTCTCTACACGCCTGACCTCAGTTGTTCCAGGGTAAAGAATTTGGGCAGTGCCCACACCCACGCTGTTGGATAACATTTCTTCAGCATACCAGTGAGGGTGAATGTGTACACGCCCAGCTTCCTGCCTGTTACTCTCCACAGTATGCGAAGAATATCCCTGACTTCTAGCCCTGTGCACCTTCTTTTGCTTCTACTGTTGCTACTAATAGCCTTGGAGATCATGGTTGGTGAGTGTCCTGATATTGCAAGAACTGGCTGAGGACAAGGAGGAGGGAGAAAGGTAGGGGGTAGGCGAATGGGGCTTCATGCAGGCTTCAGACAAGTGGGTGCCTGCTCTTAAGGATGAGGTGAGGGAGAGGATCCCTGGGATGTTACACCCAGTTCATGGGAGACCACAGCCTGAGGCCCTAGGCCAGGCACTGGCTCACAGAAGGCAGCTCTACAATGCTACCTCCCATCTTCTACTCCAGGACACTTTCCTGAACATCTGGGACCCCGCAGGAATTCAGCATGTGTCCTGTGATAAATGCCTCTTTTTCCTTTCTATTGAATGTCCTGTGTGTTCAGCTAGATTTTAAGTCTCAGGAGGTCATACACTGGCTTGTCTGTTTTGTGCCTCAGAACTTGGTAGATGTTGCTAAAAGTACTTGTGACACGAATCCTCCTGTTAACACCATTAACACTAAGTGCACCCCAGGGGTCCCTGGTACCATCAAATATCTCACCCCAGACAGTCAGGGGGAGATGGGAGCAGGGATCCAGAAGGTTGAGGGAGTCTGGGATGGAGCTGCCCCGCCTCTGCTAGCCTGGCCCAGTCCAGGGAGTCTTGGGTCACAGAAGCACAGGTTCTAATGGGCCTCTTCCCGTCCTGGACCTCACCTGCATCTTTCTCTCACAGGTGCTCACTCTCTTTGCTTCAACTTCACTATAAAATCATTGTCCAGACCTGGACAGCCCTGGTGTGAAGCGCAGGTCTTCTTGAATAAAAATCTTTTCCTTCAGTACAACAGTGACAACAACATGGTCAAACCTCTGGGCCTCCTGGGGAAGAAGGTAAATGCCACCAGCACTTGGGGAGAATTGACCCAAATGCTGGGAGAAGTGGGGCGAGACCTCAGGATGCTCCTTCTTGACATCAAACCCCAGATAAAGACCAGTGGTAAGTGTGGAATGGGGTGGGGAAATGGAGGCAGGCAGTAAGAGAGGGGAGGGAAGAACACAGATGGGGAGTGGCTTTAGGTATATTTGTGTATTGATCATTGGCCCAACCATAGAGGCACATGGGACCCAGTGGGCAGGAAAGGGCAAGTCTGGGCAGAAAGAATACAGGCCCCTAAATGTGCAGAGAAACACTTGACCTATTGGAAGATGATGGACCTCTCAAACAGTGGAGGATGATGGCTTTGTGTCTGGATTGCAGGTCCTTCCACTCTGCAGGTCGAGATGTTTTGTCAACGTGAAGCAGAACAATGCACTGGTGCGTCCTGGCAATTCGCCATCAATGGAGAGAAATCCCTCCTCTTTGATGCAATGAACATGACCTGGACAGTAATTAATCACGAAGCCAGTAAGATCAAGGAGACATGGAAGAAAGACAGAGGGCTGGAAAAGTATTTCAGGAAGCTTTCAAAGGGAGACTGCGATCACTGGCTCAGGGAATTCTTAGGGCACTGGAAGGCAATGCCAGAACCGACAGGTAACTGAGCTGGGTGGGAGAATGTGGCAGCTCCCTTTAAAGGTCAAAAGCCTTCCCTGTGTGGGTGTCAGTGTGTGTGTGCCATAGAAAATTTGATTGACTTCTCCATGGGCTTCCTGTCTGGAGAGTCAGTGACGGCCATAAGGATTTCCTACCATCCTCCCTTTCCCATCCCACCTCCCACTGTTTCTTCCTCAGTGTGGAAACCCCTTCCCATTAACCAACGATCCAGTCACAATGACCCACTGCTAAATGGTCCCAAGTCTATCTGCGTCATTGCAAACATCCAGGCCTTCTCTTCCTCTATTGTAATTACCCTTCCACCAGCTCTAATGCCACTTCTTAGGAAGCCTTCCCCACCTTCCCCACACAGAATTAAGCACCACCCATTGTGTCATCCTCCAAACAGTTCTAACCACAGTAATCATGTGAAACTGTGTGGTAATCAGATGGATATTTGCTACCTCTCTCAGTAGAAATCTGAGCTCCATAAGGACAAGGCACAACCCCTATTGATCTTCATGGCCCAGGGCCTGGTAGAGTGGCTGTCACATGAGCCAGTGATTATGTGGGGCACCATGTGTTCCTGGGGAAAGCAGGGGCTAAGGAAAGCATACTTTTATGCTTTTTGTTTTATGTGACAGGGCTTGTGCTTTCTTTTTTTCTTTTTCTTTTTTTTTTTTTTTTTTAGTGTCACCAGTAAATGCTTCAGATACCCACTGGCCTTCTTCTAGTCTACCAGATACATGGATCATCCTGGGGGCCTTCATCTTGTTAGTTTTAATGGGAATTGTTCTCATCTATGTCTGGCGGCAAAATGGTGAGTGGCAGGCTGGTCTCTGGCCCTTGAGGACGTCTTAGTCTGGTAAGGACTCGAGAGAGGTGAATCACAGGTCTCACCCAAGCCCCCGCTCCCTGATCCATCTCTCTCCACAGAAATGGTGCACTGCCTTAGTCTTGAGCCCCCACACTACACAGCAGGGCTGGCAGCACAATGTGCAGTGAGAGGAGGGATGAAGCAATCATCTCCTCTCGAGGAGGGGCAAGGTCTAAGATCTGGAATGCCTGCCTGGGGTGTTGTCTCCTTGCCATCCGGCCCAGGGTTCTCCCAACTCTTTGACGGAAAGTTTGTTTGCTGTCTGCGTTTGCCATGATTTGGCTCAGCAGGTCCCATCACCTTTTCCCATTCGCCCTGAAAAGACTCGCTGGTGGCACTTGTGGCTGCAGCATTTACTCCCAGATAACATACAAGGTGTGGTATAAGAAATCCTTTCACCACCCTCTAAACATTACAGTGCCAAACTCTATCCTACATTTTTAGTAGAGATGGGGTTTCTCCATGTTGGTCAGGCTGGTCTTGAACTCCCGACCTCAGGTGATCCTCCTGCCTCGGCCTCCCAGAGCGCTGGGATTACAGGGGTGAGCCAACACACCTGGCTGAGAGAACTATTATATGCCAGACACATTTCCAGACATCTTCTGCTCTTTGGTCCTGTTTCTCTGCCACTGCTCTGACACGAAGAATTCATTTCTTTCTTCCATTGCTGTCTTTGTCCTCATAGTGGCTTCTCCAAATTGACCCAGGCAGACCTCAACATTTTCAAGTACAGCAATTTGGAAAAGTTAAGTAGAGCTCTAGGGTTCAAGTCACAGTTCCTGGGGCTCTCTCTGTGGAGTTCAAAGTTAGGATTCCCTCTAATGAGAAAAATAGGCCACTCCATCTATGACTCACTGAGGATCAATGTTTCTGATGTAAGAAATGATTCTACCCTTTTCATTGTTTAAATGAATACCATGACTCAGATCTCTGTCTGTTTTGCAGGGGCCCTGACATGAAAAGTGAGTTTGCCAAGATCAGTGTCACAACAGGCTTGGCAAGATATGGCTTGAGTCAGATAAGGGCCACTGGTCCAGAAGGGGCTCGTGTGGTGGGTGGTGTGATGGCAGCAGGAACCCAGGGAATGAATATGCTCAGATGGGAAGGGGTCCCACCCACAGAGCTGCAGGCAAAGGGGTCCCACCTTAATCCCTGGTGGAAGGTGACTGAGAAGGACTTAACTGCCCCAACCAAGCAGGCTGGGACTTCAGTGCCATTGACAGTAGTGAAGGGCGTTAGTGAGTAGGAAGGGAGGCAAAAGAACAGTTTTAGAAGCTGGGTCTGAACAGTAGGGATTTAAAGGAGGTGGGACCTCCATGGGAGTCCCTGGCCTCCAGCCTCATCCTGGCAACCAAGTCGGCTGCTGAAGGGCTTCCTGTCTGGGCAGGAGCAGGCAGGGATCAAGCGCCGGTGGAGGTCGGTGCCCACAGCTGAGCTGAACAGAAGTGGGAGGCAGAGCGGGCCCGGGGAAAGGTGTGTTAGAATTCAAGGGGAAAAAAATGTATCTGCCACCCTTTGGGGAGGGCCTCCCCACTGTGTCGCATGGATTTCTCTGTCACGGGGAGGAGCAGCACCCAGGGAAAAAGAGCTTTGTGTGCCCATGACACATTCCTATTTTGTTGTCTCTGGCATTTCTGGGCATTGTTTCTGCTGATGTGACAGAAGAGAGAAAAAGCTGATCAAAGCTAAATGACAGAGCGAAGGGGTTGACAGGGAGTGTCTTTTCAAATACACAGGGACATTCACCAAGAAGGGCCATTTTTGGATCATAAAATAAATCTCATCTGGGCATGATAGCTCACTCCTGTAATCCTAGCACTTTGGGAGGCCAAGTTCGGTGGATCATTTGAGGTCAGGAGTCCGAGACCAGCCTGGCCAACATGGCGAAACCCTGTCTCTACGAAAAATACAAAAATTAGCCAGGTGTGGTGGCATGGGCCTGTAATCCCAGCTACTCGGGAGGCTGAGACAGGAGAATCGCTTGAACTCAGGAGGCGGAGTTTGCAGTGAGCTGATATTGTGCCATTGCACTCCAGCCTGGGTGACAGAGTGAGATTCCATCTCAATAAATAAATAAATAAATAAATCTCAACATATGTAAAGGGTTGAAATCATGTGAAGCATCTTGTCCAAGCACAACGGAAATAAACTAGAAATCAACAGCAGGAAGATATCTGGAAAAATCCTCAAATGTTTGGATATCAAATAATATGCTTCCAAATAACTATATATCAAATTAAAAAGTACAAGGAAAACTACAAAGTATTTTGAAATGAATGAAAATGATAATACAAAATATCAAAATCTATCAGACACAGATAAGAAAATGTCTAGAGGCATCCACACTGAACTTTCTGATCTCTAAATCACCGTGCATCATTGCTGCCAAATTTTTTGTTCATGCTCATCTCTCTGCCTGGAATTTTCTTTCCTACCTGACCGAATTCCAGACAGCTATCCAAGTCCAGTTTAACTGTCACCTCCCCTAAGAAGTCACCATTCTTCCTGGATAGAATTAACTACCCCTACTCGTAGCTCAGAAACTCTGACCACAGAAAAATTATCACATTGTTTTATGATTGGGTGTATGTCAGTAAATTGATGAGCTCACTTGAGGACATTACTTCTGTAACCTGAGAATCTATCGTAGCTGCTATATAGTAGAAGCTCAGGACATGTGAGGACTTGAGTGGCAGCTGAGGTAAGGGTCATCTCCTGGGTGTGGAGCTTGGACAAGAACCTGCACTCTTCTGTTCCATTTCACGTCAACCATCCATGTCCCCAACCACATCTCCACCATCCTACCTGTACCAAGTGCTAATCCCTTGAATCACCTCAGTGACTATCTTCAGCTCAATCCCAATCACAGGTCAGGAGGGAGGGCATCAGGTATACTGTGAGCAAAACAGAATATGAGATGGGGCCAACTGGCCTCTGGATTAGGGGCAGGGCTTGTCCTGTGTGAGGACAGGGAGAAACAAGATTGCTAAGTCTCCCCAAGATCCCTGCCAAATCTCACCATAGAAATAAGGTGAGGTGAATTTCATTTCTCGCCTGGGCATTCACGACCTGAGAGGCTTAGCTCTGGGTCAAGTTGAGCCCTCTCTGTCCCTGGCCAACAGGAGAAAGGCAAAGGCTGAATGAGTCTCGGGGACTGTCTCTGCTTTGCAAGTGGGCCTTGAGGTGAACAGGGACCTTTCCAAATCAATGCATCCACAGTGGTTTGGCAAAGTCAGGCTTGATTTAAACCAGGGTCACTCTCCAGGGGGTGCCTATGTGATGGGTGGTCTGCTGGACAGAAACACAGAGGGTAGGCAAGACACAATGTTGGGTGGGGCAGCAGCTTGATGATCTGACCATGGGAAAGTATATCACATGCCAAAGGTTGAGGGGTCTCTAGGTTTAATTCCTAGGAGGAAATAATTAAGAAGGCTGCCTGGGCGCCAACAAAGCAGGCTGGAGGCAGGGCCACACAGACAGTGGGAGAGGGGGTTGTGAGCAGAAGGGAAGGCTGAAGGTGAACCCTACACACTCCATGAGGACAGCAAGGACTAGAAGGTGGGATTCCTTGGACACCCGGGTTTCTGGTTCACCCCCGACACAGGAATCCTGGCAAATGGCGCCGTGCCAAGCCCCACCCTCAGTGTTCTGGACCTGCCGCAGGGATTCCCTTGCCCACAGCTAGAAGACTCTTGCCCCCACTGTGGGCTTTCCCACTGTGTTCCCACTGATACTTTGTCTTCCTCAGCTCTGAACCCCTAAAATCTCTGCTGGGGTCTGGGTCTAACTAATGATGAAGTAAGGGAAAGTGAACAATCATAAACTAGATGACAGAGAGGCAGGATGGGAACAATAGTGGCTGATCTCTCCCTGAGAGAGAGGTGGGATCCGAGTCCTAAGAGATCATGGAGAGGTCAATCCTGAGCTGATCTGACCCAGGGTTCTGCACTCTTTTGTCTCCTTCCTGAAGGCAGAAGATCCACCTGGAGGTGATACCACGGCGGCGCAGAGTTGTTCAGCTATGGTCCTTGATCGCTGGCAGCCTTTGCTCCCACTGCTGTGTGTTCCCTGAGTCAAGTGGAGTTACAAACCCCCTTCCAAGACCAGATGGCACTGACAGACATGGCTTACTCCTTTGCCGAACCAATTTAATGTGTGACCTTCCTAAGTTGCACCCTCTCTCGGCCTCGGTGTTCCATCGTGACTTACAGAGAGGAATAGGCTGCTCCTCACTGAATGGTTGACAAGATGAAGTAAGAGTTATAAAGTGTCTGGTGCCAGAAGACGCTCTATAAATTGTTCCTCTCATGGGCTTGATGAAGGAAACATGAAAGAAAGAGTTTTGGTCCTCCATGATTATCTTCATAACTTCGGAGGTTCAATAAATACTCAAATGTTGTCAATTTTGCTGTAATGTGACATATATGTTCCAAAAAATTCCCAGCACTGTACAAAATAGTACCATAAAAACTACAAAGTTTGTGGGAAAACAAGGTTAGAGGCACAACACTCAAAAAATCTTTCAGGCCAGGCGCGGTGGCTCACGCCTGTAATCCCAGCACTTTGGGAGGCTGAGGCGGGCGGATCACGAGGTCAGGAGATCGAGACCATCCTGTCTAACACAGTGAAACCCCATCTCTACTAAAAAATAGAAAAAATTAGCCGGGCGTGGTGGCGGGCGCCTGTAGTCCCAGCTACCCGGGAGTCTGAGGCAGGAGAATGGCGTGAACCCAGGAGGCGGAGATTGCAGTGAGTCGAGATTGCGCCACTGCACTCCAGCCTGGGCGACAGAGCAAGACTCCGTCTCAAAAAAAAAAAAAAAAATTTTTCAGTGCATATATTTTAAAAGATAGGGCTGTGCACAGTGGCTCACATCTATAATCCCAACACTTTGGGAGGCCTAGGCAGGAGGATCACTTGAGCCCAGGAATCTGAAGCTGCAGTGAGCCATTGCTCGTGACATTGTGGACCTATGATCCTACCACCAGCCCACCTGGTTCCAACACCCCCTCCTCTATGTGTGAGAGGGAGAGAAGAAAAGTGAGGGAGAAAAGAGGTAAGCAAAGAACAGAGAGGCAAAATGGAAAATAAGAGGAAATTGGGGGAATTAAACAGAGGGGAAGGCATGGATCCGCGGGAGTTAGAAGAGTTGCAGCTTGTGGATTATTATGCAGTGGAGGAAGAAGAGTTGTTAGAAATCATTTGGGAGGTAGTATAACCAGACATGGATGACAGTGACACACACAATGAACTAAGGCAGCTGGAAGCTGGCTGGGGTGCGTGCCAGCAGGTATTGTGTATTCCTACACAGCTTGGGTCAGCTGGGTGAATGCAGAAAACTGCGTTCACCATTTCTCACAGACTAAGTCACTCATAAGCAAATGTGCAATTCACATTACACTGAAATTCTTCCCTAATACATCATTTGCATTGGAATAAAGTACGGTTTTCAAACAAGCTGGTATAGCAGAACTGACTATAAATTATGTGAGCACAATGCAAGTAATTCTTTTTTTTTTTTTTTTTTTTTTTTTTTTTTGAGACAGAGTCTTACTCCATCTCCCAGGCTGGAGTGCAGTGGTGCGATCCCGGCTCACTGCAACCTTGATTTCCCAGGCTCAAGCGATTCCCCTGCCTCAGCCTCCTGAGTAGCTGGGATTACAGGTGTATGCCACCACACCTGGCTAATTTTTGTATTTTTAGTAGAGATGGGGTTTCACCATGTTGGCCAGGCTGGTCTTGAACTACGGACATCAGGTGATCTGCCCCCCTCGGCCTCCCAAAGTGCTGGGATTATAGCATGAGCCACTGAGCCCAGCCACAAGTAGTTCTTTTCTGATAAACACTTTAACACTGAATGCAAAAAAAAAAAAAATTGTGTGTTACTTTTTAAAAAAATTTTACTTTAAAATAGACACACCAAACATGTTTCTAAATAAATGTAATATGGAAATCTTTCTTTTTCTCCTCCATTCTCAGTGAGGATATGGTTGTAAATTCTTATTATCTGATAATTTTTATCAGATCTTTACAAATTATAAACTTATTTGCAACTCTGTTTTCAGACTATCCCTTCTATTATAATCACGAAACTGAATTAAATAGGCAGCTATTTTTTTGAGTTTTATTCCCTTATTTTTATTTACATAGTTTTACAAGAATATAGTGTACGTAATCTGTCTTCCATTTTAAACCTAAAGTCTTCCTAATTTCTTCTTCATAGTTTCAACATACATAAAGGTAACAATTCAAAGCACCTGTCGCTTCAACAAGAAGATATTTTATATATTTAAAAAACAGATAAAAACAATTTTAAAATACTTGCTGTAAGAATAAAATTGTATCTGATAAGTAGAACTAAAATTTTGACCGCTGTTGCAATAGATTTGGTGGGGGCTTTTTTGAGGGTTTTTTTTTTTTTTTTTTTTGAGACAGGGTCTTGGTCTGTTGTCCAAGCTGGAGTACAGAGGTGTGAACGCAGCTCCCTGCAGCCTTGAACTCCTGGGCCGAAATGATCCTCCTGCCTCAGTCTCCCATACTGCTGGGACCACAGATGTGAGCCATCCCACCCAGCTAATTTTTAGATTTTTTGGAGAGATGGGCATTTCACTATGTTGCCCAGGCCAGTCTCAAACACCTAGGCTCAAGTGATCCCCTGCCTCAGCCTCCAAAATCGCTAGGATTACAGGCATGAGCCTCTGTGCATGGCCTCTTTATTATTATTATTATTTTATTTTTCAAACGAGGAAAAAAGCTATGCAATAACAGAAAATTCTAGTTATATTTAAAACAGGATTGTAAGAGAAACATGTTAACGTAATTGTGGTTTTCTCTTTTTTATAATTTTAACATTTTCGATTCAGGGAGTACATGTGCAGTTTTGTTACATGGATATATTGTGTGACACTGAGGTTTGAGATATGAATGATGTCATGTAGTCAGTAGCAGCACAGACTCAATGGCAGCTTTTCAGTCCTCACCCCTCCATCTCTCCCCTTCTCATAGTCCCCAGTGTCTACTCTTCCCATCTTTATGTCCATGTGTACCCAAAGCTTAGCTCCCACTTAAGAATGAGAACATGCAGTATTTGGTTTTTTGTTCCTATATTAATTCACTTAGGATAATGGCCTCCAGTTGCATCCATGTTGATCCAAAGGACACAATTTTGTTCTTTTTTATGGCTGCATAGTATTCCATGGTGTATATGTGCCACATTTCCTTTATCCAATCCACAAATGATGGGCACCTAGGTTGATTCTATGTCTGCTGTTGTGAATAGTGCTGCAATGAACATGTAAGCATGTGTGTCTTTTTGCTAGAATGATTTCTTTTCCTTTGGTTATATGCCCAGTAGTGAAATCGCTGGGTCAAATGGCAGTTCTGTTTTAAGTTCTTTGAGAAACCTCTGAACTGCTTTCTGCAGTAGCTAAACTATTTTACATTTTCACCAGCAGTGTAAAGCGTTCCCTTTTCTCTGTAGCCTCATCACCCATATGCTATTTTTTGACTTTTCCCCCCAAAGTCTCAAGTTTTATTTAAATAGCCTCCAGTGAGAACAGAGTGGGTCAGTGACTACCCCTTCCTTGTAAAGTCTATTAACCAAACCAAGGAGAGTAAGCACACCCTGCAGCCAGCCTGCCAGCCAGTCATGTGATAGGCGGGGTGCCTCTCAATGGGGGCGGCTGCGACCACGACCCCAGCTAGCTGCTGGGGGAGCATCCACAGTCAGTCGGGGTTCTTGATGGTTTCATCCACAGACACGATCAGGCACGCAGCCTAAGAGGCCACTGCCAGGGCATTGATCCATACCAAAGCTGGCTCCCACACGAAGGCCTCAAAGTTGTCAGCAATGTCCTCATTGTTGATGTCCACCTCATATCATGTGCCCCTGGGCATGCCGTGCCTGCAGCTTGTTGAGAATCTTTGTGGCCCCAAAGCCAGCATTGTTGTACAGCTGGAATGAGACAATCTCCAAGGCCTTGGCATATGCCCCAATCAACAGCTGTTGTTTTCCTGGAATAGTCCTTGAGGAATCCTGGAGGTACTTGGAGAACTCCCTCTCAATGGCCCTGCCACCAGCCACCACTGACTCATTCCCGATGGCCCTCCTGATGATCATGATGGCATCACACAGGGACCGCTCTGTCTCCTCCATAAACTGCTCTCTACCGCCATGGAGGATGAAGGTGCATGTCTCGGCTTTGAGGCAGCCAGTAAAAAAGTTGTACCTCTCACCTTTAATCTGGGTCTCTTCAAACACCTGGCATCGACCCAGCACATCTGCTAAGAAAGCATTCGTACTGGTCTGGATTGAGCCTCCACAGGCCATCATCGTCCTCTTCAGATTCTCCTCAGGTACTTGGCCAGCACAGAACATGTTCCTGTCAGCAAAGTACTGGGTGGCCACATCCCCAGTGGGGAGTTTGGACAAGACAACTTTGGCTCCAGAATGATTGATTCTCTCTAACTTGTCATAGAGAATGTTCCACTCGGCCTCAACAATCGCCTGATAATCCTCAACTGTGTGGATTTTTATCTAAGCATTATCTTTCTCAGCTTTCAACACGAGCTCGACATTCAAAAGGGCAATCTAGGGATTTTGGTATTTTTGGGGGGGGTTGCATTTTAAACCTAGCATAAGAGAAAGTCTTCTTAAATGCAACACCAGCTGGGCTCCACCCTGTACCTTCTTGATTCGAATCATTTTAAGCTGCAGCAAATCATCACACATCATCACTGCATCCACCACCATCTTAGCAAAGAAAGCTTTCTGCTGCGAGATCAGTTGGAGCTCAGAGTGGTCCTGGCACACTACTCCAGCAGCTTCCTCTACTCCACTTTATCTGCCTTCTTCACAGTCACAGCAATCTCTTTCATCGTGTTAACTAACAACTGGATGGCTGCGCAGACAGCTCGAATGATGAGCTGAGGGTGTAAACCACCCTTCACCTACACTTTCACCTGCGTCAGAAACTGCAGCCAGCAAGGTCACTGAGATGGTGCCATCACCGACCTCAGTGTCTTGGGATTTGGCAATGTCCACTAAAGTCTTTGCTGCAGGATGGACAACACGAAGAAGTTTCAGAATTGTGGCCATATCGTTAGATATTGTTGCTTTGCCTCCGCCATCCACAATAAGCTTGTCCACGCCACAGGCACCCAGGGTGGCTCTTACAGCCTTGGCAATCACCTGGCAGGCACTGAGGTTATTCACAAGCTGGGGGAGGCCTTGGGAGCTATCAGTCCCCTCTTTCAACAGGATAACTAGTGTGAGCATCATTTTAGAAACTTACTCGGTGGTCCGCTACTCTCCTCTCTTCTCCGTGACGGATCTGTCCAGCAATCCACCTAATTTTTGACTTTTTAATAATCACCATTCTGGCTGGTGTGAGATGGTATCTCACTGTAGTTTTGTTTTGCATTTCTCTGATGATTAGTGATGCTGAGAATTTTTTCATGTTTGTTGGCCACTTTGTATGTCTTCTTTTGAGAAGTGTCTGTTCCTGTTCTTTGCCCACTTTTTCATGGGGTTATTTGGTTTTTGCTTGTTGAATTGTTTAAGTTTCTTACAGATTCTGGATATTAGACCTTTGTTGGCTGCATAGTTTGCAAATATGTTCTCCCATTCTGTAGGTTGTCTGTTTACTCTGTTGACAGTTTTTTTTTTTGTTTTTTTGTTTTTTGCCCTGCAGAAGCTCTTTAGTTTAATTAGGTCTCACTTTTCAACTTTTGGTTTTGTCACAATTGCTTTTGACTTTCCCAAGGCCAATGTCCAGAACGGTATTTCTGAAAATTTCTTCTAGGATTCTTACAGTTTGCGGTCATATATTTAAATCTCCAATCTGACTGGGTGTGGTGACCCTCGCCTGTAATCCCAGTACTTTAGGAGGCTGAGGCAGGTGGATCACCTGAGGTCAGGTGTTCAAGACCAGCCTGGGCAACATGGTGAAACCCAGTCTCTACTAAAAATACAAAAATTAGTTGGGTGTGGTGGCAGGCACCTGTAATCCCAGCTACTCGAGAGACTGAGGCAGGAGAATGGCTTGAACCCAGGAGGCAGAGGTTGCAGTGAGCTGAGATCTTGCCACTGCACTCTAGCCTGGGCGACAAGAGTGAGACTCCTTCTCAAAAAATGAAAAATAAATATTCAATCTATCTTGAGTTGATTTTTGTATATAGTGAAAGTTAAGGGTCCAGTTTCATTTTTCTGCATATAAATATCCAGCTATCCCGGCACCATTTATTGAATAGGGAATACCTTTTCCCATTGCTTATTTGTGTCAGTTTTGTCAAAGATCAGATGGCTGCAGATGTGCAGCTTTATTTCTGGGTTCTCTATTCTGTTCCAGCCATTATCCTAAGTGAATTATGCAGGAACAGAAAACTAAATACTGCATGTTCTCACTATGTACCAGTACCATGTTGTTTTGGTTACCGTAGCCTTATAGGATAGCTTGATGTCAGGTGATGTGATTGAAGTCAGGTGATGTGATGCCGCTCCTTTTTTTTTTTTTTTTTTTTGGCTTAGGATTGCTTTGGCTAATGGGCTGTTTTTCAGTTCCATATGAATTTTAGAATAGTTTTTTCTAATTGTGTGAAAAATAACATTGGAAGTTTGATAGGAATAGCATTGAATCTGTAGATTGCTTCGGGCAGTGTGGCCATTTTAACGGTACTGATTCTTCCAACCTATGAGCACGGAACGTTCTTCCATTTGCTTGTGTCATCTATGATTTCTTTCAGCAGGATTTTGCAGTTATCCCTGTAGAGATCTTTCATCTCCTTGGTTAGGTGTACTTCTAGGGGCATGTGTGTGAGTGTGTGTGTGTGTTGTAAATGGGATTGCATTCTTGATTTGGCTCTCAGCTTGAACATTATAGGTGTATGGAATAACTAATTTGTATACATTGATTTTGTATCCTGAAACTTTACTGAAATCATTTATCAGTTCTAGGAGCCTTGTGGCAGAGTCTTTAAGGTTTTCTAGTTATTATCATATCGACAGTGAAGAATGACAGCTTGACTTCTTTTCCTATTTGTATATCTTTCCTTGTTTCTCTTGTCTGACTGCTGTGGCTGGGACTGCCAGTACTATGTTGAATAGAAGTGGTGAGAGTGGGCATCCTTGTCTTGTTGCTGTTCTTAAGGGGAATGTTTCTAGCTTTTTCCCATTCAGTATGATGTTGGCTGTGGGTTTGTCATAGACGGCTCTTATTATTTTGAGGTATGTTCCTTCAGTGACTAGTTTGTTGAGAGTTTTTGCCATGAAGGTATGTTGGATTTTATTGAAAGCTTTTTCTGCATCTATTGAGATGATCATATGGTTTTTGCTTTTAATTCTGCTGATGTGGTGAATCATATTTATTACTTTGCATATGTTAAACCACCTTGCATCCCAGGAATAAAGAAAATAGGCAGCTATTGTCAGGCAGTGGACAACAGACAGTGCAAGACTGCTATCCTTGAGAGAGGGGACATTCCCATGGTGAGCCCTACAACTGTCTGCTGGGGACAGTTCCCCATTTTGCTATGAGCTGAAGTCCAAGCACAGCACAGGGGCCTCACTAGCATAGAAGGCAGAGATCAGAGATTGGGGCAGCTAAAGTGACTGGAATCTGCAGGACAGGTCACCAAAGAGGGAATTGCCAAGTGGAGAGGAAGGGCAGAAGTCTGTGGGGGGAGTCCTTGGCCAAGTAGTGCTTGCTCAGAGTGAGACCTCCTGAAGTTTGCCAGAGAACCACTGCTATGGGGTTGAAACAGAGATAGTAGAGGCAGAGCCGTGTTGCAGGACATTGGGGGCCAGCCCAGCCAGAGAGGAGAGATATTGTTAATACTTTATTAACACCATGAACATCCTAAGGCCATAGCTTAGAAATAAGGGTCACGTCTCAGAGTGAGATCTACACAACAAAGCTTAAAGTCAATCCCTGTCAAGATGAGCAGGGAAGACAGAGTTTTGAGGTTGCATTTAGAAGGTCATAGGAACTGCGTGGACTTTCCACACATCTACCTAATAGAGCATAAAACCAAGCCTTCTAAAGATCAGGATGGTTAACAGATCATTGAATTGCCTACTGGAACAAAAATCAACACAGTTCAGAGGAAAATAACAGAATCCAAAGTTTCTGCAATGTGTTATCAATGAGTCAAGATATAATAATGAAAAATCTCTGGACAGTATGGCGGTTTTGTAAAATGGCTGCCAATTCTTTGACACACTTCCCATCAAGAGGTAGAATCTCTGTCTTTACCCCTTGACTCTCGGTGGGTGCTATAGTCTGGATGTGTCCCCCAAAATTCGTGTGTCAGAAACTTAATCCCCAGCGCAACAGTGTTGGGATGTGAGGCCTTTTGGGAGATGTTTAGGTCGGACCACTCAGGCCAATGGTGTGACAAAGCCAAACCACATGTTGGTAGTAAAGTCAGTGGGCCTAGACATCAAATCATCCTAACCCAGGCATCAGACATGCTAGTAAAGGAATCTCTATGTCATTCTACCAAGAATTGAGTCACCACTTTCTTGTCTTTCCAGCCATGGAACAGACAGACAATACTTATTGTGCCCTCTCCAAATTTCCTGACCCACAGAATCGATGGGAACCCATAAAACACTTGTTTTAAACTATTAAGCTTTGGAATGGTTGTTTAGTTTTGTTTTCTTTAAAAAGCAAAAATCATCAGTGCAACCCGCAAAGTAGCAAGAAAATGTTGCTCAAGAAAGAAAGCAGTCAATAAAAACAAACTCTGAACTAATCCAGATGTTGGATTTAGCAGACAAAGCTTTACTATGGGCACAGTCGTTCATGTCATCTGAAAAGAGAAACAGTTTTATTTCTTTCTCTCCAGTACTTTCCTGTGTCTGGCCCCTACCCCTTTCCTATCACCTATTCAATCAGAAATACTGTCAGCTTCCAGTATTTTATAGGTGCCATGGAAACTTTGGTGCTTGGGCATTGAGTATTTCTTTTTTGGCAAAGGGAATGATTTTCAGACTAACCAGGGAGAACAAACACTAGTTAGGGGAGGAATGAACATCAGGGAGTCCTAACTGCTCTCGGTGAGCCCAGGTTTCCTGATCTACATGAATGACAGTCCCAGACACCAATTTGCAAATGAGAGGACTGGACCATTGTTTGTGACCTTTGAGAGATTATGGACATTAACAAAGGTGTCTAGACTACAGAAATGGGCAAAAGTTATCCAAACATCAAGAGGGGAGTACAGTTTATTTTGCAAAGACTATATCAGTCCGATATCAATCCTGTACAAGATTCTAGCAACAGTTTTTGAGGGCCTATCTGGAAAATTCTGACAAAAAAACAATGGTCATCAGAACCTTAAATTGCTTACTAAATTCCCCAGTATATTTTTATTTTTTAAATTGTTGTTATAAATTGGCAAGTATGAGAATACAATAACCTCAACTCCAAGATTTTCGGCAATTTTGCATATGTTTGTGGAGAAGATGGAAATACATGGGCTGGATAAGGGCAACTGGGTGAAATAATAAACTAATAATCACCGGGCACGGAGACTCATGCCTATAATCCCAGCACTTTGGGAGGCCAAGGCAGGCGGATCACCTGAGGTCGGGAGTTTGAGACCAGCCTGACCAACATGGAGAAACCCTGTCTCTACTAAAAATACAAAATTAGCCTGGCATAGTGGCGCATGCCTGTAATCCCAGCTACTTGGGGGAGGTTAACGCAGGAGAACTGCTTGAACCTGGGAGGCAGAGGTTGCTGTGAGACGAGATTACGCCATTGCACACCTAGGCAACAAGAGCGAAACTCAATCTCAAAAAAAAATTAAAATAAAATAAGCTAATAATCATAGAGGATTCAAATTAATGAATTGATATCAATGTTGGCATAAGTCTTTAATGAAGTGTCTCAAGGCTCTCCCCTTGGCCTTCTCACAGTCCATATTTTACATGGATTTCTTGGATGAAGACATAGAAGGCAGGATCATCAGTTTATAGAGGATACAAAGCCAGGTGAGCAAAAAGTATCTTGAGACAAACAAAATGTAACCACAACATGCTAACACTTATGTGATGCAGTAAAAGCAGTTCTAAGAAGGATGTTGCTATTGTCTGGATGTGTTCTCTCCAAAATTCAGGTGTTACCAATGTGATAGTGTTAAGAGGTGGGCCTTTAAGAGTTGATTAGGTCATGAGGGCTCCTCCCACCTCGATGGGATTACTACTCTTATAAAAGAGGTTTCATGTACCATTTGGCCAGCTTGCACTTCTGCCTTCCACCATGTGGGGATGCAGCAAGAAGGCCATCACTAGACACCAAATGCCAGTGCCTTGATCTTCAACTTCTCAGTTTCTAGAATTGTGAGAAAATAAATTTATGGTATTTATAAATGACCCAATCTCAGGCATTTGTCATAGCAGCACAAAACAGACTAAGACAGGTGTTTATGGCAATAAATGCCTAGATTAAAAAAGATTCAGCAGAACATTAAGTCTAATAAATAAATAATAACAAAAGAAAAAAGGAAGATCTCAAATAATGTAACTTTAAACCCCAAGGAACTAGAAAAAAAAAGCAAACTAAGTTGATAGTCAGCAGAAGGAAGGAAATAATAAAAATTAAAGCGGAAATCAATGAATTTGAGACTAGAAAAACAATAGAAGAGATAAACGAAACTAAGAGTTGGTTTTTTGAAAGATAAAATTGACAAACGTAGGCTAACGAAGAAAAACAGAGAAGACTCAAATGATTAAAATTATAAATGAAAGAAAGACATTACAGTTGATATCACAGAAAGACAAAAGATCATAAGAGACTACTATAAACAATTGTGCACCCACAAATTGGATAATCTAAAAGAAATGGATAAATTGCTAGAAACATAACCTATCAAGACTGCATCATGAAGAAAGAAAACCAGAACAGACAATTAGTGAGTAAGGAGATTGAATCAACAATCAAAAATCTCCTCACGAAGAAAAGGCCAGGGTCAGATGGCTTCATGAGTAAATTCCACAAGACATTTAAAGAAGAAATAACATCTATTTTTCTCAAACTCTTCCAAAAAAAATGAAGAGGATGGAGCACTTCCAAACTCCTTTTACAAGGCCAGCATTACCCTCACACCAAAGCCAGATAAGAAAAATATAAGAAAAGAAAATTACAGGCCAATATCCCCAGTGATCACAGATGCAAACATTCTCAACAAAATATCAGCAAACTGAATTCAACAGCACCATACACCATGATCAAGTGGGATTTATCCCTGGGATGCAAGAATGGTTCAACATGCAAAGCAATAAATGTGACATACCATATTAACATAATGAAGGATAAAAATTATACGATCATCTCAACAGACATAGAAAAAGCATTTGACAAAATTTAGCATCTTTTTATAATAAAAACTCTCCACAAATTAGATGTAGAAGAAATGTATCTCAACATAATAAAGACTGTATACAACAAGCCCACAGCTAACATCATACTCAATGGTGAAAACCTGAAAGCTTTCCCCAAAAAATCAGGAAAAAGACAAGAATGCCCACTCTCAGTGCTTCTATTCCAGAAAGTATTAGAAGTCCTAGCCAGAGCAATTAGGCAAGAAAAGAAAATAAAATATTCAGAAGAGAAAGGAAAAAGTTAAATTGTCTTTGTTTGCATATGACATGATCTTATATATAGAAAACTCTAAAAACTACTCCCCCAAACCATTAGAACTAATAAATAAATTCAGTAGGCCAGGCATGGTGGCTCACAACTGTAATCCCCGTACTTTGGAGGGCTGAGGCAGGAGGATTGCTTCAGGCTAGGAGTTTGAGACCCGCCTGGGCAATATAGTGAGACCCTCATTCTCAGGAGGCTAAAAATGGGAGGATCACATGAGCCCAGGAAGTCAAGGCTGCAGTGAGCCATGATTGTACCACTGCACTCCAGCCTGGGTGACAGAGTGACCCTGTCTCAAAAATAAATAAGTTAATTTATACAACAAAGTTGTGGGATACAAAATCAACATACAAAAATCAGTTGGATTTCAGTACACTAACAATATGTTATCTAAAAAATAAATTAAGACACATTTATAATTGCATCTAAAAGCATAAAATACTTAGGAATAAATTTAACCAAGGAAGTAAAAGCTCTGTACACTGAAAAATATAGACATTGATGAAAGAAATTAAAGTAGACACAAATAAAAGGAAAGCTATCCTGTGTTCATGGATTGGAAGAATTAATATTGTTCCAATGTCCATACTATACAAAATATTTTACAGGTTCAATACAATCCCTATCAAAATTCCAATGACATTTTTCACAGAAATAGAAAATACAATTGTAAAATTCAAATGGAACCACAAGGCTAGGCACAGTAGCTTATGACTATTCTCCCAGCACTTTGGGAGGCCGAGGTGGGCTGGTCACCTGAGGTCAGGAGTTCAAGACCAGCCTGGCCAACATGGTGAAATCCCATTATACGTCTGTTGAGATGATCATATAATATACGTCTCTACTAAAAATACAAAAATTAGCCAGGTGTGGTGGTGCACGCCTGTAGTCCCAGATACTCGGGAGGCTGAGGCAGAAGGATCACTTGAACCCAGAAGGCAGAGGTTGCAGTGACCTAAGATTATACCATGAACTCCAGCCTAGGTGACAGAGCACAACTCCATCTCAAAAAAAAAAAAAAAAAAAAAAAAAAAAATGGAACCACAAATGAACTCAAATAGCCAAAGCAATTTGAGAAAGAAGAACACAACTGGAGACATCACACTTCTTGATTTCAAATTATATTACAAAGCTATAGTAATCAAAACAGTATGGTACTGGCATCAATGCAGACATATAGACCAATAGTGGAACAGAATAGAGAGCTCAGAAATAACCCCACACATATATGGTCAACTAATCTTTGACAAGGGTGTCAAGAATATGCAATAGGGAAAGGATAGTCTCTTCAGTCAATGGTATTGAGAATACATGGTAACATCACATCCAAAGAATGAAATTGGACCTTTACCTTACAACCTATACAAAAGTTAACCCAAAATGTATTAAGATTTAAATGTAAGACCTGAAACTGAAACTACTAGAAGAAAACATAGGGAAAAAGCTTCTTAACATTGGTCTTGGTAATAATTTTCTTGATGTGACACCAGAAGCACACAAAAGCAAAAATAAACAACTGGGACTGTATCAAACTAAAAACCTCCTGCACAATAAAGGAAACAATCAACAGAGTGGAAAGGCAACCCACAAAATGGGAGAAAATACTTGCAAACCATGTATCTGATAAAGAATTAATATCCAATGTTCATCTTTAACACAGGAAGAACTCATACAACTCAATAGCAAAAACAAAAACAAAACCTGATTTTTAAAAACTGGCAAAGGACACGAATAGAGATTTTATTCAAAGAAAACATACAAGTGGGTGACAAATACATAAAACTGTGCTCCACATTATTAATAATCAGGGAAATGCAAATCAAAATCACAATGAGATATCACCTTGCATCTATTAAAGTGGTGTTGTCATTTTAAAAAAAACACGAGAAATAACAAGTGTTGGTGAGTGTGTGGAGAAAAGAACCCTTGCACACTGTCAGTGGGAATGTAAATTGGTATAGCCATTATGGAAAACAGTACAAAAAAAAGTTCTATTAGAAACGGAGCTAACATATGACCCAGCAATCCCACTTCCAGGTATGTATCCAAAGGAACTGAAAGCAGTATCTCCAAGAGATATCTGTACCCCCATGTTTATTGCAGCACTGTTCACAATAGCCAAGATATGGAAACAACCTAAGTGTTCACTGACAGGCCAATTAAGAAAATGTGATATAGATACACAGATAGATATAGATATAGCTAGATATGCAATGGATATTTTTCAGCCATAAAAAGGAGGAAATCCTGCCATTTGTGACAATACGGGTGAATCTGGAGAACATTAGGACATTATGCTACTTAGGTAAGCTAGACATCAAAATAAAATATTATATGATTTTTCTTGCATGTGGAATCTAAAAAGTCAAACTTAAGCAGAGAATAGAATGGTCATTGTTAGAGGCTGGGAGAGATGTTGCTCAAAGGGTCAAACTTTAAAGTTGGTCAAACTTTCAGTTATAAGATGTGTAAGTTGGATCTAATGTACAGCATGGTGACTATAGTTAATAATACTGTATTTTTTACTTGAAATTTGCTAAAAGAGTAGACCTTAAGTACCTTCACCAAACACACAACACACACAATGGTAACTATGTGTGGTGATGGATATGTTCATTAATGTGATTGTGGTAATCATACACAATGTATATGTACGTAAAATGATCATGTCATATACATCGAATAAATACAGTTTTTTTTTTTTTTTGAGATGGAGTCTCACTCTGTTGCCCAGCTGGAGTGCAGTGGCACCATCTCAGCTCACTGTAATCTGGGCCTCCCAGGTTCAAGCGATTCTCCTGCCTCAGCCTCCCAAGTAGCTGGGATTACAGGTGCCAGCCATTATGCCCAGCTAATTTTTTTTTTTTTTTTTGTATTTTTAGTAGAGATGGGATTTCACTGCATTGACCAGGCTGGTCTTGAACTCCTGACCTCGTGATTTGCCCGCCTCAGCCTCCCAAAGTGCTGGAATTACAGGCGTGAGCCACTTCTCCAGCCTACGATTTTTATTCGTCAGTTATACCTCAGTAATGCTGAAAAACGCAACAATAACAAAGCCAGGTGGGATAGAAGACAGGTTAGATGACAGATGGAGATCTGCAAGCCTCACGATGTGATGAATCGATGAGCTGAGAGAGGACGATCCCAGCCAACACTTAGGAGCCTTTAGCGCACTCGCCATTGTGCCAAGTGCTTTATGTGCTGTGTTTCACTTAATCCTCACCACACTTGTGGGAGGCAAGGTGAGGCAATTATTCCTATATTATGGAGGGGTGATCTGGTGCTTGAAGAGGGTAGGTGACTTGCCCAAAGTCACACAGCCAGCAGGTGTTGGACACTGCTGTCATAAGCCACACTCAACACTGTGCTGTACTAAGCAGGCTGAGTTGCCTGAGCTTCAATGGCATTTTAAAATTATTTAAAGGACTATCACTTGGGAGTAGGTATAGGTTGCTCTGAGTGGTCCCAAGAGAAGGAACTGGGACAGATACTTGGAAGCTACAAAACAGATTGTAACTGAATATAAGGAAAATATTCTAATGAATAGTAAGAGTTGCCCAAAGATGGAAGGAGCTTTGGTGTGTGAAGGTGAAACTAGCTCAATTTCCCCCGAGAACTGATGTTTGCCATTTTTTTTCCTATTAAAGCTAGAAACGGACCCTGCTTTTCTTAATGCTTACAACTTACATTTGTCTTATCTGAATCCCTTTTTCAGGAAACCCTCCGACTTCCAGATAATATTGAGGAAGTGAAACTCACATCCCCACATCCAGATAACGAGACACCAGATTCCTCTCTTTACTCCTCCATAATTCCTGTTTTCCTAACCAACCATCTGCTTCCTGTTGACCAACTGTTCTTCCTTACCCCTCCTTAATTCCTGTTTCCTTGTGGGTAGCTACACTCCTTCCCCACTATATACACCCCAATTTAAGTTGGTTGAAGATTTGAGACTTATCTCCACTTATCTTTATTTGGCAGCACCAAAGAAAGCCTTCTTCCCCAAAAATACTTGATCCAGTGATTGGCTTTCTGTGTTGCAAGCGACGGAACCTAAACTGAGCCCCTGGTGTTTCAGTAACAAAATATTGCATTCCCTACCTGTGAATTGGGAGTAATACTAGTACGTGCTGCGTAATTGTTGTTTTAAGTAAATAAGTGACTGTGCGGAACTCAGAATGGTTCCTGGTAGTCGTAGCAGAGTACTTTTTATAAGCGTTTCTTACATTTAAAATGAAAATTAATGAACATGTTCAAGCAGACATGGGGCGTTGCCTTAGTCAATGCATAAGACAACTTCTCAGGATTTTCCCCAGTTAACACCACGTCCTTCCTCTAAAAACAGCCTCTGTTTGCATCCTCAATGAGGAGAGGGAAGGCCATGTTTGTAGCCCTGTTTGTGCCTCATGGTCTCTGTACACTAAGCTCAGTTTAGGGTGGACACAGGACCAAGCTGGACTCATCAGAGTCTCTCTCTTGGTACTGATGGTCACTGTTGTGAGTTTCTGTTCATTGCTGAAGGTGAGGTGAGACAGACTCAGGCTCTGTGCATGGAGGGCAGAAAACTCCAGACTCTGAGAGAAGCATGAATCAGATGTGCAGAGAGAAGTGGAGATCTCAGACTACTTGGTCCCAGAAGAGAGAAACAGCAACTGGGAGACCAGCTGCCTGATTGTTGAGGGTTCTGCCATGTCTGGTCCAGGCCCTCCTAAGGCCTGGCTGCATTTCCTCCCTGCCTGTGAGTGCATGTGCATAAACACGGTAGCTATTTTTTCTTTAAACCAATCTAAAATGAGTTTCTGTTGTTTGCAATCCACAGAGATTTAACTAGGACGAACCTAGATCACCGAGCGGCAAGGCAAGAACTCCATGAGAGGAATTCCAGGTAGAAGGCCAAGAACGTGCTCAGGGGAGAGATTTGAGACCACAAAGTGTCAGGCAACTCCTGTCTTCACTCCCTCCCTCAGGGCTATGTATGCACTGTTCTCTACTTCCTCTTTTCACTGTTCTATTTGTCCCCCTCTGCTGAACAGCTTCTCTTTGCTATCGTCCCCTTCCATGTCCCCTGGAGCTCACCTGGCTTCCCAGCTACACTTCCCTCCCTGACTCAATTTGTTGAGTCAGTTTATTGAGTCAATTTGCTGATTCAGTTTGTTTCTCAATTCTGTTTTTACATTCCTTGGAGAGAGTATCTGATTGGCTGTGCTTGGGCCAGGTGTTCATTACTGATTCCGTCCCGAGTGAACAGGGGGTGTGGTCACCTGGGGGTTGGGGCTGCCCCTTTCAGGGATGTGAACAGAGCAGATTCCATGAAAGGGATATGGAGAAGGAAGAATCTTAGTGCAACAGCCACTCAGCTGGGATGTTGTAGAGAAGGTTCAGGCTTCAAGTGGTTTCATGACTTCTAATCTTAGGAAAGGTCCTTCATTTCTGTTGTAATAACAACAACAACTACCATTGAGCTTCTACCATGTGTCAGATGCCCTTCTAAGCACTTCACATGCGCTGATTTAACTTATTCGATGCCTGTAAACGTATTTAAGATGGGCAGTAGTGGGGAGGGGAGGGCAACAAAAAACGATGGTCACTAGGGTGTTGCTATAGATTGGATGTTTGTAACCCCCCCAAAATTCCTATGTTGAAACCTAATGTGATGATATTTGGAGGTGGAGACTTTGGGAGATGATTAGGGCATGAAGGTGGAGCCCTCATGAATGGGATTAGTGTTCTTATAAAAAAGATCCCAGGCCAGGCGCAGTGCCTCATGCCTGAAATCATAGCACTTTGGGAGGCCGAGGCAGCCAGATCATAAGGTCATGATTTCGAGACCAGTCTGACCAACATGGTGAAACCCTGTCTCGACTAAAAATACAAAAATTAGCCGGGTGTGGTGGCGTGCGCCTGTAATCCCAGCAACTCAGGAGGCTGGGGCAGGAGACTCGTTTGAACCCAGGAGGCAGAGGTTGCAGTGAGCAGAGATTGTGCCTCTGAACTCCAGCCTGGGTGACAGAGCGAGACTTCGTCTCAAAAAAAAAAAAATCCCAGAGAGCTCCCTAACCCCTCCCACCAGGTGAGGACTCAGTGAGAAGACTGCTGTCTATGAACCAGGAAGTGGGCCCTCACGAGACATCAGCGTCTGCCAGCACCATGATGTTGAACTTCCCAGACTCTAGAATTGTGAGGAATACATTTCTGTTGTTTAGAAGCCTCCCAGTCTGTGGTATTCTGTTACAGCAGCCCAGCTAAGATACACGTCATCTCATTCCAACATTCAACAAACTGACCTACAAAGTCCAATCTCAATTTGATCCACTCTTACTCTTAATGATCTATCTTATAAAACAGAAACATATCTTCCTGACATTTTCATCCTCACATAAAAATTCTTCTATCCATTGATAAGGTTTTGATGTTTAGGCTTTTAAAACAAAGATAGTTTATTTCTGAAAAAAACTGAAAAGAGAAGTAGAAGAAGATAAATCATAATGCACAGTGCAATGAAACTTGGTTTTCAAAAATAGCCTTATTAACATATAATTGACTATACCCACTTAAAGCATACAGTTTGATGAACTTTGATCTATGTATTCACCAGTGAAACCATCACTACAATCAAGGTAATGAACACACCTATCACCTGCAAAAGTTTTCATGTGCTTCTCTATAATCCCTTCCCTTCCTACTCAAACTCATGCCTCTTGTATCACAAGGTTTCTCCACTCTGGCTGTTGGGAACATGAATTATTGCCTGGCCAGTGCAAGCTCAGCAGTTTTTCTGCCGGCTTTTTTCTAGTGGTTGCCTCTCTGTCTTGGGAAGTTTCCTCACGTGCATGTACCTGGTCGAAATTCTGCTGAAGACTCAGAGGAACCCTGCGCAGATCTCCAGAGCTCCCTCCTTCCGTTGCACTCTCTCCTCTCTGGTCCTCTAGCCAGCCTGGCCTCCCTGAATTCTCAGCTCTATTTTCCAATTCAGAGGCTCTTTGGGTTCGCCTGTCTGCATTGCAGCTTGGAAACCCTCTCCAGGCAGTAAGCTGGAGCAAGCAGCATGTTCACTTCCTTTGTCTCCCTTCTCCCGGGCCCTGCATTGCCTGTTGCCCAATGTCTGAAAACCATTGTTCCATACATTTTTTTCATGTATTTTTCATTTCAGCTTACAGAGTAAGTCCAGTCCTTGTTGCTCCCTCTTGGCTGAAGCAGATGTCAACACTTATTTTTAAAAAATAGAAAATCATTTACAACAAGCTCATTGTAAAAAAAAATTCAACAGATATAAAGTCTTATAAATTATAAAAGTCAATATTTCCCCTTCAGTACTTGCAACTCACAGCCCAGAAATAACCACTGCTCACGGTAAACACAACATTAAATAATTTCCACTTCTCCCAAAAAGACCTATTGTAAAGTTACAGATGCAGGAAAATCTTTGATGGTGCTGGAGGGATTTAGAAATGAATGCCCCTGAGAAATGCTGTCCTCTCCCCTGTCCACTTCCCTACCACGGAGCATGTGAGCGAGGGCTCACTCTATACTGACTTCTCTTTCACTGTCCCAAAGGCAGGAGTGAGGTGGTCAAAGTCTCTGTGAAGGCACATAAAATCATGTAAGTGAAAGTGTTTGGCAAACTTTGAAATCATATACAATTCTTAGTTAATATATATTATCATGTTATTTTTAATATTAATAACTTATATAACAACTAGTCCTTGGAGGGTTTGATGATACCCTCAGTCAGCATTTTCATCACTAGTGAAAGTTTCTCCTCATAACAATCCTGCTCAAGCTCTCCAAGTTCTATGGCAAAAAATAAAAATAAAAAATAAAAAGCATTATGTTGCTTCAAGGTCATCTTACAATGACTGCAGTTGTGTGGGATGAGCATGCCATATGAGGAAGAATCTCCAGGCCGAAGTGGTACAGTCCAGACACAGCCTTTAGAGCTAAGAGGCCATTTCTTTTAGCCTCAAAAATCACTCAAATATACCCCTGCAAAAACTTTATAATTTCTCCCTTTCATGGAATGGCAAGTAACATTGAGCTTTTTTCTTTCTTTTCTATTTCTACCTTTTAATTTTACCTCCTACTCTGGTCTGGACCTGCAAGCAATGGGTTCCTAAATGTCAACTTTGGAGATAATAAACACATAGCAGAGACTGACATTTTCCCACCAATTATTTATTCTTTCTCTCCTAAAAAATACAGACACTTAACAATGTTCTATTTACAATGTGCGCATCCAGGCAAAAATTTCCGGACAGGCTAAAAAGCAAGAAAATACGATCCATAATCAGGAGAAAAATGAATCAACAGAAACTGATTCAGAAATAAGATGCAGACGCTGCTCACAGAAGTCTAGAATGCCAAGGTGAAGCCCCCACTGGGTTGGACATTTTCTTATTCCTTATGTCATTTAAAGCACAACTCCCGAGATTTTACGTGATATAACCGCTAGAGGCCTCTCTGTCACAGGCTGTATTACTTACTCCCAGGTCCCCATGTTGGCTGTGTTCAGATTTTTAGTTATATTTGTGGAAACTGAGTGCATGTGACGACCGCTATTTATGGGTTTTGTTTTTATTTTTAAAGACAGGGTCTTGTTCTGTCCCCCAGGCTGGAGTACAATGGTGTGATCACAGCTCGTTGCAGTCTCGAACTCCTGGGTCCAAGCGATCCTCCCTATTCAGCCTCAGGACTTACAGGCGAGTACCACCTCACCAGGCTTGATTTTTGTGTTTTTAAACAGACTCAACATCTTTCAGTACCTCCCATCCCCACCCCACCCGGCCCCGACTCCGCCACCCCAACCCCGCCCCACTTTGTACTACCCAAGCACATCTTGGGAACACGATGCTTAAAGTCAGGGACGCTGGAAGTGAAGGACTGATGACGCGCTACGGTGGTCCTAGGTGCGCGTGCCCCCTCTCTGGAGTAGTCCCTGGGGTCACGAGGATTTGAAGAGAGGCCCTCCCTTCTCACTGCCCCCATTCCCCCGAATGCCAAGCCCCTGTGGGCAGGCGCCCTGGCCAGGTCTGGTTGGTTGCTAAAGCCTGCTGGGCCCAGACATGAACCCTGCCCTGGCTGGGCAGCGGCGCGGGAGCAAAGTTGTTCTGAGGCTGCCCTCCCCGGAGCCTGCTCTCCCAGCCCTGGAGGAGCCGGCGCGAGACGCGCGGGGGCGGGGCCGCGCGGAGGGGCGGGGCTCACCAAGGCTCCACCCCGCCGCGGCCACTGTTCGCACACACCTGGTGCTGATCAGCACCGAGGCCGACCGGCCGCCACCCAGCGCGCCGCAGGCCGGGGCGGAGAGGCGCAGGGCGCCGGGCAGTCTCCGACGAGGGCAAGGAGCGGTGCCCGGCTGGGCCGACTATGTCTCCCGCTACTGCGGTTCCCGCCGGCGCCAGCGCGCCCGCGACCTCGAGGGAGCAGCCGGGTTCCGGGGGCGCCGCGCTGTGAGGCCGGGGCCTAGAGCCAGCCGCGGCCGCGCAGTAGGGGCCCAGGGCCCGCGCTCGCCCGCGCCCGCGTCCCCGCCTTCCTCCCGCGCTCGGCCCCGCCTCGGCTCGCTGCCCTTGGCTCCCGCCGCCATGGCCTCCGTCGCCCGGGAGAGCGCGGGCTCGCGGCGCCGGCGACCTCCGCGTCACGGGGCGCTGCGCGGGCTGCTACTGCTCTGCCTGTGGCTGCCGAGCGGCCGTGCGGCCTTGCAGCCCGCAGCGCCGCTGTCCGAACTGCACGCGCAGCTGTCTGGCGTGGAGCAGCTGCTGGAGGAGTTCCGCCGGCAGCTGCAGCAGGAGCGGCCTCAGGAGGAGCTGGAGCTGGAGCTGCGCGCGGGCGGCGGCCCCCAGGAGGACTGCCCGGGCCCGGGCGGCGGCGGCTACAGCGCAATGCCTGACGCCATCATCCGCACCAAGGACTCCCTGGCGGCGGGTGCCAGCTTCCTGCGGGCGCCGGCGGCCGTGCGGGGCTGGCGGCAATGCGTGGCGGCCTGCTGCTCCGAGCCGCGCTGCTCCGTGGCCGTGGTGGAGCTGCCCCGGCGCCCCGCGCCCCCGGCAGCCGTGCTCGGCTGCTACCTCTTCAACTGTACGGCGCGCGGCCGCAACGTCTGCAAGTTCGCGCTGCACAGCGGCTACAGCAGCTACAGCCTCAGCCGCGCGCCGGACGGCGCCGCCTTGGCCACCGCGCGCGCCTCGCCCCGGCAGGGTAAGCGCGCGACTGAGGGGCCGTCCTTGGCCAGAGCGCTGGACACCCGCAGCGCCCTCGCCAAGTTGGAAGCGAAACACACTCGTGCCAAGTTATTTTATTCGCGGGCACCCAGAGGAGTTTCTGGCATGGGTTTCTCTGTCTTAGGGAAGAGGAAGCCCAGTAGATTGGCAGAAGCGGGCGGGCGGGCGCGCTGACGTGTTACTGGAATTTTTCTAGGCTTGAAGAGGAAGGATGATCTGAGAGGATTCGTGGAAATATGATTTAAAAGGGGAGAAATGCTGAGAGAAAAAAGTTTGTTTTGGTCTCATGGGTTGTATAAGGCATGGTTTGTGTTAAGTAATTGCAAGAGCAAAATCTAATTAGATGCCGGGCTTCTCGTAACACCCACTCCTGTTTCTTGACGTGGCTCTCCTGACTTTGCCTGCAGTGGCTTTCATCATACAAAAATGGGAGGAAAACTACTGCTCCCTTTTATAAAAAGTGAAAAGAGGGGACTTGATTTTCGTTTAAAAAAAGAAACTTTAAGGCCGGGCGTGGTGGCTTATGCCTGTAATCCCAGCACTTTGGGAGGCCGAGGCGGGCGGATCATCTGAGGTCAGGAGTTTGAGACCAGCCTGACCAATGTGATGAAACCCCATCTCTACTAAAAATACAAAAATTAGCCAGAGCTGGTGGCATGCGCCTGTAATCCCAGCTATTCGGGAGGCTGAGGCAGGAGAATCGCTTGAACCCAGGAGGCGGAGGTTGCAGTGAGCCGAGATCGCGCCATTGCACTCCAGCCTGGGCAACAAGAGAGAAACTCCGTCTTAAAAAAAAAAAAAAAAAGAAAGAAAGAAAAGAAAATAGGAAACTATAAAGCATGTTTCTTAAGGACTAAAAATGATGCTGACTCGACGGTTTGACTTTTTGTAGGTGCTCTGAATGAGAGAATCAGGACACATACAGGCGGCACAAAAATGGTAGTGGTTGGACATGAATGTCACGGAGGGAATAAGAGACCTTGATTGTGCCCACGTGTGGTCAGGCTCCATGTGTTTAATCATGCCCTGTTGCTGTTTGATTTATAATAGCATGAATGATATCAGCAAGATGGGGGCGGAGCTCAGCCCCTTTGGAAGTGTGGATTCTCCAAAACCTGTGGATCCATTAAAAGAGTATGGAAATTTGTGTCCATCACATCCTGCCTCCCTCCCCACCTCTACCTTAGATGAGGCTCAGAGCCCTTGTCAGGGGAGCAGATATCAAAAGGTCACCCTGCGACTGCTTGGCCTTGAGGCAAACACTGGGAAGGACTCCGTAGCTTTCCCTCTGAAGTGGAGGCAGGCAGCACTTTCACTTGGACCCCCCACCAGCATCCCTGAGGCCCACCACGGCTGTTCCACACATATCCTCTCTGCCCAAACACAGACCAGCAAAGAAACAGTCTCTTCTCTGTGTTCTCACTACTTACCTGGAAGAAACTGACATTGCCAAAGTGAGCTTTCCTATAAACCCAGAGGAAACCTTTGAAAAGGAAAATAAACAAGGAAAGAATATGCCATAGAAAAAAAATTTTAAAGTTTAGATTACTTTGAGAGGCCAGGCACGGTGGCTCATAACTAACCCCAGCACTTTGGGAGGCCAAGAGTTAGAGACCAGCCTGGCCAACATGGCAAAACCCGTCTTTACTAAAAAAAAATAAACACAAAAATTATCCTAGCATGGTGGCGCGTCTCTGTGATCCCAGTTACTCGGGCGGCTGAGGCAGGAGAATCGCTTGAACTGTGGTGGTGGAGGTCGCAGTGAGTACAGATTGTGCCACTGCACTCCAGCCTGGGCAACAGAGGGAGACACTGTCTCAGAAACAGAAAAACTTTAGGTTACTATGAGAAGTTTCTGGGTTGTTTTTCCTCTTGCTTGCTTCGTTGCCCTTCTTTTCCCCGGGGGAGTTTGTCTAGGAATTGTTATATAGATGTTTGGGATGAGAATAGGCGAGCGCGGCGCTGGTCCTCGTTTCTGGGAGAACACTGCTGTGCTCAGACTTCCTGAGGTCCCAGCAACATGGAAACGCGGAAGGTGCGGCTCAGGTTCCTGTAGAGGCTCAGTGGTTCTCTCTGCGTGGAGGGCAAAAATTGTTCCCCAGTGTCCTGTGTGTCCCTTGCTCAGATGCTTGACAGGTTGAAGTTGTTTATGCTTCTGAGACTAAGTTTTTCCTTCTTGAATTGTTCCTTTTTGGGGCAATGTTGTGAGCATGTGAAAATGGTTTAGAAGAGCCCTTGGAGAGGAGCTGTGACTGGATCCATCTGAGGTGGATAAAAGCACCATGAAGAAATGGTGACGGGATAGCACGAACTTACAGCAGGACACACCAGCCCTGTTTTCATGCCCACATTTGTTGACTTTGGTGTTAGGTGCTGTCCTCAGCCCTTTGCACGCATGAACTCACTCTGTCCTCACAACAACACAAAGGCCTAGATTCTGTTATAATCTCTAGTGTATACAAGGCTTGGCAAGCGAAAGTAACCTGCCCGAGGGTCACACAGCATGGGGTTGTGGAGCCTGAACTCCTATGCTTTCTCCAGCAGCACCAGCAGAAGCTGAGAAAGGGATCACTAGGCTGGGACTGCGAGGGTAGAGGTAGGGAAGGCGGGAGGATGCAGGAATGAGTGAGAGATGCTGGAGAGAGGTGTCTTGTAGTGACTGAGCCTGCCTGGTAGAGTCTGTAGAGCAGAGGAGGGTGCTTGAAGTTCTGGGGCCTGGCGTCTCCACAAACAAGTCCCTGCTCATCCCCCCAGGACTTGGTGTCTGCTTGTCCTCCATCCCAGGCTGTCGTGAGGTTCAAGGGGGGACATGCTTTGTGAGTTAGGAAGGTGGCACGCATGTACATGATACTGTTCTAGGAATCTGGTTGGGTCATGCCCATGACTGGAGGTTGGGGGACTGGATGTCATGATAAAAAGTGAAGAACAGCAGGAGGGAGGGAGGAGAGGTGGAAGCTAGAGCTGCTAGGATTCCAGAAGAGCAGGGAATATAACCTCCAAGGACTCAAAGACGAGAACCTTTATGTGGTTTCTGCTGGATATTCAGCCTGAAGTCCAGTATCTCGGGGAAGAATTTGGGAAGTGGGCCCCTTGCCTTGTGTGTCAGGGAAAATCAAAGCTGCTAGGCAGAGGTCTGTTTTCCTCTCTGCAGACCCACCTGCTGCCACCCCCAGCCTTTCCCTGTCTCCACCAAGTGCAAACAAAAGAGTTGACCTTCCCATTCAAGGTTAATCCCTCTGCAGGTGCTTGACCACTCTCCCTAAGGGCCTTACTTTCTCACATTCTCATCTTCTCCCTTTTGTGTTATAAACAAACAATTATATTTAATAAATAATAGTAAGATAACTGGTTGGCAGTGTCAGGGAAAATACATTTAGACCTACAACTCTGACCATACACAAATTCCAGATGGATTAAAGAATTAAATTTTTTTTTAATTAAGCCATAGATTACTCCATACATAAAAAAGCTTAAAGGAAATAAAATTCCATATCTGGAAGGAAGACAGGTTTCAAATCAATTAAAGAGGTCACAAAGAAAGGGGATAGATTATGTGCGCATTTATAAAAAAACTTCATATCAAGAAACAAAAGGAATTGCAAACAAGAGTCTGGGAAAAATGTGACATTAAAGTATTTATTCATAGAGTTTATGGGCCAGGCACAGTGGCTCACACCTGTAATCCCAGCATTTTGGGAGGCCAACACAGGTGGATTGCTCGAGGCCAGGAGTTAGAAACCAGCCTGACAAACATGGTGAAACTCCATCTGTACTAAAAATAGAAAAATTAGCCTGGTTTGTTGACACACGCCTGTAGTCTTAGCTGCTGTGGAGGCTGAGACATGAGAATAGCTTAAACCCTGGAGTCGGAGGTTACAGTAAGCTGAGATTGCAACACTGGACTCCAGCCTGGGCGACAGAGCAAGACTCGGTCAAAAAAAAAAAAAAAAAAAAAAAAAATATATATATATATATATATATATATATATATATGAGTCCGCAAGAAAAATAAAAATAAATGGGCAAAGGACATGAGCAGACACTTCCCAGAAGAGGAGGTATGGTGGATAAACATGGAAAAATGTTCGACCTTAGAATCAAAGAAATGTAAATAAGGCCAGTTTTCATTTATTAACTTGGTAAAAATAGGTTTACTCATATTGGCATGTATATGGGAAACTTTATATACACTTCTGTGCTCACTGATGGTGTAAATTGCTACTTCCCTCTTGGAAACCAGTTGGGAAATATGTGGCAGAGACCATTAAAATATTCATTCATACTTCTGGAATATTTTTTAGGAAAAGGAACCATGCTGAAGAGAACGTATGAGCAAAAAAGTGTTTTACTCATATTGACATGCATATGGGAAACTTTATATACACTTCTGGCTCACTGATGGTGTAAATTGGTACTTCCCTCTTGGAAAGTAATTGGAAAATACGTGGCAGAAACCATTAAAATATTCATACTTCTGGAATATTTTTTAGGAAAATGATCTATGCTGAAGAGAATGTATGAGCAAAACATGTTTATTATGGCATTATTTATAATGGTGAAAAAAACAGTAACAAAGTAAATGTCCAGTAGTACAGATTAGGAAACTCAAGTGGCAATTGTGAAGCTTATGTAATCTCATGGGCAGTGCTAAGATACATGAAGAAATATCAATAACAGGAATATACCAATAAGTTGATGGATTAAATTCAGGATGTAAAATTATATTTATTGTAACTGGAATACACCTAGGGTTGTCTCGAAGTATAGTGGAAGAATAGAACCTTTGAGTTAGAAATAACTGGGCTGCATTCCTGGGTATATATTCAGAGGATTATAAATCATGCTACTATAAAGACACATGCACATGTATGTTTATTGTGGCACTATTCACAATAGCAAAGACTTGGAACCAACCCAGATGTCCATTAATAATAGACTGGATTAAGAAAATGTGGCACATATACACCATGGAATACTGTGCAGCCATAAAAAAAGGATGAGTTCATGTCCTTTGCAGGGACATGGGTCAAGCTGGAAACCATTCTCAGTAAACTATCACAAGGGCATATTCTCACTCATAAGTGGGAGTTGAACAATGAGAACACATGGACACAGGGAGAAGAACATCACACACCGAGGCCTGTCGGGGGGTGAGGGTCAAGGGGAAGGATAGCATTAGGATAAATACCTAATGTAAATGACGAGCTGATGGGGGCAGCAAACCAACATGGCACATGTATACCTATGTAACAAACCTGCACGTTGTACACATGTACCCTAGAACTTTAAGTATAATAATAAAAAATTAATTAAAAAGAAGTATCTGATCTGACAAATTTATCGCCTGTGTGATGTAACTTAGCCCTCTAAGCCTGGTTTCTGCATCAGTATTATGCAGATGATAATACCTACCTCAGGAGATTCGTTGTGAAAATTATTTCTATAACTTCACCTGGCCTGGTACCTGGTACAAGGAAATTGTAACCGCCCAATGGGTTCTCCCTGCCCACTGTCTACACAGAGCCAATTTATCAAGAAAGGGGAATTGCAATAGAGAAAGAGTTTAATTCACAAGGAACTGGTTGTGCGGATAAAACACAAGACCAGATGAGCCAGTTTATCAATCTAGGTACTGCCAACAGGGTGCTGCCAACCATCGAGGACAGGGTCTATAAAATATCTCAAGCACTGACCTTAGGTTTTATAATATTGATGCCTAAACCATAATTTCTAATCTTGTGGCTTATTTGTTAGTTTTGCAAAGGCAGTCCAGTCCTCAGGCAAGAAAGGGGCTTATCTGGGGAAAGGGCTGTTACGATCTTTGTTTCTTTTTACTTTTTTTTTTTTTTTTTGACCCAGGGACTCACTTTGTTACGCAGGCAGGAGTGAAGTGGCACAGTCTTGGCTCACTGTAGCTTTGAATTCCTCAGCCCCTCAAGTAACTGGGACTATAGGCATGTGCCACACACCAGGCTACTTTTTGTATTTTTAGTAGAGATGGGGTTTCACCAGTTCCAGGCTGGTCTGGAACTCCTGGGCTTAAGCAATCTGCCGACCTCAGCCTCCCAAAGTGCTAGGATTACAAGCATGAATCACCACACCCGGCCGCGTCTGTTTCAAAGTCAAACTGTAAACCAAGTTCCTCCCAAAGTTAGTTCGGCATATGCCCAGGAATGGACAAGGACAGCTTGGAGATTAGAAGCCGCATGGAGTCAGGTCAGATCTCTTTCACTGTTATAATTTTCTCAGCTATAATTTTTGCAAAGCAACTTCAAAATCACCCAGTAAATGGCAACTATTATAATTATTATCAGCAGCACCATAGGGAGAAGGACTGGATCAGTACATGCCAAAAACCACAATAATCATATTGGGGTTGCGGATAATTTTTTTTCTGAAGTGTTGCAGTTAGAAATCCATGATGGGTTTTGACCGCATGTATCTGAGCCTCTTCCCCTAGTCTGGCCCCACTTCCATACCCTGACTTCAGGGTTCTTTCCAGTTGCTCCGCCTGAGCTATATATACCATTCGTTCCCACACAGCACAGAACGTCTTCCTTGTCATGGAGGCTCTGTGCACAGTAGCGTGTTGTGAATGAGGCTGGTTGATATTATATTACCCTTTTCTGAATAAAATGCCACCTTGATATGCTCATTCTAAATTGTCAGGAGTCTTATTTCACCTCTGTAGGTCTTACTAAGCGTGTTTAGTTTTCAAAAGAAACCAGTGTTTCCCTAATACTTAACATGGGTTTATTACATTTTTTGGACAAAAATTCAAAATTACATATATCTTGTTCTTCATTAGCAAGTCACACATTTTAAAATGGCACACTCCCTCTTCCTGTTGTTATTTGTTTATTTTAAGGACTGTTTCTGGGTAGATAAGCTCTGGGTTATTTTAAAATACATTTTACAATGGAATTGGCCTGGACTTGAACTGAAAAGGAAACATTATCTGTGTTATTTCAGACACATCAATGATCAGTTTAGAAGATAGGATGATTTCACTAAGCTTATAATTCATCTTAAAGCTCACCTAAATAAAAGTAAGTGACTAAAATGATCTTTTTCTTCCAGGAGAGGTAGGATTAATTAATTGTATAATGTGTGGAATATTTCAGCGCTTATCTGATTCTTCCATCTTAAATCTTTGAGAATTTTAAAAAAATTAAGTGTCCATTACTGTTTATATCACATAGGCATATTTTCATTTGTCTACTTAAAAAATGTATTTTTGACAAAGTTTAAATAGCTGCTAGCTATAATGTATAACTGCTGAGTTATAAGATGCTTTCCAGAATTATAAAGTCATAAACCATTGTGTGGAAACAATGAACCTTTCAGAACCAAAGAAAAGATCAACACTATGAAAGGACTATCAAAGTAACACAAGTATCCTATCTCTCCTTACCTGGCAGAAGCAGCATAAAGACATCAGACACTCCGTGTTTGCTCAGAGGTGGAAAAAGGCAGAAGAACAAGTTTCTTCCTAGGCAGGGGGTTGTTTACTTGGCTTATTTAAATCACAGTTACTAGTCCTTACTCTTAAGTGGCTGGAAAAATGGGACACGTCTTCTCCATAGTTAGCAATAGCATGTAAAAAGCAATTGTGCTTAATTCCTCCTAACGTGCTTTTTTTTTTTAAAAAAAAAAAAAGGCATCTTCCCTTTGTGGCTGGCAGCAGCATTCTCATTCAGAAAAGCCCCATCTCTAAGAGCCTCAGGCCCCTCATATAAATCCCCTTGTTCCTGGATGGACAAGGTCTGGCTGCTTTTTCTCGCTTTCCAATGAGATGCAGACAGACTGGGAAAGAAGGGAGTTTATTTCTGCAAGTGGTGACAGGAAGATGGTCGGAGTGACTCACCAGACTAACTCAAAGTTACAAGTTTTTCTTCAGTGTTTATTTACATTCGATTCAATCTCTATGCCTGCGTGAGAGTGTGCACCTACAAGCAGGAGTGTTTCATTCAGTCTAATCTTTAGGGTTTGGGGTCTGGAAAGTTTCTCTAGAGCCTTGGAAAATTTTCTTTACTCTTAAGTGGCCCTGATACAAGGTATATGTGTAAGAATGCCTTCGATCAGATGTTAGGGTCTGAGAAAGTCCGGGTGAGGTCTTAATGTATTTGTTTTCATATTCCAGGCCTTGTACTCAGGCACCAGTTTCTCCAGCTTGAATGTTTAACTTATGCATTCATCAGAATTACAGGAAAGGGTTAGTGGAAACTGGCTGCTCTGGCTGCTAATGACAACCTGTTGCCACACCTTGGTGCTGGGCATTGAGGGGACCACTAGAAGAGAAGAGAATCCTGGAGGATTAGGTCCTAAACATCTGAAAGGCAATGGTAACTTGCTGAAGGGTTTTTCCTACTCGCAGAATTACCCAGTCAGATTAGTATTCCAGAAGAGTCATTTCAGCTGCAGTGTATCAAGAGTGGTCACCCTTTGTTCCGTAATGAGACACTGAGGTGGGATTGCAGTAAGCCCCGAAACTCAAGCACTGGGATGTCTGGCTTGGCCCTTTAGAAGTTTGTGTGGGTAGCAACATGGGCCCCTGTGGAGGAAAGTGATGGGCTGGAAAGCAGGAGGAGAGGCAGTGCCTTGCAGCACTGTGCGGGGTGAGCCAAAGAGGGGCAAGCCCAGCCAGCACTCGAACCAGAGCTTTGGTACTGAAGGAATGGGGAAGTGGATGCCAAAGAGGGCGTGTTACACAAACCTGTAGAGTTTTTCCAGTTCTGTTGCTGTTTCTTTAAAATATGTGTGCATTTGGGTGAATTTACTAAGAAGCTTACATCAATTAAAATTTTGGTAACTATGCTCTTAGAAATGTTTTCTTTGTGCCGCTTATCCTTTCAGTCATCCCTGTAGCAGCTGTCAGTAAAGTATTAATATTGAAATAAATGTAATTAACCTTATATTATTTAGTACCATTCTAGTTTAAAGGTAAATATAGGCTGGGTGCAGTGGCTCACACTTGTAATTCCAGCACTTTGGGAGGCTGAGGTGGGAGGATCACTTGAGGTCAGGAGTTCAAGACCAGCCTGGGCAACTCTCAATATAAAAGAGTGAAAATAGGTGGGAATGGTAGCGCACACCTGCAGTCCTAACTACTCGGGAGGCTAAGGCAGGAGGATCACTTGAGCCCAGGGGTTGGAGGCTACAGTGAGTGAGCTATGATCGTGCACCAGCCAGGGTGATAGAGACCCTGTCTCAAAAGCAAAACAAAACAAAAACAAAGGTAAATACAGATTTATTTTGCTGTTGTAGTCATCTGAGCATGCTGGCTTCTGTTATAAAAATTAGTTATTAGAAACGGTGAACCTCTTCAATTTTCCTAGATGAAAACTTGGATTCTAGAGAATTTCCATGCAGGCTTTATTTTGTATGGCTCTAAAAATTTGCCTTAACTTTTCAAACTTAATATATTTCCTATTCATTGAATACTTTATATCACTCCTATTTTTAAAACTTGAGGATAAGAAAAAAAGAAAATCCATATTAGAGGTGAATTTGGTGTTTTTCAGGTTTGTTTTAATAATCTTTTCAAGGCCAGGCACAGTGGCTCACGCTGGTAATCCTAGCACTTTGAGAGGCCGAGGCAGATGGATCACCTGAGGCCAGGAGTTCGAGACCAGCCTGGCCAACATGGCAAAACCCTGTCTCTACTAAAAATACAAAAAACAATTAGCAGAATGTGGTGGCACACACCTGTAATCCCAGCTACTCGGGCGGTTGAGGCAGAAGAACCGCTTGAACCTGGGAGGCAGAGGCTGCAGTGAGCCGAGGTTGCACCATTGCACTCCAGCCTGGGTGACAAGAGCAAAACTCCATCTCAAAATAATAATAATCTTTTAAAATAAATTTATTTAATAGTACTTTGAACTTAAGTGATTTTAAAATTAAGTGAAAAATCCACTCTAGAAAATAAAACTGCTTCTCCATATTTACACATTGGTGGGACCTCGTATGCTGCCTTGTACCCAAAATTGCTACCAGCCAACACTCCACACAGCCTCTTCTGCGCATATTATAGCTAAATTCCACAATCATAAAATAAATAGAAAAATAATTTCCATTTAATATGTATTCTCTTAGCAGTTATTTGCTGAATCATATCTATTCAGCAAACAAGATACCTCTCCGTAAATTAGAAAAAATAAGAAATCATCTTTTATGAATTATTTATTTTCTTTCTCAGAAAAGGATGCGCCTCCACTTAGCAAGGCTGGGCAGGATGTGGTTCTGCATCTGCCCACAGACGGAGTGGTTCTAGACGGCCGCGAGAGCACAGATGACCACGCCATCGTCCAGTATGAGTGGGCGCTGCTGCAGGGGGACCCGTCAGTGGACATGAAGGTAACGCATGTTGTCACTGCTAACAAAAACGAGTATTTCAGTGAAGTGGTCTTTCGTAATGTCCTGCCAAGTTCATGCTCCCTAAATGTCTGTACGCTAGCAGAAGGCATAAAATGGAGAACGTATAAAACTGATTGTGCCAAAATGGTTTATTATCTCAATGTGCTTTTCTGCTGAGTGAGCAGCAATCTCGATCATTTGTCTTGGAGCCTACCCTCCTTCTTGCTGCTGTTTGTGACTTGTCTAGAGGACAAAGACACTTCAAGGAAAAAGGCTCATGCTTTGTTTTAATGACTCAGATTACTTTTTTAAAGTACTATTTCTTCTTCTGAGCTCAAGATCCAGGTAGAAAATTTGAAAACTACAAAGGAGTCTAAAGAGGACAATAACAATAGGATGAACTTATCCTTCACACGAGCCGGAAAGTAGACAGCTTACCTGGCAGCTAGGTCTGCTGGGGTGCACCGGGCCTGTGAGGGAGGGAGGCCAGCATGCGGTGCTCCTGCCTGGGGCTCCTGGGATTGCCGCCGACGGAAATCAGCCATGTGGCTGATGGCTGCCTATGCTCAGAAAGTCTTGAGTGGTGAGACAAGTGGCTTTTTATTCACCCTGTCAGGGTGAATTCCTGGCTTAGGCAGATAAACTGCATCCAAACCACTTCAGTTAGAGGAAGTGGAGAAAGAGGGTGAGGTAAGGAGGCACTGATTTATACTGTACTGGAACCAAAACAAAAACAAATCAGGAAGTCCCTCACCACTGATTTAAGTAAGAGTGATTTTACTCCCTGATTATATTGCATTAGAATTGGACTCACCCTTGTCCAGTATGGTTTGCCTTTGTCCTCACCCAAAAATCTCATCTTGAATTGTAATCCCCATAATCTCCACATGTCAAGGGAGAGGCCAGGTGGAGGTTATTGAATCATGGAGGCAGTCTCCCCCATGCTATTCTCATGACAGTCAGTGAGTTCTCACAAGATCTGCTGGTTTTATAAGTGTTTGGTTGTTTCTCCCGCCGCCTTGTGAAGAAGGTGCCTTGCTTCCCCTTTGCCTTCTGCCGTGATTGTACTAGTAAGTTTCCTGAGGCCTCCCCAGCCATGTGGAACTATGAGTCAACTAAACCTCTTGCCTTTGTAAATTACCCAGTCTCGGGCAGTTCTTTGTAGCAGTGTGAGAATGGACTAATACACCCATCCTTCCCAGCCTCTCCTCCCAACAAGAGTGTCTTCCACAACATCCCTTCCAAGGCTCATCTGCCATCTGTCTGACTTTTCCAAGGGCAGAAGCTCACTACTTCACATCAGGTCCATGACATTACTCATCACTGTGTTGGGCAAGCAGGCTACACCTCCCCTTACTTCTGTATATTGGTGCTGGGTCTTCCCTTTGGAAAAACACTGAACTCATCTTTTTATCCAGTGTAAAAGCTTTGGAAGTCTTTGAAAAAAAAAAAAAAAAGAAACATCACCACTTGGTATGCTGTTCTCAGAACTCAGCACCCCACAATTTGTCAGATGTTCCTCATATGAATTGATTTTTCAGGCCCACCACTATCCTGCCTTGTCTAGATTTTCTCATATTAATCCATACCCTTCTTAACATCTAATACCCCTAAATGAACCCCATATTTAAGCTTTGGTTTTCTGACTCATCCATTACCTACTGTGATCCAGATATTGCCTCTCCTTACTATTAATGAGCTTCGTTACATGAACTGTGTTAGTAGCTGCATCACACAATGGGTTCGTGCTGCGTTTTTCTTGCCATCAAGAGGGAACTCTGAACCAGTTCCCAATCGTGTATAACAGTGACAGCAGGTAGACCTCAAGTTACGAAGACGTCATCTAAATGACAGGGCCTGCACTAGGGGAAACATCTGTTACCAATTTGTGACTGTCTTAGAATGATATACATCATGAATGTCCCCCAAAGTTAACACTCATCCTGCTGAGACTTCATCATAATCAAAGCCCCCATGGATTGAGCACCCACTGAGTGCCAGGCAGCTTAGAGAGATCTGTAATCCACTGGACACCCTCACTTGTAGGCACATCCCCATTTGGTGGATGAAGACTGTCAGGAAACGTTGTGGAAGACTTTGAGTTGGGCAAAAGATTACTAAGTACCTTTCAATGGAATGCTGGGTTGGTTCGTGGATCCTTCAGGGTTTTAACATCTATAAGTTGCAGAAAACTGATAGTAACCAAATGATTCTTGTCCATAGAAATGCAAAAAAAAAATTAGGTATATAGGGGTAATTGACTTTCACCCTGGAGAAAATAAGATTTCAAACATGACATTTTAGTACATGTAGATACTAACCAATCTATTAGTAGATTCATTTCAGTACCGATTAGCTTTCAGTTTTGCATCTCTTAGCAACTTCTTTTTGGCATTCATGATTGCCTATATATGTGTAGTCTTCACATTCTTTAAATCAGTTGAACACCTTATTGGTTCCCTCTTTAATGTCTTCGAAAAATATTCATATTATGTTTGTGTGACAGTCATAGCTTTACTATTTTGAGAATTTTCCTTTTACAGTAATTAACCCTCAGGAGCTATACCTCTGATCCCTTTAACTTGAGCAGCCTTATTTCACACCCCAACATTTCTGCCAGGAGAATTGGGCCTCTCAAATCAAATTCCTTTTTCTCTGAGAATGGCTTCCTGCTGACTGGAACACTGATGCACTCTGTCCTCAAGCTGCAAAATGGGGCTGTTTGAAGGTTGTTGAGAATGGAAGCAGGGCAGTCACACAGCAAAATAGTTAAGTTAAAACCTGATGTTGGATGCCCTTGTTCCTAAGTCCCTTGACTGTCCCTAGCACCCAAGATCGTCCATTGATTGGGCTTTCCCCTGAGCGCCCACCTGCTCTTCTTCTTGAGCCATTCATCCCTCCTCTAATCTCCCCTGTTCTCCACCATCTGCATGGGCTCCTCACCCTTGCTGTCTGTTCTCAGGCAGAGTAGTGATCTCTCCCTTTGCCTCGTGATACTTTAAGATCAGCTTCTAGGGCCCATCTTTTCATGTCCAAGTGACCCAGACAGGTATTCAACCTGCAAGGAATTATGCTGTCAGATTAGTTATGAAACAATTAATAGTTAATTTTTAAGCATCTGGTATGTGTCCAGTACTGTACTAGGCACTAAGCATACAGGAAAGCTCATGTTCCTGATTTGTCTCATTCATTCGTTTATTCACTCATTCATTCATTGACAGGGTCTCACTCTGTTGCCCAGGCTGGAGTGCAGTGAGTGGCACAATCATAGCTCACTGCAGCCTCAAGCAGTCCTCCCACCTCAGCCTCCTGAGTAGCTGGGACTATAGTCATGGCTAATTTTTTTTTAAACTTTTTGTAGAGATGAGGTCTCACTGTGCTGCCCAGGCTGATCTCAAACTCCTGGGCTCAAGCAATCCTCCCTCCTTGGCCTCCCAAAGTGTTGAAATTACAGGCATGAGTCACAGCACCTGATCTGTCTTTTTCATTTGTGAAGACAGAATAGATGATTGGTCAGAACCAAGAGGCTATCCACTGGATTTAAAGTTATATATTTTATGCCCTTGAACAGGATATTTTACATCCACTTAACTGAATATTTATAATACATCAAAATGCAAGATGACACATATTTTTCAGGCAGCCCATTAAATGACACTGACTTTCATGGTTATTAAACATAATACGTTTAAATCTGAAGTCAGAATGTAAAATATGACATTTAGGAACATGATACAAAGTAGGACATTCAGGAGATTTGGAATTCATAAATCAGTATATTGATTTACATTCATCAGTTGCTTAAAATTTTCTAAATAATTATCTTAGTTCATTTGGTCTGCTATAATAAAACACCATGACTGGGTGGCTTCTAAAGAGCAGAAATGAATTTCTTTCAGTTCTGGATGCTGGGAAGTCCAAAATCAAGGTACAATCAGATTTGGCGTCTAGTGAGGACCCATTTCCTATTTTATAACCAGCCGTCTTCTCACTGTGTCCTCATATGGCAAAAGAGGCAAGGCAGCCCTCTGGGGCCTCTTTTATTTTATATTTAAACATATTTTAACTTTTAGGTTAAGGGGTACATGTGCAGGTTTGTTATATAGATAAACTTATGACTTAGGGGCTTGGTGTACAGATTATATCCTTACCTGAGTATTAAGCATATTACCCAGCAGTTTGTTTTTTTTTTCTAAACGTCTCCCTCCTTCCATCCTCCACCATCAAGTAGGTCCCAGTGTTCTGCTGTTCCCCTTTCTCTGTCCATGTGTTCTCATTTAGCTCCCACTTATAAGTGAGAACATGTGGTATTTGGTTTTCTGTTCTTGCATTAGTTTGCTGAGAATAAGGACCTCCAGTTCCATCCATGTTCCTACAGAGGACATGATCTTGTTGTTTTTTTATGGCTGCATAGTATTCCATGGTGTATATGTACCACATATTCTTCATCCAGTCTACCGTTGATGGGCATTTAGGTTGATTCCATGTCTTTGCTATTGTGAATAGTGCTGCAGTGTGTGCATGCATGTGTCTTTATAGTAGAACAGTTTGTATTCTTTGGGTATATACCTAGTAATGGGATTGCTGGGTCAAATGGTAGTTCTGTTTTTAGTTCTTTGAGGAATTGTCACACCGCTTTCCACAGTACACCACTTTTCACAATGGGTGAACTAATTTGCACTCCCACCAGCAGTGTGTAAGTGTTCCCTTTGCTCCACAACCTCACCAGCATCTGGTGGTTTTGTTTTGTTTTGTTTTTTACTTTTTAATAACATGGGGCCTCTTTTATAAGGGCACTAACCTCATTCATGAGCACGCATCTCCAAACACCATCACATTGGGCATTAGGTTTGAACATGTGACCTTGGGAGGGCACTCAGCCATTCAGTCTACAGCAGTGACTTCAGAAAACCACACGTAAGGAAGCTTGCTAAAGGATGGGCATTATTTAAACCAACAACTTCATTATTAAATTAAAACTAACTGCATCCTGGCCTGCCTGCTGTACATAATTTTTTTAAATAGACAGGTGTTACTAAGTTTTTGTAACCAAGTATATATAATATGTGTGTGTGTGTGTGTGTGTGTGTGTGTGTGTGTAGTGTAGTTTATACATATATGAGAAGCCCAAATGTGTATTGCTAGCCACTGAATTCCTAGCTAGGAAGATGGGGTTGAGTGAGAAAACAGGCTGAGTCATTCATTGATTTGGCCAGAAGCCAACCACCAAAGGCTGTTACTGCTGAACAGGGATCTTGAGCAGAGATTGGAAGCTCCTGGTTTATGATCATGTCTTTTTCCAAGTTACAAATTGGATATGTTGTGTGTACATATGTAGATAGTTTTTTATCCTGATACTTGGAACATGTCTGTGAAACACTGTAAACCCTCTCTCCAATGTCATCCTAATGGGAGAAAATGTATAGAAGGGTCACCTGGGCCCTTACAGGGAAAGCATCCGTGTGACAGTTCTACATCTTCTAAATACCTGAATGCAAGGAGAGACAGCTCTCCTTAGCTAAAAGAGCCAGGGAAGGGACATTTAATCTGGTTAGATCTAAACTGGAGTGTGCTCAGGAGGCTGAGGTGATTATCATCATCTGCATCTGGACCCAGTGTTGCCTGTATCAGAGAGGCAGTGCCTGGGCAGGCAGGGGGAAGCATGCCATGGCCAGGTGTGAGGATGGCCCCTGACCCAGGGATGCTCTGTCCTTTCAGCCCCAGTGTTGTTAAGAGGCTTGCTAGTGAACTGCAGGCCTGCAGAGTTTAGTCTGACATTGGCACTCTGAGCTTTGATGCCCAGAAGCTCAGTGACTCACTGACTTTTGCAGGGAGTGCTGGCACAGGGTGACGCCAGCAGCCTCATGGATGGTACACCCAGCTCCCTGGCCTCAGTGCTTCCTTGGTTTATTCTATTCTATTCTATTCTATTCTATTCTATTCTATTCTATTCTATTCTATTCTATTCTATTCTATTCTATTCTATTTTTTTATTTTAGTTTAGTTTAGTTTAGTTTAGTTTTTTATTATTTTACATTGAGATAGGGTCTTGCTCTGTCGCCCAGGCTGGAGTGCAGTGGTGCAATCTTGGCTCACTGCAACCACCGCCTCCTGGGTTCAAGAGTTTCTCATGCCTCAGCCTCCCAAGTAGCTGGGACTACAGGCACGCACCACCTGGCTAATTTTTGTATTTTTAGTAAGGATGGGGTTTCACCATGTTGGCCAGGCTGGTCTCGAACTCCTGGCCTCAACTGATCCACCCACCTCCCAAAGTGGTGAGATTACAGGCGTGAGCCACCGTGCCCGGCCCCTTGGTGTTTTTTAAAATCTCTGTTAACTTTGTCTCCACTCCGATGGCCACTCTCAGGATCTGGTCATGACTCAGCATCCCCCTGTCACACCCACCTTCTAAATCTCTGCTCCGAATCAATCCTGCAGCCCACGCCTCCACTCACATACCATGGCAGGGGGCCAGCACCTGCTGCTCCCTGGCAGTCTCAGGGCTTCTTGTCTGCTTTCAGGTGGAGCAGCTGGGACAGAGCAGCTTTCTTGTGTCACCTTACTTGACTGAAGGCTGCAGGGTCTCACCTAGACATACTCCAACATGCCTGTCATTTGCAGCCGTGCTCCCTTGTGTTCCTAAGTCTCAAGAGACAGTAAATGAGGGCGTAAGCTATTGCACTGCTGGCCACCAGCCTGGTTCCAAGCCAGGATTAAACAGAGCCAGAGCCTGCGACACACCCGCCCACCTCTCCACTTATGCAGCTCTGAGCTTCACCACCTGCACCTTGCCCTGTCTTTGTCTCGCCTTGGTTCAGCCTGGTGCCCATAGGAAGAGGCCATAACTGACCTTCCTCTCACTGCGGATGGAGGTGGGAGGAAAAGTTTCCAGAAAAAAGGAGACACCAGACCCTGGTCTTCCCAGAGCTCAGGCCTCCTGGCCACTGCAGTGACCCAGGCAAGAGACAGGGTGGGGTCAGAGCAAGGTGGTACCCGCGGACAGGGTGATACATGGTCAAATTCTGGATGTGTTTTTAAGGCAGACCCCATGGAAATTCCTGATGGATTGGAGGTGAGATATGAAAGAAGGATCGTTAAATGCAATCTTGAGGTCTCAAACCAGAGTTCTAGTCTCGTTTTCAGTCTTATTTATCTGATTCTCTGATCTCATCTGACCAGATAAGATCTGGTCTTATCCGACAGATAAGCCCTGAGCCCCAAGTCTTATCTGATCAGATTAAGATATTATCCGGTCTTGTCCTGTCTCAGACTGACTTTCACTTTTATTTCAGTGGGTTCTGATTCCTAGCATCAACGGCCCACTCCAGGCTCTTTGGAAGTTCTCTTATTGTCATTAGAGCTCTCTCTGCTGCGTTTAGTGTTTTAGCACTCACATAAATGACCCGTTTGGCATTCTGTCAGTGTAGTTGGGCCTGAAAGTAATGTAAGAGTGTGGCAGTGAGCACTGCTTAACATCTCTTTGAAATAAACAACAAAAGGCAGGTGGCTGTCATTGCCAGCCCTCCAGAGTAAGGCTTTTGCAGGGAAAGTGGTGGACAGCTTGTAGGCCAGTGTAGACTGTTTTACAACTCGAGGTCTCAATTCTATCACTGTCTCAGTGAATGAAAATCACTTCACGGGGATTCATTTCTTTGTCTGTAAAGAGTCATTATGTAATGGTCAGTTAGAGATAAGAATCAACCAGTGGAGACGGTGGATATATTTAAGCACTTACTATGGGCCAGGCCCAGCTCTTTTACATGAGTCACCTTATTTGATCCTCATCAGGTAGGTGCTGTTATTATTTCCATTTTACGAATGAAAAAAAAAATGAGGTTTAGAGACGTTAAGTGACTTGTACATCATCAGCCAGCTGGAACGGGGTAGGGCTGGCATTCAAACCCATGTCTATTGGACACCGGGCTCTGTGCTCTTAACCACGCACCAGTGTTTCTTTCAGTGTGATCATGGGTCACCTGGGTGGGCTTGGTAAGTGTAGAATCCTGGGTCCTGCTCTCCCGACCAACCCACTGACTCTGACTCTCTGAGGCTGGGCCCTGGAAATCCATACCTTAGCTAAAGTGGCGTAATATATGACAACCATGGTAATCTCATTATATCTAAATGATTGTAAAGCATCCTGTGGGTGTGTATATATAGTGTTGAAAAATCCTCTAAGCCTAAGTCAGTCCAAATTCTAGGATTTCCTAATTAAAAACAAGCAGATGGTTCTTATAATAGTGCAATCCCATCCTCTGTAATTTCCGAAGTCCATTATTAACGCATCAGTGTAATAGAATGTCGAATGGTCAGCATTCTGCAGAGGACAATATCCAGACTAGTTCATTTAAGCAGAAAGGAATTTTTTTAAATAGAAATTAAATAGGTAATAGAATCATTAGGAGAGCTGAAAAAACAGTCTTTAGGCTGAATGTCCAGCAGTGACTCCCAAAATCCCACCACAGAGCTCCACAGAGCTGAGCTTCAGAAGCTGTTGCTCCAGCATGCTCAGCAAGCTGCCTGTGAATGTTGGGAGAGCAGAGGGCAAGCATGGAGCCCTGGGTTAGGGAGTGATCAGAACTGAAGCCCAGGAGGGCCTCTGCTATGAATGAGTGGGGGAACTTGGATAGAAAAGGAGGCCAAGGAAGCAGGAGTTTTCAAATAGCCAAAGTGGCCGGCATGGCCAGATACAGTAAGAGGGCCAGTTAAACATGGATTTTTTTTTTTTTTTTTTTTTTGAGATGGAGTCTTGCTCTGTCAGCAGGTTGGAGTGCAGTGAGTGATCTTGGCGCACTACAACCTGTCTCCCGGGTTTAAGCGATTCTCCTGCCTCAGCCTCCCGAGTACCTGGCACTACAGGCACACGCCACCATGCCCAGCTGATTTTTGTATTTTTAGTAGAGATGTGGTTTCACCATGTTGGCCAGGATGGTCTCCATCTCCTGACCTCATCATCCGCCCGCCTTGGCCTCCCAAAGTGCTGGGATTACAGGCGTGAGCCACCGCGCCCAACCATACATGGATTTTTAAAAAATAGTATTGTTGGTCTTGACACCTAGAAGACTTTTGCTAGGTCAGTTAGTGAGTTTTGCCAGCACTGTTTCAGGGGGATGGTGGGGAAAGCAGCCACACTGGGTGGGCGAAGACTAAATGGGAAGTGAGCAAACAGAAACGGCAAGCACAGCACAGCCAGGCCTTTCAGGGAGCCAAATGGAGATGGGAAGGAAGCAGGGCTGTGGCTGGTGAGCCCTTGGAGCTCGGAATTTTTTTTATTTGTTGGTTGTTTGTTTCTTAGGATGAGAGAAACTTGGGCATAGTAATAGCAGAGCCATTTGAAAGAGAAATGAGTCGATGTGTCAGTGTTCTAAAAGTCCTAGAAAGAAAGGGGGCAAGGACTAGAAGGAGGGGTTGGCCTGGAACACAGGAGGGACAGCTCCTCCCTGCTGGCTGTCAGAAGGAGGTGACAGTGGGTACAGGTAGGGTACCAGCAGGAGGTGGGTGGTGGAGCCCTAGTCATGGTCCTGATTTTCTCCCTGAAGCTGATGAGGCCCCCTGCTGAGACGGCAGGGCCTGGATCCTGAGCATGAGGCTGGGGACGAGGTACAGGTTTGGAGCAGCAACTGCTGCAGACAAGTGAAGGGATTGTCATTCAAGGCCTTGGCCGCCTAAATAAACTAGAACTGATGAGTTCAAGGTGGGCCAGCTGCCAACAGTGTGTGATGTAGTTCAGCAGCCTCGGGCTGGAGTGCAGAGGAAGGTCCTGGGGCTGCTCTGAGGACATGGACTTTCGGTTGAGGATGGTGTTGAGCTCGGAGCTCAGGTCTGCTGCTCAACGTGATGTGTCCCATCTGTGTGGCAGGTGCCTCAATCAGGAACCCTGAAGCTGTCCCACCTACAGGAGGGAACCTACACCTTCCAGCTGACCGTGACGGACACTGCCGGGCAGAGAAGCTCTGACAACGTGTCAGTGACAGTGCTTCGCGCAGCCTACTCCACGGGAGGTGAGAAGAAAGTCCTTCCCTCGCTTCCCACTGCTTGTGGAAGGCGATGTCAGGTTGGCGCTTTGTCTGCTGGCTCTGCACTCCATGGGCTCTTCCATTTTATTTTTGGTTATTGCTGAATGAGAGAGTCTTTGCTAAAAACACAATAACAAAAGCAGGCTCTCTTCTGTTTCGGGCTTAGCTGATGCTACTGGGTTGGGGTGGAGAGAGCACTCCGGGGATGAGAAGAGATGCTCCCGCTTTTCTTGACTTGACTTCATCAAAGACAATTGCCTGGCTATTCTGGGAGAGGACTTTGTTTACAGATGGATGGTCCATTTGATGCATCTGTTCCAAGAGGGAAGCTAAGGAGTTTAGTGAAACCAGTTGAACTCGTGGAAGCAGAGAGTGGAATGGTGGTTACTGGAGTCTGTGCAGGGGACGGACTGGGAAAGGAGACATGCTGGTCAAAGGGTACAAAGTGTCACTGAGACTGGAGGAATAGGTTCTGGTGATCTGTTGCATAGCATGGTGACTATAGTTAATGATAATGTATTGTCTGTTTCAAAATTGCTAAAAGAGTTGGTTTTAAATGTTGTCATCACAAAAAGATTACAAGTAGAGGAGATGATAGATATGTCAGTTAGCTTGATTTAATCATTCCACAATGCAAACATATATCAAAATATCACATTGTGCCTCATAAACATATACTCTCCTTTTTTGTCAACTAAAATACATATTAAAAAAACAAGGAAAAGGCATACCACAGGATTGAAGAAAGACTTGGCTCTTGGGTGTAATGAATTGCTGATATAATAAGTCACTTCAAAAATTTTAGAAAGAGAAAAAGAGTGCAGCTAAGGAGTACGGTTAAAATTAATTGAAATATGCAAAGGACCCGTCAATTTGAAAGTACTACCTACACATTTTCATAGACACTTTACACAGATGCATAGCTATATTAATAATATAACTTTAAATACATATAATGGTTCTCACATTCTGTTGTACAATGTAACAATGTAAAACTTATTTCATTCATCTATGTTTCTTACTTTTCTAAACATCTACATTTTTTTTTTTTTTTTTTGAGATGGAGTTTTGCTCTTGTTGCCCAGGCTGGAGTGGTAGTGCAGTGGCGCAATCTCGGCTCACTGCAACCTCTGCCTCCTGGGTTCAAGCAATTCTCCTGCCTCAGCCTCCCAAGTAGCTGGGACTACAGGCGTGCACCACCACACCCTGCTAATTTTGTATTTTTAGTAGAGACAGGGTTTCATCATGTTGGCCAACCTGGTCTCGAATTCCTGACCTCAGGTGATCCACCCGCCTCAGCCTCCCGAAGCGCTTAGACTACAGGCGTGAACCACCGCGCCCAGCCCAACATCTACATTTCTAAGAAAGATTAGGTCATCAAATTTTTTAAAATATCCATTGCATGGAACTTAGCGACACTAAAGATATTGTAGTATTGTAGAGGGAACCCCTCATCACACACACAATTCACTTCTGGAGAGGTGCTAAGATCTTGTACATTTAAATATCCTGTTACTCAGTCATCGTGTATTTCCTTAGTGTATGCAGTGTGCAGGGACCTTGCCAGGCACTGGGGATAGAGTGGTGCACTGGTGGTCCCTGACTCTGGTAAACTTGCAGTAAGTCCTGACATTTTTGAATTCTCAGTATTCACTACTCAGGATCCAGATGGCAATTAAGCCAGAAGAGTGCAGAATGAGGATAAAAGAGTTGGAACAGGACTGTGATTTACTTGTACTATATTGGATCTAGCCTTCTATCAAAAACAGAGGTTAGTATGCATACTGGAAATGAGATTTTCTAAGGAGTTAGAGATTTTAGAATCCTAAGGACTTGTCAACTTTGATAATTTTCATAGGCGGCATTAAAAATTTGTTTGGCTGATGACAACCTGTCCAGCCATGGGTTAAGCTTACTGTAAGGAAGGAAGGTAACCATTCACAGACTGGACAGGCACCAAACTCCAGCCCATGCCAGCACTGTGAGGTCACCAGTGATAGCGAGTAAACAAAGTCTGTCCAGCCCAGCCCGGATTCCATCAGCCCTGCTAATTCTGGACAGCAGGGATGGCTCACTTCTATAGAACTGGGCGCCCTCTAGAGGGCTTTCCCCCTGGGTACCAGGACTCACCTGGACAGGATCTGAGTCAAGTGCTGACTCTGGGAGGAAAGGACTCTTGGGAAAAAGACATAGATACCCTGTCATCCCCACAGAAATCAGAAAAGGATTGCTCTTGTACAGCTGAAGTGCCTGGGAGGGAGGAAGGGCCTGCACTGATATGAGCAGATGGCCAGCACCTCACCGGCCACTTGTTTGCCCTGGTTTATTTACTCAGGCAGCTTTCGGGGCTCCAGAGGTAAAGTGCCAGCTGTAAATTTCTGGCCCTTCTCCAAGATGGTAATAAACTGTATTTGAAGTAGCAGAGAGTGGTGTGTGAATCATTTTTGATTACTCAGTGGCCGCTTGAGTATAGGTCTTGTGTGGGTAACTTTATATGGAAAAAGAAAAGGAATTGGTGTAGTACTAACTGCTGTCTAGAATCACTTACTGGTTATATGGGAATAACATGCTGTGAATTAAAGTTAATAAAACACCACAGAGAGACATTGGAAAATAGAGGTAGAAGCAGCAAGTGTTTCCCTCCCGTCCATTGTATGTGTTGGTCTTGCAATGAATGACCCAGATGTTATGGTAACCAAGGGTGACACCAGCTGAGGTAGACAGATGAGCAGGTACCCTGCTTATATGATCATAACTTGGTTCAATTTTTAATAAGTTGACATTTTGAACATTTTTCATGCTTAGAAAAATAATCAAACAGCAAGCCAGCAAGCTCTTCCAACATGATCTAGCTCAGCAGTCTCCAAACAGGATGCCCCTGAGTTGTTCAAGACATTTTTAGGGTGAGAAAGAAGATAGCAGAGTTTATATTTTTGTTGATTTTTCATTTTTTTCCTAAAAATTTCAGTATATTTTATAAGATACACCCCATGTTAGTACAGTAGTATGCATGTATTATTTATAAATAAACTGGACTAGCCGGATGTGGTGGGACACACCTGTAACCCCAGCTGCTCAGGAGGCTGAGACATGAGAATCGCTTGAGCCTGGGAGGTAGAGGCTGCAGTGAGCTGAGATTGTGCCACCGCACTCCAGCCTGGGCGACACAGTGAGACTCCGTCTCAAACAAATAGATAAATAAATAAACTGGAGATGCCTGTTCAACAATATATTATTGATCAGAATGCATGATCAAAAAAGTTTGGAGGCTGCTAATCCAAAAATAGATAAGAAAATTTACAAATATGGATCCATCCCAAAACCACCAAAGAATAAATAAAACCTTGAGATATTTGGGATTTTCATGCCATGAATTTAAGAAACCTGACGAGGAACTGTATCCTGCTTGATATCCAGTGTGTCCCCCACCTCTGCTCCCTGCTTCTTCCCAGTGGCTGGAGCTGACTCTACTTCAGGCCCATGTTCTCAGTCATAACTGCAGGCTCTTTGCTTCCTCTTCTTCCGCAGGAGCTTCTGTCAGCATTTATTTTCTTTAACCTCTCTTCCTCCTGGATCAATATATCTTCAGATTGCCTCACACCGAGATAGACTCCTTTTCCAACCTCTTGATTTAACTACGTTTCAGTAAAAGATGTGTCCAAGGCCGGGCACGGTGGCTTACACCTGTAATCTCTGCACTTTGGGAGGCCGAGGCAGGAGGATTGCTTGAATCCAGTAGTTCAAGACCAGCCTTGGCAACATAGTGACACCCCGTATCTACAAAAAACAAACAAACAAAAAAAACAAAAAACAAAAAAACTAAGTGTGTGTCCAAGATTTCACTTGGGTTTGTGAACTGTGCTCAGCCATTTGGTTTTGAAGGAATATCATATAATCTGCCACTTCCCCATGTTCCTGAGAGAATCGTCTAGTCCACTCTGTCCCTGTAAAACTGTGGAGCTCCTATGACCTGCTTCTAGCCTTATGCCTTAGTCCCTGTTGCCAGTACCAGATAGTCACCCGGTTCTCATCTACCTAAGTCTAATAAAGTTGGCTTAATCAAGGGAGAGGGAAAATGCATTTCAGGAAAATATTTGTAGCTCCTATGAATTGCACTGCAAATTAAAAGCTCCTAAGAACTCCAGAAGGGAGAAATGTCATTATTTCTTTTTTTTTTTTTTGAGACAGAGTCTCCCTCTGTTGCCCAGGCTGGAGTGCAGTGTCACGATCTCGGCTCACTGCAACCTCCGCCTCCTGCACTCAAGTGATTCTCCTGTCTCAGCCTCCCGAGTAGCTGGGACTACAGGCGCATGCCACCAAGCCCGGCTAATTTTTTGTATTTTTAGTAGAGACGGGGTTTCACCATATTAGCCAGGGTGGTCTCGATCTCCTGACCTTGTGATCCACCCGCCTTAGCTTCCCAGAGTGCTGGGATTACAGGTGTGAGCCACTGCGCCCGGCCAATGTCATTATTTCATGAAACTAAATTCATGCCAGCCCATAATTAAAAGATTTTGTTTATTCTCTACAGTACCAGGGATGTTATGATAATCAACAAATAGGATTCAATAGTAAAAAGTTAATTTCAGTGAACAGTATTACTTAGGAAACAAGAATGTAAGACATAGCATATGTAAAATAGTACCTCTGGGCCAGGCACGGTGGCTAACACCGGTAATCCCAGCACTTTGGGAGGCCGAGGCAGGTGGATCAGTTGAGGTCAAGAGTTCGAGACCAGCCTGGCCAACAAGGTGAAACCCCATCTCTACCAAAAAATACAAAAATTAACCGGGTGTGGTGGTGCATGTCTGTAGTCCCAGCTACTCCAAAGGCTGAGGCAGGAGAATCTCTTGAACCCAGGAGGCGGAGGTTGCAGTGAGCCAAGATTGTGCCACTGCACTTCAGCCTGGGCGACAGAGTGAGACCTTGTCTTAAGTAAGTAAGTAAATAAATAAATAAATAAAATGGTACCTCTGTTAAAACATAGCCAACTGCCATCCAAGGGGTGGGATGGTATTAGGTGGCCTCCTGCGGAGCAATTGACAGCCAGAAGAAGGGGTTTCAACAATGGCTTCTATGAATGAATGCAGAGGGAGACAGCTGAGGCGGGGAAGCAAGGGTGGAGAGAGACCTGGGCTGTTGCTTCTCTGTGCCACCTCCTGGCAAGGCAAGCATGGAGAACAGCCCTCAGACCAAGAGCCCTTGAGGAGTCTGAAGAATTAAGTCGGGAGGCTCAAAAAGAGCCCTCCAGCCTCTCCAGAACATGTTGCTCGAATTGTTAGGTTTGCCTCATTATTTGCATCTCTTCCCCCAAGTGCATTTTATCATCCCCACAGACTCCCCTTTGTCGTCCCCATCTTGAGAGTCTGAACTTCTCCTGCACTCGTGTGACTTGAGATTTGTTTACAAACAGGATGTTTGCACACTTGCTTGCGCTACCACTTCTTGTGTGACGATGGCTGCTGCATTGACATCACGCTCGCCTGCGATGGAGTGCAGCAGTGTCCTGACGGGTCTGATGAAGGCTTCTGCCAGAATCGTGAGTTGGCTGTGTCACATTGCTAGGCAGTGGCTGGAAGGGATGGAGTTGGGAGGTCTGTGTTCTGAGAATAAAATGCAAACGCAGTGTCCTTCCCCTGCTTGATTTTAGTTATAACTTTACATGTAAAAGCTATGCCTTAAATGAGAATTCAATATGTCTCTAGTCTAAGTCGCAAATGTCAAATTTTCAGTATTGCTTATGTTTTTAATTTTTTTCAATTTTCCAGGTTCTTTCTGTCCTAAAAATGCTGCATGTCATGTGCTTTCTTAAAAACTGAAGTGATTTGATGCTTTGTTTTGATAATTTTTTAAAGAAAAATTTACAATACACCAGGGTGTGGCTAAGTCAGAGCTGTAAGTCAGTATAATGTCATACACATAGAAATACCCTGTAAGAAAGAAGAAAAACTGAAGAAAATGTAATGAAGTATGGATTTGAGGAAGGACAAAGAGTCTCAAAACCTTAAGTTTACGTTTAGTTTTTGTCCATTTCTTTTTTTCTTTTCTTTTCTTTTTTTTTATGAGACCAGTTCTCACTCTGTCACCCAGGCTGGAGTGCAGTGGCACAATCATGGCTCACTGCAGCCTCGACTTCCCCAGGCTTAGGTGTTTCTCCCACCTCAGCCTCCCCAGTAGCTGGGACTGCAGGCATGTACCACCATGCCCAGCTAATTTTTGTTAATTTTTTGTAGAGATGGGGTTTTGCCTTGTTGTCCAGGCTGGTCACGAACTCATGGGCTCGAGTGATCGCCTACTTCTGCCTCCCAAAGTGCTAGGATTACAGGCATGAGCCACCATGCTGGGCCCTGTCCATTTCTTTATGTGTAACATTTGGAAAGCTGACTATCGGAAGAAGAAAGAACAGATTACCCATTTGAAAACGTGAGAATAGATTTTTATGGTCCTCTGACATGTCTTAGATGAGTGGGCTGTTATATCCAAATATCCGTGATTTTAAATCAGCTGCAGATGTAGTGTTTTTAGTATTAAACCTCAGAAAAGAAATCCAGCAACTAACAGTAGCTCTTCCACACTTCAGTGGGCCTGGACCGCAAGATGGTAACCCACACGGCAGCTAGTCCTGCCCTGCCAAGAACCACAGGGCCGAGTGAAGATGCAGGGGGTGACTCCTTGGTGGAAAAGTCTCAGAAAGCCACTGCCCCAAACAAGCCACCTGCATTATCAAACACAGAGAAGAGGAATCATTCTGCCTTTTGGGGACCAGAGAGTCAGATCATTCCTGTGATGCCAGGTAAGGATTCACGGCGGGTTCTCAACGAAGAACCTTGTTTTCTGTAGCCAAATTTGGCTCACAATTAAGTTTATGTTTGAAGAGTGTTAAGGAAGTATCTTGAAATAAGAGTTAAAATTAAGAATTTGGCCAGAAACGGGGGGAGGGGGGGGAAATCTTGACATTTGCACTAATTTCACTAATTTATAGTAAGGGACACTTACTAAATACACTCATATACCTACTCCAGAGATACCAATACATTTATTTGTAAATACATTAATACTTAGCTTACATAAACCAATATGCTAAAGTGTTAAATTTTAGGTTGTTTTGAGATGAAAAAGCACAACCATTATGTATTTGTGTAAATACTCTTCACCCAAGCAAGTGAACATTTAAAAAAGTCATCTTGAAAGAGATGCATGTGCTAGTAATTCAGCGTTATGCCTCCAATTAAACTAAATCTGTCACTAAAAAAAATAAGGCTAATAAGATTTTTTTTTTGAGACAGGGTCTCCCTCTGTTGCTCAGGCTGGAGTACAGTGACGCAATCACAGCTCACTGCAGCCTCAACCTCCCAAACTCACATGATCCTTCCATCTCAGCCTCCTGAGTAGCTGGGACTGTAGGCGTAGTAGCTGGGACCACCATGCCTGGCTAATTTTTGTATTTTTTATAGAGACAAGATTTTGCCATGTTGCCCAGGCTGGTCTTGAACTCTTGGGCTGAAGCAATCTGCCCACCTCAGCTGGCCTCCCAAAGTGCTAGGATTATAGGTGTGAGTCACTGCACCTGGCCTAAAATACATTTACATGACTAAAGCATTACAGAATTTAGCCAGATGCAGTGACTCACCTATGATCCCAGCTACTGTGGAGGTTGAGGCAGAAGAATTGCTTGAGGCCAAGAGTTTGAGACCAGCCTGGGCAACATAGTGAGACCTTGTCTCAATCAGTCAATCAATAAGTATTACAGGATTCCATCATTTTTAACACACTTATTATTTGCATGATTATATGACATGAGACAGAAATAGAGATTATCACATTTCCAAAAGCTTTTTTAATGTCTTTTCAGACTCTGCATAAGTTGTATTGAAATAACCTGACATGATTTTAGTAAGTTTATTAAGAAAAATTTTTGTTCATTGTACAAGATAACGGAAGATGCAAAATAATTTAAAAAGGAAAGTGAACTTAAAATACTACATCTTTTGAAAACTGCTTTTAATATTTGTTATATTTCCTTCCACTCTTTTGTTTATGTACCTTGTAGATTTTAAGTGCCTCCATAAAAATATGTCTGCAAAACATTGCATTCTATCAGGGGCTTTTCTTTCTGAGTTTTCGTCAAGTATGTTGCCAAGTGTCTGCTTTTTTGGTCCGTTGCTTGTTGGTACTGCCATCTACTGGTAAAATCAGTCACTGCATGCAAGCCTTTGGATGTGGTTTTAGTGGGTTTTCTCTGCTTAAGATAGTTTGTATGGAGAAGAGCATCAGAATCTAAGAAACAGAGTCGGGGAGACCAGGCGTCTTTGGCAGGACTGCCAAAGGGGTGAAGAGTTTATGGAGAGATCTGTGTTATCAGAGGCCAGGATGGATGAATTCGTACCACGTTACTGTGGTGGAGAGAACCGCGTGAGCATGAACAAATTAGCTGAAAGTAGAGTCGAGACCAAAACCCAGGTCTTGGCTCTACCTTTAGAACCTTGAATAAGTCACTTCATATTTCTGGACCTCAGTTGCCTCATCTATTAATAAGGGACTTCAACCAGATGTCCTCCAAGGTGCTGTCCAGCACTGAGGAATGATAAATAGGCTGACATTCGTACTCTACCCCATCAGCCCTTACCCATGCTAGGTGTTACTCATTGATCCCAGCACTATCCCATGGGGAATGTGGACTTAGTTCAGAATCCTTTTGAAAATAGTGCTCCAGGCTAGAAGCCATTATTCTCAGCAAGCTAATGCAGGAACAGAAAACCAAATACTGCATGTCCTCACATTAGAAGTGGAAGCCAAATGATGAGAACACATGAACATATGGAGGGAAACAACACACACTGGGGCCTGTCAGAGGGTGGGAGGTAGGGGGAGGGAGAGCATTGTAGGGTCCAGCCCCACAGGGTCGGTGGGTTTCTCCCCGTGTGCAGAGATGAGAGAGCATAGAAATAAAGACACAAGACAAAGAGATAAAAGACAGCTGGGCCCGGGGGACCACTACCACCAAGACGCAGAGACTGGTAGTGGCCCTGAATGCCAGGCTGCGCTGATATTTATTGGATACAAGACAAAAGGGGCAGGATAAGGAGAGTGAGCCATCTCCAATGATAGGTAAGCCACATGGGTCACGTGTCCACTGGACAGGGGGCCCTTCCCTGCCTGGCAGCTGAGTCAGAGAGAGAGAGGAGAAGGAGAGAAACAGCTTACATTATTAGTTCTGCTTATCAGAGACTTTTAGTACTTTCACTAATTTGCTACTGCTAACTAAACGGCAGAGCCAGGTGTACAAGATGGAACATGAAGGTGGACTAGGAGTGTGACCACTGAAGCACAGCATCACAGGGAGACGGTTAGGCCTCAGGATAACTGCAGATAACTGCAGGTGGGCCTGTAGAGTCTTCTCTAAACTCGCCCGGGGGAAGGGAGACTCCCTTTCCCGGTCTGCTAAGTAGCGGGTGTTTTTCCTTGACACTAACGCTACTGCTAGACCACAGTCCACTTGGCAACGGGCGTCTTCCCAGACACTGGCATTACCGCTAGACCAAGGAGCCCTGTGGTGGTCCTGTCTGGGCATAACAGAAGGCTTGCACTCTTGTCTTCTGGTCACTTCTCACTATGTCTCCTCAGCTCCTATCTCTGTGTGGCCTGGCTTTTCCTAGGTTATGATTATAGAGCAAGGATTATTATAATATTGGAATAAAGAGTAATTGCTACCAACTAATGATTAATGATATTCATATATAATAATATCTAAGATCTATATCTGGTATAACTATTCTTGTTTTATATTTTATTATACTGGAACAGCTTGTGTCCTCGGTCTCTTGCCTCAGCACCTGAGTGGCTTGCCGCCCACAAGCATCAGGAAGAATAGCTAATGGATGCTGGGCTTAATACCTAGGGATGGGATGATCTGTGCAGTAAACCACCATGACACATGTTTACCTGTGTAACAAACCTGCACAGCCTGCACATGTACCCCAGAACTTAAAAGTTGGAGGGAAAAGAAAAGAAAATAATGCTCCAGGCTGCCACCTGCGGCTGATGGGAGTCAGCACCCAATTTCCAATCTATTTATGATCTCTCCTTTTGCTTTTTGATAATCAGCCTTTGGATTTGGTTATGAAGATGTAAAGAACAGCCTTTCACAGATGCAGAGAGATTAGATGTCCAGTTATTATAACATATTAGGGGGAGGGAGGAGCCAAGACGGCCGAATAGGAACAGCTCCGGTCTACAGCTCCCAGCGTGAGCGACACAGAAGATGGGTGATTTCTGCATTTCCATCTGAGGTACTGTGTTCATCTCACTAGGGAGTGCCAGACAGTGGGCGCAGGTCAGTGGGTGAGCGCACCGTGCACCAGGCGAAGCAGGGGCGAGGCATTGCCTTACTTGGGAAGCACAAGGGGTCAGGGAGTTCCCTTTCCAGGGGTGACAGACGGCACCTGGAAAATCGGGCCACTCCCATCCGAATACTGTGCTTTTCCGACGGGCTTAGGAAACGGTGCACCAGGAGATTATAGCCTGCACCTGGCTCAGAGGGTCCTACGCCCACGGAGTCTCGCTGATTGCTAGCACAGCAGTCTGAGATCAAACAGCAAGGCGGCAGCGAGGCTGGGGGAGGGGCACCCGCCATTGCCCAGGCTCACTTAGGTAAACAAAGCAGCTAGGAAGCTTGAACTGGGTGGAGCCCACCACAGCTCAAGGAGGCCTGCCTGCCTCTGTAGACTCCATCTCTGGGGGCAGGGCACAGACAAACAAAAAGACAGCAGTAACCTCTGCAGACTTAAATGTCCCTGTCTGACAGCTTTGAGGAGAGTAGTGGTTCTCCCAGCACGCAGCTGGAGATCTGAGAACGGGCAGACTGCCTCCTCAAGTGGGTCCCTGACCCCTGAGTCCCGAGCAGCCTAACCGGGAGGCACCCCCCAGCAGGGGCAGACTGACACCTCACACGGCCGGCCGGGTACTCCAACAGACCTGCAGCTGAGGGTCCTGTCTGTTAGAAGGAAAACTAACAAACAGAAAGGACATCCACTCCAAAAACCCATCTGTACATCACCATCATCAAAGACCAAAAGCAGATAAAACCACAAAGATGGGGAAAAAACAGAGCAGAAAAACTGGAAACTCTAAAAAGCAGAGTGCCTCTCCTCCTCCAAAGGAACGCAGTTCCTCACCAGCAACGGAACAAAGCTGGATGGAGAATGACTTTGATGAGCTGAGAGAAGAAGGCTTCAGACGATCAAATTACTCCGAGCTACAGGAGGATATTCAAACCAAAGGCAAAGAAGTTGAAAACTTTGAAAAAAATTTAGAAGAATGTATAACTAGAATAACCAATACAGAGAAGTGCTTAAAGGAGCTGATGGAGCTGAAAACCAAGGCTCGAGAACTACGTGAAGAATGCAGAAGCCTCAGGAGCCGATGCGATCAAATGGAAGAAAGGGTATCAGCCATGGAAGACGAAATGAATGAAATGAAGCGAGAAGGGAAGTTTAGAGAAAAAAGAATAAAAAGAAACGAGCAAAGCCTCCAAGAAATGTGTGACTATGTGAAAAGACCAAATCTACGTCTGATTGGTGTACCTGAAAGTGACGGGGAGAATGGAACTAAGTTGGAAAACACTCGGCAGGATATTATCCAGGAGAACTTCCCCAATCTAGGAAGGCAGGCCAACATTCAGATTCAGGAAATAGAGAGAATGCCACAAAGATACTCCTCGAGAAGAGCAACTCCAAGACACGTAATTGTCAGATTTACCAAAGTTGAAATGAAGGAAAAAATGTTAAGGGCAGCCAGAGAGAAAGGTTGGGTTACCCTCAAAGGGAAGCCCATCAGACTAACAGCGGATCTCTCGGCAGAAACCCTATAAGCCAGAAGAGAGTGGGGGCCAATATTCAACATTCTTAAAGAAAAGAATTTTCAACCTAGAATTTCATATCCAGCCAAACTAAGCTTCATAAGTGAAGGAGAAATAAAATACTTTACAGACAAGCAAATGCTGAGAGATTTTGTCACCACTAGGCCTGCCCTAAAAGAGCTCCTGAAGGAAGCGCTAAACATGGAAAGGCACAACCGGTACCAGCCACTGCAAAATCATGCCAAAATGTAAAGACCATCGAGACTAGGAAGAGACTACATCAACTAACGAGCAAAATAACCAGCTAACATCATAATGACAGGATCAAATTCACACATAATAATATTAACTTTAAATGTAAATGGACTAAATGCTCCAATTAAAAGACAGACTGGCAAATTGGATAAAGACTCAAGACCCATCAGTGTGCTGTATTCAGGAAACCCATCTCACGTGCAGAGACACACATAGGCTCAAAATAAAAGGATGGAGGAAGATCTACCAAGCAAATGGAAAACAAAAAAAGGCAGGGGTTGCAATCCTAGTCTCTGATAAAACAGACTTTAAACCAACAAAGATCAAAAGAGACAAAGAAGGCCATTACATAATGGTAAAGGGATTAATTCAACAAGAAGAGCTAACTATCCTAAATATATATGCACCCAATACAGGAGCACCCAGATTCATAAAGCAAGTCCTGAGTGACCTACAAAGAGACTTAGACTCCCACACATTAATAGTGGGAGACTTTAACACCCCACTGTCAACATTAGACAGATCAACGAGACAGAAAGTCAACAAGGATACCCAGGAATTGAACTCAGCTCTGCACCAAGCGGACCTAATAGACATCTACAGAACTCTCCACCCCAAATCAACAGAATATACATTTTTTTCAGCACCACACCACACCTATTCCAAAATTGACCACATACTTGGAAGTAAAGCTCTCCTCAGTAAATGTAAAAGAACAGAAATTATAACAAACTATCTCTCAGATCACAGTGCAATCAAGCTAGAACTCAGGATTAAGAATCTCACTCAAAACTGCTCAACTACATGGAAACTGAACAACCTGCTCCTGAATGACTACTGGGTACATAACAAAATGAAGGCAGAAATAAAGATGTTCTTTGAAACCAACGAGAACCAAGACACAACATACCAGAATCTCTGGGATGCATTCAAAGCAGTGTGTAGAGGGAAATTTATAGCACTAAATGCCCATAAGAGAAAGCAGGAAAGATCCAAAATTGACACCCTAACATCACAATTAAAAGAACTAGAAAAGCAAGAGCAAACACATTCAAAAGCTAGCAGAAGGCAAGAAATAACTAAAATCAGAGCAGAACTGAAGGAAATAGAGACACAAAAAACCCTTCAAAAAATTAATGAATCCAGGAGCTGGTTTTTTGAAAGGATCAACAAAATTGATAGACTGCTAGCAAGATTAATAAAAAAAGAGAGAAGAATCAAATAGATGCAATAAAAAATGATAAAGGGGATATCACCACCGATACCACAGAAATACAAACTACCATCAGAGAATACTACAAACACCTCTACGCAAATAAAATAGAAAATCTAGAAGAAATGGATGAATTCCTCAACACATACACCCTCCCAAGACTAAACCAGGAAGAAGTTGAATCTCTGAATAGACCAATAACAGGAGCTGAAATTGTGGCAATAATCAATAGCTTACCAACCAAAAAAAGTCCAGGACCAGATGGGTTCACAGCCGAATTCTACCAGAGGTACAAGGAGGAACTGGTACCATTCCTTCTGAAACTATTCCAATCAATAGAAAAAGAGGGAATCCTCCCTAACTCATTTTATGAGGCCAGCATCATCCTGATACCAAAGCCAGGCAGAGACACAACAAAAAAAGAGAACTTTAGACCAATATCCTTGATGAACATTGATGCAAAAATCCTCAATGAAATATTGGCAAACAGAATCCAGCAGCACATCAAAAAGCTTATCCACCATGATCAAGTGGGCTTCATCCCTGGGATGCAAGGCTGATTCAATATACGCAAATCAATAAATGTAATCCAGCATATAAACAGAACCAAAGACAAAAACTACATGATTATCTCAATAGATGCAGAAAAGGCCTTTGACAAAATTCAACAACCCTTCATGCTAAAAACCCTCAATAAATTAGGTATTGATGGGACATATCTCAAAATAATAAGAGCTATCTATGACAAACCCACAGCCAATATCATACTGAATGGGCAAAAACTGGAAGCATTCCCTTTGAAAACTGGCACAAGACAGGGATGCCCTCTCTCACCACTTCTATTCAACATAGTGTTGGAAGTTCTGGCCAGGGCAGTTAGGCAGGAGAAGGAAATAAAGGGTATTCAATTAGGAAAAAAGGAAGTCAAATTGTCCCTGTTTGCAGATGACATGATTGTATATCTAGAAAACCCCATTGTCTCAGCCCCAAATCTCCTTAAGCTGATAAGCAACTTCAGCAAAGTCTCAGGATACAAAATCAATGTACAAAAATCACAAGCATTCTTATACACCAATAACAGACAAACAGAGAGCCAAATCATGAGTGAACTCCCATTCACAATTGCTTCAAAGAGAATAAAATACCTAGGAATCCAACTTACAAGGGATGCGAAGGACCTCTTCAAGGAGAACTACAAACCACTGCTCAAGGAAATAAAAGAGGATACAAACAAATGGAAGAACATTCCATGCTCATGGGTAGGAAGAATCGATATCGTGAAAATGGCCATCCTTCCCAAGGTAATTTACAGATTCAATGCCATCCCCATCAAGCTACCAATGACTTTCTTCACAGAATTGGAAAAAACTACTTTAAAGTTCATATGGAACCAAAAAAGAGCCCGCATCGCCAAGTCAATCCTAAGCCAAAAGAACAAAGCTGGAGGCATCACACTACCTGACTTCAAACTATACTACAAGGCTACAGTAACCAAAACAGCATGGTACTGGTACCAAAACAGTGATATAGATCAATGGAACAGAACAGAGCCCTCAGAAATAACGCCACATATCTACAACTATCTGATCTTTGACAAACCTGAGAAAAACAAGCAATGGGGAAAGGATTCCCTATTTAATAAATGGTGCTGGGAAAACTGGCTAGCCGTATGGAGAAAGCTGAAACTGGATCCTTTCCTTACACCTTATACAAAAATCAATTCAAGATGGATTAAAGACTTAAACGTTAGACCTAAAACCATAAAAACCCTAGAAGAAAACCTAGGCATTACCATTCAGGACATAGGCATGGGCAAGGACTTCCATGTCTAAAACACCAAAAGCAATGGCAACAAAAGCCAAAATTGACAAATGGGATCTAATTAAACTAAAGAGCTTCTGCACAGCAAAGGAAACTACCATCAGAGTGAACAGGCAACCTACAAAATGGGAGAAAATTTTCGCAACCTACTCATCTGACAAAGGGCTAATATCCAGAATCTACAATGAACTCCAACAAATTTACAAGAAAAAAACAAACAACCCTATCAAAAAATGGGCAAAGGACATGAACAGACACTTCTCAAAAGAAGACATTTATGCAGCCAAAAAACACATGAAAAAATGCTCACCATCACTGGCCATCAGAGAAATGCAAATCAAAACCATAATGAGATACCATCTCACACCAGTTAGAATGGCAATCATTAAAAAGTCAGGAAACAACAGTTGCTGGAGAGGATGTGGAGAAATAGGAACACTTTTACACTGTTGGTGGGACTGTAAAGTAGTTCAACCCTTGTGGAAGTCAGTGTGGCGATTCCTCAGGGATCTAGAACTAGAAATTCCATTTGACCCAGCCATCCCATTACTGGGTATATACCCAAAGGACTATAAATCATGCTGCTATAAAGACACATGCACACGTATGTTTATTGCGGCATTATTCACAATAGCAAAGACTTGGAACCAACCCAAATGTCCAACAATGATAGACTGGATTAAGAAAATGTGGCACATATACACCATGGAATACTATGCAGCCATAAAAAATGATGAGTTCATGTCCTTTGTAGGGACATGGATGAAACTGGAAGTCATCCTTCTCAGTAAACTATCGCAAGAACAAAAAACCAAACACCGCATATTCTGACTCATAGGCGGGAATTGAACAATGAGAACACATGGACACAGGAAGGGGAACATCACACTTCGGGGACTGTTGCGGGGTGGGGGGCAGGGGGAGGGAAAGCATTGGGAGATATACCTAATGCTAGATGACGAGTTAGTGGGTGCAGCGCACCAGCATGGCACATGTATACATATGTAACTAACCTGCACATTGCGCACATGTACCATAAAACCTAAAGTATAATAATAATAATAAAATAAATAAATAATAAAAAAATTAAAAAAAATAAAAAACATATTAGGGTTTTTTCTAATTACTAAAATAATATGGATTTACTGTCAAAAATATAGACAAATACAAAGAAAGTTAAAAGCATCTAGAAAAACTCACCATTAAAATTTTGTTGCATTTTCTTCTGGTTACTTTTATTCATACACATATACATATTTATTAATTTTTAACAAAAGCAGGATAATGCTTTTATAAAACTTTTTTCTTACTCATGAGCATTTTCATGTATTATTAACTATTCATCAAAGACACACTTTTTGAAAGTCCTGGGGTGAAGAAAGTGGGAAGAAAAGAACAAAACCCTGAAAATGTTAGAAAGAGCCCTCACATCCTGTAGTTTCTGTTCAGACAGTAGCTGTCCCTGCCTTCCCCCTCTGCTGTCCCTAAGACCACCAGACTAGAGTCCCCAGCCTCTGATTTCATGTAAGTTAAAGACCCATAAGTAGATTTAAAAGTGCATTATTGGCCGGGCGCAGTGGCTCACGCCTGTAATCTCAGCACTTTGGGAGGCCAAGGCAGGCGGATCATGAGGTCAGGAGACCAAGACCATCCTGGCTAACACGGTGAAACCCCATCTCTACTAAAAATACAAAGGCCGGGCACAGTGGCTCACACCTGTAATCCCAGCACTTTGGGAGGCTGAGGCGGGCAGATCACAAGGTCAGGAGATCGAGACCATCCTGGCTAACACAGTGAAACCCTGTGTCTACTAAAACTACAAAAAATTAGCCAGGCGTGGTGCGGTCACCTGTGATCCCAGCTACTCGGGAGGCTGAGGCAGGAGAATGGTGTGAACCCGGGAGGCGGAGCTTGCAGTGAGCCAGGATCGCACCACTGCACTCCAGCCTGGGTGACAGAGCAAGACTCCATCTCAAAAATAAAATAAAATAAATAAATAAATAAAAATACAAAAAATTAGCTGGGCATGGTGGCGGGCACCTGTAGTCCCAGCTACTTGGGAGGCTGAGGCAGGAGAATAGTGTGAACCCAGGAGGCGGAGCTTGCAGTGAGCTGAGATTGTGCCACTGCACTCCAGCCTGGGCGACAGAGCGAGACTCCATCTCAAAAAAAAAAAAGTGCATTGTTGTTCATGACGCATGCCTGGGTTTTAAGAAGACCATCAGCTAGTACAATAAATATGAATGAGCTAAATTCACTGCTGCCTCCTTCCTGCACAGACGTGGTGAGGACAAATAAGACTTAGCTCGGCTGGGCGCGGTGGCTCATGCTTGTAATCCCAGCACTTTGGGAGGCTGAGGCAGGCAGATCACGAGGTCAGGAGTTCGAGACCAGCCTGGCCAACATGGTGAAACCCCATCTCTACTAAAAATACAAAAAATTAGCTGGGCATAGTGTCAGGCACCTGTAATCCCAGCTACTCAGGAGGCTGAGGCAGGAGAATCGCTTGAACCCGGGAGGTGGAGGTTGCAGTGAGCCGAGATCGCGCCATTGCACTCCAACCCAGGTGACAGAGGCACCACTGCATCCCAGCCCAGGTGACAGAGTGAGACTCCGTCTCAAAAAAAAAAAAAAAAAGAAAAGACTTAGCTCATGGAAGACTTGTTAACAAGATACTAAGATTAATACTAACAGTGTAGCATGCAAAGTAGTGAGATGTAGTTTTTCACCTATCACATTGACAATGATGAAGAATTATAATAATTAATGTTTCTAAGAGTAGAGAGAAACAAGTCTCACACTCTGCTGGTAGCAATGCAATTAGTACGTCCTTCCAGAGGCCAGTTTCTGAAGGCTTAAAACTATGTATATGATCGGGTGCAGCAGCTCACACCTGTAATCCCAGCACTTTGGAAGGCCAAGGCAGGTGGATTGCTTAAGGCCAGGAGTTCTAGACCAGCCCTAGAAACGTGGCAAAACCCCATCTCTACAAAAACTACAGAAATCAGCTGGTCGTGTTCACCTGTAATCCCAGCTACTTGAAAGGCTGAGGTGGGAGAATCGCTTGAGCCTGGGAGGTCGCGGCTGCAGTGAGCTGTAATCCCACCACTGCACTCCAGCCTGGGTGACAGAGTAAGGCCTCATCTCTAAAACAGAACTATGTGTGCCTTGACCCAATTATCCCACTTTTGGGGATTTATTCCACACAGGTTACTGAGGATAAAATGAAGGTATGTGCAGACATTCGGTTACACCAGCGAATGCATGCTCAGTACACTCTGAGCCACCGGGCAGGAGGAGCACAGAGCTCCAGTGTGCCCCGTGTTTGCTCAGCATGTAAAGGCACAATGGCTGGATTGTTGGCCATGCTCATAGCCGTAGGGCCTGTTCTCTGTGTGGTCCAAGTCATTCATTAACAATTCCATCCTCTTGTATCCAAGCTACCCCGAGGAAAGAAATCTGGTTTCCAGCCCTACAAAGGGCTAGAAAAGTGGTGCTATATACACATTCATGTGGAATCCGATTTTTTGAAACTTGAGAATTCCTGGGCATGTTAAAGTATTTCTTCCGGATCATGCCTGCATGCTCTATGGCAGCTGGAAATGAAATGGAAACAGCTTCTATCCAGCTGCCAATTCCCGCTGAATGTGTCGCCATGCATAGTAAACATAATACATTCAGAAGAGAGGAAAAATGGTTTCCTAAGACATTGAACTCTTCCAGAAGGATCATTACCAAAAGTAACTACAGAAGGAAGTGATGTCATTGTTTTGTTTTGTTCTGATTCGCCACACTGGCTAGAGCCTTTGATTGGATGTGTGAAAGTGAGGCATTTCTCTATGGCGTTCCTTATGCTGAAATCTAGGAAAAATGAATCAGGCAGACTGGGAAATCATAGTGAATTCCTTCATGGAATGTAAACAGCAGAAATTCACATTTAAATTACCCAGAAGGCAAGGCAAGGTTCCTGGGTAATCCTAGAGTCTGGGACAACTGCGCCTTCTGAAGTCTCCCATGCACACTGCCCACTGCCTGATACCGGATCCCTCCCTACATCACTGTCTTCCTCTCCCCAGGGAATAAGGGCATTTAAGAAAATGCTCTTTAAAAGATAAAAATTTAAAAAGAAAGTGCTCTTTAATTTTGACAACTGAAGATTCAGAAAGAATTTGCATAGTTTTTTAAATGAACCCACCTGTGAGGTTAGGTCCCTTTTGCAAGTACAGTTAGCCAATTTCTCTACTGCATCCTTAACAAAGCTTTGTCCAAAACCTTCCTAAAAATCATTTAGAAGTGTGTGATTTTGCCTGGGTATGAGTAAATAAATATAGTATCAACTTGGTTCTTGGAGTAAAAAACTCGTATTTGCTAGCTGTGACCTTGAGAGCAGTATGGTTCAATGGAAAACCCCTGCTTTGGGTCAGTCCTGGGTTCTAATTCCAGCACCACCAATTACTAGCTACTAGGTAGTCAACTTCTCTAAACTTCATTTCCTTACCTGTAAGAGTATAATAATCTCAGCTGGCTGCGGTGGCTCATGCCTGTAATTCCAGCACTTTGGGAGGCCAAGGCGGGTGGATCACCTGAGGTAGGGAATTCAAGACCAGCCTGGCCAACATGGAGAAACCCTGTCTCTACTAATAATACAAAAATTAGCCAGGCGTGGTGGTGCATGCCTATGATCCCAGCTTCTTGGGAGGCTGAGGCAGGAGAATCGCTTGAACCCGGGAGGCGTAGGTTGCAGTAAGCCGAGATTGTGCCATTGCACTCCAGCCTGGGCAACAAGAGCGAAATTCCGTCTCAAAAAAAAAGAGGATAATAATCTCTCATAATATGGCTACAAAGATTGCATAAGATATTATATGTAAATATAATTGATGTCTCTCAGTAAATGTTAGTGCTGTATGAATTTTTGCTAGAACATTCAAGTCCGTTGGTATTCACTAGGAAACCAGGGTAAGAGAGCACCTAGTGTATAAGGCAGTTAATTCAAATAAAAAATAGAAATAGTGCAGTAGTGTTTCCAGTACTGAGTTCCTTTAAGAATTAAGATGAGCAAGCTCTCATCTTCATTGGGAAGAAACAGAGTGGGGTGAACATTGTAAATGCAGTTATCTTATGTTTTTTTATTGGGTGAAAGACAAACCAGTTAATCCTCTGAAAAAAATCGGGAGTTGGTGAATTTTGGCACTTTGTTTTTATTCCTGGCTCATTTTTATTTTTATTTTATTTTATTTTATTTATTTTTTGAGATGGAGTCTTGTTCTGTCACCCAGGCTGGAGTATAGTGGCACTGTCTGGGGTCACTGCAACCTCCACCTCCCAAGTTCAAGCGATTCACCTGCCTCAGCCTCCCAAGTAGCTGAGATCACAAGCGTGTGCCGTCACGCCCAGCTAATTTTTGTATTGTTAGTAGAGATGGGGTTTCACCATGTTGGCTAGGCTGGTCTCGAACTCCTGACCTCAAGTGATCCACCCGCCTTGGCCTCCTAAAGTGCTGGGATTACAGGTGTGAGCCACCATGCCCAGGCCCTGGCTCATTATTTTTAAAAAGTAGGACTTGAGTTTCCAACCATGTGATCTTCCCACTTCCAAATTTATTATTGGAGAGAAAGATAAAGCAGAATGCATAAAAGTCCCTTTGCAAGCTAACCTGGCAGTACGGCATGGGGGAGGAGGAAAGGGATGAAGGGAGAAGTGTCACAAGTGGTTTTTAGGTAATTTAGCAGTTTGATTTCCAAGCTGTTTCAGGGTTGCTAGTTTTGTGTGTGCGGCTGCTGGATGGACTGTTTTGCATATCAGTGATTTATGTCTCTACAGAACAAATCTTGTGTTTCTTTTGGAGATCCACGAGCAACTGGCATTTGAAAAAATCAGGCATTATTAACTTTAAAACAGTAATGTTTTCTGTATCTCTACCAAGCAAAAGCTCAGGAACATTCACTGGAGTTATCTGTAGTAATCTAAACAAGGCTTACATTGAACCTTCAAAATGTTATTGAAAATATTCATATTTTTAGGTCAGGTGCTGTGGCTCACACCTGTAATTCCAGCACTTTGGGAGGTCAAGGCGGGAGGATTGCTTGAGCTCAGGAGTTCAAGACCAGCCTGGGAAACATGGCAAAATCCCATCTCTACAAAAAAAATAGAAAAATTAGTCAGGTGTGGTGATGCTTACCTGTAGTCCCAGTTAGTTGGGAGGCTGAGGTGGGAGGATCACTTGAGCCTGAGAAGTCGAGGCTACAGTGAGCTGAGATTGCACCACTGCACTCTAGCCTGGGCAACAAAGGGAGACCCTGTCTCAAAAAAAAAAAGAAAAGAAAACATACTCATATTTTCAATATGGTTATCAACACCATGAGATTTGTACCATAAAAGCAGTGGTTAAATATGTACCTATTAACTACCTCAACCCTGAGAAAAAGTGTAAAAATTACTTGCCAAAAAAAATTGCACTCTGGTCTGTCTGCTAGCAGTAAAAATATAATAAAAAACTGCATGGTCTTATTTTTCTGTATTAAGTAGTGCTTTCCTATGTCAGCAGCTGTTTACAATACTTGTAGTATAGCTTCCTAGGCCAGAATCATATATAATAAAATCTTTTTTTTTTTGAAAAGGAGTCTCACTCTGTTGCCCAGGTTGGAGTGCAGTGGCACGATCTTGGCTCACTGCACCCTCTGCCTCCCAAGTTCAAGTGATTCTCCTGCCTCAGCTTCCCAAGTAGCTGGGATTACAGGCGCCCACCACCATGCCTGCCTAATTTTTTTTTTTTTTTTTTTTTTTTGAGATGGAGTCTTGCTCTGTCGCCCAGGCTGGAGTGCAGTGGTGCGATCTCGGCTCACTGCAAGCTCCGCCTTCCGTGTTCACACCATTCTCCTGCCTCAGCCTCCCCAGCAGCTGGGACTACAGGCGCCCCCCACCATGCCCGGCTATTTTTTTTTGTATTTTTAGTAGAGACAGGGTTTTGCCATGTTGACTGGGCATGAGCCACTGCGTGCGGCCCTTATGTAATACAATCTTATAGAACTACCTGGCCTGGGATCAGGTATCATATAAGAGAATCCAGGTAGCTGGAGAGGTCCTTGGTGACCACTGTCGTGGCTACTGCAGTGAGTTGGACAGTAACAGAACTCTTTTTGCAGGGAAATCTGATCCTGCAGCCTATGAGCAATGGCTGTGCTTTCCTCATCTCTCTCCTTCTGTCTGAGCTCAGAGTTTATGGAGAAAGCCCAAATTATTGGCTGGTATGTAGGACCAACATACATGGAACTTTCTAGAGTAACAAGACACAGTAGACTGTCCCCAAAGTGCCAGGATTATAGGCATGAGCCACTGCACCTGGCCAACTTTGTGACTTAGCAAATTTGCAAAATGCAAGTTACCAAAGAATTTTATATGCCACCTTTAAATAATCCTATTTCAGTTGCAGGAATTAGGAACATTTATGTTGATGCCATATGAGTAAAGAAGCTTTAAAAATTGTTTTGTTTCTCAATAAAATTTGTCAGTAGATTATTTCTAATTCATTGCCATTAAGCATTGTAATACTCAAAAATCCCACTTGAGGCTGGGCGTGGTGGCTCATGCCTGTCATCCCAGCACTTTGGGAGGCTGACGTGAGCGGATCACTTGAGCCCATCTGGGGAACATGGCAAAACCCCGTCTCTACTAAAAATACAAAAATTAGCCAGGCATGGTGGCGCGCATCTGTGGTCCCAGCTACTCAGGAGAATCGCTTGAGCCCAGGAGGTCAAGGCTGCAGTGAGTCATGATCGTGCCACTGCACTCTGGCCTAGGCAATGGAGACCCTGTCTCAAAATAAAAGTAAATAGGCCAGATGTGGTGGCTCATGCCTGTAATCCTAGCACTTTAGGAGGCCAAGGCAGGTGGATCGCTTGAGGTCAGGAGTTCAAGACCAGCCTGGCCAACATGGTGAAACCCTATCACTACTAAAAATACAAAAATTAGCAAGATGTGGTGGCACGCGCCTGTAATCCCAGCTACTCGGGAGGCTGAGGCAGGAGAATTGCTTGAACCCAGGAGGTGGACGTTGCAGTGAGCCAAGATCGTGCCACTGCACTCCAATCTGGGCAACAGAGACTCTGTCTCAAAAAAAAAAAAAAAAAAGGTAAATAATAATAATAATTTCCCCCTCAGTATTATAACTCAATAGTTAAGTAATATATCATTAAATTAGAAGTACTGGTCTCTATCAAGAAACCAGTTTGCATCCCAGCCCTGTGACCCACTTACTTGTGTGAACCTTAGGTAGGAACCTGATCCTGAGCCTAACCAGAAAGAAAATTGAGCTATTTATACCTGCCATCCAGAGTTGTGGTGAGAAGGAGAAAGAGCATGTCTAAATGCCTTAAATATGTCCATTGTTTATTCTTCAAAGAAAAACCTTTCTGATTTCTGCTTTTCATGGTATGATATCCAGAGACTCCCTGTGACTCTTCTAGCCTGAGATCTCCCTTCTCCAAGAGGCGTGGTGGTAGTTCCAGTGCAGGGTGTGTCTTCCGCTCTCTCTGTTGGTGGTTTCGTATTAACTGAGTACTTTGCTTTATTCAGTGGGTCACCTTAGTTATTTACTGCTTAACTATCAAACACAGGCCTTTGTTTAGTAGAGAAATAAACAGTTCTTCTCTAAGTCATCTTAAAAAAGAAAAACAAGGCTGTATTTTCACGTTTGTTTCCTGAAGTTTCTGATGCATACACCTTCAATATATGTTCTCTTTCTTTTCTGCAGATAGTAGTTCCTCAGGGAAGAACAGAAAAGAAGAAAGTTATATATTTGAGTCAAAGGGCGATGGAGGAGGAGGGGAACACCCAGCCCCAGAAACAGGTAAACGTCCACCTTGGAAACCCTTTGCAGACTGTAGTCTTCTCAGAACTGCATGCCCTCTGGCTGAGGATATTCCCTGAGGCCATGAGAGCTCAGGACAGGAGCAGTCCGTCAGTGGACAGAAAGAACTGTCTCCTCGTTGCTTGTATTGCACTGCGTCTTGGGGGTCCTGATAGTAACCTACCATCTTTGGATCTCAGCTGCCTTTTCTATACACCCTTCCAGGTGTGACACCTGTGGAAAATGTCATACTTGTGGCATGGTGGGAGAACACAAGCTTTAGAGTCAGATGCCACAATTCAAATCCTTGCTGAAAGCTGAGCACAGTGGCTCACGCCTGTAATCCCAGCACTTTGGGAGGCCAAGGCAGGAGGATCGCTTGAGCTCAGGAGTTCAAGACCGGCCTGGGCAATATGGCAAAATCCTGTCTCTACAAAAAATACAAAAATTAGCCAAGTGTGGTGACATTCGCCTGTAGTCCCAGGGAGGCTGAGGTGGGAGGATCACTTGAGCCTGGGAGGTCGAGGCTGCAATGAGATAAGATTGTGCCACTGCACTCCAGCCTGGGTGACAGAGTGAGACTGTCTCAAAAAAAAAAAAAAAAATTCTCACTTACCCACTAAACTGTATGACCTCGAGCAGGCTATCTTATCTCTCTGGATCTCAGTTTCCTCATTCGTAAGATGAGGATAGTAACAATACCTGCCTCATAGGGTTGCTAAGAATAATATATGGGATAATTAATCTAAAGCATTTAATGCACTGTGTGGCTCATATGATGAGCCAAATATAGAAATGATGGCAGTTATTACTGAGTTATTTATGATGAAAGAAGAGTAAAGGTCTTAGAATACCTAGTTCTCTTTCCAAGTGCCCTAGTGACAAAGACAGAAGACAATAGAAATGAGGGAAGGGTGTAGGAAGTAGAATATTTACTAAGTGGAAGAAGAATACAATAATGTCATTAATTTTGGTTGATTTTAACTAGAAAGAAAAGACTTTGGACACCATCCTTTAGAAAGGCAGGCTTTAGTCTTAAATCCTACAGACTAGTAAAAGAAGCTTTAGAAGAACAAAATATAAGCTTAAGTTATAAACATTGAGAAAACTTTCTTTTTTACCCTATTTATAATATCAGGACAATATTAAAATATAATGTTTAAACAATAGATAGCTAAGAATAATCCAGATGTCAAATACCTGGGTGACCCCCTTGGTCTGCTGGCCTCCTGGACTTAGCCTGTCCCAAGATATTTGAATAAAAGGGGCCCTGTGCCCTATCAAGGGAAGAGGGAAACCAGCCTGCCTCTTGCCTCCCCACACATATGCATCCAGAGAGTCTCAGCTCTAGTTGGCTGTTGCCTATTCTGGTTGTTACATATTTTTTTCTTTATTTTGTTTTTGAGACATCGAGTCTCACTCTGTTGTCCAGGTTGGAGTACAGTGGCGCGATCTCGGCTCACTGCAGCCTCTGCTTCCTGGGTTCAAACGATTCCCCTGCCTCAGCCTCCCTAGTAGCTGGGATTACAGGCACATGCCGCCACGCCCGGCTAATTTTTGTATTTTTAGTAGAGATGGGGTTTTGCCATGTTGGCCAGGCTGGTCTCAAAACTTCTGACCTCAAGTGATCCGCCTGCCTCAGCCTCCCACCGTGCTGAGATTACAGGTGTGAACCACTGTGCCCAGCCTGTTACGTATTTTAAATGTCACCCCCATTCATATGAACAGAATACATAATTCATCACCCTAGCTGGTTACTGAGAATACCATCATGGTGTGTTTTAGAAGGAGCTAGAAAGTTGTAAATCTCAAATTATCCAAACTAAGCCAACTAAATATTAAAAGTCAAGAATAATTTTCAATATTCTGGCAAGTACTTTTGGGAGATTTCATTTTCCTTGTCATAAAAGCATTAAACAGGAATCAGATCAGACAGTTCAGCAGCCTCATATCTGACTTAGCAAATAGAATATTTTCCCAGATCTCGTCTGTTTTATTGTTACCATAGCTAAACCTGAGCCCCGGCATTGGGATTGGCATCATCAACCACAGCTTCCTAACCTAAATGCTGGTGCTCATCTTTAAGCAAGTCCCCCGGACTGGGGCTGGGTGTTGCGGTCCAATTCGTGAGAAATGATTTGGGGTTCCTGGGGTTTTCTGTGGGTATTGACCAAAGTTTCTTTTTTTGTCCTGTTCCTTTGTAACATATGCAACTTAGAGGAAGGTGGAGGGAGAATGGCACCTTGGGGCCACTTAGCCTTGTCAGAACTTCTTTCATCAGGTGGAGACTAGGAGGCAGTAGTAGCTACTGAGGCCCCAAACTGCTGGCATGGAGAGACCAGGCAGCCATCTTGACACCTCCAGAGCTGCTGTGTGTGGAATGAGACAGCTGTAGAATCCAATTCCAGTCCATAGGGTTATCACTGATTTGCATCTTTCACAATTCTCTGGAGGAATGCTGGCTTCTTGCAGAACTTTGTTTGATACCTAACAGTCTCTAAAGCAGCTTTCCCATCCCCTCCTCTAGCAACCAGACACTTTCAAACTGTTCTTGAGAATCTTGTTCAGGAGTTTTACCTGGGATTCTAAAAATACACCACAGTTGAAGTGCCGTGAGTGTGTCATCAGCTCCAGGTCCTCTTGTCTTCAAGAGGCGGCCAACTATACCTGGGACCAGTTTTAAGCCCAGTAAATCAAGACTGACTGGAGTGAACTTCCTCAGCTACCTGCCCCCCAAATGTAAAAACTCATCTGGTTGCATTCACCCCTCTTCCTCTCCTCCAGTACTAAAGAAAGAGGTGTCTCCTCTTTCCAAGGTCTCTCTCCCTGATCTGGATATAGCCCCTGATTTCCTCAGGTTCATTTCTCATCATCTCCTAGCTCTCCCACGGTTTTCATCTCTGTTTCTTTACTGGCTCATTCCCCTGACTGTGATCACGTTCAGATTTCTTAATATGTAAAGAAACAAAGTAGCGTCCTCCATCTTCTGTCCTCCCATAAATGAATTACCAATTGCTAAATCCAGTGGGCTCTCCAGGCTTCACCTCACTTGACCTTTCCTTAGCATTTGATTCAGCTGAGGACTTTCTTCTTGGATGTCTCTTTCCTCAGCTTCCAAAAGCCCACTCCCTACTATAGCTGTCGTCCTCCTATTTCTCTGACTGGTCTTCTTCTGGTTTTTTTGGTCCTCTGCTTTGGTCTGCCCTCTAAATGCTAGTGTTTCCCAGGACCTTGTTCCTGGCTCACCTTTCTTCCTCCTTTCTCTCTGGCTGTCCTACCCACTGTCGTGACTGCAGCTACCACCTTTATGCTAAAGGCTCCCACATATTTAGGCCCAGATAATCCAAAAGCCTAAGAAAATTCCACCTGATCGCTGATAGGCATCTCAATCTGAAAGTGTCAAAAAATAAACTTATCTCCTTCAAGCACCCAACAGTCTCTATCATACATCCAAATCACTCAAGCAAAAATCCTACAGACCAGGTAGATGGACCACCTGGTCCATCTATGCTGCATATATAATTCTATCATAGTAAGTGTAACACTTTGTTGCATTTTTTTCCCATTTAAATGTCTGTCTACCCAGACTTACTCGTTCAAAAACTGTCTCATTTACATTTTGCAGAAGTGGAGTACCATAGTGGTTAGAACTACAGGCTCTGGGGCTGTCCCGTCTGGGGTTATTTGCTAGCTCTACCACTTAACAATCTTAGACAAGTCACTTCAGTCTCTTTTTTTTTTTTTTTTAAGACAGGATCTTACTCTGCCACCCAAGCTGGAGTACAGTTTAAGAGCTCACTGAAGCCTCTACTTCCCAGACGCAAGTGATCCTTCTGCTTTAGCCTCCCTAAGTATTGGGATTATAGGCGTGAGCCGCTGTGCCCAGCCTCACTTCTCTTTTTTTTGAGATAGGCTCTCACACTGTCACCCAGGCTGGAGTGCACTAGCCTGATCATGGTTCATAACAGCCTCAACTTTCTGGGCTCAGGTGATTCGCCTACTTCAGCCTCCCGAGTAGCTGGGACTGCAGGTGCATGCCACAACTGGCTAATAATTTTTTGTAGAGACAAGGTCTCGCCATGTTGCCCAGGTTACTCCTGGGATCAAGCAATTTGCCCACCTCTGCCTTCCAAAGTGCTGGTATCACATGCCTGAGCCACTGTGCCTGGCCCTCACTTCATTGTTGATGCCTTAGCTCCCTCATTTGTAAAATGGGGATAATAATAGCACCAATTTATGTGGTGGTTGTGAGAATTCAATGATTTAAGCTATAAAGCTGGTATTCTTGGCATTAGCTTATCTTGAGGGGGGTGGTATTTATTTACAAATAAAAGGATCATCAGCACTTAGCTCAGTGTCTGGCACGTGGAAGAAGGCTTTTAATGAATGCAGAATGAATGAATAAATGAGAGCAAATGTTATAGAATGAGCCTACACAAAGGAAATGTTTCTCCTCCAGTTCCACCAGTTGGCAAGATCCCTACAGCTAAAAACAGTTCCACCATATCATCTCCAGACCTGGCCTGGCTACAGAGTAGATCAGACTAAAAATAGAGCCTGCTAAGCTTGATGAAAAAGACTGATATTGGCACACCCTGTCCTTCCAGACTCCTGCAAGCCTTGCTACTTCTAGTCTGGTGTCTAGGATCCGCCTCACAGGAAAAACTAAAGAAATGTTTTCCTTTAATGTCCAAAATCACACCAGCATATTTGGAAGTTAGTTTTCAACAAAGGTTCTACTGACTGAGTCGGTTCCCTGGATTTAGAAAGGAAATAAATTTCTTAAGCCCTAACCAGAACAAGAAATCAGGAGTTAGTTCATACTTAGTTGAAGAATGATCATGTATGAATCCATAAATATAGTCTATGACTACAACAAAAAAATTTCATGACCAGAATGCCTATTTCAGTTGGATATGAGTGACTAGATGGTAGTATGGGTACCCTTTGATGCCATACAAATTGTGTAGGAAGCTGGTAGAGAATTTGGTTTTAAAGAGGTCTGTGTTGGCCGGGCACAGTGGCTCACGCCTGTAATCCCAGCACTTTGGGAGGCCGAGGCAGGTGGATCACGAGGTCAGGAGTTCGAGACCAGCCTGGCCAAGATGTTGAAACCCCATCTCTACTAAAAATACAAAAATTAGCTGGGCACAGTGGCAGGCACCTGTAATCCCAGCTACTTGGGAGGCTGAGGCAGGAGAATCACTTGAACCCAGGAGGTAGAGGTTGCAGTGAGCCGAGATTGAGCCATTACACTCCAGCCTGGGCAACAGAGCAAGACTCCATCTCAAAAAAAAAAAAAAGTCTAGGTTTGGGACGTGGACCTACAACTTACAGCCTCCTAGGCAAATCAGCAAATTACTTAACCTCAGTACACCTTAGTTAATCTGCAAAATGGTGATAATACTAATACCAATTTGTTTGGATTAAATAAAATAGTGCATGCAAAGCGCATAGCATATAGTGACCAGTAGCTGTCACTGTGACTAATCACTGGCTTGCCCTCTTCATGTCTAACCTTCTCAAAGGTGCGGTGCTACCCCTGGCGCTGGGTTTGGCTATCACTGCTCTGCTGCTTCTCATGGTTGCATGCCGACTACGACTGGTGAAACAGAAACTGAAAAAAGCTCGTCCCATTACATCTGAGGAATCGGACTACCTCATAAATGGGATGTATCTATAGTAATGTAATTTCAATAGCTTGGGGCAGGGACATGTTTTGTTTATAATTTATACATCTATTAAGTTCTGGATATTTACGGCTTCTTTTGTTTTTAATTGGGCCAGAAGATTCTGCAAATCCCAAATCTTCATTATTTATTGTAAAAAAATGTTCCTTAGGAAGTCATAAAGTATTTTGAAATTTAGAGAGGAATTCATGATTAAAGATTTCTAAAAATATAATTCTGATTTATGTAAGCTGTCCCTGAAAATAGAAATGTGTGCTTAGCTGAGAGAAAATTCAGCATCTCAGGAGGTGGTATTAGGATGACTGTGTTAACCCATTACCTTTTAGAAGCCAACTGTTGGCCCCTTACCATGCTGGACTGCTATAGGCCCAGCTTCTCCTTGTTCTGTGGCCCTTTTCTTCCTCCTTGAAGCTCCCAATGTTCTTTTTCTTTTCCCTCTAAACCTGTTTCTGAGAGTGGATCTCAAGCGAGTTCATGCCTTCAATCAGATGTTACTTAGGGTGGGTATACCTAAATTATAAACCTTACGTACAAGTCAGTGAGCCTTAGGGAAGGTGAGTGTGGGTCCTTCCTAATCCCTCTGACATCATGTCATATAGGTGGCTGCCTCCTTAGACTGACCTTTGGGAGAAAAAAAACCCAGACTGAATTAGTAACAGCTCTAAGATGGTCATGCAGTGAGATAGGAAATCAAGACGGAAGCAGAGAATCTGGCATGCCAAAAACTAACAGAAACTTAGTTGAGGGCAAAGAGAGCAAGTAGAACGTTTAATACTTCGTTACATCAAGTCAACACTGCTCCATGGTGAGAGCACAGCAACTCATTTATATATATATAGCCTTTGTTGATGAAAGAGAAAAATGACAATTGAAGAGAGGACGTTGAGTGGATTCCTGGGTACAGCTTTTGTAAAAATGTCACCATGGCTTTCCTCCAATGGAATGAGTCGATTTTTTTTAACGCTATAAAATGTTAGAATGTGCCATCAGCTAATGCCAGGCTTACATATTTCTAGAGCATAAAGCAGTTGTTCACAAATTCATCTTTATAGAAAACCAGCATCTAGCTTAGCATCTTTCCTCTTTTAATTTGTAGGCTTTTAAAGGCAAGTCATTCCCACCATCACTTAACGCCGGGATTATACACATTCTAGAAATGATTCTGAGAGGAATGTATAGTATGGTGCCTATCTATACTCACATGATATTATTTACATTTTTTTTAACCATAAGTGGCAAATATTTTAAAATATTTGAAAAACACTCCAGAATCTAGTACACTTTATTTTTAGACTGAACCTAAAATAGGTTGTTCTTTTAACAAAGGGTTTAATTTGGGTGGGGAAATATAACATATCAAAATACATGAACAAATGGAAAGTTACTTCTAGAAAAGCAAAGAAATTGGGTATCATCATTTTTGTTTCTTGGGAAGCTAATTTTGTTGAATGTTTAGAATTGAGCAAAGATGTAAATTTTTGAAGGGCAGTTTAGAAAAATTAACTTTGTGAATGAACTTAAGATGTCTGTACTCTATATGTGATGCTGTGCAGTTTGTTTTTATAAGGAAAGATGTCAACTATAGCCATAACCAATAAAATAAAAACTGATGAGGCATGCAGCTTTCAGCACATCTTTTATACATGAAGAAATTAATTTTGTGTTGCTATGGTGTTGAAATATCCAAGATGTTCTGTATCTATGTAAACATGATTCCTTTAATAAATTGTATTTTATTATTAAGCCTTTTTTTCCTTTTATTATAATCATAAGTTGCTATTATTAACTGAGTTGTTACTGCATTATTTGGATTCAATCATACCAACCCTATTTTACAACGGGGGAAATTGAGTATTAGAGAAAGTGACTTGCCCAGGGCCACATAAAGCATACTCGAGGGAAGGAGAATCAAGGTCTACAAAATATTTATATTATCAGGTAGACTCAATGTGACTTTTAAAAGTGATCTTACCTGTAGATTATCTGATTGAAGGAGTTCTGCATCTAAGACAATTGAAACATAATTTTAAAGGGAAAGGCGTCCACAATTTCTCTCTTAAACGTGTTCTTATGTTTTACATGTCTTTTCCTAAGGCTCACTAACTCCTCCTGAACACTTAAAACTTACTTTTTCCTTTCATTCTTAGTAGACAGCAGCTATTCCTCCAGCCTTCCACAGCATTTTACTGTTTTAAATCAGCTGAGTACCCAATACATTCTCTTCCATAGGAAAATAACAGGATTTTTTTCATCTTGCTCCCAATGACTTCAAAACCCGTGGTCTGGCCCCACAACTCAGTCCCACTCAGCAACACCTCTCTTCAGTTACTGATGGCTGTTCACATTGCCCTTTACTAGATTTTCCTTTGACCCACACAGAGATGCTTTTTTTCTTTTTTTTGGGACCGAGTCTCACTCTGTTGCCTAGGCTGTAGTGCAGCGGCGTGAGCTCACCTCTCTCAGCTCACGGCAACCTCCGCCTCCCAGGTTCAAGCAATTCTTGTGCCTCAGCCTCCGATTAGCTGGGACTACAGGTGTGCACCACCATGCCCAGCTAATTTTTGTATTTTTTTAGTAGAGATGGGGTTTCACCATGTTGGCCAGGCTGGTCTTGAGCTCCTGACCTCAGATGATCCACCCGCCTCAGCCTCCCAAAATGCTGGGATTACAGGCGTGAGCCACCACGCCTGGCCGAGATGCATATTTCTATTTCCCTTTCCATTTTGCTGTTCAAGGCCAACTCTGTTGATTACTTCACCTGTGTAAACAAACAGGTGTGCTGTGCCCCAGAACACAAGCCACCATCCTTACCTTCAGATGTTCCCTCAACATCATGTTGATGATGCCTCTTAACACAGCATCTGAGCCTGAGATTCCATAGTTTGGGCTTCTTGTTAAATTCAATTACAGTATCTCAAAACAATTTCATGTTTTGGCTTGCTTTCTCAAAATGGATTATGCCACTTTATTCCTAGCAGAATTATTTTAATGTTTTGTTTTCTGGACTCCAGGTTATCTACAATTTTTTGGATTAAAATTGAACAAGAATTTCTAACAAAGAACTGCCCAAGCTGAATACAAAGAGGGAGAAGCTTAGTTTGCAGTTTGCCATTCACAAATTTCTCGTCTCATTGGCTTTTTAAGCATCTGTGTTGCAGACTTTTCTGTTCCTGTCCCCATTTTCCGACCTACTAGATTCTAGTATTCTAAAAATAAAATGAATATTTTAAGTTATAGCTACTTTAGTGGATAAACACAGATTCTCCAGCTAAATAGAAAACCACCAAGGACAAAAATAAGGTTAGACATCCCAAAGCTGAATGTTTTTGGGAATTGACTGGTTAGAACTGAGCCTTCTCCTATATTTCCCATATTTAGGTCTAAGCATATCTTCCTTCCTACTTATTTTAATTCTCAAATCACATTAGTTTTTAAAATCTTATGTCATCACCCTGCAAATTGGAAAGAGATCAATTTATAATATTATTCAGCTTAAATCCTTTTATGAAGTTATTTCAAAATTTAGGAAACTTCTCAAAATATTTTAATACAAAAATAATGTTAACTTTTACAAAAGTAGCTTGGGGAAATTGGGCCAGGTGCAGTGGCTCATGCCTGTAATCCCAACACTTCAAGAGGCGAGGTGGGTGGATCACCTGAGGTCAGGAGTTCGAGACCAGCCTGGCCAAAATGGTGAGACTAAAAATACAAAAATTACTAAAAATACAAAATTTAGCTGGGCATGGTGGCAAACCTGTAAAGCCCAGCTATTTGGGAGGCTGAGGTGGGAGAATCGCTTGAACCCAGGAGGTGGAGGTTGCAGTGAGCTGAGATTGTGCACTCCAGCATGGGCAACAGAGCAAGACTCCATCTCAAAAAAAAAAAAAAAAAGGCCACGTGCAGTGGCTCACACCTGTAATCCCAACACTTTGGGAGGCCGAGGTGGGCAGACCACGAGGTCAGGAGTTCGACACCAGCCTGGCCAACATAGTGAAACCCCATCGCTACTAAAAAAATTAGCTGGGCGTGCTGGCGTGCACCTGTAGTCCCAGCTACTAGGGAGGCTGAGGTAGGAGAATCGCTTGAACACAGGAGGCAGAGGCTGCAGCGAGCCAAGATAGCGCCACTGCACTCCAGCCCGGGCACCAGTGTGAGACTCCATCTCAAAAAAAAAAAAAGCTCAGGAAAATAGTGTATGGGCTTTTTTTTTTTTTAAAGGTGCTCTTTCATTTTCATAGTCATTTCATATGACCAAATACTCAAAATTCAAATGAATCAAAAGAGTTCTTACATTTAAGCAAAACAGTTCTACAGATGAAACTAGAGATCTCGATAAATCTCCAAATATATGATCTAGAGATTTGTGTATAGAAAAAGAAATCAGAATCATGAACTGCAATCTGTAAGACCACAGCTTTAACTTTTTTTTCCTGCCAGGGAGGTGGAAAGATGAGGAAAAACTGAGGGGGGTGAGAGGAGGGACAGACAGAAGCATGCCTCATAGGTTCTGAGGGCCCCCTAGCACAGCACAGCCCTATATGGGAACTGAAAGTCAGATTTTACTCTTATGTTCTCTCCCAAGCAAAGGGCCATTTCACAGAGATTCCTGGTTGAAACAACACAAAGTCACTTAAAAAGATGAAGCTGGGACTGGGCACAATGGCTCACGCCTGTAATCCCAGCACTTTCAGAGGCTAAGGTGGGATCACGAGGTCAAGAGATCGAGACCATCCCGGCCAACACGGTGAAACCCTGTCTCTACTAAAAATACAAAAATTAGCTGAGCGTGGTGGCGCACGCCTGTAGTCCCAGCTACTTGGGAGGCTGAGGCAGGAGAATCACTTGAACCTGGGAGGCAGAGTTTGCAGTAAGCCGAGATTGCACCACTGCACTCCAGCTTGGAGAACGAGTGAGAGACTATTTCTCAAAAAAAAAAAAAAAAAAAAAAGCCAGAAAGATGAAGCCGGAAGTGGGGAACCAACAATCATTATTGTAGCAATGATATTAGGATTAAAGATAAGGAAATTATTGGACTTGATTACCCCCCCCTTTTATTTTTTTGAGACAGAGTCTGGCTCTGTCGCCCAGGCTGGAGTGCAGTGGCACAATCTCGGCTCATTGCAACCTCTGCCTCCTGGGTTCAAGTGATTCTCCTGTCTCAACCTCCCAAGTAGCTGGGATTACAGGCACCCACCACCACACCCGGCTAATTTTGTATTTTTAGTAGAGACGTGGTTTCGCCATGTTGGTCAGGCTGGTCTTGAACTCCTAACCTCAGGTGATCCACCCACCTCGGCCTCCCAAAGTGCTGGGATTAAAGGCGTGAGCCACCGCACCCGGCCTGATTTCCTTTTTATCATATTACAATACACAAATATTCCTTGGCCCCTTGGGTCAGCTGGTTTTCTTCAAGTGGGATTCTTTCACCAGCCCTCTATTTGAGCCACGTGCTAGGTTTAGTGAGAACACAACACTCATCTTTCTGGAAAATGGTCAGAGGAATCCAGAGATCCAACTGAAATCCAATCAGAACCCATTTGTTTTACTGTTCAGTTCTTTAAGAACACAGTAAGCTGTAGGCAATGATTTATACCTAGAAGAATTTTAGCACTTACCTAAAATAAGGTATTAGCCTCTGAACCACATTTAGAACATTAAAAATAATCCATTTATTTCATTTACAATATTAGTGTTCAGTTACCATACTCATATATTTTAGTAACATATCAAACTATTTTGTTAACATTTAGCTGAAAACCAAAAATACCCACCTGGCTAATGAAACAAAACTAAGCAGCTTTGTTTCCTGGCTGACAATCACACACCAAGAATAGCTTCAAAAATTCATGAGCATTATTACTCAAAGATGTTATTCTATTTTAGATCAATTGAATTTTTAAGATGCTTTAATAGAGGTATATTATATACGAATTTTAAAAGTTCAGTGGGCCAGGCACGGTGGCTCACGCCTGTAATCCCAACACTTTGGGAGGCCAAGGCAGGCAGATCCCAAGGTCAGGAGATGGAGACCATCTTGGCTAATGCAGTGAAACCCCGTCTCTACTAAAAATACAAAAAATTAGCTGGGCGTGGTGACGTGGGAGGCTGAGGCAGTAGAATCACTTGAACCCGGGAGGCGGAGATTGCAGTGAGCCAAGATCGCACCACTGCACAGTGAGCTTTTTTTGAACAATGGCAGTTTTTAAAATTAGGGCAGTGGAATTTAAAATATTTGCATGAAAAATGTTAATGGATTATTTTCCCCCCAGAATGTCATTTTCTTCTAATGTTATTGACTGGAAAAGAGTTGAAACCCTTGACCAGGTGCGGTGGCTCACACCTGTAATCCCAGCACTTTGGGAGGCCAAGGTGGGTGGATCACTTGAGGTCAGGAGTTCGAGACCAGCCTGACCAACATGGTGAAACCCCGTCTCTATGAAAAAAAATACAAAATTAGCCAGGTGTGGTGGCGCCTGCCTGTAATCTCAGCTACTTGGGAGGCTGAGGCAGGAGAATTGCTTGAACCCAGGAGGCAAAGGTTGCAGTAAGCTGAGATCGCACCATTGCACTCAAAAAAAAAAAGAAACCCTCAATAAAAAGCTGATATTCATAATTCAGGCTTAGATTATGTAAGTGGTTTTTGTTTTAAGAGATAGGGTTCTTAGGTTTCTATTAGAAGGGTGGAGGAAAAGAGTTTTTAAAAAAGAGAGGGAGAGACTGAGTCTTACTCGTTGCCCAGGCTGGAGTGCAGTGGTGCGATCATAGCTCACTATGGCTTTGCTTACTACAGCCTCGAACTCCTGGGCTCAAGCAATTCTCCTGCATCAGCCTCCCAAGTAGCTAGGACTACAGGAGCACATCACCATGCCTGGCTAATTTTTGTTTTTTTGTAGAGACAAGATCTCACTTTGTTGCTCAAGCTGGTCTTGAACTCCTGGCCTCAAGCAATCCTCCTCCCTCGGCCTCCCAAAGTGCTGAGATTACATGTTTGAGCCCCCATGCTTGGCCAAGATTACATAAATTTTGAGAGCTTGATTTGGCCTTTAATAAAACCAAATTTGTAGAAAAATATCTCATTTCAACAGGATCTCACTAGACTGAAACTTTTTGAAATGTCGCCCTTCATATTATGTAAAGGAATCACTTCTATTAAGGAAAATGACATAAGGAAATGTTTTAGAAATTATGAATACTAAAGATCTTGACTGTAACCTGTACACACACACACATATATATATCTTACAGAAAAAAAAATCTTAGGCCTAGTTTAATCCATTATTTCCGTTTCTACCCATTTATTCATGCTCCCTTAAAGCCCATTCCTGTTTATTCAACATTCTACAATTTTAATTCATAAACATGGAAAGTCCAAGAGCAGTGCTTGAACAATGCTGAAGGCATAGCACTGTCTGTACTAATCAGGTGGCACTTAAGTTTGTCTCATCATATTTATATAATTGTCTCCTCAAACAGACTTCACACTTTTGAGAGTAAGGGCCTTTTTCTATCCCCAAACCAAACATAGAGACTCACACATAGTAAAATGTTGGTAATGGCTATGAAAGACACAGACCAGTGGATACATTTAAGAATTAATTTAAGTTGTAAAGAATATTTGACTTTGGCTGGGCACTGTGGCTCAGGCCTGTAATCCCAGCATTTTGGGAGGCTGAGGCGGGGGGATCACAAGGTCAGGAGATCAGAGACCACCCTGGCTAACAAAGTGAAACCCTGTCTCTACTAAAAATACAAAAAATTAGCCGAGCGTGGTGGTGGGCACCGGTAATCCCAGCTACTCCGGAGGCTGAGGCAGGAGAATGGCATGAACCCGGGAGGCGGAGCTTGCAGTGAGCAGAGATCGCGCCACTGCACTCCAGCCTGGGCGACAGAGCGAGACTCCGTCTCAAAAAAAAAAAAAAAAAAGAATATTTGACCTTTACAACTATTTAAAATGGACTAGTCCTGGACCACAGGGGTTCAGGGCCTGAGTATGGAAGCAATAAACAGCAGCAAACTGAAGCTAACAATAAATTTAAACTCTCAAGTTTTGGGCACCAAATAATGCTAGTTTCCTGTGTCTAAGACCTTACCTAAGAAGAGGCACTTGTCAAAAGATGTATCAGTTTTAAAAGCCATTTTATTTATTTATTTATTTATTTATTTCTTGAGAGAGTTTCACTCGTCACCCAGGCTGGAGTGCAATGGCGCGATCTTGGCTCACTGCAACCTCTGCCTCACCGGTTCAAGAAGTTCTCCTGCCTCAGCTTCCCGAATAGCTGGGATTACAGGTGTGTGCCACCATGCCCGGCTAATTTTTTTATTTTTAGTAGAGAGGGGGTTTCACCATGTTGGCCAGGCTGGTCTTGAACTTCTGACCTCAGGTGATCTGCCCATCTTGGCCTCCCAAAGTGCTGGGATTACAGGCGTGAGCCACCACACCCAGCCTAAAAGCCATTTGTAAAGAAGTCATATTTAAGACTTTTTCAAGAGCTGGGGGGAGTGTCTCACATGCCCACAAAGGTTCTTTGCCAGAATTACACACCCACACATGCACCCAGTAGAAGGGCTTTGCTGAGAGTGCTGATTCTGCACATTCTGGAGCTTGTATTTCCTCAGTTCCAGAACTTCTTATTATAAAAGTTATAAATCACAACATTTAAATAAGATCCCAAAGTGCTACTGCCTTCTTAGAAATTCAGCTATAGTCATTATATTAATAAATCTTTGTATAGGTGAGAGATGGGTTTTGGTCTGTTCATCCTCAATCCTGTTCTTTCCTGACTTTAAGTCGATTCATTCACCACTCACTCACCAGCATTTACTGTATAGCTACTACAGGACAAGCCCTGGGCTAGGGAGTCAAAGAGAAATGACGACTGAAGTACGGTCCTGGCCCTGGAGCAGTGTAGTCACATTCTACAATGTACAGTTGGATTAATGCTAATTACTTACTCAGACTTCGCAAAAGGAAACAACCAGAGAAATAGTCTTTTTCCCGTGATCGTAAACACTCCCTATCTGGTGGACTTGCTGTTCTTTCTTCTATATTCAAAAACAACCAATGCCTCTTTTACTTTTAACTTTATTTGGCAAAGCAGCACTGCATAAACTGTTCAAGAACTAGGACACAGCTTACACAGCATGTTAAGTTCATATACATTATCAGCAGCAAATTAGAAACAGAAAACAACACTAAACTACAAGTCTCCTATAATTTTGAGAGAGAGAAGAGAAGAACTAAGTCAGTTATGTCCAATCTGAACAGCTGAGTGTTTACAGGACATCACCTGCCATCTTAAGGTTTAATATTTACAAATGCCTAGTTTTAAGGTAACAAAGCAGCTGATTGTATCTACAACATGCTATTCTATGACACCACATCAAAAGCTTTAAAAAGAAAGCTCATCTCTATTTTCTTAGTAGCATCTAACAGACATCCAAATACCAAGAATCTTAACTTGTGAATGGTGGTGTTATCCAATGCACAAAAGCAATCTCATAATACCAGAACAGAATTAAGTGTCCAAGAAAAGAAAAACCACTCCTCAAAATCAATTCACAAACTAAGTTTTCCATTTTACAGAACCCTTTCTTTTAATATTTCCAAGTAAAATATGGGCTTGTTAAAGTAATATTACACAAATTTATACTTTGCATCCTTCCTCTACCAATTTGGCTCTGTGCCTCTTTGAAGAATCAGAAATCCTAAAAAAACACACATTTTCATGCTGAAAATAACAGTGTAACAAAGTCCAAAACAAGCTGTGATGGTGTTGGTTTTCAAAAAGCTTTGAGGACTGAGATGAGCAATCCACTGTAATTTTATACTGGTCAAGCTGATGTTGCTTTTACAATTCATCCCTGTGAGGAAAAAAGAGAGAAATACATTAGTAGGAGTTACACACTGCCCAATTTGGCTTTATAATAGTTTAGATACAACTATTAAGTCAATAAAAATGCACTGATCACCAAACAATATATTTAAAAAATAAAAAAGCAAACAATCCAAGTGAAAGCAACAGAGGGTCAAGCCATTCCAAACATCTTCCATGCCACTCCAGAACCAAGTATGCAACCTAAAGGGCCTGAGTTCTTCATTTTTGATTTCTAAAAATAGATTTCTCCCTTCAATGTCAAAATTCAGAAAAATTATCTTTTAGATCTATGGTCATCTTTACACTACAGTAAAATGACAACTTAAGTATTTTAGAGGTCAAATGAGTTAATAGTTACATTCACAAAATTGGACAGAAATGTGGTCTTTTGCTCAGAATGTCCACTAGCAATTGTGGAGTGGGTCAATCTCAACCCAAGCGCTCTGAGAGAAAAGGCATCATCTGTAGGTATAATATACCTGTCAGCTGATTTCATAAGGCAGCTTTATCAGCTCCAAAATAAACCATTTGCTTAGCCAGGTGCAGCACTGTACCAGCAACTGCCAGTGAGAGGAAGGAAGGAATAAAAATGCAGTCTAAAATAAACTGTATGGTATCTCAGTTATACCTCAGTAAAACTGTTAAAAGTGAAAAAATGAATAAAACCACGAGAAAAGCCCACAAGCCTCATAGCTGAAGGTAATCTGAGTGACAAAAACAAGAACTTTAGGGGTAAAGAAACATGATATTGATAATTAAGTCTCAAGTGGTTTAAGAAAAAGGAAAAAAATTACATATATGTATATACAGAAAGAGGGGAAAGAAATATAGAAAAATGATAATAATTGATGACTCTGGATGAAGAGATTTAGGAGTTATTTGTACTATCCTAGCAACTTGTCGGCAATAAAAATTAAAAGTTTTGAAAAAGTTAAGATAAATTTGAAGGGAAGAAGAAATAAAGAGCTCATAATTTCACAAGTAAGTGGGGGTAAATTACTGGACAATTTTTTTAAACTAAATTTTGTAAATTGTGAAAGAAAATATTTTAAAATTATTTCTCCAACAGGCTGCCTTTATCCTACATTATTGGATTATCTACTAAATGACAAATCATAAGTCTGCTTCCTCTTAGTATATTCTTCCAAATAACAATATTATAATTCTCACAGAACAGCTTTTACTTAAACTCATGCAGGCATTAAAATATTTGGTCGACAAAGAATTATTTGCAAAGTGCTCTATTCATAAAGTAAAATTCACTTCTGCTTTTTAGAATATGAATTGAAGATATTGCTTTTCTTCTTTTGGCTTTTTTTTTTTTTTTTTTTTTTGGAGACAGAGTCTCGCTCTGTTGCCTAGGCTGGAGTGCAGTGGCGTGATCACGGCTCACTGCAACCTCTGCCTCCCAGGTTCCAGCAATTCTCCTGCCTCAGTCTCCCGAGTAGCTGGGATTACAGGCGCCCACCACCACACCCGGCTAAATTTTTTTTTGTATTATTAGTAGAGACAGGGTTTCACCACGTTGGTCAGGCTGGTCTCAAACTCCTGACCTCAAGTGATCTGCCCACCTCAGCCTCCCAAAGTGCTGGGATTACAGGTGTGAGCCACCGTGCCCAAGCCAAAGATACTGTTATTTTTAAATAATTTAATACAATTTGGCCGGGGCAGTGGCTCACACCTGTAATCCCAGCACTTTGGGAGGCCAAGGCGGGCGGATCATGAGGTCAGGAGATCGAGACCATCCTGGCTAACACGGTGAAACCTCATCTCTACTAAAAATACAAATAATTAGCCAGGTGTGGTGGCATGCACCTGTAATCCTAGCTACTCGGGAGGCTGAGGCAGGAGAATCGCTTGAAACACGGAGGTGAAGGTTGCAGCAAGCTGAGATCACGCCACTGCACTCCAGCCTGGGCGACAGAGCGAGACTCCATCTCAGAAAACAATAATAATAATAATAATTTACTACAATTTACCTGCTGCAAGACATTAAGTATATTGTAAATAAATTAATGCCCCCTCAACAACATAGTACCATTTTTCCAACTATCCTCTCTGTCTAAAAAATACTTTAAAAAAGGAAAAGAAATTAGGTTTATAGACCTGAATTTTAAAATTAGGGGTGCTAGGGAAAAACAAAAACTTGCTGCCAGCGCATGCACAATTTTGTAAAAGCCTAATACTCTAAAATCCATGTAACTTTCAAGTTTTTAAATTTTTCCCAATGTTCAAAATTCTGTATGACCATTTCTTTATCTGACTTACATGCATAGATCATTTACAATAAAAAATAGTATGTACTAAATTTTTAGAAAGGCTCTTCAAAACTGCTATATACTATGCTAAATATATTCATTAGGTTAATAACTGTATGTATTTCTACTAGTATATAATTATACATAATTTAATTATTTATTAGATTTTAGTAACTCTATGATACTAACATTTAGTCTTATACATTCTTTACCAAGAATAAATGAAAAGATATACTATAAGGAAACAACAATCAAAATCCATGAATGTTTTCTAATAATTTCATGGATCTTCCAAGGTAATAAAAGTGTTGTACAATTTGCTTTGTACGAAGCATTATGAGAGACAAAAAGAATTCCAAAAGTAACAGAATATATCCCTGCTTTTAAGGATGTCATGTATGTCACAATACTGGAACATATGTAAAGAGATTAAAAAGGAACAATATAGAATATGGAACACGGGATCAACTGGATCCCTTAGCACCAATACTGTCAATCTTGGAAATGCAGTCAATTCCTAACATCTTTTTCATAGATGCAAGGCACTTTAAGAAGACATCAATAAACAAAGAGCTTATGGAATAATAAACTTGAACATTCCTCAGTTTCACAAACTAAAGATGGACCAATTACACAACTCTTGTGACTACTAAAAACAAAAATAGTCTGGGTGTGGTGGCTCACACCTGTAATCCCAGCACTTTGGGAGGCTGAGGTGGGTGGATCACTTGATGTCAGGAGTTTGAGACCAGTCTGGTCAACACAGTGAAACCCTGTCTCTACTAAAAATACAAAAATTAGCCGGGCCTCGTGGTGCGCGCCTGTAGTCCCAGCTATGCGGGAGGCTGAGGCAGGAGAATCACTTGAACCCAGGAGGCAGAGGTGCAGTGAGCCGAGATCGCATCACTGCACTCCAGCCTGGGTGACAGAGTGAGACTCTGTCTCAAAAATATGTATAAATAAATAAAAATAAAAATAAAGCTTTTACCAGAAGATTAACAAAATATTTTTACATATAAATTATTTATTTAAAATAAAATACATACATAAGAACTATTAACTTTCTGTAGCAACTAATACAAGTACTACATGTCCATAGTCATGAACACAATTCCACGGATTCTAGGTCTCTGGTCTATAGATCTGGCATTGTCTCCCCTTCTATTAATCCACCAAAATTACAAGTGACATCTTTCCAAGTGTAAAAAGACTCAAGTCTACATTCAAGTTTGGATCTTTACTTGGTACTAGAATTCCACATGTCCACTAATTCTCATTTTTAAAAACACAGTTTCTGCCACATCTCCTCAGCAAAAATGGGATCTCACCCTCATCAGAGCACTGCAATTAGCTCTGGATTATTCCTCAGTAAGAAAGATGGAAAGCTGGTGAGACACAAGAGAAGGTTCCTAGCAAAGTATTATAATGAGTTAAAGTAATCCTGAAGAAAGTTTGAGGCTGGTGGCTCAAGCCTGTAATCCCGGCACTTTGGGAGGCTGAGGTGGGTGGAATGCTTGAGCTCAGGAGTCTGAGACCAGCCTGGGCAACACGGTAAAACCCCTTGTCTACAAAAAAAACAAGAATATCAGCTGAGTATGGTGGCACACCCTATGGTCCCAGCTACTCAGGAGGCTGAGGCAGGGGGGATCGCTTGAGCCCAGGAGGTTGAGGCTGCAGTGAGCAGAGATCATGCCACTGCACTCCAGCTTGGGTGACACAGAGAGACTGTATCAAAAGAAAACAAAAACAAAAAACAGAAAGTTTGAAAGAACAGAAATCACGTAGCCTGGCAAGAAGTTGACTAGGGAACTTTTTAGATGATAATTCCCAGAAAACAGTGACAGTATTTTAGATGTAGCTATCCACCCACTTCTCTCTATCCTTACTAACACTGCCTTAACGCAGACCATCATTTCACCCCTGAATTGCTATAACCACTTCCTGTTTCTGACTCGACTTTTGTCCCTTCCCAGGCTGCTCTACATGACAGCTAGAGTTATCTTTCTGAAATGTAATTCTGATCACTTCAATGCCTGGCTCCCTACTGTGAGTCTGAACACTACCCTATAACTGTCTATTCATCTTGGTCTTTGCATCTCCTACGTTACTGTAAGCTTCATGAGAGTTTCAAATTCACAGCTGACGACTCCTGCCACCTAGTACAGTGCCTGGCCTAGTTGGCATATGCATATTGGTTGAATTCACGAATAATATTAAGAAGATCCTTACACTGAAAAATATTTAGCAATTGAACAAATGGCCAAAGAAAAGCATCTACAACAGAAGAATTAGAAAGTCCTCCTGGTATACCTGGAGAAATTTTTTTTTTTTTCTGATGGTGCGAACATGTAAATTTGCTCAATTTTTTTTTTTTTTTTTTGAGACAGAGTCTTACTCTGTCACCTGGCTAGAGTACAGTGGCATAATGTAGGCTCACCGCAACCTCCGCCTCCCGGGTTCAAGCGATTCTCCTGCCTCAGCCTCCCGAGTAGCTGGAATTACAGGTGCCTGCCACCACGCCCAGCTAATTTTTGTATGTTTTTTTAGTAGAGATGGAGTTTCACCATGTTGGCCAGGATGGTCTCGATCTCCTGACCTCATGATCCGCCCGCCTCAGCCTCCCAAAGTGCTGGGATTACAGGCGTGAGCCACCGTGCCCAGCCTAAATTTGCTTAATTTTTAAAAAACTTTGAAGGTCAAAAAGAAAACCAGGTATACATTTTTTGGGACGGAGTCTCCCTCTGTTGCCCAGGCTGCAGTGCAGTGGCGCGATCTCGGCTCACTGCAAGCTCAGCCTCCCGGGTTCATGCCATTCTCCTGCTTCAGCTTCCCGAGTAGCTGGGACTAGAGGCGCCTGCCACCACGCCTGGCTAATTTTTTTGTATTTTTAGTAGAGACGGGGTTTCACCATGTTACCCAGGATGGTCTCGATCTCCTGACCTTGTGATCCGCCCGCCTCGGCCTCCCAAAGTGCTGGGATTACAGGCGTGAGCCACCGCGCCCAGCCTAAAAGCAGGTATACATTTAATGTTTAGCAGATGACTGAATAATTGTCCATAAATTTAAAAATTATTCTAAATATATTTTTTAGAGATAAGGTCTTGCTCTGTTGCCCAGCCTGGAATGCTGTGGTGATCACAGCTCACAGCCGCTTCTGGGCTTAAGTGATCCTCTTATCTCACCCTCCCAAGTAGCCAGAACTAGAGGTGCACACCACCACGCCTGGCTAGTTCTTAAATTTTTAGTAGATACGAGGTCTCACTGTTTCCCAGGCTTGTCTTGAACTTCTGGCCTCAAGTGATCCTCCCACCTCAACCTCCCAAAGCATTGGGTTACAGGCATGAGCCACCGTACCTGGCCCTATTTTAAATCTGTTAACACAAATAGTTTGGTTTTATCAAAGGTAGATTCAGGTTTTGTGGGGGCCCAAGGTTTATATAATTAGAGAACAAGGGAACCTTTTTATGAAGTTAAAAAAAAAAATCAGTAAGACTATGCATAATATAAAATTAAGAACAGCGCCAGGCATGGTGGCTGACACCTGTAATCCCAGCACTTTGGGAGGCCGAGGCGGGCAGATCACCTGAGGTCAGGAGTTCGAGACCAGCCTGGCCAACATGGTGAAACCCCTTCTCTACTAAAAATACAAAATTTAGCTGGGCGCCTATACTCTCAGCTACTTGGGAAGCTGAGGCAAGAGAATCGCTTGAACCTGGGAGACAGAGGTCGTGGTGAGCTGAGATTGCACCACTGCTCTACACAGCCTGGGTAACAGAGCAGGACTCTGTCTCAAAAAAAAAATTTTTAATTAAATTAAGAACAGGGTCAGAGAAAACCTAGACAAGCAAGGGCTCTGCAGCTTCAGCTTTGTTAGCTTCACAGTAAATCTACCTCTAGTCATAAAAACAAAATTCCCTTTTTATAATTCCTTCATAATTAAATTATAGGCAAGATGTTCAACACTAATATTTATTGTATATAAAAAGAATTTCTAAGTTTCTAATGAAAATCAACTCTTCTTATCAAATTTCAGTAATTTCAGTAACATATTTGCCCCTTTTATACTATAATAATCTCACAATTACGTAATTGTATAAACCATACTAGAAGCAAAGTGAAGGAAGGTTTTAGTTAGTTGTTAATAACTACATCTGATTCCAGTTGAAAAAACCAGTAATTTTTTAAATGCCTTTTTAATTTTAATTTTTAATTTTTTTTTTTTTTTTTTGAGACAGAGTCTCGCTCTGTCACCCAGGCTAGAATGCAGTAGTGTGATCTCGACTCACTGCAACCTCCGCCTCCTGGGTTCAAGCAATTCTCCTGCCTCAGCCTCCTGAGTGTCTGGGATTACAGATGCAAGCCACCATGCCCAGCTAATTTTTGTGTTTTTAGTAGAGACAGGGTTTCACCATGTTGGCCAGGCTGGTCTCAAACTCCTGACTTGAGATGATTGGCTCGCCTCAGCCTCCCAAAATGCCTGGACTAAAATGCTTTTTTTTCTTTTTTTTTTTTCAGTGGCTGTGCTCCACGCTATAATTAACAGAAAATAGCTATTGGTGAAGAATAAAAACAAAATTGAGAGATCTATTAAACTTATTATCACCCCTTTTACTTATTAAGAAACTAATTATTTTAAAATAAGAATCTTTATGTCAAATAAAAACAGATTATAAGACAAGGAAACTGTAAAGCCCTTCTTGTTTTGGCATTTAATTTCAAGTAATTTGAGCTAATGGCACTGTTATGTACTGATGTCACTCTCTCTCATGGAAGGGAGTGGGAAGGGGAGGCAAAAGAGAAGAGAAATCTTGGCTTCAAACAAAATATTCAGATTATGCTGAGACATAAAACAAAAGTGGACATTCTTTATAAGCCATGCTATGCTGAAAGTTGCTGCATGCTGCTGACCCTTTGGGTGGGTTTGTGAGACCTGGGCACTCATTGGGTAACTTGCAGAATCCTTGCCTCTCCCTAGGAATTTAGCCAGAATAGCTTAAACAGTGGCTGGCCTATTCTATAGAATGGGGAGAAGGTGACTCTTAAACAAGGCTGAATGAAAAATAGGCATGGGCTGTCAGGTATCTATGATTTGGTTGAAACAGATAAACCAAGCTGTCCTCTCTGGTATTCTGACATTTTAGAAAACTGAGATGACTGTTATCTTTCCCCTTCTTTCTACTTGTTGGTACAATAAACAGGGCAGGAAATGATGGCCCCTTGTGTTTTTGGTTTTTTTTGTTTGTTTGTTTTTGTTTTTTGTTTTGAGACAGAGCCTTGCTCTGTCTCCCAGGCTGGAGTGCAGTGTCAAAATCTCGGCCCACTGCAACCTCCGCCTCCAGGGTTTAAGCAATTCTCCTGGCTCAGCCTCCTGAGTAGTGAGTAGCTGGGATTACAGGCCTGCGCCACCATGCCCAGCTGATTTTGTATTTTTAATAGAGACGGGGTTTCACCATGTTGGCCAGGCTAGTCTCAAACTCCTGACCTCAAGTGATCCGCCCGCCTAGGCCTCCCAAAGTGCTGGGATTACAGGCGTGAGCCACTCTGCCTGGCCTCTTTTACAGACCAAACTCATTGTTTCCATGCCCATCCAGTGCTATAAAAATAATTTAAAAATATAAAAACAGAGTGGCTGATAATGAATAAAAAACCTTACAAAGTACTGAATGAATTGAAGCTGAAAGTCTCTCTAAAAAAAAAGTCTTTGTGCCAACCAAGTCTCACCCTCCCTTTCCCAAAGATATATATGTTAAACCAAAACAAGGGCAGACCATGCAACATTTTTCACATTTTTAATGTAATGAATTTCTGATGTCATAATGGAGGAGCATAAAGGTGACAACCAAAAACAGCTCTTGCAGTCTAATGTCTTAAAATCCACACCCTTTCACCTTGCATGTGCGGAAGAAGAAAGAGCAGAAGATAAAATCACTTCCACCTGGACCACTGCTTTTCTTTATCTGTTAAAGGCACGTATATCACCCCCATCAGAGGCTTCATTTTGACGCTGCCATCTTGTAGCTTGTCATACTGCTCCAACATTTGGTTTCCGCCTGCAGGACCAACAGGCAATATCAATCTTCCTCCAGGCTTTAACTGATCTATTAGCTAAAAGAAAAAAAAAAAAAAGCACATACACCACCAAGTTACAGATTTTATTTTATTTATTTTTGAGACAGGGTCTCACTCTGTCGCCCAGGCTGGAGTGCAGTGACTCGATCTCAGCTCACTGCAACCTCTGCCTCCTGGGTTCAAGCGATTCTCCTGCCTCAGTCTCCCAAATAGCTGGGACTACAGGCACACGCCACCATGCCCAGCTAATTTTTGTATTTTTAGTAGAGACGGGGTTTCACCATATTGGCCACACTGGTCTCGAACTCCTGACCTCAAGTACTCCACCCACCTCGGCTTCCCAAAGTGCTTGGATTACAGGCGTGAGCTACTGTGCCCAGCCCAGATTTTATATTAATAGTCATTTGACATCATTATAAACAACTTTTAGTGTCCATAGGCAGAAAGCAGAAACGTTCTTTATTTAGTATATACAGGTTAAGGCCAGACACGGTGGCTCACGCCTGTAATCCCAGCACTTTGGGAGGCCAAGGTGGGCAGATCACTTGAGGTCAGGAGTTCAAGACCAGCCTGGCCAACACAGTGAAACCCCAACTCTACTAAAAAAGTACAAAATTAGCCAGGTATGGTGTCGGATGCCTGTAGTCCTATCTACTCGGGAGGCTGAGGCAGGAGAATTGCTTGAACCCAAAGACGGAGGCTGCAGTTAGCCAAGATCACGCCACCACACTCCAGCCTGGGTGACAGAGCGAGACTCCATCTTAAAAATAAATACATAGTATATACAGGTTGAGCATCAATAATCTGAAAACCCGAAACTGGAAATGCTCCAAAATCCAAAACTCTGAACATCAACATGACACCACAAGTAGATAATTTCACACCTGACCTCATGTAGCAAGTCACAGTCAAAATGCAGTCACAACTTTATTCCATGCACAAAATTATTTGAAATATTATACAAAATTACCTTCAGGCTACGTGTATAAGAGGTATAACATAAATGAGTTTTATGTTTAGACTTGGTCCCATTCCCAAGATATCTCATTATGTATATGTAAATATTCCAAAATGCGAAAAAATCTGAAAAAATCCAAAATCCAAAATACTTCTGGTCCCAAACATTTTGGATAAGGGATACTCACCCTGTACATACTTTGATTGTTATATTACTCAACTATCAGCCTCCTCTATTAAATGACAAGCTCTTGAGGATGGGGACTGTGTCTTATTCATCTTTGTGTCTTTAGCATCTAACACAGTACCTGGTACAACTGTAGTGCTCAAAATGTTTGAACTGAACCAACTAATATAGAACTACCCTCTTGGCGGGCCAAAGGCAGAGCATAGAATTCTAATGCCTGTGTGCCTGTTTTGAATCTTTGTGGGTTTGAAGGAAGGAGGAGGGGAGGAGAGGAAGTGTAGAAAATCAGCAAGGAATCCCTATCCTATTATTGTAGAATCTAGGGCATCACTGAAGGGATAAGGGAACCCTAGTTATACGATTCAACTGAGGTTTACTGATACCATAAGGAGGGAAGGTAGGGCTGGAGTCCCTGCAGCATTAGAATAAGGACACTCCTGTCAATGAAGAACCAAGAGTACTCATTGAAAGCTCTTACAGTCAGAAAACTTTTAAATCATGTTACCATTTTCATATAGCTTTACGGATCACTATTAAAAAACATTAAAGAAGAAACCTTACTTTGGTTTTTTGTTTTGTTTTGTTTTTTTGTTGTAGTTTTTTGTTGTTTTCAGACTGAGTCTCACTCTGTCACCCAGGCTGGAGTGCAGTGGCACGATCTTGGCTCACTGCAACCTCCGCCTCCCGGGTTCAAGCAATTCTCATGCCTCAGCCTCCAAAGTAGCTGGGATTACAGGTGCCCACCACCGAGCCCGACTAATTTTTTTTTGTATTTTTAATAGAGATGGGCTTTCAACATGTTGGCCAGGCTGGTCTCAAACTCCTAACCTCAAGTGATCCGCTCGCCTCAGCCTCCTAAAGTACTGGGATTACAGGCATGAGCCACCATGCCCAGCCAGAAACCTTACTTTGGATATTTATTACCTCAGGAAAGGGTGTCCTCAATCAAAATTTTGGTTGTCTGCAAGTCTATCTTCTTGTTTTTCTCAATTTCAAGGCTTATAATGAAAAACAGCTGACTTCCTCTCCCTACCCCACCCTTGCTCTCTAAATCCAGTCATTTCAAATCCTTTTAGCTATGTCTTCTAGTATTTACTTTTATATTTCAAAACATATGCTAGATAAGGATTGAACTCTCTTAATCTACATTCTGCTTCCCCCAATCCAACCTATCATTTTTTATTAAAATCATTTCTTAATTATGACTGTGTAACTATGATTTGCTGCTGAGTCAAGAAGTATCCCATCATTGTTTCCTTTCCTTCTCTTGCTCCAAATCTGAGCTGGTTATTCTCCAGGCCTGCTACACAGCTTCTATCCAGGCCCTTCCCTTTGTAACAATCCCACAAATTTCCATGCCTCTGCCTGATCAAGATGCCCTATGCGGTTTCCTCTTTTGGTTTTTCCTACTGTCTGTCTCCTCCCTCATTTCATTTTTGGATGACAAAAATGGCATTTTAAGACATTAAATTTTAAGACATTTTAAGACATCCTAATAATTTAAGAAAGTTCCTTCAGAAGCATTTTGTGAAATAGTGCATGGAATGCATTAAAAGAAAGAGATGGAGATTTGCAAACCTAAAACTATCTTGGTGATGTGTGTGCATACAGAATTCAAGGTTGGAAATAATTTTCAACTCAGAATTTGATGGTTTGGTACTTTGACTTACGAATCCTAATGCTGTTTGCAGTCTGATGCCTTTCTGATTACCAGTCCTTAACAGGAGATCTGTTTTATTTTTCTAGAAGCTTTATTTTTTTGAGAGACAGGGTCTTGCTCTGTCACCTAGGCTGGAATACAGTGGTGCAATCATGATTCATCGAAATCTCAACTTCCTGGGCTCAAGCAATCCTCCCACCTCAGCATCCCATGTAGCTGGGACTACAGGCACAGGCTGCCACATCTGGCTAATTTTTAAATTTTCTGTACAGATGGGGTCTCGCTGTGTTGCCCAGGCTGGTTTCAAACTCAGATCCTCAAGTGATCCTCCTTCCTTGGCCTCCCAAACTGCTGAGATTATAAGTGTGAGCCACCATACCTGGCCTCTAGAAGCTTTCAGAATATTCTCTTTATCCCCTAATATTCTGAATATAAATGATATGGTTGTTCTTTTTTCTTATTTTAAAAATTCTTTGTGTTAGAATCATGTCCATCAGTTTTTAGAAAATTTCTTACTTAGGGATTAGTGCTGATTATTCCTCATGCAGAGTCTCAAGCAGCATTCCCTCTTTTCAGACCCATGCTTTACCTATGATTTTCAAGGTCTTGATGCCACCAATTCCTAAGCTTTTTCAGAGTTTTGCAGAGCAAACTGCGTATGCATAATTCACTCTGTAGTCTCTTTAGTTTCTACTTCCTCCACCCTCCTGGGTCAGCTATTATTCCATCTGCTTTCTATCTTCACACACTGTGGAATTCAGGATTGCAGGTATAGTCTCCTAGTTAATTGAGTATGGAGTTTATGCTTCTGTTTTTCTGGTTATCTTGGGGTGATATCCAAGAGAAGGCATAAACATCTTCATTCTGCTATCTTAAAAACTGGAAAGCCCCTTCAGTACATCTGTCTTAAATCAGATGTATACATACCCCTATAATACTTGCAAGTATTACTACAATATTTAAATTCAATTTAATTAAATCTAGAAATATCTTTCAAGATCACTTCAGGGTCCCAGTAGGGAGAAATGGGCCCTGCACCCACCCCCCTCATTTAAGCACAGTTCTATTTCAGATTTTAACTGTTCACTCTAGGTTGTCAGTATTTTTTTTTTGAAAAGTTAAAAACCCATTGGTCATGTGTTCAAATTCACTGAACTGTTCGTTTATGACTTGTAAAACTTTCTACATTATATTAATACTTCAGTTAAAATGTGTTAAAACCACCGGTTCAATCTACCTTTTTTCTTTTTTTTGAGACAGGGTCTCACTTTGTCACCCAGGCCGGAAGGCAGTAGTACAAGCATGGCTCACTGGCAGCCTCAACCTCTCAGGCTCACGCAATCCAAGCTATCCTCCCACCAGCCTCTTCAGTAGCTGGGACTACAAGTGCCTGCCACATCTAATTTTTTGTATTTTTTGTAGAGATGGAGTTTTGCCATGTTGCCCAGGCTGGTCTCGAACTTCTGAGCGCAAGTGATTCATCTGCCTTAGCCTCCCAAAGTGCTGGGATTACAGGCATGAGCTACTTTTTTTTTTTTAAACAGATAATCAACAGGGCCAAAGCAATTAAGTCATTTTCCCAGTCACTCGGCCAATAAGCAGCAAGTCAATGACCAGAACAAATTATACAACTTTCAGCTTCCCATAACTGATCTAATCCTACAAAAAAAATGGATGAGACTAGGCAGAAGAAACAGTGTCACCTTCACCCCCTGGTCATCTAGTCAAGAACTATGCAAAAGCCATATGTAACAGAAATCTAGGACCATAGGCTAGAGTGCCATGGCACAAACATGGCTCAATGCAGCCTCAACAGCTTGGGCTCAAGCAATTCTCCCACCTCAGCCTCCAGAGTAGCTGGGGCTACAGGCATACGCGCCACTGTGCCTGGCTAATTTTTTTTTTTAAACAGGGTCTTGCCATGTACTCAGACTGGTCTCAAACTCCTAGGCTCAAGCAATCCTCCCACCTTGGCCTCCCAAGGTGCTGGGGTTACATGCATGAGCCACCATGCCCGGCCATATATCCTACTATTCTTAAAGATTCAGTTCAAGTTCCATCCATGTGTGATGTCTCCTTGACCACTCACTGCACAATTCTCTCCCTCATATGCATATATTTTCCTTCCAATAGATATCCTGTGTTAATTATATGTTATCATATCGCTAATTTCCTGGTTACATATATGACATATCTCTTCTAGAATATAAGCTTTGTGAGAATATAATGTATGGCAAATACTTTCTCATATCTCCCATACACCAAATACAGCCTTACATATTCTATTTAAAAAACATCAAACTGGCGGGGTGCAGTGGCTCACGCCTGTAATCCCAGCACTTTCGGAGGTTGAGGCAGGCAGATCACCCGAGGTCAGGAGTTCGAGACCAGCCTGGCCAACATGGTGAAACCCCGTCTCTACTAAAAATACAGAAATTAGCTGGGCGTGGTGGCGGGCACCTGTAATCCCAGCTACTCAGGAAGCTGAGGCAGGAGAATCACTTGAACCCGGGAGGTGGAGGTTGCAGTGAGCTGAAATTGCGCCACTGCACTACAGCCTGGGTGACAAGAGCAAAACTCCACCTCAAAACAAAACAAAACGAAACAAAAAACTGATTATCAGGTCATAAACTCCAGAGGGATTTTCCCAATTCTACTGTTGTCCTAGTTCTTACCTGGATCAAATATGAGCGCCACAAACTGGGGTTTAGTAATTTTCATGTCATTTATACAATTCTTTGCATATGAAAAAAGAAAAGAGTAACAGCTAATTGTAACCAAAATGCATGATATAAAAGTCTAATTATATTTTGAACATCATCTAGAAGTCTTTTCTATTTAATTCTTGTAGAGTTTTAGTTGAATAAAAACACACAAACAGAAAAAATCCTGACTCACCGCCTGGGGTACAACAGGGGCTGCAGCTCCCACATGAATGGCATCATAAGGGGCTTCTTCAGCATATCCCATTCTTCCATCCCCCACTGAAAGAAAAACAGCTATGCTTTAAAAACCTGTTTAGATCAAACTTAATGTGAAGAATTCTAGTACGGGAGGTTTACAATGGAGAAAGGATAGATTTTTCAATAAATGATCCCGGGACAACTGGATATTCACTTTTTTGCTTTTAACTCATTTTATTTTTTGTTTGGTCAGAAACATTAAAACAATGGAATTTTATTTTGATGAAAAACTGGAGTTAACAGTCATTTAGTAAATGAAAAGCACTTCATTTTCCTATCTCACAACTCTTTTTTTTTTCAACTCCTGACCTCAGGTGATCCACCAGCCTCAGCCTCCCAAAGTGCTGGGTTTACAGGTGTGAGACACTGCACCCAGCCTCTATCCCACAACTCTTAAGAACAAAAGCATTAGTAAATAAATATCTGTGAACGATTAAGGATAAGGCAGACTGGATAATAAACCACGTCTGATGTTCACACTCCCTGCACGTGACTCACTCTAAAGCGTGAAATGGCGCTGGAGATAACGGAACTGAAAAGTTCCGTTTTAAATCTCATCCTAATCATTCAAATAAGCCCAAGATAAATATTTTTTGCTCCTTATGGGCAGCAAACTATATGAATTTTACTGGAGGAATACTTTGGCAGAAGCACCTATTTAAGTTAACTTAAGATATAGTACCTTAATAGTACTACATTCAAAAGACATACATAGATAGTCCCATGCTTCTCTCAATTCAGGAACAGTTACGCCATCAGGACAACAGGTAATTCCTATTTTATAGTAATCCAGAATAGATTGAAACACAGTGGAACCAATTCCCTCTGCTACTTCATACTCTCCTTTCTCATTGGGTTGTGTAAAGTTATGTTCTCGGCCAGATCCGAACAAACATCCTGCCCAACACTGTATTTGGCTGTGCAGTAGAAACGGATGGGTCTACAACAAATCTAGTGTTACTCACTATTGGTGCTATTTGTTCATATGTTCTTATATTCCGAGCTCCTTCTTTTGCATTCTCAAATACAAACACCATCTCCCCAGATAGCTTAACAGCTATTATCTAAACTTGACTGACTACTGTTTCTACTGCTGTTCCCAGCACTGCTAATGGAACCATTTGGGGAGGCTTTTGGAGAACAAGGACTGCTTGGACGAGAGGAACTGTGATCTTTTTCTCATGCAACATGGTGCTGTTGTGTTGGAGAAGTAACATTTCTTTTTTTTTTTTTTTTTTGGAGACGAAGTCTCGCTCTTGTCCGCCAGGCTAGAGTGCAATGGCGCGATCTCAGCTCACTGCAACCTCCGCCTCCCGGGTTCAAGTGATTCTCCTGCCTCAGCCTCCTGAGTAGCTAGGATTACAGGTGCCTGCCACCACGCCCAGCTTATTTCTGTATTTTTAGTAGAGACGGGGTTTCACCATGTTGGCCAGGCTGATCTGGAACTCCTGACAAGTGATCCGCCCGCCTCGGCCTCCCAAAGTGCTGGGATTACAGGCATGAGCCACCACATCCAGCCAGAGAAGTAACATTTCTAATACAAGACGTGAGTTGAGACTCTGTTCTTTCATGAGATGAGTCCCGTGATCTGTCACTTGACCTTCATCTATCTCTTGATCTCTCACGTCCCTCACTGGCAACATGAGACTCATTTTGGTGTGGTTTACTCCTGTATTCCCCTTTCAGTGTCCACACAGGATCACGGCAAAGGCCAAGGCAAGCAACACCTCCACTTCCTCCTCAGCCAGATCCCTCTAGAGGTGGCTGTGGCTACTAGACCTGCCCGGGCGTTTATTTTATTTATTTTTTTGAGACGGACTCTAGCTCTGTCGCCAGGCTGGAGTTCAGTGGTGCGATCTCAGCTTACTGCAACCTCCACCTCTCAGGTTCAAGCAATTCTCCTGCCTCAGCCTCCCGAGTAGCTGGGACTACAGGCATGTGCCACCACACCCAGCTAATTTTTGTATTTTTAGTAGAGACAGAGTTTCACCATGTTGGTCAGGCTGGTCTCAAACTCTTGACATCATGATCTGCCCATCTCAGCCTCCCAAAGTGCTGGGATTACAGGTGTGAGCCACCGCTCCTGGCCAATATTTTATCTTTTAAACAGAACTGAATGTGTCCGGGGAATATAACTGGATATTCATACACAAAAACATATAACTGCACCTTTACCTCACACATACACAAAAACCAACATCAACATCAGGAAGATCAAAGACCTAAACATGAAAAGCTAAAAATGATAAAGGTTCTAAGAAATAATAAGAGACATATCTTCGTGGCCTCAGAGTATCCTTAAAAAGGACACAGAAAGCACTGAAAAAAATTGGTAAGTCTGACTACATTAAAATTAAGAATTTCTATTATCAAAAGGGTACCAATAAGATGAAAAGGCATACCTCAAATGGGAGAAGAAATGTATTTATATATATAGACAAAGGGCTAGAAGCCCTGTAAGTCAAAAATACAAGCAATCCAATATCTGAACAGGTACTTCACAAAAGACAAAATCCTAATGGTCAAACACATTACAAAAAATTCAATCTCAGAGGTTAATAGGAAAATACAAAATTAAACTCACAAAGTGATGGCTGCAAAATACTCACTAGGTGAGCAAAAAGAATAATCGTTTTTATTTTTTAGTACTTAAAAGTGATTGTAAAAAAAAATGCAATAATTACCTCTGAGTGTTATTTAGCTTAAATTGGATCTTCTGAAAATAAAAATCCTCTGAAGAAATGTTTAAAGTTTTCTGATACTTACCAACAAGCTGTACTCTCCCTGAAGACAGAAGTGTTGGATCGTCCTTCCTGACATTATTTATTGAGTCATCCACTAGCTCTTTAATGTGATCAATTCCTATGACTTTTCCAGTACATCCAACCTGGAAAAGAGAAAACAATTCAGTAGCTCATTGGGCTAAATTTGTTTTTCTAAAGTATTATTGAAGTTTTTCCTTATTGAAAGTCATATTCTGCAAAGAGAAAACAAAAATAGCTTAAGGCTTCTACAGATTGCTAAACACTCAGTTTATCATAAATTATTTACCATATATACAACTTTCTCAACTATCACTCTCATTGAATAAAACTTGTAATACTAAGAAAAATTATCTTTCTTAGATTAAATCTAGAACTTTGAAGAAAATTACCAATATTTAATAGTAGTACAATAATTTTTTATTTAAATTCCATCTAAAGTATAACTTTAAATATTAAAATGTTACATAAAGAATTTGACAGGGAGGAATTTCTTTTTTCTTTTCTTTTTTTTTTTTTTTGAGAGAGTCTCGCTCTGTCACCCAGGCTGGAGTAGAGTGGCACGATCTCAGCTCACTGCAACCTCTGCCTCCTGGGTTCAAGCGATTCTCCTGACTCAGCCTCCTGAGTAGCTGGGATTACCGGCATGCACCACCATGCCCAGCTAATATTTTTGTATTTTTAGTAGAGACAGGGTTTCACCACGTTGGTCAGGCTGGTCTCAAATTCCTGACCTCGTGATCTGCCCGCCTCGGCCTCCCAAAGTGCTGGGATTACAGGAGTGAGCCACCACACACCCTGCCTCCCGCCTGATGGGAAGGAATTTCTACACTTGATTCTACTGCTTTTAGTAGAAAACATGAAAATATATACAGTGGCTCATACCTATAATCCCAGCACTTTGGGAGGCAGAGGCAGGTAGACTGCTTGAGCCCAGGAGTTTGAGACCACCTTGAGCAACATGGCAAAACCCTATCTCTACAAAAGAATACAAAAACTAGCCAGGTGTGGTGGCATGAGCCTCCTAAGTCCCAGCTACTTAAGAGGCTGATGTGGTGTGAGGATCACTTGAGCCTGGGAGGCAGAGGCTGCAGTGAGCTGAGATCGTGCCACTGCACTCCAGCCTGGGTGACAGAGTGAGACCCTGTCTCAGAAAACAAAAAACAAAAACCAACAACAACAAAAATCCCTTCTTTGCATATTTATTTATTCGTAAATTAAAATATTAAGTATAAAGGTTTTAAGAAAAAATATAAAAATTTAAAAAATTAACACTTATAAAGGCTTTGAAGTCAGACTATCTGGGTTCTTGTCTAAGTGTCATCACTTACATACATACATACCTTGGCAAGTTAACCGTTCCTTCTTTTTTTTTTTTTTTTTGAGATAAAGTCTCGCTTTGTTGGCCAGGCTGGAGTACAGTGGCGTGATCTCGGCTCACTGCAACCTCTGTCTCCTGGGCTCAAGCAATTCTCATGCCTCAACCTCCCAAATAGCTGGGATTACAGGTGTGTGCCACCACACCCGGCTAATTTTTGTATTTTTAGTGGAGACGGGGTTTCACCATGTTGGCCAGGCTGGTCTCAAACTCCAGACCTCAGGTGATCCACCTGCCTTGGCCTCCCAAAGTGCCGGGATTACAGGCGTGAGCCACCACACCCGGCCAATCATTCCTTGTATGAATCAGGTTCCTCAGTACAAAATGGGGAGGAAAAAGGCATATACCCCATCATAAAAATGGGGTAGCACTTAGAACACAGGCTCTAGTGCTTAAAACACAAAGTACTTTCACACATGGTAAATGTGTGAAAAACATTAATGCCATTTTATGAAAAATAACTCAGAAACCAAATGATTTTTTAAAATGAATACATCCTCTAAAACTATAAACATGTCAAGTATAGAGAATGAGTCATTTATTAAATGGCATTTCTAACCTTAAAAAAAATCACTGATATCCATTAATGAGGACTTAACCTCTATAAAATGAGCAAAACATCTGAGAAAATATGAGTCCTTATTATGTGCCAGGCATTGTTTTAGATGTTTAGGATACCATCATGATAAAAAAGAGCAGACAAAATTTCCAACTCCCTGGAGCTTACATTCTAGTAAGTCTGCTGATTATACATTTATAGCAAGTTACATGGATTCTAGTCCAAGGTGGATCCACAACTCCCAATTTAACTAGATCAGAATATTCCAATCTGGCCTCCAGGCATGATATTTCTCAAATCAAACTGATTTGATGATCTAAGCAATGATCAGCCTTTACTCCAACATATATTAGTGGGTCCCCAGTTAATATTCTGGATAGCCATTGACCAGATAAGGCTCTGATGAGAAAAGGCAGAAGTATAACAAAGGCATTATTTTTCTAAGAGCACTTTTTCTAATGCAGAAGTTTTACCTTCACCCTGGTAAATCTGTAGGAATGTTTAGAAACCAGGCTCATTCTGGGCAGGGACAGTGGAGAGGGTGCTGGGAAATGAGTCCCCTGGGAGACAGGGCTCAGCTACGATGCTAAATATCTCAGGCTCCTGAGTGGCTGGATTTCCCTGGGACCCTCAGACATGTCCCAGGGCCCGGTGGGGAAACTGAGGCCCATACAAAGAAGTAGAATTCTGAGTTGTCGGGGCTAAGCCTGACCCCCTCTCCATGATAACCCCACCTCCCACACTGTGCCTCAGTAGGTTTTTGTTGTTGTTGCTGTTGCCCAGGCTGGAGTGCAGTGGTGCAATCAAGGCTTACTGCACCTCCACCTCCTGGGCTCAAGGGATTTTCCTGCCTCAGCCTCCTGAGTAGCTGGGACTGCAGGTGCTCCACCATGCCTGGCTAATTTTTCTATTTTTAGTAGAGATGGGGTTTCACCATGTTGGGCAGGCTGGTCTCGAACTCCTGGCCTCATGTGATCTGCCTGCCTAAGCCTCCCAAAGTGCTGGGATTATAGGTGTGAGCCACCGCGTCTGGTCCCTCAGTAGGTTTTAAGGAGCCCCCAGCCCTCCTTCTCCCCTTCTGGGCCTGTCCAGCTATACTGCTCTGTCTCTCCCAGCCACATGCCCCACCAAGTACTGTACAGAGCGCCCTACCCAGGGTCCCTGCACCATGAGATAAGGTGAAATACCAACTGTGGACCAAATGCAATAAAACCTCTGTTTTTAAGAACAACAACAAAAAAAAAACAGAAAAGAAAAGAAAACCAGGCTTATTCTATTCTTTTCTGCCAAATGAGAACTTGGAAGAAGGTAGTTTGGGAGCTACTGGCCACCATCTTGTGATTACAAGGGTAGAGCTTACCAGATAATGACACCAACATGTGGAGGAAAGTAAAGCCAAATCAAGAAACAGAGAGAACCCTATTGTCAATAACAACATCTGGTCTTCTAAATCCAGCCACACAACAGACTATATACCCCTAGACTTTTCTGTTATATAAACTAAATAAACTTCCTTTTAGCTCTGCCAGTTTGGGTTGCGTGTTCTGTCACCTGCAACAACAACAAAATCCTAAGTGAAGCTCATTCCAACTGCTATCCTTATAGAATTAACAAACAAATAAACACGAAAACCACTAGTTAAAAAAACATACAGCCAAATCATATAATATTCTTCTGTTGGGGCCATAATGAGGAATAAAACTCTTACCATACGTGCAAAACATGCAGTAAGGATTCCACTTCCAGATCCTACATCAAGAGCTTTAGCTCCTTCATGCAACTGATCAAATAGAAGTTCTAGCGCATATGCATGCTGCCAAAAGAAAACAAAATATTCATTAAGACTAAAGTACACACATCATGGCATATAAATAAAGTTGCCAACTTTCTACCAATCTTTCTACTATTGTCATCTACCAAGATAACCAAGTTATCTTGGCTATCTGCCCAGGTATTACTTTAAAAAACTGTTTGATTAGAATTCTTACATTCAGATCATGTGTTTCAGTAATTTTAGAACTCCAGTGTGTGAATTTTTAACTTTTAATTAATTCAGTAAAAAAAATTAAAAGATTTATAAGTGAAAAGTCTCCACCCTACTCCCATTTCCAACCATCCAGGTTTCACTCTGTAAAGGTAACCAATATTACCAGTTTCTTGTGACTCCTTCCAAAAAGGAAGGAATAGATTCTTTGCATATATAAGCAAATACAAAAATACAAAGGCTAATTTTGTATTTTTAGTAGAGACGAGGTTTCTCCATGTTGGTCAGTCTGGTCTCGAACTCTCGACCTCAGGTGATCCGCCCACCTCGGCCTCCCAAAGTGCTGGGATGACATACATAAGCCACCACACACAGCCAGTATTCTCATTATTAAAAATAATCAGATCAGGCTGGGCGTGGTGGCTCAGGCCTGTCATTCCAGCACTTTGGGAGGCTGAGGCGGGTGGATCACGAGGTCGAGAGTTCAAGACCAGTCTGGCTAAGATGGTGAAACTCCATCTCTACTAAAAATACAAGAAAATTAGCTGGGCATGGTGGCGGGCACCTGTAATCCCAGCTACTCGGGAGGCTGAGGCAGAGAACTGCTTGAACCCAGGAGGGGGAGATTGCAGTGATCCAACATCGTGCCACTGCACTCCAGCCTGGGCTGTAACAGAGCGAGACTCCGTCTCAAAAAAAAAAAAAAAAAAAAAATCAGATCCAATAGCAGTAAACACATTTACTACCAGATCTTGGTTGATAAAAATACACATCCATTAATCTATAGTGATAAATTAATACATCATTCTATACATATATAAATGAAAAATAAGGGAAACTGTTCCCAACAAATATATAGATACATAATGAATACACATAGAAAAAATGATGAAAATCAGCCTTTGGGCAGCCATCTCAATAATAACTGATTGATTCAGGTAAAAATCATAAATGGAAGCTAAAACTAGTGGACTAACAATTGAAAAATAAACAGGATATTTACATAATCTCAAAGGGTTTGCCCCAGATAATTATTAATCACAAAAGGAAAAATAGTAATTTTACAATGGAGTTCAGAAAAAAGTTTTCCAGTGGAAAAACTTGGTCAACACTACCTTAATCAGATGATCAAAGTTAACATCACAATTATGAGACACACTGACATCAAATGCCTCTGCTAAGATACTTCATTTCTGGGATATGCCAGGCAAAAATGCATAACCTATATTGAATTATGAGGAAACATCAAACAAACCCAAATTGAGGGACATTATACAAAACAAATGGCCCATATTCGTAAAAATTTTCAAGGTTTTCAAGGCCATAAAAGAATAAGGAACCATTTCTCAGTCATTCTTTAAAGGAAACTAAAAAGATATGACAATCAAATAAAACTCACAATCTACCATTTTCTTTTCCTACAAGGAATGTTATCAGAACAACCGATGAAATCTAAATAAGGTCTATAAATTGGCTAATAGTGTTATATCAATGTTGACTTCCAGATTTCAAAAACTGTACTATGGGTACGTAAGAGAATGTCCTTATTTTTAAAGGTAAAGAGCATTGGCCGGGCGCGGTGGCTCACGCCTATAATCCCAGCACTTTGGGAGGCCGAGGCGGGAGGATCACGAGGTCAGATCGAGACCATCCTGGCTAATACAGTAAAACCCCATCTCTACTAAAAATACAAAAAATTAGCCAAGCGTGGTGGTGGGCACCTGCAGTCCCAGTTACTTGGGAGGCTGAGGCAGGACAATGGCGTGAACACAAGAGGCGGAGCTTGCAGTGAGCTGAGAACGCGCCACTGCACCCCAGCCTGGGTGACAAAGCAAGACTCCATCTCAAAAAAAATTAAAGGTAAAGAGCATTATACCTGTAATTTACCCTCAAAGAGCTCAGAAAAAAGGAAATATAATACACACACACACACACACACACACACACAGAGGAGAGAGGGGATAAAGAAGGGAGAGAGAATAAATGATAAAGCAAATGGTGAGATTTGCTTTACCAATGGTAAGACTGTGTGGACAAAGGTATACAGGAACCGTACTATCTGTATAATATTTATGTAAGTCAGAAATTATATCAGAGATTTAAAAACATTTGGGCCAGGCGCGGTGGCTCACGCCGGTAATCCCAGCACTGAGAGGCCGAGGCGGGCAGATGACCTAAGGTCAGGAGTTCAAGACCAGCCTGCCCAACATGATGAAACTCCGTCTCTGCTAAAAATACAAAAAATTAGCCGGGCGTGGTGGCGGCTGTAATCCCAGCTACTGGGAAGCTGAAGCAGGAGAATCGCTTGAACCCAGGAGGTGGATGTTGCAGTGAGCCAAGATCGCGCCACTGCACTCCAGCCTGGGTGACAGAGCAAGATTCTGTCTCAAAAAAAAAATTAAAAATATTTTATCAACGAAAACAGCCAATGCCAAAGAGAAAGATACAACGAAAATGCCCTATTCCATGGAACAATTAAAAAAAAAATTAACAACTACTTATTCCAATCACTAAAAGTGGATGACCAGACGTTATGGACCTCCTGATATGATGCAACAGGAAGGACCATTAGGAAGTGTTCCTGAAAAAAAAAAAAAAATGTTTTAAGAATAAGTCAACCACCACCAGGAAACAATTAACCAAATTCAGAATATGGGAAATTCCATATAACAAATGAACTAGTTTTGTCAATAAACAAATGGCATTTAAAAAAAGAAAGGGGTCTTTCTTTAAAAATTAAAAGATACTTTAAAAAACTGAAACAAGACCAAAAAGATGCAATGTATAGACTCTGTGTGGATACCGATTTAAGCAAATTAACTATAAAAATTTTTAAGCACCTGGCAAACTTTGAACATGGAGTAGACATAAGATATTAAGGAACATTGTTAGGTATGATAATCACATTGTAGTTTATTTTTAAAGTCATTGAGATTTATAATAAAGTATCCAGGGATGAAATAATATTATGTATGTTTGGGATTTGCTTTAAAATACTTCAGCAAAAGAGAGAGTTACACCAGGAGCAGTGGTTCACAGCCTGTAATCCCAGTCTTTGGGAGGCTGAGGTGGGCGGATCGCTTAAGTTCCGGAGTTCAAGACCAGCCTGGGCAACACAGCGATACCCCATCTCTACAAAAATACAAAAATGAGGTGGATGTGGTGGTGCACACCTGTAGTCCCAGCTACTCAAGAGGCTGAGGTGAGAGGATGATTTGAGCCCAGCAGGCCACAGTGAGCTGAGATTGCGCTACTGCATTCCAGCCTGGGCCACAGAGCATGACTCTGCCTCAAAAGAAAAAAAGAGAGAGAGAGAGAGAGAGAGAGTTAGATAAAACAAGATTAGTAAATTGTTGGTCATTATTAAAGCTGGGTGATTTATAGGTTCATTATACTATTTTATTTGTGTATATGGTACTGGAACTCTTCCATAATTTTCCATAATAAAAAGTTGTGTTTTTATTTAAAGCTAAGGTTTCCAAGCACTTGGGAGCTTAAAAAAAGAATTTTTAAAAAGTTAAAGCTATCTTTTCCCCCAACTTATATATGGAGAGAAGGCCTTGAATAGATACAGCCTCACATAATCCAAGATATTTCAAACTTTCAAACCAGAAAGTCCTTAATGTTCCACAGAACCCTTTTAGGGGTAACACACAAATATGTGTTAAATGGCTGTTTTTTCCCCCAATATATTCAAGGTTCATGCATTACATTTGCCAATCTAGAATGTTCCCCCAATTATCTCCCTCCACCTACCACTTTGCTCTGTTCTTCAGGACACTGACTCATTTAAGGAGTCCTGGCAAGGCATGGTGACTTATACCTATAATCCGAGTGCTTAGAAAGGCCAAAGTGGAAGGATAACTTGAGACCAGGAGTTTGAAATCAGTCTGGACAACATAGTTGAGACTGTATGTCTACAAAAAAGTTAAAAATTATCTGAGTGTGGGTCATGGCACATGCCTATAGTCCCAGCTCCTTGGGAGGCAGAGGCAGGAAGATCACTGGAGCTGAAGAGTTTGAGGTTATAGTGAGCTATGATCTTTGCACTCCAGCCTGGGCAACAGAGCAAGACCCTGTCTGGGGGTGGGGGAGGGGAAGAGTCCTGTCCAGTTGTCCCACACATAATGCGCCACATTCTAGATGTGTCTCCTTCCTCAGGGTTAGATTCAGATCAAAGACTTCTAGCAAGAACACACGCAGGTCTTGCTATGCAACTCCCTAAGAGCATCATATTAAGAAGTATATAATATTGGACCACCACACCACTGGACATGTCAACCTCAACCACTCCATAAATGTGGTCACCAATAGATCACTCTACTTTCAAGGCATATTTTTTTCTTTATAATTAATAACATGTGGGCCGGGTGTGGTGGCTTATGCCTCTTATCCCAGCACTTTGGGAGGCTGAGGTGGGCAGATCACGAGGTCAGGAGTTCGAGACCAGGCTGGCTAACATGGTGAAACCCCGTCTCTACTAAAAATACAGAAATTATCCAGGCACGGTGGTGCATGCCTGTAATCCCAGCTATTCGGGAGGCTGAGGCAGAAGAATTGCTTGAACCCAGAAGGCGGAGGTTGCAGTGAGCCGAGATCACGCCACTGCATCCAGCCTGGGTGACACAGCAAGACTATGACTTGAAAAATAATAATAATATGTGGAGTACTAATTTGAGACTACATGAGTATTTTTGTTCTCCAACAATCTTCCTCCTAATGGTTTTAGATTCATTAATAATCTTTGCCTAATTCATTACATTGATGATTACAAAATAGTGATCTTTATTTTTATTTTTGTAGTCAGGGTCTTGCTTTGTTGCCCAGGGTGGTCTTGAACTCCTGGGCTCAAGGGATCTGCCCGCTTGACCTCCTGAACTGCTGAGATTACAGGCATGAGCCACTGCACCCAGCCGAAATACTGACTTTTAAAATTTCATTATTCCTTCCACATTTATTCATTAACATTCTTCTGTTTTTCTGAAAAAAATCATTTTCACTTTTTTCCCTGTCTTGCTCTTTTTGTTTTAAGTCTCCATAGACTCACGAATTTTTGTTTTTCAATTCACAGTGCTATAATCTGTTACCATTATTATTCTTGTTGATTCTCAAATTCTCTCCAATTTGGCCTTTGGGAGCCTCTTCAAATCTGCTCGTATGTCCTTCTGACATTACCTCCTCAGCCTTTGAGTACTTCCTCACTTGACAGATGTCAGTCACTACTCCAAGGAGCACTCTTAGTAAGCAGTGGTATTTAGGATCCCAAACCTGGATGCCAGGTGTGCTCACTGCTACCAGGATACCATTTTAACAAGTTGCTTTTAATCTCTTCACCACTGCACACATCACATTTTTCTTTACAGGTTTGGAAAATATTCCAGGATTATAGTTAATTCCAAGCTTGTGATTTTAAGATTCATTAGATGTAGATGTCATTTCTCTTTGCATCCTCACTTTCTGCTTCTCCTATAATACCGCTAAGATGTATGCAATAAATTATTCAAGATCACAACTGCTTGTTCATATAATACAATTAAAAATATTTTACCCTATTCACATCTTGCACTGTATGCTTACTGTCTGTTATGTGCATATATATAAACATTCATATAGATGTTTCATGTGACTATATACATACATAGATACACAAGTTTTCCTTATTAATAGTCATAGATAACTCAGAAAATATAAGTAATTAAAAATGCATCCGTTTTGGGAGAAAATTCTGACATAAGCTATGACATATGCTAAGTGAAATAAGCCAGTCACAAAAAGACAAACAAACACTTTATGATTCCACTTATATGACATACCTAGAGGAACCAAATTCATAGAAACAGAAAATAGAATGGTGGTTGCCAGGGGCTGAGGTAAAGAAAGAATGAGAAAACCAGGAAACTGTTATTGAATGAGTATAGAGTGTTGGTTTTGCAAGATGAAAAGTGTTCTGACGACTGATTGCATAACAATGTAAATGTACTTAACGCTACTAAATGGTACACTTAAAATGGTTAAGATGGTAAATTTTATGTTACATGTATTTTAACACAAAAATTTTAGTCCATGTATATAAAATACAGTTTTAACAATGAAAAGACAAATAACCCAATTAAGAAATGGTCAAGAGGCCAGGTATGGTGGCTCATGCTTGTAATCCCAGCACTTTGAGAGGCACAGACAGGAGGATTGCTTGAGCTCAGGAGTTTGAGACCAGCCTGGGTGACATAGCAAGACCCTGTCTTTAGAAAAATTTTTTTGGCCGGGTGCGGTGGCTCATGCCTGTAATCCCAACACTTTGGGAGGCTGAGGCGGGCGGATCACGAGGTCAGGAGTTCAAGACCAGCCTGGCCAACACGGTGAAACCTTGTCTCTACTAAAAATACAAAAATTAGCTGGGTGTGGTGGTGCATGCCTGTAATCCTAGCTACTCAGGAGGCTGAGGCAGGAGAATTGCTTGAACCTGGGAGACGGAGATTGCAGTGAACTGAGATGGCACCCCTGCACTCCAGCCCGGGTGACAGAGCGAGACTCTGTCTCAGGAAAAAAAAAAAAAAGTTTTCATTATTAAAAACAAAAACAAAAAAACCAAGAAAAGGGTTAAAAGACTAAATAAATGTTTCTCCAAAGAAGATACAGAAATGGCCAAAACGCACATGAAAAGACGCTTAACATCATTCATCATTAGGGAAATGCAAATCAAAACCACTATGAGACACCACTTCATAGTCACTAGGATGGATAAAATTCTTTTAAAAAAAGAAAATAACAAATGTTAGCAAGGAAGCAGAGAAACTGGAACCCTCATACATTGCTAGTGGGACTGTAAAATGGTGCAGCTGCTTTGAAAAACTGTTTGGCCATTCCTCAAAATGTTAAACATAGAGTTTTCATATATGATCTGGTAATTCCACTCCTAGGTAAATACTCGAGAGAATTGAAAACACACAAAAATTTGTACACAAATGTTCATGGCAACATTATTTAGAATAGTCAAACACTGGAAACAATCCAAATGTCCCTCAACAGTTAATAGATAAATGTTGTATATCCATACAATCGGATATTATTCAGTCATAAAAAGGAGAAAAGTACTAATTCACACTACAACAGGGATAAATCTTGAAAACATTATGCTAAATTTAAAAAGTCAGTCATAAAAGGCAGCATATTATATGATTCTATTTATATGAAATGTCTAGAATAGGCAAATCTATAGAAACAAATAATAGATTAGTAGTTGCCAGGACCTGAGCAGAGCAGGGGTTGGGATCTGACTGCTAATGGGTATAAGGAAGGTTTCTTTCTGCAGTGATGAAAACCTCTTATTAGATAGTGGTGATGTTTGTGTAACTCTGAATAAACTAAAAACCACAGAATTCTACACTTTAAAGGGATGAATTCTATAGTATAAGAATTGTATCTTGTTTTTTTTTTCTGAGACAGGGTCTTGATCTGTCACTCAGGCAGGAGTGTAGTGGTGTGATCATGACTCACTGCAGCCTCCATCTCCCAGGCTCAAGCAATCCTTCCACCTCAGTCTGCAGAATAGCTGGGATCACAGGCACGTACTATCACACCCAGCTAAATGTTTTTTATTTTTTGTAGAGACGGGATCTCACCATGTTGCCCAGGCTGGTCTCAAACTTCTGGGCTCAAGTGATCCTCTGGCCTCGGCCTCCCAAAATGCTGGGATTACAGGCTCAAGGCACTGTGCCTAGCCAAGAATTATATCTTAATAAAGCTGTTTTGTATTGTTGTTTTAAAATGCATCTTTTGTCATGAAGTAACTGCTATGCTTTGTTCAGCAATGAACTGGACACCTAGACCAAACTTCAGGGGAAAGAAAAAAATCACAAAGTATTTCCCTTAATACCTGAAAGTATACCACTCCAGTCAATTTCCCAACCATGCTAGATACTGGTTCTCCAAAATGACTTTTAGCATTCATGCTTCTTTCTTTTTTTTAGTCAGAGTTTTGCTCTTTTGCCCAGGCTGGAGTGAAGTGGTGCGATCTTGGCTCACTGCAACCTGCACCCTCCGCAGGTCCAAGTGAGTCTCCTGTCTGAGCCTCCTGAGTTGCTGGGATTATAGGAGCCTGCCAACACACCTGGCTAATTTTTGTATTTTTAGTAGAGATGGGATATTGCCACGTTGGCCAGGCTGGTCTCGAACTCCTGACCTCAGGTGACCCACCTGCCTCGGCCTCCCAAAGTGCTAGGGTTACAGGTGTGAGCCACCCCACCCAGTCACATTCATGCTTCTATATAAATCTTTCATTTAGGTAGTGTTGTGGGACTAATCAGAGACAGTAGAGACCCAGCACAGTTCAGGAGAGTGTCTAATTATTAAGGTGATCACTGGCTCAATCAGACTAGGGTCCAGAAAGTCTGATCCCTGAACAAAGGGATCAATCACCTTTTAAGCAGTTTGTGGTGGGAGTTACGTGCTGCAGGAAGCATACTTGCAGAAGCGAGAACAAAGGCAGTTAATTACTCTTTTACATTTGTTACACCATATGTTTTACATCCTTGGGAATACGCGCTTTTGTAGCAATTGCTTATCAACCTTATGACTTTACAGCCGAGCTAGGGAGGGAAGCAAGAACTCGCTGTGCCTCAAGGAATGTAAAATGATGGAACACAGATAAGCCTCTCTGGGCATAGAGGAGGGATAAGCAGTTAATATGCTCTCTCTACCCAGCCCCCCACCAGAGTGGGGCTATATTACGTTCTACCTTCAAGAAAAAGAATAAATTTTTCTACCATTATACTTACAAAATTCATTAATTCCCCCTTCAGTAGTAGTTCAAACTGTTTGCAGATTAAGACTACAACTTTTCTTTTTAATCACTTATTGAACAGGTAATGTACAAAAAAGCCATTCCTAATCTATGGTTTAAAGAAAAAAGAAAGCCAGGCCCAGTGGCTCATGCCTGTAATCCTAACACTTTGGGAGGCTGAGGTGGGAGGATCGCTTGAGCTCCAGGGTTCAGAACTAACTTGGGCAACACAGTGAGTCCTCATCTCTACAGAAAATGTTTCTAAAAAGTTAGGGGTGGTGGTATGTGCCTATAGTCCCAGCTACTCAGGAGGCTAAGGTGGGAGGATCTTTTAAGCTCAGCAGGTCTCAGCTGCAGTGGGCCATTATCATGCTTCTGTACTCCAGCCTGGGCAACAGAGCAACACCCTGTCTCAAAAAAAACAAAAACTAAAAAATTAAGGGCTAGGCGCAGTGGCTCAGGCCTGTAATCCCAGCACTTTGGGAGGCCAAGGAGGGTGGATCACTTGAGGTCAGGAGTTTGAGACCAGCCTGGCCAACATGGTGAAATCCCGTCTCTACTAAAAATACAAAAATTAGCCAGGTGTGGTGGTGCACGCCTGTAATCCTAGCTACTCAGGAGGCTTAGGCAGGAGAATTGCTTGAACCTGGGAGGCAAAGGTTTCACTAAGCTGAGATTGTGCCACTGCACTCCAGCCTGGGCGACAGAGAGAGACTCCATCTCAAAAATAATAATAATAATAAATTAAAATGTTAAAAAAATTAAGGAAAAGGAATAAAGAAATTGATAACACACCAGACACAGTGGCTCGAGCTTGTAATCCCAGCACTTTGGGAGGCCGAGGCAGGCAGATCACTTGAGGCTAGGAGTTCAAGACCAGCCTGGCCAACGTGATGAAACCCCGTCTCTACTAAAAATACAAAAATTAGCCAGGCGTGGTGGTGTACATCTGCAATCCCAGCTACTTGAGAGGCTGAGGCAGGAGAATCACTTGAATCCGGGAGGCAGAGGTTGCAGCAAGCCAAGATCACCCCACTGCACTCCAGCCTGGGCAACAGAGTGAGACTCCGTCAAAAAAAAAAAAAAGAAAGAAAGGAGGAAGGAAGGAAGGAAAGAAAGAGAAAGAAAGAAAGGAAGGAAGGAAGGAAGGACAAAGAAAGAAAGAAAGAAATTGATAACAGATCAAGGACACAGAGTGAAAATCAGATCTCAATTCCATTCATATATCCTAAATAAGCTAATTCCCTATCTTAGAAGAAATCATTTTTAGTTTTCATTCCCAAAGAAAAACATATGTGTGAATGTATGTGTGCATATGTGATTTTCATACATTACAGAATATTCTAAATACCCTTTGGGACTCAACTTTTATACTGTTTCATTCTTATTTTTCCCACCCAAAAAACCACCTGTAAGTATTATACTGTATTTCTTGAAGACTTTGTCATATTTGTACTTGCAGAGTTCTTTCATTTAACAGTTTCACAATACTCCACAACATGGAGGTTAAGATGGTCCCTGACTTAACAGTGGTTCAACATATGATTTCTTGACTTTACGATGATGTAAAAATTATACATGTTCTGTACAAATTGTACTTCAAGTACCCATACATGCATTCTATTTTCCACTTTCAGTACAATATTCAATAAATTACATGTGATATTCACCATTTTATTATAAACAGACTTTGTGTTAGTTGATTCTGCCCAACTGTAGGCTAACGTAAGTGTTCTGAGCACATTTAAGGTAGGCAAGGCTAAGCTATGAAGTTTGGTAGGCTAAGTATATTAAATGCATTTTAGAGTTACAGTATTTTCAACTTATGATGGGTTTATCAGGACATACCCCCATGTAAGTCAAGGAGCATCTGTACTGTAATTAATTAACCATCCACCATTTGTGGACATTGCTTTTTGTAATTATAATAAATGTCAATAAATAACTTAAGTCATTCTGCACTCATGTAACTATATTATGGGATAAATATCTTCAAATAAAACTGGGAAATCTAAGTTATATTTATTTCACATTTCGATAGATACTGCCAAATTGTCTTCCAAAAACATTCAATGTACTCTCCCACACAAAAAAGTATGTGACTGCCAGTTTTCCATTTCCAATACAAAGTATCAAATTTTTTAATCTCTAACAATCTGATAGGTGAAAACTGGTACCTCATTATAGTGCTAATTTGCAATTTACTAAGTATAAGTGAAGATGAGGCTGGGCATGGTGGCTTATGCCTGTAATCCAGCATTTTAGAAGGCCAAAGCAAGAGGATCACTAGAGCCCAGGAGTTCAAGACCAACCTGGGGTAACAAAGTGAGGCCCTGTCTCTACAAAAAAAAATTTTAATGGCCAGGCACAGTGGCTCACGCCTGTAATCCCAGCACTCTGGGAGGCCAAGGTGGGTGGATCACTTGAGGTCAGGAGATCACTTGAGGTCAGGAGGTCAGGTCAGGAGACAAGCCTGGCCAACATGGCAAAACCCCAACTCTATTAAAAATACAAAAATTAGCCGGGCATGGTAGTGCACACCTGTAATCCCAGCTACGAGGAAGGCTGAGTAAGGCACACAAATTGCTTGAATCCAGGGGGCGGAGGTTGCAGTGAGCCAAGATCATGCCACTGCACTCCAGCCTGGGCCACAGAGTGAGACTCTGTCTCAAACAGCTACTCGGGAGGCTGAGGCAGGAGAATGGCGTGAACCCAGGAGGCACAGCTTGCAGTGAGCCGAGATCACGCCACTGCACTCCAGCCTGGGCAACAGAGCAAGACTCTACCTCAAAAAAAAAAAAAAAAAAATTTAAAGACGTGAAGATGACATCTTTTCATTTGTTTAAACGTCAATGTCATTTGTATTTCTGTTCAATGAACTATCTTAGCTTTTTTTTTTTTGAGACAGAGTTTCACTCTTACTGCCCAGGCTGGAGGGCAATGGCACAATTTCAGCTCAACGCAACCTCTGCCTCCCAGGTTCAAGTGATTCTCCTGCCTCAGCCTCCCAAGTAGCCAGGATTACAGGCACACGCCACCACGCCCAGCTAATTTTGTATTTTTACTAGAGACAGGGTTTCTCCATGTTGGTGAGGCTGGTCTCAAACTCCCAACCTCTGGTGATTCGCCCACTTTGGCCTCCCAAAGTGCTGGGATTACAGACGTGAGCCACCACGCCCGGCCACGATGAACTATCAGTCCTGTCCTTTACACATTTTCTTTTGGGCTTACTGGTCTTTTACTTATTAACAGGATACACACAAACACAAATGTAAGCATACATGTCTACATATTGAAATTTTCCCTTGCTGTCATATGTATTACAATATTTCCCACAATCGTTAATTATTATTATTGAGATGAGGGTCTCTGTCAACCAGGCTGGAGTGCAGCAGCACAATCATAGCTCATTGCAGCCTCAAATTCCTGGACTCAGACAATCCTTCTGCCTTGGCCTCCCTTGTAGCTAGGACTACAGGAACATTGCCACCACACCCAACTAATTTTTAAAATTTTTTGTAGAGACAGAGTCTTGCTTTGTTGCCCAGGCTGGTCTCAAACTCCTGGCTTCAAGCGATATTCCTGCCTCGGCCTCCCAAAGTGTTGAGATTACACAGGTGTGAGCCACCACACACAGCCAATTTTTCCTCTTTAATTTTTGCTTATAACATTTTTTCTCCGCAAAAATCCTAGATACGTAAGTTTCAAAATGTATCAGGTTTTTTTAATGGCTTCTGTGTTTCTGTCATGTTTCAAAAAGACATTACTATTCAATTTTTATAAATGTCTGCTTTTTTCTTCTAGTATAATTATCAATTCACTATAAATACATACAGAATTTATTTTAGTATTAAGTTTAAATAAGAGCTTCTCCAACCCCAAATACTTGCAGAGAGTCAGAAAAGTTATTGTTCTGGCCAGGCGCAGTGGCTCACGCCTATAATCCCAGCATTTTGGGAGGCAAAGGCGAGTGGATCACCTGAGGTCAGGAGTTCAAAACCAGCCTGGCCAACAATGTGAAACCCTGTCTCTACTAAAAATACAAAAAGTTAAGGCCAGGCGGGGTGGCTCACGCCTGTAATCCCAGCACTTTGGGAGGCCGAGGTGGGCGGATCACAAGGTCAGGAGATCGAGACCATCCTGGCTAACATGGTGAAACCCCGTCTCTACTAAAAAATACAAAAAACTAGCCGGGCATGGTGGCGGGCACCTGTAGTCCCAGCTACTCGGGAGGCTGAGGCAGGAGAATGGCGTGAACCTGGGAGGCGGAGCTTGCAGTGAGCCGAGATGGCGCCACTGCACTCCAGCCTGAGCCACAGGCGAGAGTCCGTCTCAAAAAAAAAAAAAAAAAAAAAAAAGTTAGCCAGGCGTGGTGGCGGGTGCCTGTAATCCCAGCTACTAGGGAGGCTGAGGCAAGAGAACTGCTTGAACCTAGGAGGTGGAGGTTGCAGTGAGCAGAGATGACAACATTGCACTCCAGCCTGGGCACAAGAGCGAAACTCCGTCTCAAAAAAAAAAAAAAAAAAGGCTGGGCCCAGTGGCTCACGCCTATAATCCCAGCACTTTGGGAGGCTGAGGTGGGTGGATCACAAGGTCAGGAGTTCAAGACCAGCCTGGCCAACATAGTGAAGCCCCGTCTCTACTAAAAATCCAAAAAATAAGCTGAGTGTGGTGGCGGGCACCTGTAATCCTAGTTACTCAGGAGGCTGAGGCAGGAGAATCACTTGAACCCAGGAGGCGGAGGTTGCAGCAAGCCAAGATCGCGCCACTGCACACCAGCCTGGGCAACAGTGTGAGACTCCATCTCGAAAAAAAAAAAAGAAAAGAAAAAAAAAAGAAAAGCTATTGTTCTTTCCTACAAAATAAAACAAGAGCAATCATTCAAATACTGACATTTAAACCCTAAAAAAAGGTTGGGCACAGTGGCTCATGCCTGTAATCCTAGCACTTTAGGAGGCTGAGGTGGGAGGACTGCATGAGCCCGGGAGTCAAGGCTGCAGTGAGCTGTCATGATCATACCACTGCATTCCAGCCTGGGTGACAAAGTAAGAAGTTGTCTCAAAAAAATAAAATAAAACCCAAGAAAACTCCTAACTGCTAGATCACTCAAAGTCAGTCCTTCTCAAGGAGCTATGCAGCTTAATGGCTCTTATACTTAACCACTCCCTAATGAATTTTCCACATAAAATGTGAAATAATATTCAACTTGAGATTTCTATAAAATGTACATTATACTATTTAAAATATTATCTCCTTTAATTCTCTACTAAATAACCTTTTATGTTCAATTTTTACATATCACAGATACTGACAATCACCAAAAACTTTAATATGCCAGTTTCTACCTTAAAAAGCTCCTTCTGGGCCGACCGAGCACGGTGGCTCACGCCTGTAATCCCAGCACTTTGGGAGGCCGAGGCAGGCGGATCACGAGGTCAGGAGATCAAGACCATCCTGGCTAAGACCATGAAATCCCATCTGTACTAAAAATTTAAAAAATTAGCTGGGCGTGGTGGCGGGCACCTGTAGTCCCAGTTCCTGGGGAGGCTGAGGCAGGAGAATGGCGTGAACCCAGAAGTGGGAGGTTGCAGTGAGCCAAGATTGTGCCACTGCACTCTAGCCTGGGCAACAGAGCAAGACTCCATCTCAAAACAAAACAAAACAAAATTCCTTCTACAGACCCTGTATTAAGAATAAGATGTTCAAAAAAGAAAATGATGTTTATTACCAATTCACATAACTCATAGATGATAAATTGATATAACTAAAAATTTAAAACTTTCTTTAAATCTTTTTTACTAAAGAAAATGATTATAGAAAAAAATGTGATCCATTTGTAACCAAGTGAACAAACTTAACTTACCATGTGTGGAGCACTGATTGTTGCTTGGAAACCTGTAAAACAAGAAGAGAACTACTGATACAGTCAGCTGTAAAAATATACTATTTCACATAATTTCTTTTCTACCATCCATATGTTATTTTTCACAATAATTCTTTTTTTTTTTTGAGACGGAGTCTTGCTGTGTCACCCAGGCTAGAGTGCAGTGGCGCGATCTTGGCTCACTGCAAGCTCCGCCTCCCAGGTTCACGCCATTCTCCTGCCTCAGCCTCCCGAGTAGCTGGGACTACAGGCCCCCGCCACCACGCTCGGCTAATTTTTTGTACTTTTAGTAGAGACGGGGTTTCACCGTGTTAGCCAAGATGGTCTCGATCTCCTGACCTCGTGATCCACCCACCTCGGCCTCCCAAAGTGCTAGGATTAGGATTACAGGCATGAGCCACTGCACCTGGCTTTCACAATAATTCTTTTTTAGTTTTTATGATCTCAAGAAAATAAAGCTTACTTCTATTAGAGTACTGTCACCCAGCAGTTAAAATTAGAAAATATAATCATGCCAAAAGGTAATGTGCTCATCTAGTAAAACAGTCCCTCTAAAGTACGGCAGCTAAAAATTTCTTCTCCTGTAGAGTCAGCTAAGAAAGGAAGAATTTCAGTAAGTTGAGAGTTGATATATTTTTGGCTTGTTTTTCCTTCAGATTGTTTTTTAAAAATAAGTTTTCGTATGTAATAGGTATACAAAGTCTGTGCAAAATTAAATTGCTTCATATTTCTGTCAACTTAAAAAAAAACTACAATAACTGAAAAAGTAGCTTAAAAGACCAATAAACTACTTCATTTTATTCTTTATCTTATCATCTAATGTTAATTCACACAATCTTTTCATGGTTCTTAACTTTTAGTTTCTTTTCTTCTGGTGTTGCTTTCTCAAAACTTATTTACCTGCTTCTTTCTGCCTCTGAAGCAAGTTTCACTGAGCGGTGGTAGCAGGTGCCTTCGGGGTTCAGAAGCTCCCCAGGATCTTCTCTGCTGACTGTTATAGTGCTTCAAAAGAAGATAGCATGGCAGCCGACTGACAGAATCCTGAGGCACTTCTAAGCCTCAAAGGCGCCCACTGCCAAGGCTCAGCAGTTCAGCAAAACCTGCTTCAGGAGAAGGAGTTAAATACAGGACTTTCTAAAAACAAACACAAGCCAAAAAAGCAGGGCAAATAAAGCAGAGAAGTCATTAATAACTTAAGCACACTTACTGATTTAAATATTGATTTAAAAAATTAATCCTAACCTGAAAACTAATCTTTAGTCAACACTAAGGCCCCTAAAGAAAACTCAGCACTCGGCTAATACTGTAAGTTTTCATTAAAAGTTTTTTTTATGGCAGGGTGGGGTGGCTCATGCCTGTAATCCTAGTGCTTTGGGAGGCCAACGTGGGCGGATTGCCTGAGCTCAGGAGTTCTGAACCAGCTTGGGCAACACGCTGAAACCCCGTCTCTACTAAAATACAAAAAATTAGCTGGGCTTGGTAGCATGCACCTGTAATCCCAGCTACTCGGGAGGTTAAGGCAGGAGAATTGCTTGAACCCAGGAGGCAAAGGTTGCAGTGAGTCGATATTGCGCCACTGCAATCCAGCCTGGATGATAGAGTGAGACTCCGTCTCCAAAAATAAAAGTTTTTTTCACTAAAATATTTTATTTCAAAAAATGTTTTTAATTCTTTATACATATTATATATTGTTCGAGAAAACAGAAAAACATACATAATTTTATTAAAATAGGTATGTTTGGAATTATGAAACTCGCTGAGTCATAAAATTCAAATTAAGAAGGTAATAATAGATAAATATCTGTGTCCCAGGCTTTTTCTACTTCCAAAAATCATAAAGTAAATGATAAAAACTGTGATATTTTCAGAAATCTAAAGCTTACCTATTGATTGTGGAGAATCCATGTATGGGTTACATTTTGCATAGTGGGAGCGGTCTGTAGCCAGCATCACTTCAAATACTTTATCTGTCTTGATGATTCCATTTTCTGAAACAAATGAGGCAAATATTTTCAGAAGAGAGAGACATGATCAGACATATTTTAGAATAATTACACCAGCTGTGCTGTAGAGACTGAACTGGAAGAGAGAATGATTGGAAGTTGTTGTAATGGCCCAGGTAATGGCAACCTGGTTTCTTTTTTTTTTTTTTTTTCTGAGACAGAGTCTCACTCTGTCGCCCAGGCTGGAGTGCAGTGGTGCAATCTTGGCTAACTGCAAGCTCTGCCTCCTGGGTTCACGCTATTCTCTTGCCTCAGCCTCCCGAGTAGCTGGGACTACAGGCACCCGCCACCACGCCTGGCTAATTTTTTGTATTTTAGAGACAGGGTTTCACTGTGTTAGCCAGGATGGTCTCGATCTCCTGACCTTGTGATCCGCCCACCTCGGCCTCCCAAAGCGCTGGGATTACAGGTGTGAGCCACCGCACCCGGCTTCTTGCTGTGTTGCCCAGGCTGGAGTGCAGTGGTGCCATCTCGGCTCACTGCAACCTCTGCCTCCCAGGTTCAAGCGATTCTCCTGCCTCAGCCTCCCAAGTAGCTGCGACTACAGGTACATGCCACCACACCCAGCTAATTTTCTGTATTTTTAGTAGGGACGGGGTTTCACTGTGTTAGCCAGGCTGGCCTTCATCTCCTGACCTTATGATCCACCCACCTCAGCCTCCCAAAGCTGGATTATAGGCATGAGCCACCACGCCCAGCCCAACCTGGTCTTTAGTAACAGCAAGGACACAGAAAAGTAGAAGGATAACGAGTTATATTTGGTAGGTAATATATACCTGACTGACTGGATTTGGGGGTGGGAATGGGGGTAATCATTGATATGCTGATGCCATTTATCGATTTAAGAAATCCTGTAGAAGGATCATAGTTAAGGGGTAAAAAGGTAAGTTATCTATTCAGTTACAGGCTTCAGATCATACAACTGGAGATATTCTGTAGTCAGCTGGACACATGGATCTGGAGCTCAGGAAAGAGACCTAGAATAAAGATTTCTATTTATTATGGATGGCAACTGAAGCAATCAAAGTGAATTCAAAGTGGCCAGAGAATAAATAGAGAAGACAAACAAAGCCAACATCTAAAAGATATGCAAAGAAAACAGAGCCATCGAAGATGATGAGCAGTCACAGAGGCAGGATGCAGACCAGACCATACTGTTGTAGAGCCAGGAGAAGTGAATTTCTCAAGAAGGAAAGCAAGATCAATAATATATATTTGCCTTCCCCAACAATTAGTTGAGATTAAGGCCGGGTGCAGCGGCCCATGCCTATAATCTCAAAGTCTGGGGAGGTCAACAGGGAGGATAGCTTGAGCCCAGCGGCTTGAGACCACGCAAGGCAACATAGTGAGGCCGTCTCCACAAAAAAAAAAAAAAAAAAAAAAAATTTAATAACTGGGGATCATGGCACAAGCATGTAGTCACAAATACTCAGGAGGCTGAGGTGGGAGAATTGCTTGAGCCCAGGAGTTTGAGGTTATAGTGAGGTATGATCATACCACTGCACTCCAGCCTGGGTGAGAAAGCATGACCCTGTCTCAAGGCCAGGCACGGTAGCTCACACCTGTAATTCCAGCACTTTGGGAGGCCCAGGCGGGCAAATTACTTAAGGTCAGGAGTTTGAGACCAGCCTGTCCAACATGGTGAAATCCCATCTCTACTAAAAATACAAAAATTAGCCAGGTGTGGTGGCGCACCCCTGTAATCCCAGCTACTCAGGAGGCTGAGACAGGAGAACTGCTTGAACCCGGAGGCTGAGGTTGCAGTGACCTGAGATCGTGCCACTGAACTCCAGCCTGCGTGACAGAGTAACACTCGGTCTCAAAAAAAAAAAAAGAATCCTGCACAAATACGTGCTAACTCCCCTTTTCCTCCCCATTACCAACATCATCATCCATTAAAGAAGGTGCAGGGAGCTATACTAACAGGAGGGGGTACACAGTGAACTCTGTCCACAAAATGCCTAAAAGTAGGAAAAAGAAAAAAAACAATCAAACCAATGCCATTCAAATCTAATGTAAAAAGAAAACTAAATGCAAATAAAAACATTTCTGCTGATTAAAGAAAACCAGTATTTAAAACTATACTCTAAGAAAATGTGCCAGGAAGTAAACATATTACCAGGAAGAATTAACTTCAAAATACATTCTAATGAAACTATTAGATTTTAAAGGAAAGGAAAAAAATTCTCAAAACATCAAGGCAAAAATAATTAGCCAGGCTGGCACGGTGGCTAACGTCCGTAATCCTAGCACTTTGGGAGGCTGAGGCAGGTGGATTACTTGAGGTCAGGAGTTCAAGACCAATAGGGCCAACATGGTGAAACCCCATCTCTACTAAAAATACAGAAATTAGCTGGGCGTGGTGGCACATGCCTGTAATCCCAGCTCCTAAGGAGGCCGAGGCACAAGAATCGCTTGAACCCAGGAGGAGGAGGCTGCAGTGAGCCGAGATCATACCACTGCATTCAAGCATGAGCAACAGAGCAAGGCTCTGTCTTTAAAAAAATTAAAAAAGAAAAAAAAAATTAGCCATGCATGGTGGTGCATGTCTGTGATCCCAGCTACTCAGAGACTAGGGTGGGAGGATTGCTTGAGCCTGGGAGGCGGAGGTTGCAGTGAGTCAAGATCATGCCACTGTGCTCTAGCCTGAGTGACAGGGTGAGACTCCAACTCAAAAAAAAAAAAATTTCAACACAAAAAGATCAAATTACCTATTATAATAAGAATTTTAAAAATTAGGGGCTAGGTGCGGTAGCTCATGCCTGTAATCCGAGCACTTTGGGAGGCCAAGGCAAAAGGATTGCTTAAGCCTAGGAGCTCAAGACCAGCCTGGGCAACAAAGGGAGACCCCATTTCTTTAAAAAAAATTTGAAAATTAGCCAGGTGTGGTGCCATGTGCCTGTGGTCCCAGCTACTTGGAGGCTGAGGTGGCAGGATCACTTAAGCTCAATAAGTTGAGGCTACAGTGAGCCGTGATTATGCCACTGTACTCCAGCCTGGGCAACAGAGTAAGACCCTGTCTCAACACAAACAAACAGGTCGGGCATGGTGGCTCATGCCAGCACTTTGGGAGGCCAAGGTGGGTGGATCACCTGAGGTCAGGAGTTTAAGACCAGCCTGGCCAACATGGCAAAACCCTATCTCTACTAAAAATACAAACATTAGCCGGATGTGGTGGTGCGCACCTGTAATCCCAGCTACTCAGAAGGCTGAGGCAGGAGAATCGCTTGAACCTGGGAGGTGGAGGTTGCAGTGAGCCAAGATCGCACCACTGCACTCCAGCCTGGGTGACAGAGCGAGACTTCGTCTCAAAACAAACAAACGAACAAAAAATTAGGTCACTACAGGTTTCTTAAGAGGAACAAACAAGCCGGATGCAGTGGCTCACGTCTGTAATCCCAGCAATTTAGAAAGCCAAGGTGGGTGGATCACTTGAGTCCAGGAGTTTGAGACCAGCCTGGGTAACATGAAGAGACCCCATCTCTACAAAAAACTTAAAAAATTAGCTGGACGTAGTGACGCATACCTGTAGACCCAGCTACTCAGGGGACTGAGGTGGGAGGCTTGCTTGAGCCTGGGAGGTCAAGGCTGCAGTATGCCCTGATCATGCCACTGCACCCTAGCCTGGGTGACACAGTGAGACCCTGTCTCAATAAATAAAAATAAAAATTAAGAGCAAGATTCAAAGCAAAGTAAGAATAAAGCAGCATTTTCAAGAAATTCAAGGAAAGAAAGTGCAAGTCACCATAAAAAGGAGTGAACGGCTAGGTGCGCTGACTCATGCCTATAATCCCAGCACTGTGGGAGGCCAAGAAGGTAGGAGGATCACTTGAGCCCGAGTTGAAGACCAGCAAAAAAAAAAAAAAAAGGAGTGAATTACTGATATACCCAACATGAATGAATCTCTTTTTCTTTTTTTTTTGAGAAAGAGTCTTCCTCTGTCGCCCAGGCTGGAGTGCAGTGGCGTGATCTCGGCTCACTGCAACCTGCCTCCTGGGTTCAAGCGATTCTCCTGCCTCAGCCTCCCAAGTAGCTGGGATTATAAGCACCTGCCACCACACCCAGCTGTTTGGTATTTTTAGCAGAGACAGGGTTTCACTGTGTTGGCCAGGCTGGTCTCGAACTCCTGACCTCGTGATCCACCCACCTCAGCCTCCCAAAGTGCTGGGATTACAGATGTGAGCCACCGCACTCAGCTTGAATGAATCTCAAAAGCACTAATCTAAGTGAAAGAAGCCAGACGAGGAGACTATATATGATTCCATTTTTAACACATTCCAGAAAAGCCAAAACCATAGTGGTAGAAGGCCCGTCTGTAGTTGCTAGGGGATAGGAGAAGGGAGGAGATTAATTACAAAGAGACACCAGAAAACTTTTTGGGTGAAAGAAGCGTTCTATAGCAGAGATCAGCAAACAACTGTAAAGGTCCAAATAGTAAATATTTTAGGATTTGCAAGCCATATAATCTCTGTTGCAACTACTAAGCACTACCACTGTGGTGTGAGAACAGCCAGAAACACTATATAAATGAAAGTGGCTGTGTTCCAATAAAAATTTATAAAACCAGGCAGCAGGCCAAATTTTGTCTGTGGCCTGTAGTTTGCTGACCCATGTTCTACATCATAATGAAGTTGGTGGTTACACTTTCTGTTTGTCACATTTTTCAAATTGTATTCTTACAACTGGTGAATTTTTATATAACTTATACCTCAATAAAGCTGATTTTTTTTAAGTGTAAGCCAACGATTTTATACCCAGCCAAGCTGTCCTTCAAATATCAAGGCTATAGGAAGGAAAAAAAACATTTTGAATATGCAGGAACTCAGAGAATGCTGTACACACAAGCCCTTTCTGAGGAATCTTCTAGAGGATGTGTTTCATCTAACCAAGAGATAACCAGGGATATGCTGGCAAAGGACACATACCCAATTGTATAGCAAAGACAAAAATAAGGATAGGAACATGGGTGAAATAATAGCACTTAAATGTTATATGTTCTGACAAAGTAGAAAGAATACAACTAAAAACAATGGGAGAAGGAAAAAAGGGAAAGTAGAATTAGATCACTGACTGTTGTACAGGTGATAGAAGGAATCAAAGGATACCATTTCACAGTGATAAACCAGATAGTTAAAAAAAAAAAATGTATTTTTTTTTTGAGACAGAGTTTCACTCTTGTTGCCCAGGCTGGAGTTCAGTGGCGTGATCTCCGCTCACTGCAACCTCCACCTCCCGGGTTCAAGCAATTCTCCTGCCTCAGCCTCCTAAGCAGCTGGGATTACAGATGCCCACTGCCACACCCAGCTAATATTGTATTTTTAGTAGAGGCGGAGTTTCACCATGTTGGTCAGGCTGGTCTCAAACTCCTGACCTCAGGTGATCCACCTTCCTCGTCCTCCCAAAGTGCTGGTATTACAGGTATGAGCCATCATGCTTAGCAAAAAAAAAATAAAAAATAAAAAATAAAAAAATAAGGTCAATTAACGACACTATAAAAGGTATAAATACAAACTTTCCAAGTAACAATGAATATTTTTTAAAATTAGCAAAAAAGGCACATCAAATAGAAAAAACAATGTAAATAGTAATAAACTAACAAAGACAAACTTATATGGTCTTTCCATTTTAAAATATAAATTTTGGATAAATTACCCAAATAGAAAATATTATTTCTACACAAAGAAGCGTAGGCAAGCTACCCAAAAAGTTTATTAGAATAAAACATTGAAAGCATTTTTAAATTTTTATTTATTTTTTTTTTATTTTTTGAGACGGAGTCTTGCTGTGTCCCCCAGGCTGGAGTGCAGTGGTGCGATCTTGGCTCACTGCAACCTCCGCCTCCCGGGTTCACGCCATTCTCCTGCCTCAGCCTCCCGAGTAGCTGGGACTACAGGCACCCGCCACCACGCCCGGCTAATTTTTTGTATTTTTAGTAGAGACGGGGTTTCACCGTGTTAGCCAGGATGGTCTGGATCTCCTGACCTCGTGGATCCACCTGCCTCGGCCTCCCAAAGTGCTAGGATTACAGGCGTGAGCCACCGCACCTGGCCGCATTATTTTATTTTATTTATTTATTTAGTTAGTTAGTTAGTTAGTTAGAGATGGAATCTCACTCTGTCGCTAGGCTGGAGTGCAGTGGTGCGATCTCGGCTCACTGCAAGCTTCGCCTCCAGGGTTCACGCCATTCTCCTGCCTCAGCCTCCCGAGTACCTGGGACTACAGGCGCCGGCCACCACGCCTGACTAATTTTTGTATTTTTAGTAGAGACGGGGTTTCACCGTGTTAGCCAGGATGGCCTCAATCTCCTGACCTCGTGATCTACCCGCCTCGGCCTCCCAAAGTGCTGGGATTATTGGCATTGAGCCACCGCGCCCGGCCCCATTTTTTAATTTTTAAAGAGATATGGTCTGGCTTTGTTGCCCAGGCTGGAGTGCAGCGGCACCATCATAGCTTATTATAACCTCAGACTCCTGAGTTCCAGTGCTCTTCCTGCCTTAGCCACCCCAACATCTAGGCCTACATGTGCATGCTACCACACTCGGCTAATTTTTAAGTTTTTTTTTAGAGAGTGGGTCTTGCTATGTTGCCCAGGCTGGTCTCAAATTTCTGGCCTCAAGTGATCCTCCCACCTCAGCTGAGATTACAGGTGTGAGCCCCTGTCCCTAGCCTGAAAGCATTTTTTTTTTTAGTTTTAAAAGCAGAGTAATAATAGCAGTGATATTCGCTTAATGTTTACCATGTGAAAGATACAGTACTAATAAACAGAATCATATGTTGTCTCAAATAAGCCTATAAAGTAGGCACTATTATTATTTCATTTGACAGATCATAACATTGAGGTTAGAAAGACTAGTTAAGTAGTCCAAGATAACAGAGCAAATAAGCGGTAGGGTTATTCAAATTAAGATGTTAGATTTCTATGATCACTTCACTATACTGCTACTAACATATTCAAACAGCTTAGTGAGTTCTACTAATTCATTTCCCAAAATAATTCTTGAGTGGTTCATTTCCCCTGAAATTAATTCAAATTCCAGAGGGTGATTCATAGACTCTCAAAGTCACAAGAGGCTTTAGGAGCCATTGAGTCTAACTTCATAAATTGGTACCATATTCTCTTCTAAAAGAGTTCCATTATTGTGGTTCTTACTAGCTCATTCAGACCACTCTGATTATTAGACAATTTCCCTGTATTAAGATGAATCTCCCTTTTCATAATTCACTCACATGAAACTCTTAGTGTTATTCTCTGAAGCCACAAAGAATATATTGAATTTCTATCTAGTCAACCATTTTTTACATAAAGATAAATCATGACTACCTCAAGCTTTATTTTTTTCAGGTTAGGCAGCTTCACTCAACACTGCCAATTATTCATCAATTTTTGAAACCATCATCATATTCACTGTATTCATTCTTCTCTAGATGGATACTTAAAGTGTGACGTCTTGAAGATTTTACTTGAGGCACATTCTAAAAATCAAAGTAAATTAAAGAAATCACTTCCTTCAAGCTCAATAATATACTTCTATCAAATTTATGTGAGCTTCTTTGGCTCTATAGATATGAAGGCATATGGAAGTTACTAAAAACTCTAAATTGTTATTAATAGCATGCCATCAGTCATTTATTAAAAAGCTGAACCCATCAAGTCTCAGAATAAAGCTTTTTTAGGCATTACTGGGTGGTTTCCAAAATTTTCACAAGTTTCTTATTTATTTTTGCCCAGGACCCCATGTTCTAAAAGATGCTTAAACCAAACTATTATATATTTACTAAGTTATCAAATAATTTTTCTATCGTTGGTAATCTATGATATATATAACTGCCAGCACCCTAAAATATTTCTAACAAACAGAAAAGTAATTTGATGTTTTACTTTGCATGTACAGGCTAATTAGGGGTAAACATGCAATTATCATTAGGCTTTTCTGAAATAGAGAACAGCTTGAGAGCCACCCATATCCGATCTGCTTGCCGCCCTAGGGTCTAAAGACCCTAATTAAATGATTATAATAATGGCTAATGTTGGTCCAAATATGCAACTGATCCTAATGAAAACAGGATTCAAAAAGGAGAATATAATAGAATCCAAGCTGTCAGCCAAATAATAAAAACCTTGAAAAAATTAGGGTCATGGTAAGAAAAATATGTTTCTTTTCCCAACTTGAAGCGTGGGTGAAAACGGGCACAGAGGATAAATCAAATTCCAGGAAAAAAAACAAAAACACTATACAACAGTTATGATTTACATATAAGGAAAACTAAAATGTAGCAAGATTTAAAGCAACTGATGAAGCATTAAAAAAAGGAAAAACATTTGACAGTCTTCAATAGCAGAAAGGTCTGTAATATAGGAAACAAAGGGCAAGGAATAAACTCAATACACTACATCGTTCAGCAAAGTATGGATACAGTCATAAATATTAATGACGGCTACTGATTTTCAACTTTTGAAATCAACAATAAGGTGCAGAAGATTTATTTACTGCTCAAAACAAAATGTAAATGTTATCAACTTTGACAATGTAAAAGAACTGTCAATCAATTAGGAAATGACAGCGGGAACCCCCTAATACCCTTTCTTACCAAGTAGATGGGTGAAGAGGTAGTGTCAGTTTATAAATTATGGAACAAGAAACAGAGGTTAAAGTCTATTACTCAAAGTTACAAAGGTAACCACAAAAGAGGAACCAAAAACCATGATATAACTATATGAAGGAAGGGGATAGGTCTGTATTGTGTAAATACTCATCCATCTTGGCAGGAGGTCAGCAGATGATGTCTAAAGTAGATAAAACATGAAACATCAGTTTAAGCATATGATTTAGAGATACGAAGATAATCACAAGAACCTAAAACAGTTAAAAGTGGTTCACTCTAAACAATGAGTCTGGGAATGGGGAAGAATGTTGTTTTTCATTATAAGCTCATCTTATTCTGTATCTTTTAAATATGTACATATATTACTTGATTAAAAATTAATATTCTCAATTCTATCATAGATAGTATGTATGTGTATATATTTATGTACACACACACACACACACATCACCCTTACAATTAGCAAGATACAGCAAGGACTGCTTTACTTTCATAGTGATAAAATTTTATTGTATGTATGTATGTATGTATGTTTGTGTGTGTATATATTTCATGTTTTATCTATTTAGACATCTGCTGACCTCCTGCCAAGATGGATGAGTATTTACACAATACAAACCTATCCCCTTCCTTCATATAGTTATATCAGTTTTATATATGTGTGTATACACACACACACACACACACACACACACACAATTTTCTTTTTACCTGCATCCTCTATAATCCAGTATATAGTGATAGAATTATTTGGGTGCCTTCCCAATTAGTCTCCCTGTGATTATGTGAACCGTTACAATTAAGTTCTTGTCAATGGAACATACGTAGAAATTATGGATACAACTTCTAGAACATGCTCTTTCTGTTTTGTTTTGTCTGTTTTTTGAGACGGAGTCTTGCTCTGTGCCAGGTTGGAGTGCAGTGGCATGATCTTGGCTCACTGCAACCTCTGACTCCCTGGTTCAAGCGATTGTCCTGCCTCAGCCTCCTGAGTAGCTGGGACTACAGGCACGCACCACCATGCCCAGCTATTTTTTGTATTTTTAGTAGAGACAGGGTTTCACAATGTTAGCCAGGATGGTCTCAATCTCCTGACCTCCTGATCCGCCCACCTCAACCTCCCAAAGTGCTGGGATTACAGGCATGAGCCACTGCGCCTGGCCCAGATCATGCTCTTAAAAGGAATGGGTGTTTTCCTTTTTCTCCTGCTTACCTCCCCATTGGCTGCAAGAGGGAAATGGTGAAGGTCAACTATCTTTAACCTTGTAGATGAGGGAAAGAGCAGAGCAACAAGAGAGGAGTCTAGGTCTTCAGCACCATGGAACCACCATATTAGTCTTGAACTGTTTGGATTGCTATGGGAGAGAGAAACTTATTTTGTTTAAGGTATTGTGGTTTGGTCTTTGTTACAGCAACTGAACAATGTACCCTCACGCACAAGGCATATGAAGAGGCAAATAAGACCAGCCTGAAGAACAGGATTGGAGTTGGAGCATGGGAGTAAGCTATATAAGACTCTAAAAAGGCCTGGAAAGGTAAGCAAAAGGTGTTTACACCTGATACAGTAAGCATTAAGAAGCCTAAGCAGCAAAGTGACATAACAGAAATCAGTACACTAGGAAAATCAGTATAATGTGTAGAATGGATTGGATCTGAAGGGAGGGAAAGTGAAAAGTATGACAACCAATCAGACACCAGGTATGTTACTCGTAAGTTTCAACTACGAACCTGGGCTGGGATGGTATCAATGAAAATATGGTGAAAGGGATGGCTATGAAAGGCATTTGTAAGAACTGCTGAGTTAATCTGATGACAGTCTGAAACAATCAGTGATTATTCTAAGATATATGATCTAAGGGAATAGAAAAATGCTGAAAACTCTGGCAGAAATAAAAAAATAAAGAGGGCCTGTGTTGGTATGAAGCACTGAAAATACAGGTAAGAAAAAAGGCTGGGCGCGGTGGCTCACGCCTGTAATCCCAGCACTTTGGGAGGCCGAGGTGGGTGGATCACCTGAGGTCAGGAGTTTGAGACCAGCCTGGCCAATATGGTGAAACCCCGTCTCTACTAAAAATACAAAAATTAGCCAGATGTGGTGGCAGGTGCCCGTAATCTCTGCTACTCGGGAGGCTGAAGCAGGAGAATCACTTGAACAAGGGAGGCGGAGGTTGCAGTGAGCTGAGATCCCGCCATTGCACTCCAGCCTGGGCAACAAGAACAAAACTCCATCTCAAAAAAAAAAAAAAAGAAAGAAAGAAAGAAAATAAGCTGCAGATGGATTTCAAATCATATAGAAACTTTCCAAGCTTGTTACAAGGTTACATCTAAATAAAAGAAATATTACCTTATTATATTAATTTATAAGACTTGGGTTTCGCTGCTGCGGCCGCAGCCATGAGTATGCTCAGGCTTCAGAAGAGGCTCGCCTCTAGTGTCCTCCGCTGTGGCAAGAAGGTCTGGTTAGACCCCAATGAGACCAATGAAATCGCCAATGCCAACTCCCGTCAGCAGATCCGGAAGCTCATCAAAGATGGGCTGATCATCCGCAAGCCTGTGACGGTCCATTCCCGGGCTCGATGCCGGAAAAACACCTTGGCCCGCCGGAAGGGCAGGCACATGGGCATAGGTAAGCGGAAGGGTACAGCCAATGCCCGAATGCCAGAGGTCACATGGATGAGGAGAATGAGGATTTTGCGCTGGCTGCTCAGAAGTTATCGTGAATCTAAGAAGATTGATCACCACATGTATCACAGCCTGTACCTGAAGGTGAAGGGGAATGTGTTCAAAAACAAGCGGATTCTCATGGAACACATCCACAAGCTGAAGGAAGACAAGGCCCGTAAGAAGCTCCTGGCTGACCAGGCTGAGGCCCGCAGGTCTAAGACCAAGGAAGCACGCAAGCGCCGTGAAGAGCGCCTCCAGGCCAAGAAGGAGGAGATCATCAAGACTTTATCCAAGGAGGAAGAGACCAAGAAATAAAACCTCCCCCTTTGCCTGTACAAACTGGCCTCTGTGATTACATAGATCAGCCATTAAAATAAAACAAGCCTTAATCTGCAAAAAAAAAAAAAAAAAAAAAAAAAAAAAAGACTTGGATAGCTGTTAACCATCTACCCCACATTTCTTCTCTGCTATCAACATGTCTGGAAAAACAAAAAGAAATTAACAAAACCTTCACCTTTTTCTTCCCATTCAGAATGATTAGACATGATAGATGCTAAGTAGAGGCTGAGACACTCCCAAAGGACTTTCTGTACTGAAAAAGTCTGAAAGGAATTAGTTTTAAATTCACAATATGGCTCACGCCTGTAATCCCAGCACTTTGGGAGGCCAAGCCGGGCAGATCACGAGGTCAAGAGATTGAGACCATCCTGGCCAACTTGGTGAAACCCTGTCTCTACTAAAAATACAAAAACTAGCTGGGCATGGTGGCGTGTGCCTGTAATCCCAGCTATTCGGGAGGCTGAGGTAGGAGAATCACTTGAACCCGCGAGGCGGAGGTTGTGGTGAGCCGAGATCGCGCCATTGCACTCTAGCCTGGGCAACAAGAGCGAAACTCTGTCTCAAAAAAGAAAAAAAAAATTCACAATATAATTAAGGAAGAATTTTATGTGATGGCAAGTCATGGTAAAGCATATTCTCTAAGTACCAGAGATTATTTTAAAATATGTACCTTTCTCTGCCAACCAATGGGGAAAAAAAAATAAAACGGATCTTTCACTATACTATAATAACTTTTAATTGATACATAGTATTTAGATGTTATTTCTCAAAGGATATGTTCCTTGGATTCTTTTACATCTCTAACAAACTACAATGTTATACAAAACCTAAAATGCAGGTAACATTAGAAGTTAATGTTAAACTTCTGTAGCTGGCTACTAAAACACATACACTCCACAAGTAATTTCATGCAATCCATAACACTATTAAAAAGAAAAAAAATTGGGCCAGGCGCAGTGGCTAACGCCTGTAATTCCCAACACTTTGGGAGGCCGAGGTGGGCAGATCACAAAGTCAGGAGTTTGAGACCAGCCTGGCCAACACAGTGAAACCCCGTCTCTACTAAAAATACAAAAATTAGCCAGGCGTGGTGGCACATGCCTGTAATCCTAGCTACTCAGGAGGCTGAGGCAGGAGAATTGCTTGAACCGGGGAGGTGGAAGTTGCAGTGAGCTGAGGTTGCGCCACTGCACTCCAGCCTGGACGACAGAGCAAGACGCCGTCTCAGAAAAAAAAAAAAAAAGAAAAAGAAAAAAAATTGGTCGGGCGCAGTGGCTCACTTCTGTAATCCTAGCACTTTGGAAGGCCAAGTCGGGTGGATCACTTGAGGTCAGGAGTTCGAGGCCAACCTGGCCAACATGGTGAAACCCCAGCTCTACTAAAAGTACAAAAATTAGCTAGGTATGGTGGCACGTGCCTGTAAGTCCCAGCTACTTGGGAGGCTAAGACACGAGAATCACTTAAACCGGAGAGGCAGAGGTTGCAGTGAGCCGAGATCACACCACTGCATTCCAGCTCGGGCAACAGAGTGAGACTCTGTCTCAAAAAATATTTTTTTTAAATCATAAAATCTAGGTACAAGGGACCACTGGGGAAAAAAATCACAGAATCTTGGATTTGGAAGGGTCCTTAGAGATCTAGTGTACATTCAAATCTGATGACAAAATCCCTTCTACAATATCCCTTACAGTGAAATGGTCAACCATTCTTTGCTTCAACATATTCGGTGACAGAAAACACTTTTTCAAAGCCAACTTTTTGATTGTTAGGATAGCTTTGTGAATACTTACTTATAATGAGCCAAAATCTGCCTCCCATTTGTCCTGGTTTGACCCTCTACTACATGACATTTCTTCAAATTTAAACACCACTGCTCCCTAAAGGTTTTGCTAAACCAAACCACCTCCATCGCTTCAAAGCACCATGTAAGATGCTGATCCTCTTGTTATCTTCATCACCCTTATCCGATAATCTTTAGTTTTACACTGCCACCCTGAAAGCATTTAACCAAAGCTAAATATAATATTAATAAAAATATTTTTGTAACAGTACAATCGAATCTTTCCCCTCCTACAGCCTAAGATCTCATTAACTAGAATGTAATACAGCCAAGCATCAAGATCTACTGCAATCCAAAAGAACCTTCAGTGATGGCAGATCTATTCTCTATCTGCACTGTCCAACAGGTGGTCACTAGCTCCATGTGGCTACTGAGCTCTTGAAATGTGGCTAATATGACTAAAGATATAAATTTTTAATTTTATTTATTTATTTTGAGACAGTTTCGCCCTTTCACCCAGGCTGGAGTACAATGGAGCGATCTCAGGTCACTGCAACCTCCGCCCCCCGGGTTTAAGCGATTCTCCTGCTTCAGCCTCCGAGTAGCTGGGATTATAGGCTCCTGTCACCATGCCCAGCTAATTTTTGTATTTTTAGTAGAGACGGGTTTTCGCATTGTTGGCCAGGCTGGTCTCGTACTCCTGACCTCAGGTGATCCACTCACCTCGGCCTCCCAAAGTGCTAGGATTACAGGCATGAGCCACCATGCCCGGCCAATTTTATTTATTTTTATATAATTTAAATTTAAATATACACATAGGATTTCAAGTTTACTTACTAGTACCTATCCATAAGACTGGCTTGAAATAAGTCAAAATGAGAAGGCCTCTGGACTTTGAGGCTCCAATTTCTTAGGATTTTACTAGCTAGTTCTATTTTTCCCATGTACATACAAAAGTAGTGGAATATTAAGACTAAATGCTGGCTGGGCACAGGGGCTCATGCCTATAATCCCAGCAATATTGGAGACAGAGGCGGGTGGATCATTTGAGCCCAGGGGTTTGAGACCTGCCTGGGCAACATGGCAAAACCCCATTTCTACCAAAAAAAAAAAAAAAAAAAAAAAAAAAGGCCAGGCATGGTGGTGTGCATCTGTAGTCCCAGTTACTCGGGAGGCTGAGATGGGGGGCGTCGCTTGAATCCAGGAAACGGAGGTTGCAGTGAGCTAAGATCACGCCACTGCACTCCAGCTTGGGCGACAGAAAGAGGCTCTGTCTCAAAAAAAAAAAAAAAAGGGAAAGAATAAATGCTCTTTTCTACTAGCAACACCTACTAGTGGCTAAGAACTGGTGCTGTAGATAGAATTAGAAAATAATTTCATTATTTATAAAAGTAAATGCTTTTAGGATATAAAAACTACAAATCATCATAATTCTTGCATATTCAAATGCCTACTAAAAATCTCGACTTAAATGTCTTATAAGAAAAGCATTCCTCAAAATAATCTCCTGATCTCCCACAGTCCCCTCCTCACAGAATAAACGTGGCTGCTCACTTATTCACCATTTCCAATTTAGAAAATGGCAAATCATTCCAGTTGCCAAGGCCTAAAACCTTGGTGTTGGATCCTTGCCTCCAATCTTTCTCCCAGATCCTAAATCCAAATCTGGAATTCGCTATTTCTTCTGCCTGGAAAGCTTATCCCAAGTCTACCTGCATGATATGTGGATACTCCTCCAGCAAATCTTTGGTCTAATGATACCTTACTGAGGCCTTCTCTACAACTATAAACCTACTGCCCCACACACTCTGTCCTCCCTCCCTACTTTGTCACTTATCATGTGACATACTATACTTGGCTGCTCCCATTAGAAGCTACAAGAGGGAGTGGATGTTTGTTTTGTTCACTGCTGTATCCCCAGTGCCTGTCATATAGAAAGCACTCAAATATCAGCTGACTAAATGACAAATTCCATAAACATTATATATGTAAAATGACAAAATCAAGAATGCAAAAGAAACATAAGTAGAAATAATTGATCATTAGGCGAATGGACTGAATTATTTTTACAAATAAAAATAGATAAAAGAACAATTGCTTTCAGTGGTCAGTAGTTTCCTTTTACCCACAGGGAATATGGTCCAAGACCCTTAACAGATGCCTGAAACCGCATACAGTACCAAAGCCCATAGAGCCCATACAGATGCTCAACATTTTTTTTTTTTTTTTTGAGACAAGGTATTGCTCCATCACCCAGGCTTGAGTGCAGTGGCATGATCTTGGCTTACTGCACCCTCAACCTCTCGGGCTCAAGTGATCCTCCCATCTCAGCCTCCCATGTAGCTCATGTAGCTGAGACTACAGGCATGCACCACAATGCCCAGCTAATTTTGTTTATTTTTTGTAGAGAAAATGACAAATGTTATTTTCACTATGTTGCCTAGGCTGGTCTCGAACTCCTGGACTGAAGCGATCCTCCTGACTCAGCCTCCCAAAGTTCTGATTACAGGTGTGAGCCACCGCACTCAGCCCTCCTTAACTTATAACAGGTTTATGTCCCTTATGACAGGTTTATATCCAGTAAAGCAAAAAACTTGTAAGTTAAACCACTGTTAAGTCAGGAACCATCTGTACGTTGTTTTCTTCCTATACATAACATACCTATAATAAAGTTTAGTTTATAAATTAGGCACAATTAAGAAATTAACAAAAATAATGAATAAAATAGAACAAGTATAATTACATGCCAGCACCATTATTCTTGCACTTTGGGTCCATTATTAAGTAAAATAAGGATTATTTGGACACAAGCCCTGTGATACTGTGATAGTCACTGCTAACCAAATAGGCTACTAAGTGACAAACGGGCAGGTAGTGTAGACAGCATGGATATGCTGAACAAAGGGATGATTCATGTCACGGGCAGGATCAAGTGGGACGTCCAGAGAGTTCCTCACGCTACTCAAAACAGCACACAATTTAAAACTTATGAACTGCTTGTTTCAGGAATTTTCCATTTAATACTTTCAGACCTCAGTTGACTTGGGGTAACTGAAACTTCAGAAAGCAAAACCATGGGATAAGGGAGGGACTACTGTATAGCATTTGAAGCCTATCCATTAAGTTAACCTCCCACAAACTCTCTGGTTTAAATACCCCTGCTCCAGAACATCACCTCACCTACTCCCACTATCTTCCTAAGTTTTACCATGGCTTGAAATTATCTCAATACAAGTAGGAAGCAAACTCTAATATAAACATTATTTAAATAGTCACATTCCCTGGATTAAGCAGACTCACAGTTTTAAATTAAGCTAATTTGTTTCACGAGCATATTACAAGTCCATAATCATAAAATAATTGTATTTTTCATTTCTAGAGACCTGTGCTGTCCAATATGTTAACTACTGGATACATGTGGTTATTTCATTAAGTTAATTTTTAAAAAATCGAATTTCAGTTCTTCAGTTGTCCACATTTCAAATGTTAAATGCCACATGTAGCTAGTAGCTACCACACTGGACAATATAGAGAACATCACCAAGCACTCTATAGGGCAAGACTGCTATAGACTTTTTCTAAAACATTATTCTAAAGCATAAAACTGATTTAGCTGAAATGCTGGCAGAATTCAACCTTATAATTTTCAATTCTCCATGTCACTGGTTCTCAAAATGTGGTCCCTGGACCAGCAGTGGCGCCACTTACAAATCTGTCAGAAATACAAATTCTCAAGCTCCAGCAATCTGTGTTTTGAAAAGCTCTCCAGGTGATCCAGGAGATTTTGAAGCATGCTCAAGTTTTAGTCACTGTTCTAAGTTACTTAAGAGTGGTTATGATATCAGCCATGACATAAGAAATCTACCATTACAATCTAAAATATTCTATAAATGATGCATCAACTATGAAATCATACAACCACAGTCCTATTATGATAGATTTTAATACAAAAGGAAAACAAAATATTCTTAACAAATTAATTAAGCTTCATTTCTTAAAAAAACAAAAACAAAAACAAAAAACCATTGGCCAGGTGCGGTGGCTCACGCCTGTAATCCCAGCACTTTGGGAGGCTGAGGCAGGCAGATCACCTGAGGTTGGGAATTCAAGACCAGCTGACCGACATGGAGAAATCTTGTCTCTACTAAAAATACAAAATTAGCTGGGTGTGGTGGCGCCTGCCTGTAATCCCAGCTACTTGGGAGGCTGAGGCCGGAGAATTGCTTGAACCTGGGAGGCAGAGGTTGTGGTGAGCTGAGATCCTGCCATTGCACTCCAGCCTGGGCAACAAGAGCGAAACTCTGTCTCAAAAAAAAAAAAACCATTAAAACTGTAATTTCCTTCCCCTTCTAGTAAGCAGGGCCCTTTTCATTTCAACATCAACACAATCACATTTTTATATTTTTCTGAGATTTCAATTAAAAGCCTTTAATTTAGGAAGAATATACACAGTAGAATAATGAGGAAGGAAGGCAATATTTTCAAATTTTATGTCAATTGCAATTTTCACAGGAGCAAATATTACTTTTATAATAAGCTAATAAAAAGAAATCTATTAGCTAGAATTACCTCAGCAAGAAGTTGAAACTAAAGTTGCACAAGTGTTACAAAAGAGGCTAAACAACTATACTACTCTAATTTCCTCTTACCAATCATAAATCTAGTATAAAACTATTCGCAAAATCAACATCTATGTATGTTAAATATTCCTTACTAAATTTCCTGACAGAAAAACATCCTTAGAAATTTCAGCTAAGAACAGTAATGCAATACATTAAAGTGATTATGAAACCACCGGGAAAAGATCTATCTAGTCTTGGCTTACCACAAATTTGGCCCAAAAAGGAGAGACTTTAAGAGCCTGATTGATTACAAATTTCTGCCACAGCCAAGTGCCTACTATGATAACCTACCGGTGGAAAATTACTTAATCACAATTTGTGTACAAAATGTTTCAGGTACATATACTGCAACAGAAGGCACTGAGATCATGTTAAGGGATTTCGTAAAAATATTTACAACCTATTGAGCTTATGTACCATCCATGAGAACCCAAATCATACTTCATACTACTGTTGTAGTACATAAATGTCCATTTCCAATCAAGCATCATTCCATAAAATAAACCTGACAATGCTTGACAAAATATTGACATCTAGGTTGGGCGTGCTGGCTCACGCCTGTAATTCAAGCACTTTGGGAGGCCGAGGCAGGCAGATCACCTTAGGTCAAGAGTTTGAGACCAGCCTGGCCAACATGGTGAAACCCCGTTTCTACTAAAAATACTAAAAATTAGCCAGGCGTGGTGGTGGGTGCCTGTAATCCCAGCTACTCGGGAGGCTGAGGCAGAAGAATCGCTTGAACCCAGGAGGCAGAGGTTGCAGTGAACCAAGATCACGCCATTGCACTCCAGCTTGGGAAACAAGAGCAAAACTCTGTCTCAAAAAAACAAAAATGTTGACATCTAAACATTCACCATGGCCAGGTGCCGTGGCTCACTCTTGTAATCGCAAAATTTTGGGAGCCTGAGTCCAACAAATCGCTTGAGTCCAGGAGTTCAAGACCAGCCTGGGCAACATAGCAAGACCCCATCTCATAAACTACCAAAAAAAAAAAAATCCTACAAAAATTAGCCTGGCATGGTGGCACCCCTGTACTCAGGAGGCTGAAGTGGGAAAATCGTTTGAGCACAGAAAGCAGGGGTTGCAGTGAGCCGAGCTCACACCACTGCACTCCAACCTGGGTGACAGTGAAACGCTGTCTAAAAAAAAAATAAATAAACATTCTGTTACCAAACACTAAAGACTCAGATTCCACATTAAGTATTGTGCCCCCACCAAAAAAAAAATCCAAAATGACTAATATATTAAGTACTGGCCGGGCGCGGTGGCTCATGCCTATAATCCCAGCACTTTGGGAGGCCGAGGTGGGCGGATCATGAGGTCAGGAGTTCGACATCAGTCTGGCCAACATAGTGAAACCCCTTCTCTACTAAAAATACAAAAATTAGCCAGGTGTGCTGGCGTGCGCCTGTAGTCCCAGCCACTCAGGGGGCTGAGTGAGACAGGACAATTGTTTGAACCTGGGAGGCGGAGGTTGCAGTGAGCTAAGACCGCGCCATTGCACTCCAGTCTGGGCTACGGAGGGAGTCTCTGTCTCAAAAAAAAAAAAAAAAAAAAAAAGTACCAACCATGTGCCAAACAGTACTCCTAATTTCTCTCAATTACCTTTCTCTGTCTAGCACAGATTTAGGCATATAACGGACACTTAGTGGGCATTTATGAAACAAAGGGATGACTATTAAATTCTTAGAGAAGATTAAGAAAAAAAAAATTTTTTTTTTGAGACGGAGTTTCCGCCCTTGTTGCCCAGGCTGGAGTGCAGTGGCAAGATCTTGGCTCACTGCAACCTCCCCGTCCCGGGTTCACGCGATTCTCCTGCCTCAGCCTCACAAGTAGCTGGGATTACAGGCAGGCACCACCACGCCCGGCTAATTTCTGTATTTTTAGTAGAGACGGGGGTTTCACCATGTCGGCCTGGCTGGTCTCGAACTCCTGAACTCAGGTAATCCACCCGCCTCGGCCTCCCAAAGTGCTGGCATTACAGGCGTGAGCCAACGAGCCCAGCCAAAAAAAATTTTTTTCCCTTAAGGAAATTACAAATCGAGTTGGGAGATAAGACAAACACATGAAAAGCTAAGTAACACAGGACAATTAAAAATACCATGTGACAAGATATGATTACTGCATAGTAGCAAAGAATGCTATAAATTCTGACCAGTGAGGTTATTATAGACTGCGGCCCTTGTAGTCTCCCAACAAAACGGGGACGCTATATTTCGATTTAAAAAAAGAAAGTGACACAGCACTCATCCTATCCTAAAATTATCATCAGAAGAAGGAATACAGTAACTAAGGAGAGTGATATAAAGAAACTCCACACAAGGTTTTTAAAGCCTATGGTAGCCCTGAAAAAAGTTAGAACATCAGACACACAACCGTTTGCTGATCCAGGACCTGCAAAGGCTCCTGAAACACAAGGCTCTCAGGAACAGCATCCCCTGTTCTTTCTCCGCCCCCACAGAGCTTTCCACTGGACAGCCGCCCGATAAATTTCTCCCAGCATCTGCAATGGCAATACTCTCATCTTCCTCCCCTCGCCTGTATCAGACGGTGGCATCTTCCTCCAGGGGAAAAAACGGAGGGCGGGGGAGGCTGCATAAGAGGGAAAGCTTGCAGCGAGGTTGATTATGGAGGAGGAAGGTGAGAAAAATGCAGGGGACGAGGGTGAGGTCTCCTCAACGCCAGCCCACTCTCCATAAGGCCTAGCCCACACGCTCCCACCCCGAAGGCACGCCCCTCACAAGCCGGACCCGGACGCGGACCTGAGTGACAGCAGCACCACCTGTACTGCACTCCCTCCCCCAGGGCCTGCAGGGAGACAACTGCCCCTTCCCCCACCAGCAGCGGCCCCTGGCTCTTTCTCTCCCCTTCCAGTCCACATCGTCGATGAGTGACAGGTCCCGAGGGAGGCGACGGCAAGCGCACGCCGTTCGGGACTACCGGGGCAACTCTGCGCCGAAGCCCTCCAACGGGCGCGCGGGGGGGCGGGGGGGGGGAAACAGAACGTTCCGGACGGCCCAGGAGGACCCGGTCCAGGCCCAGCCTGCCCCAGCTGCCCTACAACGGGCGGAGGTGGCACTTACTGCGGAGATTGTGGATTAGCTCCGAGTGGCTGGCGCCGCCGGATTTCCAGGCCATCGCTAAGCACACTCGGAGCAGGTACAGAACCACCTTCAGCGCGACGACGGTGCCCAGCAGTTTTCCCAAGAGTGAGACCACCTCCCACACCGTCACCGCCCCGCTCGCGTCCCCGCTGTAGCTGCCGCTGTTACTGCCGTCGCCGCCGCTGCCGCCACTGCGCGCTCCCGGCATGCCCCGCGGCACGCATGCGCTCTGTGACGCTGCGCGGCTTAGGGTGCGGCCGGGTGGGGCCGAGGGCGGGGGGAGGCGTGTAGCCCAGCCGCCCGCCCCTGTGGCTGCTACGGCTGCCAGGGGACTGCAGGGAGGCCGGGCTGAGTCAGCGCCACTGCCGCTGCTGCGTGTCCCTTTCTGAGGCCTCGGACCGCACCGCCTTCGCCCTGCGGCCAGGCTCGGTAGCCTGATCAGTCGCGTTCCCAGCTGCGTCTCCGGTCACCGAGCGGGACGGGGGGATGGCGGGGTCGATCTGTGCAGACGCTGCTAGTGGTTCCGCAGTCGCCGCTGGGTCAGCTGTTTCAAGCGGCAGATCTGCTCCTATAGATGTTCCAGATTGTTAGACGGTGGGCTTCATCCGTCCTACCTCGCCCAACCCAGTTGACTAATATTTGGGTCGGTGGAGCCCGAATAATACAATAAGAAGAAAACCCAACGACAAAGGCCCTCTCTAACCCGAGTACACCGGCCTCTGGCTTTGTGACAAGCACGTCACTGTTAGGCTAGCAGAGACTTTGGAACCCTGGTTCTAAAACTCTCAGAGAGTGGAAGAGTACCAGGACATGGGGTGGGGGTTGGGGCAAAGCTTTGCTCCCTTAGAATAATACGAACGTAAAGAGTTGCGATTGGTTAAAAAATACCACTGTGTCCTTTGGTGAACGTGTTATTCTCCCGACGTAAGTGTGCATTTTCACCTAATTAAGCCTCACAAATTCCACCGTGGCTTTATTGCTGTCAGCTCTGCAAGACCATGAGTGAGAAGCTCACTGAGAGCATTGCTTGTCGCGTCCAAATCGCTGACAGAATCCAGCCATCATCTAGTCCAGTAATTTTTTTTTTTTTTTTTTTTTTTTTTTTTTTTTTTTTTTTGAGACGGAGTATCGCTCTGTCGCCCAAACTGGAGTGCAGTGGCGCGATCTCGGCTCACTGCAAGCTCCGCCTCCCGGGTTCAGGCCATTCTCCTACCTCAGCCTCCGGAGTAGCTGGGACTACAGGCCCCCGCCACCACGCCCGGCTAATTTTTTGTATTTTTAGTAGAGACAGGGTTTCACCGTGTTAGCCAGGATGGTCTCGATCTCCTGACCTCGTGATCCGCCCGCTTCGGCCTCCCAAAGTGCTGGGATTACAGGCATGAGCCACAGCGCCCGGCCTCCAGTAATCTTTTAGAAGGAAACAAAGCTAAGACATCTGTGCCACTATGTCAGCACAATTTTCAAATTCTAGTTCTTATCCGATTTTGTAAAATGTGACACTGGCCTGCTTCCAATCCAAAATCAACATTACCTATTTTCTGGGATTCTGTGACCATAAATGAAACTACAGGCAAAACTGGTTTCTTTTTGTTTTTTTGTTTTTGTTTGAGACGGAGTCTCGCTCTGTAGCCCAGGCTGGAATGCAGTGGCATGATCTCGGCTCATTGCAACCTCCACCTCCCAGGTCCCAGTTCAAGCAATTCTGCCGCAGCCTCCCGAGTAGCTGGAATTACAGGCACGCACCACCATGCCCAGCTAATATTTTTGTATTTTTAGTAGAGACAGGGTTTCACCACGTTGGCCAGGCTGGTCTTGAACTCCTGACCTCGTGATCTGCCTGCCTTGGCCTCCCAAAGTGCTGGGATTACAGGCATGAGCCACCATGCCTGGCTGAAACAGTGTTCTTTACTTCAATATTAAACATGAATAAAATTGCTGATTTGGGACTGTAACCCACTTAATATTTTCCATTTCATCTTTCTACAGTTTCTTGATGATCTTCCATTTGGAGAAAAGAAAAAAGTCAAATCCTTGATAGGAAACTGATAACTCTAAAGCTGACCCAGATGGATTGCATTTACATGCAGTGCTTCCGTAAACTGTCCCTGTGAAGTAGGACTACCAATATCACATAAAAACAACAGTAGCATAATGGCCCTTTTTAAAGAAACAACCAACATACAGTTATGAATACCTATAGTGTAAAAGAGGTTCATTTTTTAGATGAATAAGTCATACCTCTTGTATTCAGTAGGATTTACATTCTAATGGGGGAGGAATATGCATCTGAAGAAAACTAACATAAAATATATCCAAAATATATGTCATTAGTGGTCTAGATATCAAATGCTAGCTCACGCCTGTATTCCCAGCACTTTGGGAGGACAAGGCAGTTGGATCACCTGAGGTCAGGAGTTCGAGACCAGCCTGGCCAATATGGTGAAATCCCGTCTCTACAAAAAAAAAAAAAATTAGCCAGGCATGGTGGCACACACCTGTAGTCCCAGCTACCCTCGAAGCTGAGGTGGGAGAATCACTTGAACCTGGGAGGCGGAGGCAGAGGTTGCAGTGAGCTGAGATTGTACCACTGCACTCCAGCTTGGGCCACAGAGTGAGACCCTGTCTTAAAAAAGAAAAAAAATGGTGTTGATTTAGATCAACATTGGCTGGGGTCATCAGGAAACGGTAAAGGAAAGAACACATCCTTGAAGGATAGGCAGGATTCTGAGGAGTAAAGAGGAAGGGAAGAATATTATAGGTGTAACCAAAAGCACAGAAGGAACCTAGAAAACTGATTCCTGGGCCGTTGACAATAGGTATCACAAACTTCATTCTTAATCATGCACATAATTGAATTGACCAAAGCTAGGCAATTGGCATCAAAACTAAAACTGGAGTCTTTCAGAATTCCAACTCCAGGCTCTGACAGTGTGTATTAACTTTGAAGCAAAGTATTTGCTTGGGAGACAAGAGGGAGAGGTTTAGGATAGTAGGTTGGCACTTTATTCGAGGTACTTCCACGAGTATTTAAGGATTTTTGAATCGTTTTCTATGCGCAGTGACCTGCAACTGCTTAGGTGTGGTTTCAAGGTGGTTTCTACTGCATTGATTTTGTTCTATTTTTGCGCTTAAATTTTACACTGCACAATTATTGAACACAAGAAAATACTGACATTGCAGATTAGGAGCAAGTCCTACTGCTCAAAGGCCAAAGCGCTCTTGCCTTTGCTCAGAGCCGCACTGTGAGATGGGGAGGCCTCTCCGTCTAGATTCTCCCAGTTTGCGTACTGACTGTGCCCACACTGGCTACCGATGAGAATTGACTCTCTGCAGCCACCGTATCCCTCCTAAAGTCCCATCCAATCAGGGTTCCGCGGGAAGAGGCGGGGCTGAGAGGCGCGCATTGTGCTTGCTTTTTGCAGTACCTGCTGCGGCTGCTTTCGGTATGGAGGAAATTTATGCGAAGTTTGTGTCTCAGAAAATCAGCAAAACCCGCTGGCGACCCCTGCCTCCGGGAAGTTTACAGACCGCGGAGACTTTCGCTACAGGATCTTGGGACAATGAGGTATCGCCGCTGATAGGGACGAGCCCCTACCTCCTCCCTGTCTCCTGGCCTCCCGCGCGCCAACTCCCACCTTCTGTTTCTTCTCGCACTTCTAGGTCCCCCAGACCCGTGTCTCAGGCGCGGTTGCTCCGTAGCTCAGAGGCGGTGATGGCATGCCTGAGCCTCGTATCTCGTTGTGTTTTAAACTCACCATACCATTTGAGATGTTTTGGAGCAACATTTCCGGACGGGAGCACAACTTTTATTTTCCGAGAGTTGACGTTTATGTCATCTCAAGACAAAACTTCTTATTTTACAGGAAAATTATGTTTCACTGTGGTCTATCGGAGATTTTGGAAACTTGGACTCTGATGGAGGGTTTGAAGGAGACCATCAGTTATTGTGTGATATCAAACACCATGGTGATGTAATGGATTTACAGGTAAATCTGTGTAGCATCCAAAAGCTAACTTTGAAAGTCCTGAGTAATACATTTAAACAAACAGAGCATCGTAAAAGTTGTCTGGTGTCACCCCTCGTTTACAGAAAACTGAGTGCTCTGTAAGTTATGATTTGCCCAACATCATTTAGCCATTTAGTGGCAGAAAAAGGACTGGGAAAGGGGATGTAGATTTAATCATGCTTTTTTATTAATTGACTATCGACTATGTTTTAAATACCGTTTGGGGAGCTTTACAAAAATTAATTATTGTTGCATGCCAGTGAATCAAGTATCGTTACTTTGTTTACTAATGAGAAAATTGAGACTAATATATCTTGAGCATGTACTATGTGACAGATACTGTGCAGGGGGATAGCATCATTTTGTTTTTTGAATTCTCATAACAATTCCCTAAGTAGAGATTAGTGCTCCCGTTTTAAAGATTTACCACGATTTAGTGAACTTAACTTGGCCAAAGTCTCAAAACCAGTAGTGAGTGGTGGGGATGAAATTGAGTTTTCTTTTTTTTTTTTAAGATGGAGTCTCGCTCTGTCACCCAGGCTGGAGTACAGTGGCATGATCTGGGCTCACTACAACCTCCGCTTCCCGGATTCAAGCGATACTCCTGCCTCAGCCTCCCGGGTAGCTGGGACTACAGGCGCATGCCACCATACCCGGCTAATTTTTTGTATTTTTAATAGAGACGGGGTTTCACCGTATTAGCCAGGATGGTCTCGATTTCCTGACCTGGTGATTTGCATGCTTCGGCCTCCCAAAGTGCTGGGATTACAGGAGTGAGCCACGGCACCCCGCCGAAATTAAGTTTTCAAATCCTCGTGTGGAGAGCCCCTGCATTTTCCATAGAAAGATACCTAGCCCTGGCGCGCGCTTGTAATCCCAGCTACTCGGGAGGCTGAGGCAGGAGAATCGCTTGAACCCGGGCGCAGAGGTTGCAGTGAGCCGAGAGTGCCCTAGCTTGGGCAACAAGAGCGAAACTCTGTCTCAAAAAAAAAAAATTAATTAATTAAATAAAATAAAATAAAATAAAAAAGAAAGCTATCTAGCTCTAGGAAAGATACATTTTTTTTTTTTGGAGACGGAGTCCACCCGAGCTGGAGTGCAGTGGCGCAAGCTCAGCTTACTGCAACCTCTGCCTCCTGGGTTCAAGCAATTCTCCTGCCTCAGCCTCCCAAGTAGCTGGGACAACAGGCACGTGCCACCATGCCCGGCTAATTTTTGTATTTTTAGTAGAGATGGGGTTTCACCATGTTGGCCAGGCTGGTCTTGAACTCCTGACCTCGTGGTCCACCCGGCTTGGCCTCCCAAAGTGCTGGGATTACAGGTGTGAGCCACCATGCCCAGACGATATTTTCCTTTTCTTTTTTTTTTTTTTCTTTCTGAGACGAGTCTTGCTCTGTCACCCAGGCTGGAGTGCAGTGGCACGATCTCGGCTCACTGCAACCCCACCTCCTGGGTTCAAGTGATTCTTCTGCCTCAGCCTCCCGAGTAGCTGGGAGTACAGGTGCATGCCACCATGCCCAGCTAATTTTTGTATTTTTAGTAGAGACGGGGTTTCAACATTGGCCAGGCTGGTCTCGAACTCCTGACCTCGTGATCCGCCTGCCTTAGCCTCCCAAAGTGCTGGGATTACAGGCGTCAGCCACCGTGCCTGGCTTTTCTTTTTTAAAATTTTTATTCTTTTTTTGAAACTGAGTCTTGCTCTGTCAACTAGGCTGGAATGCAGGGGCTCAATCTTGACTCACTGCAACCTCCACTTCCCTACAACCCCAACTCATTTTTGTATTTTTGTAGAGACGAGGCCTTGCCATCTTGGGCAGGGTGGTCTTGAACTCCTGAGCTCAAGCGATCCATCTGCCTAGGCCTCCCAAAATGCTGGGATTACAGGCGTGAGCCACCGCACCCAGCCAGGAATAATATTTTCCTAAGGTTTTATTGTGTTGGTCCCAAATTAAGTCAATTGTGGGTGAATGTGTCCAGGAAAAAATATTGTTTATTCATGAAAATACTTTGTATGGCAGTTTGGCCTTTCAGCTTCATTAACACATTTTATTTGCTTAGCACTCATAGGCTCTTTGCTTTTTAAAATTGTTATAAGATTTGCTACTAATTGAGTTAAATAAACAAATGGACTTTCTCCCTGCTAATATTTCTGAATCTTTAACAAGCAGAAATTTTCTCTTTAGTTTTTTGACCAGGAAAGAATTGTCGCTGCTTCATCAACAGGATGTGTAACAGTTTTCCTTCACCATCCAAATAACCAGGTAAAGAACTTTAGTTTGAAAAGTGATTTTCTTTTTTTTTTTTTTTGAGACGGAGTTTTGCTCTTGTTGCCCGTGCACTGGAGTGCAGTGGCGCAATCTCGGCTCACCGCAGCCTCTACCTTCCAGGTTCAAGTGATTGTCCTGCCTCAGCCTCCCAAGTAGCTGGGATTACAGGCACGTGCCACCACGCCCGGCTAATTTTATATTTTTAGTAGAGATGGGGTTTCTCCATGTTGGTCAGGCTGATCTCACCTGACCTCAGGTGATCAGCCCTCTTCGGCCTCCCAAAGTGCTGGGATTACAGGTGTGAGCCACCGCGCCCAGCCAAAGGTAACCTTTCTAAGAGACATGCCTAGTTAATATAAGACCCAGTTCATGTTAAGGGTTTTTTTGAGTCATTTAGAAAAAGCTATAGAGATTAATATTTTATTTATTTATTTTATTTTTTATTTTTTATTTCTTGAGGCAGAGTCCCTCTCTGTCACCCAGGCTGGAGTGCAGTGGTGCGATCTCTGCTCACTGCAACCTGCACCTCCCTGGTTCAAGCAATTCTCCACCTCAGCCTTCCAAGTAGCTGGGATTACAGGCGCGTGCCACCACACCTGGCCAATTTTTGTATTTTTAGTAGAGACGGGATTTTGCCATATTGCCCAGGCTGGTCTCGAACTCCTGATCTCAGATGATCTGCCTGCCTTGGCCTCCCAAAGTGCTAGGATTACAGGCATGAGCGACAGCCATGGGCCGGATATGTATATTTTAGATGTAGGTTAATTCACATAAGAATACAAAGAGTTGCTTTTGAACATCCAACTGCTTGATCCCTAAAAGTCATTACTGTAGTTTGAGATAAATGTGGGGCATTATTAAACAATATTCCTTTTGAATCTAATTCAGTAGGTATAGAACTTTGATGGCAGTAGTTTCTAGATTTCATTATTCTAAAGGAGAAAGGAGTGATTGATTCTTGTAGAAGGGTGTGAGTCAGAATTTGAAGATACTTTTGTTGGGAAGAAGTGCTAATTCCTTAGTACTTTGCTTTAATAGTATCCTCATTTCTGATGCCTAGACTCTGTCAGTCAACCAGCAGTGGACTACAGCTCACTACCACACAGGCCCTGGCAGTCCTTCCTATAGCAGCGCACCATGTACAGGTGTTGTGTGCAACAACCCAGAAATCGTTACAGTTGGAGAGGATGGTCGAATAAATCTCTTCAGAGCTGATCACAAGGAAGCTGTAAGAACCATAGGTAAGAAAAATCCCAGCCTGGCCAACATGGCGAAACCTCGTCTCTACTAAAAATACAAAAGTTAGGCTGGGTGTGGTGGCTCACCCCGGCAATCACAGCACTTTGGGAGGCCGAGGCAGGTGGATCACCTGAGGTTGGGAGTCCGAGACTAGCCTGACCAACGTGGAGAAACACCGTCTCTACTAAAACTACAGAATTTGCCGGGCATGGTGGCACATGCCTGTAATCCCAGCTACTCAGGAGGCTGAGGCAGGAGAATCGCTTGAACCCGGGAGGCAGAGGTTGCAGTGAGTGGAGATTGCACCATTGCACTCCAGCCTGGGCAACAAGAGTGAAACTCTGTTTAAAAAAAAAAAAAAAGAAAAGTTAGCCAGGCGTGGTGGCGCATGCCTGTAATCCCAGCTACTCAGGAGGCTGAGGCAGGAGAATTGCTTGAACCTGAGAGGCGGAGGTTGCGGTGAGCTATGATGGCACTCTGCACTCCCACCTGGGCGACAGAGGGAGACTGTTTCAAAAAAAGAAAAATCATTGTATTCCTTTCATCCATCAGAGTAATTGAGCACTTACCATATACTAAGTAAATACTGCCAGGCACGGTGGCTCATGCCTGTTAACCCCAGCATTTTGGGAGGGTGAGGTGGGCAGATCACGAGGTCAAGAGATCGAGATCATCCTGGCCAACATGGTGAAAATCCGTCTCTACTGAAAATAACAAAAATTAGCTGGGTGTGGTGGCGCACACCTGTAGTCCCAGCTACTCGGGAGGCTGAGGCAGGAGAATCGCTTAACCCCGGGAGGCAGAGGTTGCAGCGAGCCAAGATTACACCACTGCATGCTAGCCTTGTGACAGAACGAGACTCCATCTAGAAAAAAAAAAAAGTAAACAATGTTAAGTGATTGAGGGATGTAAAAATATATGGCCGGGTGCAGTGGCTGACGCCTATAATCCCAGCACCTTAGGAGGCAAAGGCGAGCAGATCATTTGAGGCCAAGAGTTTGAGACCAGCCTGGCCAACGTTGCAAAACCCCATCTCTACTAAAAATACAAAAATTAGCTGGGCATGGTGGCACACGCCTGTAATCCCAGCTGCTTGGGAGGCTGAGGCATGAGAATTGCTTGAACCTGAGAGACTGAGAGGCTGCAGTGAGCCAAGATCACGCCACTGCACTCCAGCCTGGGTGACAGAGCAAGACTCTGTCTCAAAAAAATATATGTACATATGCAGACACACACACACACGCGAGGCAGGATCCCTTTGTCAAGACAGTATGTTGATGAGACCAGTATGAATGACTGACTAGAGGAAACAGAAACCTTTTTTTGGGGGGTGAGAGGGCATTATCAGATAAAACATCTGGAAGCAGGTAGTAATTAATAGTTTTTCTAGGTTCTAGACCTTAAGTAATACTAAAAGATGGTGTGCTAGACAAAGGGAATAGGCTAGAGGCAGGATAACATTCAGAGAATGACAAAAAGTATAGTTTGACCCGACTTTAGATATTTATGTAGGAGAGATGAAAGATGAAGCAAGAGAGTAGTAAACTGGGGCCAGATTGCAAAGAGTCTGTAATGCAAAAATCACAGAGGTTACATCTTTTAGGTGGAAAACTAAGTGTATTGGTTCTGAACTATGCTTCGGCCAGACTTCTCTGAGGAAATTAAACTGTCGACCACTCTAGACCTTTTAAATCAGAATCTCTAGGAATTGAGCCCATGAATCCATTTTGTGTGTGTGTGTGGGTTTTTGTTTGTTTGTTTTTTTAGATGGAGTCACGCTCTGTCACCAGGCTGGAGTGCAGTGGCACGACCTCAGCTCACTGCAACCTCCACCTCCCGGGTTCACACGATTCTCCAGCCTCAGCCTCCCGGGCAGCTGGGACTACAGGCGCACGCCACCACACCCAGCTAATTTTTGTATTTTTAGTAGAGACGGGCTTTCAACATGTTGGCCAGGATGGTCTTGATTTCTTGACCTTGTCATTTGCCTGCCTCGGCCTCCCAAAGTGCTGGGATTACAGGCGTGAGCCACTGTACCTGGCCTTTTGTGTTGTTTATTATGATTTTCATTTCTGAGTTAAGTTGCATTACTTTTTTTTTTTTTTTTGAGACAGGGCCTTGCTCTGTCACCCAGGCTGGAGTGCAGTGGCATGATCCCAGCTCACTGCAACCTCTGCCTCCCAGGTTCAAGCGATCCTCCCACCTCAGCCTTCCAGGGATGTGGGACTACAGATGCACACCACCATGCCCAGCTGATTTTTGTAGAAACGAGGTTTCACCATATTGCCCAGGCTGGTGTCACACTCCTGGGCTCAAGTGGTCTGCCCACCTCGGCCTCCCGAAGTGCTGAGATTACAGACGTGACCCACTGCACTGGGCGACATTACTTATTTGTTAATTAATGACCATTGCCTGGTGGCAGTGTAGAGGAGTGGCACAAACTAAAGTCCATAAAGTATATGTTAAATTATGAGGCGTAAGTTCTAAACACTAGGAAATCAACAAAAAGGACCATTATGACAATAAGGAATGACTTCATGGAGAGGGCGAGAGTTGATGAGGGTGAAAATGAGTAGATTTGGGATGAGTCTGCAGAATAATACAAGGTTAGAATGAGCTCTGTAGGAAGCACTGGGGTTTGGCTCAATAGAATGGGAGTTCTAGGTCAGGGACTAGTGGGAAGTAAGATTGGGTTTAGAGGAGCTTGAACAACTCTCTCAGAAATGCAGGGTAACAATCTTAAGAGTTAAAAAGAAATGTATGAAAACTCAGCCTTCCATTTAGAAAACAGTTCAAGGCCGGGCCTAGTGGCTCACGCCTGTAATCCTAGCACTTTGGGAGGCTGAGTCAGGTGGATCACCTGAGCTCAGGAGTTCGAGACCAGCCTGGCCAACGTGGTGAAACTCCGTCTCTACTAAAAATACAAAAATTAGCCAGGCATGGTGGCATGTACCTGTAATCCCAGGTACTAGAGAGGCCGAGGCAAGAGAATCGCTTGAACCTGGGAGGCGGAGGTTGTAGTGAACCCAGAGTGCGCCACTGCCCTCTAGCCTGGGCAACAGAGCAAGATCCGTCTCGAAAAAGAAAAGGAAAACAGTAGGCCAGGCGTGGTGGCTCACGCCTGTAATCCCAGCATTTTGGGAGGCCGAGGCTGGTGGATCACCTGAGGTCGGGAGTTCAAGACCAGCCTGACCAACATGGAGAAACCCAGTCTCTACTAAACATACAAAATTAGCGGGGTGTGGTGGCACATTTCTGTAATCCCAGCCTTCTCGGGAGGCTGAGGCAGGAGAATAGCTTGAATCCGAGAGGTGGAGATTGCGGTGAGCTGAGATTGTGCCATTGCAGTCCAGCCCGGGCAACAAGAGCAAAACAAAAAAAAAGAAACAGAAAACAGCTCAGATGTCCTGTGAGTAAATATTTTTCCCATCCAAAGAAAATCCATTTAAACATAAACATTAACCATGCATTTTTCTATAGAAATTTAAATTATAAGTTACTGGAAATTGTAATATATCAATCCATGAAAGGAGTGTGATTTAAAATTTTCTTGGAAAAAAAGGGGACTCATTAACACATACTACCATTTTTTAAATTTTTAGACAATGCAGATAGTAGTACACTCCATGCTGTAACCTTTCTTCGAACTCCTGAGATTCTTACTGTAAATTCAATTGGACAGTTGAAAATATGGGATTTCAGACAACAAGGAAATGAGCCTTCTCAGATATTGTCACTGTAAGTGTTGATTTGTAATTTCAGTAATGTAGTCCACAAATTAATGTGTTAGGTTGTTTATAGCTACTGGCTTTAAGCCATATTGTATTTTAATTGCATTTTAAGAGAGAGATCCCTGATTAAAATTTGGTAGAGCAAGCATAACTTGATGGGGTTGATACTACTATGCTTCATTTAGTAATTATTTGTTATAGTGATTCAGAGCCTTTACTCTTTGAAGTTTGTATTGTTTCATGGAGAACTTAACTTCTGCTCTTTCAGTGATTGTTTAATGGATAAAATATACTCCAGATGTAATGACTGGGGGAAAAATATAATTCCAAATATTTTTTCTGAGCAGAAATCCCCCTTTTTAGGTGTACAACCTTCTCTCCTAAGAAAATAGAATGTGTCACACTGAAAAAATAGTTACATAAACTAAGCATTAAATAAGATGATAAATAATATTTAGTGTAATTGATGTATGAGTTTTTAAATAATCTAATAAGTGGAAATGTGATTTGTACATCTTACCATCGGATTGTCTTTCATTCCATGTCTCCAAGTTGAAGTGAAAATGAATAATTGTGGAATTATTTCAAAATTGTAGTATTTAGAAATATATCTAATTTAGTTCATTTTTTTTGGTATCATTAAGATTCAGCCAGGCCGGGTGTGGTTGCTCATGCTTGTAATCCCAGCACTTTGGGAGGCCGAGGCGGGCAGATCACTTGAGGTCAGGAGTTCAATACCAGCCTGGCCAACACGGTTAAACCCCGTCTCTACTAAAAATACAAAAACTAGCCAGGCATGGTGGCGCGTGCCTATAGACCCAGCTACTCAGGAGGCTGAGGCAGGAGAATCACTTGAACCTGGGAGGCAGAGTTTGCAGTGAGCCAAGATCACGCCATTGCACTCCAGCCTGGGCAACAAGAACAAAACTCTGTCTCAAATAAAAAAAGATTCAGCCAGTAGCTCCATCCACTAAGTTGTCACTTAGTTACCATGTAAAACATGTTTCTTGGCTGAGTATAGTGACTCATGCCTGTAATCCCAACATTTTGGAAGGATTATCTGCGGTAAGAAGTTTGAGACCAGCTAGAGTAACACAGTGAGACCCCATCTCTACAAAAATTTCTTAAAATAGCCTGGCACGGTAACATGTGCCTGTAGTCCTAGCTACTTGGGAGGTTGAGGCAAAAGGCTCTTTTGAGCCCAGCTTGCAGCAAGCTGTAGATAGGCCATTGCACTCTAGCCTGGGTGACAAGACCCTGTCTCTTTTTTTTTTTTTTTTTTTGAGACAGAGTCTTACTCTGTCACCCAGGCTGGAGTGCAGTGGCATGATCTTGGCTCACTGCAACTTCTGCCTACCGGGTTCAAGCGATTCTCATGCCTCAGCCTCCCAAGTAGCTGGAACTACAGGCATGTGCCACCGTGCCTGGCTAGTTTTTGTATTTTTAGTAGAGATGGGGTTTCGCCATTTTGGCCTGGTTGGTCTTGAACCTCAAGTCATCCATCTGCCGTGGCCTCCCAAAGTGCTGGGATTACAGGTGTGAGCCACTGAGCCTGGTCTCTTAAAAAACAAAAAAAACAGGCTAGGCACAGTTACCAGTCATCTCAGCACTTTGGGAGGCCAGGGTGGCTAGATCACTGGAGCCTGGGAGTTTGAGACCAACCTGGGCAACATGGAGAAACCTCATCTCTACAAAAATACAAAAAGTTAACCAGTTATGATGGTACACACATGTACTCCCAGCAACTCAGGAGGCTGAGGTGGGAGGATACCTGAGCCCAGGGAGTTTGAGCCTACAGTGAGCAATGATTGTAGCACTGCATTCCAGCCTGGCTAAGTGAGGCTTTGTCTCAAAACAAACAAACAAAAAATGTGTTTCCTGTGTTACACAAAGATAAATTATACTTTATTTGATTTTGATGTCATTGTTATCTCCCACAAAAGGACTGGTGACCGAGTGCCACTCCACTGTGTTGATAGACATCCCAACCAACAGCATGTTGTAGCTACTGGTGGCCAAGATGGAATGTTGAGTATTTGGGATGTTAGACAAGGTACTATGCCTGTATCTCTGCTGAAGGCTCATGAAGCTGAAAGTAAGTATTGTGGAGATACAGAAAGTTTATATTGGGTGAGTTATATGACATATAATAAGCACCTTTCCATAATGATACATGTGGATCATTTTACATCGTAGCTTTTAATGGCGGAATTGTATAAATTTAAATAATTATGTAATTTCTTTTTACTTGACATTTAAGTTCTTTAACATTTGTTTTTGTTTTGTTAGAGGCAGAGCTTCACCCTTGTTGCCCAGGCTGGAGTGCAATGGTGCTATCTTGGCTCACCGCAATGTCCGCCTCCTGGGTTCAAGCGATTCTCCTACCTCAGCCTCCCGAGTAGCTGGGATTACAGGCATGCACCACCACACCTGGCTAATTTTATATTTTTAGTAGAGACTGGGTTTCTCCATGTTGGTCAGGCTGGTCTTGAACTCCTGACCTCAGGTGATCCGCCCAGCTCAGCCTCCCAAAGTGCTGGGTTTGCAGGCATGAGCCACCGTGCCTGGTTTTTTTTATTTTTAAAAGACAGGGTCTGGCTCTGTTGTCCAGGCTGGAGTGCAGTGGTACAGTCACGGCTCACTACAGCCTTGACTTCCAGGGCTCAGGTGATCCTCCCGCGTCAGCCTCCGAAGTAGATAGAACTATAGGTGTGTGCCACCATGCCTAGCTGATTTTTTGTTGGTTTTTTTTTTTTTTTGTAGATATGGGGTTTCACTTTATTGCCCAGGCTGGTCTGAAACTCCTGGGCTCAATCAAGTGATCCTCAGGAAGTGCTGAGATTACAGGTATGAGTTATGAGCCACCACACCAACCACAGGTTTCATTCTTATATCCAAAACTGTAGTGAGAATCCTTAGATATTTATCTCTGTGTATTTTTTTTTGGAGACAGGGTCTCTCTCTGTTGCCTAGGCCAGAGGCAGTAGTGGTGTGATCATAGCTTATTGCAGCCTCGAACTCCTGGACTTACACGATTCTCCCAAAGTGCTGGGTATAGCCATTATGCCCATGCCCAGCCTTATGTACTTATTTTCTTAGGATAATTTTTTAGAAATAGAATTGCTAGGCCAAACATTTTGCATAGCGCATTGACAGATTTTTCTACACAAAAATAGTACCAGTTTAAGCCAGGCACATTGGCACATGCCTGTAGTTCCAGGCTCCTCCTACTCAGGAGCCTGAGGCAGGAAGATTGCTTGAGCTCAAGAGTTTGAGGCCAGCTTAGGCAACATAACCTCTTTAAAGAGTTAATAATACTAGTTTAATCCAGGTGGGTGGCATGCACCAGCTTCTCAGGAGGCCGAGGCAGGAGGATTGCTTGAGTCCAGGAATTCAAGGCTGTAGTGCATTATGATTGCACCTATGCACTCCAGCCTGGACGATATAGTGAGACCCCACTCCCTGAAAAAAGGTGATAAAAATCATACCATTTTATGCCATAGTGAAGTGTGCAAGAATGCCCTTTTCCCATGCAAATGCAGGCTGTTTGTCATATTTGTTAATAAATGTTGTGCTCCTCAATTTATTGTTGCATCACATTATTTTTTTAACATGAACAATAGATTTATAAGCTTTTTTTTTTTTTCTTTTGATTCTGGTGGAGATGATTTAGCCGGACAGAAATTTTTCATTTTCTCACTCTGTCTTTGATATCATGCCAGAATGGATTATACTTTTTTTTTTTTTTTTTGAGACAGAGTCTTGCTCTGTCGCCCAGGCTGGAGTGCAATGGCACAATTGCGGCTCACTGAAACCTCCGCCTCCTGGGTTCAAGCCATTCTTCTGCCTCAGCCTGCCTAGTAGCTGGGACTAAAGGCATGTGCCACCATGCCTGGCTAATTTTTGTATTTTTAGTAGGAATGGGGTTTCACCATGTTGGCCAGGCTGGTCTCAAACTCCTGACCTCAGGTGATCTGCCTGCCTTGGCATCCCAAAGTGCTGGGATTACAGGTGTGAGCCACTGCACCCGGCCCTATATATTTTTTTTAAAATGGGGTCTCTCTCACCCAGGTTGGAATGCAGTGGCGTGATCACAGCCCACTGCAGCCTCAGCCTTGCCTCCCTGGCTCAATCAATCCTCCCACCTCAGCCTCTCGAGTAGCTGAGGCTACAGGCACACACCCCCACTACACCCGGCTAATTTTTTATTTTTTGTACAGACAGGGTCTTACTACGTTGTCCAGGCTGGAGTGCAGTGGCATGGTACCTCACTTAAGCTTCAACCTCCTGGGGTCAGGTGATCCTCTTGCCTTGCCCTTCTGAGTAGCTGGGACTATGGGTATGTGCCACTACACCTAGCTAATTTTTTTTATTATTAGATTTCTATAGAAATTATGATTCCATAAAAGATTTTGAGGAAATGATGGCCGGGGGCGGTGGCTTATGCTTGTAATCCCAGCACTTTGGGAGGCCGAGGCAGGTGGATCACCTGAGGTCAGGAGTTCGAGACCAGCCTGACCAACATGGAGAAAGCCCGTCGCTACTAAAAATACAAAATTAGCCGGGTGTGGTGGCACATGCCTGTAATCCCAGCTACTAGGGAGGCTGAGGCAGGAGAGTCACTTGAACCTGGGAGGCAGAGGTTGTGGTGAGCCAAGATCGCACCATTGCACTCCAGCCTGGGCAACAAGAGTGAAACTCCGTCTCAAAAAAAAAAAAAAGATTTTGAGGAAATGAGGAGGACTGGTATCTTTCAGAATTGAATGTGATTTTGGAATATATAGAATTTCTTTGGGGCTGGGCACGGTAGTTCATGCCTGTAATTCTAGCACTTTGGGAGTCCAAGGCAAACAGATCGCTTGAGCCCAGTTGTTTGAGACCAGCCTGGGCAACATGGAGAAACCCCGTGTCTGTTAAAAATACAAAAGTTACCCAGGTATGGTGATACATGCCTGTAGTCCTAGCTACTCAGGAGGCTGAGCTAGGCGGATTGCTTAAGCCTCGGAGGTCAAGGCTGCAGTGAGCCATGACTATGCCATTCTGCACTCCAGCCTGGGCGCCAGAGCAAGACCCTGTTTCAAAAAGAGAGAGAGAATTTCTTTGAGTTGAATTATGTAGAAGTTTGTCACTGACCTATGTTCCTAAAGTATGAAGCATAAATATGTGGGCTAAGAAATAGTTTCTCTTAATAAATAATCAACAAATAAAAAATAAAAAGCCCTCCATCTGAAACTGGATCCAAATTCTTGGAACATTTCCAAAGTTTGGTTTGCTAGAAGTCAGTTGCTATTTCTGTGGTAAAGACCAGAAGTATTCAGAATCTTGGCATTAACCAATATTGGATATTGCCTCTTAGAAATTCATTTTTATATTTCATTAGGGTCTTTCTCAGTTTTTCCAGTAATATAATCTTCATATATTAATGACACAGGAATTGAAAAACAAGGCAACTTACCAATTTAAAAAAAAACTTTTCCGTAAAAGACAGTCATTCCTAGCTGGGCACACACCTGTAATTCCAGCACTTTTGGGAGGCTGAGGCAGGAGGATTGCTTGAGGCCAGGAGTAGAAGACCAAGGTAGACAACATAGCAAAACCCCGTCTCTATTTAAAAAAATAAAAATAAAATAAGCTTTTTCATAAAGTAATAGGGTTAAATGTTTTAGCAATGATTTTCTTTTCTTTTTTTTTTTTTTTTTTTTTTTTTGAGACATAGTTTTGCTCTTTTTGCCCAGGCTGGAGTGCAGTGATGCAATCTCAGCTCACTGCAACCTTGCCTCCCGGGTTCAAGTGATTCTCCTACCTCAACCTCCCAAGTAGCTGGGATTACAGGCACGTGCCACCACACCGGGCTAATTTTTTGTATTTTTGGTAGAGATGGGGTTTCACCATGTTGGTTAGTTGGTCTTGAACTCCAGATCTCAGGTGATCCACTCACCTCGGCCTCCCAAAGTGGTAGGATTACAGGCGTAAGCCACTGCGCCTGGACGTTTTTTTTGTTTGTTTTTTTCCCCCCCCTTGAGACAGAGTCTCGCTTTTGTTGCCCAGGCTGGAGTGCAATGGTATGATCTTGGCTCACTGCAACCTCTGCCTCCCGGGTTCAAGCGATTCTCCTGCCTCAGCCTCCTGAGTAGCTGGGATTACAGGCGCCCATCACCATGCCTGGCTAATTTTTAGTATTTTTAGTAGAGACGGAGTTTCACCATGTTGGCCAGGCAGGTCTTGAACTCCTGACCTCAAGTGATCCATCCGTCTTGGCCTCCCAAAGTGTTGGGATTACAAGCATGAGCCACTGTGCCTGGCTACTATTTTCATTTATTTCCTTGCCCAGTATGCAAATTTAGTTGGCTTCTTTTTCCTTTCTTTTTTTTTTTTTTTTTTTTTGTCTCAGACAGAGTCTCACTTTGTCGCCCAGGCTGGAGTGCAGTGGTGCGAGCTTGGCTCACTGCAACCTCCACCTCCCAGGTTCAAGTGATTTTCCTGTCTCAGCCTCCTAAGTAGCTGGGACTACAAGCATGCGCCACCACGCCTGGCTAACCTTTGTATTTTTAGTAGAGATGGTGTTTCACCATGTTGCCCAGGCTGGTCCTGACCTCAGGTGATCCACCTGCCTTAGCCTCCTAAAGTGTTCTTTTTCCTTTCTACGTGTTATAGCCATTGGAAAGTTATGTTATGTCTTTTCTTTAATTCTGAAGCCTTTAATTTTTATGATAGACTTGAGGCTTGAAGGTATGTGATGGAGGATAATGGAAGATGATGCCAGAGAGGGGGGTTTAATGTTGTTTGTTCAGCGAATCTGCACAGGAATGAGCTTCTTGATTCTTGTCTCTTAGTGTGGGAAGTTCACTTTCACCCATCCAACCCAGATCATCTGTTTACCTGCTCTGAAGATGGATCCCTCTGGCACTGGAATGCTTCCACAGATGTACCTGAAAAGTCGTCACTCTTTCACCAAGGTAAAACTTTTTAATGAATACTGTTATGTGTACTTTTTTTTTTTTTAAGACAGAGTCTCACTCCATCACCCAGGCTGGAATGCAGTGGCACGATCTCAGCTCACTGCAACCTCCGCCTCCTGAGTTCAGGCGATTCTCGTGCCTCAGCCTCCCGAGTAGCCGGGACTACAGTCATGCACCACCATGCCTGGCTAATTTTTTTGTATTTTTAGTGGAGATGGGCTTTCACCATGTTGGCCAGGCTGGTCTCAAACTCCTGACCTCAAATGATCCGCCTGCCTCAGCCTCCCAAAGTGCTGGGATTACAGGAGTGAGCCACCACACCTGGCCTTTTTTTTGAGACAGAGTCTTAGTCACCCAGACTGGAGTGTAGTGGGGCAATCTCAGCTCACTGCAACCTCTGCCTCTCAGGTTCAAGCTTTTCTTGTGCCTCAGCTTCCCTAGTAGCTGGGATTACAGGTGTGTGCCACCACAACTGGCTAATTTTTTTGAATTTTTAGTAGAGATGGGGTTTTGCTATGTTGGCCAGGCTGGTCTCAAACTCCTGGCCTCAAGGGATCTGACCACCTCAGCCTCCCCAAAGTGCTGGGATTACAGGCATGAGCCACTGTGCCCAGCCTGTTATGTGTAATTTTATCATACTTTTATTTTGTTTTGTTTTGTTTCAGACAGTGTCTCACTCTGACATGCAGGCTGGACTGCAGTGGCATGATCACAGCTCGCTACATCGTCGCCCTCCTGGGCTCAAGTGAGCCTCCTGCCCCAGCCTCCCAAATAGCTAAGGCCAGAGATGCTTGCAACCACAACCAGCTAATTTTTTTTTTTTTTTAATTTTTTTGTAGAGATGAGCTCTCACTATGCTGCCCAGGCTGCTCTTAAACTCCTGAGCTCAAGCGATCCTCCCGCCTGGGCCTCCCGAGGTGTTGTGATTATAAGCATGAGCTGCTGTACCCAGCCATTTTATACTTTTAAATACCAAATTAGACATCCTTGTGTTTTTTACTTAATGGCAAAACATTTTTATTCTCTTGCCTCAGAGTAAATTTGAGTATCACAGGGCTTGAAATCTGACTGTCAAGTTACTTACTACTGTATGGCTGATGGCTAGAAATGCTGTAAGCTGGCTCACTTGAGACAGCCACGGTTCTCCTTTGTGAGTGCCATTAACCTTGACCCTCATGCCATAGCATAGACACAGGCAAATCTTTCATATTGCATTGCCAAGTTTGTGTGAATGGCAAGAAAAAAGTTGATATTTGATGTAACTGAGGGTACTGGTTTCTTCTCAAGTTAAATGGCCTGATCTCAGGCCGGGTATGGTGGCTCACACCTGTAATCCCAGCACTTCAGGAGGCCAAGGCAGGTGGATCACCTGAGTTTGGGAGTTCGAGACTAGCCTGACCAACATGGAGAAACCCCGTCTCTACTAAAAATACAAAATTAGCCGGGTGTGGTGGCTCATGCATGTAATCCCAGCTATTCAGGAGGCTGAGGCAGGAGAATTGCTTTTACCCGGGAGACAGAGGTTGCAGTGAGCCGAGATCGCACCATTGCACTCCAGCCTGGACAGCAAGAGCGAAACTCCGTCTCAAAAAAAAAAAAGGCCTGCTTTCCTCATTACAGTCAGTGGTAGGTTATGGTCAGCCAAAAACCATGCACTTGTTATCGGGGTTTATGTGTTTTTGCATTTTCCAAGTTTCTTGTTTTTGAGGGTTTGTCTGTGGTTCCAAAGTTCTTTTGCTTATTCATTCATTCAGAAATATTTACTGAATGCCTGCCACGTGGTAGGCATTCTTCTAGGTGTTAGGGCGTGTAACAGTGAGCAGAACGAAATGTCCACACGCGTAGAGCAAATATTCTAGTAGACAGTTAAAAAATAGATAATGTATCAGTAAGAGTCCAACGAGAATGTCAGAAACTACCTTAGATGAGAAGGAATTGGTCTCACATGTGTTAGAAGGGCTGGGAAAACAAAAGGTAATAGGAGGGGTGCTGGGAGAACAAATAGGAAGAAAAGGGAACACCCAGAAATAGTAATTGTTAGTACCCCTACTACTGCATTGTTGAAAGTGCTGTAAAAGTTTGTTCTGAATTAGGAGAAAAGGTGCTCCCTCAGCCAGGCTGGAACTACCACCAGCGTTGTTGCCAGAAACCTGGAGCAGGAAGGAGCTGCTTCTCCCCTCCGCCTTCCAGTCACCCACCATTAATACCTGCTATTGGCAAGGTCCATCTGGATGGCAGAAGGCAAAGCAGCCTGGAAAGTGAAGTTTGTCGACTTCCACCTCCTACAGTATATAGTGGAGCACAGAAAAGTGGAAAAGGAGGCCGGGCGCGGTGGCTCACACCTGTAATCCCAGCAATTTGGGAGGCCGAGGTGGGCAGATGACCTGAGGCCAGGAGTTCGAGACCAGCCTGGTCCAACATGGTGAAACTCTGTGTCTACTAAAAATACAAAAATTAGCTGGTCATGGTGGTGGGTGCCTGTAATCCCAGCTGCTCTGGAGGCTGAGGCAGGAGAATTGCTTGCACCCGGGAGTTGGAGGTTGCAGTGAGCCAAGGTCGCGCCACCGCACTCCAGCCTGGGCAACAGAGCGAGACTCCATCTCAAAAAAAAGAAAAGAAAAGAAGAAGGAAAATAACATGGCCAAATACACTGCTAATTACCATGAAGAAGAATACAGCAAAGTAGGAGGATAAAGAATAAAGACAGGGGTGAGGGGAGCTACTCTAGTGAGAGTCAGAAGAGGCCACTTGGCAGAAGGAACATTTGAGCAGAGACTTAAGAGAAGTGAAAGCATTCCAGGCAGAGGAAACAGCAAATGCTGAGGGCCTGAGACGGGCAGAGAATCACAAGGACACCACGGTTGGAGCTCAGGCAGCAGGGTACAGTGGTGGGAGATAAGGACTGGTGGCTGAGGAGCCCTGGGACTTTGTAGCCCATGATAAAGACTTTAGACTTATGGGAGGGGGAGGAGAAAAGTGGAAACAGGGAGATGAGGAAGGAGTCTTATCACAGTGGCTTGAATAATGTGTTAATCTTTACAGCGTCCAAGAGCAATGTAAAATGTAGGGGCAATAAAAGATAAACAGAAAAACTAAGGGGAAAAAAATTCTAAAACTTCTCCAGAAAAATTCTGGAGCGGAGAGCATGTGTGGAGCATGCATGCATGTCCATGCTATAACTTCATCTACAGAGAAACAAACAGTTTCATCTAAGGATTAACTAAGTATGTACTTCGTTTTTACTTCCTTCCTCCCCTAACTGCACAGTCTTGAACTTGCAAGTTTACTTTTAAGGAACCTTGGTTAGACTGGAAATAAAACTTTATTCTGTGTCTACTATTGCAAGGCACAGTATTAGACACTGTGAAAAAGTAAAACAAATATAAAATATGTATCCTGCTCTTAAGACATATTTAGTCATGGACAGAGGCATGGATAGTGCAATTAGGATATAAGAATTGTTATAAAGTAGTAAATTAATGGTACATACAAGTGCTGAGGTTTCGAGGAAAGAGAAAAACATGAAGTAGAGGTTGTCTTCAAAGTTTTCTTAGAGAAGGAAGTTCAGCCATATTTTAAAGGATCAGCAAGATTTTAAATGTACTAATCTTTAAGCTTCAACACATAGGGACTTGGCACAGAGCACTTAGCACAGAGCCTGGCACATAGTAGGTACTCAGTCATTTGTTGAGTGAATTAAATTTGTATTTATTTGATATGACAGCAAGTTGAGAGGAAAGTAAGTTGCGAAAAATGACTAAAATTGAAATATACTGCCTCTGCCTCACTTTATAGTAAGTACAGTGCGCTGTTAGAGATAAAACCTTATAATCTAGTAGTGTTCTAATCTACTTGTAAGAACATTTATCTAAAAAGCATAAGAATGAAAGATTTGAGGTAAGGCGATTATATTTTAAGAAATATAGTAACAAATATATTTAGAAATATATTTCTAGAAATGTTCATCTAGAAATATGTCTAGAAATTCTTTCTCATGATCATTTTATTTTGTTATTACCCAAGAGTTTATATTTCCATGTATTACCTACATTTTTGGTTTCTTTTTTCCTTTCTTTATTCAACTTGTCTGCTGGCCATTTTGCTACCTTTCTGAGACTTTCCATTAAAAGATGAACAGAAAGATAGTCAGTTGAAATCACCTGCTTTTCCTGAAGACTTCAAGTTTGGTATCCATATTATCCCATGGAAATTTCAATATTTAATATCACTGCATAAGCCTTTGTTCCAAAGTGGTGATGTATAATAATGGAATTATTAGCCTATTATTCTGAGAATTGAACACATTGATATCATCACCTTTCTAAATATCAGTAGAAGTTTGGATGTTTACTAATATAAAAATCATCTTGAAAGATTTCTTCCTTTTCTTTTTTTCTCCCAGGAGGAAGAAGCAGTACTTTTTTGTCTCATAGCATTAGTAACCAAGCTAATGTTCACCAGTCTGTCATTAGCTCCTGGCTCAGCACTGATCCTGCAAAAGACCGAATTGAAATCACAAGCTTACTTCCCAGTAGGTCTCTGTCTGTGAACAGTTTGGATGTTTTAGGTCCTTGTCTTGTTTGTGGAACCGATGCAGAAGCAATTTATGTTACTAGACATCTTTTTTCTTAGAAGTACTATAATTATAAGATTTCAGATAGAACATACAATTAGCCTTTTGAAATCCAACTTCTGTGCAAAATTTTATTATCAGAAAATACAAGATTTGCAGGGGAAACATCAGTAAACTACCATTAATGTCAATGCCCAGTTTTGACTTTTGTTAGCCTGACACTCCCAAACAGTTATAGAATCCGATAGATGACTGATGGCAAAAGATTGTGAACATGTGGAAGAAAATCAGTGGGATTCTGGTGCTGATGAATAGGTTGCCTTCAGAGTATTATTGACAGACAGCTTGTGGAACTAGTTCTTTATTTTTGATGTTGTGGGAATTAACACATCAGTGGTGGTTATGGGAACTACCAATGGGTTCCTACAATTTTTATCAGTAGTATGTGGAGTATATGCCTTCCTAGTGGCAGTTGCCAATGTTAACGATTATTATTTTTATTGCAAGTATTTCCTATGATCCTTCCACACTTTATTTCCTTAATAATAATAATAAACTTTTTCGGAAAGAATTGAGTAGAGCAAAAATGACAAAGATGTATAGCTGTGTTCAATTTTTTTTTTTTTTTTTTTTTGAGGCAGAGTCTTGCTCTGCTGGAGTGCGGTGGTGCAATCTCGGCTCACTGCACCCTCCACCTCCCAGGTTCAAACGATTCACCTGCCTCAGTCTCCTGAGTAGCTGGAACTACAGGTGTGCGCCACCACGCCCAGCTAATTTTTGTATTTTTAGTAGAGACAGAGTTTCACCATGTTGGCCAGGATGGTCTTGATCTCTTGACCTCATGATCCACCCACCTCGACCTCCCAAAGTGCTGGGATTACAGGTGTGAGCCACTGCACCCGGCCTGAAATTTTTTTAAGGTGAAAATGTTTTGACAAGTTGCTTTTTCAGAATAGGTTTTTGAGCAGAACTCTTTCAGCTCGTTAGACCCAACTTTGCTTTTGTTTAGCTTCACAGCATAGCTGAAAGTTGCCAAACTGGACATTGTGCAATAAAGTTGAATTCTATATTGATAAGCGAACTATTTCCATACTAAAAATGTGATAGATAAAAGTGTGATTAATCAAATGATATGATCAGAGTAAAGAATTTTGCCATTTTGATCCTTTTACTTTGTTTTAGCCACCTATAGTCTTACCAACCATCTTGATCCTTGTCTGCAGGGATAATAATGAACTAATGTAGTGTTTTAAGATAATTTAATGATACTATCTTTCCAAACTTTGTTAGATTTTAAATGTATTATTGACCTGAGACCTTAATGACAAATCACTGCTATTAGACAATTGAAGTGTTCATTTACTTTGTAATTCCAATAATCATAGTTATGGAATTATGGTAAGGTTTTGCTTTTCTGTCCTAATAAATATATATATTTTTTGAGATGGAGTTTTGCTCTTGTTGCTGAGGCTGGAGTGAAATGGCATGATCTCAGCTCACTGCAACCTCCGTCTCTTAGGTTCAAGCAATTCTACTGCCTCAGCCTCCCGAGTAGCTGGGATTACAGGTGCTCACCACCACACCCAGCTAATTTTTGTATTTTTAGTAGAGATGGGGTTTCACTGTGTTGGCCAGGCTGGTCTTGAACTGACCTCGTGATCCACCTGCCTCAGCCTCCCAAAATGCTGGGATTACAGGCTTGAGCCACCGCTCCCGGCTGATTTTTGTATTAGTAGAGACGACAGGGTTTCACCATGTTGGCCAGGGCTGGTCTCGAACTCTTGACCACAGGTAATCAGCCCACCTCGGCCTCCAAAAGTGCTGGGATTACAGGCATGAGCCACGGTGCCCTACCTATTTTCAAGTCTTTCAATGCCACTTTACCTCAGGTGTTTTGGGTTTTTGATCTGTCTATAGTAGTATTGCTGGGACTAATTTTTTAAAGACTTTTTGTTACTACTAAATAATTACAGAAAAAGCAAAGCCAAAAGAAAATTTTAAGTACTTAGAATTTCAAACAGACAATATTCTTTTCATATCTGTTTCTATCCATCAATGTATATAATTTTTTAATAAAATTGAAATATACATATTTGTGGATGCACGTTCCCTAGCAGTAAACACATTTTTTTCTATTATCATTTTGAACTGCTATGTAATATTCTAAGGTATACGTGTGTGTACCATAATTTATTTCATTTGGTTGCCTATTATTATTTCATGTTTCCAGCTTCTCACTATTATGATTAGTGCTATAACGCCTATTTGATTTAATTTGCATTTCTTTTAAAACTTGGCTTTTATTCTTGGTTTTTTTTTTGTTTTTTTGTTTTTTTGAGATGGAGTCTTGCTCTATAACTAGGCTGGAGTGCAGTGGTGTGATCTCAGCTCACTGCAACCTCGACCTCCCAGGTTCAAGCGATTCTCCTGCCTCAGCCTCCCAAGTACCTGGGATTACAGGCGTGCGCCACAACACCTGGCTAATTTTTTGTGTTTTTAGTAGAGACAGGGTTTCACTATGTTAGCCAGCCTGGTCTCAAACTCCTTACCTCAGGTGATCCACCCACCTCAGCCTCCCAAAGTGCTGGGATTACAGGCGTGAGCCACCGTGCCAGCCAAATCATTTGATTTGTTTCTTAATACTTTCTGTCCCCTGGCATCATGCTGTCCTGTCCTAGGTTTATATAAATGTTAACCTGTAATTCCTTTTATTTTGTGGTTTTGTATTTTGCATGTAATGATTGCATTTGGAATGTAATTTAATGTATCTGAAGTTTTTTTCTTTTTATTATGGATAATTTCAAACATATGAAAAGGATGGTTTTATTAACCTGTGTACTCATCGCCCAGCTTCATCAATTAACAACACACAGCCAGTCTTATCTCTGCTGCTGTTCATTCCCCACCCCTGCTCTGGATCACTGTAAAGCAAATTCCAGATGTCATTTCAATCATAATTCTTCACTGTACATCTCTGAAGGATGAGAAACACATACACACTTTTTTTTGAGGAGGGGTAGGTAGGGGAGACAGGGTCTCGCTCTGTGACCCAGACTGAAGTACAGTGGCATGATCACAGCTTACTGCAGCCTCAACCTCCCAAGCTCAAGCAATCCTCTCACCTCAGCATCCTAAGTAGCTGGGACTACAGGTGTGTGCCACCACATCCAGCTAATTTTTAAAATTTTTTTGTAGAGATAGGGTCTCACTATATTGCCCAAGCTGGTCTTGAACTCCTAGCCTCAAGCAATCCTCCTGCCTTGGTTCCAAAGTACTTGGATTACAGACCTGAACCACTGTGCCTGGCCTCTTGTCAATCTTAATATCACAAAAGTAGACAAGTAGATATTATGTGCTTCCTGATGTTATATAAAATGAGTAAATAACACCACCTATGAAATACTCTTGCCCAGAAGAAACTACTTGTCTTTCATTTTGTGGCATTCCAGGAGTAAGTAAAAACCATACACTTGTTCAGCTCAGGGTAGGTTTTTTCCTAGCACTGAAAAGTAGACCAGATAATTTAGATAATTGCTGTTACCCTAAATATCATTTTAAAGACTGTTTTCAGCCTAGCTGTCCTTCCCCAACTCCTAGCAACAAAACTGAACCTGATTTACCTGTCTTTACAGACACTACAGGAGACAAAAGAACATGTTAAATGACAACATATTGTCCTGTAGTTGTGCTATTAAGACAACATCATGTTGCCCTGTCCACCATGCTCAGCTAATTTTGTATTTTTAGTAGAGATGGGGTTTCTCCATGTTGGTCAGGCTGTCTCAAACTCCCGACCTCAGATGATCCGCCTGCCTCGGCTTCCCAAAGTGCTGGGATTACAGGCGTGAGCCACTTAATATTTGTAACCATAAGAGAAAGTATATTTTAACAGCATTACATTTCATGCCAATTGACAAGTTCTGCCAATTTTAATAAGAAACTAAGCTTTATGTAATATAACACCATAATTTATGAATTTGTTCATAGTCACTGCCTTTATTCATGAAACGGTCAAATAGAGTGTCTTTCAAGGGTTGCAGGATCTTAGAGGTAGAAAGTACCTTGGTGATTATCTCCAGCCTAAATTTCATCATCCCTTCTATGGTATTCCCAACAAATTATCATCCAACCTATACTTAAAAACATATGGTGGCCAGGCACGGTGGCTCACGCCTGTAATGCTAGCACTTTGGGAGGCCGAGGTGGGTGAAGCACCTGAGGTCAAGAGTTCGAGATCAGCCTGGCCAACATGGCGAAACCCCGTCTCCACTAAAAATGCAAAAAAAAATTAACCGGGCGTGGTGGCAGGCATCTATAACCCGAGCTACTCGGGAGGCTGAGGCAGGAGAATAGCTCCAACCCAGGAGGCAGAGGTTGCAGTGACCCAAAATCGTGCCACTTCACTCCAGCCTGGGCAAAAGAGCAAAACTCCATCTCAAAAAATATACATATATATGGAGATAAAGTTTCCCATTTTCCAATACAGTTTCACATTTGAACAGCTCTAATTGATACAGCTTTATGGCAGGGTTTTAGTGTGTGAGTGGGATCCAAAACACTCAATCCTGTAAAAGGGTACAGTCCTATTGTATGTTAACACACTGATGATGTGAGCCTATGAGATGAGCCAATCACCAGTTGTTATATTCGAATCTGCTTTGTGTTGGGATGCTTTAATGTAGGGTTTCACTAAATAAATGAATTTTCATATACTGAACTGAAATTTGCTTCCATCTGTCTTATCTCAGGAGCCACACACACAAAATTCCTCTCATCACATATTCAAATATTCAAAATTGATTATGATAGTCTCTCCAGTGAAGGTTTCCTTCTCACTCTTTCTTTCCATTTTTGGCTAAATCCTTCTTATCCTTCAAGACTCCTGCTAGGTGTCATTTTCTCCAGACAGCTTTTACTGGCCTCCAGCAATCCGGACTAAATTGCACTCTGCTTCAAAAGCCCATTGTGCAGGACTTAAATTGTGCGCAAAGCAGTGTTTTAAGGAGCCTGTCTCCCCCTACTGGGCCACAAGATCAAGAACAGGGCCTACGTCTTAGTGTAACAGTGTTTAACAGTATCTGAACCATAGTGAGCAATGAGTCACTGTTAATTGACCTTGTTTTCACAATCTTGTTTTCCCTTTAAAAATTACTCCTCTTTGTCAAAGGCCTTTTTTTTTTGAGACTTTAAGTCTCGCTCTGTCGCCCAGGCAGGAGCGCAATGGCACGATCTCAGCTCACTGCAACCTCCGCCTCCCAGGTTCAAGCGATTCTCCTGCTTTAGCCTCCCGAGTAGCAGGGATTACAAGTGTGTGCCCAGCTAATTTTTTGTATTTTTAGTAGAGATGGGGTTTCACCATATTGGCCAGGCTGGTCTTGAACTCCTGACCTCAAGTGATCCACCCTCCTCCACCTCCCAAAGTGCTGGGATTATAGGCATGAGCCACCGTGCTCGGCCAGAGGCCCTCTTTTAAGTGTGACTTCCAAGATAAACACTTTTTCATGTATTGTCTACCTTGCTGATTATGACAGAAATCTTGCCATCCTGTTAATAGGAATGATAGTCCTTTGTAATGCTGTGTCAGCTTTCTGAAGTGTTCACATGTGATACTCCTAAGCCACACTTCCTATATTCAGAAGTTAATACAAATGGTTTTTAATCCTTAATATGGGCCTTTCTTGTTCTAAGAAAAATTTCATTTCAATATAGGAAAGGACTATTTTCTTTGAATCTTTTGTAGAAGCTATTATTTTCTCCATAATTAGCCCAGCATGCTCTCTCCACTTTCATCCCATTGATTAGGAAAGATGTTTGAGACAGGATTTCACTCTGTCACCCAGGCTGGAGTGCAGTGGTGTGATCCCCAGCTCACTACAGCCTCGATATCCTGGGCCCAAGTAATCCTCCCACCTTGGTCTCCCAAGTGTCTGGGATTGCAGGCATGTACCACCAAGCCTGACTAATTTTTGCAATTTTTATTGAGATGGGGTTTCACTATATTGCCCAGGCTGGTCTTGAACTCCTGGGCTCAAGCAATCTACTTGCCTTGGCCTCCCGAAGTGCTAGGATTACAGGTAAGAGCCACCATGCCCAGCCAGAAAGATGTTAAATGAAATGAAGTTTTTAGGCCCACTGCTGGAGTCTTCTCAATTATCAATGAAACATGAATCTTTGGTATTTGGCTACAGTTACTGAAATATTTATAAAACAATTTATTGATGTTTCATTCCATTTATCTTATTTCCAAGGTTATTGTGAGAAAATGTGCTACAGTTATACTATCAAAAATTTGGCATAATTGAAAAATTCCTGGTCCTTTGTGAATAGTACTTCTATTTAATTGTATTGTGGAAACATCCTTTTAATAATCCACTCTAGACTCTTGTCCAAGAAGCATACTAAATTCAACAGTATATAGTTTATATTGAGCCTTTAGTTAAGCTTATGGCATCAATAGTATCTAGCTCAGACTAATAGAAGGTCTGGCCAGGTGCAGTGGTTCACGCCTGTAATCCCAGCACTTTGGGAGGCCAAGGTGGGTGGATCACCTGAGGTCAGGTGTTCAAGACCAACATGGCAAAACCCCGTCTCTACTAAAAACACAAAAATTAGCCTGGCCTGGTGGCAGGCACCTGTAGTCCCAGCTACTCGGGAGGCTGAGGCAGGAGAATCGCTTGAACCCAGGAGGCAGAGGTTGCAGTGAGCCGAGATTGTGCCACTGCACTCCAGCCTGGCAACACAGCAAGACTCCATCTCAAAAAAAAAAAAAAAGAAAAAATTGGGCCGGGCACGGTGGCTCACACCTGTAATTCCAGCACTTTGGGAAGCTGAGGCAGGCGGATCACCTGAGGTCGGAAGTTCGAGATCAGCCTGACCAACATGGTGAAACCCCATCTCTACTAAAAAAAAAAAAAAAAAAGAAAGAAAATTAGCCAGGCATATTGGCGCATGCCTGTAATCCCAGCTACTTGGGAGGCTGAGCCAGGAGGATTGCTTGAGCCTGGGAGGCAGAGGTGCAGTGAGTGAGCCAAGATTGCACCATTGCATTCCAGCCTGAGTGACAGAGCACGACTCAAAACTAAATTACATTAAATTTAAATGTAATTAAAATATTTTTTAAAAAATTTGTAGCTACAAAAAATCAGAAGAGTTTTTACCCCTCTATAGGGGTAGAATAAACTTTAAAAAATCTTAGCCAGAGAAGTCCTAGAGTCCATGATACACCAGTAGCAAGGCATATACCTAGCACCCAGATTTGGTTTCTTATACCATATTCCAATAAAAGGAGCCAGGGATCCTTGGAGGAATGGTGATCCCTGAACCGGGGCAAGAAATATACAAGATATCTTGGAGAACTGGGTGCGGTGGCCCAAGCTTATAATCCCGCACTTTGGGAGGCCAAGGCGGGTGGATCGCTTGAGCTCAGGACTTCAAGGCCAGCCTGGGTGACAGGGAGACCTGGTCTCTACAAAAAATACAAAAATTAGGCGTGCCGGGCACGGTGGCTCACGCCTGTAATGCCAGCACTTTGGGAGGCCGAGATGGGCAGATCATTTGAGGTCGGGAGTTCAAGACCAGCCTGACCAACATGGAGAAACCCCCTTCTCTACTAAAAATACAAAATTAGCCAGGCATGGTGGCACATGCCTGTAATCCCAGCTTCTCAGGGAGGCTGAGGCAGAAGAATTGCTTGAACCCAGCAGGCGGAGGTTGCGGTGAGCAGAGATGGCGCCACTGCACTCCAGCCTAGGCAATGAGAGAAACTTGGTCTCAAAAAAAAAAAAAATTGGACATGGTGGCCTGCGCCTGTAATCCGAAGCTACTCGGATGCTGAGGCATTACCTGAGTCCTGGGGGTTGAGGCTGCAGTGAGTCATAATCATGTCACTGCACTTCAACCAGGGTGACAGAGTGAGACCCCATCTAAAAAAAAAAAAAAAAAAAAAAAGATTTTGGAGCATCTTGTACTGCCAGAAAATAAGAAAGTTCTTTTTTTTTTTTTTTTTTTAAGGTGAGGTCTTGCTTTGTCACCCAGGCTGGAGTGCAGTGGCTAGATCTTGGCTCACTGCAGCCTCGGCCTCCTGAGCTCAGGTGATCCTTCTGCCTCAGCCTCCTGAGTAGCTGGGCCTACAGTTGTGTACCACCACACCTGGCTGATTTATAGAGATGAGGTCTTGCTATGTTACCCAGGCTGGTCTTGAACTCTTGGGCCCAAGTGATCCTCCTGCCTCAGCCTCCAGAAGTACTGGGATTAAAAAGTGCTGGGATTAAAGGGGTGAGCCACCAAACTGGGCAGAAAGTTCTTTAAAACACACACACACACACACACACACACACACACACACACACACACACACACACACACACACACACACACACACACACACACACACACACACACACACACACACACACACACACACACACACACACACACACACACACACACACACACACACACACACACACACACACCCCAACTGAAAGAGCTCCAGTGGCCAAAACGGAAACAACTTGAGCAACAAAATAAACACACACACACACACACACACCCCCCCCCCCAACTGAAAGAGCTCCAGTGGCCAAAACTGAAACAACTTGAGCAACAAAATAAATACCCAAAGCATAAAATAAACATCCATGAGGCCATACTGACATAAAGGGTTTTTGTTTTGTTTATGTTTTTGCTTTTTGTTTTCTTTTTTTTGTAAGACGGAGTCTTGCTCTGTCACCCAGACTGGAGTGCAGTAGCACAGTCTCGGCTCACTGCAACCTCCACCTCCCGAGTTCAAGCGATTCTCCTGCCTCAGCCTCCCAAGTAGCTGGGACTATAGGCATGCACCCACCACACCCAGCCAATTTTTGTATTTTTAGTAGAGACGAGGTTTCACCATGTTGGCCAGGCTGGTCTTGAACTCCTGACCTCAAGTGATCTGCCTGCCACGGCCTCCCAAAGTGCTAGGATTATAGGTGTGAGCCACCACACCCGGCCAATAAATGTTTGAATAAATAAATGAAGGAGAAGGGATAAATCTGCAGAATGTCAAATAATTTATTTGAATTCTCCACTTTATTTATTTTATTTATTTATTTTTTTGGGACAGAGTCTGGCTGGATTCTCCACTTTCAGGAAGATGGAGCACAACTCCCCATTCCTTAAGAGTGGGTGGCACATAGTCTGGTGTCTTCCCCCAAGATCGTATGCGTTTCTGGAAGGGTTTATGTTCTCAGGGCCACACTGGTCTCCAGACTTCTTCCATGTACACTGCCCCCTAATTCCTTTCTAAGGTCACACAAGCATGAAATCGGATTCTACATCTATTGCTAACAACAAAAAAGCCCCATTTCCATGAAGCACTGAAGAATTGAGTAGGCTGAAACTGGACCAAGATCTTCCATCACAATAATAGAAAAACCTGCAAATGTGATGGCAGGTATCGTCATTCCCACACATCCAGCACCCACAGTAAGTATTTCCCCAACCATCATCACTCCCCGCACCTACAGTCCCCAACGCTTTTCATCTCGTCGGTTTGTTCCCTTCCTGATAATTCCACCTCTCCTTTCCCTGCTCTTTTATCTCTCGCCCTACTTCACAGGAGTAAGCCTCCTAGTCCTACACAGAGCAATTTACTCAGCTCCCTGAATTATCTAGGAATTTCCCCAAAGACTAGAGTTTGTGGAGATACTTTCCTTTAGGTTTAGAGAGCATTGAGGAGCTTAAGTACCATGGGTTGATGACAGAGGTGACAGGATTCTGGGGGCAGTCTGCTCTTCCAGATGCATAATCCTTTTGGATAGGGCAAGCAGACCTGTGGACATATTAGAGTCCTATAATTCATACAGTTTTAGGGCTGAAAAGGTCTTTATGGGTCACTTACCCTTACGTTGAAGAAAGTAAGCCCTGGGGCTCTTTAGTGACCCACCTTGGGTCACATTGTCTACCTTCTACAAACTCTGTGCTTGTAGAAAATAGACTTTCAACCAAATGTTCTTGGAACATAATCTTTTTTTTTTTTTGAGACGGAGTCTCGCTCTGTCGTCCGGGCTGGAGTGCAGTGGCGCGATCTCGGCTCACTGCAAGCTCCGCCTCCCGGGTTCACGCCATTCTCCTGCCTCAGCCTCCCGAGTAGCTGGGGCTACAAGCGCTCGCCACCACGCCTGGCTAATTTTTTTGGATTTTTTAGCAGAGACGGGGTTTCACCATGTTAGCCAGGATGGTCTCGATCTCCTGACCTCGTGATCCGCCCGCCTCGGCCTCCCAAAGTGCTGGGATTACAGGCGTGAGACACCGCGCCCGGCCGGAACATAATCTTTTAACAGGTTTTCACATTTGGATTTCTAGATACAGTAAGTAGCCAGTTATTACTTTAACGTCAGAAAAAGACGTCTTTAATTTTTTTATACTCGGTAGTAGAAAAATTACGAAACAAGGTACTTGAAAACACCAACTGTGTATTTCCTAGGGAAAAACTAGCAAAGGCGATCTTCACAAAGGGTGGACGGTACCTTATACATCAAACCCAACGATCCCATCCCACACTTTACATTCAGCTTAACCAGAAGTAAAACCTCTTGTCACACCGTCACCGTTATTCCAATTATGGCAATAACGACCTCCTTCTACGGATGCGGTTGACAGATAAGATCTCTAAACCGCTGCTAATCAATCGGTCCTGACTCAAGAATTTCTTATCTGCCTGATTCAGAAAATACAGATGCTGGAAGCTCACCGGCTTGTTCGGGGAAAGAACGCTAAGCAAGAATAAAATTTTATTTCAAAGCGCCAAAAATCTCGAATTCTGAGGTCCACAGCGAGGTTTCCCACAGCAACTCACAGTTGTTCCCTTCTGAGAACGTAGCTCCGTGAAATGCGCATCCCTACTCGGTCCAGAGAAATAGATCAATGGGAAAAAGGATTGAATCAACCAAGTAGGCTGGGCGGGAGACAGCCTTAACCCACGGGCGCGGGTGAGTCGTATGAGCAAGGGGCAGGCGGGAGCGACGTGGGGCGACGCTCACTAACGATCAGAGCGGCGCGCGACGCAACGAAGCGCGAAGGCCGCAGGCTGCGCGCTCCCTCGCAGCAGCCGGGCGGGCAAAAGCCCCCAGTCCTCGGCCCCCGCGCAAGCGACGCCGGGAAATGCCCACATCCGGGAAACCTGTAGCGGAGTGCGGCGTCGGCGACACTGAGTGGAAGGCAAAATGGCGGCGGCGGCGGTGGCCTGGTGTTAAGGGGAGAGCCAGGTCCTCGCGACCCCCGCGACGGGCCGCGCTGGCCCGCGGCAGCCCCGCCGTTCCTCTCCCCGCTCTGCCCCACCAGGGATACTTGGGGTTGCTGGGACGGGCTCCGGCCGCCTCAGCGTCCGCCCTCAGGCCCGTGGCCGCTGTCCAGGAGCTCTGCTCTTCCCTCCAGGTAGGTCCGGGGCTGGCGTAGCGGGTGCTCTCCTCCCGTGCTCGAGTTGGCGGGGCGGTGGCCGCCGGGGCCCACGCCCATCCCCGCTGGCGAGGGTCCAGACGTTGCTGTGGACTGGCGGGCAGAGCCGGCACGCTGCGGGCCTGACTTGGCTAGTTGCATTGACCCGAGCTGAGCCCTGCCCTGGGGAAGCGAGGGTTGGCCGCGCCCGGTGCTGCAGGAAGAGCCCCAGGCTTTTCGGCCTCGGAGGTGCAGGTTTGGCTGGGTTGAGTCTGTCTCTCTGGCGGCCTGTCTCCCACCCCACCCCCAACACGCAAGTCGGCGGTGTCCAGGAGGGAAGGAACGGGAAAGGTGGTTCTGAAGGAAAATTGCAGTAAAAGAGCTACAGTTCTTTGGATCCCAGAGGGCCTTGATCCTGGGTATACTTTGGAGAAATCCTGGGAGTCTCTTACGTCTAGTTCAGTGTGATTTTAGGTTACTGTTCATAGTTGGAAGAGGTGGGAGAGATGGAAAGGTCTTTATGGAGTAGGAGTGTGTATATAAATACAGCAAATGAAGGAACGGCAATTAAGGAAACAGTGTTTTTTATAACCTGAAATGGCTTGTAGCTCAATGAATGCCTCTCAGATGACTTGATTTATCCCCCTTCTGACTTCTCTGTCAACTTCTAAGGGAACAAAATTTAATGTTTGTCAACTCATATGTTAATACGGCTTTTAAAACATGTATCATCCTCCAGAAGTTATTCATAAATCTAGTGAACAATAAGTATAATCTCATGCACAGAAGTAATATTGTATAACTCCAGTTTTGGAAATGGATTTGAATGTTAGCGATCATGAAACTTGTCTGAACTTTATGAATTATTTATTGAAGGTTAAAATTTTTTATCAAATTTCCTCCGTGAGGAAGAAAAGGTAGGACATTATAATTGGAATGAATGTTCTGTGCTACGAAAACAAAGCTTATCTCTGACGGTAAAATGGGGTAGTTGATTCCCTAAGGCAGTGGAGGAATTTGAACAGTAGAAGAAGTAGCATTGTGTTAGTCCAGTTGGCTGCTATTGCAAGAAACTAGATCATGGTCCATGCTTGGAATGGCACATTCTATGCCTAAATATTGATTGAATATGCCTTGCTGCTCACCAAAAAATACTTCTACTACATTTTTAATGTATAATATCTGGCTTTCATTGTGTAGGTCGTTTTTATTTTTGTTGTTTTTATTGCAAGTCCTTGTTCTATATAAATAGTCTTGGAACCGTTCTAATCCTGGTTATTTGGTTATTTTAGATGTTTTATTTACGTTAATGGGAGATTGTTATACATCACAAAAGTATTTAGTCATTGAATAACATTTTCGCCAATTAGAAACAGCAGTCATTTTTCAGCATGAAGATACAGTGTTGCTTTCACTTTTGATCCGACAATTATTAGAAAGTGAACTGAAGAAAATGTCAGTATGCAGTTTCCTTTAAAGATGGGAACTCGCTATGTTGCCTGCGCTGGATTCCAACTCCTGGGCTCGAGCAAATCCTCCCACCACAGCCTTTCAAGTAGCTGGGACTACAGGTGCACTACTGCACCCAGCCAGGGTACCTTTCTGAAAAACTTAATTCAACCCAAGTTAACACTTTGAAATCTTATGTAATGTTACCATTTTTTTTTCCTAAGTTGGACAAACTAATCAATGATACTTGTTTGTTGATGCTTGTATTTTTGGTGAGGGTCTGAACTTTAAAAAAAAAAAAAAAAAAAAATGGAGATTTGTCATACCCAGGCAGTTTGATTCCAGAGCTCTTACTTTAACCATGAGGTTAAAAGTCATTGAAAGTTATGGAGTAGATAGGTGACATGATCGGAATTAAGACGAATCTGGCCCCATCGTAGTGTGGGTTAAAAAGGTAAGCAGTTTTGCTTTGAAGAATTATTTTAAAAATTCTTTTTGCCTAGTAATAATTTGAATTTTCACATGTCATAGCAGCAAAGATTGTTGAGATTTAGTAATGCCATTATTAACCATGCCTTGTTGTGGGGATTATAAAATTAGTATAACTTTCTAGAAGGCATTCTGACAAGTATCAGAATTTTAAATATGTATTCTCTTTGATCCAGCAATTCCACTTCCGGGAATTTAAGAAAAATGCTCAGCAATGTGTGCACAAGAATTTTTACTACAGCAATTTTTTTTATTAACTAATTTCATTATGTGCAAGGAATATGCTCTATGTATATTATACATATGTTCATTTTATTAAACTGTGAGGCATAATAAAATGAACATCCATGAACTTACCACCTGAACTCAGAACAAGAATATTACCAGTATAGTTGAAGTTACCAGTTTGCAGTATTATTTCACATTAGCAAAAAAATGAGGAACAACCTAAATGTCCATCAGTCAGGGATTTATAAGTAATAGTACCTCTAGCCGGGTGCGGTGGCTCATGCCTGTAACCAGCACTTTGGGGGGCCAAGGCAGGCGGATTACCTGAGGTCTGGAGTTTGAGACCAGCCTGGCCAACATGGTGAAACCCCATCTCTACTAAAAATACAAAAATTAGCTGGGTGTGGTAGCGCGTGCCTGTAGTCCCAGCTACTTGTAAGGCTGAGGCAGGAGAATCACTTGAACCCGAGTTGCAGTGAGCCGAGATGGCACCACGGCACTCCAGCCTGCGACAGAGTGAGACTCCGTCTTAAAAATAAATAAATAAATAAATAAATAATAGTAAATCTACATGATGAAATTCAATATCAGGGTATTTAAAGGAATAAGGTTGAACTATCATGCTTTCTCAATTCTGAAATACCACTAAATCTAAGATAAGCCATCTATTTAGTAGCAATTTTTTAGCTGGAAGAAAGTAAACATAAAGTTTTATTAATAATAGCATACATTTATTCATTCAATTGTATACCATTTTCGTCTGTCACAATAAAGTTTGAGTCTCAGCCTTATTCACATTCAGAATCTAGGATTCTTCTGAATTACTTTGGTTAGTTAATGCAACATCATGATAACAGGCTGCTTTTCATAATGCTAGTTAATTATCTTAACCTATATTTTCTTTATGATTGTGTGTATAATTTTAAGGTATATTGAAGAATACTGGGGTTTTGCTTTCCTTTCCTTTTTGCTTACTTAGTTTTTTTTCTTCTTCTTCTTAATTGAATTGCCTATAGCTGGAAATTAAACAGCTTCTTCTGAAGATAACTCCAAAAGTTTTGGCAGATTTTTGAGTCTGTCTTACCTTTGAAAATTCTGTGATCTTGCTTGAATTTAATAATTACTTATGCGTTTAATTGCATTGTCTATTGAATGACAGTTTGAGTGCACAATACTATATCACAATGGAATCTTTTCAGAACATTTTGTGGACCAGGCATGGTGTAATTCCAGTATTTTGGGAGGCTGAGGCAGGAGGAACACTTGAATTCAGGAGTTTGAGACCAGCCTGGGCAACCTAGCAAGATCTCCATCTCTATTTACAAAAATAATAATAGCTGGGCGTGGTAGCTCATGCTTGTAATCCCAGCACTTTGGGAGGCTGAGGTGGGTGGATCACATGAGGTCAGGAGTTCAAGACCAACCTGACCAACATGGCAAACCCCTGTCTCTACTAAAAATACAAAAATTAGCCGGGTGTGGTGGTGGGTACCTGTAGTCCCAGCTACTCCAGAGGCTGAGGCATGAGAATCACTTGAACTTGGAAAGCAGAGGTTGCAGTGAGCCAGAATATGACACTGCACTCCAGCCTGGGCAACAGAGTGAGACTGTCTCACAAAAAAAAAAAAAAAAAAAAGTAATAATGATAAAAGAAAAAAAGAGGCCGTGCGCAGTGGCTCATGCCTATAATCCCAGCACTTTGGGAGGCCGAGGCAGGTGGATCACCTGAGGTCAGGAGTTCAAGACCACCCTGGCCAACATGGTGAAACCCCGTCTCTACTAAAAATACAAAAATTAGCCACACATGGTGGCACATGCCTGTAATTCCAGCTACTTGGGAGGCTGACGCAGGAGAATCGCTTGAACCCGGGAGGCAGAGGTTGCAGTCAGCTGAGATTGCGCCATTGCACTCCAACCTGGGCAACAAGAGAGAAACTAGAGAAACTCCTTCTCAAAAAAAAAAAAAAAAAAAAAAACAGAAAAAAAGAAAAAACATTTTGAGCATCATATATGATGCTGCCAATGAAAATATTACAATTGTCTGGGTATGGTGGCTCACACCTGTAATCGCAGCACTTTGAGAGGCCAAGGCAGGTGGATCACCCGAGGTCAGGCATTCGAGACCAGCCTGGGCAACATGGTGAAACCTCGTCTCTACTAAAAATACAAAAAATTAGCCGGGTGTGGTGGCGAGCACCTGTAATCCCAGCTACCTGGGGGGCTGAGGCAGGAGAATTGCTTGAACCCGGGAGGCGGAGGTTGTAGTGAGCCGAGATGGCACCATTGCACTCCAGCCTGGGCAACAGAGGGAGACTCTGTCTCAAAAAAAAAAAAAAAAAGAAAATAATACAATTGAGGTAACAGAGATTTCGACTTTTATGTATGGTTAAGTTAGGCATGTGCAATGACTGCTACTCTAGAACTTCTGTGCTTTGGAGGGGAGGTTGGACCTTGATTTATTTGGAAGGAACTCTCATCCATTGTTTTAATTATCATCCTTGGCCACCTGTGAAGTGTGTGTTGGGTGAGTATTCTCTCGTTGGAAGGTACACATCTTTCTCAGCTAGCTTATTGCTCATAGAAGTTGGGGGCCCAAGGGTTGATCTTAAGATATACTAAATTTATTTATTTATTTTTTTTTCTGGGACAGTTTTGCTCTGATGCCCAGGCTGGAGTGTAGTGGCACAATCACGGCCCACTGCAGCCTCGACCTCCTGGGCTCAATTGATCCACCCACCTCAGTCTCTCCAGTAGCTGGGACTGCAGGTGCACACTAACATACTTGGCTGATTTTTTCTATTTTTTGTAGAGATAGGGTCTCACTTTGTTGCCTAGGCTAGTCTCAAACACCTGGGCTCAAGAGATCCGCCCACTTCAGCCTCCAAAAGTTTTGGAATTACAGGCATGAGCCACTGCACCCGGCCCTAAATTTTAGAAATATTAAAATGTAGAAAAGCATGCTTAGAATCAAACAAACATGATACTGGCCTTGGCTCACACCTGTAATCCCAGCACTTTGGGAGGCCAAGATGGGAGGATTGCTTGAGGCCAGGAGTTTGAGACCAGCCTCATCAACATAGCGAGACCCTCATCTCTATTAGAAAAGAGAGAATAGAAGATATATGGCTCGGCGCAGTGGCTCGCGCCTGTAATCCCAGCACTTTGGGAGGCCAAGGTGGGCGGTTACCTGAGGTCGGGAGTTCGAGACCAGCCTGACCAACATGGAGAAACTCCGTCTCTACTAAAAATAGAAAATTAACCGGGTGTGGTGGCACATGGCCTGTAATCCCAGCTGCTTGGGAGGCTGAGGCAGGAGAATTGCTTGAACCCGGGAGGTGGAGGTTGCTGTGAGTCGAGATCACGCCATTGCACTCCAGCCTGGGTGACGAGCGAAACTCCATCTCAAAATCAATGAATCAATCAATAAATAAATGAAAGAAACATGACACCTAACTGTGGAAAGATGGTCACAGTATTGTTATTCTTTTGCTAAGAAATTGGGCCCTGAATAGCGATAGAGCCAAGATTCATGGGTCCTATGGTCCACATGCCCAATAATCTCTTAATCAGGTCCAGATATGGTTCCTCTTGGTCCAGGGACCTGTGAAGTAATGTGTCCTGTGTGCTGCGTGTGTGCGCACTCTCTCTTCTGTCACTCACTGTGTCTCCTCTCTATCTCCCTTCCTTTTCTCTTCCCCTTACTCACCGCAGTACACAAGGGCCACAGTAAGCGCTCTTCCTAGAAAAAGAGAATAATGGGAGATAAGCAGCAAATGCTGATCTATAATCTGAAATCTCCTAGGCAGCTTCTGTGTAAGCAACCAGCCCTGGAGGTAGGGGAGTTTGGACCCTGATTTATTTGGAAGGAACTCTCCCATCCGTTGTTTTAATGATCATCCTTGACCACCTGTGAAGTGTGTATTGTACCTTCCCTTTGGAACATACAAATCTTTTTCAACTAGCTTATTGCTCATAGAAGTTGGGGGCCCGAGGGTTTTAAATTTTGAATAGACAAAAAGATTTTTTTAGTATGAACTTGAGATGATTTAAGAAAAAAAAAAATTCTTTTTGTTTTTTGAGATGGAGTCTCACCCTGTCACCCAGGCTAGAGTGCAGTGGCACAATCTCAGCTCACTGCAACCTCCGCCTCCCAGGTTCAAGCAATTCTTCTGCCTCAGCCTTCTGAGTAGCTGGGACTACAGGCACATGCCACCACGCCCAGCTAATTTTTGTATTTTTTAGTAGAAATGAGGTTTCACCTTATTGGCCAGGCTGGTCTCAAACTCCTGACCTCGTGATCCGCCTGCCTTGGCCTCCCAAAGTGCTGGAATTACAGGCATGAGGCACCGCGCCCGGCCAAAAGATTTTTTTTTTAAACAAAACAGTTTCTTTAAAGTTAGTAAGCGTCTTCCGATCTGTTTGGTTTCCATCAGTTCTATGTGTCAGTAACCACAGTCGAAGTTCACCTGTATTGGTAAACTCATCCAAAGATTTAAGAGCGTCTATTCCTCCTCCTCTCATTTGGTTGTTTGAGGCTATTAGGTTTGACGGGAAGGCTACATGTTTAATATGGTCTTAACCACAGAAGCACTAGTTAGCTAAGGGGTTTCAGTGGGCATCTGTGCTCAGTCTTTTAATCCTGCCTCTAGGGGTCTAAGGGTCTAAATGCAAGCTGCTTTTCCAATCCTTCAAGGCTTTAAATTTCTGAACTTTTTCTATTCTATTCTGTTTTTGCTTTCAAATCTGCTACTTCCTTCTTGAACTCATCATTTACTTATGATATTTGCTAAATATCTAATAGCAGCCAATATTCACTTCCAAAATCCTCTTTACCAAACTCTTATAAGACTACAAGGTCAGTAGCCTCTTTGTATGTTCACTGACCTTGTAGTTGTATGAAAAGTTATTATAGGCAACAGCTTTACCAGATATTTTGCCACTATAAAACATGATCCTCCATCTTTCCAGCCTCCGGTATCTGTTTCCTCTCAGCCCTCAATCTGACCACTAAGGCAGTATCACTAAGGCAGGACTGCAAAGGTTTTTATTGTAGCAGCACCTCACTTCCAGGTACCAGTTTTCTGTATTAGGATAATGAAACACTGAATATACAGTTGGACGATGGCCAGATCATATATAAAACTAGAACTCTGACCCATGACCTATGTAGCAATAGGCCCAAACAGTCAGGACTTGGTCAGTAATTGCCAGCTTCCGTAATTTTTGTGCCTACTTCCAATTCGGGACAACTCAGAGAAAGCCAAATATGCTTTCCAAATCAACCACATAGGATACCCTGCTTCCAGTGTCGACGAAGAGTCAAACTCTGTAAAATATTTTAAGAGATCTATTCTAAGCCAAATATGAGTGGCCATTGCCCGATGACACAGCCCTCAGGAGCTCCTGAGAACATGTGCCCAAGGTGATCAGACTACAGCTTGGTTTTATACATTTTAGGGAGACATAAGACATCAATCAGTATATGTAAGATGTACATTGATTAGGTCCAGAAAGGAAGACACCTTGAAGCAGATGGCTTCCAGGTCATAGGTAGATTCACAGATTTTCTGATTGGCAGTTGGTTGAAAGAGTTGTTACTGTCTAAAGACCTAGAATCAATAGAAGGGAGTATCTAGGTTAAGATAAGGGGTTGTGGCCAGGCACAGTGGCTCACACCTGTAATCCCAACACCTTGGGAAGCCGAGGCAGGTAGATCACGAGGTCAGGAGTTCGAGACCAGCCTGGCCAACATAGTGAAACCCCATCTCTACTGAAAATACAAAAATTAGCTAGGCATGGTAGCACACGCCTATAATCCCAGCTACTCAGGAGGCTGAGGCAGGAGAATCACTTGAACCTGGGAGGCGGAGATTGTGGTGAGCCAAGATCAAGCCACTGCATTCCAGCCTGGGCAACAGAGTCAGACTCCGTCTAAAAAAAAAAAAAAAAGATAAGGGGTTGTGGAGACCAGGGTTCTCATTATGCAGATAGAATCAATAGGAAGGAATGTCTGAGTTAAGGTAAGGGGTTGTGGAGACCAAAGTTCCCATTATGTGAAGGAAGCCTCCAGGTGGCAGGCTTCAGAGATAATATATTGTAAATGTTTCTTATCAGGGTTGATTCTCTCCTGGATCAGGCAAAAGGCCTGAGAAAGGAAGGGAATTATCTTCAGAATGTAGATTTTCCCCACAAGAGACAGCTTTGCAGGACTGTTTGAAGATATGGCAAAGAAACATAATTTGGGGTCAAATACTTGGATTTCTTTCAGGGCCTGCCATCTGTCATGTGATACTATGCTAGAGTCAGGCTGGAATTGGGTATCTTATTGCTACAGAGAGTCTGTTTTGTCAGTCTTAAGATTTGTTTTAATGTTAATGCTGGTCAGCTGTGCCTGAATTCCAAAAGGGAGGAGGGAATAATGAGATATGGCCAAACCCCACTTCCCATCATGGCTGGAACTAGTTTTTCAGGTTAACTTTCAAATGCTCTTGGCTGAGAGGAGGGGTTCATTGAGATGGTTGAGGGACTTAGAATTTTATTTTTGGTTTACACCAGTTAGCCCACCTCCAGTTTCCCATGCCAACAACCTACAATCAGAGCATACCTGAAGTCTTCCCCCTTTTTTTAGTATAAAGATTTCCCACTCCCCTACTTGCCTTTGAATCTTTGCCAAGCACAAGTTGACAGTGGCTGACTCCCTACCTATATAGTAAGATCTGATTAAATAGCCTCTGTTTGTTTCCGTCTGGGCAGTCTTTGTCTATTTTCACAGTATTATTTGGCTGTTTTGTGGTAACAAATCCCCAAATATCAATGGCTTAACACAACAGAAATGTTTCTCTTGCTCAGAGTTCAGTGGGAGTCAGTAGGGTTCTCCATGCAGTGGCTTAGGGATCCACCTTCCTTCCATATTGTCAAGCCACCATCTCAGAATGTAACCTACATTGTCATTAAAGCAGGAAAACCGAAGCAAAGTGACTTTTAACTGCCTCAGTCCAGAATTGAGATATGTTACATCTGCTCATCCAGCTTTGGCCAAATCTGGGAAATGGAGTCGAGTACTGTATGTGAATATAGTCTCTGCCACAGTATATTTACCAAAAGCAATTGGCTAAAGATATACACAATTCCTCCATTTCAGCGCTTTTGAAATAAAAAGATTTAGATTATCTTACAATTGAAAATTTTTTTTTTTTTTTTTTTTTTTTTGAGACTGAGTCTCACTCTGTCGCCCAGGCTGGAGTGCAGTGGTGCAGTCTCGGCTCACTGCAACCTCTGCCTCTGTGGTTCAAGCGATTCTCCTGCCTCAGCCTTCCAAGTAGCTGGGACTACAGGTGCCTGCCACCACGCCCGGCTAATTTGTGTATTTTTAGTAGAGACGGGGTTTCACCATATTGACCAGGCTGGTCTCGTACAATTAAAATAGAAATGAATATTCAAATGTAATGCTTCTGCTATTTCCCCTGATAAATGAAGTGATATTGTTTGATAGAAATAATAGTTTCTTTAAAATAAATCCTGCGTATTTTAATTGCATATATTTAAATAAGAATTTGTAGCAGAACCATTCTAGGATCCAGTCATTTCCTTTCCTTTTTTTTTCTTTTTTAACTCTCTATTTTGGAAAACTTCAAGAATACACAAAAGTAAAGAGAAAGGCCAAGGCAGTAGGATTGCTTGATGCCAGGAGTTCAAGACTAGCCTGGGCAACATGGTGAGCCCCTGTCTCTAGAAAATAAATAATAAGAAGAAAGAGACTAGTACAGTGAACCCTCATATACCCATTACTCAGCTACAACAGTTTTCAACAAATGATAACTTTTGTCTCATTTATATCCCCAACCCCTTCAGCATACAACCAAATTATTATGAAATAAATTCCAGGCATTATTTATTTTATCCACAAGTATTTTCAACATGTAGATGATAGAAATATGCTTAAAATAAGTTTTCAGTTATTTAAACCTAAAACACATTGTTACAGATATACCGGAACTCAGTCCTTTCTCTGACCTTTGTGCACTCAATGTTAGGAGTTACATCAGAGTATAAGACTAGAATGAATTTCTCTAGTCCAGCGTTTTCTAATGTATACTGCATGGAATGTAAATCTCATGAAATGCGATGGGGGGAAAAGGTAAGATAAGATAAATTTGGACAGCAATACATTCTCTTCTTGTCTTGAACTCCTTGCCTCAAGTGATCCTCCCACCTGGACCTCCGAGAAAGTATTGGGATTACAGGTGTAAACCCCCAGACCCCATTGTCTTCTCATAATTCGCCATGATTATGTAAAAGAATGAGATGTCCGGCTGGGCGCAGTGGCTCATACCTGTAATCCCAGCACTTTGGGAGGCCAAGGCAGGCAGATCACGAGGTCAGGAGTTCGAGACCAGCCTGACCTACATGGTGAAACCCCATCTCTACTAAAAATACAAAAATTAGCCTGGCGTGGTGGTGCGCACCTGTGATCCTGGCTACTCAGGAGGCTGAGGCAGGAGAATTGCTTGAACCAGGGAGGCAGAGGTTGCAGTGAGCCAAGATCACCCCACTGCACTCCAGCCTGGGCGACAGAGTGAGACTCCATCTTCAAAAAAAAAAAAAAAAAAAAAAATGAGATGTCCAATTTTGTGTATTATGATCCCCTTTTGTTTAATAGTAGTATATGTTAGAATATTCAGTATTAATAGTGATTATTATTAGTTTCCTGTGTCTTATGTAACAAATCACTATAAACCTGATGGCTTAAAACAACATAAATTTATCCTCTCACAGTTGTGGAGGCCAGAAGTCTAAAATCAAGGCATTAGCAAGGCCAGTTTTCCTCCAGAGGCTCTAGGAGAGAAGCTGTCCCTTGCCACTTCCAGCTTCTGTTGGCTGCTGACATCCTTGGCTTCTGACTTCATCATCACATTGCCTTCCTTTTTCTGTGTGAATCAGACCTCCTTCTACCTCTCAAAAGGGCACTTGTAATTGCATGTGGGACTTACTCTGTTAATCCATGACAATCACTTAATCTCAAAATCCTTAATCACATCTGCAGCATCCCTTTTTCCAAATAAGATAACATTTACAAGTTCCAGAGAAGATTAGGAGGGGGAATATCTTTTTTTTTTTTTGAGACAGGGTCTCACTGTCTCTCCTAGGCTGGAGTGCAGTGGCACAGTCATGGCTCACTGTAGCCTCTACCTCCTGGACTCAAGTGATCCTCCCACCTCAGTCTCCTGAGCAGCCGGTACTACAGTCACACACACTGCCACACTCAGCTCGTTTTTTGTAGTATTTGTGGAGATGGGGTTTTGCCATGTTGTCCACCCAGGCTGGTCTTGAAATCCTGAGCTCAAGTGACCTCCCACTTTGGCCTCCCAAAGTGTTGGGATCACAGGCATAAGCCAGGAATATCTTTTTCTTTTTTTTTTTGAGACCGGGTTTCACTCTTGTTGCCGAGGCTGGAGTGCAATGGCGCGATCTCGGGTTTCACTCTTCTTGCCCAGGCTGGAGTGCAATGGCGCGATCTCGGCTCACCACAACCTCCACCTCCCGAGTTCAAGCGATTCTCCTGCCTCAGCCTCCCGAGTAGCTGAGATTACAGGCATGTGCCACCACGCCCAGCTAATTTTGTATTTTTAGTAGAGACAGGGTTTCTCCATGTTGGTCAGGCTGGTCTCAAACTCCCGACCTCAGGTGGTCCACCCACCTTGGCCTCCCAAAGTGCTGGGATTATAGGCGTGAGCCACCATGCCTGGCTCAGGAATATCTTTGGAGAGGCCATTATTCAGCCCACTACAGTGATTCTCACTCTTGAGGAAGGTGAATTATGAGGGACTTCTACTTTTTTTCTGCTGTATATATTTATATAAATACTTGAATTTTTCAATAAGGATGCAAGCTGTATTTTTTTAACAGCAGAAAGAAGGGGCAAGTTACCTGCATTTGTAAGTTCAAATATTTTTGCCTACCTACTGGTGACCGGGTCCCATTATAGGGAAATGGAAGCAAATATTTTGACAGAAGCAAAACTATGTTTCTTTTCTTTTTTTTTTTTCTCTCTCTCTCTCAGGATGATCTTGGAAACGGTAAAATAACAATAATAATAAAGTGATGATTAACTTACAGTTGAAACCCAAAATAAATGAGATATTGAAAGAATACCTAGATCCTATAAATGAATTGCAATCCAGATACTAAAAGAACTGACATGTAAGATTCCACAACAGTGTTAATCCTTGATCATGGAGAAATGATAGGTTTCGGAAGACCTAATATAGAAAGTATCTTCACTTTTAGAAAGGGCCAGAGGTGAATTCTGCAAACTTTAGACTGGTGAGCTAAATGCTAAGCTTAGAAAAACTCATTAGTAAGCTATTAAATTAATATTTTGGGAAAGCTTAGAAAAGAAAATGCTTTAGGGACCAGCTTCCTTCATAAAAAGCACATGGTATGTCCATCCTAATTTCATTTACAAAATAATTATATTATTCATGTATTATTATATTATAGATAGAATATGTGTAATTTTCAGGCAATGAAAAAGTTCATCTTTTTTTTTTTAAAGTGGAGAAATGTGAGCTGCTTGTCATAGAGTTTGATTCATAGCTAATTTAGCAATTGTGCCATGAGAGCACTGATTTATGAGGTGAAGTCATCAGGAAACTACCTCTAGTGGCTGCTACAGGGCTTCGTCATGTCTCAAGCATGCTACAAATATGTGTGTGTGTATATAATTAATTTCTATAAATATAAATTTTAAAAAATTAAAAATGGGAATATTTTTAACAGCTCTATTAACATACAATTTATATACTATAAAGTTTACTCAGGCTAGGTGGGGTGGCTCATGCCTGTAATCCCACCACTTTGGGAGGCTGAGGCAGGAGGCTTACCTGAGCACTTGAACCCAGGAGTTCAAGACCAGCCTGAGCAACATAGGGAGACTTTGTTTTACAAAAAATTAACAAATTAGCTGGGCAGGGTGGTATCTTCCTGCATTCCCAGCTACTTGGGAGGCTTAGGCAGGAGGATCACATGAGCACAGGAGGTTGAGGCTGCAGTGAGCTGTGATCAAACCACTGTACTCCAGCCTGAGCAACAGAATGAGACCCTGTCTCAAAAGAAAAAAAAAAACAAACCCTAAGTTTACCCATTTAAAGTGTTTTTTAGCATATTTTCACAGCAATAAATTGTAATCTAATTTTAGAACAGAAAATAGGTTAGTTTTATATACAGTATGGTGAATTTGCTTTTTTTGCTTAGGATACATTTGGGTATCTGTTTATGTCTGTATATTATATAGAACTACATCATTCTGCCGGCCACAGTGGCTCACGCCTGTAATCCCAGCACTTTGGGAGGCTGAGGTGGGCGGATCACCTGAGGTCGGGAGTCCGAGACCAGCCTGACCAACATGGATAAATCCCGTCTCTACCAAAAATACAAAATTAGCTGGGCATGGTGCTGCATGCCTGTAATCCCAGCTATTCGGGAGGCTGAGGCAGGAGAATCACTTGAACCCGGGAGGTGGAGGTTGCAGTGGGCCAAGATCGTGCCATTGCACTCCAGCCTGGGGAACAAGAGTGAAACTCCATCTCAAAAAAAAAAAAACTGCATCATTCTTTTTGACTTAGATGTATATTATATAAATGTACTATGAATTACTTGAACAGTCCTCCACTGATGAACATCTAGACTGGTGTCAACTTTTGCTGTTATAAATGATGTTGCAAGGAACAGCCTACATCTTTACATACTTGTGTGTATATTCCTTTACTTGTGTTGCATTGTTCCTCTTAATCCTAGTTCAGTTTATTAGATGTTGATAACCACTTTATGTCTCAGGAGTCAGTTTCAGAGAATTAAATGCCCAAGTCCACATTGCTACTAATTAACAGAACAAGTAATTTTTTTTTTTTTTTAATGTAGACAGGGTCTCCCTATGTTGCCCAGGCTGGTTTCAAATTCCTGAGCTCAAGCAGTCCTCCCTTCTTGGCCTCCCAAGTGCTGTGATTATAGGCCTGAGCCACCATGCCTGGCCCCTGAACAAGTACTTGAATCTCATTTTTTGTTGTTGCTTTCCATTACAAGTGCTGTGCTTTTCTAGTACTCACAGGAGTACTGTATATCCAGCTAAGCCATTCATGAGATTCATCCATAAGATCCAACCACCTCCTACCAGACCCCACCTTTAACAGTGGGGACTAAAGTTCGACATGAGATTTGGTGGGGACACAGATCCAAACCATATCAGAGTCCTAGTTCATAGCTTGGAAAATAAACTCAGGCATCGGTTTTTGAAGCATAAAGGGAACTTCTGGAATAGTGGTTTAAAAATCTTTTTAAAGCGGAGGAGTGCAGTGGCTCAAGCCTGCAATCCCAGCACTTTGGGAGGCCAAGGCAGGTGAATCACTTGAGGCCAGGAGTTCGAGACCAGCCTGGCCAACATAGTGAAACCCCATCTCTACTAAACAATACAAAAATTAGCTGGGCGTGGTGGCAGACGCCTGTAATCACAGCTTCTTGGGATGCTGAGGCAGGAGAATCACTTGAACCTGAGAGGCGGAGGTTGCAGTGAGCCAAGGTCGCACCACTACACTCCTGCACTCTAGCCTGGGGGGTAAAGCAAGACTCTGTCTCAAAAAAAAAAGGCTGGGCGTGGTGGCTCACACCTGTAATCCCAGCACTTTGGGAGGCCGAGGTAGGCGGATCATGAGGTCAGGAGTTCAAGACCAGCCTGGCCAACATGGCGAAACCCCATCTCTACTAAAAATACAAAAAAAGTTAGCTGGGCATGGTGGCGGGTGCCTGTAATCCCAGCTATTGGGGAGGCTGAGGCAGGAGAATTGCTTGAACCCAGGAGGCAGAGTTTGTAGTGAGCCAAGATCACGCCACTGCACTCCAGTCTGGGTGACAGAGTGAGACTCCATCTCAAAAAATAAAAATAAAAAAAATAAATAAATTTAAAGCAACAATACCCTTCTAAAGAAATCTTGAAGCCTGATTTGTAAAATTTAAAATTTGATCCTCTAGGTGAAGTTGTTAATAAGAGGTTACCTGTTTTATTGTTCACTTAATAATCCCTGGCATTTGTATAAATGCTTTGTATGCTTACTAAATAACTTTTTTTTTTTTTTTTTTAATCATCATAGCTGCTATTTGAGGTAAATCTAGGTTATAGGCTAGGAAGTAGACATGGAGAGATTAAGTAACTTGTCCTGAACCCGGAGTAATCCTTAATGGAGTCAGAACTATAACCTGAATCTCTTAACCCCTGTATCAATGGACTTTTCCTCTAATACATGGCACTGGTTTATTAACCACTTTATAGCTTTCCTTTCTTTCTTTCTTTTATAGAGTTAATTATTTATATTGTAAAGAATTTTAACAGTCCTGGGGACTTCCCTGAAGGATCATTTTCACTTTTGCTCAGAAGAAAGCTCTGGATCTATCAAATAAAGAAGTCCTTCGTGTGGGCTACATATATAGATGTTTTCATGAAGAGGAGTGAAAAGCCAGAAGGATATAGACAAATGAGGCCTAAGACCTTTCCTGCCAGTAACTATACTGGCAGTAGCCGGCAAATGTTACAAGAAATTCGGGAATCCCTTAGGAATTTATCTAAACCATCTGATGCTGCTAAGGCTGAGCATAACATGGGTAAAATGTCAACCGAAGATCCTCGACAAGTCAGAAATCCACCCAAATTTGGGACGCATCATAAAGCCTTGCAGGAAATTCGAAACTCTCTGCTTCCATTTGCAAATGAAACAAATTCTTCTCGGAGTACTTCAGAAGTTAATCCACAAATGCTTCAAGACTTGCAAGCTGCTGGATTTGATGAGGTAAGAATGTTTAAAGACAAAAGAAAGGATTCTTCTTACCTTATGCTATGTAACACTTTTTGGGTGGTAACATGCCAAAATGTTTCCTTTGGGAGAATTTAACCCTGTATACACATTTATGTATTCTATCAGCAAAGAATGTTATGTTTATAATTCCATTAATTACTGTTACAAAATGATATTATTTCTTTAGTTTCTTCTGTGATATGTATCACTAAATTCTGGAGTTTCTGGAATGTAAAAGGCCAGGTCGTGAAGTCAGAATGGAAGTGCAGTTGAAGAAAGCCACAGGTGAGGGTAGGGGAAGGACATCTGTTTGTGTGAAATACAAGCTTGGTGAACTAAGTGGCTGTTGGGGAAATGATAGTTCCAAGGATATGAAATTTAACTTTATAGTAGGGAGAAAGAATTATAGTTACGAGTTTATGTAAGCAGTTGTGTTCTCAGGCCCAAATCTTAAATTCACAAAAACTAACAAAATTTCACTTCAGGCTAACTGCCAAGTCTTTAATATTTCTCTTCAGAATCCATTTTGAAGTTTTTTCATAACCGGTATATTTAATCATTTCATTTAGGTTATTAATAGAATTTGCTTCTTATGATAACATACCTTGTGAGCATGAATATTTTAGGTATCAGGAGTCATTTTAGATGGGCAATGTAAAATTTAACTAAATGTGAATAATCAAAAGTTAGGCCGGGCACGGTGGTGCACGCCTGTAATCCCAGCCCTTTGGGAAGCCAAGGTGGGTGGATCACCTGAGGTCAGGAGTTCCAGACCAGCCTGACCAACATGGTGAAACCCTGTCTCTACTAAAAATACAAAATTAGCTGGGCATGGTGGCACGTGCCTGTAATCCCAGCTACTTGGGAGGCTGAGGCAGGATAATCGCTTGAACCCGGGAGGTAGAGGTTACAGTAAGCCGAGATCGCGCCATTGCTCTCCAGCCTGGGCAACAAGAGGGAAACTCCATCTCAAAAAAACAGTTAATTACATTTTTCAAAATTATAGTAATGTTTTTTCTGATTGCAAAAATATTACCTATTTTCTGTTAACAATTTAAAAGTGTAAAGAAGAAGCTGAAAATTATATTTAGCTTCACTGTATAAAGATAACTACTCTTAAAATTCCTTCACTGTTTGTTTTTTGTTGTTTTGTGTGTTTTTTTGGTGGCCGAATTTCCATATATATCTGTATTTAATTTAAAAAATGAGAACCTAAGTATGCATTATAGTAAATGATTTGAAAAGGGAGATTTACAACTAAACTAGAAGGAAAAAAAGTTTTATTTTTTATTTTTTATATTTTTTGAGACAGAGCCTTGCTCAGTCACCCAAACTGGAGTGCAGTGGCGCGATCTCAGCTCTCTGTAACCTCTGCCTCCCGAGTTCAAGCAATTCTCCTGCCTCAGCCTCCCAAGTAGCTGGGATTACAGGCATGTGCCACCATGCCCAGCTAATTTTGTGTTTTTAGTAGAGACAGGGTTTCACCATGTTGGCCAGGCTGGTCTCGAACTCCTGACCTCGTGATCCGCCCACCTTGGCCTCCCAAAGTGCTGGGATTACAGGCATGAGCCACCACACCCAGCCGAAAAAAAGAAATTTTATTTCTGGCACATTCTATTTACTTATTTGATTAATATTATTTTCTATCATTTTTGTACTTAAGTGTTCTAAAAATACTGGATTTGGACCAGGAAATAGAGAGAGGAGGAGGAGGGAAGAACCTGGGATAATGTTTTTCTCATTAGTATTTGGAGGATTAAAGAAATGGCTTGAGTGGAGATTGTCCCAAGCACTTTCTTCCTAATCCCTTAGCCAAAAGGCAAAGAATAATTATTGATCTTATTCTTTCCTTTTACATATTGCTAAGCAAGAGAAGTTATGAAATCACATAGCTATAAAGGCCCCGAGTGGTAATGTGTTATGTCAGATAAATCACCCAGTAAGTAATATGTATTTATGGAGCTCTTACTATGTGTGCGCCCCACCCATCAGTCAGGATAGTGACATGGCCTATACCTTTAAGGTAATTAAAAGTTCTTTCTAATAAAGACAGTTTTAAGAAATCTAAGGCATTGGTCAATGCTCTGTCCATTATTGGTAATTTGAATACAATTGAAAACAATAATTGGTTTGTATTACAAAGATATGTTTGTGCTTTTTTTCATTGAAGTGCTACTACACAAATGATAGCTTTATTGTAATTACACATTTCAAATTGTCACATGATTGCTTTATTGAAAGTATTTAGACATTTATCATTCCCTATTTGTCCAAATAATGAAGTATGGTGTTATTTATTTATCTTATTTTATTTTATTTTAATTTAATTTTATTTTTTTTTACAAAGTGATTTTTATTTTTATTTTAATTTTTTTATTTTTTTAACTGAAAGTTTTTTTTTTCTTTTTATTATTATTATTATTATTATTATTATTATTATTATTATTATACTTTAGGCTCTATGGTACATGTGCGCAACGTGCAGGTAAGTTACATATGTATACATGTGCCATGCTGGTGCGCTGCACCCACCAACTCGTCATCTAGCATTAGGTATATCTCCCAATGCTATCCCTCCCCCCTCCCCCTACCCCACAACAGTCCCCGAAGTGTGATGTTCCCCTTCCTGTGTCCATGTGTTCTCATTGTTCAATTCCCACCTATGAGTGAGAATATGCGGTGTTTGGTTTTTTGTTCTTGCGATAGTTTACTGAGAATGATGATTTCCAATTTCATCCATGTCCCTACAAAGGACGTGAACTCATCATTTTTTATGGCTGCATAGTATTCCATGGTGTATATGTGCCACATTTTCTTAATCCAGTCTATCATTGTTGGACATTTGGGTTGGTTCCAAGTCTTTGCTATTGTGAATAATGCCGCAATAAACATACGTGTGCATGTGTCTTTATAGCAGCATGATTTATAGTCCTTTGGGTATATACCCAGTAATGGGATGGCTGGGTCAAATGGAATTTCTAGTTCTAGATCCCTGAGGAATCGCCACACTGACTTCCACAAGGGTTGAACTAGTTTACAGTCCCACCAACAGTGTAAAAGTGTTCCTATTTCTCCACATCCTCTCCAGCAACTGTTGTTTCCTGACTTTTTAATGATTGCCATTCTAACTGGTGTGAGATGGTATCTCATTGTGGTTTTGATTTGCATTTCTCTGATGGCCAGTGATGGTGAGCATTTTTTCATGTGTTTTTTGGCTGCATAGATGTCTTCTTTTGAGAAGTGTCTGTTCATGTCCTTTGCCCACTTTTTGATGGGGTTGTTTGTTTTTTTCTTGTAAATTTGTTGGAGTTCATTGTAGATTCTGGATATTAGCCCTTTGTCAGATGAGTAGGTTGCGAAAATTTTCTCCCATTTTGTAGGCTGCCTGTTCACTCTGATGGTAGTTTCCTTTGCTGTGCAGAAGCTCTTTAGTTTAATTAGATCCCATTTGTCAATTTTGGCTTTTGTTGCCATTGCTTTTGGTGTTTTAGACATGAAGTCCTTGCCCATGCCTATGTCCTGAATGGTATTGCCTAGGTTTTCTTCTAGGGTTTTTATGGTTTTAGGTCTAACATTTAAGTCTTTAATCCATCTTGAATTGATTTTTGTATAAGGTGTAAGGAAGGGATCCAGTTTCAGCTTTCTACATATGGCTAGCCAGTTTTCCCAGCACCATTTATTAAATAGGGAATCCTTTCCCCATTTCTTGTTTTTGTCAGGTTTGTCAAACATCAGATAGTTGTAGATACGTGGCATTATTTCTGAGGGCTCTGTTCTGTTCCATTGATCTATATCTCTGTTTTGGTACCAGTACCATGCTGTTTTGGTTACTGTAGCCTTGTAGTATAGTTTGAAGTCAGGTAGCGTGATGCCTCCAGCTTTGTTCTTTTGGCTTAGGATTGACTTGGCGATGCAGGCTCTTTTTTGGTTCCATATGAACTTTAAAGTAGTTTTTTCCAATTCTGTGAAGAAAGTCATTGGTAGCTTGATGGGGATGGCATTGAATCTGTAAATTACCTTGGGAAGGATGGCCATTTTCATGATATTGATTCTTCCTACCCATGAACATGGAATGTTCTTCCATTTGTTTGTATCCTCTTTTATTTCCTTGAGCAGTGGTTTGTAGTTCTCCTTGAAGAGGTCCTTCACACCCCTTGTAAGTTGGATTCCTAGGTATTTTATTCTCTTTGAAGCAATTGTGAATGGGAGTTCACTCATGATTTGGCTCTCTGTTTGTCTGTTATTGATGTATAAGAATGCTTGTGATTTTTGTACATTGATTTTGTATCCTGAGACTTTGCTGAAGTTGCTTATCAGCTTAAGGAGATTTGGGGCTGAGACAATGGGGTTTTCTAGATATACAATCATGTCATCTGCAAACAGGGACAATTTGACTTCCTCTTTTCCTAATTGAATACCCTTGATTTCCTTCTCTTGCCTAATTGCCCTGGCCAGAACTTCCAACACTATGTTGAATAGAAGTGGTGAGAGAGGGCATCCCTGTCTTGTGCCAGTTTTCAAAGGGAATGCTTCCAGTTTTTGCCCATTCAGTATGATATTGGCTGTGGGTTTGTCATAAATAGCTCTTATTATTTTGAGATACGTCCCATCAATACCTAATTTATTGAGACTTTTTAGCATGAAGGGTTGTTGAATTTTGTCAAAGGCCTTTTCTGCATCTATTGAGATAATCATGTGGTTTTTGTCTTTGGTTCTGTTTATATGCTGGATTACATTTATTGATTTGCGTATATTGAACCAGCCTTGCATCCCAGGGATGAATCCCACTTGATCATGGTGGATAAGCTTTTTGATGTGCTGCTGGATTCTGTTTGCCAGTATTTTATTGAGGATTTTTGCATCAATGTTCATCAAGGATATTGGTCTAAAATTCTCTTTTTTTGTTGTGTCTCTGCCAGGCTTTGGTATCAGGATGATGCTGGCCTCATAAAATGAGTTAGGGAGGATTCCCTCTTTTTCTATTGATTGGAATAGTTTCAGAAGGAATGGTACCAGCTCCTCCTTGTACCTCTGGTAGAATTCGGCTGTGAACCCATCTGGTCCTGGACTTTTTTTGGTTGGTAAACTATTGATTATTGCCACAATTTCAGCTCCTGTTATTGGTCTATTCAGAGATTCAACTTCTTCCTGGTTTAGTCTTGGGAGGGTGTATGTGTTGAGGAATTTATCCATTTCTTCTAGATTTTCTAGTTTATTCGCGTAGAGGTGTTTGTAATATTCTCTGATGGTAGTTTGTATTTCTGTGGGATCGGTGGTGATATCCCCTTTATCATTTTTTATTGCATCTGTTTGATTCTTCTCTCTTTTTTTCTTTATTAATCTTGCTAGCGGTCTATCAATTTTGTTGATCCTTTCAAAAAACCAGCTCCTGGATTCATTTATTTTTTTAAGGGTTGTTTGTGTGTCTATTTCCTTCAGTTCTGCTCTGATTTTAGTTATTTCTTGCCTTCTGCTAGCTTTTGAATGTGTTTGCTCTTGCTTTTCTAGTTCTTTTAATTGTGATGTTAGGGTGTCAGTTTTGGATCTTTCCTGCTTTCTCTTGTGGGCATTTAGTGCTATAAATTTCCCTCTACACATTGCTTTGAATGCATCCCAGAGATTCTGGTATGTTGTGTCTTGGTTCTCGTTGGTTTCAAAGAACATCTTTATTTCTGCCTTCATTTCGTTATGTACCCAGTAGTCATTCAGGAGCAGGTTGTTCAGTTTCCATGTAGTTGAGCGGTTTTGAGTGAGATTCTTAATCCTGAGTTCTAGCTTGATTGCACTGTGATCTGAGAGATAGTTTGTTATAATTTCTGTTCTTTTACATTTATTAAGGAGAGCTTTACTTCCAAGTATATGGTCAATTTTGGAATAGGTGTGGTGTGGTGCTGAAAAAAATGTATATTCTGTTGATTTGGGGTGGAGAGTTCTGTAGATGTCTATTAGGTCTGCTTGGTGCAGAGCTGAGTTCAATTCCTGGGTATCCTTGTTGATTTTCTGTTTCGTTGATCTGTCTAATGTTGACAGTGGGGTATTAAAGTCTCCCATTATTAATGTGTGGGAGTCTAAGTCTCTTTGTAGGTCACTCAGGACTTGCTTTATGAATCTGGGTGCTCCTGTATTGGGTGCATATATATTTAGGATAGTTAGCTCTTCTTGTTGAATTGATCCCTTTACCATTATGTAATGGCCTTCTTTGTCTCTTTTGATCTTTGTTGGTTTAAAGTCTGTTTTATCAGAGACTAGGATTGCAACCCCTGCCTTTTTTTGTTTTCCATTTGCTTGGTAGATCTTCCTCCATCCTTTTATTTTGAGCCTATGTGTGTCTCTGCACGTGAGATGGGTTTCCTGAATACAGCACACTGATGGGTCTTGAGTCTTTATCCAATTTGCCAGTCTGTCTTTTAATTGGAGCATTTAGTCCATTTACATTTAAAGTTAATATTATTATGTGTGAATTTGATCCTGTCATTATGATGTTAGCTGGTTATTTTGCTCGTTAGTTGATGCAGTCTCTTCCTAGTCTCGATGGTCTTTACATTTTGGCATGATTTTGCAGTGGCTGGTACCGGTTGTGCCTTTCCATGTTTAGCGCTTCCTTCAGGAGCTCTTTTAGGGCAGGCCTGGTGGTGACAAAATCTCTCAGCATTTGCTTGTCTGTAAAGTATTTTATTTCTCCTTCACTTATGAAGCTTAGTTTGGCAGGATATGAAATTCTGGGTTGAAAATTCTTTTCTTTAAGAATGTTGAATATTGGTCCCCACTCTCTTCTGGCTTGTAGAGTTTCTGCCGAGAGATCTGCCGTTAGTCTGATGGGCTTCCCTTTGATGGTAACCCGACCTTTCTCTCTGGCTGCCCTTAACATTTTTTCCTTCATTTCAACTTTGGTAAATCTGACAATGATGTGTCTTGGAGTTGCTCTTCTCGAGGAGTATCTTTGTGGCGTTCTCTGTATTTCCTGAATCTGAATGTTGGCCTGCCTTGCTAGATTGGGGAAGTTCTCCTGGATAATATCCTGCAGAGTGTTTTCCAACTTGTTTCCATTCTCCCCGTCACTTTCAGGTACACCAATCAGACGTAGATTTGGTCTTTTCACATAGTCCCACATTTCTTGGAGGCTTTGCTCGTTTCTTTTTATTCTTTTTTCTCTAAACTTCCCTTCTTGCTTCATTTCATTCATTTCATCTTCCAGGGCTGATACCCTTTCTTCCATTTGATCGCATCGGCTCCTGAGGCTTCTGCATTCTTCACGTAGTTCTCGAGCCTTGGTTTTCAGCTCCATCAGCTCCTTTAAGCACTTCTCTGTATTGGTTATTCTAGTTATACATTCTTCTAAATTTTTCTCAAAGTTTTCAACTTCTTTGCCTTTGGTTTGAATATCCTCCCGTAGCTCGGAGTAATTTGATCGTCTGAAGCCTTCTTCTCTCAGCTCATCAAAGTCATTCTCCGTCCAGCTTTGTTCCGTTGCTGGTGAGGAACTGCGTTCCTTTGGAGGAGGAGAGGTACTCTGCTCTTTAGAGTTTCCAGTTTTTCTGCTCTGTTTTTTCCCCATCTTTGTGGTTTTATCTACTTTTGGTCTTTGATGATGGTGATGTACAGATGGGTTTTTGGTGTGGATGTCCTTTCTGTTAGTTTTCCTTCTAACAGACAGGACCCTCAGCTGCAGGTCTGTTGGAGTACCTGGCCGGCCGTGTGAGATATCAGTCTGCCCCTGCTGGGGGGTGCCTCCCAGTTAGGCTGCACGGGGGTCAGGGGTCAGGGACCCACTTGAGGAGGCAGTCAGCCCGTTCTCAGATCTCCAGTTGTGTACTGGGAGAACCACTGCTCTCCTCAAAGCTGTCAGACAGGGACATTTAAGTCTGCAGGGGTTACTGCTGTCTTTTTGTTTGTCTGTGCCCTGCCCCCAGAGGTGGAGCCTACAGAGGCAGGCAGGCCTCCTTGAGCTGTGGTGGGCTCCACCCAGTTCAAGCTTCCCGGCTGCTTTGTTTACCTAAGCGAGCCTGGGCAATGGCGGGCGCCCCTCCCCCAGCCTCGCTGCCGACTTGCTGTTTGATCTCAGACTGCTGTGCTAGCAATCAGCGAGACTCCGTGGGCATAGGACCCTCTGAGCCAGGTGCGGGCTATACTCTCCTGGGGCACCGTTTCCTAAGCCCGTCGGAAAAGCACAGTATTCGGGTGGGAGTGGCCCGATTTTCCAGGTGCCGTCTGTCACCCCTGGAAAGGGAACTCCCTGACCCCTTGTGCTTCCCCAGTGAGTCAATGCCTCGCCCCTGCTTCGGCTGGCGCACGGTGCACTCACCCACTGACCTGCGCCCACTGTCTGGCACTCCCTAGTGAGATGAACACGGTACCTCAGATGGAAATGCAGAAATCACCCGTCTTCTGCGTCGCTCGCGCTGGGAGCTGTAGACCGGAGCTGTTCCTATTCGGCCATCTTGGCTCCTCCCCCCCTTATTTTTTAATTAAAAAGTAAACTTTAATGTCAAAATGCAAACTTGGGGAGGGCAGAAAGATCACACCCAAGGCTGTCACTTCACACATGGAGGGTTGCACAGTGGCCAGGCAGAGGCGCTCCTCACTTCCCAGACAGTGGGGCAGCTGGGCAGAGGACTCCTCACTTCCCAGATGGTGCGGCGGCCAGGCAGAGGCGCTCCTCACTTCCCAGACTGTGAGGTGGCTGGACAGAGGTGCACCTCACTTCCCAGACAGTGCAGAAGTATGGTATTATTTATACCAATGGTGATATAAAGAATCTGTCAGTCCACTTCTACTTCCTTGAATCACTCATTCTGGTAGCATCCCATTATATTGTAGAGTTTATCTTGTTCAAGATCCTAACTTGGTATTTCAAAATTATTATCTAGTTTTCACTTCGTTCTTTTTTATCATTTCAGAAACCCTAACCTACTCTTTTTATTAGCTATGCCAAGTTCAAGATAGTTCCTTTTTTTTTGAGAATATGTTTCTGGTGACCCTGTAAAATTAAAAGCTCAAATATTTCAAGATTAATTTTCTCATAGGAATAAATGTTAAATAGGATTGATGCATTCTTGGAGCACATAATACAATCACTGGGGTATATTTTTGCTTATAAGCATGAAAAACAAAAGCATAATTATGTGGACATATTTTCTTATCACATAAGACTTCCGGCCAGGCATAGTGGCTCACACCTGTATCCTAGCACTTTGGGAGGCCAAGGCGGGTGGATCACTTGAAGCCAGGCGTTCAAGACCAGCCTGGACAATATGGTGAAACTCCGACTCTACAAAATAAAACATTAGCTGGGCCTGGTGGCGCATGCCTGTAGTCCCAACTACTTGGGTGGCTGAGGAAGGAGAATCATCACTTGAACCTGAGAGGCGGAGGTTGCAGTGGGCCGAGATCACACCATTGCACCCCAGCCTGGGCGACAGAGTGAGACTCTGCCTCAAAAAGAAAAAACGACTTCTGGCTGGATGTGATGGTTCACACTTGTAATTCCAGTGCTCTGGGATGCCAAAGCAGGAGGATTGCTTGAGGCCAGGAGTTCAAGTCCAGCCTGGGCAACATAGTGAGACCCTGTCTCTACAAATAAAAGTTAAAAATCAGCCAGGTGTGGTGGCATGTTCTTGTAGTCCCCAACCACTTAGGAGGCTGAGGTGGGAGGATCACTCAAACCCAAGAGATTGGGACTGCAATGAGTTGTGGTTGCACCACTGCACTCCAGCCTGGGCAACAGAGCAAGACCCTGTCTCTAATGGAAAAAGAAAAAAAAGACTCCCATTCCAAAGTTACTGATTTGAGCATGTTCTTTTTCACACTGGCACTAACACCTCCACTTAATGAATGCTTGGTTGATGTTTTTACAGCTGTAAGAAATATTGTAAAACATAGCAATAAATATTAAAATATAAAGGTTAGCATAGTAATCACCAAAATCACAAGGCTGAAATTCTAGTGCATTTAACAAGAATATGGGCCAGGAGTGGTGGCTCACACCGGTAATGCCAGCACTTCAGGAGGCCAAGGTGGGTAGATCACTTGAGGTCAGGAGTTCGAGACCAACCTGGCCAACAAGGCAAAACCTTTTATATATTTACTAAAAAATATAAATTAGCCAGGCGTGTTTTCGGGCGCCTGTAAATGCCAGCTTCTCTGGAGGCTGAGGCAGGAGAACTGCTTGAACCCGGGAGGCGGAGATTGTAGTGAGTTGAGATCACGCCACTGCACTCCAACCCCGGGCAACAGCGAGGCTCCGTCTGAAAAAAAAAAAAGAAAGAAAAGAAAGAAAAATGATTCCCACAATATTGGAAAAGGGTAGTGGGTGCTAATTTTCTTACCAATGGAGGTGTTACTGCTGTGTAATAATAGCATAAATACATACAGAGTTCACTTGACTTAACCAGTTTTAAAATTAAACACTCCCTGATGAATTTTAGTGGGTGATTTCTATTATTTTACAGTTGCACATATTTGGTTTTAACAAAAATCTAAATAATAATGCTTTTAGCAAGATAGTGATTCAGTTAATTACGATTAGCTCAACGTCTTAAAGATTTCAGAGGCTAGGACTCTTATGAATATCTTAAATTTTACTTCTTGGTGGCAACATGCTCTAGCACAGGTGTCATATCTGTTGCCTAGGAAACGGGGTCAAGGAAGGACCAGTACCTAGATAAGGCAGGCATGGCAAAATTTTTATGGCAACCCTTGCTGCTTCCAACAAAATCAGTAACTTTTTCCAAGAAAGGGAGAAATGACCTTAGGTAGGCAATAAGTTCTTACCACATCCTTTCTTTGGTTGGTCTCACATTCTTCTCTTATCATTTCATATAGGAGGATCATCTGTCAGTAGCCTGTTCACCCATTAGTCTTACTAAGCCATTTCTCATTTAAAAATGTCATTTGAAATACTGAATCCTCTAGGACAAGTAAGTAATTGCCTCCCTCTTGAAAAATGCATGTCAGCATACTTTCTGCATGATAGTGAGTGATTTATGTTTACATAAAACATAAAGTACAAGGAGTGGAAGAGAGCAGCCAACATTTTAGCTCCAGGCACTGTGCTTGGTACCTTACATGTTTTCTTATTTAATCCTCACATCAACCCTATGAGCCTATTACAGGCAAAGACACTGAGCCTCTGAAATGTGAAATAACTTGCCAGGTGTCACTCTACTTTACAGAGCTGCTGGAACTCAAACTCACATCTGTCTGATTCCAAATCCTCTGTTTTTTTCATCGTACTATATAGCCTCCTAAAGTCTTTATCACATAATCATATATAGTCTAAGTATCTTCTTTCGTCTGATATTTGTATTCCTGTAATATAGTTCTCTGAAAACGTAATCTCTAAGAGGATAAGAGCCAGAACTACTAAACACAATGGCAAATGTGCTTAATAAACTACTAAAATACTCATATAAAAAAGTAGTTCTTTTTTTTTTTTTAGATGGAGTTTTACTCTTGTTGCCCAGGCTGGAGTGCAGTGGCGTGATCTGTACTCACTGCAACCTCCACCTCCCGGGTTCTCCTGCCTCAGCCTCCCAAACAGCTGGGATTATAGACATGCACCACCACACCCAGACAATTTTATATTTTTAGTAGAGATGGGGTTTTACCATGTTGGTCAGACTGGTCTGGAGCTCCTGACTTCAGGTAATCTATCCGCGTCGGCCTCCCAAAGTGCTGGGATTACAGGTGTGAGCCACCGCACTCAGCCCAAAAGAGTTGTTTCTGATATTTTGATTGCTACCTTTTTAACAATCTGATAGTCTCTGATTGTTTATATAAGAATTAGAAAGCTGGGAGCGGTGGCTCACGCCTGTAATCCCAGCACTTTGGGAGGCCGAGGTGGGTGGATCACCTGAGGTCAGGAGTTTGAGACCAGCCTGGCCAACATGGTAAAATGCTGTCTCTACTAAAAGTATAAAAAATAAACCGGGCATAGTGGAGCGCGCCTGTAATCCCAGCTACTTGGGAGGCTGAGACAGGAGAATCGCTTGAGCCCAGGAGGCAGAGGTTGCAGTGAGCCAAGATCGCACCATTGCACTCCAACTTGGGCAACAAGAGCGAAACTCCATCTCAGAAAAAAAAAAGTAAAAAGAATTAGAAGTAATCAGAATCATGTTGCTATGATTGTACCCAAAGAAGTTGTTAATCCTAATTCAAGCCAACGATGGTGTGTTGAACAAAATAAAAATTTAAAAATACTTTAAAAAAAGACGTTAATCCTAGGAGGAAATAGAAATACGTTACATAAAGATGAAAATGCTAAAGAAACATTTGGAAGATTTGAGGGTTTTGTTTTCTTTCTTTCTTTTTTTTTTTTTTTTTTTTTTCCAAGACAGCATCTCCCTCTGTTGCCCAGGCTGGAATACAGTGGTCATCTCAGCTCGCTGCAGCATACTCCTCCCGGGTTCAAACAATTCTCATGTCTCAGCCTCCTGAGTAGCTGGAATTACAAGCGTGCGCCAGCACACCTAGCTAATTTTTGTGTTTTTTTTGCAGAGACTGGGTTTCACCGTGTTGGTCAGGCTGGTCTTGAACTCCTGGTCTTAAGTGATCTGCCCACCTCGGCCTCCCAAAGTGGCTTGAGCCACTGCGCCCTGCCTGTTTAAGTTGAGATTTTGTGCGGGGTTTTTAGTAGCTACAAACAGAACATTAATATCATGGTTTGGGGCCCTGTTCTTCATAATTATGGATTTCGCTAGTGGAACTCATAGTATTCTTTCCCTTGTATTATTATAAGATTTAAATTTTGTTTCTTTTTTTTTAAACTTCATATCAGGATATGGTTATACAAGCTCTTCAGAAAACTAACAACAGAAGTATAGAAGCAGCAATTGAATTCATTAGTAAAATGAGTTACCAAGATCCTCGACGAGAGCAGATGGCTGCAGCAGCTGCTAGACCTATTAATGCCAGCATGAAACCAGGTGATTAATCAGATATTTCATTTTCTCATTTCTTCTTTTACTGTGTAGTTTAAAAATACTGAAGTCTATCAAATCTTCCTTCTTAGAAATTGTAAAAGCATCCCAGTAAATGAAAGTCTCAAATTAAGGTAATATTATAATGTTATACCAAAATGAATTTAAGGATGGGGTCCTCACATTTAAAAGTTAACAGATAATTATGGTAAGCAGCAGTCTAGATTGAGATCTATTTGACGGGTAATACTGCAGCTGAAATATGTCTATTTTCCCTCCAAATCCCATCATTCAGACTACTCTTTTTTCTTTTTATATATTTTTTTCATATTATGGGAGTAAAATATGATCCACATAGAATATTTAGAAAGCAAATACAAACGTCGCTGTTAATAACAATATTTTGGTGTATTTTGTTTCCCAGTCTTTTTTCCTGTGGGAAACCAGAATAGGTTTCTCTGTGCGTATTTTGATTCTTGTTGTTTAAGCAAAAAATGGGAACATACTAAAACCTAGTTTTTTCACTGAATATAGCATGCACAATTTTACTTGTTATTAAATTTTCTACAGAATGATTTTACTAGCCACATTAAATAGACTTATTTGCTGACTGCAGTGGCTCACACCTGTAAGCTCAATACTGTGGGAGACTGATGTGGGAGGATTGCCTAAGCCCGGGTGACCCTGCCACTGCACTCCAGCCTGGGCAACAGAGCCAGACCCTGTCTCAAAACAAACAAACAAACAAAAAAGATGTATCATATACTTTATTTAACTAATCTCCCATTTTTGGGCATCAGCTTTGTTTCCTTTATTATTTGCCATTATAGACAGCACTGCAGTAATTACCCTTTATAGCTAAATCTTTGTACATACCTAATGATTTCCTAAAAGTAAGTTTTAGAAAACTTAAAAAACGTTAAGGCTTTTCATAGATATTGCTGTCTAGAAAGATAATACCAATTTATTACTTTATTATTTTTTTTTTTTTTGAGATGGAGTTTCACTCTGTTGCCCAGGCTGGAGTACAGTGGCATGTTCTCAGCTCATTGCAACCTCTGCATCCCAGGTTCAAGCAGTTCTCCTGCCCCAGCCCACAAGTAGCTGGGATTACAGGTGCCCGCCACTATGCCTGGCTAATTTTTTGTATTTTTAGTAGAGACGGGGTTTCACCATGTTGGCCAGGCTGGTCTTGAACTCCTGACCTCAAGTGATCTGCCTGTCTCAGCCTCCCAAAGTGCTGGGATTACAGGTGTGAGCCACCGCGCCCAGCCAGTAGTACCAATTTATAGTCTCCCTGTCAGTTTACTATGAGAATGCCTATGTTTGTAAAGCCTTGGTATTATTATTTTTGTCTGTTTAATGGTTATGGAAACACTATCTTATTTTACATTTGCATTTCTTTGATCACTGCATTTGTTTATTGGTTTGTTTTGGTGTTTGTTTGTTTTTGAGATGGAGTCTTACTCTGTCACCCAGGCCAGAGTGCAGTGGCACAATCTTGGCTCACTGCAACCTCCACCCCCCGGGTTCACGCGATTCTCCTGCGGCAGCCTGAGTAGCTGGGATTATAGGCGCCTGCCACCGTGCCCGGCTAATTTTTGTATTTTTAGTAGAGATGGGGTTTCACCATCTTGGCCATGCTGGTCTTGAACTCCTGACCTCGTGATCTGCCTGCCTTGGCCTCCCAAAGTGCTGGGATTACGGGTGTGAGCCACTGCACCCGGCCTATTGGTTATTTTTCATTGCCACTTTACCTCTTTTAATTTTTTTTTTTTCTTTGAGACAGAGTCTTGTCACCCAGGCTGGAGTGTAGTGGCACAATCTTGGCTCACTGCAACCTCCACCTCCCAACCTCCGCCTCCCGGGTTCAAGCAATTCTCCAGCGTCAGCCTCCAGAGTAGCTGGGGTTACAGGTGCGCACCACCATGCCTGGCTAATTTTTGTATTTTTAGTAGAGATAGGGTTTCACCATGTTGGTCAGGCTGGTCTCGAACTCCTGACCTCGTTATCTGCCCGCCTCAGCCTGCTGAAGTGCTGGGATTATAGGCGTGAGCCACCGCGCCTGGCCTGTCTTTGTGTCCCAGTGCAGTGGCTTATGCCTGTAATCCCAGCACTTTGGGAGGCCGAGGCGGGCAGATCACTTGAGGTCGGGAGTTAGAGACCAGCCAGACCAACATGAAGAAATCCCATCTCTACTAAAAATACAAAATTAGCTGGGTGTGGTGGCGCGTGTCTCTAATCTCAGCTACTTGAGAGGCTGAGGCAGGAGAATTGTTTGAACCCAGGAGGCGGAGGTTGCGGTGAGCTAAGATCGCACCATTGCACTCCAGCCTGGGCAACAAGATCGAAACTCCGTCTCAAAAAAAAAAAAAGAAAAGAAAAAGAATTGATTTATAAGAGGGCTGTAGTCATTCTTCCTAGTCAACAAATTTTTATTGGTCAACCACTGTTTCAGGCTCTTTGTTCTGCATTGGGTAAGTTCTTGCCCTTTTGTGGAGCTTACCTAGTAAGGGAGATTAAATAATCACCCAGATACATGTAGAATTACAGCTATATATGGCGTGAATGAAGAGAGGAGAGTTACATGGTACTGTGGACTCATATAATAGTGGGTTTTTTTTTTTAACCGCATCAAGAAGTTCAGAAAAACCCTTCCTTACAAACTGATTAATAAAGCTGATATCTGAAGAAGTACAGAGTTAATGGGAATGGGTTTAGTGAGTGTCCCTTTGCATGGCTGCTTTGGCAGATTCTGATGCCACAAAAAAATGAAAATGCTTGGAGCACTGAACACAGGATTGTGAAATGTGACTGGAAAAGTCCATAGGGGCCTGATTCTGCAGAACTGTTTATTAATTTTATCCTAAGAGCAGCAGAAAGGTGTAGTAGTGTTTCAAGCAGGGTAATAACATTATTAGATTTGTATTTCAGAAAGATGGCTGCAATGGATGAGAATGGGTTAGAGAGGAGCGAGGATAGATATGAGGATGGGTGTGATAGGAAACACAGTAGTTTCTGAGGGTAATTTGGGCTTGGGCAATAGCAGTGAAGAAAATGAATGAATTAAGAGGGATGGGAGTGGTAAAATTGACAAGGACTTGGTAATAGATTACATATGGTGCGTGATGATAGAAGGGGATAACTTAGGTTTTTGGCTTAGAAAAATAGATGGATGATAATACCCTACATTAAGAAAGGGAATGTTAAGAGAGAATAGAATTGGGTGGGAAAGATCATAAATCTGGCTATAGTTTTCCAAGTGGAGATGTCAAGTAGGGAGCTGGGTATGTATGTATGAGCCATGCATATGAAATAGGTCACCTAAGGGATGTTACATAGACAAAATAATAAGATGGCCTGCAACCAAGCTTATTATTTAATAGCTAGTAGGAAGGGGTAAACCTGCAAAGGGGGCAGAGAAGAAATAGGTGAAAAGGAAGAAAACCAATAAGGTTTTCAGTGTTTTGGAAGCCACAGTAAGAGAATGTTTCAAGAAGGGGAGGGAATGGTTAAAATGCCAGATACTGCTAAGAAAGAGATGTTGACCAAGATGAGAGCTAAAAAATAATCTTGTTGACTTTAGTGACGTGGTGTATTAGTTTGCTAGGGCTGCCATAACAAAATAGCACAGACTGGGTGGCTTAAACAATTAAGATTTATTTGAGTGCTGGAGACTAGAAGTCCAAGATTAGTTACTGGCAGGTCTAGTTTCTTCTGAGGCCATTCTCCTTGGCTTACAGATGGCTGCCGCCTTGCTGTGTCCTCATATGTTTGTCCCTCTGCATGTGCATGTGTCTGGGGTCTCCGTCTCCATGTCCAAATTTTCTCTTACAGGGATACAGGTCATACTGCATTAGGACCCACCCTAATGACCTAATTTAATCTTAATTACCAAATACAGTCACATCTTGTGGTACTGGTGGTTAGGACTTCAGCATATGGATTGGGGGTTCAGCAAATGAGGTAACTTGTCATGTCATGGGAGCATAATTCAGATTGGAGTGGGTTGAGGACTAAATAGGATATGTAGTAGTAAAAAAAACAAGGTATACCTTCAAGAAGTGTTTCTGGAGGAGAGAGTGAGGACATTAGCAAGAGTAGAGCTTCTCAAACCATCTATGGTAATTTTTCAAATTTCCAATTCATCATGACTTCAATTCATAATTTTATAACATACAATAAATTATTAGAAAATGAAAATTTAAGTGCCAGGCATGGTAGCTCATGCTTGTGATCACAGCACTTTGGGAGGCTTGAGCTCAGGAGTTTTAGACCAGCCTGGGCATCATGGTGAAACCCTGGCTCTACAAAAAATTATCCAGGTTTGGTGGCATGTGCCTGTAGTCCCACCTACTCAGGAGGCTGAGTTGGGGGGATTGCTTGTACCCAGAAAGTTGAGGCTGCAGTGAGCTGTGATTGCACCGCTGCACTCCAGCCTGGGCAATAGAGTGAGCCCCTTTCTCAAAAAAAAAAAAAAGAAAGTTAAAATTTTAAATGACATAAAAATATAAGTTTAGGCTGGGCACAGTGGCTCACACCTGTAATCCCAGCACTTTGGGAGGCTGGCGGGTGGATCACCTGAGGTTGGGAGTTCGAGACCAGCCTGACCAACATGGAGAAACCCCGTCTCTACTAAAAATGCAAAATTAGCTGGGTGTGGTGGTGCATGCCTGTAATCCCAGCTACTGGGGAGGCTGAGGCAGGAGAATCACTTGAACCTGGGAGGCAGAGATCGCGGTGAGCCGAGATCGCGCCATTGCACTCCAGCCTGGGCAACGAGAACAAAACTCCGTCTCAAAAAAAAAAAAAGAAAATAAAAGAAAAAAATACATATATGTATATGTTTAAATAGTTTATCATTGTATTTAACAGACATAAGTTTATTCTGTCAAATTTCTATAAATGTTTCTCAATCCTCACTCTCCATTTCCATACTTAATCTCATGTCAGTTTGTGATATATCTTATGTCAGTTTGTGGACCAGCACCAGATAACACTTTGAGGTAGAGCTCTATATATGGGAGTGGAAGGAGAGTCTTTTTTTTTTTTTTTTAAGTAGAGACTTAAACATGTTTAAAAGATAATTAGAAGCCTCCAGTTAAGAGGATGAAATTAAATATTCAGGAGATACTTGAGGATCAAGTAAGCTTCCTGAGAAACCGGGAGGAACAGGATCCAAAGCATAGCATGAGGGACTATTAGCCTTAGATAGAGGAACAGCTATTTTTCTCTAACAGCAGCAGACGGGCCTAGGTTATGTAAGGAAGCTAAGGGAGTACTTTCTGATGCCTGCTGTTTTCTCTGAAATAGAAAACCAAGTCATTTTCTATGAGTGATGAGTGAGGAATAGAGCAGGCAGTTTGAGGGGACGGAGGACTGGCAATAGTGAGACTATAGAAAGAGTTTCCTGGTGGTGCTGAGGCCATCAAAGGATGCTGATCCTGAATTATAGTAAAATCAGTCTGCCCACTGCATCACTTTTTCTTTTAAGTTAAAAACAACAACAAAAAAAGATAGCTGGAATTATCCCTGACTGGAGTTTCACTGAACCAGTACAAAATAAGATCGATAATATTGCTAAAAGGGTAATTTTTTTTTTTTTTTGAGACAGGCGTGAGCCACCGTGCCCGCCTGAAAGGATAATTTAAATCCTTAATCAGAGCATACTCCTCCTCTACCTTTATCGGCTTCTTATTCTTCCAAATTCCTTGTCCATGGCCTGGCTACCTCTTAGATCCCATCCAATACCACATTCCCCCCTCATTTACTGTTATACAGCCATACTGGGTTTATTTTGTTCTTGGAAAATACCAAGCTCCTACCTCAGGACCTTTATGCAGTCTTTTTTTTTTTTTTGAGACAAAATTTTGCTCTGTCGCCCAGACTGGAGTGCAGTGGCACTATCTCAGCTCACTGCAACCTCCACCCCCTGAGTTCCAGTGATTCTCCTGCCTCAGCCTCCCAGGTAGCTGGGATTACAGGCATGTGCCACCATACCCAGCTAATTTTTGTATTTTTAGTAGAGACAGGGTTTCACCATGTTGGCCAAGCTGGTCTTGAACTCCTGACCTCAGGTGATCCACCCGCCTCGGCCTCCTAAAGTGCTAGGATTACAGGCTTGAGCCACCGTGCCTGGCCTGTGCAGTCTGAACTCATATATTATCCCTCAGAGGAGCCCTTATCCCTTTCTAGCCTCCTGTTGGTCTCTATCATTTGATGCCATTTATGTTTCATTCACAGAGCATTTATCATACCCTGAAGTTACCTCGTTTATTTATTCACCTGCTTTGTGTCTGGCTTCTCCTTCGAGAATGTAGGTTCCATGGGCCAGGGATGTTCTGTTGTTTACCAATGTCATTGGATTGCTTAGAGCAGTGTCTGGTATATAGTTGATACGCAATAAATATTTAATGAACGGCCCGGGTGCAGTGGCTCACGCCTGTAATCCCAGCACTTTGGGAGGCCAAGGCGGGCAGGTCACGAGGTCAGGAGTTCAAGACCAGCCTGGCCAGCATAGTGAAACCCCATCTCTACTAAAAATACAAAAAATTAGCTGGGCATGGTGGTGGGCGCCTGTAATCCCAGCTACTTAGGAGGCTGAGGCAGGAGAATCGTTTAAACCCGGGAGGCGGAGGTTGCAGTGAGCCGAGATTGCGCCATTGCACTCCAGCCTAGGTGACAAAGCGAAGACTCCATGTCAAAAAACAAACAAACAAACAAAAAACCCAAATATTTAATGAATGAATAAAAAGGAGGTGATCTCGGAGAAAAAGAATAGAGAGGGAAAAACAAAGTGATAGACCATGGATTTAAGTTGGCTAAAATGTGTCATAAAGAAAGAGGAGGGCCAGGCTAGGCACGGTGGCTCATGCCTGGAATCCCAGCGCTTTGGGAGGCTGAGACGGGCGGATCATGAGGTCAGGAGATCGAGACCATCCTGGCTAACACAGTGAAACCCTGTCTCTACTAAAAATACAAAAAACTTAGCTGGGCGTGGTGGTGAGCGCCTGTAGTCCTAGCTACTCAGGAGGCTGAGGCAGGAGAATGGCGTGAACCCGGGAGGCAGAGCTTACAGTGAGCCGAGATCGCGCCACTGCACTCCAGCCTGGGCGACAGAGCGAGACTCCGCCTCAAAAAAAAAAAAAAAAAAAGAGGAGGGCCAAGTACGGTGGCTCACGCCTGTAATCCCAGCACTTTGAAGGCCAAGGTGGGAAGACTGCTTGAAGCCAGGAGTTTGAGACCAGCCTGGGTATATTAGGGAGACCCCGTCTCTACAAAAAGTTTTAAAAATAGGCTAGGCTTAGTGTCTCCTGCCTATAATCCTAGCATTTTGGGAGGCTGAGGAAGGAGGATCACTTGAGCCCAGGAGTTTGAGACTAGCCTGGGCAACTTAGACACCATCTCTACAAAAATAAATAAATAAAATAATTAGCTGGGCTTGGTGATGCATGCCTGTAGTCCCAACTACTTGGAAGGCTGAGGTGAGAGGATTGCTTGAACCCAGGGGTTCAAGGCTGCAGTGATTCATGATCATGCCACTGCCCTGTAGCCTGGGTGACATCAAGACTGTCTCAAAAGAATAAAAATAAGAAAAAGGAGGACTGATAAAGTAGGGGATTAACCTTGGAGATGTTGGCTGGATGCGGTAGCTCATGCCTGTAATCCCAACACTTTGGGATGCTGAGGTGGGCGGATCACCTGAGGTCAGGAGTTCAAGACCAGCCTGACCAACATGGTGAAACCCCATTTCTACTGAAAATACAAAAATTAGCTGGGTGTGGTGGCACCTTCCTGTAATCCCAGCTACACAGGGGGCTGAGGCAGGAGAATCGCTTAAACCCAGGAGGCAGAGGTTTCACTGAGCCGAGATCATGCCACCACGCTCCAGCCTGGGCGACAGAGCAAGACTCTGTCTTAAAAAAAAAAAAATCTTGGAGACCTTGGTGGGGTTGCTACTCAATAAAGTTTAAAAACTTTTGCAGTAGGAGTAAACAGAAGAAGAAGTTGTAGTCTGGGAGTATAAGCGTATAAACCTTAAAGTAGTGATTCTGAAACAAGAGCAGATATGAGTAATACCAAAATTTGAAATATAATCATGAGAATGATACTTGATGTGGAGTGGAAGAGGGGACGTCAAGAAGCTGAGATATGAGGGCAATAGATGGTTTATCCTTGTGGATATTGAGGTTACAGGATGAAGGCAGGGCTTAGAGAAGCTGTGGCTGAATGAAACAGAGCAAATAGGTAGGAGCTCATTAGGTGAGACGAATTAGTGTGGCCTCCCACATAGCATGAAGTTCAAAAGAGCTGGCTCTTTAAAAGGAGTAATATCAACCTGTAAGAACAAATGTTAGAACCCCATCTTTTGGCCAGGTTATTTTTAAAGAAAACCTTAATTTCAAAGGGCTGAAAGGAAAGTAGTATCAGCAGAAGAAAACCAGCTTCAAGGAGGTGGCAGGAAAGTTTGGAGGAGAGGTTACTGATAAGGCACATTTGCTGGCTGTGGAGCCAAGTGGATCCAGAGGGCATAGTGGAAAGGTTCAGGAAGTGGAAGAACTTGGAGAGCTCTGTGGGAGGCACAGAACAACAGGGGTGACTGTATACTCTAAAAGCTGAATGAGTGACATGGTGTATTTTGCCTCAGCTGGCCTCTGAGGAAAGTGAGAAAGAGCCTGATGGCCAGAGGACTTGTCCGGTTTATCCGGAGTGATAATGTTCCCCAAACATAATTTACTCACTTGCTTTTTGTCTGGCTCCTCCTTCGAGAATGTAGACCCAAAATGCTGTCCAGCCTAGATGAAAGGGAGTGTTAAACTGAACATTATGAACATTTACCACATTTTACCACTTTTTTTCTCAGATGTGTTGTTAGATATATTTTTGCCCAGGATGATGTTGACCTTTCAAATTTATTAGTATTCTTTTTTGTTTTGTTTTTAATGGTAATGAGTGTTTGTATTTAGATCTCTACTTTTGTCATGCCTGGGAAGACATTCGCAAGAGGTACCCCAATATTATTGAATAGTCTTTTGTTTTTTTCTAGTGCTTACATGATTTCATCTTTAATATTTAAACCTTTAGTCCTTCTGGAATGTATATATGTATTGTCTTTATACCAATGTATCTTGCATATTTTTCCTAAGTGGCTGGACTATTCTATTTTAAATACTTCTCTTTTTTTGGTATTGTATTTTTTTTTGCTTGTTTTATTGATTTGGAAATTCTATTAAAGACAGTTTCTGTAAAATCTATACCTTATTTAATGTTCAGCTAATTATAGCCTACTATCTTTTTCTGTTTTAAAAACCATATTAAAAGGCCAGGTGCAGTGGCTCACACCTGTAATCCCAGCACTTTGGAAGGCTTAGGCGGGCGGATCACTTGAGGTCGGGAGTTTAAGACCAGCCTGGCCAACATGGCGAAACCCCGTCTCCACTAAAAATACAAAAGTTAGCCGGGCGTGGTGGCGCACGCCTGTAGTCCCAGCTACTCAGGAGGCTGAGGAAGGAGAATCGCTTGAATCCAGGAGGCAGAGGTTGCAGTGAGTCTGCCACTGCACTCCAGCCTGGGTGACAGAGTGAGACTTTGTCTCAATTTAAAAGTATATATATATATATAAAAATATATTTAAAATCAGTAGTAGCTATGAAAATTACAAATAGATATGCCCTTTGGCCTAATAATGCTACCTCTAATAATTTATCTACAAATATACATGTATATATATGAAATTATATCTCTTCAAAAATATATATATTTTTTTGAGTTGGAGTCTTGCACTGTCACCCAGGCTGGAGTGCAGTGGCACAATCTCAGTTCACTGCAGCGTTGGCCTTCTTGGTTCATGCAATTCTCCTGCCTCAGCCTCCTGAGTGGCTGGGACTACAGGTGCACATCACCACGCCTGGCTAATTATTTTGTATTTTTAGTAGAAATTGAGTTTCCCCATGTTGGCCAGGCTGGTCTCAAACTCCTGGCCTCAAGTGATCTGCCTACCTCAGCCTCCCAAAGTGCTGGGATTACAGGCGTGAACCACCACGCCTGGTCAAAAATAAATAAAATTCTAAAAGGTAAAAGGAAACCACTTAGTGAAATTTTATTTTTATAACTCTTTTTTTTTCTTTTTTTGCTAAATTGAGCCAAATAACATGTATTATTACCTCACATATCATTTTTTTGTAGTGAGAACGCTTAAAATTTACTCTCAGCAATTTTCAGGAGTACAATACGTTGTTATTAACTACAGTCACCATTTTGTACAAGAGATCACTTGAACTTTTTTATATTTTTATAATTCTTGAAAGAGAAATGAGTATCATTTGTAATCAGAATTGCAAGCTAAGGTTTTCAAAAATAAGAGGTTAAAAACATGATTCTTTTTTCTCTTTATCTCTCTTATAACCATAGGGAATGTGCAACAATCAGTTAACCGCAAACAGAGCTGGAAAGGTTCTAAAGAATCCTTAGTTCCTCAGAGGCATGGCCCACCACTAGGAGAAAGTGTGGCCTATCATTCTGAGAGTCCCAACTCACAGACAGATGTAGGAAGACCTTTGTCTGGATCTGGTATATCAGCATTTGTTCAAGCTCACCCTAGCAACGGACAGAGAGTGAACCCCCCACCACCACCTCAAGTAAGGAGTGTTACTCCTCCACCACCTCCAAGAGGCCAGACTCCCCCTCCAAGAGGTACAACTCCACCTCCCCCTTCATGGGAACCAAACTCTCAAACAAAGCGCTATTCTGGAAACATGGAATACGTAATCTCCCGAATCTCTCCTGTCCCACCTGGAGCATGGCAAGAGGGCTATCCTCCACCACCTCTCAACACTTCCCCCATGAATCCTCCTAATCAGGGACAGAGAGGCATTAGTTCTGTTCCTGTTGGCAGACAACCAATCATCATGCAGAGTTCTAGCAAATTTAACTTTCCATCAGGGAGACCTGGAATGCAGAATGGTACTGGACAAACTGATTTCATGATACACCAAAATGTTGTCCCTGCTGGCACTGTGAATCGGCAGCCACCACCTCCATATCCTCTGACCGCAGCTAATGGACAAAGCCCTTCTGCTTTACAAACAGGGGGATCTGCTGCTCCTTCGTCATATACAAATGGAAATATTCCTCAGTCTATGATGGTGCCAAACAGAAATAGTCATAACATGGAACTATATAACATGAGCGTACCTGGACTGCAAACAAATTGGCCTCAGTCATCTTCTGCTCCAGCCCAGTCATCCCCGAGCAGTGGGCATGAAATCCCTACATGGCAACCTAACATACCAGTGAGGTCAAATTCTTTTAATAATCCATTAGGAAATAGAGCAAGTCACTCTGCTAATTCTCAGCCTTCCGCTACAACAGTCACTGCAATTACACCAGCTCCTATTCAACAGCCTGTGAAAAGTATGCGTGTTTTAAAACCAGAGCTACAGACTGCTTTAGCACCTACACACCCTTCTTGGATACCACAGCCAATTCAAACTGTTCAACCCAGTCCTTTTCCTGAGGGAACCGCTTCAAATGTGACTGTGATGCCACCTGTTGCTGAAGCTCCAAACTATCAAGGACCACCACCACCCTACCCAAAACATCTGCTGCACCAAAACCCATCTGTTCCTCCATACGAGTCAATCAGTAAGCCTAGCAAAGAGGATCAGCCAAGCTTGCCCAAGGAAGATGAGAGTGAAAAGAGTTATGAAAATGTTGATAGTGGGGATAAAGAAAAGAAACAGATTACAACTTCACCCATTACTGTTAGGAAAAACAAGAAAGATGAAGAGCGAAGGGAATCTCGTATTCAAAGTTATTCTCCTCAAGCATTTAAATTCTTTATGGAGCAACATGTAGAAAATGTACTCAAATCTCATCAGCAGCGTCTACATCGTAAAAAACAATTAGAGAATGAAATGATGCGGGTAAAACCTTTTAAAATGTCCATTTATATACTTAATCATCTGTTTGCTTGATGTTTATTTTAAAATATTGTGTCCAGTATTTTTCTTTCTTTTTATAGCTAAATACAATATATTATCAGTTACAGAATTTAAAAGCGAATAAATATTAAAGTACTTTTGTAGCATTTTATTTTAGTATTTCAAGATTTATTCAGAATTTCCTATAATAAAATCTCGTGTAAATTAAGAAAAATATAATTTGCGGTATACAGTTTAGGTGTACATAATACCTTTATATGAAAATTGGAGGAAGGGTTGTCTTCTAGGTTTCATACAATATCTTACAACATTTAAAAATAAACTAGAAATATGTGGGTCTCAGGCCAGGGCATGGTGGCTCACTCCTGTAATCCCAGCACTTTGGAAGGCTGAGGGGGTCAGATCATGAGGTCAGGAGATCGAGACCATCCTGCCTAACACAGTGAAACCCCATCTCTACTAAAAATACCAAAAAAAATTAGCCGGGCATGGTGGCGGGCACCTGTAGTCCCAGCTACTCTGAAGGCTGAGGCAAGAGAATGGCATGAACCTGGGAGGCGGAGGTTGCAGTGAGCCGAGATCGCGCCACTGCACTCCAGCGTGGGCGACAGAGCGAGACTCCGTCTCAAAAAAAAGAAAAAAGAAATATGTGGGTCTCATCTCTTGATATACTTACGAAACATTTACTTTTAGAAAATTTGGAGTTTATAGGTTTATTCATCACATAGATCTTATTAAAAAGTGTAAAAGAAGTTCCCTTCAGTTATTTCTCCCTTCTCATTTCATTTTTATAATATACTGGAGAAAAATGTGCTAAAATTATTTAGTGAAACTATACTAAAAGGGAGATCAGAGTAAGTAAACACTTTAATCTGTGTTGTCATTCCACATAGATCTCTTCACTAGATATTAAGGTAGTACGATCATCATTTTTTGTTTGTTTGTTTTTGAGACAGAATGTCACTCTGTTGCCAGGCTGGAGTGCAGTGGCCCCATTTCGGCTCACTGCAACCTCCGCCTCCCGGGTTCAAGCAGTTCTCCTGCCTCAGCCTCCCCACTAGCTGGGACTACAGGCGCCCGTCAGCACGCTGAGCTAATTTTTTATTTTTAGTAGAGGCGGGGTTTCACCGTGTTGGCCAGGCTGGTCTTGATCTCTTGACCCCGTGACCCACCCACGTCTGCCTCCCAAAGCGCTGGGATTACAGGCGTGAGCCACTGCGCCCGGCCATTATTGTTTTTATCATATGCTTAGAATTCAAAGATTTGACTCCTAATCTTACATCTGTTACTCACAATCCAAGAGGCTTCACCTTGTGATTAAACACCTTTATATACTTGAACCATTATTTTAAAATGATTTTAACAAATCTGATTTTACAGTATTGTTATTTCTATTTTATATTTTATTAAATGAGAAATACCATAATAATTTCTATGACTTATCCATATTTTAGTTCTTAGGATTTCTTACTAAAGTCTGTCTATGTGTATTTTCTTAGTTTATTTTTCCTTTTTCCTCTTCACTTTCACTAATAGCTGATTTAAACTTTTATGGTGTTGGAAGCTTTGCTGACTTCTGTAGTCTCCATTACTGTGTAGGCAAGTAAGATTTTAAGAGAAACAGTTCTGAACTAAGTCTGGCATGCCATCCTTCTTAAAAGATTTTGCATGCAAATGTGAATCCTAACAGAAGCATGTGGTTGCTCTATTTTAGTCTTGTATTTCTAGAATTAGACCCCACTTTTCCAACTGAATTTCTTTTCTATTTAAACCCTTTAATTAATTCTTTATTAATTGGCCAAAATGTTTCTCCCTTCTAAATCCAGGCATTCCATATCTATAATATTTAGAAGTTTTTCTTTTTAATCTATTTTTTGATATCTTCATGAGTCACACTGAAGTATTCCTAAATATCCAAAGGATATCTTGTAAACAACAAGGTTGTTCTTTTCGAAGTAGGAGAAACCCTTTGCAATTTGTGTTAGTGGTGGACTGTGAGTCGCACCTTTACTGTAATGCCCTGAAAAATAGAAAAGGAAAGATTATTAATGACTGTTGTATATTTATTGAGAATAGGGAAAGGATTGGTGGGTTAGAAAAGGCATTGTTTTGTTGTTCTTTGGTACATTAATTTTTTAGAATAAATGAGCCTGAAGTGGAAGAATTTTTTTTCATGAAAGACAAAATAGGAAGAATATTTGAGGCCTAGGCATTCCACCAAGAGAAGCATATACAGAGAGATAAATGAAGATGCATGTTAACAGATGTTTGTTGCACACTGAGAACCTTTTTTTTTTTCCGAGTGCATTAGAGAAGAGTAGAAAGCTTACTCATCTGGTACCCTCTTCTTGCGCTCCGCAGCTGAATTTGCATATGTACTCACTTTGAATATCCTTTTAACTACCCCTTAGGCTGCACTTTTGATCATTAATTTCCTTTGAAATGTTTTCTAGATTTCTAACATGCTTTATTAAAAATTATGCATTTAACCTTTAAATATATGCCTGAATTTTTCCCAAGCTATTTCTTAATATTCAATATTGAAGAAGATAATTCTTATTTAACATCTAGTTTATTTGCCTAGGTTGGATTATCTCAAGATGCCCAGGATCAAATGAGAAAGATGCTTTGCCAAAAAGAATCTAATTACATCCGTCTTAAAAGGGCTAAAATGGACAAGTCTATGTTTGTGAAGATAAAGACACTAGGAATAGGAGCATTTGGTGAAGTCTGTCTAGCAAGAAAAGTAGATACTAAGGCTTTGTATGCAACAAAAACTCTTCGAAAGAAAGATGTTCTTCTTCGAAATCAAGTCGCTCATGTTAAAGCTGAGAGAGATATCCTGGCTGAAGCTGACAATGAATGGGTAGTTCGTCTATATTATTCATTCCAAGATAAGGACAATTTATACTTTGTAATGGACTACATTCCTGGGGGTGATATGATGAGCCTATTAATTAGAATGGGCATCTTTCCAGAAAATCTGGCACGATTCTACATAGCAGAACTTACCTGTGCAGTTGAAAGTGTTCATAAAATGGGTTTTATTCATAGAGATATTAAACCTGATAATATTCTGATTGATCGTGATGGTCATATTAAATTGACTGACTTTGGCCTCTGCACTGGCTTCAGATGGACACACGATTCTAAGTACTATCAGAGTGGTAAGTAAACTCATAAAATTTATTTTAGTTTATTCATAATAATGTAATTTATTGATACAGTAAAATATAAGATGGTATCATCACTGGATGAGAGCCAGAAGATGTGGGTCAGGTCTTGATTCTGTTGGATAAACTTGGGTGAATCCTTTAGGCACTTAGACTTATAAAATGAAAGAATGTGCTAGACTTGAGATTATTTCTAAATATTATTAACATTTTTGAGTCACACCTTTTACATTTTATTTGAAAATATGTCAGACAAATAACTTTTTTTTTTTTTTTAATGGAGTCTTGCTCTGTTGCCCAGGCTGGAGTGCAGTGGCACGATCTTGGCTCACTGCAACATCCCCCTCCTGGGTTCAAGTGATTCTCCTGCCTCAGCCTCCCGAGTAGCTGGGATTACGAGCACCTGCCACCATGCCCGGCTAATTTTTGTATTTTTAATAGAGATAGGGTTTCACCATGTTGGCCAGGCTGATCTCGAACTCCTGACCTCACTGATCCACCTGTCTCAGCCTCCCAAAGTGCTGAGATTACAGGTGTGAGCCCCTGCACCTGGCCAAATAACATTTTAAAAATAATTTTTTAATGAATCCTCATATCCACCATTCAGTTAAAGAACTAGATTATCAGTACTTTAGAAGCCCCTAAACAATCACTTCCCCTTTTCTCCTCCACAAAGATAATTATTATTTCAGAACTTTATAATCGGTTCTTTACTTTTATCGATACTTTTATCACAAATGTGTATATCTTTAAATAATATATTATTTCATTTTGCCTACTCTTTAACCTTTATTTAAATATAATCTATATATATTCTTTGTGTTGACTTTTTTGAGGTTCCTCCATGTTATTGCATGTAACATTTATTTTCACTACTATTTAGGATTTCATTACATGACTGTTACACAACTATATAACCCTAAACACTTTATGATCCTTGATCCTATTTTATCCTCACAATGTCACTGTGAGGCAGGATGAAGAAACAGACCCAGTTAGATGAAGTAACTTGCCCAAGGTCAGACAGAAATCAAGTGTAAGGGCTAGGCTTTGAACCCAGGTTTGTCTGATTTCAGGGCCCATGTTATTTCTACTACACCACACTGCCTCACCAAGATCCCTCCAAGCGCTAATGGAAGTGTAAGTCAATCTAACATTTGTTAAATACTATGTACTAGGTGCTTAACTATATTCTAATATGCTCACAACAATTCTCTGAGGTAAGTATTATTAGCCTCCTGTGCTTCTGTGAACACAAGTAGATTGACATTAAAATGGGTAGAACTGAGACAATTGAACCTACTTTAATGTTTGACATAGTGGAATTTAGTGTCTCCCCAGATTTGACTGAATTATTACCTGGAAAGCCTCTTAAAAACATGATTCCTAGGCTCTATTCCCGTCTTTTGATCAAAAATCTTCACTGGGGCATAGAAATCTTTTTGTTGTTTTTTGTTTGTTTGTTTGTTTGTTTTTGAGACGGAGTCTCGCTCTGTTGCCCAGGCTGGAGTGCAGTGGTGCAATCTCGGTTCACTGCTAGCTCCGCCACCCAGGTTCACGCCATTCTCTTGCCTCAGCCTCCCGAGTAGCTGGGACTACAGCCGCCTGCAACCACGCCTGGCTAATTTTTTTTTTTTTTTTTTTTTGTATTTTTAGTAGAGACCAGGTTTCACCGTGTTAGCCAGGATGGTCTCAATCTCCTGACCTCGTGATCCGCCCGCCTCGGCCTCCCAAAGTGGCTGGGATTGCAGGCGTGAGCGACCGCGCCTGGCCTGTTTGGTTTTTTTTTGAGACGGAGTCTTGGTCTGTTGCCAGGCTGGAGTGCAGTGGCGCGATCTTGGCTCACTGCAACTTCCATCTCCTGGGTTCAAGCGATTCTCCTGCCTCAGCCTTCCAAGTAGCTGGAATTACAGGTGTGCTCCACCACACCCAGCTAATTTTTGTATTTTTACTAGAGATGGGGTTTCACCATGTTGGCCAGGATGGTCTCAATCTCTTGACCTTGTGATCCACCCTCCCCGGCCTCCCAAAGGGAAATCATATTTTAATCAAACATCCCAGATAAATATTACAATTAGGTTAATTTCTTATATTCTAGGTGACTTCATGCCATCTATATGTCAATGAATTCCAAATCTCTCTCTCCAGAAATGGCCTTTCTCTGAAATTCTTAATTTCTCTATCCAGCTGCTTCCTGGCTATCTTCACATGGATTTCAAATAGGCCTTTCAAACTTCACATGACCCATAAAGAACTCTTTTTCTTTTTTTAAGCATAAATCAGATACTGTTATCTTGTTGCTTCGAACTCTGCAATATCTTTTCACTTTACTTGAGGTAAAAGGCAGACCATTTCTATTGCTTGCAAAACCCATGTGTATTCCTGCCGCATTTCTTACAGTTCTTGCCCCATTTCCTACACTTCTCCCCTTTATCAGCTGCACTGGTCTTCTCTCTGTTGCTGTTATTTCTGTGTGGAATACCTAATCCTGATTTTTAAATGGTTGAGTCCTTGTTTTATTACGATTTAGCTGAAGTCACCTTCTCAATTGGTCTTCCCTAGCCATTCAGTCTTATGTAGCTATCCAGTCACATTTGTTACATCGCCCTGTGTTGATTCTCTGTGTAGGGTATGTCACTGTTCCTTATATGTGTAATTGTTTGTTTTGTTTCTTTTCCTACTAGAATGTAACCAGAGCTTTGTCTTATCACTGTCATTTATTGAATGAAAGATGGATCTAATTTGTTTGAAAGTTTGTCCAGAGTAGTAACAGGGAGTGGGCTAAATAACAAACTCTTAATCTCCCGATGACTCATATTGTTGTTATTTAACATTGCATAAATTGCTAAATCTTAGGCTAATTTTTTTTTAAGTGTAAAATCCTTCCTATTGACATCTCAGAAAGCAGGCTCTAATTGGTAATAAACACCATCAGTGATTTGGCATACATTGTGTCTTAGTTTGTCACAAGGGAGAATATTGTTAACCCTAAACCATGATGTCAGAAGATTAAATAGACTTCAGGTTTACTGTCGTCCTTGTTGACTTTATTTATTTATTCTTTTGTTGTGCAGGTGACCATCCACGGCAAGATAGCATGGATTTCAGTAATGAATGGGGGGATCCCTCAAGCTGTCGATGTGGAGACAGACTGAAGCCATTAGAGCGGAGAGCTGCACGCCAGCACCAGCGATGTCTAGCACATTCTTTGGTTGGGACTCCCAATTATATTGCACCTGAAGTGTTGCTACGAACAGGTAAAGCACTTCTTTCATATATATTCTCAGTAGGCCTTTAGACCAGCCAAAACGACACTAGAATATGCCTTATTTTTTAGTCTTATAATAAAAGTATTAATTTTAAAGTATAAATTGGTGATTTAATGTTAATTTTTATTGTATTCTGAGCATTTTTAAAGTGCTTATAAATAACTAACTTTGATATCTTATTTTAGGATACACACAGTTATGTGATTGGTGGAGTGTTGGTGTTATTCTTTTTGAAATGTTGGTGGGACAACCTCCTTTCTTGGCACAAACACCATTAGAAACACAAATGAAGGTAAGGTATGGCATCTATATCAAAAGAATTCTCACAAAGTTGCTACATCATTGACTTTTATTTGTTAGTACTTAGAGCATTTTAGTCTGGAGTTAAAGAATGAACTTGGGCCGGGTGCAGTGGCTCACACCCATGATGCCAGTTCTTTGGGAGGCTGAGGCAGGAGGATTGCTTGAGCCTAGGAGTTCAAGATCAGCCTGGCAACAACGTGAGACCACATCTCTACAAACAAATATTTTTTAATTTAAAAAAGGCAAAGAATGAACTTGTAAGGGTATATGAACTCACCAGAATTGCATGTGTGAACTCCAGTCTCCATGATGCCATATCCCCATAATCTTGTATGCCCCCTCACTCATACACCATACTCATATATCATATATCATTCTCAAAAAGGTCTTTAGGCTAGGCACGGTGGCTCATGCCTGTAATCCTACCACTTTGGGAGGTGTAGATCACCTGAGGTCAGGAGTTTGAGATCAGCCTGGCCAACATGGCGAAACCTCGTCTCTACTAAAAATACAAAAATTAGCGGGGTGTGGTGGTGGGCACCTGTAATCCCAGCTACTCGGGAGGCTGAGGCGGGAAAATCCCTTGAACTCGGGAGGCAGAGGTTGCAGTGAGCCAAGATCTCGCCATTGCACTCCACCCTGGGTGAAAGAGTGAAACTCCTCAAACAAAACAAAACAAAACAAAACAAAAAGGTCTTTAGTCCATTTTGAAGATTTATTCCAGTTTACTCTTTGTCACCTACTGCCTCCTGGCTTTGTCTCCTTCTATGCAAACTACAAACAAATGTTTATATCCCCACTTGAAAATACCTCTGGCACTTAAATGAGAAGCTACCCACAATTTTGACCATACACTGTCTGATTTAATACCCTTTAGTGATTGTCCGTGGGTTAAAGTTGAAATTTGCCCTCTGTTCATACCGTTCCCTCTGTCTGGAATGTGCTACTTCCATCTCTCTCCTCTATAACCCTTCCTCCTTTCTGAAGTCTAATTAACTCCTGGTCATTCTTTTTTTTTTTTTTTTTTTTGATACAGAGTCTTGCTCTGTCATCAGGCTAGAGTGCAGTGGCGTGATCTCAGTTCACTACAACTTCTGCCTCCTGGGTTCAAGCAATTCTCGTGCCTCAGCCTCCCGAGTAGCTGGGATTACAGGCACGCGCCATGACACCCAGCTAGTTTTTGTATTTTTAGTAGAGACGAGGTTTCACCATGTTGGCCAGGATGGTCTCAATCTCCTGAACTCGTGATCCTCCCGCCTCGGCCTCCTGATCATTCTTAATTATTCTTTGAGGGCCAGACATGATGGCTCATGTCTGTAATCCCAGCACTTTATTTATTTTGAGATAAGGTCAAAACATTTCAGCTACGGTGGAATGCAGTGGTGTGATCTCCTCTCATGCAACCTCTGTCTCCTGGCTCAAACGACCTATCTCAGCCTCCTGGGTAGATGGGACCGCAGGTGCATTTTTTTTGTATTTTTTGCAGATACAGGGTTTTGCCATGTTGCCCAGGCTGGTCTCAAACTCCTGGGCTCAAGTGATCCACCCACCTCAGCCTCCCAAAGTGCTGGGATGGGTGCAGTGGTTGACACCTGTAATCCCAACACTTTGCAAGGTCGTGGCAGACAGATCACTTGAGCCCAGGAATTTGAGACCAGCCTGGGTAGCATGGTGAAACCCCATCTGTACAAAAAATTCAAAAAACTTAGCCAGGCATGGTAATGCGTATTTGTGGTCCTAGCTACCCAGGAAGCTAAGGTTGGAGGGTCACTGGAGCCTAGGAGACGTTGCAGTGAGCCATATTTGTGCCACTGCACTCCAGCCTAGGTGACAGAGTGAGATCCCGTCTCAAAAAATAAAAAATTTGGCTGGGTGCAGTGGCTCACACCTATGATCCCAGCACTTTGGGAGGCCAAGGCAGGTGGATCACCTGAGATCAGGAATTTGAGACCAGCCTGGCCAACATGGTGAAACCCCGTCTCTACTAAAAATACAAATATTAGCTGGGTGTGGTGGCACACCCCTGTAATCCCAGCCTCTTGGGAGGCTGAGGCACGGGGATCGCTTGAACCCAGGAGGCAGAGGTTGCAGTGAGCTGAGATCACACCATTGCACTCCAGCCTGGGCAATAAGAGCAAAACTCTGTCTAAAAGAAAAAAAAAATTATTCTTTGAGAGTTTCCTGAGATTCCATCGTTTCTTTCATTTCCACCTTTCTTAAGCTATAACTTCTTCAGTCATTGCATTTAATATAGAAATGGTTTTACATTAGCCGGGCATGGTGGCTCATGCCTGTAATCCCAGCACTTTGGGAGGCTGAGGCAGGTGGATCACCTGAAGTCGGGAGTTCGAGACCAGCTTGACCAACATGGTGAAACCCCGTCTCTACTAAAAATACAAAAATTAGCCGTGCATGGTGGCTGGCACCTGTAGTCCCACCTATATGGAGGCCCTGAGGCAGGAGAACTGCTTGAACCTGGGAGGCAGAGGTTGCAGTGAGCCGAGATCGCGCCATTGCACTCCAGCCTGGGCGACAGAGCGAGACTCCATCTCAAAAAAAAAGAAAAAGAAAAAGAAATGGTTTTACATTTTAAAACTTTTTTTAGGATTTTTTATAGTATAGGTCTGCTGATAATGCATTCTCTCAGGTTTGTCTCAGGTATGTCTGAAATTATCTTCATTTTGCCTTCATTTGAATATAAGTATATTTGTGTGTAGGTGTATGAGAGAGAGACAAAAAATTGTATGCTTTCTCCCTAAGGTTGAGAACAAGGCAGGAATGTTCATTCTCATCAATTCTATGTTCTGGAATCTTAGCCAGCATAATACAGCAATGAAAAGAAATAAAAGGACTGGGCGCAGTAGCTCATGCCTGTAATCCTAGCACTTTGGTAAGCCAAGGCGGGTGGATTGCTTGAGCCAAGAATTGGAGACCAGCCTGGGCAACATGGCGCAACTGTGTCTCTACAAAAAAATAGAAAAATTAGCCGAGCATGGCAGTGTGCACCTGTAGTCCCAGCTACTCACGAGGCTGAGGTGGGAGGATCACCTGAGCCTGGGGAGGTCAAGGCTGCAGTGAGCCATGATTATACCACTGCCCTCCAGTCTGGGTAATAGAGTAAGATCCTATCTCAAAAAAAAAAAAAAGAAAAGGAAGAAGTAAAAAATAAAAACTTCACCTATTCAAAAATGATATAATTTTCTATATAGAAAATCACAAGAATAACACATAAAATCCATCCATTTCTTTGTGTTTTTTTTGTTTTGTTTTGTTTTGTTTTGTGAAACAGTTTCACTCTTGTTGCCCAGACTGGAGTGCAATGGTGCTATCTTGGCTTACTGCAACATCTGCCTCCTGGGTTCAAGCGAGCCTCCTGCCTCAGCCTCCTGAGTAGCTGGGACTACAGGCGTGCACCACCATCCCAGCTAATTTTGTATTTTTAGTAAAGACCGGGTTTTACCATGTTGGTCAGGCTGGTCTTGAACTCCTGACCTCAGGTGGTCCACCCGCCTCGGCCTCCCAAAGTGCTGGGGTTATAGGCGTGAGCCACTGCGCCCGGCCAGAATCCATCTATTTCTATATTTAAGCAATGAAAACTGGAAAGTAAAATTTAAAAACTATACCATTCGCAATAGCTCCTCTGAAACAAAATACTTTGGTATAAATCTACAACATGAGCAAGATTTGTATGCAAATTGCTACTGAAAGAAATCATAGGCTGGGCATGGTGACTCACACCTGTAATCCCAGCACTTTGGGAGGCCAGGGCAGGCAGATCACCTGAGGTCAGGAGTTTGAGACCAGCCTGGCCAAATTGTGAAACCCTGTCTCTACTAAAAATAAAAAATTAGCCAGGCATGATGGCAGGCACCTGTAAACTCCAGCTACTCAGGAGGCTGAGGGAGGAGAATCACTTGAACCTGGGAGGTGAAGATTGCAGTGAGCTAAGATTGTGCCACTGCACTAGCCTGGGTGACAGAGCGAGACTCCATGTCAAAAAAAAAAAAAAAGAAAAGAAATCATAGATCTTGGCCAGGTATGGTGGCTCACGCCTGTAATCCCAGCACTTTGGGAGGTCAGGTCGGCGGATCACTTGAGGTCAGGAGTTTGAGACCAGCCTGACCAACCTGGCGAAACCTCACCTCTACTAAAAATACAAAAAAAAATTAGCTGGGTGTGGTTGCACACACCTGTAATCCCAGCTGGAAAATAGCTTGAACCTGAGAGGAGAGGTTGCAGTGAGCCCATATAGTGCCACTGTACTCCAGCCTGGGCAACAGAGTGAGACTCTGTCTCAAAAAAAAAAGAAAGAAAGAAATCATAGATCTAAATAAGTGGAGACACATACCATGTTCATTGATTGGAAGAGTTAATGTAGTAAAGCTATAACTTCTCCTGTAATTAATGTGTAGGTTTAACTCACCTCTAGTCAAAATCTCAGCAGGATTTTTTGTAGATATAGATGAGTCAATTTTAAAATTTATATGGATGGACAAAGAAAGTAGAATAGCAAAATCGATTTTTAACAAGAAAAGTTGGAGGGTTCAACTACCTGATTTTAAAATGTACTGTGAAGCTTCAATAATGTAGACAGTAAGATAGTGGCAAAAAGATACACACTTAGATCAATGGAACAGAATATAGAATGCAGATATAAGACCACATCACTATGGCCATTTGATCTTTAACAAAGGTGCAAATGGAAAAACGATAGTTTTCCAACAAATGGTATTGAAAAAACTGGCCAGCCGTATACAAAAAAACTGAACATCAGGCCAGGTGCGGTGGCTCCCACCTGTAATCCTAGCACTTTGGGAGGCCGAGGCAGGTGGATCACCTGAGGTTAGGGGTTTGAGACCAGCCTAGTCAACATGGCGAAACCCCATCTCTGCTAAAACTACAAAAATTAGCCAAGTGTGGTGGTGCATGCCTGTAATCCCAGCTACTCGGGAGCCTGAGGCAGGAGAATCTCTTGAACCCAGGAGGCAGAGCTTGCAATGAGCCAAGATCATGCCACTGCACTCCAGCCTGGGATGACAGAGAGAGACTCTGTCTCAAAAAAAAACAAAAACAAAACACTGAACCTCAAGTGACCTCACTCCTTTACAAAGATTAACTCAAATTGAGTCACATGTATATAGATAAAGCTTAAAACTATAGTACTTTTAGAAGAAAACATAGGAGAAAATCTTTGTGGGCTGGAGTTAGGTAAAGAGTTCCTAGAAATGACCCCAGAATCATGACCCATAGAAGAAAAAATTCATCAAAACTAAGAACTTTCCCTCTACCACAGATAACAGTCAAGAGAAAAGACAAGCTACAGGCTGGGAGAAAATATTTACAAATCACATAGCTAAGAAAGGTTTTTTTAATCTATCATATATAAAGAACCCTCAAAACTCAACAGTAAGGAAACAAAGAACCCAAGCCAGTGACCTGACATGTTTCTTTAAATGTCTGGGTCAAAAAAAGAAATGAATCTCTGTCTCTTTAAATCTGCCAGAGCAGGTCAAAGAAAGGCAGGCATCTGTGCTGGTCCCTCAGGGAATCACTAACACCAACCAAGATGGACAACCTCAAATTTTTGGAGGGCAATGTTCTTACTGCCCACCTTGGCACTAACGAGCTGCTCCAGGAAGGCAAGCTGTGGTTTTCATGACTGCTGCAGGACTGAGGAATGGTAGATGTAGTGGGTTCACACATGCTGCTGTCTGAACCAAATTTTAGCAGCCTCTCCCTTCATGAAGCACTCTCCTGGCTGCTGTAAGTATCTGATCAGGTTTCAAAGTTCCAAAATAGTTTATCCTGATAGTCTTTTTCCAGTTTAATTATTGTTTTTAGGGAAGGGTAGACCTCTGATGCTTCCTACTCTGCTATTTTCTGTGATGTTTCCTTCTACTGTGGTTTTTACTGTTATCTCTTTGTATAGTTTTGTTTGTGGTTGCTCTAGTGACTACAAAATATATATTAAGTTTTCTTTTTTTTTTTTTGAGATGAAGTTTCACCCTATTGCCCAGGCTGGAGTGTAGTGGTGCAACCTCATCTCACTGCAACCTCCACCTCCCAGGTTCAAGCGATTCTCCTGCCTCAGCCTCCTGAGTAGCTGGGATTACAGGTGCCCTCCCTGACACCTGGCTAATTTTTGTATTTTTAGTAGAGACAGGGTTTCACTATATTGGCCAGGCTGGTCTCGAACTCCTGACCTCAAGTGATCCACCTGCCTCGGCCTCCCAAAGTGTTGGGATTACAGGCATGAGCCATCACACCCAGCCTAAGTTTTCACTATCTACCTAGAATTTATACTTTACCACATCAAGTTCATTGTAGAACCATACTGCCATATAGGTCCCTTTATTCTCTACTATTTATGTTGTAGTTATTTGATTTTTCTTCTTTTTTCTTTTCTTTTTTTTTTTTTTTTTTGACAAGGTCTTGTTCTGCCGCCCACACTGGAGTGCAGGGTCGTGATCTCAGCTCACTGCAACCTCTGCCTCCCGGGTTCAAGATTCTCCCGTGTCATCCTCCCAAGTAGCCTGGATTACAGGCACATGCCACCACGCTTGGCTAATTTTATTATTATTTTGTAATCAAGACTAGTCACTATGTTGCCCAGGCTGGTCTTGAACTTCTGGGCTGAAGCAATCCTCCCACGTTGGCCTCCAAAAATGTTGGGATTGCAAGCATGAGCCTGCACCTGGCTTGTAGTTATTTTATACATTACATCTACATACGCTTAAAACCTCATCCAGCCAGGCACGGTGGCTCACGCCTGTAATCCCAGCACTTTGGGAGGCCAAGGCAGGTAGATCATGAGGTCAGGAGATCGAGACCATCCTGGCTAACACGGTGAAACCCCGTCTCTACTAAAAGTACAAAAAATTAGCTGGGTGTGGTGGTGGGTGCCTGTAGTCCCAGCTACTCAGGAGGCTGAGGCAGGAGAATGGCGTGAACCCGGGAGGCGGAGCTTGAAGTGAGCCGAGATGGCGCCACTGCACTCCAGCCTGGGCAACAGAGAGACTCCATCTCAATCAATCAATCAATAAATCCTCATCCAGCCAGGTGTGGTGACTCACACCTGTAATCCCAGCGCTTTGGAAGGCCGCAGCGGGAGCAGGAAGAACACTGGAACCCAGGAGTTTGAGATCAGCCTGGGCAACATAGTAAGACCCTGTCTCTACAAAAAATTTTTTTTAATTAGCCTAGCATGCTGGTGCGTGGTAGTACATGCCTACAGTCCCAGCTACTTGGGGCGGGGGCACCAGTAAGTGGGAGGATCCCTTAAGTCCGGGAGGATCCCTTAAGTCCAGGAGGTCAAGGCTGCAGTAAGAGCTAAGAGTGTACCACTGCACACCAGCCTGGGCAACCAAATGTGACCCTGTCTCAAAACCTACCTCATCCAACAATGTAACAATTTTGCTTTCAACCATCAAGTTCTTTTAAAGAACTCAAGGTGAGAGGCTGAATGCAGTGGCTCATGCCTGCAATCCCAGCACTTTGGGAGGCTGACGCAAGAGGATTGCTTAAAGTCAGGAGTTCAAGACCAGCGTGAGTAACAAATCATAGACAGTGTCTCTACCAAAAAAAAATAGCTGGGCATGGTGGATGGTAGCACATGCCTGTGGTCCCAGCTACTCCAGACATAGGAGGATCACTTGAGCCCGGGAGTTTGAGGCTGCAGTGAGCTATAATCATACCACTATGCTGTAGCCTGAGCAACAGAATGAGACCCTGTCTCTTAAAAAAAAAAAAAAATCAAGATGAGAAGAATAGTCATTTATGTTTACCTGGATATTTAGCGTTTTCCTTGCTCTTCATGCTTTCCTGGTGTTTCAAGATTCCTTCTATATCATGTCTCTTCCATCTGAACAACTTCCTAAAGCAGATACTTTAGAGCAAGTGTGTTGACAACAGAGTCTCTTAATTTCTCTTCATATGAGAATGTCTTTATTTTGCCTTCCTTAGAATATTATCACTTGAGGCCGGGTGCAGTGTGGCTTATGCCTGTAATCCCAGCACTTTGGGAGGCCGAGGTGGGTGGATCACCTGAGGTCAGGAGTTTGAGACCAGCCTGGCCAACATGTTGAAACCCCGTCTCTACTAAAATACAAAAATTAGCTGGGCTGGTGGCGTGCACCTGTAATCCCAGCTACTTGGGAAGCTGAGGCAGGAGAATTGCTTGAACCCAGGAGGCGGAGGTTGCAGGGAGACAAGATGACACCACTGCACTCCAGCTGGGGCGACAGACCGAGACTGCATCTCAAAAAATATATGTATTATCACTTGATACAAAATTCTGGGTTTTAGTTCTTACAGCACTTCAAAATGTCTACTTCCTCCTGTCGTTCATAATTTGATGAGACATCTGCAATTATTCAGATATCTCAAATAATGCATTATGTTTCTCTAGCTGCTTTCAATAATTTTTTTTCTGTATTGTAATTATGATATGTCTAGGCATGGATTTCTCAGGTTTTATTCTGTTTGGTATTCACCAGGCATCTTAAATCTGTAGGTTTATGTCTTTGATCAAATTTGGGGTGTGTTCAGCCATCATGTCTTCAAATATTTATCTGTACCACACATTTTCTTTTGTGATGTTAATCACAGGAATGTTAGGCCTTCTGGTGTGGTCCCACAGATTCCTGAAGTTCTACTTATATTTTAAGTTTTTGTTTTTTCTGCTGTTCAGAATGAGCAGTTGATTGAATTGCATAAATAGTATCCACCTCCTTTTTTTTTTTTTTTTTTTTGAGACACAGTCTTGTTTTGTTGCCGAGGAGTGCAGAGGCATGATTTCAGCTCACTGCAACCTCCAGCTCAAGCTCCTGGTTCAAGCGATCCTTCCACCTCAGCCTCCTGAGTCACTGGGACTATAGGCACACCACCACACCCAGCTAATTTTCTGTATTTTTAGTAAGACAGGGTTCTCACCATGTCAGCCAGGCTGGTCTCCAGCTTCTGGCCTCAAGTAATCCACCTGCCTCGGCCTCCCAAAGTGCTGGGATTACAGAAGCGACACCACCGTGCAGGGCCAGTATCAACCTATCTTCAAGTTCACTGATTTTTTTTCTCTGACATCTTCACTCTGCTATTGAGACTATCCATTGAGTTTTTTATTTTGGTTATTTTTCCATTATAAAATTTCTTTTTGATACTTTATATCTTCAATTTCTTTGTTGCGACCTATCTTTCATTTCATGAGTGTTCATCCTTATTTGGAGCATTTTTTTTTTTGAGACGGAGTCTCACTCTGTTGCCCAGGCTGGAGTGCAGTGGCGCAATCTCTGCTAGCTGCAAGCTCCGCCTCCTGGGTTTACACCATTCTCCTGCCTCAGCCTCCTGAGTAGCTGGAACTACAGGTGCCCACCACCACGCCTGGCTAATTCTTTGTATTTTTAGTAGAGGTAGAGTTTCACCGTGTTAGCCAGGATGGTCTCGATCTTCTGACCTCGTGATCTGCCCACCTCGGCCTCCCAAAGTGCTGGGATTACAGGCCTGAGCCACCATGCCCAGCCTGGAGCATTTTTATAATGGCTACTTTTTTTTTTTTTTTTTTTTGAGACGGAGTCTTGCCCCGTTGCCCAGGCTGGGGTGCATTGGCGCTATCTTGGCACACTGCAGCCTCCGCCACTGCCTCCCGGGTTCAAGCGATTGTCCCGCCTCAGCCTCCCGAGTAGCTGGGACTACAGGTGCCCGCCACCACGCCTGGGTAATTTTTTTGTGTTTTTAGTAGAGACGGGGTTTCACCACATTGGCCAGGCTGGTCTCGAACTCCTTACCTTGTGATCTGCCCGCCTCAGCCTCCCAAAGTGCTGGGATTACAGGCGTGAGCCACCGCACCCAGCCTATAATGGCTACTTTCAAGTTTTTGTCAGAAAATTCTAGCATCTATGTCATATCAATACTGACTTTTTCTATGTCGACATTTTCCGTTTTTGTTTTTTTGTTGTTGTTTGTTTGTTTTTTGTATACTAAGTTATTTTGGATTGTATCCTGGACATTTTGAATAATACATTATGAGACTCTGGATTTTTTTTTTTTTTTTTTTTTTTTGGAGACGGAGTCTCTCTGTCACCCAGGCTGGAGTGAGTGCAGTGGTGCGATCTCGGCTCACTACACCACCCAGGTTCAAGCGACTGTCCTGCCTCAGACTCCCAGGTAGCTAGGACTACAGGCGTGTGCTACCATGCCCGGCTAATTTTTGTATTTTTAGTAGAGACGGGGTTTCATTATGTTGACCAGGCTGGTCTCGAACTCCTGACCTCAGGTGATCTGCCTACCTTGGCTTCCCAAAGTGCTGGGATTACAGGTGTGAGCCACCGTGCCCAGCCGAGATTCTGGATCTTATGGAGAATTTTGACCTTGTTTTGGCAAGCATTAAACCCGGTTGGGTTCAGGCCACAAGTTCCAACCAGGGTTTTTTGATTTCAATGTCAGTTTCAAAGCCTTTTCCTTTCTAGGCAGATCTCTTTGTAGGCTGTGGTCTTTTCCTTAGTTCAGTTCTCAAAGTCTTTGGTATGCTCCTTAGGATTAGATCCACATAGATACAGTTTGGAGGGGGAGCCCAGCAGTTCATAAGCAACTTAATGGGGTCACTTGCCCAATCTCCTCCCTCTCTGTGATGTCCCCAGTACTGTCCTGTTCCCTGGGGTTCCCTATTTAGTTCTCTGACCAGAAAGTGAGACTTTACTTATCCAACTCTGCCAATATCTCATAACTACATCTGAATCCAGGACAAGGTGGCAAAAGGACACAGAGAGAAAACGAGCAACAGAGATTCAACCCATCTTCTTGGGACCCCATGCTTTATTAATTTATATATTTATGAGATGGAGTCTCACTCTGTCACCCAGGCTGGAGTGCAGTGGCACAATCTTGGCTCACTGCAACCTCTGTCGCCTGGGTTCAAGTGATTCTCCTGCCTCAGCCTCCTGGAGTAGCTAGGATTACAGGTATGCACCACCACACCCCACTAATTTTTGTATTTTAATAGAGATGGGGCTTCACCATTTTGGCCAAGCTGGTCTCGAACTCCTGACCTCAAAGTGATCCACCCGCCTCGGCCTCCCAAAGTGCTGGGATTACAGGCATGAGCCACCGTGCCCAGCCCCGTGCTTTGTTATTTTATTTACAATTGGAGAGGAAGGTTTGCCTGTCAGTTTTAGGTGCATACTGGCTCTTATTGCCACCTCCGTTGCTACCAGGAAACTCCTTTTCTACATCCTGAGCCTGAACTAGAGGGACTTCTCCTAGAGCTCTCTGTCTGTGCTCAGCTCCTTCCAAGTTTTGGGCTACCTTGAGTCCAGCCTGCAGACAACTAGAGACAAAAAAAATGGAGCTGGGTGTGCTGGCAGAGGCCTGTAGTCCCAGTTACTCAGGAGGCTGAGGTGGGAGGATTGCTTGAGGCTAGGAGTTCAAGACCAGCATGGACAACACAGTGAGAATCCTGTCTCTTACAAAATAAGTTTTTTTTAAATGGTCACCAGGTTTAATGGTACTTCAAATTTACATCTTCTCCCCTAATCTACCTGTTATTATTTACTTTTCAGGATCTTGAAGTAGCTGCTTCATGCATCCTGACCAGGTTTTATAGCTGCCTTCCGTGGGAGGGAGATGGGAGAGTATATGTAGTACATCTTCCTCAAAACTGGGACCTCTCTGGTTGCTTTTAGGGTTTTTTTCTCTTTAACTTTGGTTTTCTTCAGTTTGACCATGGTGTGCCTATGTGTAGTTTTCTTTGTATTTTTCTTGGTTGAGATTCACTCAGTTTCTTGAAATGTACATTAATGACATTCATCGATTTGGGGAAATTCTCTGTCATTATCCCTTCAAAGATTTATTTTGCTTCCTTCTCACCTTTTGAGACTCTAATGATTATGCATGTGCTATTCCTTTGATACTGTCCTCCATTTCTCTTATGCTTTATTCTTTCTTTTATTCTACATGTTTTCTCTCTGTGCTCCAGTTTATATAATTTTATTCATCCATCTTTGAATTATCTGAATCTTTTGCTGTGCTTAGTCTTTTTTTTTTTTTTTTTTTTGCCTTAAACTAAAAAATCCTAAATATACCTTAAAATAAAAAATATTAAACTTGGCCAGGCACAGTGACTCACGCCTGTAATTCTAGCACTTTGGGAGGCCAAGGTGGACAGATCACTTGAGGTCAGGAGTTTGAAACCAGCCAGGCCAACATGGTGAAACCCCGTCTCTACTAAAAATACAAAAAAATTAGCTATGCGAGGTGGCGGGCACCTGTAATCCCAGCTACTCAGGAGGCTGAGGCAGGAGAATCACTTGAAACCAGGAGGCAGAGTTTGCAGTGAGCTGAGGTCACGCCACTGCACTCCATCCTGGGCGACAGAGCGAGACTGGGTTTCAAAAAAAAAAATTGTTCATCTCATTATATATTTTTTTATTTCTCCTGTTTGAAATAAGTGATGGAACTGGAAGCATAAATAACTATTATTAACTGTATCATTTTTTTTTCCAAAAAGGGTTTTTAAAATATTCTATTATTAGTTGAAGCCTCTCCATTTTCTAATCTGGGATAAGACTTTAAAAGGAACAAATAATAGAAGAGGGAGTATATTTTTCTTCCCTCTATAGTAGCTGACTAGCTCCTCTACGAATAAGGAAGATTATACTGTTCATTCATTCAGCTTTTTAACAAATATTTATTGACTGCCTACCATGCGACAAGTTGAAGATTTTTTTTTCCTCTTTTGAGACGGTCTTGCTCTGTCGCCCAGGCTGGAGTGCAGTGGCACAATCATGGCTCACTGCAGCCTCGACCTCCCTGGGCTCAGGTCATCCTCCCACCTCAGCGTCTCAAGTAGCTGGGACCACAGGTGTCCACTACCAACCTGGCTAACTTTTGTATTTTTTGTAGATATGGGGTTTCACCATGTTGCCCAGGCTGGTCTTGAACTTCTGGGCTCAAGCAATTCACCTACCTCGGCCTCCCAAAGTGCTAGGATTACAGGTGTGAGCCACAGTGCCTGCCCAAGTTGAAGGTATCTAAACTTGGTTAAATGACAATGCATTCTACCACTTAACAGAGTTTGCCCCAAATCCATTTAATATCGTACTTGGAGTTGTATACCAATTCCCCTGCCTCCAAGAGTTCAGCAGGAGAGACTAGGTAGTCTTAGGTAGTCTGGCTTCACTTGGCATTCCTTTCTTCCTCATTTCATTTTATTCATAACTAGAGGTTTTTTTTTTTTTTTTTTTTTGGAGACAGTGTCTCGCTCTGTCACACAGGCTGGAGTGCAGTGGTGCAGTCATGGCTCACTGCAGCCTCAAACTCCTGGGCTCCAGGAATCCTTCTGCTTCAACCTCCTGAGTAGCTAGGACTACAGGTGCATGCCACCATACCTGGCTAATTTTTACAGTTTTTTTGTGGAGATGGGGTCTCGCTTTGTTGCCCAGGTTTGTCTTGAACCTTCCCGGCTTCAAGCAGTCCTCCCACCTCCGTCTCCCAGGGTACTGGGATTACAGGCAAAAGCCACCACACTTGGCACCAGAAAAAGTTTTATCAAACATGTATTAAGTATGTGCCAGGCAATTTACTGAGCACTAGGAGATACAAAGACCACTAAAACATAATCCCTAGCCTTAATGGATACATTTCAGTAGGACATAAACATAAATAGGTACCACAAGGTATTAGAAATATGATAGAAATAAATATATGGTACAGGGGAGGCAGAGTAGAAGTAGTCACTTCTACCATAGGCAAAAAGGTTTACTAGGGGAGATTAAAACTGACAATGAGTCTTATAATGTGCGTAGAAGTTGCCTGGAGAGGATGGGATAGGAGAAAAAATTATTTTCCAGCAAAATATCATGTAATTTATTTAAAATACAAAAATAGCCCAGTGAGACTTTTGGTATAAAACTTGAAGGAAATCTTTATTTTTCTAATTTATCTCTTCCCCCTAATTTTAAAAAATCTTTAAAGGTTATCAACTGGCAAACATCTCTTCACATTCCACCACAAGCTAAACTCAGTCCTGAAGCTTCTGATCTTATTATTAAACTTTGCCGAGGACCCGAAGATCGCTTAGGCAAGAATGGTGCTGATGAAATAAAAGCTCATCCATTTTTTAAAACAATTGATTTCTCCAGTGACCTGAGACAGCAATCTGCTTCATACATTCCTAAAATCACACACCCAACAGATACATCAAATTTTGATCCTGTTGATCCTGATAAGTTATGGAGTGATGATAACGAGGAAGAAAATGTAAATGACACTCTCAATGGATGGTATAAAAATGGAAAGCATCCTGAACATGCATTCTATGAATTTACCTTCCGAAGGTTTTTTGATGACAATGGCTACCCATATAATTATCCGAAGCCTATTGAATATGAATACATTAATTCACAAGGCTCAGAGCAGCAGTCGGATGAAGATGATCAAAACACAGGCTCAGAGATTAAAAATCGCGATCTAGTATATGTTTAACACACTAGTAAATAAATGTAATGAGGATTTGCAAAAGGGCCTGAAATGCGAGGTGTTTTGAGGTTCTGAGAGTAAAATTATGCAAATATGACAGAGCTATATATGTGTGCTCTGTGTACAATATTTTATTTTCCTAAATTATGGGAAATCCTTTTAAAATGTTAATTTATTCCAGCCATTTAAATCAGTATTTAGAAAAAAATTGTTATAAGGAAAGTAAATTATGAACTGAATATTATAGTCAGTTCTTGGTACTTAAAGTACTTAAAATAAGTAGTGCTTTGTTTAAAAGGAGAAACCTGGTATCTATTTGTATATATGCTAAATAATTTTAAAAGACAAAAGTTTTTGAAATTTTTTTGAAAGACAGTTTTAGTTTTATCTTGCTTTAACCAAATATGAAACATACCCCGTATTTACAGAGCTCTTTTTTCCCCTCATAACCTTGTTTTTGGTACAAAATAAGCTAGAGAAATTAAGCCATCGTGTTGGTGAGTGTTCCTAGGCTAATGATAATCTGTATAATTCACATCCTGAAACTAAGGAATACAGGGTTGAAAAAATATTAATATGTTTTGTCAGAAGGAAAAATAATGCATTTATCTTCCCCCCACCCCACCCCGTGGAATATTTAATCTATTTAATCTTCTTGCATTTATTTCTCAAGAATTACTGGCTTTAAAAGAAGCCAAAGCACTACTAGCTTTTTTTCCATATTGGTATTTTTGATGCTGCTTCCAATTTTAAAAGGGAACAAAGCTGCCATAAATCAAAATTTTCAATACTAAAAGTAAAATATTTCTCACCATCCTAAGCAGAGAATTATTTTAATTTTCATATACTTTTCCTGTATAGTAACTATTTTGATTATATCATCAATGTTACCTGTTTCCTCTTTCAGAACAGTGCTGCATATACAGATTGTTATTGGCAAAGGAAAATCTGGCTATCTGGCAATATTTTACCTAAAGGCAGATTAATTGGTGAAAAAATTAACTCTTAAGATGGCCATTAATAATTAGGAAAGTTTACAGAGTGGTCTTAGTAGAAAATTCAAGTCCTCCTAATTTATTTAAGGTTAAATAATGTGTTCAACATGCCTATTATGTATAATGCTTAGGTTCTAAGGAAGATTAAGGTTTCATACCAAAATACATGTAGCTTATCTTTTAGGAAGGGGAAAAAGGCTCTGTTTTGACCATAGTAAAATTTGTATTGTATTTTATTTCCTTTTCTTAAGCTCCACTGATAAGGGATTGTTTTTATCAAAAGTTACTATTTGTAGATTGGAGGCATAATTTTAAAGATTTTCATACTTTTAGCTTTCTTCGCATAAAAGCTAATTGAAACCGTGTATGTAGCAAAATTAAAGGCAGAGCTGTTGCAGTTGAATTGGAGAGTCAGGGCAAAGAACACTTATTAGCCCACACTTCCCACCTTTCTACAGGTGGTCCTTTCAGAGCTCAGCCTGAAAACCTACTACTGTGTTATCGTGGGTCTTTTGGGGTTAGTGGTTCTTTTGAGAATCTGAAGGAAGCTGTGGACTCTTCCCAGAAAAAAAAAACAAAAAAAAATCAACACATACACATACAATGTTGGATGCAGTTTCAAGGGATTTTGGACATATTGAAACCTATCACAGGCTCTAGGTTATGGACATCTGTCCCATGAGAAAATTGATACATTAAACTAAGAACTTTGTTTTTAACTTACCAATCACTACTCAGCGCATCTTATATAAGCTGATAGTTTGTGATGGAAAAGGTCTGTAGCATGTGATATAAGGTGACCTTATGAATGCCTCTCTTGCTGGTACATTAAGTTGTTTTAAATATATCATTTGGAGGGGACTGAAATGTTGGGCTCATTACAAGCTTGATACAGAAATATTTCTGAAGGATTTCTAATCAGAATTGTAAAACAATGTACTATCATGAAATGGCAGTCTTCACCTCATGCTTCATGGAACATTTGGTTAGTCCCATAAAATCCTATGCAAAACATAGTAGTTCAAGAATTTTTAGGTGGGTACTCACATTTATAAGGTATTCCTCTTACTCTTTGGGCTTTTTCAGTGTGATTTATTTAAATTTTCATTTAGTTGTTTTACTTTTGGACTAAGGTGCAATACAGTAGAAAATAACTTTGTTACATTTATGTTGTAGGAAAACTAAGGTGCTGTCTCCTCCCCCTTCCCTTCCCACAAAATCGTATTCCCCCTATTGCTGAAATGTAACAGACACTACAAATTTTGTATTCTTTTTTTGTTTTTTGTTTTGAGACAGGGTCTCACTCTGTCACCCAGGCTGGAGGGCAGTGGCGCTTCACAGCTGACTGCATCCTCAACCTTGGGGGCTCATGCCAGTCTTCCCGCCTCAACCTCCCAAGTAGCTGGGCATCCGCCACCAAGCCCAGCTAATTTTTGTATCTTTAGTAGAGATGGGGTTTCGCCATGTTGCCCAGGTTGGTGTGGAATTCCTGGGCTCCAGTTATATGCCCACCTCAGCCTCCCAAAGTGCTGGGATTACAGACGTGACCCACCATGCCTGGCGCAAATATGTATTCTTTTAAAATTTTCTCTGATACTATAAGCTTTTTGCATTTATCTGAAGCAGTATATATGCCTTTGGTATCAGCAATTTTAACAGTTTGGATATACTTATCAGCTATCTTATTCCAAAACTACATCTACTTCTTCCAGTATAGAATCTGGTGCTTCCTGACCAAAAAGATGAGAAAAACAATGTTAAAAATATAGATGCTTTCCATTGAAATGGAGTGAAAACATTGGTTCTGTATGTTTTCTTTTAAAGTAATTTTCTTATTAAAAACTTGCTGTCTTTATTATACTTACCCTTTTTATGCATATCAATAGTATTTATAAAATGTGTTCTATAATTATGTAATTGTAGATACTGTTATGTATTGTCCAGTGACATCATAAGGCAGGCCCTACTGCTGTATCTTTTCTACCTTCTTATTTGTAATAGAAACTATAGAATGTATGACTAAAAAGTCACTTTGAGATTGACTTTTTAAAAAAGTTATTACCTTCTGCTGTTGCAAAGTGCAAAACTGTGAGTGGAATTGTTTTATTCTGACTTAATGTGTTAGGAATTAGAGAATACAGTGGGAGGATTTTTAGACATTGCTGCTGCTGTTACCCAAGGTATTTTAGATAAAAAAAATTTTAATAAACATCCCTTTGGTATTTAAAGTGGAACATTTAGCCTGTTCATTTTAATCTAAAGCAAAAAGTAATTTGGGTCAAAATATTGGTATATTTGTAAAGCGCCTTAATATATCCCTTTGTGGAAGGCACTACACAGTTTACTTTTATATTGTATTGTGTATATAAGTATTTTGTATTAAAATTGAATCAGTGGCAACATTAAAGTTTTATAAAATCATGCTTTGTTAGAAAAGGAATTACAGCTTTGCAATATAACTAATTGTTTCGCATCATTCTGAATGTAATAGATATGAATAATCAGCCTGTGTTTTTAATGAACTTATTTGTATTTTCCCAATCATTTTCTCTAGTGTAATGTTTGCTGGGATAATAAAAAAAAATTCAAATCTTTCAGTTATGTGTGGAAAGCTAATTTTTACACTGCTTAACTATGTTGTTTTCTAATTCAAAAATTTATGTAAATCTTTTTATTCTCTGAGAAAGTTATGATTAAAATTTTGATGCTTTGGAATTAAAATAACTAATGATAGTACTTAGGTTAAGGCAAACTGAGTATCATGTAAATGTCCAATGTTTTCAATTAAATGTTTTCATTTTGTCCAATATAAGTACAATATTTCCTGTTAAAGGCTTCCATTAGATTACAGGTTTAGAATTTAATGATTAAATTCTACATTTAGTACCATTTGATTATGGTATATAATTTTTTAAATGTAAAATTGTTGGTTAATCTGTTTTCCTTTATAATCCTTTTTGTTTGTTTTATTTCTTAGAGATGGTCTTGCTTTGTCACCCAGGCTGGAGTGCAGTGGCACGATCAAAGCTCACTTTAACCTTGAACTCTGGGCTCAAGCTGTCCTCCTGCCTTTGTCTCCCAAGTAGCTAGGACTACAGGAGTGTGCCACCACACACAGCTAATTTTTTATTTTTATGTTTGTAGAGATGGCGTCTTGCTAAGTTGCCCAGTCTGATCTCAAACTCCTGGATGCAAGCGATCCTCCCGCCTCTGCCTCCCAAAGTATTGGGATTACAGACCTGAACCACTGTGTCAAAATATATATGTTGATATTATATCTTATATCAACTTTATTTGGATAAACAAGTACTGTTTTTCATCTTCTTTTCAAGCATTACCATCATTAGATCTTCTTTTATCCTCTTGTTTGCACTCCCTTGTAAGTTTGTATTTGTTCTACATAAGGCTATTGTACAGCTGACACAAATTGCATTATTCCTATGATTTATTGTACTACATTGTGGGCCCACATTTGGTGTACTTAAAATTGTGACTGTACTTTGCTACACACACACACACGCGTGCACATCTGCTTGTGTATGTGAAGAGTAGAGGGAGGTTGCCAAACAGACAGTTATTGTCCAGTTTTTCCTCCTTTCTTTCAGTAACAGCTACCCAGAGATTCCAAACATTTTGCTGGATTTAGGCTATGAATGGAACTTCGGGTTGTTTCCCTTGGGGAAGGGTTAAATTTGTTCTGGAGGAGAAAAAAAAGATTCTCGTGAATACCTAGTTCACAGAGGGGTTGACAAATGACAGAGGCCACTCTTGCTCCCCAGTATCCACTCTCCCATTTTTCCTTTTACTAATAGAGCCAATATCCCTTTCTAAGTTTTGACTACCCCAGTAGAGTCCATGTTTCTCCTATTCCCTTGTAATTAGTTTTGGGCACATGACTAGGTTTTGGCCATTGGGACATGAGCAGACGTGGTATGTGCAAATTATACATATAATTAAAGTTGACATTGCTTACCCACCACTTGCTCTTTACCTCTTCCCACAGGATGGAACACGTACATAGTGGTGACTTTATATTGACCATGAAAATTAGAAAAACACTCTAGTGGCTGGGTGCAGTGGCTCACGCCTGTAATCCCAGCACTTTGGGAGGCCGAGGCGGGCGGATCACGAGGTCAAGAGATCGAGACCATCCTGGCCAACCAACATGGTGAAACCAGTCTCTACTAAAAATACAAAAATTAACTGGGCATAGTGGCGCACTCCTGTAGTCCCAGCTACTCTGGAGGCTGAGGCAGGAGAATCGCTTGAACCCAGGAGGCGGAGGTTGCAATGAGCCTAGATCACGCCACTGCACTCCAGCCTGGGCAACAAAGCAAGACTCCATCTCAAAAAAAAAAAAAAAAAAGGAAAAACACTCTAGTGATGGTGAATCAACCAAATGAATACAATCTGGTTACCTGAGAGATTGTGTGAAGCAGGGTCATCTTTCTAGTCTGGACTGACTGCAGGATGTAAGAGAGAGGGGAGAAAAATCAAATTATATCTATATATATAATATCCATTTGTTACTGCTTCTGAGCCTGTACCTTAAGTAATACAGCATATAATTTGTATTAGTGTATAATCTGATTTGCAGGACAATTTAAAGTCATTTTGTACTTTGGCCATCTCCTATGGACTCAACCATAAAATTCAGTTATTTTACCTCTTAGGTTTTTCTCTAATTCATCATCTTTATTCTCGTTGTTAACTAATTTGGTTAAGGTCCTCATCAGCCTGAATTAATGTAATAATTCTCTAACACGAGTCTTACTTTATTCTGTTACCTCAAGTTTATTATCCAACCTGTCACCAAAATGACCTTAAAAGATAATTCCAGATTCTGCTTCTAATACAACCAATCAGATCCTAATGGATTTACTGTATGACAGCTAACAACTATAAAGTCTGGGGGAAAATACCCAACTACCTAAAGATATTGGAATGGAACAAAACCAGGCAAATTCTGGAATGGAGCTGATCCTTGGAAGAGAGGAAGGGCACTAAATGAGTATTCTGTTTTTATGACATCTTGCCTGAGAAAGGCCCAAATCTTTGGCTGAATCATGAATCAAATATGTAGGGAAGGCTGGGCATGGTGGCTCACGCCTGTAATCCCAACACTTTGGGAGGCTGAGGTAGGCAGATCACTTGAGGTCAGGAGTTTGAGATCAGGCTGGCCAACATAGTGAAACCCCGTCTCTATTAAAAATACAAAAATTAGCAGGTGTGGTGGTGTATGCCTGTAGTCCTAGCTACTCAGGAGGCTGAGGCAGGAGAATCGCTTGAATCCAGGAGGCAGAGGTTGCAGTGAGCCGAGATCACCACTGCACTCCAGCCTGGGAGACAGACAGAGACTCCAAAAGGAGAGGAGAAGTGAGGAGAGAGGAGGAGAAGGGAGGGGAGGGAAGATTACTCAAGAAAATCTATTAAAATTTGGTGTGAGTTTTGAGAGTCTGTGATATTTGAACCAATATTCACTTAAGGGTTTTCTATCGCCCATGTTAAGCAATTTAATTATGATGTGCCTGGTGTCAAGTGTTTATTTTTCTTGTGCTTGGGGTTTGTTGAGCTTCTTAAATCTGTGGAGCAATGGTTTTCATTAATGCAAGATTTTTTTTAGCCACCATTTCTTTTTTTTTTTTTCCATCTTTTTTTATTATACTTAAGTTCTGGGATACATGTGCAGAACATGCAGGTTTGTTACATAGGTATACATGTACCATGGTAGTTTGCTGCACCCATCAACTCGTCGTATACATTAGGTATTTCTCCTAATGCTATCCCTTCCCTAGCCCTCCACCCCCTGACAGGCCCCGGTGTGTGATGTTCCCCTCCCTGTGCCCCTGTGTTCTCATTATTCAATTCCTACTTGTGAGTGAGAACATGCGGTGTTTGGTTTTCTGTTCCTGTGTTAGTTTGCTAAGAATGATGGCTTCCAGCTTCATCCATGTCCCTGCAAAGGACATTAACTCATTCTTTTTTATGTTCAGCCACCATTTCTTCCAATTGAGTGCATACTGAAATAATATCTCTGAAAGGTAATGAATGAATTTGGTATCCTTTTTTTTTTTTTTTTTGAGACAGAGTCTCACTTTGTTGCCCAGACTGGAGTGCAATGGCGTGATGTTGGCTCACTGCAACCTCCACCTCCTGGGTTCAAGTGATTCTCCTGCCTCAGCCTCCCAAGTATCTGGGATTACAGGTGTCCGCCACCACCCCTGGCTAATTTTTATATTTTTTAGTAGAGACGGGGTTTCACCGTGTTGGCCAGGCTGGTATCAAACTCCTGACCTTAGGTGATCCACCTGCCTGGGCCTCCCAAAGTGCTGGGATTACAGGCGTGAGCCACCATGCCCAGCCCTGAATTTGGTATCCTCGATTGCCTCTGGGAATGGTAAACTGGATTTGTAGGGTGACAAGAATTGTAGAAATACTTCTCACTATATGACCCTCTATATCATTTGATTTTGCATCATGTGAATGCATTGCCTATCCAAATATATAACATAAAATGGAATTAAAAAACAAAACAACTCAAAACTTTAAGTCCAAGTGGAAGAACTGGATTTAGACAAAGGAAGATACACATTCATTGGGACATGAGGCAAAAACCAAAAGGCAGATGTGAGGTAAAGAAGTTTGTAAGTTGGAGAGTAAGAGTATTAATTTAGGTTAAGCTCCGCTGCACATAAAACCCAAAACAGCCATACCTTAGACATATAATGTCTGAAGTTGGCAGTCCACTTCTGGTATGGCAGCTCCACAAAGTCAGCCCACACTTCATCTATTCAATTCTGCTGTCCTTGTCAACCTAAAGTTTGCTCTGGTTAGTAGTTGGCTGCTTATGTTCTCTACACCTTGGGTGTGTGTGTGGCTTTGTTTGTTTGTTTGTTTCTTTGTTTTTCAGGTTTTTTTAATATTGAGTCTTACTGTCTCCCAGGCTGGAGTGCAGTGGCACGATGGCTCACTGCAACCTCCGCCTCCCAGATTCAAGCAATTCTTGTGCCTCAGCCTCTAGAGTAGCTGGGATTACAGGTGCCCGCCACCACGTCCAGCTAATTTTTGTGTTTTTAGTAGAAATGAGGTTTTACCATATTGCCCAGGCAGGTCTCAAACTCCTGGGCTCAAGCAATCCACCCACCTCAGCCTTCCAAAGTGTTGGGATTACAGACGTGAGCCACTGTGCCCAGCCTTCTTTTCCTTGTTCTCACCTGGTGAAAAGACCAGGGGGAGGGGTGGAGGGAGATTTCTATGGCTTCTCCTTTTAAAGATGCCTTCCTAAAAGTTCTACACAACACTTTCACTACCAGAAGTTAGATCCATGGTCGCATCTAGCAGCAAGAGTGTCTGGGAAATAGTCCTTATTCCAGGTGGTCTGATTTTATCAAACCAGGTTCTGTTATGAGAATGGGTATTTGGCATCCAGTCTCTGCCACAGTGAGCAAGCTGAGAGAATTTCTTTTTTTTTTTTTTTAATTATTATTTTTTGAGACAGGGTCTTGCTATGTTGCCCAGGCTGGAGTGCAGTGGTGTGATCTCAGTTCACTGAAAGCTCTGCCTCCTGGGTTCAAGCAATTCTCCTGCCTCAGCCTCCCAAGTAGCTGGGATTATAGGCACATGCCACCATGCCCAGCTAATTTTTGTATTTTTAGTAGAGATGGGGTTTCACCATGTTGGACAGCCTGGTCTTGAACTCCTGACCTCAGGTGATCCACCCACCTCGGCCTCCCAAAATGCTGAGATTACAGGCCCGAACCACCGTGCCTGGCCCAAGTTGAGAGAATTTCTGATAGCTTCTATTTCTTTGAGGTTGGAGGCATAGTAATTCACTGAAAGGGCAGAAAGGGCTGGGTAGCTGCCTTTCTGGGGTAAAAGTCTGAAATAGGTTGGGTGCACTGGCTCACATCTGTAATCCCAGCACTTTGGGAGGCTGCAGCGGGAAGATCATCTGAACCCAGGAGTTCGAGACCAGCCTGGGCAACATGGTGAGACCTTGTCTCTACAAAAAAATTAAAAATTATCTGGGCTTGGTGGCATGTGCCCGTAGTTCTAGCTACTCAGGAGGCTGAGACAGGAGGGTGGCTTGAGCCTTGTGGGTCAAGGCTGTGGTGAGCCGAGATCCTGCCACTGCACTCCAGCCTGGGGGACAGAGCAAGACCCTGTTTCAAAAAATAAAAGTCTGAACTAATGGGAAGAGTGAGACATAACTGAAGTGAGACAGGCAGAAAAATGTTTCAGCTGGGTTAGAAAGACATGAAATTATGGCGCATCAATCTTCACAGAGATGTGATTTTCTTGGTAGCGTTCAACAGCCTGGTATTAGCAGATCAGTGATGGAAGCTGTTGTTTAGGAAGAATGTGTATAAGGTTAGTGAAGAACACTGGTGAATCTGTCCCAGTCTGTTACTGCAGCTATGGTGTGACATAATCTAAAAATTCAGTAAATCTTACTTATGGTTAGATTTTCTAGCCTTATACATACTGTATCCCAGGAGATGGCTCAAATGTTTGAAGTATAGAAGAGGAATGCCAGATGCATCAACCACGTGAGTGAAGTTAATAAACTGGTCCTGAAAGTCCTTTCCAATTCCTCTCATGAAATGTAAAAAGTGTCTCAAATTCTTTTATGTATTTATTTTTTGAGACAGAGTCTCGCTCTGTTGCCCAGGCCGGAGTGCAGTGGTGCAATCTCTGCTCACGGCAACCTCCACTTCTGGGTTCAAGTGCTTCTCCTGCCTCAGCCTCCCGAGTAGCTGGGACTACAGGCACCCACCACCCTACCCACTAATTTATGTGTTTTTAGTAGAGATGGGGTTTCGACATTTTGGCCAGGCTGGTCTCAAACTCCTGACCTCAGGTGATCTGCCTGCCTTGGCTTCCCAAAGTGCTGGGATTACAGGCGTGAGCCACCACACTTGGCCCTCAAATTCTTTGAAATTATTTTATTTTATTTATTCTACAAATATCTAATTAACACCTACAATATGCCAGACATTGCTCTACTCAAATGGACAAAGTATCTGACTTCATTAAGTTTACTCACTGGGGCAAGAGAAACAAATATATAATGTGAAGAAGGTCTTCATGGCCATTCCCCTTCTGTGTAATTCCAGGGGTCACAGTACCTCTTGCAACAGTCCCCCAATCTATTCTCTCTCCTCTCCAAAACTTCCTACGTTTAGTTGTCAAATTAATCCTCCTATTTGCTATATAACTTATGTCTTCATTTGAAACCTTTCAATGGGTCCCCTTTTGTCTACTGAATAAAGTTTAAACTCTTTAGCTGGCACCTATCTTTCTACGTCTTTTCCCCTAACTTCTTTTTGTGTGTCCTGTGATTCTGCCCAATTAATCTGACCATTCACCAGGAAAATATAATCTCAGGTTTTCTGAGTCACAGTTTGGATACAATCATTTTAGAAGGGTGGTGGTTGTAGAAGCCACACTGTAAAAGAAGAAATGACTCCTAGTCATGAGAGTGGTACACAAATATTCTGCTTCTTCAAGGCACAATGCAGAGATGAACAACCGCATTTCTTTGAAGTCAGGCTTGACGAGTGACTTGCTCTGGCCAAAAAAATGTAGGCAGAGTGGCAAGTTTCACATCCAGGCAGAGGCTGTGCACTTTGTCTTCCTTTCTTTTTTTCACTGCCAAGGGTCCCACTGCCTGCATCCACTCAAGCTATGAACATAAAGAGTACATAAGAAAAAAATGCTGTTGTTGAAGCCTCTGTGACTTAGAGGTTGCTACAGCGTAACCCACTCCTGCTTGACTAGTACAGCTAGTAAAGAAATGGAAGTAGTGAATATAAGCCACTCTCTGGAGGTTTGTCTTTCCACCTAAAAAAAATCTTCAGCCAGGAGCGGTGGCTCACACTTGTAATCCCAGCACTTTGGGAGGCTGAGGCGGGCAGATCATGAGGTCAGGAGTTTGAGACCAGACTGGCCAACACAGTGAAACCCCGTCTCTACTAAAAATACAAAAATTAGCTGGGCATGGTGGCGGGCACCTGTAATCCCAGCTACTCGGGGGGGTGAGGCTTCAACCTGGGAGGTGGAGGTTGCAGTGAGCCGAGATCGCGCCACTACACTCCAGCTTGGGCGACAGAGCTACACTCTGTCTCAAAACAACAACAAAAACCCAAAAAATCTTCATATATAATAGGCGTATGTACACGAATGTGCCCAGTTTATATACTGTTGATGAATTTTAATAAATGTATACACCTGTGTAAGCACTACCCTAACAGAACATTTCCTTCCCATCACCTTAAACATTTCCTGGGGACTTTGAGCAATCTATTTCTTCTCCCCCTCTTCCTGAATACAGCCTCAGGCAGCCAACCACTGATCAGCTATTACTATAGATTAGTTTTACCTGTTCTAGAATTTCTTTTTTTTTTTTTTTTGAGACAGAGTCTTGCTCTGTCACCCAGGCTGGAGTACAATGGCGTGATCTTGGCTCACTGCAGCCTCTGCCTCCTGGGTTCAAGCGATTCTTGTGCCTCAGCCACCCAAGTAGCTGAGATTACAGGTGTGTGCCACCAGGCCCAGCTAATATTTGTATTTTTAGTAGAGACGGGGTTTCACCATGTTGGCCAGGCTGGTCTCAAACGCCTGACCTCAAGTGACCCACCCGTCTCGGCCTCCCAAAGTGCTGGGATTACAGGTGTGAGCCACCATGCCTGGCCTAGAATTTCTTATAAATGGAATCATACAATATGTATTTATTTTGTGGCCTTTGACTAGTTTTTAAACTGTAAATTGGCTTTATAAATTAGCATAGCTTTGAACTCACATAAAGGATGAAGGTTGAATTAGGGTAATTAATCTGTACCTCCCTGAATTGGTTTTGATTCCAAAAATATATACTAAATATAGTTTCTGTTCCCTATTACAATAGAATTCATATTTACTACAGTGAAACCATTATTTTCCACTCAGTTGAGAATGTTACAAGACTTTAAGCCCCACGTAACATTCTATTTTGTGACCGCTGTATATCCAGTGCCAACGCTGTCTCACACATAGTAGTTGCTGAGGAAACATTTGTTGACTGAATGGATGTATTTCCCCTGAATTGCTTTTACATGTCTATGTTAGATGACTGGGATGCTTTTATCTTTGTAGAGATAGGGCCTCACTTTGTCTCCCAGACTGGAGTGCAATGGTGCCATCATGGCCCACTGCAGCCTCCAACTCCAGGGCTCAAGTGATCCTCTTGTGTCAGCCTCCTGAGTAGTTGGGACTACAGGCGTGCACCACCATGTCCAGCCAATTTTTGTACTTTTTGCAAAGACGGGGGTCTCACTATGTTGCCCAGGCTGGTCTTGAACTCTCGGCTCAAGCTATTCTCCCGCCTCAGCCTCCCAAAGTGCTGGGATTACAGGGATGAGCCACTGTGCCCAGTCGGGATGCTTTCATGTTAGAAACTCAATTACCTTGCGTTTTTAAAGGAATGTGTGATAAGTGCCCTATTCTGCCTCAAGTGATGGCAGAGGGTGGAGATTGAGACTGGAGGAAGCCCTGTGCAGTACATATCTGTAAGTCATTAAATATCATTTTCCTTGTCTCGTCGTATTAAAACGGTGATAAACAAATCAAGAAAATAAAATCCCACTAGCAGTGTGTCCGAGAATCTTTGTTTACCTCCTCCCTATTGTTATGTCATGACACGGAGCCCAGCTGGGGAATTCTGAATACTAGGTTCTAAAACAGGATTTGTCATAAACGAATTGCTTGATCCTGGACATTCACCTCTAAAATAGACACCTGACCTCGGTGTGTGTGTGTGTGGTGAAAATCAAATGGGAGGGAAAGTGAGCAAGCACCTGAACAAGGTACAGAGGCGCGCGAGGTAGTACTACAATACCACCTATACCAAGGTCTATACTATCTCTGGTCTCCGCCGCGTCCGCTGGGAGGCGGCGGCGCCAGACTGCGCACGCGCGCCCCCGCGCCCGGCCACACCCTCTTCCGCCGCTCCCGCCCAGCGACCTCGCTCCCGGGGCGTCGCCCCGCGTGCGCTGGAGTCGCTGAGGTAGTCCCCGGCACCGGAAGTGACCCTGGCGGGTTTGTCTTCAAATTCTTAGCGAGCAGGAGCCGCGCCGGCAGGTGGTGTTGACGATTGAACTGGGCAGTACTGGGGCCGTGAGCGGAGAGCAAGGTGGGCTGGACTGGGTCAGGCCCGCCTTCCTCGCTGCCGGGACCTCCACTCGGCTAATCCCCTGTGCCTGGCGTTGGGCGGTTTCCCGAGGAGCTTGGGCCGCCGCAGGTGAGTTTTCAATCTGGCGGTGCTCTGGGGACCCCCGATTTTCCAGGGCCGGGCTGGTGAGGGACTCGGGGGGCCCGCAGCGAGAACCCGCCGCCCAACCCTCCGTGAGCCTGCCTGTGCCTGAGCTGAGATCTTAGGTCCTTGCTGTTGTCCCCGATAACTTGGCTTAGGTGACAGTCCCCCTACCTGAGGAATCCTGCCCGGCGGGGGACTTTCCGGGGGCTCCTGTCGATCCCATTTTTTGATCTGTGTCGTTAGCGAGAGTTTTTAGTCCTTCGCTTTTTCGACTGGTTCTCTCCCCAACCCGTTCACGCCCCCGACCCCGAAACCCTCAGAGGTAAAAACCCCAATGGCCATGACATTGGGAGGCAACTTCTTTTCTTAAAATTTGTTAGGTGCGAGTGATGTTGTTGGGGATGTTATTTCTTATTTATTCTAGAGCACGGCTTCCTCTGGAAGGCCTGTGGGCCTTTTGGTTTAGAGTTGGTACCTTTTAGAAAAGTTTTCCCTCGAAACAGTTGTTTCATACAAATGTGATGACAAAGTTAGAGATCAACGTAGATCCTGAAGTGCCTTACAGTGGATAATCTCTTATTTAATCAAAAATAGTTTCCTGTTATAACCGCGAAGGGCCGCTTTTATATTAGTTACTAACTTCCAACAGCACAGTGATGCTCTTTTCTCTTGAAAGCACTAATTTACATCTTCCTCTTTGAAATTAGACCTTTAGTTATTGCTGAAAATATTCCCGATGTTTTAGAATGGGTGCAGTAGATCTTTGTCACGTAGTCACAGTGATAGTCACCTTAGTAGATATTAAGACAGATTCTTGAAATGTTTTTACGGGCTTAAATGTCTCAGTATAAAGCCCTATTTTCTTTTCCAAAAGAGCTGGGTTTTGTTCTTTTTTTTTTTTTTTTTTTTGAGACGGAGTCTTGCTCTGTCGCCAGGCTGAAGTGCAGTGGCGCGATCTCGGCTCACTGCAACCTCTGCCTCCCGGGTTCAAGCGATTCCCCCACTCCACCACGCCCGGCAAATTTTTTTTAATTTAGTAGAGATGGGGTTTCACCATGTTGGCCAGGCTGGTCTCGATTTCCTGACATTGTGATCCGCCCGCCTCCGCCTCCCAAAGTGTTGGGATTACAGGCGTGAGCCACTGCACCCGGCCGGTTTTTGTTCTTATACCAAGAAATAGGAGCAAAACTTTGTTTTGTATTAACATTAACAACTTGTGGCCTGTAAATACCTTTAAAAAAAAAAAACACGCAGTACTGATCAACTTTCCACATTCCTTGACTATGAAAAGCTATATAAAGCTTCTTTATAGCGTTGGTTATTCAAGAAGCGTTTACATTTTTAGAGGTAATAGGCATGCTATGTAGTCCACAAGGGATTCTCCACCTCATTTTGAAACTGGTATCAAGATGCTGACAAATATTGAGGACTAGAGAATCTTGTTGAATTCACTCTATTAACAACATTGTTGAATTTCTGTTAACAATAGTTTGGATTTTTTTACTCACTTGACTGTTTAAAAAAGATAGTATTATCACATAAATATGGTCAGTGTTGATAACATGCTAAATAGCTTTTGTTTGTGGCGTTTATCATTAGGGCTTGAATATGACTTTTAAATTACATTTTAATAATTATACTCTGATTTGTTTGTTTAGGGTAAACTGAAAGTTTACTGTATAAATAGAGTGGACTTTATATGTACTTTTTTTCTGAACAGGTTGCTTTTTGGTGTTTTTAAAAAATAGTGGTAACTTTCTTGTGCTTAAGTATTTATCATATGATGGTTATAAAGGTAAGAAAAATGTATGCCATGCTGTAATTGGTCATGGGTCATTCATTTATTGTGCTTATTCATAATAATCAGTGGCTGACTGTAAATTAGCATGTGGTTTCTTTCATATCCCAGAGATGAACATTCTGAAAATTGCTTACCAATGTACGGCCACTTTTGAAGTCATATACACTTGCTTTACTGAAATGCCTTCAGGAAGATGCATGATTGGGTTTCGTGATCTTTTTGTTTTAGGAAGTAAATTTTACAGATAGGTATTTTAAAAACATTTTCCGGCTTCCAGCATTGCTGCTGATTTTTTAGTCTGTGTTTAATAATATTCTATGTTTGTCTTCTCTTACTAAGCAAAGAAAAAAAACCCACCTAGAATAAATAAGGTGATATCTCTTCTATTAAACTTCAAGGATTTCAAGGTCTAATTCTGTCTTATTTTTGTCTTCAGTGCAATTCCTTGCAACTTAGTTGATGTTCCTTTAATATTTCTTGAATGAATGACCCATGCATGTTATGTTAAAAAACTGCAAATAAGTGGAGCCCAGCCTGAGTCCTTTAAAAATTAAGTGGGTAAGGTATCCTCTTTAGGTGTGAAATAGGCAGGGCCCTGTATTTGTTGTTTAGAGAGAGAATAAGAATCTTAGAACTCAGATATTTTGATATTTTGCCTGTTCTTTTTCAGTCTCTGTGATCACTTCTTTTTCCTAATCCTAGAGGAGAAAAAAAAAAAAAAAAAACTTTCTCTGTGGAGACACAGCACTGCATCACATACTATATTGCTAGAAAATTTGCTGTAAAATTGCGATTTCAGTATTTTAAAAAATTTGATTCTGTCACGAGTTAAAATTTCACATTGCATCTTGCTCACTTTAAATAAGTTAATTTAGTCATTCGCTAACTCATAAATTCTCAAGGCATGTAAGCAAAAGCGTGGTTCTGTTAGAATAATGTAAAGGAAAAACTTGCTGTGAATAAAGCAGGCATAGCATATGGTTATCCTTCTCTCTAATAATCTGTGTAACCAAGAGCCTGAATTTTGGGGCAATCTCATCTTTATAAGTGTTCTATTAATGTTGAACCAATAGATTGTGTTTATAGTTCATAGTGCTTAAGCTGTGTCAGTCAGCTTTTTTTTCTTTCTTTTTTTTTTGTTTTTTGTTTTTTGAGACGGAGTCTTGCTCTGTCGCCCAGGCTGGAGTGCAGTGGTGCGAGCTTGGCTCACTGCAAGCTCCACCTCCTGGTTCACGCCATTCTCCTGCCTCAGCATCCCGAGTAGCTGGGACTACAGGTGCCCGTCACCACACCCGGCTAATTTTTTGTATTTTTAGTGGAGACGGGGTTTCACAGTGTTAGCCAGGATGGTCTCGACCTCCTGACCTCGTGATCCGCCTGCCTCGGCCTCCCAAAGTGCTGGGATTACAGGCGTGAGCCACTGCGCCCAGCCAGCTTTTTATTTCAAATGGATTCAATTCTTCAAATATTGCCAGATATTGTGCTTAATAGAGCCAGTTTCTAGGCTTCCTGCAGTGGAATTTTAGCAATGATAAAGATATATTGTTGAAAATTGGGATAATTTCATAAATTTACAGTTGTGACATTCATTTGAGAAGGATGTTTTAGGCTTAGAGAGTAATAAGGGAATGGGGAAAATTATTTTCGGCTAACATTTAGTGAACTAAGAGTGCTTTAATACTATTTTCTGCAAACACATTGTTTCTTTGATAATCAGGGATTTTTCAAGTCATTTGTTAATGTGGCCTTGGATTAGACTTTACATTCATGTTTGTTAGAAAATATCAATTCATTGGCTTCTAAATAATTTTATCTGACTAGAAAGAGTTCAAAACATGGAACCTTTAAAGAAGGCTTGGAGGGACTTGTATGAGTTTTGGGCCGTTGAATCATGGCCCTCAAGAAAAAAACGAGGACTACCTATATATAAGTAACAACTTAATTTAAGTTTATTTTTATTTTATTTTATTTATTTATTTTTTTTTTTGGTACAGAGCCTTACTCTCTTACCCAGGCTGGAGTGCAGTGGCATGATCACAGCTCATTGCAGCTTTGACCTCCTGGGCTCGGATGATCCTCCCACCTCAACCTCCTGTTAGCTGGGACTACAAGCATGCCTTATCATGCCCAGCTAATTTTTTGTATTTTTTGTAGAGACAGGGTTTCACTGTGTTGGCCAGGCTGGTCTTGAACTCCTGGGCTCAAGCGATCCTCCCACCTTGGCACCCCAAAGTACTAGGATTACAGGCGTGAACCACCATGCCTGACTATTTTAGATTTTTTTAGTGAGAAAATGGGAAGAAAGATCTCCAGGGAGACTATTAAGGAAAAGAGGGAGAGAGGGAAAAGACATGAAAGGCTTTTGACATCCAAGCTCATCTAGAACAACTGTATACTTTTAGCAGCGGGCCCCAGTTATGCTTTTCTAACACCGTTGCCCAGGCTAGGTGTCTCTGTAGGGCATGGATGGCTTCAGGGCAGAAGTAATCACACAAGAATCAAGCTGTAATCCCAGCTTGGAAGGGATGAGCTGAGGATCAAGGAATGTGACCATGCTGAGGGTCAGGAACTGGACAAGGTTACGAACTCTTGGTAGTTACAACAAAAACCTGGCCAGGCATGGTGGCTTATGCCTGTAATCCTAGCACTTTGGGAGGCTAAGGTGGGCTGATCACTTGAGCCCAGGAGTTCAAGACCAGCCTGGGCAACATGGTGAAATCCCCATCTCTACAAAACATACCAAAAAAAAAAAAATTAGCTGGGTGTGGTGGTACACATCTGTGGTCCCAGCTACTTAGGATCCGTTGAGCCCAGAAGATTAAGGCTGCAGTGAGCCGTGATGGCACCACTGCACTCCAGCCTGGGCTACAGAGTGAGACCCTGTCTCAAAAAAAAAAAAAGGACAACAACTAGGCAGTATTCAGTCATTCGAAGATTGATTGAGATCTACATTTGAGGACATGATTCTAGGTGCTAGAGATATATCAGTAAATAACAGAGAGATATGGTCCTTGGCCTTTAGGCTTTTATTAAGATAGAATATGATCAGTGGTCATGAATCCAGGGAGGCAAGATTTAGGTGATAGGATTTTATTCCTTTCTTTTGGAGCTCGGATGCCCAGTCTTGAGTTACTCATAGACCTTAGTTCATAGCTATATTGCTTCATAACAGATTATCCCAAAACTTGGTGACTTAAAACAACAGACATTTATTATCTCTCTGACTGTTTCACTGGGTCAGGAATTTGGGCATGACTTAGCTGGATGCCTTAGATTCAGGGTGTTTCTCAGAGCTGTGATCAGGTATTGGCCAGGCCTGTAGTCATCTCAAGGCTCTAGTGAGGAAAGAGTCACTTCTGATCTCACTCACATGGTTGTTGGCAGAATTCAGTTCCTCAGGGGCTGGTGGACTGAGGGCCTCAGTTCCTCACTGGTTGTTGGCCTGGATCCTGCCTCAGCTCTTTGCCGTGTGAGCCTCTGCCCAGGCAGCTCACTGCGTGGAGCTGGTATTCCGTTTGAGTGGGGCCAGCAAGAGACAGCAAGCAAGATGCAAGTCATAGTCTAATCTCAGAAATGGTATTATGTTATTTGTTACAAGCACACATTCAAGGGGTAGTAATTATATAAGGGTATGGATACCAAGAGGCAAAGTCATTGAGTGCCATCTTAGAGGCTCCCTATGATTATCCATGGATATAAGGCCCTTCTTTTGTTTTATTTATTTTTTGTTTCTCTCCTATGTTTCATAAGCAATTTCTCCACTCACATATTTTCCTCCTCACCTTCCATAGACTCTCTAATATATTTAAGGTACTTTCTTGGATATGTATGCATCCTTTAAAAATGAGTATTTTATATAGCATATGTATTTTTAATTTATAAAATGGCATTGGGATTTAGATCTTGTTCTATGTCTGAGACCTTTTCAGCCAACCCTGTATTTTGATGATCCATCCATGTTGCTGTATGTAAATTTTATTCATTGCTTCCATCTGCTACATGGTACCCTGTGGTCTGTATCCACCGTATTTCCCCTAGCAGGGAATAAATAGATTGACTCTACTTGATTTCTCAAAGATTTCTGTCATTAATGTCCAAAACCAAATTCCTTTATGGATCTGTGTGGGACTTTCTCTGGAAGATTTACACAAGAGTGGGATTGCTGGGTCACAGGGTGTATATATATACATATATGTGTGTATGTGTGTGTATATATACATATACATATACATGCATACATAATTTCCCCAAGTACTGGCAGATTGCACTCCAAAATGACTATGCCAGTTTATGCCTGCAAATTGATGTAAAGGTTTCCTTTTTCCCAAATCCTTGCCAATACTTAGTATCATTGCACTTTTGAGTCTGGTAAATAAAAGAGGTCTCTCGGCCGGGCACGTAGGCTCACGCCGTAATCCCAGCACTTTGGGAGGCCCAGGCGGGCAGATCACAAGGTCAAGAGATTGAGACCATCCTGGCCAACATGGTGAAACCCCATCTCTACTAAAAATACAAAAATTAGCTGGGTGTGGTGGCGAGCGCCTGTAGTCCTAGCTACTCGGGAGGCTGAGGCAGGAGAATTGCTTGAACCTGGGAGGCAGAGGTTACAGTGAGCCGAGATCACGCCACTGCACTCCAGCCTGGGCAACAGAGTGAGACTCTGTCTCCAAAACAATAAAAAAAAATAAAAAAATAAAAAGAGGTTTCTCATGGCTTCAGTTTGTATTTATTGGTCACTCCTGTCTGTGCTTGTTAGCCGTTTGGGTTTCCTTTCTGTGAATTATCCTTTATGCTGTTTCCTCATTTTCTTGTGAGGTACTTTTGTCCGTTAGCGTGAGGAATTACAATGATAGATTTTCTGATCTTAAGTCATCCATGCATTTCTGTGATAAACCCTTCTTGATCATGCGGTGTGTGTGTTGATGCATTGTAGGTAAACTAATATTAGGATTTCCATGTTCATAAGTGAAATGGGTCTTGTGTTCTTATTCGGTTCATTGAGATGATTTCAGCCTCATAAAAAAGAATTGCTCAGCTTTTCTCTTGTTTTCTGGATCAACTTTTATGTGGTTGGAATTATTTCTGTTTAGAAGTTTGGTTAAAAAAAACCCCAAGGCCGGCTGGGTGCAGTGGCTCACGCCTGTAATCCCAGCACTTTGGGAGGCCGAGGCAGGTGGATCATGAGGTCAAGAGATTGAGACCATCCTGGCTAACATGGTGAAACCCCATCTCTACTAAAAAATACAAAAAATTAGCTGGGCGTGGTGGCGAGCGCCTGTAGTCCTAGCTACTCGGGAGGCTGAGGCAGGAGAATGGCGTCAACCCGGGAGGCGGAGCTTGCACTAAGCTGAGATCGCCCCACTGCACTCCAGCCTGAGTGACAGAGCGAGACTCTGTCTCAAAAAAAAAAAAAAAAAAAACCCTGAGGCCAGACCAGGTGCGGTGGCTCACACCTGTAATCCCAGCACTTTGTGAGGCTGAGGCGGGCAGATCACCTGAGGTCGGGAGTTCGAGACCAGCGTGACCAACATGGAGAAACCCTGTCCCTACTAAGAATACAAAATTAGCCAGGCGTTGTGGCACATGCCTGTAACCCCAGCTACTCGGGAACCTGAGTCAGGAGAATCGCTTGAACCTGAGAGGTGGAGGTTGCAGTGAGCCGAGATTGCACCATCACACTCCAGCCTGGGCAACAAGAGCAAAACTCTGTCCCAAAAAAAAAACCAAAAACAACAACAACAAAAATACAAACCTGAGGCCAGGTGTGATGAGTCACGCCTGTAATCCCAGCACTTTGGGAGGCCGAGGCGGGCGGATCACGAGGTCAGGAGATTGAGACCAATCTGGCCAACATGGTGAAACTCCATCTCTACTAAAATACAAAAAATTAGCCGAGTGTGGTGGATGCGTGGCTGTAGTCCTAGCCACTCGGGAGGCTGAGGCAGGGGAATCGCTTGAACCCGGGAGGCAGAGGTTGCAGTGAGCAGAGATTGCGCCACTGTACTCCAGCCTGGCAACACAGTGAGACTCCGTCTCAAAAAAAAAAAAAAAAAAAAAAACTGAAAAACCACCATACTTATAGAAATCATCTGGGCCTGGAGCTTTTTTTTTTTTTAATGTTTTCTTGAGATATGGTCTCACTCTGTCTCTGTTGCCCAGGCTGGAGTACAGTGGCACTATCTCGGCTTTACTGCAGCTTTGACCTTCCCAGGCTCAGGTAATCCTCCCACCTCAGCCTCCCAAGTAGCTGGGACTACAGGTGCACACCACCATGCTCTGCTAATTTTTATATTTTTTGTAGAGATGGGGTTTTGCCGTGTTGCCCAGGCTGGTCTTGAACTCCTAAGCTCAAGCAGTCCTCCTGCCTCAGCCTCCCAAAGTGCTGGGATTACAGGCATGAGCCACCGTGCCTGGCTGAGACCACTCTTAAGAGCTGCTGTGTTGACATCTCTTTTTTCATCAGCTCCTCACTCTATCCAGGTTCTAGGCTGGCCCTGAAATACTCTACTATCTCTGTCTGGTATTGGGCTGGCACTGCTGTTTTTCTGCCTGATGGTGGGATAGGGCTAGAGTGAGCAAAGATTGGCCAGTGCCAATCGGAAAGGATGCAGCTGGAAAACTAGCTATGAAATACGCTTATCTAGATACCCCACTGACACACAAAAGAAGTAAAAAAAATCTTCTTTTCTTTATACTTATATGTCTTCTCAGCTTTACTGTAATCTTTCATGATTTCTTCACCTTTTTAGTCCTCTAGGCTTGAAACTTCATTCATTTTCAACTTTTTCTCCACACAGTGAGTTCCTAAGTAATCTCAGCAGTTCTTTCACCACAGTATTTCTGGTTTGTTTCTTTTTATTCCCATAGCCACATCCCTAATCCAAATTATTGCCCCCTAAAAGCACATAAATCTTTCCAGCCTTGAACTTCACCTTGTGATTTACAGTTAGAAAATAATAATAGTCATTGTGAACATTAACAAAGCTGACATTTATCAGGCATCTGCTTCTAATGCTTTATATCCACATCCATATATCCATATCCTACTAAGTGCATTTTTTAGAAAATGTTTTCTTGAGATACAGTCTCACTCTGTCTCTGTTGCCCAGGCTGGAGTACAGTGGCACTATCTCGGCTTACTGTAGCTTTGACCTCCCCAGGCTCAGCTAATCCTTCCACCTCAGCCTCTTGAGTAGCTGGGACTACAGGCGCACACCACCATGCTCTGCTAATTTTTTTTTTTTTTAGAGATGGGGTTTTGCCATGTTGCCCAGGCTGGTCTTGAACTCCTAGGTTCAAAGGTTGGATTAGGTTCTCATATATAGAAAGCTTCATGGTAGATACATTTAACATTTATTGAAGACCTACTATTTGTCAAGTAGTATGCTTAGTACTTTAAATAGCCATTTATTGTTTATAGCATAACTCTCGAAAGTAGTTGCTATGACAGTTCTACAGATATTAAAACAGGCTTAGAAAAAAGTTAAGGGACTTGACTAAGGTGGCACAATGACAATTCTAGCCAAGATTTTTCTAACTTCAAAATACATACGCCTTCTGCTAATCCACACTGCTTCAAAAAATATATCTAATATTCACTATTAATTCTTCAGATGTTTAATAAGATGTGTGTCATGCAAGGATCATATAGTCTCATACCTTTCAGATGCAAATCCTACTGTCAGATAACAGTCTACTAGAGATAAGACATATATAGAAACTATAATTTGAAGTAGACAAGTGTCTTGGGATGAAAGTCACAGTAAAGTGCAAGGGGACTTTAGAGGAGGCAGAGTTTATTTTGAACTGAGGAGTTCAGGGGTAGACATACTAGGAAAACTGCCATCTGAGCTGGACTTTGACAATAGGGAGGATTTGAATGTGCGAACTTTTTTAAAACAATGTTTTAAATTAAAAATTTTTTTTAAATTTTTTATTTTTTGAGACAGAGTCTCACGCTGTTGCCAGGCTGGAGTCCTGTGGTGTGATCTCAGCTCACTGCAACCTCCGACTCCCTGGTTCAAGTGATTCTCCTGCCTCAGCCTCCTGAGTAGCTGGGATTACAGGCACGTGCCACCATGCCCAGCTGATTTTTGTATTTTTAGTAGAGACTGAGTTTCACCATGTTGGCCAGGATGGTCTCGATCTCCCGACCTCATGATCCACCCACCTCAGCCTCCCAAAGTGCTGGGATTACAGGCGTGAGCCACCGCGCCCGGCCTGTTTTTTTTTTTGTTGTTGTTGTTGTTTTTAAAACAGAATCTTGCTCCGTCTCCCAGGCTGGAATACAGTGGCGCGATCTTGGCCTACTGCAACCTCTGCTACCCTGGTTCAAGCGATTCTTGTGTCTCAGCCTCCCAAGTAGCTGGGACTATAGGCATGTGCCACCACGCCCGGCTAATTTTTACATTTTAGTAGAGACAGGGTTTCGCCATATTGGCCAGGCTGGTCTTGAACTCCTGGCCTGAAGTGAGCTGCCTGCCTTAGCCTCCTAAATAAAAGATTTCTTTGAGGCCGGGCGCAGTGGCTCATACCTGTAATCCCAGCACTTTGGGAGGCCGAGGCGGGCAGATCACCTGAGGTCAGGAGTTCGAGACCAGCCGGGCCAACATGGTGAAACCCCATCTCTACAAAAATACAACAAAAATTAGCCAGGCATGATGGTGGGTGCCTGTAATCTCAACTACTTGGGAGGCTGAGGTGGGAGAATCGCTTGAACCCGGGAGGCAGAGGTTGCAGTGAGCTAAGATCATGCCATTGTGCTCCAGCCTGGGCCACAGAGTGGCACTCTGTCTCAAAAAAAAAAAAAAAAAAACTTTCTTTGAAGGAATGGAAATAGCATGAGCACACATACAGAGATGGGAAGTGTGGTATGTGTGATTGTGAGTTTCTTGAGGGAGCCCTGGAAAGTATTTTTTAATAACTATACTTATTTTTAAGAGACATGTAAGCTTAAAGTGTTTTTTTTCTTCTTCTTCTTTTTAGCTTACAGTTGAACATGAGTCTTCTTATGATTAGTGAGAATGTAAAATTGGCTCGTGAATATGCATTGCTGGGAAACTATGACTCTGCGATGGTCTATTATCAGGGAGTTCTTGACCAAATGAACAAGTATCTGTACTCAGTCAAAGATACATACCTCCAGCAGAAATGGCAACAGGTGAGAATAATGGCTGCTGTATGTTTTAATGGCTTAAGTACTCGGAAGAGAAAATTTAGATCAGATGTCAATGCTATATGTAGTTACATGTTAAGACTGTATGACTACCAAGCACAGTACACAGTGGCTCACTCCTGTAATCCTAGCACTTTGGGAAGCCAAAGCAGAAGGATCACTTGAGGCCAGGAGTTCAAGTCCAGCCTAGACAACATAGCAAGACTTCATCTCTACAAAAATAAAAAAATTAGCCAGATGTGGTAGTGTGTGCCTGTAGTCCTAGCTACTAGGGAGGTTGAGGTGGGAGGGTCACTTGAGCCTGGGAAGTTGAGGCTGCAGTGAGCTATGCTTGTACCACTACACTCCAGCCTGGACAACAGAGCTAGACCTTGTCTCAAAAAACAAAACAAAACAAAACATGAGTATGTGAGTTATTACACAGATTTCTATATAATATTACTTGAAACTTTATTATATTAATAATAATCCACTATCACCATCAGCAGTATTATGAGTTCTACTTAATTCTAATTGCTGGAATCTAATAAGAGGGTTTTTTTTTTTTCCTCGAGACAGAGTTTTGCTCTTGTCATCCAGGGTGGAGTGCAGTGGCACGATCTCTGCTTAGTGCAACCTTCGCCTCCCAGGTTCAAGCCTCCCGAGTAGCTGGGATTATAGGCGCCTGCCTCCACACCCAGCTAATTTTTGTATTTTTGGTAGAGACAGGGTTTCACCATGTTGGCCAGGCTGGTGTCGAACTCCTGACCTCAGGTGATCTGCCCACCTTGACCTCCCAAAGTGCTGGGATTACAGGCATGAGCCACCACGCCCAGCCAAGAGTTTTTTGAAATAATGGTTTTGACATTTTTTGATGAGATTTTTACTTCGTAAAAATAGACTTTATTAAGCCATTGTCGAAACTGTAAATGGCTTGTGAATCTCACAGGTACCATATTTTTTAAAAAACTTTTTGAGAGAGGGTCTTGCTCTCTTGCCCAGGAGGGAGTGCAGTCTCTACAGCCTTGACCTCCCAGGCTCAAACAATCCTCCCACCTCAGCCTCCTGAGTGGGTGGAACCACAGGTGTGCCCCACTGTGACCTGCTAATTTTTAAATTTTTTGGTAGAGATGGGATCTCCCTATGTTTCCCAGGCTGGTCTCAAACTCTTAGGCTAAAGTGATCCTTCCACCTCAGCCTCCCTAAGTGCTGGGATTACAGGTGTGAGCCACCATGCCTGGCCTCATATTCCTTGTATAATAGAACTTTATGAAGCAGATTATGTTGAATCCCATTGAGAAACTTCAGTCACTGCGGACTAACAGAAATTTAAAATTGGAAATTGTAGAACTTACAGGTCCAGTGGAGGGTGGCATTTATAACAAGGCTCAACTATGTCACAAGAGAAAAAAACGTTAAGAAAATAAGTCTTGCGGGGCGTGGTGGCTCACGCCTGTAATCCCAGCACTTTGGGAGGCTGAGGTGGGCAGATCACCTGAGGTCAGTAGTTCGAGACCAGCCTGACCAACATGGTGAAACCCCATCTCTACTAAAATACAAAAAAATTAGCTGGGTGTAGTGTCGGGCATCTGTAATCTCAGCTACTTGGGAGGCTGAGGTGGTAGAATCACTTGATACCAGAAGGCGGAGGTTGCAGTGAGCCGAGATCGCGCCATTGCACTCCAGCCTGGCAACAGAGCAAGACTCAGTCTCAAAAAAAAAAAAAAAAAATGAAAGTAATAGTCTTTTTGAGGTGGTCTTCTAGATAGAATATTATACCTCAGATTCTGCTGAGCTGCTTTTTAAATATTGTTCAATATTTGTCCTTAATTTTTTTGAGAGAAACAGCCTATCTCTTTGAACTTCATCTATTTTCCTATATCTGTCCCTCCAATATCCTTTACCATATCCGTATAATTACCAGAAGGGGCAAATATTTTATTTTATTTATCTTGTATTTATTTATTTTTTACAGACGTGGCATCTCACTATGTTGTTCAGGCTGGTCTTAAACTCCTGGGCTCAAATGATCCTCTTGCCTCGGCCTCCCAAAGTCCTAGGATTATAGGCATGAGTCACCATGCTCGGCCTAGAAAATATTTTATTTCATAAGGAGTCTTAAGTTTGTCAGTGAAGGACTTTTTAGATCTTTTGTTGTTAGGCCAAAGACTTTTACTTAAGTCTAAGCTTTTGTTTAAAGGTACTTAAGATTAAATCGTTTAAGTTATAAAGCAAAACATTATCATCTTAAATTTTATTTCAGTATTATATATATAGTTTTTTTTTTTTTTTTTTTTTTTTTACCATTTTCTGGTTTGTTTTCTTTTGAGATGGAGTTTCTCACTTGTTGCCCAGGCTGGAGTGCAATGGTGCGGTCTCAGCTCACTGCAACCTCCACCTCCTGGGTTCAAGCAATTCTTCCGCCTCAGACTCCCGAGTAGCTGGGATTACAGGAGCCCACCACCACACCCAGCTAATTTTTGTATTTTTAGTAGAGACGGGGTTTCACCATGTAGCCAGCTGGTCTCGAACTCCTGACCTCAGGTGATCTGCTTGCCTCGGCCTCCCAAAGTGCTGGGATTACAGGCATGAGCCACCATGCCCGGCCTACCGTTTTCTTATTGTGGTAAAATATACATAACACTTTACTGTTTTTTGTTTGTTTGTTTGTTTTGAGATGGAGTCTCACTCTGTTGCCCAGGCTGTAGTGCAGTGGCGCAATCTCAGCTCATTGCAACCTCTGCCTCCTGGGGTCAAGTGATTCTCCTGCCTCAGCCTCCCGAGTAGCTGGAATTACAGGTGTGTGCCACCACACCCAGCTAATTTTTTTGTACTTTTAGTAGAGATGGGGTTTTTGCCATGTTGGCCAGGCTGGTCTGGAACTCCTGACCTCAGGTGATCTGCCCGCCTCAGCCTCCCAAAGTACTGAGATTACAGATGTGAGCCACTACACCCGGCCTTGGCCATTTTTGAGTATACAGTTCAGTGGTATTAAATACATATATAATGTACAACCATCACCATATATAGTTTTTAGGCTGAGTTAAGACCCATTACTATAATACAGTTGAATCAAAACTATATATAGGTTTTTGAGGGTTTTTTCGAGGCAGGGTCTCAGTCTGTTCCCCAGGCTGGAGTACGGTGGTGCAATTATGGCTCACTGCAGCCTTAACTTCCCAGGCTCAAGCAATCCTCCCACCCAGCCTCCAGAGTAGTTGGGGCCACAGGCACAAACCAACATGCCTGGCTTATTTTTTTTTTTTAGAGATGGGGTATTGTTATGTTGCCCAAGATTAGTGTTTTTAAATTGCGTCAAGATTCCTTTTCTCTTTTTGAGGTGGAGCCTTACTCTCAAAACTAGGGCCATTTTACTGCATTCCATACTGGATGACAGAATGAGACCCTGTCTCTAAAAAATATTTGAAAAAAAAAAAAGACTGCTTTTAAAAAAATACCTTGGTTGCGTATGAATTGAGACCTTTTTTAGTCTGTAGGTTGTGACCCATTAGCCATAAAATTAGTATATTCTGATCAGTGTTGTATTGATTTTTTAGAAATTATTTACTGATATATAATAGTTGTACATATCTTGGGCATACACATTATATTTTGATTTCTGTATACAATATCTAATGATCAAATCAGGGTAATTGGGATTAATCAGCATTTAAAAAGTTAATTAAACAGAATAAAAATTATCAAAGTAGGGCTGGGCATGGTGGCTCGCACCTGTAATCCCAGCACTTTGAGAAGCTGAGGTGGGAGGATGGCTTGAACCCAGGAGTTTGAGGTTATGGTGAACTATGATCGTGCCACTGCAGTACAGCCTGGGCAACAGAATGAAACCTTGTCTCTAAAACATAAAAATAAAAGTTTGACAAAAATGAGACTTTCACAAGTTGTGCTTTGATGGTTTTTTTTTTCCCCCTTGGGCTCAAGCAATTCTCTCACCTCAGCCTCTAAAGTAGGCAGGACTACAGGCATGGACCACCATGCCCAGCTAATTATTCTTCTAGAACTTTAAAGTTATGCCTAACTTTTCAATTTGTTATGCAATTTATTTTATTTTATTTTATTTTATTTTTTTGAGATGGAGTCTTGCTCTGTTGCCCAGGCAGGAGTGCAATGGCACGATCTCAGCTCACTGCAGCCTCCACCTCCTGGGTTCAAGCGATTGTCGTGGCTCGGCCTCCCAAGTAGCTGAGATTCCAGGTGCCCGCCACCACACCCAGCTAATTTTTGTATTTTTAATAGAGGTGTGGTTTCAACATGTTGGCCAGGCTGGTCTTGAACGCCTGACCTCAGGTGATCTGCCCTCCTTGGCCTCCCAAAGTGTTGAGATTACAGGTGTGAGCCACCACGCCTGGCCTGTTATGCTATTTATTTATTTATTTATTTATTTATTTATTTATTTATTTGAACCGGAGTTTCACTCTTGTTGCCCAGGCTGGAGTGCAATGGCGCGATCTCTGGCTCGCCGCAACCTCCGCCTCCCAGATTCAAGCGATTCTCCTGCCTCAGCCTCCCGAGTAGCTGGGATTACATGCATGTGCCACCACACCCGGCTATGCAATTTAAATAAGAATATAAATTAGTAGTATGATTTAGTTAGCCTGGATTTTTTTTTTTTTTTTTTGAGACAGATTCTTGCTATGTTGCCCAGGCTGGAGTGCAGTGGCGTGATCTTGGCTCTCTGCAACCTCCACCTCCTGGGCTCAAGAGATTCCCCTGCCTCAGCCTCCCAGGTAGCTGGGCCTATAGGCGCCTGCCCCCATGCCCAGCTAATTTTTTGTATTTTTAGTAGAGATGGGGTTTTTACCATGTTGGCCAGGCTTGTCTCAAACTCCTGAGCTCAAGTGATCCATCCGCCTCAGCCTCCCTGAAGTGCTGGGATTACAGGCGTGGATGTTTCCTATCCTGGATGTTTTAATTCATTTTATCAGAATTAATTTTGCAATTGAGGGCCGGGCGCAGTGGCTCATGCCTGTAATCCCAGCATTTTGGGAGGCCTAGGCGGGTGGATCACGAGGTCAGGAGATCAAGACCATCCTGGCTAACATGGTGAAGCCCTGTCTCTACTAAAAATACACAAAATTAGCCAGACCTGGTGGCGGGCGCCTGTAGTCCCAGCTACTGGGGAGGCTGAGGCAAGAGAATGGCCTGAACCCAGGAGGCGGAGCTTGCAATGAGCCGAGAGTGATCATGCCACTGCACTCCAGCCTGGGCGACAGAGCAAGACTCCATCTCAAAAAAAAAAAAAAAAAAAATTGCAATTGAAAACATAAATTTAATGAACTGTTATCAACATTTTGATAGAATATCTTGATGTGGTTTACTGGATATCTGATATCAAAATGGAGTTGTGTAACATCTCTAGTAAATGGCCCTCATTTGATTTTGACAGTGATATATTATAGAAATTTAAAGATCCATCTTCTTCTTTGAAATCAGGTTTGGCAGGAAATAAATGTGGAAGCTAAACATGTTAAAGATATTATGAAAACACTAGAGAGCTTTAAACTAGACAGCACTCCCTTGAAAGCGGCACAGCATGACCTTCCAGCTTCTGAGGGAGAAGTCTGGTCCATGCCTGTACCTGTTGAACGAAGGTAAGTGGAAACCTTTTAAGAAACCAGTTAGCCCAAGAAGCTTATAGCATTGATTATATTTAGGAGGAGGATGGGGTGGCTGAGAGACAGGAATGGGAGGGAGTTTTCTTTACTGAACGTTCTCTCTTTTATAACTCACTGGTCTTGAACCTTGTGCCTTTTTGACCTATTTCAAAAAATAAGATTTAGGTAGGAATAATTTAAAAATATGCTTTTGTGAATGACCTTACAGTGGTAGAGACAGTGTTATCTTGTGGAAGGAAAATGGGATTAGGAATTGAAATATCCAAGCTCTGTGTCTGTCTTTGCCACTCTCTGTAGCTTTGGGAAAATAATAGAACCTTTTTAGACCTCAGATTTTTCTTTTTTTTCTTTTTTTTTTTTTAAGATAGAGTCTCGCTCTGTCACGAGGCTGGAGTGCAGTGGCACGATCTCGGCTCACTGCAACCTCCACCTCCTGGGTTCAAGCGACTTCCCTGCCTCAGCCTCCTGAACAGCTGGGACTACAGGCACACACCACCATGCCCGGCTAATTTTTTGTATTTTAGTAGAGACGGGGTTTCACCATGTTGGCCAGGCTGGTCTCGATCTCCTCACCTTGTGATCCACCTGCCTCAGCCTCCCAAAGTGCTGGGATTACAGGCCTGAGCCACCACGCCCAGCCAGGCCTCAGATTTTTCTTATGCAAAGAGATTAAGTTAGACTAACAGTGGTTCTCAAACAGGGATCACAGAATACGTCTTTTCATCAAGCTATAACAAAAAATGGAAAATTTTTCTAAATTTGCTAAAATTGAAAAAAATGGGCTTTTTAATTCATAGAGAACAGTAAAAATAAAATGTTCTGAATTGTAGGGTTTTCTCTGGCTTTTTTTCCCCAACTTCCTACTACCAAGTGCCAGCAAATGAACAACTAGTGATACTGATATTTACTGAAATGCTGTAACTAGCCAATCATGCATAGTTTTACTGCACATTTTTAAACTGACAAGTGTGCAGGTGGATGTTATCTATTTCACTTACATAATAGATTTCCTAGTTTGTATAATAAATTTAAATATTGACTGTGTCATGTCTTTCTAGAAAGAACGCTTATGACTTCCCAGGTTCATTGCCCGTTAACCGTGCCTTAAGATGTTGCTCAGATGGTTTTCAGTTTTAACATTTTGTCATTGCAACTCTGATTTCTTGTTTGTTTGTTTGTTTGTTTGTTTTTAAGACTAGTTAAGTGCAGTAGTGAGAAGGAGGGGAAGAATAGAACAAGGAGTTTGATCTGTAACTGACTATAAACAATCGAGATAACTCACTACCTTCGGACCAGCCTTGGTTGTATTTTATTTTATTTTATTTATTTGTTTTTTGAGATGGAGTCTCACTCTGTCGCCCGGGCTGGAGTGCAGTGGCATGATCTCGGCTCACTGCAACCTCTGCCTCCTGAGTTCAAGCAATTCTCCTGCCTCAACCCCCCCAAGTAGCTGGAATTACAGGCACCTGCCATCATGCCCAGCTAATTTTTTGTGTTTTTAGTAGAGACAGGGTTTCACTATGTTGGCCAGACTGGTCTCGAACTCCTGACCTCGTGATTCGCCCACCTTGGCCTCCTAAAGAGCTGGGATCACAGGCGTGAGCCACCACACCCGGCCTGGTTGTATTTTATAATACAGGTGCTGGATTATACACCCACAGTGTCTTGAACTATTTTAGGCTATAGGTGTTATTTTATTTGTTACAATAAGCCTTCCAAATAAGTCATATTTTCCCTGTATTTCAGATAAGACAGCTGAGGTACAATAAGGTTGGGTAACTTTTCTCCACTATCACAAAACTGATAACTGGTAGAGCTAGGATTTGAACCTAGATATATTGTGTTTTATAATAATGATTACAAAGCTGGCACTCTCTGCTATAGCAGTCCTAACAATCTCTAATTAAAAATGTGCATTTAGGGGCATCACTCCCAGAGAGTCTGATATGGTAGATAGCAGGTAGAACTCAAGAATCTACAGGTGATTCTGATGTCGGTGGTCCATAGGTCACATTTTGAGAAGACCCATACCATCATGTTCTTGATATTTAAAATCAGTTAATGAGTATTGATTATTTCTTAGCCACTTTCATTTTTATTTTTATTTTTTTTGAGACAGAGTCTTGCTCTGTTGCCCAGGCTGGAGTGCAGTGGCACGATCTCGGCTCACTGCAACCTCCGCCTCCCGGTTCAAGCAATCTCCTGTCTCTGCCTCCCAAGTAGCTGGAATTACAGGCACGCGCCACCGCGCCCAGCTAATTTTTGTATTTTTAGTAGAGACGGGGTTTCACCGTCTTGGCCAGGCTGGTCTTGAACTCCTGACCTCAGGTGATCCACCCGCCTTGGCCTCCCAAAGTGCTGGGATTACAGGCGTGAGCCACTGCACCCAGCTGCCACTTTTGTTTTTTTAATCTCCACATAAAAGGACTGTACTAATGTTCTGTTACTGACTCCTGATATCCTTTGGATATTTACTAAATTTTTCCCGTGCCTCATAAGCACTTTCACATAATTACATTTTCTGTTATATTACATAATAGTTCACTAAAACAGGGTAGCTCATTAAAGAAAAATAGAAAAATTCATTGAAGTAGGGGGAAAATCACATAGTCATCCTAGTTTGTTTCCTTCTGTTCTTTTATGCATTATTTTCATAGTTGTAGTTGTGCTATATCCATAATTTACAACATTGAACCCCCTTTTAAGAAAAATCCTAATAATAGTCAACAATCATTGCATATTACTGTGTGCCAGGTACTGTGTTTGTTGTTTTACATGTATTATTTAATTCTCAAAACCACCTTAGAAGGTAGGTACTAATTTTTTTAGCCCCAGTTTCTGATGAGGATAAGCTAAGATAGGTTAAGTAATTTGCTCTTCATATTTTAAACATTTATGATTTATAAACCATGTCAGATCTTTTTCTCTGCAGTTTTTTAAGAGTTATTTGCCACTGTTCTGACTGGTGTGTAACCTATATAGTTAACCATGCTCTTAATGTTTTTTCCCCTCTTTTTTCATTATTATAAATAAAGTTGCAGTGAATAGTTGTGAGTAAAAATTTTTCCACATTTATAATTTTTTCCCCTAATTTCAGAAGTAGAACTAATAGATGAGTCAAGTTGTGTTTTTGCTTTTGTCTGTTAATTTGTTTTATTCTTATTTACTTGCTCTTTTCTTTTCTCCTTCTGGAGAATCATCACTTGGGTCTTGTATTAGTCTGCTTGGGCTACCGTAACAAAATACCATACACTGGGTGGCTTAAACAACAGAAATTTGTTTCTCACACTTCTCGAGTCTGGGAAGTCCAAGATCAAGACGTGGCCAATTTGGTTCCAGGTGAGGGCTCTCTTCCTGAGCAGACAGCCACCTTCTCTCTGTGTGCTCACATGACAGAGAGAGTGAGTGAGCTCTTTCACATCAGGGACTCTTACTTACTTCCTTACTCCTAATAGTCATATTGGGCACTGGGGCTTTAAAGTATGAATTTTGGGGAGGACACAAACATTCAGCCTCTAACAGTCCTATAACTCCTCTCAGTTATTGGTAAGATCTTTCCAACAAATAGATGTTCCCAGTGGGAAATCAGTTGATTCTGAATTTAGTGAAGTATTTGGTCACCTCAGTCTTACAAGCAGAGAGGGAGGATTTCCTCTGAGGGGTGGTGGGAAGTTAAGCCCTAAATGGTGTTCCTTCTTATTGCTTCTTGCTTTCTTCAGTATTGTTTTCTGTTCCTGATTTTGAATGCTCTAGATTACTGTTAAGTTTTCCTTTTTGACTTTATCTGTGGCATCTGTTTCTTCCTATAATTTATTTTACTTGCTCCCTTAACTGGGTATCTTTTAAGATTCTTTTTATTTTTCTATTAGTCTTTATTTGTACTCATGCTTAAGATAGTCCTTCTTTTTTTTTTTTTTTCTTTTTCTTTTTTTTTTGAGATAGAGTCTCGCTCTGTTGCCCAGGCTGGAGTGCAGTGGCACAATCTCGGCTCACTGCAACCTCTGCCTCCCGGGTTCAAGCAATTCTCCTGCCTCAGCCTCCCGTGTAGCTGGGACTACAGGTGTGCGCCACCATGCCTGGCTAATCTTTGTATTATTAGTAGAGACGGGGTTTCACCTTGTTGGCCAGGCTGATCTCGAACTCCTGACCTCGTAATCCACCTGCATTGGCCTCCCAAAGTGCTGGGATTACAGGTGTGAGCCACCGCTCCTGGCCGAGAGTAATTCTTTTTTCACCTGTGTTGGTGATCCTAACCTTATCATCACCTAAATTTTAGTACCATTAAAGAACAGATTCAGCTGATCCAGTATTCTCTCCTAGAATTGTACACAAAAAATGTGAGTACAGGCCAGGCACGGTGGCTCACGCCTGTAATCCCAGCGCTTTGGGAGGTCGAGGTGGGAAGATCACAAGGTCAGGAGTTCGAAACCATTCTGCCTAACACAGTGAAACCCCATCTCTACTAAAAATACAAAAAAAAATTAGCTGGGCATGGTGGCAGGCGCCTGTAGTCCCAGCTACTCGGGAGGCTGAGGCAGGAGAGTGGCGTGAACCTGGGAGGCGGAGCTTGCAGTGAGCCGAGATTGCGCCACTGCACTCCAGCCTGGGCAACAGACACTCCATTTAAAAAAAAAAAAAGTGTGAGTACAAGGAGGTTCATTGAAGCCTTATATAGAAAAGGTTAGACATAGCTTAAATGCCACTAGATGTGATTCTTTTCAAATGTCAGCTGATTTCCCTCAAATATCTTCCCATCTCACAGAATAAAACCCGGAGTTTTCATGTCTTTCAAGCCCTATGAGACCTGGTTCCCCACAGCCTCTGGGACCTAAGTTCGTACAGCTCTCTCCCTCAGGCACTGTGCTGTGGCCTTGAACAAGCCAAGCCCACAAATGCTTCACTCCTTTTACCTGCCTTTCCCTCAGCTCCAGTGCTGAATGACCTGTTCCCTTCTTTCATTTAGCTCTCTACTCAGTTGTCACCTCAGAAAGTCTGTCTCTGACCATGCCATCTAAAAACCACCCCCAATGATCCTGTAGCCCCTTGCCCTTCTTTTTTTTTTTTTTTTTTTTGAGTCTCGCTCTGTCACCCAGGCTGGAGTGCAATAGTGCATCTCAGCTCACTGTAGCCTCTACCTCCTGGGTCCAAGCAATTCTCATGCCTCAGCTTCCTGAGTAGCTGGAATAATTACCCAGCTTTTTTTTTTTTTTTTTTTTTTTTTTTTTTGAGATGGAGTCTCACTCTGTCGTTCAGGCTAGAATGCAGTGGTGTAATCTTGGCTCACTGCAACCTCCGTCTCCCAGGTTCAAGCAATTCTCCTGCTTCAGCCTCCCAAGTAGCTGGGATTACAGGCATGCACCACCATGCCTAGCTAATTTTTTTGTATTTTTAGTAGAGACAGGGTTTCACCATGTTTGCCAGGCTAGTCTCGAACTCCTGACCTCAAGTGATCTGTCCGCCTGGTCTTGAACTCCTGACCTCAAGTGATCCACCTGCCTTGGCCTCCCAAAGTGCTTGGATCACATGCGTGAGCCACCACGGCCGGCCAAATTTTTGTATTTTTAGTAGAGATGGGGTTTCTCCATGTTGGCCAGACGGGTCTCAAACTCCTGACCCCAAATGATCCACCTGCCTCAGCCTCAAAGTGCTGGGATTATGGGCATGAGCCACCATGCCTGGCCCCCTTCTTTATTCTTCTTGATAGCACTTAATATTACCTGATGTACTGTTTGATGCACCGCTAATACACACACACATATGTAAGTCTATGACAGTAAGGGTTGTTGTTGAAATTATTATTATTATTATTTTTTAAGATGGAGTCTCACTCTGTTGCCCAGGCTGGAGTGCAGTGGCATGACCTCAGCTCACTGCAACCTCCGCCTCCTGGGTTCAAGTGATTCTTCTGCCTCAGCTTTCCAAGTAGCTGGGATTATAGGCACCTGCCACCACACCAGGCTATTTTTTGTATTTTTAGTAGAGACGGGGTTTCACCATGTTGGCCAGGCTGTTCTCGAACTCCTGACCTCAGGTGATCCACCTGCCTCAGCCTCCCAAAGTGCTGGGATTACAGGCATGAGCCACTGCGTCCAGCCAGATGGTGTATATTTGCATATAACCTGCACAAATCCTCCTGTATGCTTTAAATCATATTTAGATTACTTGTAACACCTAATACAATGTTATATGTAACATTGTATGTAAAAGTAAATGTTATATAAATAGTTGTTTCACTATATTATAAAGAGAATAATGACAAAAAAAAGGTTTGTACATGTTCAGTACTAACTCAACCATCTTTATTTTCAAAATATTTTTCATTGGCAATTGGTTGACTCCACATTGTGGAATCTGCAGATATGGAAGGCCAACTATACTTTATTATATGTCAGTGTCTATTTTGTATTATTTCTCTAGCAAAGGGAAAAATACATACACAGGAATATTTCCTGAATCCAAAATTGAACCCCCATCATTGCTTCACATACACGTTAGTTTGGCGTTATCATCCTCCCAAATTCTCATTCTCAACTTTCCATATCTGGGAGTGTCTTTTTTTTTTTTTTTTCAGATGGAGTCTCACTCTGTCATGCAGGCTGGAGTGCAGTGGCATGAGCTCGGCTCACTGCAACCTCTGCCTCCTGGGTTCAAGTGATTCTCATGCCTCAGCCTCCCAAGTAGCTGAGATTACAGGTCCACAGCACCATGCCCATCTAATTTTTGTATTTTTAGTAGAGACAGGATTTCACCATGTTGGCCAGGCTGGTCTTGAACTCCTGACCTCAGGTGATCCACCTGCCTCGGCCTCCCACAGTGTTGGGATTACAGGCGTGAGCCACCGCACCCAGCCTAGGAGTGTCTTTTCTTTTTTTTTTTGAGACAGTCGCGGTCTGTTTCCCAGGCTGGAGTGCAGTGGCACAATCTTGGCTGACTGCAACCTCTGCCTCCCGGGTTCAAGTGATTCTTCTGCCTCAGCCTCCTGAGTAGCTGGGATTACCGGTGCGTGCCACCACACCCAGCTAATTTTTTGTATTTTTAGTAGAGATGGAGTTTTGCCATGTTGGCCAGGCTGGTCTCGAATTCCTGGCCTCACGTGATCTACCCACTTCAGCCTCCCAAAGTGCTGGGATTGTGAGCCACCGTGCCCTGCCTGGAGTGTCTTTACTAATAGCATGTCTCTGAGACTCTTCTCATTGTTACTGCCTTAAACTAGGCCCTTATCTCATGTCTCAGTAACTTTTGTAATCACAGACATCTCACTGCTTTCTGTGTTTTCTTTATCAGTATATCACGTTCAGTATTAGACTAATCTTTCTAAAATGTTTTCAGTAGATCCTTGTTGGCAGTTAGCTAAAAGCTAAGCCTCTTGAACTGGTATTTATATCTTCTGTGTACCGAACCATTTCTGCTCAGTATTATCGCTTAATGTTCAGCATTATGTGTTAGACTGGTGTCTGTATTATCCTTTACATAGATTAAGCCATTTTTGTTTCTTTGCTTTTCTTTATTGATGTTCTGTCTATAATTGTACCCTCTTGTTTAGTTCAACTCCTGCATTTCCAGTCCCAGTTTCTTTTCTGTCTTCATGAGGCCATTCCCATTGCCATGGCGCTAGGTCTGTTTCACACCATCTAGTATATGTGCCTAGCTTTACGTAGCTTCTGTCTGTTTAACTATACTGTGGTTTATTTGAGAATAGGACTCCTTTTTTGTTTGTTTGTTTTCCCCCTTGTAAATGGCTGCAACCAAATCTGGGAGCAGAGTAGGAGCCTAACGGATATTTGAGAAGTCTGAATTCTGCTACAGAAATAAGCATGAAACGAGGACCGACACAGGGGCTCACGCCTGTAGTCCCAGCTCTTTGGGAGGCCAAGGTGGGAGGATCAGTTGAGCCCAGGGGTTTGATACTAGCCTAGGCAACATAGTGAGACCTTGTCTCTACAAAATACAAAAATTAGCCTTGTGTGGTGCCATGTGGCTGTAGTCCTTGCTACTCGGGAGGCTGAGGTGGGAGGATTGCTTGAGCTTGGGAGGTCAAGGCTGCAGTAACAGAGCAAGACCTTGTCTCAAAAAATAATAATAATAAAAAATACATAAAGGTGAAATGAGGTGGTGTATGTAAATGTAAAGCATTGAACATGAGTTCTAGTAACTGTTCATAGCTAGTGCTATATCAGTTTTTTAAATGGGAAAACAATTAAATTTTATTAATTAAAACACAAAAATTATGGTATAGATTGAGCTTCCCTGATCTGAAAATTCAAAATGTTTCAAAAACTGAAACTTTTTGAGCACCAACATGACACTCAAAGGTCATGCTCAAAGGAAGTGCTCATTGGGACATTTTAGATTGTGGATTTTCAGATTAGAGATGCTCAGCTGGTATGTATATGCAAATATTCCAAAATCTGAAAAAATCCAAAATTCAAAACACTTCTGGTCCCCAAAATTTTGAATAAGGGATACTCAATCTGTATATTCTAAATAAATGGTACCAAATTACATATATACCACTGGATAAATGTGAATTGAATACTTGTACTATATTTTGGTTGTCTCGATAAAACTCTCTTCTCTGATAATTTTTTTTCAGCTTCCAACAGTCAGATACATTCATCTTTGATATACAACAATTTCCTTTCTAAGTAGAGGTGACCATTACTTCCCCTGCATTATTTCTGTAATATAACTATACTGCATTCCTTTAATTAAATCACCAACAGATATGTCAGATTTAAATTTTATTTTATTTTTACTTTTTATTTTTATTTTTTTGAGACAGAGTCTCGTTCTGTTGCCCAGGATAGAGTACAGTGGCGTGATCTTGGCTCACTCCAGTCTCCACCTCCCAGGTTCAAACGATTGTCCTGCCTCAGCCTCCCGAGTGGCTGGGATTACAGGTGCGCATCACCACGCCTGGCTAATTTTTTGTATTTTTAGTAGAGACGGGGTTTCACCATGTGGGCCGGGCTGGTCTTGACCTGACCTCAAGTGATCCTGACCTCAAGTGATCCACCCACCTTGGCCTCCCAAAATGCTAGGATTGCAGGTGTGAGCCACCGTGCCTGGCCCAGATTTAAATTTTAGATCTTAGGTTTCAACATCCTGAAGTTTATTCAGTTGTGTCTTGTGTTCAGTTGTTGCATTGGCTTCTTTAGTTCATAGACTCAAACTTACACAATATGTGTGTTCATCCATATGTGGAGTTGATTATGATATTAATGAGTTTTTGTTTGATTAGACCCTCACCAGGACCTAGAAAACGCCAATCTTCTCAGTACAGTGACCCTAAATCACATGGTAATCGTCCAAGTACAACTGTCAGAGTTCACCGTTCATCTGCACAGAATCTTCACAATGACAGAGGGAAAGCCGTTCGTTGTCGTGAAAAGAAAGAACAGAATAAAGGAAGAGAGGAAAAGGTAAATGTTAATTGATTTTTATAAATGAAAAAGTTATTTCTGAACCATAAAAATGAAGACTGTACAAATTTATTTTTTCTTTTTTTCCTTTTTTGAGACAGAGTCTCACGCTGTCACCCAGGCTGGGGTGCAGTGGCGTGATCTTGGCTCACTGCAACCTCCACCTCCTGGGTTCAAGCAATTCTCATGCCTCAGCCTTCCGAATAGCAGGGATTACAAGTGGGCGCCACCACATCGAGCTAATTTTTGTATTATTAGTAAAGATGAGGCTTCAGCAAGTTGGCCAGGCTAGTCTTGAACTCTTTACCTCAGGTTATCCGCCCCCGCCCCCCCCCAGGCCTCCCAAGGTGCTGGGATTACAGGTGTGAGCCATTGTGCCTGGCCCAAATTTCAATAAGTTGTAGTCATCAGTTTGCCAGCGCTATAATAAAATCCTAGTTATACTACATCTAGGCTGGGATATTCCCCACTTGCGATTCAACAAATATTTTGGCTTTTTTTGGTAACTTTATATTTTGATATAATTTCAGACTAGCAGACAATTTGCAGGAATGGTATAAGGAACTTCCATATATACTTTACCTAGTTTTACCAATTATTAATATTATGCCCCTTTTGACTTATCATTTTCTTTCTCTGTATACCCTTTTCCTGAACCATTTGAGACTAAGTTGTATATATAATGCTCCTTTAACCTTCAATGTTTCAGAATGTATATCCTGAGTACTAAGACATTCTTTTACGTAAAAACAACACAATTATCGGCTAACACAGTGAAATCCCATCTCTACTAAAAATTAGCCGGGCGTGGTGGTGGGCGCCTGTAGTCCCAGCTACTCGGGAGGCTGAGGCAGGAGAATGGCGTGAACCCGGGATGTGGAGTTTGCAGTGAGCCGAGACCGCACCACTGCACTCCAGCCTGGGCAACAGAGCGAGACTCTGTCTCGAGAAAAAAAAAACAACACAATTATCAGAAGCTGTAAATTTTACATTGTTATAGTACTGTTCATCTAATCCACAGACCTTTATAAAATTTTGCCAATTATCCCAATAATGTCATATAGAGATCTTCCCCCTTCTGTCCTTGCTAGGTCAGATTACAATGTAGAAGCACACATCGAATTTAGTTATCGTGTTTCTTTAGTCCCTTTTAATACAAACATCTCAGCTTTTGCGTTTCTTGGACTCGAATTTTTGAAGAATTCAGTCCAGTTATTTTGTGGAATATTCCTCAGTTTGGGCTTGCCTGATACTTCCTCAGGATTAGATTAAGATTATTCTTTTTTTTTTTTTTTTGGCCAGGCATGGTGGCTCATGCCTGCAATCCCAGCACTTTGGGAGGCCGAGGCAGGTGAATCACTTGAGGCCAGGAGCTCTAGACTAGCCTGGCCAACATGGTGAAACCCTATCTCTACTAAAAATATAAAAATTAGTTGGCATGTTGGCAGGCACCTATAATCCCAGTTACTGGGGAGGCTGAGGCCGGAGAATCGCTTGAACCCGGGAGGCGGAGGTTGCAATGAGCTGAGATCACACCACTGCAGTCTAGCCTGACCAACAGAATGAGACTCAGTCTCAAAAAAAAAAAAAAAAAAAGATTATTCATTTTTGGCAGGCATACCATTGGTATGATGGTTTTTTTCTCTCAGTGTATCATATGAGAAGGCACAGGGCCGGGCGCGGTGGCTCACGCCTGTAATCCCAACACTTTGGGAGGCCGAGATGGGCGGATCACGAGGTCCGGAGATCGAGACCATCCTTGCTAACACGGTGAAACCCCATCTCTACTAAAAATACAAAAAAATTTAGCCAGGCATAGTGGCAGGTGCCTGTAGTCCCAGCTACTCGGGAGGCTGAGGCAAGACAATGGCTTGAACCCGGGAGGTGGAGCTTGCAGTGAGCCCAGATGGCGCTACTGCACTCCAGCCTGGGAGACTGAGTGAGACTCCGTCTCAAAAAAAAAAAAAAAAAAAAAAAGAAGGCGTAGGATTTCTGTTTGTCCTATTACTGGTGATAAGTTGGATCGCTTGGTTAGGTAGGTTAGGTAGTGTCTGCTTGGTCTCTCCACAATAAACTTACCGTTTGACCCTTGTAATAATTTGTGGGAGGTACTTTGAGACTATGTAAATACTCTGTTTCTTATCAATATCTCATCTACTAGTTTTAGCACCCAGTGATTCTTGTCTGAATCAGCTATTTCTGCACTGACTGCAAAATCATAATTTTCTAATGCCAGTATTGCTTCTATATTAATTATAAAAGCTGAGTGTAGACGTTGCTTTGGTTTTTAAAAATTTTCGTTTGTTATTTTTAATTTGACACATAATAATCATACATATTTATGGGGTACAGTGTGATAATTCAATACACATATACAATGGGTAATGATCAAATCAGAGTAATTAACATATCCATCACCTCAAACATTTATCATTTCTTTGTGTTGGGAATATTCAAAATCTGTTCTTCTAGTTATTTGAAAATGTACCATAAGTTGTTTTTAATTACAGTCACCTGGCTGGGTGTGGTGGCTCACTCCTGTAATCCCATCACTTTGGGAGGCCGAGGCAGGCAGATCACTTGAGGTCAGGAGTTCGAGACCAGCCTGGCCAGCATGGTGAAACCCTGTCTCTACTAAAAATACAAAAAAATGTTAGCCAGGGGTGGTGGCACACACCTGTAATCCCAGCTACTTGGGAGGATGATGCAGGAGGATTCTTTGAGCCCGGGAGGCGGAGTGAGCCAAGATCGTGCCACTGCACTCCAGCCTGGGAGACAAAGTGAGACTCTGTCTCAAAAAAATTAAAAAATAATAGTAATTGAGTCACCCCATAGCACTGTAGAACACTAGAATTCATTCCACCTATCTGGCTGTACTTTTGTATTTGTTAACCAATGTCTGATATACCCACCTTCCCCTACCCATCCCAGCCTCTAGTAACCATTATTCTATTCTGTACGTGTATGAGATCAACTTTTTTAGCTTCGTCATGAGTGAGAACATGTGTTATTTATCTTTCTGTGCCTGCCTTATTTCTCTTAACATGATATCCTCCAAACGCATCCATGTTGCCATGAATGACAGAATTTCATTCTTTTTTATGGGTACGTAGTATTTCACCATATATATATATATGGTGAAATATATATATATATATATATATATTTATTTATATATATATATATATAAATATATATATAAATATATATATATTTATATATATATAAATATATATAAATATATATATATATATTTCATATATATATATATGAAATATATATATATTTCATATATTCATATATATATATATATATATATATATATGCATGCCACAGTTTCTTTATTCATTCTTCTGTTGATGGGAACTTAGGTTGATTCCATGTCTTGGCTATTGTGAATAGTGTTTATAATAGTATGGCGGTTCCTTAAAAAACAAAAACTAGAACTACCATATAATCTAGCAATCCTGATGCTGGGTATATCCAAAGGAAAGGAAATGAATATGTCAGAGATATCTGCACTCCTATGTTCATTAATCCTATTCCTCCCATGAGGAACCTCCATACTGTTCATAGTGGCTATATTATCTTACATTTCCAAGAACTTTGTATACGAATTCTTTCTTTAAATCCTCACCAGCATTTGTTGTTTTTGTCTTTTTTTTTTTTTTGGAGACAGTCTCACTCTGTTGCCCAGGCTGGAGTGCGGTGGCGTCATCTTGGCTCACTACAACCTCCACCTCTCAGGTTCAAGCAGTTCTCATGCCTCAGCCTCCTGAGTAGCTGCGACTACAGGCACACGCTACCACGCCTAGCTAATTTTTTGTATTTTAGTAGAGACGAGGTTTCACCATGTTGCCCAGTCTGGTCTCGAACCCCTGAGCTCAGGCAGTCCACCTGCCTCAGCCTCCCAGAGTGCTGTGATTACAGGTGTGAGCCACCACGCCCAGCACTTTTTGTCTTTTTGCTAACACCCATCCTAATTAGGGCAAGATGGTATCTCATGGTGGTTTTGATTTGCAATTCCCTGATGATTAGTGACACTGAGGATTTTTTTTCATATGCCTCTTGGCTATTTATATGTCTTCTTTTGGGAGATGACTATTCCAATTCATTTACCCATTTTTTAATTGGATTATTTGTGGGGGTTTTTTTGCCCTTGTTTGAGTTCCTTGTGTATTCTGGATATTAATCCCTTGTCAGATGAATAGTTTGCAAATATTTTCTCCCATTCTACAGGTTGCCTCTTTATTCTTTTAATTGTTGCCTTTACTGTGCAGAAGCATTTTAGTTTTATATAAACACATTTGTTTAGTTTTGCTTTTGTTGCCTGTGCTTTTAAGGTCTTCCTAAAATCTTGGCCCAGACCAATGTCCTGAAGCATTTCTCCTACGTCATCTTCTAATAATTTCATAGTTTCAGGTGTAAACGTTTATATCTTTAATTTATTTTGAGTTGGTTTTATATATGGTGAGAGTTAGGGCATCTAGCTCCTTATTTCTGCAAATGGATATCTAGTTTTCTCAGCACCATTTATTAAAGACACTGCACTTGCTCCGGTGTATGTTCTTGGTGCTTTTGTTGAAAATCAGTTGGCTGTAAATACATGGATTTCTGGATTCTCTATTCTGTTCCATTGGTCTGTATGTCTGTTTTTATGCCAGTACCATGCTGTTTTGGTTACTAGAGCATTGCAGTTTAGGGTCAAGTAGTGTGATGTCTCCAACTTTGTTCCTTTTGCTCAGGATCTCTTTGGAGTCTTTTGTGGTTCTCGAGTTGAACTCCTGACCTCAGGTGATCCGCCTGTCTCAACCTCCCAAAGCGCTGGGATTACAGGCGTGAGCCACTGCACCCAGCCGAGACTTTTCTATTTCTATGAAGAATGTCATTGGTATTTTGATAGGATTGCATTGAATGTGTAGATTGCTTTTAATAGTATGGTAATTTTCACAATATTAGTTCTTTTAATCAATGAACAGGAGATATCTTTCAATTTTTTGTGTTATCATCAGTTTCTCTCAACAGTGCTCTATAGTTTTTCTTGCGGAGTTCTTTCACCTCTATTTAAATTTATTTAAAAATTTAAAAATTTATTCTTAGGGTTACATTTATTCTTGGGTTTTTGGGGTTTTTTGTTTGTTTTTTAGCTACAATAGATGGGATTGCTTTCTTGATTTCTTTTTCTATTAGTTCATTATTGTTATATAGAGACACTACTAATTTTTGTATGTTGATTTTGTGTCCCACAGCTTTACCGAATTTATCAGTTCAAAGAGTTTTTTGGTGGATCTTTTAGTTTTCTAGATATAAGATCATGTTGTCTCCAAACAGGGACAGTTTGACTTCCTTGTTTCTGTATTTCTTTCCCTTGCCTGATTGCTCTGGCTGGGACTTTCAGTCCGAATAAAAGTGGTGAGAATGGACAGCATTGTCTTATTCTAGTTCTTAGAGGAAAAGATTTTAGCTTTGTCCCATTCAGTATGATGCCAGCTGTGGGTTTGTCATAAATGGTCTTTATTGTTTTGCAGTATGGTGCTTCTGTATCCGGTTTTTGAGAGTTTTTATCATGAAAGGATGTTGAATTTTATCAAATACTTTTTCTGCATCTGTTGAGATGATCATGTATGGTTTTTGTCCTTCTGTTGATGTGATAGATCAGGTTTATTGATTTGCATATGCTAAACCATCCTTGTATCCCTGGAAAAAATCCCACTTTATCATAGTGAATGATCTTTTTGATGTGCTGCTGTATTTGGCTTCCTTGTATTTTGTTGAGGATTTTGCATCTTTGTTCATCAGGGATATTAGCCTGTAGTTTTCTTTTTTTGTTGTGTCTTTGTCTGGTTTTGCTATCAGAGTAATGGTAGCCTCATAGAATGAGTTTGGGAGAAATCTACTCCTCTCTTCAATTTTCTGGAATAGTTTGAGAATTGGTATTAGTTCTTCAAATATTTGATAGAACTCAGCATTGAAGCCATCAGGTCCTGGGCTTTTCTTTGATGGAAGACTTTTATTACTGATTTAATCTCATTATTCATAACTGGTTGGTTCAGGTTTTCTATTTCTTCTTGGTTCACTCTTGGTAGATTGGTTGTTTCCAGGAATGTATCCATTTCCATTAGCTTTTCCAATTTGTTGATGTATAGTTGTTCTTAATAGTCTCTAATGGTCCTTTACATTTTGTGGTATCATCTGTATGTCTTCTTTTCTGTTTCTGATTTTATTTTTTGAGTCTTTTTTTCTTGATTAGTCTATCTAATGGTTATTTTGTTTGTCTTTCTTTTTTTTTTCTTTTGAGATGGAGTTTCGCTCTTGTAGCCCAGGCTGGAGTACAATGGCATGATCTCAGCTCACTGCAACCTCCGCCTCCTGGGTTCAAGTGATTCTCCTGCTTCAGCCTCCCCAGGAACTGGGATTACAGATGCACCCCACTACACCTGGCAAATTTTTGTATTTTTAGTAGAGACAGGGTTTTGCCACGTTGGCCAGGCTGATCTTGAACTCCTGACCTCAGGTGATCTGCCCACCCTGGCCCCCCAAAGTGCTGAGATTACAGGTGTGAGCCACCGTGCTGGCCTTGTTTATCTTTACAAAACAACTTTTTGTTTTGTTGATCTTTTTTTTTTTTTTTTTTTTTTTTTTTGTTGAGATGGAGTCTTGCTCTGTCACCCAGGCTGGAGTGGAGTGCAGTGGCATGACCTTGGGTCATTGCAACCTTTGCTCCTGGATTCAAGCAGTTCTCCTGCCTCAGCCTCCCAAGTAGCTGGGACTACAGGCGCACGCCACCACGACTGGCTAATTTTTGTATTTTTAGTAGAGACGGGTTTCGCCATGTTGGCCAGGCTGCTCTCGAACTCGTGACCTCAGGTGATCCACCCGCTTTGGCCTCCTAAAGTACTGGGATTACAGGCATGAGCTACTGTGCCTGGACTTTTTTTTTTTTTTCAATGACAGTCTCTTGCCTTGTTGCCCAGGCTGGAGTGCAGTGGTACTATCTAAGCTCACTGCAACCTTCACTACCCATGCTCAAGCGATCCTCCCGCTTCAGCCTCCCAACTAGCTGGGACTACAAGCACACACCACCATGCCTGGCTAATTTTTTTTTCTTTTTTTGAGATGGAGTCTTGCTCTGTTGTCCAGGCTGGAGTGCAGTGGCACAATCTTAGCTCACTGCAAGCTCTGCCTCCCGGGTTCATGCCATTCTCCTGCCATAGCCTCCCAAGTAGCTGGGACTGCAGGCACCCGCCACCATGCCCGGCTAATTTTTTTTATTTTTAGTAGAGATGGGATTTCACCGTGTTATCTAGGATGGTCTCAATCTCCTGACCTCGTGATCTGCCCGCCTCGGCCTCCCAAAGTGCTGGGATTACAGGCGTGAGCCACTGCGCCCGGCCTGCCTGGCTAATTTTTGTATTTTTTGTAGAGATGGGGTTTTGCCATGTTGCCCAGGCTGATCTCAAACTCCTGGGCTCAAGCAATCCTCTAGCCTCAGCCTCCCCAGGTGCTGGGTGTGAGCCACTGCGCCCAGCCTTGTTTATCTTTTGTGTTAGTCACAATTTACTTTTTTCCACTATGATTTTTTTTTTCATGGGGTGGGGAGACAGAGTCTCAGTCTGTCACCAGGCTGGAGTGCAGTGGCACAGTCACTGCTCATTGCAACTTCAACCTCCTGGGCTCAAGCAGCCCTCCTGCCTCACCCTCATGAGTAGCTGAGAGTACAAACATGTACCACCATGCCCAGCTAATTTTTAAGTTTTTTGTAAGAGACAGAGTTTCACTACATTGCCCAGGCTGGTCTTGTACCCTGGGGCTCAAGCAATCCTCCCAGTTTGGCCTCCCAGAGTGTTGGCATTACAGGCATGAGCCACTGCACCTGTCCTTGCTCTGATCTTTATTATTTATTTCCCTCTACTAATTTTGAGTTTGGTTTGTTCTTGCTCTTCTAGTTCCTTGAGCTGCATTTCTGTGTTGTTTATTTGAAACCTTTGTGCTTTCTGGTATAGGCAGTTATTGCTATAAACTTACTAGTACTGCTATTGTTGTATCCCATAGGTTTCAGTATATTGTGTTCCGATTTTCATTTGTTTCAAGAAATGTTTTATTTTCCTTCTTAATTTCTTAATTGCCTCATAGTTTCTTCAGGAGCATGTTGTTTAGTTTTTCTATATTTGAATAGTTTTGAAAGTTGCTCTTGTTATGCCAGAAAAGATACTTGATGTGATTTCAGTTCTTTTCAATTAGTTGAGACTTGTTCTGTGGCCTAACATGTGGTCTATCCTGGAGAATGTTCTCCCATCCAAGTACTAACTAGGCCTGACCCTGCTTAGCTTCCCAGATCAGACGAGATTGGGAGTGTTCAGGGTGGTATGGCCATAGACCCTCCTGGAGAATGTTCTGTGTGCCAGTGAAAATAATTTGTATTCTGTACCTGTTGGATGAAATGTTCTGTATAAATACCTGTTAGGTCCATTTGGTCTAAAGTGCAGTTTAAATGGAGTGTTTATTTGATGATTTTCTGTCTAAATGACCTGTCTAATGCTGACAGCGGGGTGTTAAAGTCCCTATTACTGTATTGGAGTCTATCCCTCCTTTTAGATCTAAATATTTGCTTTATATTTGTGGGTGCTTCAATGTTGGGTGCATAGATACTTACAATTGTTATATCTTCTTGCTGAATTGATCCATTTATCATTGTATTATGACCTTCTTTGTCTCTTCTTACAGTTTTTGACTTAAAGTTTATTTCATATAAGTATAGCAGCTCCTGCTTGTTTTTGGTTTCTGTCTGTGTGGAGTATCTTTTTCCAATCCTTCACTTTCTTTCAACATGTGTCTTTACAGGTGAAGTGAATTTCTTGTAGGCAGCATATATTTGAATAAAGTTTTTAAAAGTCTGTTCAGCCATTTTTTAATTGGGGAATTTAATCTGCTTACATTCAAGGTTATTAATAGATGAGGACTTACTCCTGTCATTTTGCTAACTTTTTCTGGTTGTTTTGTATATCTTTTGTTCCTTTCTTCTCTCTTACTATCAGTGCAGTTTGGTGTGTAGTGATAAGGTTTGATTGTTGTATCTTTCTCCTTTGTATATCTGCTGTTCCAATGTATTTTATACTTTTGCATGTTTTCATGATGGTGATTATCATCTTTTCCCTTCCAGATGTACATACAGTACCCTTGTAAGGCTGGTCTAGTAGTGATGAGTTCCCTTGGGTGTTTGTTTTGTTGTGTTGTGTTTTTGCCTGGAAAAGACTATTTCTCCCTCATTTCTGAAGGATAGATTTGCTGGATATAGTATTCTTGGATGGTAATTTTTTTTTTCTTCCAGCATGTTGAATAGTCATCCCCTTCTCTCCTGACCTGTAGGGTTTCTCCTGTTAGTCTAAAGGGGATTCCTTTATATGTGACTTGACGCTTTTCTCTTGCTGTTTTTAGAATTCTCACTTTGCCTTTGACTTTTGACAGTTTGACTATAATATACCAAAAAGGGAGGACCTTTTTGGGTTGAATCTATTTGGGGCTTTTGAGCTTCCAGGATATAGATATCCATATCTTCCCCCAGACTTGGGAAATTTTCAGCTATTGTTTTATTAAATAGATTTTTTCCTTTTCTTTTTTTTTTTTTCTGAGACAGAGTCTCGCTCTGTTGCCCAGCTGGAGTGCAGTGGCATGATCTCGGCTCACTGCAACCTGCACCTCCCAGGTTCAAACAGTTCTCTCCTGCCTCAGCCTCCCAAGTAGCTGGGATTACAGGCACATGCCACCACACCCAGCTGAATTTTTTTGTTTTGTTTTGAGATGGAGTTTCACTCTTGTTGCCCAGGCTGGAGTGCAATGGCACGATCTCAGCTTGCCGTAACCTCCACCTCCTGGGTTCAAGCGATTCTCTTGCCTCAGCCTCCCAAGTAGTTGGGATTACAGGCACGCACCACCATGCCCGGCTAATTTTGTATTTTTAGTAGAGATGGGGTTTCTCCACGTTGGCCAAGCTGGTCTTGAACTCCTGACCTCAAGTGATCTGCCCACCTCGGCCTCCCAAAGTGCTGGGATTACAGGCGTGACCCACTGCGTCTTTGAAGTTAAAAGATTTTTTTTTTTCTGCTTTATCAGTTCTGTGGTTGAAGCTCTCTATTCTGTTTTTTAATTTCATTAATTGAATCCTTCAGCTGCAAGATACGTTTTGTTTTGTTTTTTGTTTTGTTTTGTTTTGAGACAGAGTCTTGCTCTGTTGCCCAGGCTGTAGTGCAGTGGAGCAATCTCGGCTCACTGCAAGCTCCACTTCCTGGGTTCACGCCATTCTCCTGCCTCAGCCTCCCGAGTAGCTGGGACTACAGGCGCCCTCCACCACGCCTGGCTAATTTTTTGTATTTTTAGTAGAGACAGGGTTTCACCGTGTTAGCCAGGATGGTCTCAATCTCCTGACCTCATGATCTGTGCGTCTCGGCCTCCGAAAGTGCTGAGATTACAGGTGTGAGCCACCGCGCCTGGCTGTTTTTTTTTAATTATGATATCTGTCGCTTTGTTGAATTTCTCATTCATATCGTGAATTTTTTTCTTATTTTGTTGAATTGTCTATCTGTATTTTCTAGTATCTTATTGAATGTCCTTAAAATATTTTTCTTTCCTGGCATTTGTTGATTTCCTTTTTATTGGGGTCTATTACTAGAGAGTTATATTCTTCAGGTGGTATCATATTTTCTTGTTTTTTTATGTTTCTTGTCTCCCTGCACTGATGTGTGTACATCTGTTGGAGTAATTGCCTCTAGAGCCACTCTTCTAGTAAAAGACTTTCATCTGTAGCTGGATCTTTGTGTGCCAGTTGGGAAGAGTGTGGTTACTCTGTTTCCTTGTAGGTGCTGCTGTGGTATGGTCTCTGTGCAACTTCTTCAGCTGCTTTCAAAATCAGCAATAATGGCAGACACCTCAGTGTTCTAGCCTGTAGAAGTTTGTAGCAGTAGCTACATAGGTTGTTGATGTCCTTGGTGGCAAGGGCTTTTGGAGTCTTCCTGTTTTCCCCTCAATGGGGAGACTTAGTCAAGGGGATTCTTCTAATGGTGTCAGAACTGACATGGTCTCCAAGCAGCTGCAGAGGAGCTGGGTTCCAGGTGCAAATGTTTGGATTGGCTGTGGGACTGGGGTCTTAGGCTCAGGGTCTTGTGAACCCGTTGTGGTACCTGGGTCTTGATATGCTGGTTTGCTCTCTGTGGCAAAACTGGATGTAGGTTGACCACAGAGCCAGTATCTGTGACTATGAACCATTCTCTAGCAGCCTGGGTCCAGGGGGCTGGGATGCAGCTGTAATTCTGTCCCTGGAGGGCAGGGTACAGCTCTGGCCTGACTCCAGGAAGAAGGGGTACTCTGCAAGTTTGGGCCCCGAGAGCAGGGTATGGCCACTGCAATTCAGGAACCTGAGCCAATAGAGCACAGTCACAACAGGGGATAAGCCATTGTATACTGGTGAGTCTAGACCCTGGGATGGTGGCACTTGGCAGTCTTCCAGACTCTGAGGCCAGGTGGAGCCATTGCTGTGCTGTTCCCTAGGGCCCAGATAACAGCTGTGTTCTGCCATTCTGAGGTATTTGCTACCCCTGTACCTGGCCTCACAGAGTCTGGATACAGGATGCAGCAGCAACTGGGGAGAGGTATATGCGGCCCCTGCACCAAGGCACTGTTCCCTCAGCCCCTAGAGACAGGGTGCAGCAGTAACTGGGAGTTGTAAATGGAGGAGCTTGGCCAGCGCACATATCCTCAGGTGGGAGTACATTGCTTTAGATCTGCAGGGACAGGGCTAGGTAGATTGGCCCATGGGGATGGGCATAATAGCTACTCACAGCTCAGCTTGGGGATGTCAGGCCACCAGGCAGGGGTGGTTCAGGGGCAGCTTAGCCTCAAGGAGGAGGGAGTGCCCTGGCTACCTGCCCCATTGCAAGACACACTCCAGCAGTAGTTCTAGTTCCACAGTGGTGTAGCACAGTAGCTGCATGGGCCACAGTGGGTGAGACGGTGCCTGCTCCCCTGGGAAGGGCACAGCTTTGTGGACTCCAGGTAACTCCCTCAGCTGGGCTTAGTCCCTGAGGTGGCTGCTGGGATCCACTTGCTACCTTTTCAGCACAGGAAGTTCCTCCTGGTTCCCAGCTGATCCCAGCTGGGGGATGACGGGTGGAGGCCTGGTGTTCCCTTGTTTTCTATATAGCTATCCTGAGTTTCTATGCTCACTTGGGTTTCTGTTACTCCTTTGATGTACTCCTGTGCTCTCTTGTAGTTATTTTCATTGAAATGTAGCTGTTTATTTATTGTTTTGGCTATCCTTTTTGGGATGTAGGGATAAGCACGAAGGACTTCTAGTTAACCATCTTGCTAACATCACTCCAGCATTGCTTTGTTAGTAGCTAAAGTCCTCAGAAATTAAAGCAAAAGTGTATGGAATAGGTATTCTTCCCAAGTTAGTGTGTGTTTGTTGAAAATAAGTGCCCAGACTACTGCTGAGAAAATTACATTTCAGAATACCACACTAATATATTTTCAACAATTATAGAATAATTATGTTAAATCTGTATATCAATTTGGGGAAAATTGGTATTTTTTTATTATGAGTCTTCTAATTCATAAACATGGTATATATCTTCATTTATTCAGATCATTGATTTCTTTCATTAGTGTTTTTATAGTTTTTTTTTTTTTTTTTTTTTTTGAGACAGAGTCTTGCTCTGTCACCAGGCTGGAGTGCAGTGGTGCGATCTCAGCTCACTGCAACCTTCGCCTCCTGGGTTCAAGCAATCCTCCTGCCGCAGCCTCCCGAGTAGCTGGGACTACAGGCACGTGCCACCATGCCAAGCTAATTTTATTTATTTATTTATTTATTTATTTGTTTATTTATTTATTTTTGGAGACAAGAGTTTCACTCTGTCACCCTGGCTGGAGTGCAGTGGCACGATCTTGGCTCACTGCAACCTCCACCTCTCGGGTTCAAGCGATTCTCCTGCCTCACACTCCCAAGTAGCTGAGACTACAGGTGCAGGCCACCATGCCCAGCTAATTTTTGTGTTTTTTAGTAGGGACGGGGTTTCACCATATTGGTCGGGCTGGTTTTGAACTCCTCACCTTAGGTGATCCACCTGCCTTGGCCTCCCAAAGTGCTGGGATTACAGGCGTGAGCCACCTCACCTGGCAATGTTTTGTATTTGTAGTGGAGACAGGGTTTCACCATGTTGATCAGGATAGTCTCAATCTCTTGACCTCGTGATCCGCCCGCCTCGGCCTTCCAAAGTGTTGGGATTATAGGCGTGAGCCACTGCGCCTGACCAGTGTTTTATAGTTTTTAGCACATGTCATATATATATGTCTTGTTAGATTTTATACCTAAGTATTTCATTTTTGTAGTGATTGTAAACAGTGATGTATTTTTAATTTCAGTCTGTATGTTAATTATTAAGCTATAGAAATTCAACTGAGTTTTAAAAATTTTTTATTTTTTAAAAGTTGTGGTAAAATATACATAACATAAAATTTACCATTTAAAATATTTCAAGTGTGCAGTTAAGTGGTATTAAGTAGTACATTCACATGTTACACTAGTTGTGGAATCATCACTACTGTCTATCCACAGAACATTATTTATTTTTCAAAACTGAAACACTACACCCATTAAAGTCATCATTCTTATCATTCTCCCCCTCATCCCAGCCCTTGGTAACCACCATTCTGTTTCTCTCTGAATTTGACTACTCTAGGTACCTCATCTGAGTGGAATCATACAGTATTTTCCCTTCTGTGACTTACTTGTTTTACTTAGCATAGTGTTTTAGGGATTTTGCCATGTTACAGTATGTCAAAATTTCCTTCCTCTTTAAGGCTGAGTGCTATTCCATTGCATGTATATTTCATGCTTTGTTTATCATTCATTTGTTGATGCACACTTGGGTTGCTCTCACTGTTTGGCTTTTGTGAATAATGCTGCTTTGAATATGGGTGCACAGATATTTCTCCAAGACCCTGCTTTTAAGATTTTTGGACATATACAAGAAGTGGATTTGCTGGGTCATATGGTAATTCCATTTTTAATTTTTTTTTTAAGACAGAGTCTTGCTCTGTTTCCCAGGCTGGAGTGCAATGGCGCGATCTTGGCTCACCGCACCCTCCGCTTACTGGGTTCAAGTGATTCTCCTGCCTCAGCCTCCCAAGTGTCTGGGATTACAGGCACCCGCCACCATGCCCGGCTAATTTTTTTAGTAGAGATGGGGTTTCACCATGTTGGCCAGGCTGGTCTTGAACTCTTGACCTCAGATGATCTGCCCGCCTTGGCCTCCAAAAGTGCTGGGATTACAGGATAAGCCACTGCATCCGGCCTCATTTTTAATTTTTTGAAGAATGACAAAACTGTTTTCCACAGTGGCTGCACCATTTTACATTCCTACCAGGATTACAGTTTCTCTACATCCTCATCAATGCTTGTTATTTTCGAGTTTCTTTGATAATAACCATGTAATTGGGTGTGAAGTAGTATCTCATTGTGGTATTGATTTGCATTTTCCCAATCATATAGTTGACATTTTTCCCAATAATATAGTTGACTTTTTTGTATATAGTAAAATGCACATAACATAAAATTTACCATTTTAACAGTTTTTAAGTGTACAGTGCAGTTGTACTAAGCGCATCAACATTGCTATGCAGCCATCACAACCATTCATTTTCAGATCTCTTCATCTTGCAAAACTGAAACTCTGTACCCATTAAACAATAACTCACCATTCACCCTCCCTCCAGCCCCTGGCAATCACCATTCAACTTCCTGTCTCTGTGAATTCAGCTGCTTATGTAAGTGGATCATATGGCATTTGTCTTTTTGTGACAGGCTTATTTATAGCCGTCCCTGCTATCTTTAGGTTACTGCTTGTGTGGAGTATCTTTTTTCATTCTTGCACTTTTAACTTATTTGTGTGTCTAGATCTAAAGTGTCTCTTGTAGACAACATATAGTTCGTTCATGTTTTTTTATTTTAAAATTTATTTTATTAATTAATTTTAGAGACAGGGTCTGACTGTGTTGCCCAGGCTGGAGTACAGTAAATATTCACAATGTACTATATCATAATGCACTAAAGCCTCAAACTCCTGAGTTCCAGTGATCCGCCCCCTGACCCAGCCTCCCAAGTAATTGAGACTATAGGTGCATACCCTGTCAGTTTTTTGTCTATTCTGCCAGTTTGTCTTTTGATGGGAGGTTTTAATCCATTTAAGCCAATTACCGATAAGGAGAGACTTCTGTTATTTCAGTCTTTATATGCCTATCTGTCTTTTTCCTTAATTTTCTACATTACTGGCTGGGGATGGTGCTCACGCCTGTAATCCTAGCACTTTGGGAGGCTGAGACAGGCAGATTGCCTGAGCTCAGGAGTTCGAGACCAGCATGGACAAGATGGTGAAAGCCCGTTTCTACTAAAATACAAAAAATCAGCCGGGCATGGTGGCGGGCACCTGTAATCCCAGCTACTCAGGAGGCCGAGGCATGAGAATCGCTTGAACCCGGGAGGCAGAGGTTGCAGTGAGCCGAGATTGCAACATTGCACCCCAGCCTGGACGACAGAGCAAAACTCCGTCTCAAAAAAAAAAAAAAAAAAAATCAAAACAAAAAAATAATTTTCTACATTACTGTCTTCTTTTGTGTTTAGTTGATTTTTTTTTTTTTTTTTTTTTTTTTTTTTTGAGACAGAGTCTTGCTCTATCACCCAGCCTGGAGTGCAGTGGCGCAATCTCAGCTCACTGCAACCTCAGCCTCCCAAGTTCAAGCGATTCTCTTGCATCAGCCTCCTGCATAGCTGGGATTACAGATGTGTGTCACCACACCTGGCTAATTTTTGTATTTTTAGTAGAGACGGTTTCACCATGTTGGTCAGGCTGGTCTCGAACTCTTGACCTCAAGTGATCCACCCGCCTCGCCTCCCAAAGTACTGGGATTACAGGCGTGAGCCACTGCACCAGGCCATTTAGTTGATTTTTTACAGTGAAATGTTTTAATTCCCTTCTCATTTTCTTTTGTGTATATTTGTATATTTTATAGCTGTTTTCTTTGTGGTCTCCATGTCTCTCAGGCTGGTATATGGTGGCAGGATCAGAGCTACTTGTAGACTCAAGTTTCTGGGCTCAAGCAATCCCTCCCACCTTAGCTTCCTGAGTAGCTGGGACTACAGGTATACACCTCCAAGCCTGGCTGATGTTTTCATCTCTTTTGTAGAGACAGGGTCTCACTGTGTTGCCCAGGCTTGTCTCAAATCCTGGCCTTAAGCAATCCTTGCATTTCAGCCTCTCAAAGTACTGGGATTACAAGCATGAGCCAACCATGTGTGACTCACAGAGACTTTAAAAATTCCCCTGTGTGTGGTTACTTTTGAATTTCCTAGACTTTAAATGTCTATTTCCCCAAAAGGGAAAAAAGAGAAAAATGAAGGGGATGGGGGAAATAAAAGGTTGGTGGCCCTTTAACTCTCCTGAAGTTGCTTCAGCCTGAAGGGGAAGGGCTTGCAACAATGGGAGGAGGTTTGCAACCATAGCTGCCCCCTATGACTGCAAGGTCAGAAGCTGCATTCGGCAATCAAAACATACATACCTAGTTTTTGGAGGACAGGGTCCTTTTTGACCATCCTGGCTCCTATGAACTGCCTGCAGACTACTCCAGGAGCACCTGTACAGTTGCCTACTAAGGGCCTATGGGCTGAGTTGTTTATTCAATTTTGTGCTGCTATCACAGAATACCACAGACTGGGTAATTTATAAAGAGCAGGATTTTTTTCCCTCACAGTTCTGGAGGCTAGGAGTCCAAGATCAGGGTGCTGGCATGTTCAGTTGTTTGGTGAGGGCTGCATCCTCTGGAGTAGAGGAACACTTTGTTCTCACATGGCTGAAGGAATAAGAGCAGGAAATCCAAATGCTGTGTGATACCTCTTTGTAAGGGCCTTAATCCCATTCATGAGGAAGGAACCCTTGTGGCATAATCCCCTCTCAAAGGCCCAACTTTTAATACTAGCACATTAGCTATTGAGTTTCAACACCTTGCTTTTGGAGGGACACATTAAAACCATAGCAGTAGCTGGGCTGAAATTAACCAGAATTAACCATAATTTGTCATTTACCATCCAGGTTTCCCCCTGGAAGTTGCAGTCCTCCCAATAGACTCCAGAGTTCCTAAATAGTCGCATCAGACAGATTCTGCGGGTGCAGTTTTTGTTTACGTGGAGATACAGATTCTTGATGCTTCCTACTCTGCCAGTCTTCCACGATCCTGTCCCAATAATTGATTCTTATATGTTTATCTTCTATCTTGTCACCTTAATACTATGCTAGAATTGTTCATTCTAGGAGAATTTTTGTAGATTACTTAGTATTTTCTGTGTGGACAATTATGTTATCTGCAAATACTTCTGTATTTTTGGATTTCTATGCCTTTTATTTCCTCTTCTTACCTTATTGCATTGGCTAGAACTTCCAGTACTATGTCAAATATTTAAGAGTGACAAAGTAGATGTCCTTGCTGTGTTCCTGATTTTAGGAGGAAAGAATTCAGTGTTTCATCACAGAGAGTATAATGTTAGCTGTAGGTGTTTTTGTAGATTTTTTTTTTTTTTTTTTGAGACAGAGTCTTGCTCTGTTGCCCAGGCTAAAGTGCAGTGGCGTGATCTCCACTCACTGCAAGCTCTGCCTCCCGGGTTCACGCCATTCTCCTGCCTCAGCCTCCCGAGTAGCTGGGACTACAGGCGCCTGCCACCATGCCCGGCTAATTTTCTGTATTTTTAGTAGAGACGAGGTTTCACCGTGTTAGCCAGGATGGTTTTGTAGATACTCTTTATCAAGTTGAGGATATTCCCTTTAAATTCTATTTTTCTGAGAACTTATGTCCTGAATGGGTATTCAGTTTTAGCACATGCTTTTCTGCATTTGTTGCATGATCATATGGGTCTTTTTCTTTAGTCTCTTAATATAGTGGATTATATTGATTAATTTTTTAACATTGAACTAGTCTTATGTCCCTGGAATAATTCTCACTTGGTCATGGTATGTAATTCTTTTTATATCTTGCTGAATTCTATTTGGTAATATTTTGTTAACAATTTTTGCATCTGTATATTCATGAATGGTCTATAGTTTTTCCTTTGTTTTGTTTTTTGGAACTGTCTTCATCTGATTTCTGTATCAGGGTAATATAGCCTTTTATAAAATGAATTGAGAAATTTTCCTTCTGTGCTCTGGAAGAGTTTGTATAGAATTGATTTAATTCTTAAAAAAAAATTTTTTTTTGAGACAGGGTCTCACTCTGTCACCCAGGCTGGAGTGCAGTGGCGCGATCTTGGCTCACTGCAACCTCCACCTCCTGGGTTCAATAGATTCTCGTGCTTCAGCCTCACGAGTAGCTGGGGTTACAGATGCGTGCCACCACGCCTGGCTAATTTTTTTGTATTTTCAGTAGAGACAGGGTTTCACCCTGTTGGCCAGGCTGATCTCAAACTTCTGACCTCAGGTGATCCACCCGCCTCGGCCTCCCAAAGTGCTGGGATTATAGGTGTGAGCTACCGCGCCCGGCCTTAATTCTTTTTCAAATGTTTCTACAATGAAACTACCTGGGCTTGAATATTTCTTTAAAACTATGAATCACCTTCATTAATAGTTATGGTACTGTTCAGATTATCTTCTTTTATTAGGTGAGTTGTGGTAGTTTGTGGTTTTCAAAGAATTAGTCCAGTTAGTCCAAGTTGTCAAATTTATGTATGTAGCATTTTTGTAGGATTCCTTATTCGTTTTTTTTTTTGTTTTTTTTGTTTTTTTTTTTTGAGATGGAGTCTCGCTTTGTCGCCCAGACTGGAGTGCACTGGCGTGATCTGGGTTCACTGCAAGCTCCGCCTCCCGGGTTCACGCCATTCTCCTGCCTCAGCCTCCCCGAGTAGCTGGGACTACAGGCGCCCGCCACCACGCCCAGCTAATTTTTTGTAATTTTAGTAGTGACAGGGTTTCACCATGTTAGCCAGGATGGTATCGATCTCCTGACCTCGTGATCCACCCACCTTGACCTCCCGAAGTGCTGGGATTACAGGCATGAGCCACCATGCCTAGCCATATTCCTTATTCTTTAAGTGCTTGCAGGTCTATAATGATAGCTCCTTTTTCATTCGTTATATCAGTAATACGTATTCTCTGTCCTTTTGCATTGTCAGTATTGCTAGAGGTTTGTCAATTTTTAATCTTTTTAAAAGACTCCTTTGTTTCATTGAATTTTCTCTATAGTTATTCTGTTTTTAACTTTATTGCTTTTTGGTCTTATCAATATCTTTTTTTTTCCTTTTTTCTTTTTTTTTTTTTTTTTTTGAGACAGAATTTCACTCTTGTTACCCAGGCTGGAGTGCGATGGCGCGATCTCAGCTCACTGCAACCTCCGCCTCCCAGGTTCAAGTGATTCTCCTGCCTCAGCCTCCTGAGTAGCTGAGATTACAGGCCCCCGCCACCACGCTCAGCTAATTTTTGTATTTTTAGTAGAGACAGGGTTTCGCCATGGTGGGTAGGCTGGTCTCGAACTCCTGACCTCAGGCAATCCCTCCTGCCTTGGCCTCCCAACGTGCTGAGATTACAGGCGTGAGCCACTGCACCTGGCCTATTATTTTCCTTTTTAGCTTTGAGTTTATTTTGTTCTTTTCTACATTAATGAGGTAAAAGCTTAAATGATTATTTGAGACTTTTTTGTTTGTTTGTTTCTGAGACGGAATCTTGCTCTGTTGCCTGGGCTGGAGTGCAGTGGTGCAGTCTTGGCTCACTGCAACCACCACCTCCCAGGTTCAAGCAATTCTGCCTTAGTCTCCCAAGTAGCTGGGACTATGGGCGTGGAACACCATGCCCATCTAGTTTTTGTATTTTTAGAAGAGACGGGGTTTTGCCACGTTGGCCAAGCTGGTCTCGAATTCCTGACCTCAGGTGATCCACCTGCCACAGAGTCTCACTCTCTCGCCCAGGCTGGAGTGCAGTGGCATGATCCCAAAGTGCTGGGATTACAGGTGTGAGACACCATGCCTGGCCTGAGACTTTTTTTCTTGCCTAACATATGCATTTAGTGCTCTAAATTGCCCTCTCAGCACTGCTTTAACTGTGTCCCAGAAATTTTGATAAGTTGTTTCTTTATTTTTCTTCAGGTCAATGTGTTCTTTGATAGCCATTGAGACTTCCTCTTTGACCTGGATTATTTAGTAGCATGTTGTTTAGTTTCCAATTGTGTGGAGATTTTCTTGTTTTCTTCCTGTTACTGATTTCTAGTTTGAATCTTTTGTGCTTTGAGAATATACTTCATATAATTTCAATATTTTTAAACTTGTCTAAGTTTGTTTTTGGCTTAAGATATGGCTGTTTTGGTATATGTTCTGTGAACACTTGAAAAAAGTGTGTATTTTACTGTTGTTAGGTGGAATTTTCTATAAATGTCTGTTGGATCCTTTGGATGGTGGTGTTATTGAGCTCTACATCCTTGCTGATTTTTTTTTTCTTTTTTTTTTGAGATAGGATCTCACTCTGTTGCCCAGGCTGGAGTGCAGTGGCACTGATCATAGCTCAATGCAACCTTGAACTCCTTAGGCTCAAGGGATCTTCCTGACTCAGTCTCCCAAGTAGCTGGGACCACAGATGTGTGCTACCACACCTGGCTAATTTTTTAATTTTTATTTTGTAGAGACAGGATCTCTTTTTTTTTTTTTTTTGAGACAGAGTTTCGCTCTTGTTGCCCAGGCTGGAGTGCTATGGCGTGATCTCGGCTCACCACAACCTCCACCTCCCGGATTCAAGCGATTCTCCTGCCTCAGCCTTCCGAGTAGATGGGATTACAGGCATGTGCCACCACACCCAGCTTATTTTGTATTTTTAGTAGAGACGGGGTTTCTCCATGTTGGTCAGGCTGGTCTCGAACTCCGACCTCAGGTGATTCTCCTGCCTTGGCCTCCCAAAGTGCTGGGATTACATGAGCCACTGCACCTGGCCTTTTTTTTTTTTTTTTTTTTTTGAGACGGAGTCTAGCTCTGTCACCCAGGCTGAAGTGCAGCAGCATGATCTCAGCTCACTGCAACTTGTGCCTCCTGGGTTCAAGTGATTCTCCTGCCTCAGCCTCCCGAGTAGCTAGGATTACAGGTGCCCATCACCATGCCCAGCTAATTTTTGTATTTTTAGTAGAGACGGGGTTTCACTGTGTTGGCCAGGCAGGTCTCAAACTCCTGACCTCGTGACACGCCCACCTCGGCCTCCCAAAATGCTGGGATTACAGGCCTGAGCCACCATGCCTGGCCGAGACAGAATCTTATTTTATTGCCCAAGCTGGTCTTGAAGTCTTGAGCTCAAGCAGTCTTGCCACCTTGGCCTCCCAAAGTGCTAAGATTATAGGCGTGGGCCACCGCACCTGGCCTGAGTTTTTTTCTTGAAAAAATACTTTTTTTTTTTCCTTAAAAAATACTATGCTACTTCCTCTGGCTTGCTTTTCTGAGAAGCTTTCATCCAAATTGTTTTTCCCTATAAGCAAGGTGTTGATATTCTTTCATTGCTTTCAATTTTTTCTTTGTCTTTGGTTTTCAGAAATTAAAGTATAATGTGTGTTGGCATGGAGTCTTTGGGATGTTCTGTTTGTTTCTGAGGCTATTTTTCTTCATAATGTTTCAAGTACATTCATAATTATTGAAGCATGTAAAAGGCTTTAAAATCTGTCAGGAAACTCTAACATCACTGTCATCTTGGTCTTGGCATCGTTGATTGTCTCTTTACGTTTAATTTGAGATCTTCATGGTTCTTGGTATGAGGAATTTTCTGTTGAAACCTGGACATTTTCATATTATATCATGAGACTCTAGATCTTATTTAAACCTTCTGTTTAGCTGACTTTTCCTAACATTACTCTGGCAGGGAGAATAGGGGTGCCACCGCTGCCAGGTGGGGATGGAAGTTCAGGTTCCCCAGCCATCCTTTGTCGGCACCTGCCTAGGGGCAGAGGCCTTCTCATTACTGCTGAGCTGCGGTGGAAGTTGTCCACATGCTCTCCAGGGACACTGTGGTTGAGGAGTGGAAGTCCAGGTTCCCTCTATGATGTCCAGTGACTGTGGCGGGGAGGGGTGGGGGAGAGAACATGCAGGGGCTCTTGTTCATTTCATTTTTGGGAATGAAAGTTTCACCTTCTTATTTAGCCTCTGATTCTACCCTAGTGGGGGTTTGAGGTAACTCACTGTAGGCTTCCAGAGGTAGAAAGTCCTAGGCCTTCCACCCTGCCTTTGCTGCCCTGGGTGGGGCCGGGGCCACAAGTCTTTGGTGATGCTTGACTGGAGTAGAGTGTTACTGTCTAAAAGCTCTGTCTTGCTAGACTGCCCCTTCCTTGGTCCTTTGCCTAGAAAGAGCAAGCTTCTGTTGGGGTGTTTTTGTTTGTTCAAATTGGCTCTTCAGCCCCAAGTCTGGATATTTGAAAGAAAGAAAACCCAGGGAACTCACACCATGTTTGAGTTCCTTAGTGGCTCTGCTGGCTTCTTTGCACCTTTCAGAGTCCTCCTGTGTTTGTGGTATGTATAATACCCAAGGGTTTTAGCTCTACTTAGCAGAAGAAATGCTGAAAAGTATGCTCCATCTTCCTGGAAATGAGAACCCAGCTGTCATTTTTAATTAACTCTTTTAATTGAGGTAATGGGTTTTGTATTTATAATTTTGCCAGCTTTAAAAGAACTAGTTTTTTGGTTTTGTTTTGGTTTTTTTTTTTGAGACGGAGTCTCACTCTGTCACCCAGGCTGGAGTGCAGTGGCCTGATCTCGGCTTACTGCAACTTCTGCCTCCCAGGTTGAAGCGATTCTTCTGCCTCAGCCTCCCGAGCAGCTAGGATTACAGGTGTGAGCCATCACACCTGGCTAATTTTTGTATTGTTAGTAGAGACGGGGTTTCATCATGTTCTCCAGGCTGGTCTCGAACTACTGACCTAAGGTGATCTGCCTGCCTTGGCCTCCCAAAGTGCTGGGATTACAGGCGTGAGCCACTGAGCCCAGCAAAAGAACTAGTTTTAAACCCAAGAACTTATGTACTGATTAATCCATCTATCTGAAACTTTATTTTGAGCATGAAAAAAGGAGTCTAGGTCCCTTTGAATCCCTCAACTGTTTTTTTCCACTTCCTACTAGTTACTGTTTTCACTTAGAACAAGTTATTGTTTGTTTTTATTTGAGATGGAGTCTTGTTCTGTTGCCCAGGCTGGAGTGCAGTAGTGCAGTCTCAGCTTAGTGTAACCTCTGCCTTCCTGGGTTCAAGCGATTCTCCTCTCAGCCTCTTGAGTAGCTGGGACTACAGGCATGTACTACTATGCCCAGCTAATATTTTTGTATTTTTAGTAGAGAGGGGATTTCACCATGTTGGCCAGCCTGATCTCAAACTCCTGGCCTCAACTGATCCACCCGCCTCAGCCTAAGTGCTAGAATTATAGGCATGAGCCACTGCACCTGGCCAGGAGCAAATTATTAGATAGATGTATATCTAAAAGAAATTGTGCTAGTTCAACTAATTAAATAAAATCCTATTAAATATGTCAGCATTTGAAATTCCACAGCTTCCTTTGGCTGGCCTATTACAACCCTGTTTCTTTTTTCTGCCTACTTAAATTTGTTTTGCTTTGTCTGCGAACATTCCCTTAGTACTGTGTTCTATGGGAGAAAAGAAAAAGAAAGAGAAAGAGAAAATGCCTTATATTTGTATCTTCCCTGGCTTACAGTATATGTTCCTGATAGTCAGGGACAGTGTCTTCTTTCTGTTCTCCATAGCTGCTAACATGGAACAAATACTTGTTAAATATCTGTAAATGATTAACAGCTTTATAAATACTTTGAAGAAAAGATTATCTTCTTCTCTTTTAAATGTTACACAGTTCTGGCCGGGTGTGGTGGCTCACGCCTGTAATCCCAGCACTTTGGGAGGCTGAGGTGGGCAAATCACCTGAGGTCAGGAGTTCAAGACCAGCCTGGCCAACATGGTGAAACCTCATCTCTACTGAAAATATAAAAAGTCAGCCAGGCGTGGTGGTGCATGCCTGTAATCCCAGCTACTCAGAAGGCTGAGGCAGGAGAATTGCTTGAACCTGGGAAGCAGAGGTTGCAGTGAGCCAAGATCGTGCCACTGCACTCCAGCCTGGGCAACAAGAGTGAAACTCCATCTCAAAAAAAAAAAAAAAAAAAAAAAGTTACACAGTTCCTTCCTTGAATCTTTTATGTTAATATTGGAGGCTCAATACACATCGTGGAACTGATGCTTATTTGGCCGTCTAGGTTAACATTTTGAATATCATAAATATTAGTTAAGTCTGGACATTAATAATGGCATTAGACAGCACCAATTGGCAAAGGAATCATCATGTTACATGCAAAAAAAATGTTATGGGAATTGGGTAACAATCTTAGTATGGCAGAAAAAATGTTTATTTACCCTAATGCAGGGCCAGGGCTTCATAAATTTTCTTGGCCTATAATATTCATAAGTATCTTAGTAATTTTTATATAGCATCTCTAGGCCAGGATACCCATCCACTTATGAAAAATACCTATCCATTTATGAAGAAGTTAGGTTCAAACAGTTTGTGTCCTAGCAGTTGAACACCTACTGGGCCCTGTTACACAGTTTCTCAAACCCTGCAGTCAGAACGGACATTCTACCGTCATTCCTCTTGCACATTGATTTTCTCTCTGTACATCTTATCACAGCAACTGCCCAAAACCCAGCTCCACAAAAATACGGCATTACTCAGGCCGGACACGGTGGCTCACGCCTGTAATCCCAGCACTTTGGAAGCCGAGGTGGGCGGATCACTTGAGGTCAGCAGTTCAAGACTAGCATGGCCAACGTGCTGAAACCCCATCTCTACTAAAAATAATTAGCCGGGCGTGTTGGTGCACACCTGTCATCCTACTCAGAAGGCTGAGACAGGAGAATTGCTTGAACCCGGGAGGTGGAGGTTGCAATGAGCCAAGATCACACTACTACACTCTAGCCTGGGCGACAGAGTGAGACTCTAGCTCAAAAATAAATAAATAAATAAATAAATAAATAAATAAGGCATTATTGAAGAGGAGTATAGCAGTCTTATGTAGGAATTGTGAACTACCTCTAGCTAGTAGTTCACACAATGTTCAACAGATGTTGCTGTGTTTCTTTCAAAAATTTAAACTATCCCACAATACCTTGTGAGTTTGCCATTGTGTCCTGGGTATTGAGTACATAGTTTGGGAACCGTGGCCCTAATGACTGTCATCACAGAGGATGAGAGGAATCCCATGTAAGGACTGAGATGTGTCTTTTGGAGGGTAGTGGGAATAATGAAAAGGGATATTTTTAGGAGCATTGATGAGGGACAAGTAGGTGTTTAAAGATTGAGCCATAGTCTTGGCTAAATAAGCCATGTGTCTTTAATCTTATCTCCTCTAAAGGATTGAAATACATTTTGTGTATATCTGATATTCACTTGTGACCACATTTATCTCAGTATTAATTTTTTTATGCTAGCCCGTTCATATGCATGGTCATTTTTATTTTTCTTTGATACTTTTGATATATCAAACCGATGTTGATGTAGAAGGATGACTTAGAGTCTTTGGTCCTATCCTTGTTATTGTATTATTATATTAGCTGCTTTTTTTTTTTTTTTTTTTTGAGATGGAGTCTCACTCTGTCATCCAGGCTGGAGTGCAGTGGCATGATCTTGGCTCACTGCAAGCTCCGCCTCCCGGGTTCACACTATTCTCCTGCCTCAGCCTCCCAAGTAGCTGGGACTACAGGTGCTGCCACCATGCCTGGCTAATTTTTTGTATTTTTAGTAGAGATGGGGTTTCACCCTGTTAGTCAGGGTGGTCTCAATTTCCTGACCTCGTGATCCACCCATCTTGGCCTCCCAAAGTGCTGGGATTACAGGTGTGAGCCACTGTGCCTGGCCAAATGATGTATTAGCTTTTTAAAGGATGTCACTTGAGTCCAATCTGTGTTTCCGATTCACAGAAACAAAATAAATGAATCAGCTTGTTTTTTCTCTTGATGTAGAACAAATCACCTGCTGCAGTAACAGAACCAGAGACAAATAAATTTGATAGTACCGGATATGATAAAGACTTAGTAGAAGCTTTGGAAAGAGATATAATTTCTCAGAATCCCAATGTTCGATGGTAAGTTATATCACAACCAAATAATTGGGTGCTGGTGATGCTATTTGGAATGGAAAATGGAGCAAATGTGAGCATGTACTGAAGAGTAGAGCTTGAGGACAGAACCGGAGTATGTGCAGCGTGAGCATGACTTCCCTGCATTCAGCCTGTTCCAATTTTTGTCTGAGGGTCTGAGGTTTTTGTTTTTGTTTTTTAGAGACAGGGTCTTACTTTATTGCCCAGGCTGGAGGACAGTGGCTTGATCATAGCTCACTGCAGATTCAAACTCCTAGGCTCAAGTGATCCTCCTGCCACAGCCTTCCAAGTAGCTGGGACCACAGGTGCACACCACCACATCTAGCTAATTTAAAAAAATGTTTTGTAGACTTGGAGTCTTGATCAGGCTGGTCTTGAACTCCTGGGTTCAAGTGATCCTCCTGCCTCAGCCTCCCAGAGTGCTAGGATTACAGTCATGAGCCTTTGCACCTGGCCAAGGCAATGATTTGTATGTATGTGTGTTGCTTATTATCTATAGCATCCTAGAAATGTTGCTTTTATTTTCTTTTAGAGCAGTGATTCTCAACTTTATTAATATTACATATAATCAAAGATCTGTAATGTATCATAATGAGTTATAAAAGTTAACTTTTCCACAAAGTTAGGCATATTATGTTTATATTTCTGTTAAAACCTTAATGATTATTAGGTATGGGTTTGATATTTTAAAATATTGGGGACATTAATATTTTATACAATGAAAATACTTTTTTTAACAGAAATTGCCACATGTAGCAGTAGTAGTAGGTATTCTAGTGGTTGGAGATGACTTTATAGCAATCTCTGTGATACTCTTTAACCTTGGCATCTACCTCTTAATAGAGCTGGAGGCAAAGCAGCTATGTTGTAGCCTGTCTCTGCTTTATACCATTTTTATTCTTTATGCTTTTTTTTAGTTTTAAAAAACATGGGCTCATTGTTTCTAAATCATGGAGGTTGTGGAATGAGGACCATAAGAGCAGGAGTTTAAAATGAGATGACACATAACCCTGAAGAGTGTGCCTGTAGACTATGTTCTCATGATCCAGGCTAAAAACTGTCAACTGCCAATAACTGAAGAAAAGGTTGTGCTCTTTATATATCTGCTGGTTGACATGGTGGGCCTCGTCGCAGTGTGTTAGTCCACCCGTGTTCTGAGAGAGGCTCACCATTCTGTCAGCAGCGTATATATCTGCTGGTTGACATGGTGGGCCTCATCACAGTGCGTTAGTTCACCCGGGCTCAGAGAGAGGCTCACCATTCTGTCAGCAGCACAACATCATGTGCTTCCAGTGGTTCTCAAGAGTGACTGCATAGACATGTATCATCTAAAGGGTTGTTAATAAAATGTCTTCTCTTTCAGGGACGATATCGCTGATTTAGTAGAAGCTAAAAAGTTGCTTAAGGAAGCTGTAGTGTTACCAATGTGGATGCCCGAATTCTTTAAGGGCATTAGGAGACCATGGAAAGTAAGTTTATTACTGTGTGGCATTGTCAAAGTAAATGGCAGCATGTTGATACAGAAAGCCAATATTTATCTATATTGGGAAAAGTGGAGGGAGAAAGTGGAGTAAGGAAATTTTTAAATTAAAAGGTATATGTTGTGCTACTGAGAATTTTGTTAGACCAGAAGCTATTGCAAGAGTCCTAGAATAAGAAATACATACAGTGTGATCTTTGGAAAGTTGAATACACAGCATTAAAATTTAGAATTTGGCCGGGCATGGTGGCTCACGCCTGTAATCCCAGCACTTTGGGAGGCCGAGGCAGGTGGATCACCTGAGGTCAGGAGTTTGAGACCAGCCTGACCAACATGGAGAAACCCCATCTCTACTAAAAATACAAAACTAGCCGGGCGTGGTGGTGCATGCCTGTAATCCCAGCTACCCGGGAGGCTGAGGCAGGAGAATTGCCTGAAACTGGGAGGTGGAGGTTGTGGTGAGCTGAGATCACTCCATTGCACTTCAGCCTGGGCAACAAGAGTGAAACTCTGTCTCAAAAAAAAAAAAAAAATTAGAATTCACCCCATTTAGAATGACCTTGTATTTGCAAATATGACCTAGTCAGCTAATGCAGAAACACTCCATTTTATATGTCATGTTGCATGATTGTAACCTGTATTTTGGGGATTGTTTTCAATAAATTAATGGGAAATATCTGCATGTGATAAATACTTTTTAAAGTCATGGGCTGATCTAAAAAAAGACCATCAAAAAAGCCTTTCTTGGATTTGGAAAATACACTGATAGGTAACTCTGCATGTATGAATAGTTGTAAAAATCCTTTATACATTAAGTGATAAGCAAGATACAAAATGATAGACATACTTTGAATAAATTATATATATATGTATTTTGTTTGTTTTGTTTTGAGACGGAGTCTCGCTCCGTCGCCAGGCTGGAGTGCAGTGCGATCTTGGCTCACTGCAATCTCCGCCTCACGGGTTGAAGCGATTACCCTGCCTTAGCCTCCCGAGTAGCTGGGATTACAGGCATGCACCACCATGCCCAGCTAACTTTTTTTGTATTTTAGTAGAAACAGGGTTTCACCATGTTGGCCAGGATGGTCCCGATCCCCTGACCTCGTGATCTGCCTGCCTTGGCCTCTCATCAAAGTGCTGGGATTACAGGTGTGAGCCACCATGCCTGGCCGAATAAGTTATATTTTTAAAAAACCTAATTTGTCTGAGCAAAAGGACAATCAGGATATAAATCCAGATGCTCATGGTACCTCTGTTAGGGTGTTGATATTATAAACTACTTTTTCTCATCTTTGAGTTCCAAATTTTTAATAATGTAGTTATCTTCTTTTTTAACGGGAAGAGTAAATTTGTGACAAAGTATCCTCCTGTTTATCTCTTTGTCTTTTATTTGTCTTGATATTATATATAAGTTGGTTGAAATTTGCTACTTAGTAATGACACTTTTATGAATTAGAACAATGGCAGATAAATCCTCTGCTGAGGCTATTATATTCGCAACAGGGAGTACTGATGGTCGGCCCACCTGGCACGGGGAAGACGCTCCTTGCTAAAGCAGTGGCTACAGAATGCAAGACAACATTCTTCAATGTCTCTTCATCAACTCTGACTTCCAAATACAGAGGAGAATCTGAGAAGCTTGTTCGTCTTCTGTTTGAAATGGTGAATGTTTGAGACAGCTCTAATGATTCTTTACCTCTCTAAAAGGGGAGAAAGTGAGCTGTAACTATCTCCAGTATATGGAATAGTTAGGCAGGATGCCATTTTGCCCAGAGTATGATTCCTTGTCCTTAAAGCTAGCTTTCTTTACAAACATGAATAATTAGAGTTTCTCTTTGTCTTTTTTTCTCCAGATGTAGATCCAAATCTACCAGTTTTGGGGCATGCTCACGTTATGGGATCTGCATTACTAATCTTCTGTAGGAATCTGAAATTATTATGTTTTTTAAATCAATAGGTTTAGTTATAATATGATAACCACAGTATTGTAACAATGATGCCAAAAGGTGAGAATCATAAGTTACTATGGAACTCAGGTCACCTCCGATCTATTAACTGTACCAAATGCCTTCATTTTAATGACCTAATCTTGGATTAGGTTCTTTCTTCCACCAATACAAATCAGAGTACCAACAGAAGAAATGTAATTCAACAAGTTCTGATAGAGTGTTTAGATTGAATTCCACAACCTTTTAAACTTCAGACTTTGTTAAGCTTCACTGATTACCTCACTCTTGCCTCTAAGAAGCAGAGTGGTTTTATGTAATTAGGATAGAGTTATGCTATTAGTGACAAAGATGTGAATCTTCTTTTTTTTTTTGGGTTCTCAGTCTTGCCTAGGCCGGTATGCAGGAGCATGATCACAACTCGCTGCATCCGTGACCTCCCAGGCTCAAGTGATCCTCCCGTCTAAGCCTCCCAAGTAGGTGGGACGATGGACATGAGCCACCACACTCAGCTAATTTTTTTTTTTTTTTTTACAGATGGGGTCTTGCTGTGTTGCCCAGGCTGATCTTGAACTCCTGGGTTCAAGTGATCCTCTTGCTTCAGACTCCCAAAGTGCTGGATTTACAGGCATGGGTCACCAATCCTGGTCAAGACATGAATTCTATTTTTTTAGACAGGGTCTCATTCTGTCACCTAGGCTGGAGTGCAGTGTTGCAATCTCCGGTCACAGCAGCCTTCACCTCCTAGCCTCAAGCAATCCTCCCACCTTAGCCTCCTGAGTAGCTGGGACTACACATGTGCACTACCATGCCTGGCTAATTTTTGTATTTTTAGTAGAGATGAGGTTTTGCCATGTTGACCAGGCTGGTCTTGAACTCCTGACCTCAGGTGATCTGCCCACCTTGGCCTCCCAAAGTGTTAGGATTACAGGTATGAGCCACTGCGCCTGGCCTTGATTTTTTTGTAGAGATGAAGTCTCACTACGTTGCCCAGGCTAATCTAGAACTCCTGGCCTCAAACACTCCTCTTGCCTAGACCCCATAAAGTGCTGGGATTACAGGCAAGAGCCATTGTGTTCAGCTTTTTTGTTTTTTTGGTTTTTTTTTAAGATAAGCTCTCACTATATTATACAGATTGTAGTGCAGTGGTTATTCACAGGCACAATCATAACATACTGCATCCTCCTCTCTCAGCCTCCCAAGTAGCTGGGACTTCAGGCGTGTACCACTGCAACTCAGCTTTCAAGTCTTATTTTTATTGTCCTTAGGGTAATGAACTCTCAGCGAAGTTAGCCCTCATTTTGTCATAGTTCCAGCAAAAGTCCAAAGATTAATATTTGGCCTGTTTTGAGTTTCATACCTATGCCTAACCTCCTTGTTTTTGGTCAGAGAATTGGAGTGCTCTGATTGGCCAGGCCTGAATAAAACCCCTGGAGTTCCAAGTAAAGTTAGCCTCTTTTGAAGTAGTGGAATAGGAATGAAAGAGGGGCCCGGCATGGTGGCTCACGCCTGTAATCCCCGCACTTTGGGAGGTCGAGGCGGGCAGATCACTTGAGGTCAGGAGTTCGAGACCAGCCTGGCCAACATGATGAAACCCCATCTCTACTAAAAATAGAAAAATTAGCCAGGTGTGGTGGTGCATGCTTGTAATCCCAGCTACTTGGGAGGCTGAGGCAGGAGAATCGCTTGAACTGGGGTGGCAGAGGTTGCAGTGAGCCAAGTAGGAGACACAGTGAGAGTTCTGTCTCAAAAAAACAGAAAGAGAAAGAAAGAAAAAGAGGGATGATTTGCAAATGAAAAAGAGGCTTCTCTTACCAGAAGTGTGCTGTGCAGGGAGAACCAATTGGTGTCCTCTACAGTACCTGCCTGGGCCAGCTAAACCCAGGACACATAGCCTTTACTTGAAGTCAGATCATTCTGCATACCCTCAGTATGTGGGAAGAATCGGTCTAGTCACTTTTGCTTTGTGTGGCAACAGACTGAAATTTAATTTTTGTTGATGTAGGTTCTTTTGATAGATGGTTCCTAAAATTTTAGTTGAGAATTTTCTTGGATGTTTTAATGATGATTAAGTTCACTCTTTCCCTCTCTCCATTTGTTGAAAAAGTACAAAAATATTTATACATAAAAACCCAAGTATTGACTCTCTTTAAAGATGAAATTATCCCACTAGGTACAGTGGCTCATTGTAATCCTAGCATTTTGGGAGGCTGAGGCAGGAAGATTGCTTGAGTCTAGGAGTTTGAGACCAGCCTGGGCAACATAATAAGACACCATCTCTACCAAAAATATAAAAATAAGCCTGGTGTGGTGGCACACACCTGTAGTCCTAGCTACTCAGGAGGTTGAGGTGAGAGGATTGCTTGAGCCCAGGAGCTCAAGGTTGAAGTGAGCCAAAATCATATCACTGCACTCCAGCCTGGATGACAGAGCAAGACCTTGCCTCTTAAATAAATAAATAAGTAAATAACGGTTCATTAGAAGCCATATTTTAGCTGTTCTAATTCTATCCCATCTCCCCAATATTAGCGTGAGAGAAAGATGCACAGTGTGGCAGGCTCCTTAGCTGTTGTGTTGTTTTCTTTCTTTCCTCTTGTTTTAGAGACAGGTTCTCACTCTGTCACCCAGTCTGGAATACAGTGGTGTGGTGTGATCATAGCTCACCGAAGCCTTGAACTCCTGGGCTCAAGGGATCCTCTCACCTAGCCTCCTGAGTAGCTGGGACTCAAACACGTGTAACCACACTCAACTAATATTTTAATTTTCTGTAGAGATGGAGTCTTGCTATGTTGCCCAGGCTGGTCTCGAACTCTTGGGCTCAATCCATCCTCCTGCCTCACCCTCCCAGTGCTGGGATTACATGTGTGAGCCACTGCGCCCAGCCTCCCTCAGCTATTTTCTGATTGCGAGTCTGTAGATTATTTTAAAATGAAATAATAGCTTGGTATTGCATGGTTTCTTCCTTTAGGCTCGATTTTATTCTCCAGCCACCATATTTATTGATGAGATAGACTCCATCTGTAGTCGCCGAGGGACTTCTGAAGAACATGAAGCAAGCAGGAGGGTGAAAGCGGAGCTGCTGGTTCAAATGGATGGTATCTGTGTTTAGCATGAGTTGACCAGGGATGGGAGGTTGTTAGGTGTGGCATCTCCAGTTCCAGTGGGTCAAACTTTACTCATAGTGCTAACCCAAGGCTTTTAATAGGTGTTCTTAACTTCAGATGGACTAGAGGGGGTGGCAAGTAGTTCCTGATAGTGATAGTAATAGATTTGGTACACTGACAGTGGTGACAAGTCAGAACTAATGGCCACCCACAGGGCACCCTTTTGGTATATACAACTATCTCACTTTAGCTATGAAATTGAAATAAAAATAAATGCAGATAAATTGGCCTTAGAGTTTATGTATGCTTTGAAAAAGATTTAAAATTGTTATGTAGTTGAGATCTGGCTTTTCGATTAAATCTATTTTGAGTCATATATTTGCATACTACAGAACTCATTTTCTTTGGATTACAAATTCACATATGTACCAGTTAACCTAAGTCTTAAGGAGGCTTTAAGACTGTGCTTCCTTGTATTGTTGTACTAAATAGTTGTTGATCTTTAAATAGCTGAGCTTTATTTGGTATAATCCAACTTAATATCTTTTTCACTCTCTCCTTACCCTTATTTTAGGTGTTGGAGGTGCTTCTGAAAATGATGACCCTTCCAAAATGGTTATGGTTCTGGCAGCTACTAATTTTCCCTGGGATATAGATGAGGCTTTAAGACGACGCCTTGAGAAACGAATCTATATTCCTTTGCCATCAGGTATCTTCCTTTCAATCTTGTCAGAAAGCCTGTTAACTTCCGTGTAGTTTTGTTTAGAGAATTTAAAATTTGTTATTAACTAACTTTCTTGAAGAGATACATGAGGAGTATCTTCCTTTACGGTACTAGTTTGGCTATATGCCTTAATACTAAATAGTAAGGAATTAAAAAGTAAAGAATGGCTCTTTACTTAATGATCTCTTCTTAGAGATCCAATTCTTACTGGAAAACAACATCTCACACAAAGAAGATTTGAGACAATAGTATACTATGTTTATGCTGCAGGCTTACATTTTAAAATTTGTTTCTACCATTAGCAAAAGGCAGGGAAGAGCTATTACGAATAAGTCTACGTGAGCTGGAATTGGCTGATGATGTTGACCTTGCAAGTATAGCAGAAAACATGGAAGGTTATTCAGGTGCGGACATTACCAACGTGTGCAGGTATGAATTATCACAGAAGCATAGGTTTTTGAAGGCATAAACTTCTAATATGAAGTTTTTTGGTTTTGTTTTTTGAGACAGAGTCTCGCTCTGTCGCCTAGACTGGAGAGTAGAGGCGCAGTCACAGCTTACTGCAGCCTGAAACTCCTGAGCTCAAGTGATCCTCTGACGTGAAGTTTTTATGCTGAATTAAGACAGATCAGTATCTTGGTGGCGGCTCAAGCCTATAATCTCAGCACTTTGGGAGGCCAAGTGGGAGATCACTTGAGCCCAGGAGTTTGACTGGCCTGGGTAACATAGCAAGACCTCATCTCCATGAAAAAAATTTTAAAAATTAGCCGGGCATGGTGGTTCCCACCTGCTCAGGAAGCTGAGGCAGGAGGATCGCTTGAGCCCAGGAATTTGAGGCTGCAGTGAGCCATGATTGTGCCACTGCACCCCAGCCTGGGCGACAAAGCAAGACCCTGTGTCCAAAAAAAAAAAAAAAAAAAGATGAATAAAGACCCACATTCCAGTTTTGTTTTGTTTTTTGAGACGGACTCTTGCTCTGTCACCCAGGCTGGAGTGCAGTGGTCCAATCTCAGCTCACTGCAACCTTTGCCTCCTAGGTTCAAGTGATTCTTGTGCCTCAGCCTCCCGAGTAGATGGGATTACAGGAGCGTGCCACCACACCTGGCTAATTTTTGTATTTTTAGTAGAGACGGGGTTTCACCACGTTGGCCAGGCTGGTCTTGGAACTCCTGACCTCAAGTGATCCGCCTGCCTCAGCCTCCCAAAGTGCTGAGATTACAGGTGTGAGCCACGATGCCCGGCCCCACATACATTTTGTAGTCAGGGTCACAAATTCTGGTTTTGTTGGTGTTAGCAGGTGCTGGTAAGATATCTGGGTATCTTTCATGTCAGTGAAGAGTCTACGGTTCATTTGAAAGCTACAAGTTCAAGAAGCTAATGTTAGGATAAATTGTGTAAAACAGAAAATCAGTAATTGTCTTGGATTAAATTGTTGGTGCCTTTGTTCACTATATTATAAAATAGGAAATGATTGTGAAATATATTGACTTGACATATGCACAGAATACAGTCTCATTCTCAGTGAACTTATCCTAAATGTGATAGAATAGCAGTAAAAAGAAAAAAGAATGTCTTTAATCCAGCTGGTTCAAGTAGGTTTTGTCCTAATCTAAGTATTAGTAGAGACACTTAATTAACCAGGGGCTTGACTGCGCTCATTTCCTCCTCTCTAAAGTGAGCATACCACACGGGGTTCTGAGGATTAAAGCTAACATGTATACATCAAACAGCTATATTGCTATCCCTTTGCATAAATGGTGGCCGCTATTAAGGATAAAACTTGGTAAAAGGAAAGAGCTGTTTGCATCTGAAGTTTTTTTTTATTTAAACACAAATGAGAAAAGGAGAAACCACTGAACTTACCTAGCTTTTCCTCTACATGGAGAAAATATTTAATTTTCTTGTTAACAGGTTCTCTTCTGACTCTGTGATGCTTATTCTTCATTTTACTGAATAGTTATAATGAAATTCAAATTGCTAGCTTTAACACCACTTTTACTTTTTCTGGGGTTTTATATTCAGTATTAATTATTTAAATTAGCATCCTTTTTCATTACAGAAGATTTAACTGCTTAAAAAAACAACAGGCTTTGTATTCCAATAAGTTTCTATACAATACTACATATATATGTAATATAATTAGAGAGTGCTACAACAGATCAATTGAAAATTTTTCTATTAACAGGTTTTCATTTAACCAAAGTAACACTGTGTGTGTTGTTGTTGTTTTTAACTTAAAACCTAGGGATGCGTCCTTGATGGCAATGAGAAGGCGCATTGAAGGTTTGACTCCAGAGGAAATCCGAAATCTTTCCAAAGAAGAAATGCACATGCCTACAACTATGGAGGATTTCGAGATGGCTTTAAAAAAGGTTTCTAAGTCAGTGTCTGCTGCAGACATTGAAAGATATGAGAAATGGATATTTGAGTTTGGATCATGCTAAATTCTCACATGTAAACTGTGAGAAATGTGCCTTAAGTGTTTGAATATTAAATGTAGTAATTCATTGTATTGAGTGCTATTTTTTTTTAACTTTCATAATGGTATGATTTTTTTTAAAACCCTTATGATTCTGAATAAAGGCAATATTTTTAAGCTGAAAATTTGTTTTACTTTAGCATTACTAGATTTCTATTTCACTGACCACAAATGTTACTTAGCTTGGAAAGCTGTCTTTTTTTTTTCTTTGCTTTTTCTATTTTTTTCAAGACTGTGTTTCTTCCAACTGAACTGGCCATTCATACTGGGATTAGCCAACAGACCATAAGAAAGACATCAATCTTGGCTCTTGTTTGAAACCAACAGCTACAATGGCAAACCATCACCTTTCTTGATTCAGGGCCTAGGAAAGCTGACTTTATATGCACTTTTTTTTTGGTGGGGGAGGGTATATAAACTATTTATTAACAGACAAGGCCTACAGACTTATTTCTTCTTGGACACACCCACGGTGCGGCCATGGCAGCCTGTGGTCTTGGTGTGCCGGCCTCGGACACGAAGGCCCCAGAAGTGACGCAGCCCTCTATGGGCCCGAATCTTCTTCACTTGCTCCAGGTCTTCACAGAGCTTGTTGTCCAGACCGTTGGCTAGGACCTGGCTATATTTTCCATCCTTTACATCCTTCTGTCTGTTCAAGAACCAGTCTGGCATCTTTTGTACTGGCATGGATTCTGCATAATGGTGATCACATGTTCCACCTCATCCTCAGTGAGTTCTCCCACCCTCTTGTTGAGGTCATTGTCTACTTTCCTCAACACCACATGAGCATATCTTTGGCCCACACCCTTAATGGCAGTGATGGCAAAGGCTGTTTTCCGCCACCCATCAATGTTGGTGTTGAGTACTTGCAAAATATGCTGCAACTTTTCAAGGATCACTAGAGACATGGCGGCAGCACAAGCAGCGGCGTGTAGGCCTCCTGTGGAAGAAAGCTATATGCACTTCTAACTTGGCATCTTCTCTCCTACTGTTTGCTGCTGTTACTCCTTCTAGGAAGAAAAAAATTGGCTCTAGCTCCAGTTAACTTCACCCATTGCCTCTGGGTGCCAGTGGATAACTGAAAATCCCTGAACATTTTTACACAGTAGCTAATTAAAGCATGAGCCAAGCCCAATATGTCTTCCTTCTCACCTGGTGTTATGGTAGCTTCCCTTCACCTCCTGGGAGAGTTTTAAAGACACATTTTACTTTGCATTTTAAAAAGGAGAAATAAAATTCTTACTTGACTTTTATTTTGCCTATATAAGAGGCTGCACTATAGGCAAATAGGCATTTCTAAACCTGTGCTGCTCATAGTACTCTAATCACTCATTAACTCATGCATACTAAACATAGCTAAGGTATTAATGGTATGAGTTAATAAGTGAAATAAAAGTTAATGGTATAAAATTTTAGATAAGATTTCCATGTGTGACTACTTAGAAGAAAATAACTTACCATGTTATCCGAACCATAGAAAAGAGCCTCAGGAGATTGCAGACCTTGCTGTGGTCCCAAGTCTTATTGAGAAAGACAGAAGCCCGGATAGGGATCTTCTGACTGCAGAGCCTACACTCTCCAATAGACCATGTAGCCTCCTAAAGTTTTTTCTTCACTAGAATCTGTAAGCTTATGGTTAATAGATAAAATAAGACCATGTCATCATTTGGAGTTAGAACTGGTGCTTTCTAATGACTTAGGGAATGAGAAAGGGTGTAAAGATAAAGTGTTACTAGTTGGTAACTCAAGGATCAAATTATAAGTTGCAGATTATTTTTTTCAGCAGTATGGAGATAGTATTGCATAATAGAGCTCCATGCAATGTAATTAATTTAAAGTCTGGCAAAGTGAAACATCACTCCTTCATTCTACTTTGTCATCCTCTCCACCCCCACCACACACACACCTATTTGGCCTAAATATAAAGTGGTCTCAAAAAAACCAACCATGGCCGGGCATGGTGGCTCATGCCTGTAATTCCAGCACTTTGGATGGTCTAGGTGGGTGGATTACCTGAGGTCAGGAGTTTTGAGACCAGCCTGGCCAACACAGTGAAACCCCATCTCTACTAAAAATACAAAAATTAGTCGGGCATGGTAGTGGGAGTTTGTAATCCCAGCTACTCAGGAGGCTGAGGCAGAATTGCTTGAACTTGGGAGGCGGAGGTTGCAGTGAGCTAAGATCACACCATTGCACTCCAGCCTAGACAACAAGAGTGAAACTCCGTCTCAAAAAAACAAACAAAAAACAACCATTACTTTCTTGGACAATGTTTTCAAAATGATGGGTTGCAGTAAAAAAAAAAAAATATATATATATATATTTTGAGACAGAGCCTTGCTCTGTCGCCCAAGCTGGAGTGCAGTGGCGCGATCTCAGCTCACTGCTAGCTCTGCCTCCCGGGTTCACACCATTCTCTTGCCTCAGCCTCCCGAGTAGCTGGGACTACGGGAGCCCGCCACCACGCCTGGCTAATTTTTTGTATTTTTTTTTTTTTAGTAGAGACGAGGTTTCACTGTGTTGGCCAGGATGGTCTCGATCTCCTGACCTCGTGATCCGCCCGCCTCGGCCTTCCAAAGTGCTGGGATTACAGGTGTGAGCCACCGTGCCCAGCCAATAAAAATATTTTTTAATGAAACAATAGAAAGTATCACATAGAGGGCCGGGCACGGTGGCTCATGCCTGTAATCCCAGCACTTTGGGAGGCCGAGGTGGGCGGATCACGAGGTCAGGAGATCGAGACCATCCTGGCTAACATGGTGAAACCCCGTCTCTACTAAAAATACAAAAAATTAGCCGGGCATAGTAGTGGGCGCCTGTAGTCCCAGCTACTCAGGAGGCTGAGGCAGGAGAATGGCATGAACTCGGGAGGCAAAGCTTGCAGTGAGCCGAGATTGCGCCACTGCACTCCAGCCTAGGCAACAGAGCCAGACTCCGTCTCAAAAAAAAAAAAGTATCACATAGAGATGTTATATGTACTCGTTCCCATTGTAAAATATTAATATGTCAATATGAGTGATGGTTAAAAGAGGTAATAAAACACTTTTAGGGTAAACAGCACTATATCTAGAACCACAAGACCAAGGGCACAGTCTAACTCATGATATCAATTGACTCATTCAATTTGAGCCATGGTTTCAGCCAGTGTAAATGAAAGTATACCTACTCCTGCATCTCAGCCATTCTTACCTGGGCAAAGGTTTTATATCAGTGTAACCAAAACGGCTATACTTTTTTCCTCAAAAAAAAAAAAAAAAAAGTTTATTTTAGAGTGAGAACATGTCATACTACTTGTAAATCTTGGAGCATTCAAGGTAAGTAGTCTTGGTACAGGATATAATCAAATCATGATACACTTCAGTGATTTTATACTGAGTCACATACTTAATATAAAGGCACACTGTACTGAATAAAAAAATAAGTGTTAAGTTCTTGACCTTTTAAATTAGAATTTTATAAAGTGCTTTTCATAAAGTCTTATATATTATAGTGATTAAGTAGATATAATTTCCTTAACAAAGGCACCTTGAAAAGTTATTGGCACATGAGATTTTGTCTGGTCTTGATAATTTCAAAGTCTCTTCACATGTCTTCTCTTCCACTTTTAAGTTTTCCTTAACAATTCATCATATGAATAGCCAGCCCTTTTAGAGAATAAGGTCAACTTTTTTTGTTTTTCAGACGGAGTCTTGCTGTGTCGCCCAGGCTGGAGTGCAGTGGCGTGATCTTGGCTCACTGCAGCCTCCGCCTCCCGGGTTCAAGCTATTCTCCTGCCTCAGCTTCCCAAGTAGCTGGGACTACAGGCGTGCACTGCCACGCCCGGCTAATTTTTGTATTTTTTTAGTAGAGACAGGGTTTCACCATGTTGGCAGGATGGTCTTGATCTGACCTCGTGATCCGCCCGCCTCGGCCTCCCAACGTTCTGGGATTACAGGCGTGAGCCACTGCACCCGGCCGAGAATAAGGTAGACTTTAACTTGGCACTGTAAAGGTCAATTTTCAGGCAGTCTTAGAGTCTAGCAATTTCTCTAGTGTACAAACTGATTCTTAACGATTTAAAGAAAATTATATTCAAGTGGCAAATTTGGAGGCAATAGGCTACTTCGGAGTCCATGATATGAGATGGCGTTTTAAATACATGTTTTATCTTCAAGGTTTTCAGCTGTTTTCTCTGGACCATCTGGATATAAGTTGATAGCTGTCACAGGTATGACGTCCACTTTATCCAACTGAAGAATTCCTCTGAAATAGAAAGTGATTAATTACTATCAAAATTAAATGTTTCCTCTGCCTGTAGTTTGATCATGAGAAAAGGCTACTTCAAGGTTATAATATACAACTAAGGTTAGGTGCTTTTGCTACATTCTATTTAAAAATTCATAGTGGTTGTACAAACTGAGCCCAAAGTCACTTTAACCAAACTGGCTGAGAGAACAGAAAGGCATCGAGGAAGTTCATTATTTCCTATTTTAGGGAAGAATAGGGTAAGTATAGATCTCCAAGGCAGAGTTAGGTTCCTAGATACACCCAGGCTGAGCAAAAAGCCTAAGCCTAAGCCCCTGTCTAAACAATACTCACCACCACAACACAACCTTAGGTCTTTAGATAGTGTTGCTCTTTTTGTTACTTAAAATCCCTGACCAGAGAGTACGTCTTTGGATTGAATCTAGGACCCTGTATTGTAAATTCAGTGTTATTCTAATAAGAACATCAACGGAGGTTAGTTGTTTATAGAACCAAACAGATTCTAAAGTTCACAGGGGAGTAACTGCAAGAATAGCCATAAGATTTTTTTTTTTTTTAAAGAACAATGGGGAGAAGAGAAAGTTGCCTTAACTAGCTCTCAAAGGTTTTATTAAAACATGATAGTAGGCCAGGTGTAGGGGCTCACACCTATAATCCCAGCACTTCGGGAGGCCAAGGCGGGCAGATCACTTGAGGCCAGCAGTTCGAGATCAGCCTGGGAAACATGGCGAAACCCCATCTCTACTAAAAATAGAAAAAATTAGCTGGGCATGGGACACCTGCAGTCCCAGCTAGCTATTCAGGAGGCTGAGGTGGGAGGATCGCTTGAACCCGGGAGGTGGAGGTCGCAGTGAGCTGAGATCGTGCCACTGCACTGCAGCCTGGGTGACAAAGTTAGCCCATGTCTCAAAAACAAAAACAAAACATGAGAGTAATTAAAACTGTGCTACTGGCACAGGAATAGACAAACAGATCACTGGGACAGAAAAGAGTCCAGAAAAAGACTAACGTATATGGAAATTTAGTTTATAATAAGGTAACATTCTAAGTCAATGAGAAATTACTAATGGAAAAATGGCCTCTGTCTGGGAAACAAAATGAGAACTCTAGCTTTAAAAGTATACAGAAAAGTAATGCTAAAAAATAAATTTTGGCCGGGCGCAGTGGCTCATGCCTGTAATCCCAGCACTTTGGGAGGCTGAGGTGGGCGGATCACCTGAGGTCAGGAGTTTGAGGCCAGCCTGGCCAACATGGTGAAACCCTGTCTCTACTAAAAATACATAAATTAGCTGGCCGTGGTGGTGCACACCTGTAATCCCAGCTACTCGGGAGGCTGAGGCAGGAGAATCTCTTGACCCCAGGAAGTGGAGGTTGCAGTGAGCAGAGATTGTGCCACTGCACTCTAGCCTGGGCAACAGAGCGAGACTCTGTCTCAAAAAAATATATAATAAATAAATTTTAAGAAAATATAATGGCTGGGCACAGTGGCTCATGCCCTTAGTAATCCCAGCACCTTTGGAGGCTGAAGCAGGAGGACTGCTTGGGCCCAATGAGTGCAGCCTGGGCAACATAGTGAGACCCTGTCTCTACACAAAATTTTTTTTCAAAAAATGGCTGGGCACAAAGGCTTAAGCTGGGCACGGTGGCTCACGCCTGCAATCCTAGCACTTTGGGAGGCCGAGACGGGTGGGTCACTTGAGGTCAGGAGTTCGAGACCATCCTGGCCAACATGGTGAAACCCATCTCTAGTAAAAATACAAAAATTGGCCAGGCATGGTGGCGGGCGCCTGTAATCTCAAGCTATTCAGGAGGCTGAGGCATAAGAATTGCTTGAAACCAAGAGGTGGAGGTTGCAGCAAGCCAAGATCATACCACTGCACTCCAGCCTGGGCAACAGAGCAAGACTGTGTCTCAACAACAACAGCAGCAACAAATTAGCCAGGCATGGTGGCAAGTGCCTGTAGTCCCAGCTACTTGGGAGGCTGAGGCAGGAGGATCGCTTGAACCCAAGAGTATCAAGGCTGCAGTGGGCCTTGATAGCACTGCCACTGTACTCCAGCCTGGGCAACAGAACAAAACCCTGTCTTTAAAAAACAAAAAACAACAAAAAAAAAAGCCCCATAATTTTAAGATAGGAAAGTCTGGCCTACTTAGTAGGCAAAATAAAAACCCTAGATGCTGTAAAGGAATAACATGAATTACTTAGGCCTCGAATTTAAAGCTTTTGTATGATGAGATACCATAAATGAGCAAAAGACAAATGATAGGCTGGGATCATTAAAAAAATCTGCAATGTGCATTACATATGTATAATAGACAAAAGAGCTCTTATATACTAATAGCTACAAAATGCAACACAATTGATAAATGGCCAAAGGCTGTACGTAAGCAAGTCATGAGAGAATCATATATAGCCAATTATCACAAAGATGCTGAACCCACCCAGACCTAAACTAGCAAAGATGCTAGTAAGATGAAAATGCAAATTAAGATGAATTATATTTTTAGTAGCAAAACCAAGAAAGATTATCATCAGGTTGTAAGGAGTTAATACAATTACTTGTGACACAGTAATTTTACTTTTAGGAATCTATTCTACATAAATACACATGCAAAGAAATATATGTGCAAGAATGTATACTAGAACATTATTGGGATTAACATGAAATTGGAAATTACCTAAATGTTAGAGGAATGGTTATATTAAGGTATATCTATACTGTGGAACACCTGTGATATTGTGACTTGTAAGTTCCTCTGGCTTCCTGGAACAGCTCCTAAAATCCTTAAATCTCCAAAGTGGTAAATATCTTTTGGATGCTAATGATGACTGATGGCTGGGGGATCCTGGATAGCCTCAACAGGGGAGCTGGTTGCCAGGGGTTATCAACCATGAGATCAGTCCCATCCCCCAACCTTGGGGAAGGGAATGGGGTACTGAAGGTTGAGTTGATCACCAGTGACCAATCATGTAATCAATCATGCCTGTGTGATGAAACCTGCAAAAAAACCCAAAAGGACTAGCTTTGGAGAGCTTCTGGATAGCTGAACACACAGAGGTATGGGACCTGGATAGAGGTGCACCTAGGGAGGGCAGGGAAGCTCTGAACCCCTCTCCCCCTCCCCATGTCTTGCCCTATGCACTTCTTCCATCTGCCTGTTCATGTTTCCTTTGTAATAAACCAGCAAGTGGAGGTGTTTCCCTGAGATCTGTGAGCCGCCCCAAAGACGTCCCAAGCAAATTAATCAAACCCAAAGAGGAGGTCATGGGAACCTCTTTATACCCAGCTGGTCAGAATCACACGTCACAACCTGGGGCTTACAACTGGCATCTGAAGGAGGGCAGTCTTGTGGAACTAAGCCCTTAGCCTGTGGGATCTGATGCTGTGTCCAGGTGGAAAGTGTCAGAACTGAACTGAATTAGAGGACACCCAGCTGGTGTCCACTGGAGAATTGGTTATTGGTGGGGAAAAATCCCCACACACGTATTGGTGCCCAAACGTGAAGTACTCCAGAGTGTCAGAGTAGGAAAAACCAAAGTATTTTTCCTATGCTTCGGTTTTTCCTATCTCCTTTAGAACTATGCAGCCATAAAAAGAATAGGTAAGCTATACATAATTATGACATGTCAGTTAAAAATAATATTAAGGGCTGGACACGGTGGCTGATGCCTGTAATCCCAGAACTTTGGGAAGCCAAGGTGGAAGGACTGCTTGACCCCAGGAGTTTGAGACCAGCCTGGGCCAACCTGGCCTCTACAAAAAATAAATTTAAAAAATTAGCTGGGCATGGTGACACACACCTTAGTCCTAGCTACTCAGGAGGCTGAGGTGAGAGGATCACTTGAGTCTTGGGAGATTGAGGCTGCAGTGAGCCATGACTGAGCCACTGCATTCCAGCCTGGGTGTCAAGGTGAGACCTTGTCTCAAAAATAAGTAATAAAAAATAAAATGGAATTAAAATAACTAAGGGGACAAAAAAGAATATATGTAGTGGTAAGAAAAGATCTCAGGTCTATGGTTCCCAAACTGCACTGAGGTCCCTGGGTTGGTGAGCAAACTCACAGCAGCACCACAGAATATGATACATTTTCAAGAGACTTCATGTGTAATATTACCTTGAGGTTACTTCATGCTTTTACATTAGATTGCAAAACATTCAATGAAGTCAATCTTTCCAAAGCTGGGTTTTGGTGGTGCTAGATTTGGAAAGTTTTTCCCCTCCAAACCTCATGTTGAAATTTAATCCCCTGTGTTGGGGATGTGGCCTAACAGGAAGTGTTTGGGCCATGAGGACAGATCCTTCATGAACAGATTAATGCTCTCTCTGGAGGGGAAGGGAATGAGTTCTCATTATTCAGTCCCTGGAGACCTGGTTGTTAAAAAGAGCCTGACACCCCCCTGCTGTTCCTCTTGCTTCCTTTCTTGATATGTGATCTCTGCACATGCTTTGCCTTGCGATGCTGCTGAGTGGAAGCAGCCTGAGGACCTCACCAGAAGCCCAGCTGATGGCAGCACCATGCTTCTTGTACAGCCTACATGGTTCTTGTAGAACCATGAGCTAAATAAATAACCTCTTTTCTTTATAAAGTAACCAGCCCAGGTATTACTTTATAAGCAACACAAAATGGATTAACACAGGTGGTTACTATGATAAAAAGCAAATACTGTACAAAACTAACACTGAACAAGAAATGAGGATGCCAATTTCCAGTCTGATGCCAAGATATGAGGTATTGTGTAGTGCTCTATAGGCACTCACATCCCATTAGTATTTCTTAAATTAGTAATTTAAGAACAAAATTGCCAGGCGTGGTGGCTCACGCCTGTAATCCCAGCACTTTGGGAGGCCGAGGCAGGGGGATCACGAGGTCGGGAGATCGAGACCATCCTGGCTAACACAGTGAAACCTCGTCTCTACTAAACATACAAAAAATTAGCTGGGTGTGGTGGTGGGTGCCTGTAGTCCCAGCTACTCGGGAGGCTGAGGCAGGAGAATGGCATGAACCCGGGAGGCGGAGCTTGCAGTGAGCCGAGATTGTGCCACTGCACTTCAGCCTGGGCGACAGAGCGAGACTCTGTCTCATTATAAATAAATAAATAATAAAAATAAAAATCTTTAAATTTGTCTTTTGGCCTAAGTATAGGGGCATTAAAAAAAATTACTGGCACACTAAGGATACTGTAAACCAAGAAAGTTTGGGAAACCTCTGTCTTAAGTGAAAAATGCAATGCAGAACAATTAACAATCTGAGTTGATAAACAATTATGATTATCTAGTGTACATTCACATTAATACATAGAATTTGGATTAAAAATGTCAACTCAGTTGACAATGACTACCTCTAGGTAGAGTAAGAATTGAAGAACAGAGAAGGGATACTTTCAGTTCACTGCTCTCTATAGTTCTGTATTAAATCCTTTTCTACCAGGAAGTATCCGCAGTACAACTGCAAATTTGGTTTTTAATTTTATATTGCATCTGTTCCTGCAGAGAAAGCCATAACAAAACAATGGCAAAAGAAAAAGAAGAACATTACAACACTGTTTTCTATGCAGGTATACATAATAAAGTTCAAAAAAAGTTTGGAACTTCCTGGCCAAAGGGGAAAGAAATCTGTTAAATTACAGAATTTTTATTACAGGTCAAGCATCCCTAATCCAAAATCCAAAATGCTCCAAAATCCAAAACTTTTTGAGTGCCAACATGATACTTAAAGAAAATGCTTGGCCAGGCACAGTGGTTCACACCTGTAATCCTAGCACTTTGGGAGGCCAAGGCAGGAGGACAACTTGAGGCCAAGAGTTCAAGACCAACCTAGCCAACATAGCAAGACCCCCATGTCTCTCTCTCTCTCTATATATATACATTTATAAATATTTATATAAAATATATACAAGTATTATATATATATTTCCATATATGCAAAGGAAATGCTCCCAAGAGCATTTTGGATTTTGGGTTGAGGATGCTCAACCAGTAAGTATAATGCAAATGTTCAAAATTCCAAAAAAATCTGAAATCTGAAACACTTTTGATTCTAAGCATTTTGGATAAGGATATTTCTGTATCAGAAAGGAATGGGAATGCCAATTCAGTGGAAATGTAAACTAAGAGGTGGGAGGGGCAACTAATATTTCTTTACTCTGCAGGTGCTTTGCTTGCTTCATGACTTTGACTTTCAACAACCCTTCAAGGGAGGCATTAGTTCATCATTACACCTGAAGAAGTCGGAGGTTCAAAGACCTCACAACAAGCAAGTGGAAAAGTAAATGTTCAAATTAGGTCTTCTTTTCCAAAAATCCTGTTACATAACAGTATAATGCAATGTAGCTAAGCCAAGAACTGTGGTCATCTGCATTGAGATTTGTTTCTGTTAAGATAATTAAAATGACTAATGGGCCAGGTGCAGTGGCTCACGCCTGTAATCCCAGCATTTTGGGAGGCCGAGGCATGATCCACCTGATCCATCTGAGGTCAGGAGTTCGAGACTAGCTGGGCCAACGTGGCAAAACCCCGTCTCTACTAAAAATACAAAAATTAGCCAAGCAAGGTGGCGCATGCCTGTAATCCCAGCTACTTGGGAGGCTGAGGCAGGAGAATCACTTGAACCCAGGAGGCAGACGTTGCAGTGAGCCGAGATCATGCCACTGCACTCCAGCCTGGGTGACAGAGTGACATTCCATCTCAATAAATAAATAAAATAAAATAAAACGACTGATTTAACTTGAAAAAATACTAACAATAATTCATTTTAAATTTTATTATAATTTTTCACTAAAAAATATACAAAAGGAAGTCAAAGTCAGTCTCTCCACCTCTGCTCTCATTCCCACTCATTAGAGATAACTTGTTTTCTCATTCCAGAAATTTTCTATCCATTTATATACACATAATACTTTTGTTTTACCTAAGTGTGATCATACTGCTTTGCCATATTTCCCCCCACATAATAGATTTTGGACTTATTCAGCCAGAGAATATCTCATTAGCCCTCACTGATATACAGTTAAGAGGATTTTTATTTTGCTTTTACTTTTTTTTTTTTTTTTTGAGATGGAGTTTTGCTCTTGTTTCCCAGGCTGCAGTGCAACGGCATGATCTTGGCTCACCACAACCTCCGCCTTCCGGGTTCAAGCGATTCTCCTGTCTCAGCCTCCTGAGAAGCTGGGACTACAGTTGGGTGCCACACGCCCAGCTAGCTTTTATTTTTATTTTTTGAGATGAAGTCTCACTCTGTCGCCCAGACTGGAGTGCAGTGGCGCAATCTCGGTTTACCGCAACCTCTGCCTTCCGGGTTCAAGTGATTCTCCTGCCTCAGCCTCCTGAGTAACTGGGACTACAGGCGCCCGCCACCACAGCTGGCTAATTTTTGTAGTTTTAGTAGAGACAGGGTTTCATCATATTGGCCAGGCTGGTCTCAAATTCTTGACCTTGTGATCCGCCCACCTCAGCCTCCCAAAGTGCCGGGATTACAGGCGTGAGCCACCAGGTCCAGGCTAATTTTTTTTTATTTTTAGTAGAGATGGGGTTTCACCATGTTGGCCAGGATGGTCTCGATCTCTTGACCTCATGATCTACCTGCCTCGGACTCCCAAAGTGCTGGGATTACAGCCATGAGCAACTGTGCCCAGCCTATTTTGCTTTTATTTTCTATTACAAACAATGCTGTAATGAATATCCTGCTTGTCTACTGAAATTAACTACATTTTAAACTGATACTCTGGGGTTGAAAATACATCATGAAGTCCTCTGGTTTTGTTCACCTCTGATCATACACTTGCATTTTCCATTACACATATTTGTTTCCTTCCGCCGCTACTAGATTTTAAGTTCTTAGCAGAGTTTGTCTTACTTACATCTGAATCTCTAAGAATGTCTTGATCACAATGGCTATTCAATAAATGTGTTTCAATTTTGCTAACGTTGGAAGATGGGCTAGAAAAACAGTAGGTGTTATGTTCCCTCCCATTTGTCTTACTCTTTCTAATTTTTATATTTTCTACTCTAAAACATAGCAAATATGTCTCACTTTTTAATCATTAAAAATACTAACATTTCAAAAATAAGAAATACTTACTTGTATTCAGAAACTGGGAAAAGCACCTTTAAGATGGTTATTACCACAGCTGCTCCTGTAATTCCAACCACCATGATGTTCAAAAACTGAAAGAATACTGGGAAAACACTGCTCCAGAACCTACACAGATCTTTTCTAAACTTTTCCATCCACTGACACATTACCTGAAAAAGGAATTTCAATTAGATATGCAAGTTGCATCGATCTCTAAGAATAAACTTTAAATTTTTTAATGTTTTAGCTTTGGGATGATAAAAATATTCTATATTTTGATTGTGCTGGTAGTTACATGGGTGACTACATTTGTCAAAACTAATTGTATATTTTAAACGGTGATTTTATTTTAGAATGTACCTCAATAAAGTTACTTATAATTTTAAAAATTATGTTCTAACAACACAAGCACAAAAATGTTAATAGCCTGTAAAATTATTTATATTGTTTTCTAACTACAAATCAAGTGAAAATAATTGCTAATTGACAAGAGATTCGTTAGGCTAGTCCATTATAAATGAAATGGAGCAGAGTCAACTGTTTCCAGTACCTAGAGCACAAGAGAAGGAAGAGAAAGACAAAGATATTAGTAAATTTTAGAATAGATGGGAAGTTCACTGTGTACAAAACATGTTTCTATACTTTAAGAGTGAGAGAAGAACCTAAGGTTGGCACTGATGGCATGGACTATGAAGACAGTATGCTCTGGGGCTGAGCTGCTAAGGGAGGTGAGGTAGACAGGGTAAAGGTGCTAAAGTCCAGACTGCTAAAGTGACCTCAAATATGCAATCCTGACCTTCAGTGAGAACTACTACTCCTTTAAGACCAACCATAGACCCTGCTCATTTAAAATGAATTTCGGGTAGGGGTCTACTTAATATACAGAGATATCGGGATGCTTTCTGAACCCATGAATATATTCCTCGTAAGCAGTACAAATGTCACAGGTAACATTCGAGAAATTAGTAGGTGCCAATGCATATTTATATGTAGTACCCAACTTATTTAATCCTTATAACAACTTCATGAGATACTACTTTACACTACTATTCAGATTAAGTGGGTGCCCCACTGTACAGATAAACTGAGGTTAGTGAGATTAAGTGCCCCAAAGTGGGAGTACGGGGAAATAAAGAGTAATTATCGGCCAGGGATGGTGGCTCACGCCTATAATCCCAGCACTTTGGGAGGCCAAGGTGAGCAGATGACTTGAGGTCAGGAGTTTGAGACCAGCCTGGCCAACATGGTGAAACTCCGTCTCCACTAAAAATACAAAAATTAGCCAGGCGTGGTAGCATGTGCCTGTAATCCCAGCTACTCAGGAGGCCGAGGTGGGAGAATCACTTGAACCCAGGAGGTGGAGGAGTAAGCCGAGATCACACCACTGCACTCCAGCCTGAGTGACAGAGCGAGACTCCATCTCAAAGAAAAAAAAAAATTTGTTCAAGATCACACAACTAGTCAGCGGCAGAACCAGGTTTCAAGCCTGGGCAGGCTGACTCTAGGAAGTATATTCTCAACCACCTGAGCTGAATCACTGGGCAAGATCCTGGGGGCACAATGCACATGTGTGTATGCAAGGTAGCGGGTACAGAATAAACACAGAAATCTGGATATGAGAAATAACTGTGGAATTTATAATTCCAACCAAATGAAATCCAGCACCTTGATAATCATGATCGGACTACGATATTATTAAACAAAGCTCGAAGAGAAAAATAGGAATACTAAAAATATCACATTAAGACCAAGATGAGTCCATTATCACCCATGCTCTACAGTTCCATTCTTCAGGATTTCCACTCCATTTTAAATGCTAGGATCCATTTTCATCATAACCATGAATGCTTATGATAACACCAAATAAATATAACACCAAATACTTGATTTACCTTATATGAAGATGGAGGCTCTGCTCTGAGAGGAGTTTCAGGTAACTTGCCAGGTAAAACATCTTCATCCACAGTGGTTTCCACATTCCTGATAAGATACTGGCTAGTGGTTTGCAGTGAACTAACACTTTCTACCCAGGAGAAAGAGCAACGTTACCAAAATGCTGGTGTCTTATCCTACTAGTCCTAAGATTACGATACCAATAGCATTTAGGATAATAAGAACACATATTTTACCATGGGAGAAAAAATAAACACATCTGAATGTTCACTGATTTAAATGTCAGAAGAGAACTATAAACTAAGACACGTATAAGGAGCTAAAGCAGTTATGATTCTGTCACATAGAAAGCCAAAATTTTAGAAGTTCTATGTTTCTGTGAAAAAACGAATAGTTCTTCCTCTGAATGAACCTTTACAATACTCTTATTACATATTTTGTGATCAGTACCCACAGTAAGAGTGAGTAATTACTGAAAAATGTCACTATGCAACCAGCACTGATCACATTCTACTAAGGCTCAAAATAGAGTCCTAAAGTCCTTAAATGGACATACGAAGCAATACATGTTACGAAGCATTTTTTTAAAGAAGCTCATTTCCAAACATATTAACTATTAATTAAAGATAAATAGCAACTTTTGCAAATAGCGTAAAAAATAACAAAGTTCAAGAGTATATAAAGCTACCAACTAAATAATCTCCTTAATACTTTAAATAATGGTCTTTTAAGTTACCTTTTTTGGAGAGGTTAGGAAGGGTAAATAAAATGTCACTGTCTCGAGAAATAGAGTGGAGCATGCTTTCTTCCAAAGGGAGGGTATAGTTTGAATGTCTGAGCACTCCCCAGTTCTTAACTAAAATATCAATTTCAGTGACATCCTTTTGCTGAACCTGTGAAAGAAAATATAATTATTCTTTATTTTAAATAGTAGCACAGCCCCATAAAAATTTAAAAGCAAATTTTCCTCCCAGATTTATATAACTAAAACACATGTCCTATTCAGACAATTACTCTTTTTTTTTTTTTTTTTTTTTTTTTGAGATGGAGTTTCGCTCTTGTTGCCCAGGCTGGAGCGCAATGGTGCGATCTCAGCTCACTGCAACTTCCGCCTTCCAGGTTCAAGCGATTCTCCTGCCTCAGCCTCCCGAGTAGCTAGGATTACAGGCATGCGCCACCATGCCCAGCTAACTTTGTATTTTTAGTAGAGACAGGGTTTCTCCATGTTGGTCAGGCTGGTCTAGAACTCCTGACCTCAGGTGATTCGTCCGCCTTGGCCTCCCAAAGTGCTGGGATTACAGGCGTGAGCCACCATGCCCGGCTGACAATTACTCTTTATTTCCCCGTACTCCCACTTTGGGGCACTTAACTTGCAACTTTAATAATATTCCTGTCTGCTTTAACACTTACTATTATAAGCTTAATCTCGATTTTACTTCATTTACACACAGAGACTTCATTTACCATAGAGGAAATGGTAGCAGAACTATGAGTCAAATTGAATCTCTTTGCTTACTTTCTATTTAATAATGTCTGTATATTTTAAAGTGATACAAACATGTATGAATATGGGAAATTTTAAAAATACATTTCAAATGCTAAAATAAATATACAAAAATTCTAAATAATTGGATATAGGCAACATTAGGCACCTTCCTTATCAAGTCGGAAACAAATAAAATAACTGAACACATGCATAATATCTAGCACAAATCTAAGTCTTTATCATTTAATTCCCAATTAATAAACATACTGTCTTACTTGTTTTCCATCAATCTCTACTACCTCTTCTTGAATGACAATTAGTTGCAAACTGGAACCAGATGTCATAGGCCACTCATGAACTAAAATCCTTACACTGACAATTCCAAAATATTCTTTTTCCTCCAAATTTTCAAGATTTTCATTCTTCACTATAAAAAAAAAAAGTAGTGACACCTTTGAACAAAAATTACCACCAAATCTGTTACTGAGTTTGATTATTTTGATGACATTTACATGGAACAAGACAGTTGTAAACCAATTTCTTTGGCTTTCTTCATCCCTGACCTCAATGCTGTTTCAGGTTTATTAAAAACAAAGACAATCTGACAAATCTTTATGACTGCTTACACTCATTTGAAAGGGTAAAATGTGTTGATCTTTAGACTTTGTATGAAATACCACACTAGCAACATCTTTCCTATCCTTTTTTTTTTCTTTTTTTTTTTTTTTTGAGATGGAGTCTTGCTCTGTCGCCCAGGCTGGAGTGCAGTGGCGCCATCTTGGCTCACTGCAACCTTTGCTTCCTGGGTTCAAGGGATTCTCCTGCCTCAGCCTCCCGAGTAGCTGGGATTACAGGCTTGCACCACCATGCTCATCTGATTTTTTGTATTTTTAGCAGAGACAGGGTTTCACCATACTGGCCAGGCTGGTCTTGTTAACTCCTGACCTCAAGTGATTCACCCACCTTGGTCGCCCAAAGTGCTGAGATTAGAGGCATGAACCACCACGCCTGGCCCATCTTTCCTATTCTTTTACGCCCGGCCCATCTTTCCTATTCTTTTACACAGGTTGGCAATGAGGAACCAACATGGCACAACTATAAAGCCAGCCATAAGATACAGCTAATCCCATGTTTTAACATAATAAGCACATACATTCATCCAACCACAAAATCCTGTGAGAGAAGATGCCCAAGCAGTAAGAACACTGAGTTTTTTAAATCAATCCTTTCCCCAATTAGTGAATCATTACTATTAGAGAGAGCAGGAATGGGGAAAGAGGGTGGGGGAGACCTGTCATTTCTCTCTGGTAATCGATAATGGGGTAGGACTAGCTATTGTCTATGTTCTTCTCTAGCTAGGAAACCTCTACTCCTGCTCTAGTAGAAACGGGATGTAGTAGCTGCAGCTGGTTTACAGAGCCAACGGCTACTCTATTAAGGTAGAAGTGCTATCGAAAAAGATAAAACAACATACACCAATGCACCTGCCACAGACGGAGCATTTTATTTCTATCCCTCAAATAATCTGAAGATTTTTGCCAAACAGGAACCCAGATATACAATCTGAATGCACACCCAGCTGTTTAATCTGATTCTGTGCGTCTATAGGGCTACTTCCTTTGTCTGGAACATCTCAATATCTAGTTCATTAACTACTTACTATTACAAGATATACCTACCTATTCTCCCCTGCTTTAGTCCCCGCCTCCAAACCATTCAGACAACAGGCCAGGCTCGTCTCACTGTGACGTGGTTTTCCGTCCACAGCCTCCTGCTCATATACCTTTAGTGGCACTTCTGTGAGGTTCCCGGTCCTCTCACTGGTCCTCCTCAGGCTCCTCATCTGGCCTCTCACTGCTCCTCTCTGTAGTGTGCCTAATCATTCATGCCCTTTGAAAAGCACCACTGTCAAAGGTACCCCCGCTCTCATGGTCCATCCCCGTGTTTCAACTGACCGTTACCACCCGTGGGTCTCCTTCATGGAACAGCAGGTGCTGTGTCAGCATGTCCGTAAGCCCAAAGACTAGGGTACAGGAGACTCAATGGGTGAGAAAATGCAGTCATAAAAATACACCCAAGTGGCAATTCTTCAGCCTGCAAATTTGGTGCCTGATATAGTTTGGATGTTCCCCGCAAATCTCATGTTGAGATGTAATTCCCAGCGTTGAAGGCGGGGCCTGGTGAGAGATGTTTGGGCCATGGGGTCAGATCCCTCATGGCTTGGTGTTACGGCACCCCACTGCCACTCTCGCGCTCTCTTGCTCCTGCTCTGCCATGTGAGATACTGGCTCCCCCTTTGCTTTCCACCACGAGTAAAAGCTTCCTGACGCCTCCTTAGAAGCTGAGCAGATGTTGGTGCCATGCTTACTGTACAGCCTGCAGAACCATGAGCCAATTAAACCTCTTTTCCTTATAAATTACCCAGTCTCAGGTATTTCTTTATAGCAATGTGAGAAGAGCCTCATACAGTACCTCTAATACAGCGTAAAATTAAATAAAAAACAACAAAGCCCTTCATATTCCGACTTCCTTACTGTGGTAGGCAGCTTTCAAAAATGCCCCTCAATGACCCTTGCCTCTAAGGAGTCAGACATTTCTGCAATTCCTTCCTCAAGTGGGCTGGACCTAGTGACTGACTAGTCAGTTAGTTACCTATCTATCTATCTATCTATCTATCTATGAATGAGACAGTCTTTTTTTTTTTCTTTTGAAAGAGACAGCCTTGCTATCTTGCCTAGGCTGGTCTTGAACTCCTGGCCTCAAGTGATCCTCCAGCCTTAGCCTCCCGAATAGCTGGCATTACAGGCATGAGCCAATGCACACAGCCTAGTGACTCGTTTCTAACAAACAGAGCATAGCCCAAGTGATGGAATGTTACTGCCACAATTAGATTATTAATGGCTATGACTTCTGTCTTGCTAATACTCTTTTTCTTACTGGCAGTCTCTCTTGTCCTCTCAATGATGAAGCTAGTTGCCATGTTGTGAGATGCTCTATGGGGAGCTTCGTGTGACAAGGAACTGAGGAAGGCCTTCAACCAACATCTGGTGAGGAACTGAGGCCTCTGTTCAAGAGCTCAGAAGGAACTGACTCCTGCCAACAACCACATGAATGAGCTGGGAAGCAGATTTTTCCCAGCTGAGTCCTGACGTGATGACAGCCTTTTGAGAACCACAGGACCCCGCTAAGCCAAGCTCAGATTCTCGACCTACAGAAACTATGAAATAATAAATATTGTCTTAGGCCACTGATTTCTGGGTTAAACTGTTATGCAGCAATAAACAAATACACCAACTAAAGAAAAAGTTTCTTTAAAGAATTAAAGAAGATTTGTTGTTGTTGCTGCATTTAATGTTTTGAAGATTCTTGCTGTAATTGGGTAAGATGAGCATTTATTTCAGTTATCATAGAAACAAACTCAGTGCAATGACTGGGATGACTAAAAGACGGCCATAAGAGAGGAGACAGGCTATATTCCACGTCCAATTCCCAGTGAATACAACAACAAAAGAATTATTACTTCAGTAGTACTAGCACTTCCTTTCTTAGCTACCATGGATCAGCTTGTAGCACACCAACCCTCTTGCAATGAACCACTTGCAAAGAACTGCTAGAAAAGATGTAAAAAATACACACCCACACATACACACAAAACCTACATCTGTCTAGAGGCATCAGAAGCTAAAGATGGCCAGCACTTGAAGGGCCAAGAAAAGAGCTCCCTGAGGTGAGTACAATATCCTATGTGATTTCTTCCCCCGAAGGCATTTGCCAACTCCCAAGCAGAACAGGTGGAGAGGTTGAAAAGCTGAGTAGAAAGCAATGACTAGAGGCAAAAAAGCTCGACAAAGTGTCTGGCAGTCTCACCCAGCAGGGGAGAAAATGAAGTGTTTAAATGTTAAAACAAAAATGCTAAGCTATGCTTCCACAGCCAGCAAAAATAGCCTTCTAAAATGAAGGCAAAGAGATGTTTTCAGACAAATAAAACCTCAGACCATTCACTGCTAACAAACCTGTACTGAAAGAAATACCAAAGGGAATTCTTTAGGCCGAAGGAAAATGACAACCAGGGCACAACGCATGTGTGTGAGGGCAAGGCAGGAGTTGCAGAATGTACAGAGAAATAGGGATAGAAGAAAGAATTTTGGAACTTGAAATTCCAATCAAATGATATAGAGTGGAGCACAGATAGGAAGGAATAAAGAGCAATGAAAAAGGTAACTATGATGGCAAACACACATGAATATTGGACTACATAAAACAATAATTATGTCACATGGGGTTTAAGAACACAAAGAGTTAAAATATATAATAATAACCCAAAAGCAAAAAGGGAATAAATGGAATTTAAGTGTTCTAAGGTTCTTGCATTGTTTGGGAAGTGATAAAAGTACAAATTTATTTATTTTTATTTTTTAAATTCATTTTTTGAGAGAGTGTCTCACTCTGTCACCCAGGATGGACTACAGTGGTACAATCACAGCTCACTGCAGCCTGTATCTCCTGAGCTCAAGGGATCCTTTCACCTCAGCCTTCTAAGTAGCTGGGAAAACAAGCCTGAACCACCACACTGGGGTCACAGGTTTCCCTATGTTGCCCAGGCTGGTCTCGAACTCCCAGGCTGAAGTGGTCCTCCAGCTTTGGCCTCCCAAAGGGCTGGGAATACAGGCATGAGCAACCATGCCCAGCCAAAAGTACTAATCTATTGATAGCAAGGGTAACCACTAAAAGAATAGTAAAACTATGTAAAACCAAGACAGAAGGGAACTATGATACCAAAAATAATTAACCTAGAAGAAGGCAAAGGGGGAAGAAAAAGAAACACAGAACTTGGGACAAAGAGGAAACAAGAAGGAGGATTTAAATCCAAATGTATCAGTAATTTTATTAATGTAAATAAGTTAAAATCCCAACTAAAAGACTGACAGAAACAACAAGTGGGCTGGGCACGGTGGCTCACGCCTGTAATCCCAGCACTTTGGGAGGCCGAGGCAGGCGGATCACCTGAGGTCAGGAGTTTGAGACCGGCCTTGACCAATAGGGTGAAACCCCATCTCTACTAAAAATACAAAAATTAGCTGGGCATGGTGGTGGGCACCTGTAATCCCAGTTACTCGGGAGGCTGTGGCAGGAGAATCACTTGAACCCGGGAGGAGGAGGTTGCAGGGAGCCGAGATTGCGCCACTGCACTCCAGCCTGGGCAACAAGAGCAAAAACTCCATCTCAAAAAAAAAAAAAAAAAAAAAAAAAAATTCCACGTATATCCTTTGTATTTGCTATTTCATCCAAATAATATGGCATATTCCAATGCAACATACCTGCTTACCTTTAAACAACTCAAAATTTTTAAAGGTTAAAAAGAAAATGTTCTACTGACATAAGGGTAGAAGAAACTGAATACTAGATAATCAGACAATTCATTTTCTTGGTTCTTGCTATCCCATTTACTACCTTTATGCACATTTCTTTTTTTTTTGAGCCAGGGTCTTACTCTGTTGCCCAGGCTGGAGTACAGGGGCGATCCTCCCACCTCTCAGGAGTAGCTGGGACTACAGGCACACACCACCACACCCAGCTAATTTATTTTTGTATTTTTTGCAGAGACAAGGTTTTACCATGTTGCCTGGGCTGGTCTCCAACTCAGGGCTCAGGCAGTTCACCCGCCTCAGCCTCCCAAAGTGCTAGAGCCACCGTGCCCTGCCTCTATGCACATTCTTACATCGTTATCAACTTACCAGAAATGCAGTTTCATCAATGCTGATCTTATGGAAAATAGTGAATATGCGAGAAGCAGCCAATATACAATAAGAACAGAGTTTTAAACACATTAGTGTTATTGTACATTCTGATAATGATCTGTGTGTGTATTTTAGAGATGGGGTCTTGCTCTGTCACCCATGCTGGAGTGCAGTGGCATGATTATAACTCACTGCAGCCTCAAACTCCTGGGATCAAGTGATCCTCTTGCTTCAGTGATGTATATGTTTACTTTATTTTTATTTTTTTTTTTTGTGACGGAGCCTTGCTCTGTTGCTCAGGCTGGAGTGCAGTGGCGTGATCTCAGCTCACTGCAGCCTCCGCCTCCTGGGTTCAAACGATTCTCCTGCCTCAGCCTCCCAAGTAGCTGGGATTACAGGCACACACACCACATTTTCAGTAGAGATGGGGTTTCACCATGTTGGCCAGTTTGGTCTCAAACTTCTGACCTCTCGTAATCTGCCCACCTCGGCCTCCCAAAGTGTTGGGATTACAGGCGTGAGCCACTGTGCCCAGCCTATTTTTACTTTAAAATGGAAATATATAACATCCAAAAATTGTTTTGCTAATTTAGTATTATTAAAAACAGAACAGGCCAGGCACAGGGGCTCACATCTGTAATCCCAGCACTTTGAGAGGCAGAGGAGGGTAGATGGTTTGAGGCTAGGAGTTCAAGACCAGCCTGGCCAACATGGAGAAACCCTGTCTCTACTAAAATTACAAAAATTAGCTGGGTATGGTGGCACATGCCTGCAGTCCCAGCTACTGTGGAGGCTGAGGAATGAGAATCATTTGAACCTAGGAGGTGGAGGTTGCAGTGAGCTGAGATCGCACCATTGCACTCCAGCCTGGGAGACAGAGCAACTGTGTCAAAAAACAAACAATAACAACAACAACAACAAACACACAAAAAAACAGAGCAATTATGGAAATAATTTAGTAGTACTCACCTATCAAAGTCTGACAGCTTATTCGGGTTACACCACTATTTACAGGTAAGTCATTTACATACACCTGTCCACTCTCATAGGTTATGTTAAGAACAACCTTAAAATAAAGCAGCATATACATTAATTCCAATATTTATAAACAACAGCAAACTCTTCAAGTCAAAAAAGATTAACTAAATTAGATGTGCAGGTTAAAAAGTCAAATAAGCTGCATAGCACTTAGCTAAATTATATATTAAAACCAGAAAAGGAGACAAACCTGCTGTTTAGATATGTCCCCATCATCTTTCAGTGTAGTTACATTAATTCTGATGCCGTCCTGTAAAACAAGTATTGTGTAAATTGGAAGGTGTGCATCTCACAGATGGAGAACAACGTGGCTTTCTCTTTTCCCTCCAATTATATCTATTGTACAATCACTTATAACAGCATTAAGAGAGTTTAAAAGACCATCTTTTCCATTTTATAGCCATTTTTCCACCCTTATTTACAATTCCAACTATTTATTTATTTATTTATTTATTTATTTTGAGAGTCTCACTTTGTCGCCAGGCTGGAGTGCAGTACTGCGATCTGGGCTCACTGCAATCTCCGTCTCCTGGGTTCAAGCAATTCTCCTGCCTCAGCCTCCCGAGTAGCTGGGATTACAGGCATGCACCACCATACCCAGCTTATTTTTGGTAGAGACGGGGTTTCACCCTGTTGGCCAGGATGGTCCTGAACTCCTGATCTCGTGATCCGCCCGCCTCAGCCTCCCAAAGTGCTGGAATTACAGGCGTGAGTCACCGCGCCCAGTCTAATTTTTTATAATATATATTTTTTCTATTTACTTGTGAAAAGTATCACATGAGTATATAATATGTAAATGTAGAGTTTAAAAGATGAGCACTCCTGTAAGTACCACCGAGGATAAAATATAAAATATTACCCCTGCCTTGGCAGGCTCTGCATGATTGCCCTCTATCCCTCGAGAAGGAATCCTATACCCAATTCCATTTGAATCATTTCTTGCTTTTCTTTATAGTTTACTACCTGTGTCTCTCTCTCTAAACAATATGTTGCCTAGTTTTATCTGTTTCTGAGCTTTATGTAAGTGGGATAACAGTATGTATTCTTCCATAACTTTAGTTGATATTGTTGATGCACATAGCTGTAATCACAGTAGTCCATCTCTGACTACCAATTTACTTATTTATTCTACTACCCATGGACATCTGAGTTGTTTCCAACATTTTTGCTTTTATAAATAAAGTTGCAATGACTTTTTTTTCTTTTTTGAGAGGGAGTCTCGCTCTGTTGCCCAGGATAGAGTGCAGTGGCGATCTTGGCTCACTGCAATCTCCGCCTCCTGGGTTCAAGCGATTCTCCTGCCTCAGCCTTCTGAGTAGCTGGGATTACAGGCATGCATCACCACACCTGGCTAATTTTTGTATTTTTAGTAGAGACGGGGGTTTCACCACGTTGGTCAGGCTGGTTGCGAACTCCCGACCTCGTGATCCATCTGCCTCGGCCTCCCAAAGTGCTGGGATTACAGGCGTGAGCCACCGCACCTGACCAAAGTTGCATTGACCGTTTCTTGAGTGTGTTTCTTATACAAGCATCTGTAATGCTCCAATTTTATTACCTCTCAAGGTATGATCAAAAGCAGTATACCCACATATTGAAGATGACATGCTTTATATAGAGAAGCAAGCACTATTTTAAGAAGTATTTACCACTGACCACAGGAACTACAATCTGTCATTTCTAAATCAAATTCTTTTCTAAGTTTATTCACAAATAGACATTGTTATTCTAGAATAAAAACAATACTCCCAAATACTTTTTCTTTGAGGTTGTTATTAACTTAAAAAATAGGAAAACTGTTCATAAACATCAAAAATAATATACAAGTATATCTGCTGGCCCTGAGTATCCTAAAAACTTTATATATAATTTCCCACAAATGAGAGAATAAGACTGATGAAATTTCATGAGGTTGAGCTGATTCCAGGAATAATTTGTGGAACAGGATTCATACCACACAAGACCGACATCATACATTTAGGGTGACTTTGGTTCACCTCCCAACTAGGAGCCTAGGAAGCTTTCCAACTAGAAATTCCTCAGAACTAGCCAGCTTTTTCCTGGCCCACCTTGATCTAGAGGGTTAGAACCAATAGTGCATCTAAAACAAATCAACATTCAGTGAGCCATGAGATTGATAGCTACATTGTTTTGTGTCCAAATTCAAGTCATATGGATCTCCTTTGCAAACTAGAGAATATATTAATTATAAACTATTATTCTTCTAACAGCCCAGAAGTAAGCCTCCAATGTTGTTCTAGGAAACCATTTTATAGCTTCTGCCTTTTAGCAGTGAACATACGCTATATTGTTAGCAACTTACTGAACTTTATATATATATATATCTCACCTACCTAGTAAAATTACAGAGTTTGAAAAAGACAATTAACAGACACAAGCACACTATATTTTCCAGAGAACCAAGTTCAATGAAATTATTTTCTGGTCCTTCTGAATGATTTCACTGCAAAAGGGAATCACACTGCTTACGGCCCCCTGGCCAGGAGTCCAGAGCTAGGTCATATTTATTGTTCTTGAGAACTTCTGATTGAACTGGAAGTTCAGGCTCGTAAGCCAGGGTTGCATATACTTTAAAAGTGCTTGGGGACACTGAAAAGTTTCTCCCTAACCATCTTCAATTCTTCTAATTCCTTTACTCATAGGATGCCCACTGGGGACACAAGTGTCTTCCTAAGAATAAAGGTAATAGACAGCTGGTTTAAAATACGTCTGAGCGAAATATACAGTTATGCATACAAGAAAGTAAGTGTCCTCCGAATGCCTCTCTTTGGTGACCAAGTTACTTTAATATTAGAAGAATTTACTATAAAGACTTTTATTTTTTGGTCAGGCATGGTGGCTCATGCCTGTAATCCTAGCACTTTGGGAGGCTGAGGCAGGTGGATCAACTGAGGTCAGGAGTTTGAGACCAGCTAGCCAACATGGAGAAACCCCGTCTCTACTAAAAATACAAAAATTAGCCAGGCATGGTGGCACGTGGCTGTAATCCCAGCTATCTGGGAGGCTGAGGCAGGAGAATCGCTGGAACCTGGGAGGCAGAGGCTGCAGTGAGCTGAGATTGCACCACTGCACTGTGCAGCCTGGGGGACAGAGTGAGACTTCATCTCAAAAAAAAGTGACCGGGCGCGTGGCTCACACCTGTAATCCCAGCACTTTGGAAGGCTGAGGCGAGTGGATCACTTGAGGTCAGGAGTTCGAGACCAACCTAGCCAACATGGTGAAACCCCATCTCTACTAAAAATATAAAAAAATTAGCTGGGCGCAGTGGCGGGAGCCTGTAATCCCAGCTACTTGGGAAGCTGAGGCAGGAAATCACTTGAACCTGAACCCAGGAGGCAGAGGTTGCAGCGAGCCAAGATCACGCCATTGCACTCCAGCCTGGGAGACAGAGTGAGACTCTCTCTCAAAAATAAAAAATAAAAATAAAAATAGAAAAACCAGGTGTGGTGGCACGCGCCAGTAGTACCAGATACTCAGGAGGCTGAGATAGCAGAATCGTTTGAACCTGGGAGGTGGAGGCTGCAGTGAGCCGAGATCACGCCACTGCACTCCAGCCTGGGTGAGACAGAGCGAGATATTCTGTCTCAAAAAAAAAAAGACTTTTATTTTTCAATCTTATGTGCAATATTGTATTACCTCAACTTCTGACAACTGCATACATAAAAACAGAAAAATGCTTATAATCCAATAAATCTGAGTCATTGAAAGAAGGCAGAATTTTCCTGACTTCAACCAGTTTAATTTATATCAGGCTGGAAACGAGGATGGACAGATGTGATAAAGCTAGTAATGTTAAGGGTAGTCTGGTTCTGCACTGTTCAATATGGTACACACTAATCACTTGTGACTATTTACATTTACATTGATTAAAATTAAATAAAAATTTAAAAACAGTTCCTCACTGGCACTGGCCAAATTTCAAGTGCTCAGTGGCCACAGCAGTCAAGTGGCTACCCACAAGGTGAGAAAAGACATAACCATCAAGGCAGAAAGTTCTACTGGACAGCACTTAACACGATATGTGGGACCACTGTGAAATTCTTTCCTATTGGAAATGTTTCACAATAAGACGTTGAGAAGACTTAGATCAAGGGACTTCAGTTTCCCACAGACACAGTCCAAGTAATGGGATTCTCTTTCTAGTTGTTCAGCACTCATTTAATCTGTGAAACTTTTTGTTGTTGAGACAGGCTCTTGCTATGTTAACCAGGCTTAACAGCCAACACCCAACTCTTGGTCTCAAGCAATCCTCTGGCTTTGGCTTCCCCAGTAGCTGGGATTACAGGCGTGAGCCACTGTACCCAGCTTAATATGTGAATTTCCGAGTTTAGATCTGGACTTTCTGAAAGTGAAATGAAGGCCCAAGAAGGGAGAACTGAAATAATAAAATCACTAAGAGCCAGACGACAATGCAGTGTATTTTAAGCCTGCAGTCAAAATGTATTTTTTCGCAGATTATATAGACCTAAACATCTCTTCGACACATAGGTGTCAATTATGAATCTTTAAAACTTGAAAAATAGGAAAATAATGTCCATATTTCCAGAACTTTTTAGAACTATTTCACTTTTACTTGGTCCCTTGGTGCCTGTCCATCACATTCCTATTGTTTAACCAGATGCAACTGTGGTCCACATATAATTTCAGATTATATGTGAACCATATATAGGTGGTTCTTATGGCAGGCAATGTCGTGGCTTCTTGGAATGCCCTGCAGAACTGAGACACGCTCGTCATTTTTGTACCCACGTGGGGCAATGTCATTATCCTAAAACGTTAACACTTGTTTTGTTTGTTTGTTTTTCAGCTTCGTCACCCAGGCTGGAGTGCAGCGGCACGATCTCGGCTCACTGCAACCTCTGCCTTCCGGGTTCAAGCAATTCTCCTGTCTCAGCCTCCCGAGTAGCTGGGACTACAGGCACCTGCCACCACGCCCGGCTAATTTTTCTATTTTTAGTAGAGACGGGGTTTCATCTTGTTGGTCAAAGTGACATTTACCGTGCCCTTCACCTTTGTATTTAGAGTGTTCGTATTCAAGTCTTGACTAGGAAGAGGTGTACCGACATAGTTTCTTGTCATTCTCAGAAAACTTGCACTTTAAAATATTCAAACTTTTCCCTACCATTCTACTGAAAAAAGGCTGATACTGGCCTAGGTAGGCACGACTGTACGGCAGAAATCGTGAGCATCAGCCACGTTTTAATGTTAGGATGCCTCGATTCTCCCACCTCAGCCGGCATCAGAAGCACCTGCAGGACTCGCCAACCCGGACTACTGGGCCCCGCCCCCAGAGGCCGGGCCGAGTTCCCCGGGGATGCGGACGCCGCTGATCGCGCCCCGCCGTGAGAACTTCTCCTCCAACATCCGACAAAAACACTACGTCGCGCGAGGGCCGGGTCTCTGCCTCTGCCCACCTCAGCCCGGCGGAGCCCCGCAGCCTCGTAACGGCGGACCCTCGCGATCGCAGGCCGAGCAGGCACAGGTGGCCTGGAAATGCGCGAAGTGGGCAACTTCCACACTTCCCGAGCACACAAACATTCCCTGCCCAAGCGCCGGCTCTACCCCGGGAAGACGCCATTACGAAGGCCTGTGATCACCGGCAACCGCGCGCTTAGACGGCAAAGCCCCGTCAGGTCGCGCGCCGGCTTGGGCCGCCGGAGAGTCGGTGTGGGGTGGCTCGAAGCTCACTCACAGCGACGCAGCCCCAGTGGGTCCCTTTCCTCTTACCTCGGCCTCCCACGCCGCCCCCATTTCCTGGGGTGCTTCTCCCCACACCTCCTTCGGGGGCCCGGACCCCCGCCCCTGCCCGCCGGTAGGATGTGGGAAGCGTCATTGTGGACGGCCCGGGCCTCCCGGAGGGTCGGAGTCTTAAAGCAGCCAGCCGGGCCCGCCCTGCCCTACCTGTGGGGCTCCGGACAGCGGCGGCGGCTCAGGGGCGCCTGTCGTCAGCCAGCCGGAGGCGGGTAGCGCCACGAACAGCAGGAGCCGGAGGGCGAGCGGCCCCAGTGGAGCGCCCTCCATCTTGGACTACCGGGGCAGAGGGCAGCTGCAGCCGGGAGGTGAGGGCGGAGCCGGCCCGCGGGCGGGACGGAGCTTCGGCGGGAGAGGCAGGGAGGGGCGGGGAGGGGAGGGGCTGGGCGGGGCGGGCCCTCCCCTCCCCGGGCGGCCGCGGAAGACGCGGGGAGACTCCGAGATCAGGCTCGCCAGGGAAAGGCGTTTGCGCACGCGCAGCGCCGCGCGGCGTCGAAGGGCGGAGTGAAGTCTTGGAAGGTACGGCCCCTCATTAGACTCGCCCTCAGGATTGGACAGGACTCCAACTGGAGGGGTGTAAATGTCCTCGTAGCCATTATTTTTAAAATTAGTATTTACACACATGCATGTGTCTGTGTGTGCACATGTACATGTACCTATACGATGAAAACAACGGTAATATTTCAGAAAACTGTTATACATTAAAAATGAAACATCGCATTTACAGGGGAAGTTTTTATTAAGTGGGTAATTCCCCACCCTTGGCTGCACGTGGGACTCTCCCGGGCAGCTTTAAAAAGTACTGGGGTCTCCCTGAACACCCCACTTTTCAGCCTGGGCTGCGGCTCGGGCCCTGGTGGTTTTTAAATTTTCTCGGGTGATTCATTGTGGGGCGAAGGTTGAGGATGCGCCATGCTTATTGTTCAGCATTCTGTCGACCCCTGGAGGCGGCGCGGGGACAGCGCTCAGCTGGAAGCCAGCACACCTGGGCTCTCAGCGCCTTTTTGGTCAGTATGGTAACTCTAAAGTGAAAGTGTTAGACTTTTCTTCCACCTTTCAGATTAAAAAAAAAAAGTTACGGAACCCTGTAAAGCAGAGAGTAGCAAGAAATTCAAGCATTTTAGATTAACAGGATTGTATGTTGATTGAGAAAAACTTGGAAACTCGGCCATTCAGGCAGAATAAGAGTAATATTTAGTCTTCCTTTGAAATAAAACTTTTGACATGAAAAGGGGAACAAGAATCTATTTCTCTCTTTGAGCCCCCTTTACTCCTTTGAACACCCTCCTCCCACAGGCCTGCTGACCCCCACCCCCCCCCCAGAATAAATTATAAAAGTTTTGGCTAAAGACTCTTTTCAACAAACTCCGGGCTTACTCTGAGATTCCCCACGCCATTGTTAAACTACAAGTGATTTCACAGCGAAGCCCCACCCACTTCTGGGTTCCATCTGCAAACTTGGCCTTTTCACTTTTTTCCTACTGCTGGAATTAGAAATGAATTTGGAGATGGGCGTGGTGATTTGTGCCTGTAGTCCCAGCTATGTAGCAAACGCAGGCAGGAGGATCGCCTGAGTCTATTTAAAAAAAAAGGAATCTAGAAGCCGGGTGCAGTGGCTCACGCTTGTAATCCCAACACTGGGAGGCCGAGGCGGGTGGATCACTTGAGGTAAGGAGTTCGAGAATAGCCTGGCCAACATGGTGAAACCCCGTCTCTACTAAAAATACAAAAATTAGCCAGGCATAGTGGCACGCACCTGTAATTCCAGCTACTAGGGAGGCTGAGGCAGGAGAATCGCTTGAACCCGGGAGGCGAAGGTTGCAGTGAGCCAAGATCGCGCCATTGCACTCCAGCCTGCGCGGTGGAGCGAGACACCGTCTCAAAAAAAAAAAAAAGAATCTGGAAGTCAGAAAACATGACATGTGGATCTGTATAATTTGAATTAGTAATATAAGGTTACAAAGTACGTCTATATGAAAAGATAATAGGGAAAGTTGAGGTTATCTGTTTTCTTACAAAGCCTTTCCCATGGTCTAACTGTCCATTATTCTTTATTGCTTATCTGTCTCGTCAGATAGATATGAGCTCCAGGAAGGGGGTGGCCAAACCTTAAAGCAAACAGCTTGTTAGAGTAAGCCTTCAGTGGGGGTTTGTTGGACAAATAATGTCTAAGTGGTTGACAGTATTATTTAATAATCAACAATTTTACTGTTTTGTATGAAATGGTTCTCTTTAGGCCATTGTTTGGCTACATGCACACATGAGCGCTATGGAATTTCATGTTAAAAAACCCCATCATTTGGGGAAAAAAGCACCATATCACAACTCTAATGAGTTACAACAAAACTTTAAACAAGTTTTGTGGCTGAGTTCCACTTGTCCATTGGAAAACTCAGCTTGGTTTACTGAGCCTTTACATTAATCTGAGAAATAAAAGACAGAATTAACTTGGCAGTTGCTTACACAACAAATAAATCTGTCAATGTTAATATGGTGAGTACTTTGATGTTCCTTTGAGTCAGCTCATGTCAACTTGATATCTTCTATCATAAAAAGAGTTCAACTTGCCTGACAGCAACACACTGCAGTTCTGTGCACATTAGATGCTTTCTCTTCTTTGAAGGTAATCTTTCATATAGGAGAAGATATTCTAAAATATTTCTAATACTACAGAAAACAAAATATATATTAAAATGTCTTTATTCTTTCACCAGATAATACCTTTTGACTCCAAACCTTGATATATTTCCTTTTTCAGTAGCCGATTTCATTGTCATTTTCATCATTCCGACAATCAAAATTTGAGTCCATCTTTTTCTGCAATTTAAAGCAGGCTTGATGCCAAAAGGAAATCTGGGACATGATTTGTATCTGTTTCCAGTTTCTGGGAGTAAGTGAGTCACTGCACTTCCATTACGACACAGTCTACTCCAGTATTTTCCAGAGTTAGTCATCTACATATTTTTGAACTTTTTGAAAGACCCCTAGAAGATGACAAGAGGGAGAGCAAGAAACAAAGATATTGTATTTTATTTTTTTGAGACAGGGTCTTGCTTTGACACCCAGGCTGGAGTGCCATGGCAAGAGAGGTCATGGCTCACTGCAGCCTTGACCTCCTGGGCTGAAGCCATCTTCCTACCTCAGACTCCTGAGTAGCTGGGACTGTAGGCACGTGCCCCCATGCCCTGCTAATTTTTTTTTTTTTAAGTGGAGACGAGGGCTTGCTAGGTTGCCCAGGTTGGTCTTGAATTCCTGAGCTGAAGCAATCCTCCTGCCTCAGCCTTCCAAAATGTTGGGATTACAGGCATGAGCCACTGTGCCTGGCCTAAATTTTTTTTTTTTTTTTTTTTTTTGAGACAAGAGTTTCACTCTTGTCACCCAGGCTGGGGTGCAATGGCGCAATCTTGGCTCACCGCAACCTCCTCCTCCCAGGTTCAAACGATTCTCCTGCCTCAGCTTCCCGAGTAGCTGGGATAACAGGCACCCACCACCATGCCCAACTAATTTTTGTATTTTTAATAGAGATGAGTTTTCACCATGTTGGCCAGGCTGATCTCAAACTCCTGACCTCAGGTGATCCACCTGCCTCGGCCTCCCAAAGTGCTGGGATTACAGTCATGAGCCACTGTGCCTGGCCTAAAATATTTTAAAACTGCTTTTGCTGTAACTTTCTTGTCCATATATTTATGAATGAATTTCATTAGCTCATAATGATGGGTGATGCCTCTCATATGAAGAACAACTCATAGAAATATTATCATTGGAGCAGCCAGCATTTATTATGCTAATTGTGTTAAGTGCTTTATGTGTATTATTTAAACCTCATAACAGCCTAATGACATGATTACAGTTTATTATCCCATTTTTATATACAAAACAGAAATTTATAGAAATTAAGTGTTTTTCTCTGAGTTACAGAACAGTAAATGATGAAGCTGTGGTTTTAAACTCTGGCATTCTAAGCCAACACAGTATAATGAAACAAAAGGCATTTAGTTAATTTATATACATTTATAGAGATGATTACAAATTATTCCACTCATTAGCTTTCTAAAAATATGAGCTGGGTTGCACTTTGGGAGGCAGAGGCATGTGGATCACCTGAGGTCGGGAGTTCGAGGCCTGCCGGGAGTTCAAGAAACCCCGTCTCTATTAACAACACAAAAATTAGCTGGGCATGGTGGCGCATGCCTGTAATCCCAGGTACTCGGGAGGCTGGGGCTGGAGAATCGCTTGAACCCGGGAGGCAGAGGTTGCGGTGAGCGGAGACTGTGCTGTTGCACTCCAGCCTGGGCAACAAGAGTGAAACTCTGTCTTAAAAAAAAAAAAAAAAAAAAAAAAAAAAAAAAACCAACATATATATGAGCTGAGTTGGGAGAAATGGAGAAACAGTAAAGTGTAAGAGAGCTATGCCTTCTCCACCATCACAGGAGCCAGAGGGGCTCCAGGGCCAAGATGCAGCCTCTGCTCTCTGCTCCCCCAGCTAACTAGTTTCAACAACCTGAAAATCTGCAGAGACATTTGTACTCAAGGATGCTAAAAATCATACTATAATTTGATATTTGGTACCCTAATAAAAATCCTGAAGATAAAAGATTAAAGGGCCGAGCACGGTGGCTCACCCCTGTAATCCCAGAACTTTGGGAGGCTGAGGCAGGCGGATCACAAGGTCAGGAGATCGAGACCATCCTGGCTAACATGGTGAAACCCCGTCTTTACTAAAAATACAAAAAATTAGCCGGGTGTGGTGGCAGGCGCCTGTAGTCCCAGCTACTCGGGAGGCTGAGGCAGGAGAATGGTGTGAACTCAGGAGGCAGAGCTTGCAGTGAGCCGAGATCTAGCCACTGTACTCCAGCCTGGGTGACAGAGCGACACTCCGCCTCAAAAAAAAAAAAAAAAAAGATTAAAATAAGCATCCTAAGGCATAAGAGATCTTATCAGGTTTCAGGTTTTAAAAAATAGAACATCTGTAACAGATATTGCAAGAAGAGTTTGTTTAGAGATCATTTCATATTCAGTAACCCAGATAAATAGGTTATATTTGTGGTAAGATGCCATTTTCATTTGTCTTATTTGACTTTTTTTTTTTCCCCGAGACGGAGTCTCGCTCTGTCACCCAGGCTGGAGTGCAGTGGCACGATATCAGCACACTGCAACCTCCGCCTCCTGGGTTCAAGCAATTCTCCTGCCTCAGCCTCCCTAGTAGCTGGGATTACAGATGGCTGCCACCACACCTGGCTAATTTTTGTATTTTTAGTACAGATGGGGTTTCACCATGTTGGCCAGGCTGGTCTTGAACTCCTGACCTCATGATCCACCTGCCTCAGCCTCCCAAAGTGCTGGGTTTACAGGTGTGAGCCACCGTGCCCAGCCTTATTTGACTTTTTAAAACACCTTTAGAAATGAAAGAAGCCTCCACTTGGAAGCAGAAGCGGAGTGTAGGGTGTCTTTCCTCTGCCTTCAGTGGATTTCCGTCTTGGGAGTGGATTTTCTTCTTTTGAGTCAGGATTCACTTTATTTAATTCACTAGAATATAAAAGCCTCACTTTATCATTCTTTACCTCAGTTGGTGCTAAAATGACAGGCAACTTCATAGCCATATGTATTAACTGTATTTGCCTATTTTCTGTATTCTTGATGTTATGGCATCTGGGGCCTTGCTGGCCCTGGAGACACTGCCCCTCCGAGCGTTAGCTAATTCCTAGAAATCGCAAACTACTTCCCTGGGCACCTCTGGGAGTTCACATCTCATATACAACACAGCCAATCCAGAGCTCATGCCCTGGGGCACCTCTGTGAGTGCACCTCTCATATACAACCCAACCAATCTATTTGTGTTTTTATTTATTTATGTTTGTACAGACTTATGGGGTATATGTGAAACTTTGTTATATGTATGTAGTGTATAGTGATCAAGTCAGGGTATGTAGGGTATGTATCACCTGAGTACAGTGCATTTTTGTTTGACTAACATCACCCAACTCTTCTATCAAACATTGAATTTATTTCTTCTATCTAACTGTATGTTTATACCCTTTAACCCACTTGACTTCATCCTTCCCTTTCCCCCTCACTCACCTTACCCAGTTTTTGTCATCTACCTTTCCATTCTCTACCTCCATGTGGTCCAATTGTTTAGCTCCCACATGTAAATGAGAACATGCAATATTTTTTCTTTCTGTGCCTGGCGTATTTTACTTAAGATAATGACCTCCAGTTCCATCCATGTTGCTATAAATGACATTATTTCATTCTTTTTAATAGCCAAATAGTATTCAGTTGTGTATATATATCTCTTTTTTTTAATCTGTTCATCTGTTGATGGACACTGAGGTTGATCCTCTATATTTCTATTGTGAATAGTGCTGAAATAAACATGTGAGTGCAGGTATTCCTTTTATATATTGATTTCTTTTTCCTCAGGTAGATAGCCAGCAGTGGGATTGCTGGATTGAATGGTAATTCTATTTTAGTTTTTCGAGAAATATCCATACTATTTTCCACAGTGGCTATACTAATTTACATTCTCCCAGTGTATAAAAGGTTTTTTTCTCTGCATCATTGCCAACATCTGTTATTTTTTGTCTTTTTAATCATAGCCATTCCAAATGGTAAGATATCTCATTGTGGTTTTGCTTTGCATTTCTGTGACAGTTAGAGATGTTGAGCATTTTTTCATATATCTGTTGGACATTTGTATGTCTTCTTCTGAGAAATGTCTATTTATGTTCTTTGCCCACTTTAAAAAAAAAAAAAAGGGACAGGGTCTTGCTGTGTTGCCCAGGGTCTTGCTATGTTGCTATGTTGCCCAGACTGGTTTTGCACTCCTGGGCTCAAAGGATCCTCCCACCTTGGCCTCCCAAAGTGCTAGGATTAAAGGTGTGAGCCACCATGCCCAGCCGACTTTGGCCACTTTTTAAAGAGATTGTTTGTTTTTTCCTGTTGAGTCGCATTCCTTATATATTCTGGATATTAGTCCCTGTTGAATGAATAGTTTGCAAATGTTTTCTCCCATTCAACAGGTTGTCTCTTCATTCTGCTGATTCTTTTGCTATGTAGAAGCTTTTTAGTTTAATTAATTCCCATTTGTCTATTTCTGTTTTTGTTGTATGTGCTTTTGAGGTCTTAGTCATAAATTATTTGCCTAGGCCAATGTCCAGGAGAGGTTTCCCTAGGTTTTTGTCCAGTATTTTTGTAGTTTCAGATCTTATGTTTAATTTTTTAATGCAGCTTGACTTGATTTTTGTATATGGTGAGAGATAGGTGTCCAGTTTTATTCTTTTGCATGTGACTATCCAATTTTCCCAGCACCATTGATTGAAGGAGATATCCTTTTCCCAACATAAGCTCTTTTCAGCTTTGTCAAAGATCAGTTGGCTGTAAATGTATGGCTTTGTTTCTGGGTTCTCTATTCTGTTTCATTTGTCTGTGTGTCAATTTTTACACAAATACCATGCTGTTTTGGTTACTATATTGTTTTGGTAATATGTTTTGAATTCAGGTAATATGATGCCTCCAGCTTCATTCTTCTTGCTCAGGATTACATTGGTTATTTGGGCTCTGTTTTGGTTGCATGTGAATTTTAGGATTGCTTTTAATAATTCTATAAAAAATGAATTGGTATTTTAATAGGGATTGTGTTGAATCTGTAGATTACTTTGGGCAATATGGTCATTTTAATTATATTAATTTTTCCAGTTCATGAGCGTGGGATATTTTCCATTCATTTGTGTCATCTTCAATTTCTTTAGTGTTTTATAGTTTTCTTTGTAGAGATATTTCACTTCCCTGGTTAAATTTATTTCTAAGTATTTTGAGTTTTTTTGTATTTATCGTACATGGAATTGCCTTCTTAATTTCTTTCTTGGCTAGATGATTATTGGTATACAGGAACACTACTGATTTATGTGTGTTGATTTTGTAAACTGCAACTTTACTGAATTTATTAAATCTAAGAGTTTTTTGGTGGAGTCTTTTAGGTTTCTCTACATATAAGATCATATCATCAACAAAAAGAGGTAGTTTGACTTCTTCTTTTCCAATTTGAATGCCTTTTATTTCTTTCTCTTGCCTGATTCCTTTGGGTATGACTTTTAGTAGTACTATGTTGAATAGGAGTGGTAAGTGTGGGCATCCTTGTCTTGATCCAGTTCTTAGAGGAAAGGCTTTTAACTTTTTTGAATTCAGTATAATGCTAGCTGTGGATTTGTTATATGTGGCCTTTATTACTTTGAGGTATGTTCCTTCTATGCATAGTTTGTTGGGAGTTTTTCTCAAGAATGGATGTTGAATTTTATTAAATGCTTTTTCTGCATCTATTGAAATGATCACATGGTTTTAGTCCTTCATTCTCTTGATGTGATGTAACACATTTATTGATTTTTATATGTTGTACCATCTTTGCATCCCAGGTATAAATCACACCTGATCATAGTGTATTAGTTTTTGATATGCTGCTGATTTGATTTGCTAGTGTTTTCCTCTATGGATTTTGCATCTATTTTCATCAGGGATATTGGCCTGTAGTTTCCTCTTTTCTTGTCCTTGTTTGGTTTTGATATGAAGGTGACACTGGCCTCACAAAGTTAGGGAGTGCCGGGCATGGTAGCTCACGCCTGTAATCCCAGCACTTTGGTAGACTGAGGTGGGTGGATCACGAGGTCAAGAGTTCGAGTCCAGCCTGGCCAACATGGTGAAACCCCATCTCTACTAAAAAATACAAAAATTAGCCGAGCATGGTGGTGCACACCTGTAGTCCCAGCTACTCGGGAGGCTGAGGCAGGAGAATTGCTTGAACCCGGTATGTGGAGGTTGCAGTGAGCCGAGACCACACCACTGCACTCCAGCCTGGGTGACAGAGCGAGACTCTGTCTCAAAAAAAAAAAAAAAAAAAAAAGAATTAGGGAAAATTCCCTCCTTTTCAATTTTTTTGGAATCATTTCAGGAGGATTGACATTCGTTCTACTTTGTACATTTGGGCAAATTTGGATGTGAATCCATCTGATCCTAGGCTTTATATTGTTGAGAGATTTTTTATTACTGATTCAATCTTGTTACTCATTATTAGTCTGTTCAGGTTTTCTGTTTCTTTCTGATTCAGTCTTGGTAGATTGTATGTGTCCAAGAATTTATACATTTCCTCTAGGTTTTCCAGTTTGTCAGCATATAGTCATAAAAGTCTCTGATAATTTTTTTGTATTTCTGTGGCATCAATGGTAATATCTCCTTTCTCATCTTTGATTTTGTTTCTTTGAGTATTCTTTTCTTGGTTGGTCTAGATAACAGTTTATCAATTTTGTTTATTCTTTTGAAGAACCAACTTTTTGTTTCATTGGTCCTTTGTAATTTTTTAGTCTCAAATAGATTTAGTTCTGCTCTGATCTTTATTTTTTCTTCTCATAATTTGGGGGTGTGATTTGTTCTTGCTTTTCTAGTTCCTTTAAGTGCATTATTAGGTTGTTTATTTGAAATCATTCTACTTTTTTGTGTTTTTTATTGTCAATTGCTTTAACATTTTTTAAATTTTTAAATTTTAAATTTTAATAGTTTGTGGGGAACAAGTGGTATTTGGTTACATGGATAAGTTCTTTAATGGTGATTTCTGAACTTTTGCTACACCTATAATCTGAGCAGTGTACACTGTACCTAATTATAGTCTTTTATTCCTTACCTCCTTTCAACCTTCCCCGAGTCCCCAAAGTCCATTGGATCATTCTTCTGCCTTTGCGTCCTCATAGCTTAAAGGCTCCCACTTATAAGTGAGAACATACAATGTTTAGTTTTCCATTCCTGAGTTACTTCACTTAGAATGATGGTCTGCAACTCCTTCCAGATTGCTGCAAATGCTATTATTTTGTTTCTTTTTATGGCTGAGTAGTATTCCATGGTGTATATATACATCACACTTCCTTTTCTTTTCTTTCTTTCCTTTTTTTTTTGAGTTGGAGTCTCTCTCTGTCACCCAGGCTGGAGTGCAGTGGCATGATCTTGGCTCACTGCAACATCTGCCTCTCAGGTTCGAGCAATTCTCCTGCCTCAGCCTCCCAAGTAGCTGGGATTACAGGTGTGTGCCACAACGCCCAGCTAATTTTTTTTTTTTTTTTTTTTTTGAGATGGAGTCTCACTGTTGCCCAGGCTGGAGTGCAGTGATGCGATCTCAGCTCACCGCAACCTGCGTCTCCCGGGTTCACGCCATTCTCCTGCCTCAGCCTCCCGAGTAGCTGGGACTACAGGTGCCCACCACCACGCCAGGCTAATTTTTTGTATTTTCAGTAGAGACAGGGTTTCACCATGTTAGCCAGGATGGTCTCAATCTCCTGACCTCGTGATCCACCCGCCTTGGCCTCCCAAAGTGCTGGGATTACAAGCATGAGCCACCGCGCCCAGCCTAATTTTTGTATTTTTAATAGAGATGGAGTTTTGCCATGTTGATCAGGCTGGTCTCCAACTCCTGACCTCAGATGATCTGCCTGCCTCAGCCTCCCAAAGTGCTGGGATTACAGGCGTGAACCACTGCGCCCGGCCACTGCCACATTTTCTTTATCCACTCGTTGATTGATGGACATTTGGGCTGGTTCCATATTTTTACAATTGTGAATTGTGCTGCTATAAACATGTGTGTGCAAGTGTCTTTTTCATGTAATGACTTCTTTTCATCTGGGTGGAAACCCAAAAGTGGGACTGCTGCATCAAAATGGTAGATCTACTTTTAGTTCTTTAAGGAATCTCCATAAAGTTTTCCATAGTGGTTGTGCGAGTTTACATTCCCACCAGCAGTGTGGAAGTGTTCCCTTTTCACCATATCCATGCCAATATCTATTTTTTTTTACTATGGCCATTCTTACAGGGGTAAAGTGGTATCACATTGTGGTTTTGATTTGCATTTCCCTGATAATTAGTGATGTTGAGCATTTTTTCATGTTTTTTGACCATTCGTATATCTTCTTTTGAGAATTGTCTCTTCATGTTCTTAGCCTAATTTTCTATGAGACTATTTTTTTTTCTTGTTCCTTGCAAGATTCTGGATATTAGTCCTTTGTTGGATGCAGTTTGTGAAAATTTTTGTCCACTCTGTGGGTTGTCTGTTTACTCTGCTATTTCTTTTGCTGTGCAGAAACTTTTTAGTTTAATTAAGTCCCATATATTTATCTTTTTTTGTTGTTGCATTTGCTTTTGGGTTCTTGATCATGAAGTCTTTGCCTAAGCCAATGTCTAGAAGAGTTTTTCCAATGTTATCTTTTAAAATTTTGATGGTTTCAGGTCTTAGATTGAAGTCTTTGATCCATCTTCAGTTGATTTTTAGATAAGGTAAGACATGAGGATTCAGTTTCACTCTTCTACATGTGGCTTGCCAATTATCCCAGCACCATTTGTACGGTATTCTTTCCCCACTTTATGTTTTTGTTTGCTTTGTTTAAGATCAGTTGGCTGTTAGCTTTATTTCTGGGTCATCTATTCTGTTCCATTGATCTATTTGCCTATTTTTATACCAGTACCATGCTGTTTTGGTGACTATAGCCTTATAGTAGAGTTTGAAGTCAGGTAAAGAACAAAAAAGGCTGGGTACAGCCTCACACCTGTAATCCCAGCACTTTGGAAAGCCGAGGCAGGCGGATCACCATAGGTCGGGAGTTCAAGACCAGCCTGACCAACATGGAGAAATTGCATCTCTACTAAAAGTCCAAAAAATTAGCCGGGCCTAGTGGCGCATGCCTATAATCTCAGCTACTTGGGAAGCTGAGGCAGAATTGCTTGAACCCGGGAGGCGGAGATTGCGGTGAGCCGAGATCGCGCCATTGCACTCCAGCCTGGGCAACAAGAGTAACTCCATCTAAAAAAAAAAAAGAAAAAAAATTATTCTTTTTGCTTAGTCTTGCTTTGGCTACATGGGCTCTTTTTTGATTCTATATGAATTTTAGGATTGTTTTTTCTAGTTCTGTGAAGACGATGATGGTATTTGGATGAGAATTGCATTGAATTTGTAGATTGCTTTTGGCCATATAGTCATTTTCACAATACTGATTCCACCCATTCATGAGCATGGGATGTGTTTCCATTTGTTCGTGTCATCTGTGATTTCTTTCAGCAGTGTTTAGTAGTTTTCCTTGTAGAGGTCTTTCACCTCCTTGGTTAGGTATATTCCTAAGTATTTTATTATTTTTTTGCAAGCTATTGTAGAAGTGATTGAGTTCTTGGTTTGATTCTCAGCCTGATTGCTGTTGGTGTATAACAGTGTTACTGATTTGTGTACATTGATTTTGTATCCTGAAACTTTACTAAATTCATGTATGAGATGTAGTAACTTTTTGGATGAGTCTTTAGGGTTTTCTAGGTATAGGATCACATCATCAGCAAACAGCAACAATTTGACTTCTTCCTTACCGATTTGGATTCCCTTTATTCCTCTTGTCTGATTGCTCTGGCTAGGACTTCTAATACTACGTTGAATAGAAGTGGTGAAAGTGGTCATCCTTGTCTTATTCCAGTTCTTAGGGGGAATGCTTTAAACTTTTTCCTGTTCAGTATAATGTTGGCTATGGGTTTATCATAGATGGTTGGTTTTTTTTTAGAGAGTTTATCATAGATTTGTTTTGTTTTGTTTTTTTGAGATGGAGTCTCACTCTGCTGCCCAGACTGGAGCACAGTGGCACGATGTGGGTTCACTGCAACCTCTGCCTCCTGGGTTCAAGCAATTCTCCTGCCTCAGCCTCCCTAGTAGCTGAGATTACAGGCATCTGCCACCACATCTGGCAAATTTTTGTATTTTTAGTAGAGTGGGGGACTTCAATACTCACCGAGGTTGAAGCAGCAGTGAGCCCTGATCATCCCACTGCACTCCAGCCTGAATAGAAGTGAGACCCTGTCTCAAAAAATTTTTTTTAAAGAAAGAAAAAGAAAACTGAAACATTAGTTCAACCTAATTGCCTGATACTGTGTATATAACTCATATAATCTTTCCCTAGTAGAATCCTAAATTACAAGACTAGAGATAGTATTAAAGAGTAGTGTTTGATAACATTCTGTGTATCCTTAAGAGAAATATTACAAATCCAAGGAAAAAAAGAGAGGGTTTGGAAAAATCAAGCAATTTTTTTTTTTTTTTTTTTAAAGACAGAGTCTCACTCCATTACCCAGGCTAGAGTACAGTGGCATGATCTCGGCTCACTGCAACCTCCACCTCCCGGGTTCAAGCAATTCTTGTGCCTCAGCCTTCCAAGTAGCTGGAATTACAGGCATGTGCCACCACACCCAGCTAATTTTTGTATTTTTAGTAGAAACGGGGGGTTCTACCATGTTGGCCAGGCTGGTCTCAAACTCCCGAGCTCAAGTAATCTGCCTGCCTTGGCCTCCCAAAGTGTTGGGATTATAGGCGTGAGCCACTAATCAAGTAATTTTTAAAGAATAATTTGGACTATTCAAAGAGAATTAGAAAGTGACATAATAAATATGAGAAATGATTTCACATATGGAGTTATTCACTAATGACTATATAGGGTATTGCCAGATTGTTCTGAAGAATCAGACTCTGGTATGGGCATTTTTTTTTAATTTTTAATTTTTCAATCATCTTCCAACTGTGATAATTAAGGTATGGACATCTTAAACTCTAGATAGAATACCTTCTTATTATTATTCAGTGTGTAATTTATACCATCTTTAAATTATGCTGCACTTAATTATATCCCTGAATATAAAATATTCTACCATCACAAGGAAAGTAACATTTCATTATATAGTTTATGCTTGTCATTATCTTATTGTCTTTAATGCTACAAATATTTAAATATGTTGAAGTGGTTTGTATAGCAGTTACATAGGTGAAAAGAAAGAGCTATATTATTTGCAATTCTACCAAATGTAAATAATAAAGTAGATTAAGTCTGGAGGAAAGATTAGTACATTTTTGTTGCTTTCCAAACATTAACATCAAGGAGAGGGTTCAAGATGCCTGACTAGATGCAGCTAGTATGCACCTCCTCTATGGAGAGGGACAAATATAGCAAGTAGATATTCACACTTCAAAGAGATTGTCTAAGAAAGAACACTGGGATTCAACAGAAAAGTGACAGGAAGCACTGAAAGCAGGGAAAGAGGCAGCTTGCTCAGTCAGGATTGGATGAGAAGTGGGAGAAGCTTCCCAATACAGGGAAAGGGTAAGAGAGAAACACTTAGAGCTTCATATTTCTGCCATCATCTTTTATAATGTAGCTGCAGAACCACTCAACCCATGCAGGCCTCAAGCCTAACAGGAAGGTGCTTAGAGATTGCACAGAGACACAGCTTCAAAGAGGGAACTCATACAAAGTCCCGGAGGCATCCAAGGCCAGAGTAGCTTCAGTTTGGTGACATTTTCAGAGCCTAGCCTCTGAGGATTTGTATCTTGCCCTGAGGCCAGGCTGATGCTGACATTGCTGCCACTGGGCTGAGAAGTGAGAGGGGAGGCCGGGCACTCCCATGCAACCCTAGGACAAATCTCACCACTGCAGCTGCAGGCTGCTGTGGGACCAAGGCCCGGGCAAACTGCACTGCTTGCCTGCACTACTCCAGCTGAGACAGGTCTCACCCTCCCTGAGGGCAGGCCCACAGCACAGCTGCCACTGCCCACACCTGAGCATTCTGCCTGTGGCCTGTGGACCACTCTGCCTCTACCTATCACAAAAAGCACGTAAATGCACTACCAGAGGGCCAGAGGACAAGTTGGCCAGCCCAGTACCATTCCTCCAGTACCCAAGCATGCTATCCAGGGACCTGAAAATCACCCATCCCAATCTATCACCATTGACACCTGAATGGCCACTCCTGCTGGGATCTAAGGTTGGGTTGACCCATCCTGCTGATACTATCACAGCTGGCAGTGTTACCAGTGCAACTCAACCTGTCACAGCCCTCGCCAATACCAGCACAGACTGCTTGGGCCCCAGTGGGTTGCTCCACCACTGCTACTGCCATCAGTCACTTCCCAGCAGCTACCCAGGCGCCCAAAACCTACCCAAACACCTGGATTATCACTAGCACTACCAGCATTTCAGCAAGCCACCTGGAGGCCCAAGAATTTGACCCACTTAACACTGGTGCCAGTACAAACAGCTCTGGGGCTGGCCTTGCTAGAAACCTAGACATCTAAATACAAGAAGCTCAAAGAACACCCGGGAAATGCATCACAAAAAGATCACAACCTAGGCACATAGTCATGAGGTTATCTAAAGTCGAGATGAAGGAAAGAATCTTAAGAGCTGTGAGGCAAAAGCATCAGGTAACCTATAAAGGAAAACCTATCAGATTAACAACAGTTTCTCAGCAGAGACCCTATAAGCTAGATGGGATTGGGGTCTTATCTTTAGCCTCCTTAAACAAAACAATTATCAGCCAAGAATTTTGTATCCAGTGAAACTAAGCTTCACAAACAAAGATACAGTCTGTTTCAGACAAACAAATGCTGAGAGAATTTGCCACTACCAAGCCAGCAGAATCTCTACAAGCTAGAAGGGACTGGTGGCTCTGCTGGTCCCAGAAGCCTCCAAACTAACCCTGGGGAATGATTTAACTGTTTACACCGCACATAATGTGGCAGGACTACTGTACTCTAGAGTAAAGCTTTGGCTAACAGAGAGCTGACTCCTTAAATATCAGGCCCTGCTGTTAGAGGGTTCCCACATCCAATTAAAGACTTGTTCTAACCTAAATCCAGCCACCTTCCTCCCTGAGGAAACTGGGGAACCTGAACATAACTGTGAACAAGTCGTAGTACAAACCTATGCAGCCAGGGAGGAACTCAGGGAAACTCCCCTAGAGAATCCAGACTGGACCCTCTTCACAGATGAGAGCTCTTTTATAGAACAAGGGATCCGCAAGACAGGATGCGCAGTAGTCATTGACTACTTGCTCCAAGGAAGGAGGCAGCCATAATCTCCCTGGGAACATAACTCCATTGGCTTAAATATCAGGCCCTGTTGTTAGAGGGTTCCCACATCCAATTAAAGACTTGTTCTAGCCTCTATCCAGCCACTATTTGATTCCATTGAATTTGATTCTATTGAAAGTGCGTCTCTTCCTCCAGGCAGGAGCACTCAATTAGCTGAACTAATAGCTCTTACAAGAGCAACTGAATTAAGCAAAGGTAAGGTAGCTAATATTTACACTGACTCCAAGTATGCTTTCCTAGGTTTCCATGCTCATGCAACCATTTGGAAGGAAAGGCATTTTCTTTATTTTTTGAGATGGACTTTTGCTCTTGTTGCCCAGGCTGGAGTGCAGTGGCACGATCTCAGCTCACTGCAACCTCTGCCTCCCAGGTTCAAGCGATTCTCCTGCTTCAGCCTCCCAAGTAGCTGGGATTACAGGCATCCGCCATCATGCCCAGCTAATTTTTGTATTTTTAGTAGAGACGGAATTTCACCATGTGGGCCAGGCTGGTCTCGAACTCCTGACCTCGTGATCTGCCCATCTCGGCCTCCCAAAGTGCTGGAATTATAGGCGTGAGCCACCATGCCTGGCCTGGAAAGGCATTTTCTTACCACCAATGGATCTCCTATAAAATATCACCAGGAAATTAATACATTACTATCCTCAGTTTTCCTTCCATGAGAAATCGCAGTAATGCATTGTAGGGGACCTCAAAAGGGAACAGATGAGGTAGCTGAAGGAAGCAGATTAGCTGATCAGGCAGCTAAGTCAGCGGCAAGAAAGCCTCAAGACATCAATACTTCAAACCCCTCTAGTTTGGGAAGGCTCCATCAGAGGAATTAAACCTCAGTACTCTCCTACAGAAGCAGAATGGGCCACTTCTTGAGGGTATACATTTCGGCCCTCAGGATGGTGACAGTTGGAGAATGGCAAGCTCCACTTGCCAGCCTCTAGCCAATGGAAAGTCCTTGAAGTCCTTCACCAAGCTTTTCACCTGGGAAAGGATAAGACATATCAATGTGCCCAGAGATTGTTTTCAGGGGATAACTTACTAAAAACAGTTAAGGAGGTTGTTAATGCTTGTGAAGTCTGTCTTAAAAATAATCCTTAACAGGCAACTCCTTCCTCCTCAACCCCAAAGAATAGGAGGTTATCCAGGAGAAGACTGCCAAATAGACTTCACCCACATGCCGAAGACAAAGGGCATCCAATACCTGCTGGTATGGGCAGACACCTTCACTAACTGGGTAGAGGCTTTCCCATGCCATACAGAAAAAGCCTCTGAGGTAATAAAAGTGTTAGTTAATGAAATAACTCCCCGCTTTGGTCTACCTAGGTATCTTCAAAGTGACAATGGACCCTCATTTAAGGCAGCTGTCACACAAGGGGTCTCAAAAGCACTAGGCATAGAATACCATCTCCACTGTGCTTGGAGACCCCCATCCTTAGGAAAGGTAGAGAAAACTAATGATATGATCAACAGACACATCAGAAAATTATCCCAAGAAACTCACCTTCCTTGGGTCACTCTTCTTTTTTTTTTTGGAGACGGAGTTTCACTCTGTCACCGAGGCTGGAGTGCAGTGGCACGATCTCGGCTCACTGCAACCTCCACCCTCCGGGTTCAAATGATTCTCCTTCCTCAGCTTCCTGAGTAGCTGGGACTACAGGCGCCTGCCACCGCGCCCGGCTAATTTTTTGTATTTTTAGTAGAGATGGGGTTTCACCATTTTGGCCAGGCTGGTCTTGAACTCCTGACCTCATGATCCACCCACCTCGGCCTCCCAAAGTGCTGGGATTACAGGCGTGAGCCACCGCACCCAGCCGGGTCACTCTTCTTCTTACGGCCTTATTACGAATAAAAAATACCCCTTCAAAACTTGGTCTTAGCCCTTTTGAGATGCTGTATGGACGACCTTTCTTTACCAATGATTTTCTATTAGATCAAGAAACCTCTGAGCTAGTCAAGCATGTAACTTCTCTGGCTCACTTGCAACAGGAATTAGCACATTTAGCAAATGCCCAACCCCAGGAAATTGGACCACCTCTATTTAACCCAGGAGATTTGGTACTGGTGAAGGCTCTCCCTTCTCTCTCTTCCTAAGCCCAAGCTGGGAAGGGCCTTGACACCGTTCTTTCAACTTCCTCAGCAATAAAAGTTACAGGAATCGACTTTTGGATACATCACACTCAAGTCAAAGCCTGGAAAGCTGAGGGAGCAACCCCTGACAGCCCAGAGAAATGACCTGAATATCAATGCGAAGAAGTAGGAGACCGTAAGCTGAAAATCACAAAAGATAAGTAGTGGAGTAAGAACTACTCACCTTAGTCTCGCCTCTACCTCACCAAATACTTTCTGCCGTTTTTACCTCTCCTTTTAAGCCAAGTATTACTATATACTATAGCACCCTCAGGGTGTAATATCGAACAGAATCTCAATTACTGTAGCATTTTGCTTAATTACTATCCTCACAGCAGGAATAATAGTTATTAACCGACAGTAAACATGAGCGTTTTACTATCACTAGGTCTGTTAGAATTTTTTATGGGACTTAGTAATACGTCACACCCTTTAGCTCCTACAGTATCCACCATGGCCCATTTCTACAACAAGACTAATTGTTGGGTCTGTCCTAAACGGTTTGCTCAGTTCAACAGCACTGAGGAACGTTACAATGACCCAGAACTCACAGTCTTAGGATTCCCTTTGTTGGCTTTACTTTTAACCCTTAAAGACATATCAGGCATAAATGGAACATGGTATGTGAGCACTTTCTTTCTTTTTTTTTTTTTTCCTTGAGACAGAGTCTTGCTCTGTCACCCAGGCTGGAGTGCAGTGGCGCGATCCCGGCTCACTGCAACCTCCACCTTCCGTGTTCAAGCAGTTCTCCTGCCTCAGCCTCCTGAGTAGCTGGGATTACAAGCATACGCTACCACACTCAGCTAGTTTTTTTTTTTTTTTTAATTTTTTATTAGAGACGGGGTTTCACCATGATGGGCCCGGCTGGTCTCAAACTCCTGACCTCAGGTGATCCGCCCACCTCGGCCTCCCAAAGTGCTGGGATTACAGGCATGAGCCACCACGCCCAGCCATGAATATTGCGGTGGCAGGCGTGGTGGCGGGCACCTGTAGACCCAGCTACTGGGGAGGCTGAGGCAGGAGAATCGCTTGAACCCAGGAGGCGGAGGTTGTAGTGACCTGAAATCGCACCACTGCACTCAAGCCTGGGCGACAGAGCGAGACTCCGTCTCAAAAAAAAAAAAAAAAAAACCCAAACTGGAAAACAATATTTATTCATTCAACAAACATTTATTTGCACATTGTGTACCAGGCTGTCATAGGCATTAGGGATATAGCTTTAAACAAAACAGACAAGATGGAATATCCTGGAACACACATTCTAGTAACAATAAACAAACAAACAAATTCGTAAATACCATGTTAGATTGTAAAATGTACTCTGGAGAAAAAGCTATATGGAGAAAAAGAAAAGTGTATGTGGGGTTAATTTTAATTATGGCAGCCATGGAAGGCCTCACTGACAGGGTGACGGACGCCAAAGCGCCTGAAAGAGATGAAGGGGAGCCATACAAATAACTGGAGGAAGAGGTCCCTCAACCAAGGCAAGTGAAAAGGCCCTAGGGCAGGAGTATGTCAGCAGTGTTCAGGGAATAGCAAACTGTCTAGTGTGGCTTCAGAGGAATAAGAAGATGGCGTAGGAAGATGGGGTAGGAGAGGATCTTCTAAGCCATTATAAAAGCTTTGGCTTTTCGGCCGGGTGCGGTGGCTCACGCCTGTAATCCCAGCACTTTGGGAGGCAGAGGCGGGCGGATCCACGAGGTCAGGAGGTCGAGACCATCCTGGCTAACACGGTGAAACCCCGTCTCTACTAAAAATACAAAAAATTAGCCAGGCGTGATGGCGGATACCTGTAGCCCCAGCTACTTGGGAGGCGGAGGCAGGAGAATGGGGTGAACCCGGGAGGCGGAGCTTGCAGTGGGCCGAGATCGCGCCACTGCACTCCAGCCTGGGCGACAGAGCGAGACTCCGTCTCAAAAAAAAAAGCTTTGGCTTTTCGTCAGATGTGAAGTTATGGGAGATTATGTGTAAAATGTCATAAGATAGAGTGACAGGCTTGCCCAGAAAATTGTCTGGGGAATAAACTTGCATGGCAAAATGTTAGTTTTGGCCAGGCGCAGTGGCTCACGCCAGTAATCCCAGCACTTCGGGAGGCCAAGGCGGGAAGAGTTCGAACTCCTTGAGCTCCGGAGTTCGAGACCAGCCTGAGCCACACAGTGAGACCACCTCCCCCGACCGCCATCTCTGCAAAAAATAAAAGAACAAAATTAGCCGGGCGTGGTGGCGCGCGCCTGTGGTCACTTGGGAGGCTGAGACAGGAAAATCGCTGGAGCCCGGGAGGTGGAGGTTGCAGTGAGCCGAGATCGTGCCACCGCACTCCAGCCTGGCGGACAGAGCGAGACCCTGCCTCAAAACAGGAAATAAAACAAAATGTTAGTTTTTAGAATCGGAAACCCCTAGCAGAGGCCCAAAGTTGTTTTGCGAAAAGGAGACTGGTGAGGATACCCGGAGGAGTCCGCCCAAATAGGTGGAGAGAAGATCCCGCTGCGGGCGCCCCCTGGTGGATAAAAGGGCCGCTCGGAGGGCCGCTCTGCTCTTGAGACGGACACAAACGGGGCACAAAACACTATACTGAGACCGTTCTGAGGGACAGGCTTCCGCCAAAATCGCCAAGGGCGGACCAGGATTTTCAAAACGGTCGCGCCGGGGACGGGACCAACCCGAACTGTACGCCAGCTGGGTAGCCCGGCGCCCGCACGCCGGCCGGAAGGAACTGCCCAGAACCGGGGACGGCGCCGGCGTGATGATGCAAGAGGGGTCGCGCCAAGGGTGACGCGTGGCGTAGAAGACGCCGACGGCCTGCGCCTGTCACCTCCCACCCCGGGGTTTGTAGCGGAGGAGGAGCGGGCGCCATGGCGGTTCTACTGGAGACCACTTTAGGCGACGTCGTCATCGACTTGTACACCGAGGAGCGGCCGCGTGGTGAGGCTTGAGCCCCATTCACCTGTCGCCGGGGCCCCCGAGCTTGTCTCCCTGCTTTTCCTTCTCTGCGCAGTCCAGGGCAGAGATTGGCTAGAGCTCGAGCTTCTGGGCTGCTGGTGCCCGCGACTGGGCTATTTGATTAACCGGCCTTGGCTAGAAAAGTTTTTTGTGACGGGAATTCGTTTGAGCCTTGGCATCCCTTCTCCCGTATTTTGTGTTGGCCAGTCCGGTGGAGGGTGCTTGCGGTCATTAATTGCCTTTGGGAGTGTGTGTGTGGGGCGTGTGTGTGTGTGATTCGAGCTGCACATACAATACCCATAGCTTTTGTGCCTTTATTGTGTTTACTCATGAGAGGAACACAGGAACTATTGCTTGGTGTGTAATCGGTTAAATCTTGATGAAGGCAGTTAGGGTGTGCTTGGCGCAGCGAGTGTGGGCATACCGCTTAAGTGGAGGAGGAAGAGGTTGTCTGGAGTGTGGACTGAGCCTTCGAGGCACTGGGCTAAGTCCTGGGCTTGGCTTCTTGCCCCTGAGGGTCTGATTTTCCACTGGGGGAAGTAGACACAGGAACCCATTTTAGTTTTCTGTGTTATGGTAGAAGAATGTGTAAGTTGCCATGGAAACCAGAGGAGGGCGGCTTCTTTGGTGGGGCTGGGAAGAAGCAAAGCTAGCAAAGACTATATAGAACACTTGAACTAGTTCTTTCAAAGATGAATAGGAATGAGGGTTTTCTTAGCTTGGACTTTGTTTGGAATTTTCTGGAAACGGCAAGTAGTTTGGTGTGGCTGGAAGGACTGGTGTGAGTCGTGGAATGGTAGACTCGAGTCTGGTCAGATACGCCTAAGTCAGTCGTGAATAGTCTTGTGTGCCCTGCTGATGATCAGAGTCCTTGAAGACTTTAAAAGCAGGATTGAGGCATGGCATACTTGTTTTGAGAAGATAATAGGCAGCGGTGTGGAGAATGTATCCGAGTCAGGAAGAAACTGAGACCAGGAGAGATTAGTTACAAACAGGGTCCTACCCACATGGAATGCAGAGCCTATCAAAGAAGGTGAAATAAGTTGCAATATTGTACAATAACTACCTCCTGCCGTGCTCCACTTTCCCCCGCACGCAGCTATTCCCTCCTCTCCACCTGGCGAAAACACTACAAACTCTCCTGTACCATTTTTACCATTCTTTTGCTGTTTCTTCTAACCAATATTCCTCTCCACTGTTGTCCTTCTGGCGAACTTACTACTTATTATCTAAATCTCAGATCAAGCATCATCTCTTCTTTGAAGCTCTGCCTCCTTTCTAAGCAGAGTTACCTGAGGTTTCCTCTGCTCTGTCTTAGGTCTTTTATAAACCACATGACACATTTTATTTTAACATTTACCTATTATCCTGGTGTTGTTTACAAGTCGTGTCCTCGCTCAAGAATGTAAACTCCAATGAGAGCAGGAACTATACCATAATTATCATCTCTATATCCTGAGTACCTAGTCCAATGTCTGCTACTTTTAGGGCACACACTAGAGGTTCATTATAATGACTAATGGATATAAATGTGTTGTATTAGTTAGGACCCTTTGTGCAAGTGATAGAAACCCAACTCAAACTGGCATAAACAAAGAAAATAATTGGTTGCCTCATAATACTGGGGTAAGCTTGGTTTTAAGGGTGGCTGGATCCAGTGTTTCAAAGAATATTATAGGGAATTTTGTTTTTTATCTCTTGATTTTGCTTTTCTTTGAGTTCCTTTGACGCTCTGCCCATGTAGAGTAGCACCTGGCAAAATAAATGGGCCTCTTTCCCCAGAGTTATGAGGAAATAAAGGGGGGGTAGAGCTACCCCACCCAATTAACAAGCAGTGGTTCTGCAAAGATAAGCCCATAATACCAAAACATAAATCCACCCCCTGTGCATATTTGTAAGCATATGACTGGAGATGTGCTCACATGTGTACCTGCTATGTTTATACCCACTTATCAATCTATGATCAACATATCCAGACTTACCTACCTTCCATTCTTTCTTCCTTTTCTTTTTTAACTTTTAATTATAGAAAATTTAAAACATAGATGTAGAGAGACTCATGTAAATGAACTCTCATGTCCACATGACCAGCTTTGTTTAACAGCTGTGAACACATAGCCAATCTTGCTTCATTTGTAATACCCCCACCTCCAGTGCATCTATTTAATCTGTAATTGCTTCAGTATGTATTTCTAAAATATAAGGTCTCTTTAAAAAAACAAAAAAAATGGAACTATGAGCTTAAGTACCACATAAGTGACAGGTTAAAAAAAGAAAAAAACTTGTCAGGGAAAAGGGAAAAATACTAAAGAAAAGAGAAAAAGTTGTAAAAAAGAATAAAAAACAGAACCACAAATCTTATCACACTTTGAAAAAATTAGCAATAATTTTTTAGTATCATTTAAACTTTCTTATTATCTCACAAACTTTTAAAAAATATGGTGATTTAAATTAGGACCCAAAGTCCATATACTGGTTAAAATGTCTCATATATGTTTTAATCTATTGGTTCTCCCCCTTTTTTCTTGAAAAAAATTTGAGAAAGAACCTGGGTGCTTTGTCTTTTAGAATTTCTCTTGTTTTGGATTTGACTGATTATTTACTGGGTGCGTTAACATATTCTTGTGTCCCCTGTTTCCTATAAATTGTTCTTTAGCTTCAGAGCCTTGATTAGGTTCCAGTTTAATGTTTTTGGCAAGAATATTTCATATAAGATAGTGTGTACTTTCAGCTGCATCACATTCAGGAGGCACTTGATGTCTGGTTGGCTCTTTCTGTGATGTTAAAATTGGTCAGTGGGTTAAGTCCTTGTTGCGCTTATAAATTCTTCCCATCGGATTTTGATGAAAAACCCAAAGATTTTGGCAGCCATTGATGATCATTGCCTAAATTCATTATTTTTGTTTTCTAGTAAAAGGACCACTCCTATCTGTTAAACATGAAGCCCAGAAATATATTCAAGAAAAACAACTTCAAGACTGATATTGAGCACTCTTCAATAGCTCAGCCCCATCTTATCTCTCCAGTCTTTTCATCCTCTATTACTATGTAATACCAGACTATTATGGAACTTTGGTGTTTTGGACCTCCCCTAAAACATTTAAATTTCCAATTCCATGCCTTTTCATAGTCTTCCAGACCTAAAATGCTCACCCTTCACTCTCTGCTAGTCCAGTTCTTTTAATGCTTGCCTTAAACTTCCCTGAGGTTTTCTAATTTCCCTAGCCAGAAACAATCTTTTGAACTCTTGTGGAATTTTTAAAACTACTTTTTTACCATTTTAAATAAGTGGCACACGTTATTAATTAGATATGCCCAGTATGTAACTACTTGTATTCAGATGTAAGGACCCTAATTTAATGTAAGCTTTTTGAGGGCAGGGAGTGCCTCATATGTCTTACTGTCTGTCTGGTTTCTAACTTAGTGCCTTAAGAACTTGTTAATGTGTCTTTCCACGACTAGACTGTGAACTTTTTGAGAGCAGGGACCACAGTTTAATGGCATTTGTGATGGCAGTGTCAGGCATCTAGAAGGTACTTAGTAAATGTTTATTGGATAAGCAGATTAATTTATATGAGAAAGGTTGTTCATAAGTGTATGGATTTTTATAAAGGGCTGTTTAACTATTATTAAAAAAATGACCCTGGATGTTTGACTTTTTCCTAATTGATGTAATCTGTATCCATTTTTATATATTCTGCTAGATCCTTTTCTATTACAATATGCTCTTTTAAGTGTTCTTTTTTCTCGTAATAAAATCAATCCATCAGTAAATGATTGCTTATAAGTGTCAGTTTTCTGTATTAGCCCAGATGCCCCAAAAGTCCTATGAAAGAAAAAAAAAGGTAATTAAAAATTTTTTTTTTCTAGACTTATTGCCCTTTTGTTTTATTTTATTTTATTTTGAGATGGAGTCTCGCTCTGTTGCCCAGACTGGAGTGCAGTGGTGCGATCTTGGTTCACTGCAACCTCCGCCTCCTGGGTTCAAGTGATTCTCCTGCCTCAGCCTCCCTAGTAGCTGGGATTACAGGTGCCCGCCACCATGCCTGGCTAATTTTTTTGGTATTTTTAGTTGAGACAGGGTTTCACCATATTGGCCAGGCTGGTCTCAAACTCCTGACCTCAAGTGATCCGCCCACCTCGGCCTCCCAAAGCGCTGGGATTACAGGTGTGAGCCACAGCGCCCAGCTTATTGCCCTTTTTTATAGCTTTGGACATTTGGCTTTTTTTTTCCTTTAATAGTAATTTAGAAATTACATTTTACTGTGGCTTTACTTATTTAAAAATGTGTTTGTGGATTACTGTGATAAATTTGGTATTTACTTTCTTTCAGCCTGCTTGAATTTCTTGAAATTGTGCAAAATAAAATATTACAATTATTGCCTTATTCACAATGTACAGGTGAGTTGGTAGATATTAGTCATTTCCTTTGTTATGGAGCTATCTAACAAACTGTGAATTAACAAAGAATCCTACATATTACAGAGGGATTTTATCATACAAACTGGCGATCCTACAGGGACTGGCCGTGGAGGAGAGTCTATTTTTGGGTAAGTTGTTTTATTTATTTATTTATTTTTAACCTCTGGAAGGGCAGAACAAATTCTTTTATTCTTAAATGAGGAAAAATATAATTGCTCATGCTTCAATCTGCATTTTAAAATATGGTTTAAATTTAGATTTTTTCCCCCAAGTTCCCTAAATATCTAGAAAAAAAAAGTAATATTTGGAATTCTGTTGGCATTTCTGTAAAGAAATAATTGATAACCCTGTAAGTTACTAGTACTTCTGTATTTCATTTTGAGAGTACTTATATTTATAACCTTATATGTTTTTTCAGCCAACTGTATGGTGATCAAGCAAGCTTTTTTGAGGCAGAAAAAGTCCCAAGAATTAAGCACAAGAAGAAAGGCACAGTGTCCATGGTGAATAATGGCAGTGATCAACATGGATCTCAGGTTAGGAAATGAGTAAGAATATGAGATTTGCTTAGAAGTGAAGGACTGGAAGGATCCCACAGAGTTATTTTTAAACTATCCAGTAAGGCTTAGAGAGTTTCAATCAGAAATATGTGTTAGGGGAAAAAATGCACTTTTTCTATATTAAAAAAAATTATTTTATTCTTTTAAATGTAAAGCATTCCCATTGTGAAGAATTGAGAAAATACAGAAAAGTACAAAGAAAAACATTACCTACAACTCCACCATCCATGATTATCACTGTTCACATTTGTGGCTGATTTTTCAGTATTTCTTTTTATTTAATTAATTAATTTATTTTTATGAGATGTAGTCTCGCTCTGTCACCCAGACTGGAGTGCAATGGCACAATCTCGGCTCACTGCAACCTCTGCCTCCCGGGTTCAAGCAATTCTCCTGCCTCGGCCTCCCCAATAGCTGGGATTACATGCGCCCGCCACAACACCTGGCTAATTTTTATATTTTTAGTAGAGACGGGGTTTCACCATGTTGGCCACGATGGTCTCAATCACTTGACCTCATGATCTGCCTGCCTTGGCCTCCCAAAGTACTGGGATTACAGGCGTGAGCCACCGCGCCTGGCCGTTTTTCACTGTTTCTTACTTTTTTAAAAACATTATGCAGAGTACCTTCTATTCATTGTCTTGTTTAATTCTCCCAATGACCCTGTTAATTCTCCCAATGACCTACCTGTTAGACTAGGTACTTCTATTTTTTATTATATACACATGAAGTTGAGTCATGGCTTGTCCAAGTATTTTGTTTTATTTTATTTAATTTTATTTATTTAGAGACAGAGTCTTGCTCTGTCGGCCAGGCTGGAATGCAGTGGTGTGATCTCGGCTCACTGCAACCTCCGCCTCTCAGGTTCAAGCGATTCTCCTGCCTCAGCCTCCCGAGTAGCAGGATTACAGATGCCCGCCACCACGCCCGGCTACTTTTGTATTTTTAGTAGAGATGAGGTTTTGCCATGTTGGCCAGGCTGGTCTCAAACTCTTGACCCCAGGTGATCCACCTGCGTTGGCCTCCCAAAGTGCTGGGATTACAGGTGTGAGCCACTGTGGCTGACCAAAAAATACTTTATTACTAAAAAATGCTTCTGATCATCTGAGCCTTCAGTAAATCATAATCTTTTTGCTGGTGAAGGGTCTTGTCTTGATGTTAATGGCCGTTGACTAATCAGGGTGGTGGTTGCTGAAGGTTGAGGTGACTGTGGCAGCTTCTTAAAATAAGACAACTGACTAGCGCGGTGGCATACATCTGTAATCCCAGTACTTTGCGGGGGCAAGGCAGGCAGATCGGTTGAGCTCAGGATTTCGAGACCAGCCTAGGAAACATGGTGAAAACCCCATCTCCACAAAAAAATACAAAAATTAGCTGAGCATGGTGGTACAGGGCTGTAGTTCCTGCTTCTTGGGAAGCTGAGGTGGGAGGATCACTTGAGCCCTGGAGGTCAAGGGTGCAGTGATCTGTGATTGCACCACTGCACTCCAGCTTGGGTGACAGTGAGACCTTGTCTTGCAAATAAATAAATAAATAAATAAGACAACAGAAGTTTGCCATGTTGATGGACTCTTCCTTTCATGAAAGATTTCTGTGTGTCATACGATGCTGTTGGATAGCATTTAGTAGAATTCTTTTAAGATTGAAATCAATCCTCTCAAACCCTGCTACTACTGTATCAGCCAAATTTATGTAATATCCTAAATCTTTTGTTGTCATTTCAACAATTATCATAGCATCTTCACTAGGAGTAGATTCCATCTCAGTAAATCACTTGGCTGGGTGCAGTGGCTCATGCCTGTAATCCCACCACTTTGGGAGGCTGAGGTGGGCGAATCACGTGAGGTCAGGAGTTTGTGACCAGCCTGACCAATATGGTGAAACCCCGTCTCTACTAAAAATATAAAAATTAGCTCGGCGTGGTGGCGGGCACCAGTAGTCCCAGCTACTTGGGAGGCTGAGACAGGAGAATTGCTTGAACCTGGGAGGCGGAGGTTGCAGTGAGCCGACATTGCACCACACCACTGCACTCCAGCCTGGGCGATGCAGCAAGACTGTCTCAAACAAAAAAAAAAAAAAGGAAGAAAACCACTTTGTTTGCTCATCCTTAAGAAGCAGCTCCATATCTGGTCAGGTTTAATCATGAGATTGCAGCATTCAGTCCCATCTTCAGGCTCTACTTCTAATTCTCATTCTCTTGCAATTTCCACCACATTTGCAGTTACTTCCTTCACTGAAGTCTTGAGCCACTCAAAGTCATCCATGAGGGTTGGAATCTACTTCTTCCTAACTTCTGTTAATATTGATATTTTGACCTCCTCCCACAAATCACGAATGTTCTTAATGACATCTAGAATGGTGAATCTTTTTCAGAAGGTTTTCAATGTACTTGCCCATATCCATCAGAGGAATCACCATCTATGGCAGCTATAGCCTCACAAAATGTATTTTTTTTTTAATTTTTATTTTTAGAGATGGGGCCTCACTACATTGCTCAAGTGATCCTTCTACCTCAGCCTCCTGAGTAGCTGGGACTGCAGGTGCATGCCACATGTCAGGCTGCATTTCTTAAATAATAATACTTGAAAGTTGAAATTACTCTTTGATCCATGGCTGCAGAATGGCTGTTATGTTAGCAGGCATGAAAATGGTATTTTTTTTTTTTTTTTGAGACAGAGTCTCACTCTGTCACCCAGGCTGGAGTACAGTGGTGCAGTCTCACCTCACTGCAACCTGTGCCTGCTGGGTTCAAACAATTCTCTTGCCTCAGCCTTCTGAGTAGCTGGGATTACAGGCGTGCACCACTACACCCAGCTGATTTTTTGTATTTATAGTAGAGATGGGGTTTCACCATGTTGACTATGTTGGCCAGGCTGGTCTTGAACTGGCCTCAAGTGATCCACCTGCCTCAGCCTCCCAAAGTGCTGGGTTTACAGGTGTGAGCCACTGTGCACAGCTGAAAACAATATTAATTTCCTTGTACATCATATCCATCAGAGCTCCTGGGTGACCTGGAGTATTGTCAATGAGCAGTAACATTTTAAAAGGATTTCTTATTAAAAGAGCAGTAATATTTAAAAGGATCTTTGTTCTGAGCAGCAGGTCTCAACAGTGATCTTAAAATATTTGATAAACCCTGCTGTAAACAGATGTGCTGTCATCCAAGCTTTGTTGTTCCATTTCTAGAGCACAGGCAGAATAGATTTAGCATCATTCTTAAGGGCCCTGGGATTTTTGGTATAGTCAGTGAGCATTGGTTTTAACTTAAAGTCACCAGCTGGATTAGCCTGTAACAGAAGAGTCAGCTTGTCTTTGAAGCTTTGAAGCTAGGCATTGACTTTTCCTCTCTAGCTATGAAAGTCCTAAGTGGCATCTTCCAATATAAGACTGTTTCATCTACATGGAAAATTTGTTATTTCATGTAGTCATCTTCATCAGTGATCTTAGCTAGATCTTCCAGATAACTTGATGCATGCTGCAGCTTCTTTTTTTTTTTTTTGAGACAGAGTCTCACTCTGTTGCCCAGGCTGGAGTGCAGTGGTGTGATCTCGGCTCACTGCAACCTTCACCTCCCGGTTCAAGCAATTCTCCTGCCTCAGCCTCCTGAGTAGCTGGGATTATAGGCACATACCACCGTGCCTGGCTAACTTGTATTTTTAGTGGAGACAGGGTTTCACCATGTTGGTCAGGCTGGTCTTGAACTCCTGACCTTGTGATCTGCCTGCCTCAGCCTCCCAAAGTGCTGGGATTACATAGGCGTGAGCCACTGCACCTGGCCACTTGCTGTAGCTTCTGTGTCAGCACTTGCTGCTTCACCTTGCACTTTTAAATTATGGAGACAGCTTCTTTCCTTAAACTTTTCTCTTTTTTTTTGAGATGGAGTAATCCACTGCGCCTGGCCTCTTTCCTTAAACTTCATGAATTAACCTCTGCTAGCTTCAGACTTTCTTTTGCAGCTACCTCCCCTCTCTCAGCCTTTATAGAATTGAAGAAAGTTAGGGCTTGTTTGGAATTCGGCTTTGGCTTAAGGGATCGTTGTGGCTGGTTTGATCTATGTAGATTACTAAAACCTTCTTCATATCAGCAGTAAGCCTGTTTCATTTTCTTATCATTCATGTGTTCACTGGAATAGCACTTCTAATTTTCTTCAAGAACTTTTCCTTTGCATTTACAACTCAGCTATTGTTTGGTACAAGAGGCCTAGCTTTCGGCTTATCTTGGCTTTCAACGTGCCTTTCTCACTATGCTTAATCATTTTTAGCTTTTGATTTAAAGTAAGAGATGTGCCATTCTTCTTTTTACTTGAACACTTAAGAGTCTCTTGTAGGGTTAATTGGCCTCATTTCAGTATTGTTGTGTCTCGGGGAATAGGGAGCACTGAGAGGGAGAAAGATGGGAATGGCTGGTTGGTGGAGTAGTAAGAACACATACAACATTTATGGATTAAGTTCACCATCTTATATGGGCATAGTTTGTGGTATCCCAAAACAATTGCGGTAGTATGATCAGAGATTATAGATGGTAATAACAGATACAATAGTAATGAAAAAGTTTGAAATCTTGTGAGAATTACCAAAATGTGAGCCAGAAACATGAAGTGAGCATATGCTGTTGGGAAAATGGCACCAATAGACTTATTCAATACACGGTTGCCAGAAATCCTTAATTGTAAAAAATGCAGTATCTGCAAAGTGCAATAAAATGAGGTATGCCAGTATAAGCTTTGTACTTTTTACTTAGTTTTGGTAACAAGTGTCTAAGAATTGGTACAGTAAATGTGGACTCTTAACTTTCGTGTATTTTTTTGTCAGTCTGTAACTGATTTCAGTTTGAGTTATGTATTTTTTTATGGTATTTATTATGTGTCCTTCTGTATAGTTTCTTATCACTACAGGAGAAAATCTAGATTACCTTGATGGTGTCCATACAGTGTTTGGTGAGGTGACAGAAGGCATGGACATAATTAAGAAAATTAATGAGACCTTTGTTGACAAGGACTTTGTACCATATCAGGATATCAGGTGTGATTACAATTTACTATCTGAATATGCTAGAATGTTTTAGTATTGAGATGTTTAACACGTAGTGGTATGGATAGGAATGGTATGCATAGGACTGGTTTCTGGATAATTCTAATCCCAAAAGGTAAATTAATATAAGACTGTAAGAATCTTTATAATAAAAAGGACCTTTTGTATTTTTATACTTGTACTAATTATTTATAATTACGTTTGGAGGAATTATTTATTTATTTATTTATTTTTTGAGACGGAGTCTCATGCTGTCGCCCAGGCTGGAGTGCAGTGGCACGATCTTGGCTCACTGCAAGCTCTGTCTCCCGGGTTCACACCATCTCCTGCCTTAGCCTCCCGAGTAGCTAGGACTACAGGTGCCCGCCACCACGCCTGGCTAATTTTTTGTATTTTTAGTAGAAACGGGGTTTCACCATGTTAGCCAGGATGGTCTCGATCTCCTGACCTCGTGATCCACCCACCTCGGCCTCCCGAAGTGCTGGGATTACAGGTGTGAGCCACCGCGCCCAGCTGGATGAATTGTTAATGCTTTAATTTAGTTTTTTAATTGAGAAATAGGGCAAAAGTACTAAGATTTAAACAGTTATATTAGTTTACATCTTAAAGTAATGCAGGGTAATAAATATGGTATCACTCAATGCAAAACAGTAACACTTATTGTGAAAGTATATCTAGGTTAGTGATATCCACGTGCAATATGGGTTTTTTTTGTCCTTAGAGATAATCAAGTAATTTTTTGTAATCTATTAAAATAAAATAGGATTCTGAAATAACTTAAATGTATAACATTTAATTTGGATTTATTTTGTAAGGATAAATCATACAGTGATTTTAGATGATCCATTTGATGACCCTCCTGATTTATTAATCCCTGATCGATCACCAGAACCTACAAGGGAACAATTAGATGTAAGTGAAGCCCTCTTATGATTAAATGTACATTCATATTAATGATTTGTATGGATTTATCTTTTTCATCTATTAAAGTTAATTTTTTCCGAATTATTATCTTGCTTAATTATATTAGAACAAGTTTAAAGTTCTTTTTCTTTTCCACAGAGATACTCATTTTTTAGCTGTCTTCTCATTTCTCTAATTTCCTTTCTTCAGTTTCTTTTCTACTGAGACAACCTTAGCTCTAGAAGCTTACATGAACACCTTGGGAAAGTGTTTTTCTTATCATCAAATTAAACTATTGTCTTTTGAGGTAACTTTTCAACTGGGGACACTGTGGAGCCAGGCTAGAACCCAGAAATTTCTGTGAAACAGCGCAGACTGTTCCCCCACATATTTTAAGGTTTATGTGGCTTCCTCAAAGCTGAATTTGTCTTTATGGTTGGGATTGGTGCTTAATTGTCAGATCATTTCTCTTCATTCAGCAGTTAGAATTGGATAATAAATAGTGTCCATATAAATATTTATTTTTATTTATTTATTTTTTTGAGACGGAGTCTCACTTTGTTGCCCAGGCTGGAGTGCATGGTGGGATCTCGGCTCATTGTGGCCTCTGCCTTCCTCGTTTAAGCAATTTTCATGCCTCAGCCTCTTGAGTTGCTGGGATTGTAGGCGCATGCCACCATGCCCAGCTAATTTTTGTATTTTTAGTAGAGACGGGGTTTCACTGTGTTGGCCAGGCTGGTCTCGAACTCCTGACCTCAAGTGATCCACCCGCCTGGCCTCCCAAAGTGCTGGGATTACAGGCATGAGCCACCACGCCTGGCCTATTGTGATTTTAACAGAAGCCTACTTTGGCTAATATTTTAGAATTAATATAAATCCAATTCTTGGAGGTTTATAAGTTTGTCTCAGTTGCTGTCCAATTAATTATTAAAATTTTTTTTTTAGAGACAAGATCTCACCGTATCACCCAGCTGGAGTGCAGTGGTGTGATTGTAGCTCACTGCAACCTTGATCAGTTACTGTTTTATAGCATGTTTGATATAACTAAGAATAAAGTATGTCTTCTATGTTTCTCAGATTTTTTTATTCTTTAAATATATACATCAGTAACTTCTGTCTTGCAGAGTGGTCGAATAGGAGCAGATGAAGAAATTGATGATTTCAAAGGAAGATCAGCTGAGGAAGTAGAAGAAATAAAGGCAGAAAAAGAGGCTAAAACTCAGGCTATACTTTTGGAGATGGTAAGATAATTATCTTTGTTCAAATTGTTCTGTAATATAGCTAATAATACTTATTGAGTGTTTATTTCTGGCTCTTCGGTAGTCTTAAAATATTAAAAATTGAGTTATGATTTTTTTCTGGTTTAAATTTGGTATGGCATAATAATAAATTGGCTCTACTGTGAAAATAAATTTGGCTTTACTGTCAATATAGTGCTAAGTGCCTTTTTAAACAGTGGGAAGTGGATCTCTAACTTATTAATTGAATTTCAGTTGTTTAATATTCATCTCATTTTTAAAGAGTGTTTAGCAGGCTGAATTTTGTGTATATTAAAGAATAGTTCTTCATTGAACCACTCAAGTATTAAGATTAAACAGAATGGTAGTTGTAGGGTAAAATAATGGGTAGAAACTGAGCACTCTAAAATATACTGCTTCTCAGTATTATTAACAACCTGAAGTCATTTGGGGAATAATAATTCAGTAGATGATTAATTGACCTACTTGGTATTATTTTCCATTCCTTATTTTTGTAGAATAGGCATACTTGTCATATCATAGATAATAAATATTGGAATGACACAATAGCAAAGACTTGGAACCAACCCAAATGTCCAACAATGATAGACTGGATTAAGAAAATGTGGCACATATACACCATGGAATACTATGCAGCCATAAAAAATGATGAGTTCATGTCCTTTGTAGGGACATGGATGAAATTGGAAATCATCATTCTCAGTAAACTATCGCAAGAACAAAAAACCGAACACTGCATATTCTCACTCATAGGTGGGAATTGAACAATGAGAACACATGGACACAGGAAGGGGAACATCACACTTCGGGGACTGTTGCGGGGTGGGGGGAGAGGGGAGGGATAGCATTGGGAGATATACCTAATGCTAGATGACGAGTTGGTGGGTGCAGCGCACCAGCATGGCACATGTATACATATGTAACTTACCTGCACATTGCGCACATGTACCATAAAACCTAAAGTATAATAATAATAATAATAATAAAAAATTAAAAATTAAAAAAAAGAATAGATAAATAAATAAATAAATAAATATTGGAATGAATGGATAACAAAGTTACTATTTTATATAATAGAACTTTCAGATTTGTAGTCTGTTTTAAAGTTTATTTATTTATTATTTTATAGAGACAGGGTCTCACTCTGTTGCTCAGGCTGGAGTACAGTGGTGTATGATCATAGCTTGCTGCAGCTTCCAACTCCTCAGCTCAAGCAATGCCCCTGCCTCAGCCTCCTGAGTTGCTGAGACCACAGTCACACACCACAATGCCCTGCTAATTTTAAAATTTTTTTGTAGAGACAGGATCTCCCTATGTTGGCCAGGCTTAAGTTTATATTACCATAAACTGTCTGAATGAACAAATAGTAAAGGCTGTATAGTTCAAGAAAGCTTTACTGAAATTAAAAAAATTAATTGAAAATACACATTTTAATGAGCACACTGTGTATCTCAGAGTATTGACCCTGAACACCCAACATCAAGACAAATTCTAAGAGAATTACTACACTTGAAAGATATGTTGAACAACTGGGCAGAAAGAATAAGTTACTTATAAGGGAATTAATTTAGATTGTTATCAGACTTTTCAACAGCAACACTTTGGAAGTTTATGCCAGAAGAAAATAGATTAACATACTTTTTAAAACTTTTTGTTTTCAGATAATTGCAAATTTATGGAAAAAAGTACATAGAACTTCTATATACCTTTTACCCACATTCACCAATTTTTAACATTTTGCTACATCTGTTTTATGATTCTCTCTTTTTCTCTCTCTCTGATTATACAAGCACATAAACACATTTTTTTTCTGGACTATTTGATAGTAAGTTGCCTGTTATTTCCCTTTACCTCTTAATCAGTGTGTATTTCCTAAGAGCAACAGTATTCAATGTGTATAACAATATGTATGTGTTCACAGTGTAGTTATCAAAATCAGAAAATTTAGAAGTGACAGAAATTACTGTTTATAGGGCCGGGCACAGTGGCTCACGCCTGTAATCGCAGCACTTTGGGAGGCCGAGGCGGGTGGATCACGAGGTCAGGAGTTCGAGACCAGCCTGGCCAACATGATGAAACTCCGTCTCTACTAAAAATACAAAAATCAGCTGGGTGTGGAGGCGCGTGGCTGTAATCCCAGATACTCGGGAGGCTGAGGCAGGAGAATCGCTTGAACCCAGGAGGCGAAGGTTGCTGTGAGCCGAGAATTGCTTGAACCCAGGAGGTGAAGGTTGCTATGAGCCGAGAATCGCTTGACCCCAGGAGGCGAAGATTGCTGTGAGCCGAGATCGCGCCATTGCACTCCAGCCTGGGCAACAGGGCGAGACTCCATCTCAAAAAAAAGAAAAAAGAAATTACAGTTTATATTCCAATTTTGCCAGTTGTTTTAATAATATCTTTTATAATTGTTTCCTCCTCCAGACTAGAATCCAGCTCATGACTTATCATCTGTTGCATTTATTTTGTAGAATATTTTCCCTTTTTTTTTTTTTTGAGATGGAGTTTCTGTTGCCCAGGCTGGAGTGCAATGGCATGATCTCGGGCTCACTGCAACCTCCACCTCCCGGGTTCAAGCGATTCGCCTGCCTCAGCTTCCCAAGTAGCTGGGATTATAGGTGCCTGCCACCCATGCCTGGCTAATTTTTTTTTTTTTTTTTTTTGAGAGAGAATCTCGCTCTGTTATCCAGGCTGGAGTGCAGTGGCACGATCTCGGCTCACTGCAACCTCCGCCTCCTGGGTTCAAGCGATTCTCCTGCCTCAGGCTCCCAAGTAGCTGGGATTACAGGCACCCGCCATCGCATCCAGCTAATTTTTTGTAATTTTAGTAGAAACAGGGTTTCACTATGTTGCCCAGGCTGGTTTCGAACTCCTGAGCTCAGGCAATCTGCCTGCCTTGGCCTCGCAAAGTGCTGGGATTACAGGCATGAGCCACCACGCCCAGTCAATGCCCGGCTAATTTTTGTATTAGTAGTAGAGACAGGGTTTCACCATGCTGGCCAGGCTGGTCTCGAACTCCCAACCTTGGGCGATCCTTCCGCCTTGGCCTCCCAAAGTGCTGGGATTACAGGCATGAGCCACCGCGCCCGGCCAATAGAATATTTTTCAATTTAGGTTTGTCTACTCTTTCCTCATGATTAGATTCGGGTTATGTACGCACAGCCGAAATAGTACGTGAGTGATGTTGTGTCCTCAGAGGTCACATCTGGAGGTGTATGATATTCATTGGAAGATGAGCAGTTTTCGTCACTTGGTCATGGTAGTCCACTGCCTGGTGTCTCCAATAGACAATCTGTGGCTAGACACTTGGAGATCTTTCAAATGTCTTGTTCCTTGTCAAGTTTCCCCCATAAATTCCTCAGCCATTCATGATTCCTGACTGCACCAGTTTTGACTCTGCTAAGTGCAAAGTGGTAATTTCCCAACTCCACCACTTTTTCCACAGTTACCCACCTGCATTCTACTGTAAGGAAGATCCCTCCCTTCTTTTTTTTTTTTTTTTTTTTTTTCAAGACGGAGTCTCGCTCTGTCACCCAGGCTGGAGAGCAATGGCTCAATCTTGGCTCACTGCAACCTCTGCCTCCTGGGTTTAAGCGATTCTCCTGCCTCAGCCTCCTGGGTAGCAGGGATTGTAGGTGCCCGCCACCATGCCCAGCCTAATTTTTGTATTTTTAGTAGAGACGGGGTTTCACCACGTTGGTCAGGCTTGTCTCAAACTCCTGACCTGGTGATCCGCCTGCCTCGGCCTCCCAAAGTGCTGGGATTACAGGTGTGAGCCACTGTGCCCGCCCGAGCCCTCCCTTCTTAACTGCTTATCTATCCGTTCGTTATCAGTGTCTCATGGATTCTTTTTTGGCTTTGTTTTTAATAAATAGACAATTTGTAGAGCAATTTTAGGATTATAGAAAAACTGAACAGAAAGTACAGAGAGTTTCTAAGTACTCCCACCCTCTTTCCCCCAGTCTTGCATTATTGTGACACATTTGTTAACAATTGATGAGCCAGTATTGATACATTATTAACTAAAATCCATGATTTACATTAGAATTCAAGCTTTGTGTTGTACATTCGGTGGAACTGACAAATGTACGATAGCATATATCTACCCTTACAGGATCATTCAAGGTAGTTTCACTGTCTAAAAAATCCCCTGGGCTCCACCTGTTCATACCCACCCCCAACACCCAGTTCTTGGCAACTACTGATGTTTTTACTGTCTATATAGTTTTGGCATTTTCAAAATGTCATATAGTTGGAATTATAGCATATGTAGCCTTTTCAGACTGTCTTCTTTCACTTAGCAATATGCATTTAAGGTTCCACTGTGCCTTTTTTCTTTCTTCCCTTTCCCTTTCTCCTTTCCCTTTTTCTTTTCCTTTCTTTTCTTTCCCTCCTTTTTTTTTTTTTTTTTTGAGACAGAGTCTTGCTCTTGTCGCCAGGCTGGAGTGCAGTGGCGCGATCTCGGCTCACTGCAATGTCCGCCTCCCGGGTTCAAGAGATTCTTCTGCCTCAGCCTCCTGAGTAGCTGGGACTACAGGCATGTGCCACCACACCTGGCTAATTATTTTGTATTTTTAGTAGAGACGAGGTTTCGCCATGTTAGCCAGGATGGTCTTGATCTCTTGACCTCGTGATCTGCCCGCCTCGGCCTCCTGAAGTGCTGGGATTACAGGTATGAGTCACCATGCCCGGCCTTTTTTTTTTTTTTTTTTAATTTTTTAAATTTGAGACAGGTTCTCGCTCTGTTGCATGGACAGTGGCACAATAACGGCTCACTGCACCCTGACCTCTAGGGCTCAAGTAATCCTCCTACCTCAGCCTCACAAGTAGCTGGGACCACAGGCGTGTGCCACCATGCCTGGCTAATTTTATTTTTTGTAGAGACAGAGTCTCACTATGTTGCCCAGCCTGGGATTTCATTTCTTTTTTTTTTTTTTTTTTGAGAGAAAGTCGCACTCTGTCACCCAGGCTGGAGTGCAGTGGTGCTGTCATAGTTCACTATAACCTTGAACTTCTGAGATTGAGCAGTCTTCCTGCCTCAGCCTCTTGAGTAGCTGGGACTATAGGCACACGCCACCACACCTCAGTAATTTTTAAATTTTTTTGTAGAGATGGAGTCTTACCCATGTTGCTCAAGCTGATCCCAAACTCCTAGGTTCAAATGATCCTCCTGCCTTGGCCTCCCAAAGTGTTGGGATTACAGGCATGAGCCACCATGCATGGCTGATAGCTCATTTCTTTTAATTGCTAAGTAATGTTTCATTGTATGGATGTATCACAGCTTGTTTATTTTTTACCTGTTGAAAGATACCTTGGTTGCTTCCAAGTTTTGGCAGTTGTGATTAAAGTTGCTGTAAATATTTGCATGCAGATTTTTGTGTAGGCATAAAGTTTCTATGCATTTGGGTAAATACCTAGGAGTTCAGATGCTGGATTGAATGGTTTAGCTTTGTAAGAAACTGCCAAACTGTCTTCTAAAGTGGCTTTACATTTTGCATTCCTACTAGCAATGAATGAGGGTTTCTTTTGCCTCACATCCTTGCCAGCATTTGCTGATGGTATTGTTTTGGATTTTAGTCACTCTAAAAGGTGATCCTGTGTCCTTTTGATTTTATTAACATGTTTCATCTTCTGTTTTCTAAGAATATCTGTTTCTCTTACTTTATTTGCATTTGTTTGTAATATAGTGATAATTCAGCTAGTGTTTTGTAAAATTAGTTTTGAACCTCATAGCTTTTATGAATATTTTAAATTTCCTAATAGTATTTTAAAATTAGCTTTGACAAAGTACTATAGCAAGTTCTTTTTTGACTCATTAACTTTTTTTCTCATTTGTGCTTCCTTTCTGCCATTATAGGTGCTTTGGAGGATTTTTACTAATTTGCTCTTCTCATTCTGTGTTTTGATACTCTTTTTTCTTTTTTAGAGGCAGGGTCTTACTCTGTTTTCTAGGCTGGAGTGCAGTGGTGTGATCACAGCTCACTGCTGCCTCAAAAACTCTGGAACCCAAGCAGTCCATCCAGCCTTCTGAATAGCTAGGACTACTCACACTGCCATGCCTGGCTAATTTTTAAATTTACTGTAGAGACAAGGTCTTACTATGTTGCGTGGGCTGGTCTCAAACTCCTGGCTTCAAGAGATCCTCCTTCCTCAGCCTCCCAAAGTGTTGGGATTACAGGTGTGAGCTATCATGCCTGGCTGTGATGCTTCTTATTGGACATAATGTTGTCTTTTGATAGACTTCAGAAACATTAAGGAGATCTTACTGGCTGTGTTGCTTCTTACTGTTTTTTATTTTCAAGATTTTGGGGGGAAGGGCGTGTTTATCCAAGAGGAGACACTTTACAGGTGATCGTATCAGAAATAATCTCTGAGAGAGTGTTTGAATATATGTATAAAGGGATGTTGTTGTCCCATCTAAATGTGATAGAGTTGCATACATATATGGTAAAACTCTGATGATATGCAAGGAAATGACTAAAAAGGAAAACCAAAAAGCAGGGTATTTGTTGTCTCTGATGAGGAGGCAGAGGGAGAATGGGATAGGTGACATTTTAGTTCTTAAGCTAGGTGGTAGCATCATAGTGATTTTTATTTTTATGCTTTATGACTTACATGTACTTTACATAAATTCTTATCCTTTAAAAATATATCAAATACTTGAAAAAAGACGAAGTAGGGGTAAAATTGGGCTTTGAAGCCAGATAAACGTAGGTTCGAATCCCAGCTCTGTTGTTTACCACTGTGTGGCCTTGGGCAAGTTACTTGTTTAACCTTTTAAATTTCACTTTACTTGTCTTCATTTTATTTGTTTATTTATGAGATGGAGTCTTGCTCTGTTGCCCAGGCTGGGGTGAAGTGGCATTAGTTCACTGCAACCTCTGCCTCCTGGGTTCAAGTGATTCTACTGCCTCAGTGTCCCAAGTAGTTAGGACTACAGTTGCACACCACCACGCCCGTTTAATTTTTGTGTTTTTAGTAGAGATGGGGTTTCACCATGTTGGCCAGGCTGGTCTTGAACTCCTGACCTCAAGTATCTGACCCCCCTTGGCCTCCCAAAGTGCTGGGATTACAGGCGTGAGCTACCATGCCCGGCCACTTTACTTGTCTTTAAAATGGAAATTGCATGATTGTTTCAAGAATTAGCGTAATAGATCTGAAGCCCCAAGCACTGTTCACACAAAGTATGAGTTATTTAAATATTAGCTATTAATACTGTTGAGAATAGGAACAGTGTAGTTCAAATTTTGAAATCTTATTTGGATTTCTTTTCCAGAGCTTGCAGTTTGTAATATAAATTTAGATGTTTTAAGGAAATCAGCATTGTGGGATTGGATAGGATTTAGAATGGAAACTAAATAGGAATTGATTTATGTTTTTGTTTGTTTGTAATTTAGGTGGGAGACCTACCTGATGCAGATATTAAACCCCCAGAAAATGTACTGTTTGTGTGTAAATTGAACCCAGTGACCACAGATGAGGATCTGGAAATAATATTCTCTAGATTTGGGCCAATAAGAAGGTAATCCTTAGAATTAGTGAAAGAGATATTTAGAAAAACTAGGTATCAGTTGGTGGTTTTCTAATGACATATTTTGATGATTCTGTGAATTCTAGGCGAATTTTGTACTGGTGAATTTTTACAGGTGAGTCTTTGGACAGTAGGGAAGAAAAGTATATGTGTGTGTATACATACACACACACACACACACACACACAGAGATAAATAATTGAATCTCCCACTCAACACGTTTTCACTCTAAAACAGGAAATGAATGGAACAATTTAAATCTAGTTCTGTAATACTCTCAACAGCCTTCTTTAATATTTAAAATATTTATCTCACTCAACTCATGGAATTACCAGCAATTTATGTCAAAATTAATTTAAAACTAAATTTTCTAAAATGTTTCTTTTGGTTAGTTTTCCCTGCATTAATGAAAAAGTCTATGAAGCTGGTATTTCTTCATAGGGGACTATTTTGTAATTGATTAAAAAGTATTATATTTAGGGTTTCCTTTTGTTTCAGGGATTTTATTTTATTTTATTTTATTTATTTTTATTTATTTATTCATTGTTTTGAGACGGAGTCTCGCTCTGTTGCCCAGGCTGGAGTGCAGTGACGTGATCTCGGCTCACTGCAACCTCTGCCTCCCAGGTTCAAGTGATTCTTCTGCCTCTGAGGAAGGGGACTATTTTGTAATTGATTAAAAAGTATTATATTTAGAGTTTCCTTTTGTTTCAGGGATTTTATTTTATTTTATTTATTTTTATTTATTTATTTATTGTTTTGAGACGGAGTCTCGCTCTGTTGCCCAGGCTGGAGTGCAGTGACGTGATCTCGGCTCACTGCAACCTCTGCCTCCCAGGTTCAAGTGATTCTTCTGCCTCAGCCTCCCGAGTAGCTGGGACTACAGGCATGCGCCAACACGCCCAGCTAATTTTTGTATTTTTAGTAGAGACTGGGTTTCGCCATATTGGCCAAGCTGGTCTCGAACTCCTGACCTTGTGATCCATCCATCTTGGCCTCCCAAAAGGCTGGGGTTATAGGTGTGAGCCACTGCGCCCGGCCTCATTTCAGGTTTTTAAAATGAGACTTATGACACTTGGGGAAAGGGACAAGCCAGGTGCTTTCAACTTCAGCTTATTGGCCTTTTCACTTGGTTATTATGGTATATTAGTTTTGTAATTAACATTGTGCTCACAGTGTTAAATTTGAGCTTGATTTATATTAAAATTCAAAAATTTCAAAGCTTAAACTTACTAAACATTTATATATGTATAAGTATGCATACATTATTCTACAGTAATGTTAGATATTCTATAATTCGTCTATATTTGGACTAGAAAAGTGTTGTGATTTTAAAAGTCTAGCAGTAGTTTACTTTTGCCAAAGGAAAATTAAATATTTTTATTCTTTCTTCAGTGCTTAAGGGAATTTAGGACTGTAGGCCTACATAAGGCGCTTAGAGTAGAATTTAGATAATTTAGTTACTGCTCTGGTGAACTATTTTTAAAAAAGAATTGTTATTAAATGAATTTGGAAAAATAATCTATGAATTTAACTTTGCCTTGTAATAACTGACTTATTTCTTCTTCAGTTTTGAAGAGTGAGAGTGAATGCTTTCTTCCTTTTTTTTTTTAAGTCACTTTTAAATACTTTCTTTCAGTTGTGAAGTTATCCGAGACTGGAAGACAGGAGAGTCCCTCTGTTATGCTTTTATTGAATTTGAAAAGGTATGTCATAATACAGACGTAAGTTTGGTATTTATTTGCTTTTATATGGTATTAAAATGTGAAAAATTATAGAACTTTTTCTAGTTTCTAGAATTGCCCTTTCTTTTGGCACTCCCCAAAATTAAGTTTATTGTATCTATATAGGGAATAAGTTCAACATCTGTTGATGTTAACATATGTACTTTTACTTTAGGTTCAGGTGCAATCTGCATGAAAGTATCTTTAGAACTTTTTTTTTTTTTTTGAGACAGGGTCTCACTCTGTTGCCCAGGCTGGAGTGCAATGGTGCAATCTCGGCTCACTGCAGCCTCCGCCTCCTGGTTCAAGCGATTCTCTTGCCTAAGCCTCCTGAGTAGCTGGGATTACAGGTGCCCACCACCACACCCTGCTAATTTTTTTATATTTTTAGTAGAGACGGGGTTTCACCATATTGGCCAGGCTGGTCTTGAACTCCTGACCTCAAGCAATCCACCTGCCTCGGCCTCCCAAAGTGCTGGGATTACAGGCATAAGCCACCACACCCAGCCAGTCTTAGAACTTTTTAAGTTCTAAGTAAAGCCCTTCAGAGACTCTTAATAATTTTTCCCTGTTACTTAAGTGGAGATAAAATTGAGTAATAGAGAACTGAACTGGGTGTTAAGATTTAGATATTAATACATCTTTTGTTACTAACCAGCTATTGTATGATACTTGGCAGTTTAGTTAACCGTTCTTTCTAGGTCTTACCTTATAAATAAAACTTGGGTATTAGGTTAGATGGTCCCTTCTAGAGGTGTAATAATGATAGCTTATGTTGCTTAAATATTTACTTTAAGCTAGGCATTATGTTACTTTTGCTGCATTTAATCCTCAGTTCTGTAAGATAGGGACCATCCCCTTTTCCAAATAAGTTAACTGAGACATATAATGCTAATGTGACTTGTTCAAAATCACACACCTAGTGAATGAATGTCATAGCTGGGATTTGAATTCAGATATGTCTGACTCTGTTCCCATTGAGTTTACACTATGCTATGGTATGCTCTTTTTTAATGCAACTTTGGACTCATATGTATCCAGTAGTAGCTCATTCTGAGTTCTAATTATTACAGAGCATTTATGGAATACCTTTTATGTTTTCAGACACAGCAATAAGGCCTAGGGATACAAGATGAATCATGGAGGGTTGATGAATATAGACACATAAAGTTATATGTGGGCACTGTGTCAGATGTACCAGAAATGATACTTACAAGGTACACTGGTGCCAGCAGAAAGACCTTTACCTTTGGTTTGCTGTGAAAACTTGTAGACCTGCACTAGCATTCTATCATTGACACTATAGAATCTATTATTTATTTTCTCACAAATAAAATTTCATTTGTAGCTCATAGACTAATGACTACCCATGTTTTGAGGTTTTTGCAGCTATGCCATTTTCTTTTTTTATTTTTATTTTTATTTTTTTGAAACAGAGTTTTGCTTTGTCACCCAGGCTGGAGTATAGTCACATGATCTCAGCTCACTGCAACCTCCGCCTCCCAGTTTCAAGCGATTCTCATGCCTCAGCATCCCAAGTAGCTGGGATTACAGGTGCTTGCCACCACACCTGGCTCATTTTTGTATTTTTAGTAGATACAGGGTTTTATGATGTTGGCCAGGCTGGTCTTGAACTCTAGACCTCAAGTGATCCACCTGCCTTGGCCTCCCAAAGTGCTGGAATTATAGGTTTGAGCCACTGCACCTGCTGTTTTGCTTTTTTATTGATCTCTAAGGATTCTTTATATTTTCTGGATGTAAGATCTTTTTTGATTATGTGTGATACAGATATCTTCTATGTGGATTTCCTTTTACTTTTTTTTGTTTTTTAAGGGACAGGATCACTCTGTGTTGCCCAGGCTGGACTTGAGCTCATGGGCTCAAGTGATTCTCCAATTTTAGCTCCTGTGTAACTGGGACCACAGGCATGCCTTTTTCCTTTCTTAATGGTGTCTTTTTATAAACAAATTTCTAATTTTAATGGTTCAGTTTGTCAGTATTTTTCTTCCTTTTTAGTGTCCTATTTAAAAAATATTTGCCTACTTCGAAGACATGAGGATATTCTCCTGTATTATTTTTAGAAACTTTGTTGTGAAACTGTTTCCCATTCAGTTCTGTAATTTGCTTTTGGTGTATGTGTATTACATTGTTGCGTTTTTCATACATTGGATTGCCAAGTGACACTCAGCACCATTTATTTAAAAGGTTGTCCTGGCCGGGCGTGGTGGCTCAGGCCTGTAATCCCAGCACTTTGGGAGGCCGAGGTGGGTGGATCACGAGGTCAAGAGATCGAGATCATCCTGGCCAACATGGTGAAACCCCATCTCTACTAAAAATATGAAAAGTAGCTGGGCGTGGTGTTGCGCGCCTGTAGTCCCAGCTACTCGGGAGACTGAGGCAGGAGAATTGCTTGAACTCGGGAGGCAGAGGTTGCAGTGAGCCAAGATCACACCACTGCACTCCAACCTGGCAACAGAGCAAGACTCCGTCTCAAAAAAATAATAAATAAATAAAAGGTTGTCCTTTTTCTCTGAGGTCTCTACTGATGAAAAAAATAATAAAAAAAGTTGTCCTGCCCCACAGCTCTGTAGTACCACTTTTGTTATAAATCAGGTATCCATATATGTATAGAGTCTATTTCTAGATGCTATACTGTTGCACTGATCTATTTGTCTATTCATATACCACTGTTACATTGTATTAATCACTATAGGTTTATAATGTCTTGATAACTGTGAGTCTTCCAACTTTTGTTGTTTTTGAAGATTGTCATGGCTGTTTTTGACTTTTGAATAGTTATATATATTTTTGAATCAGTTTCTCAATTTTGAAGAGATTTCTTAACTATTATTTAGGTGTAAGTAAATTGAGTATTTGCAAATACTATCCTCCTGAAAAAGTGATCTCAGAGCTTTCTCTTTGGGGATATAGCATGGTGATAGAATTACACCTGCCTGAAAATAATCAGTCAGATTCATGAAACGTACACTGATTGCCTATGTTTTAGATACCATGCCATATGATGTTCTAAATGATGTAGTTACAAAGACGAATCAAGCTTTGTCTATATCTTCGTGGATTTTATAATTCATTTAATTATTGACACATGTAATAAATATGATTATAACTATTTTATCTGCTTCTCTTTGGATTATCTCTAGTAAGAATAAGTTTCCAGGAATGTAAAAGAAAATTGATCAGCACTGAGTTGAAATATGTCACTGTCAGTGTCAGAAACAGGGATTTAGAATTGTGAAGTTACTGACAGGAAGGATTCTTGTGTAGCACAGACCTTGGTATTGCAGGCTCACAGTTCATTATCTAAAACCCTTGAGAATAACTAGGCTTGCTAATTCAGAATTTTTCAGAATTCAGAAAGGTAATACTGTATATATGCATACACACACATACACATTACATCTGTGATTATGTAATACCATTCGGGGTCAGCATTCCATAATCTGTCACAAAAGTATTTCTGCAGTGAAACAAATGAATATTCATACTAAGTGGATAAAAAAAGGTCATAACCTACCATTAGGTCCGGTGTTACTGCCAAATTAATTTTAACACCAAAGTTACGAAAACAACTTTCACTTTTCAGGATGTTTTTGAATTTTGAGTAAAAAGGATTGTGAACTTGTATAATACAGTCAGTAAGTGTATATTTATCTGTTCACTGCAGTTGGACTGTCTCTTTAAAATCCTGGCTCTGACCCTTGCCAACAACTCCTATACTTCTCTAAACTTCTGTTTTCTCATTAAGAAAATGGATAGTACCTCATGGGGTTGTTACCAGAGGTATTTGAGGTAATAGATAGAAAGCATTTAACAGCATCGGGTGTGTAATAACTATTCAAACATTAATTTTTGTAACAACAAACTTTTTGTATTTTCAGTATTCTAGCTACAGAAATCTTTTCCGTAAAGATTTATGAATTTTTATAATTATTATCAGGAAGAAGATTGTGAGAAAGCATTCTTCAAAATGGACAATGTGCTTATAGATGACAGAAGAATACACGTGGATTTTAGCCAGTCTGTTGCAAAGGTTAAATGGAAAGGAAAAGGTATGATGGTTTATGTTTTGTTTTTGTTCTGCCCTTTTTTTTTTTTTTTTTTTTTGTTGAGATGGAGTCTCGCTCTGTTGCCCAGGCTGGAGTGCAGTGGCACGATCTTGGTTCACTGCAACCTGTGTCTCCCAGGTTCAAGCCATTCTCATGCCTCAGCCTCCCAAGTAGCTGGGATTACAAGCATGTGCCACCACGCCCAGCTAATTTTTGTATTTTTAGTAGGGGTGGGGTTTCACCACATTGGCCAGGCTGGTCTTGAACTCCTGACCTCAGGTAATCCACCGCCTTGGCCTCCCAAAGTGCTGGGATTACAGGTGTGAGCCACTGCACCCGGCCTTGTTTTTGTTCTGTTTTTCATGCTTGTATGAGCCTTTTATTGAGTGCTGTTAATTAGGAGAAATATTAATTGATGTAACTCCTGCCATTTATAATTTTACAAACCTGCTATCTAGAATCCAAGGTAGAGTGTGTGTGTGTGTATGTGTGTGTGTGCACGCACATGCATGTGTGTACCTGTGTGTGTATTTTAAACTGATGAAAAATTATATTTTCTATGTTTGACTATATTATAAATTACTAATAATTACCCACTGCAGACATGATATGTTTCCAAAGTAATTATTTTGACTTTATGGTGTTTTGAGTCTTTTAGATGCACAACTTAAATTTTTTTTAAGTTTGTTTTAGTTGTCATATGATGCAAAATAGAAAAGGTCCATGGAAAGGTAGATAAAAGTCTCATTCATTCCTGCTCCTCATCTGTCTAATTTCTCATCCAGGGTAACCATTATTACCGATTGGTACTAAGTTTTCCCTACATTTTTTGAATACATATGTGCACATATGTATATATATGATTTTGTCCTTTTAAAAAGGAAAATACAAAACAAAGGATGCAGGCTATACATACTGTTTTTGTACCTTGCAATTTTCAATTAACAGTGTATCTAAGAGATCAGTTCATATCAGTATATAAAATGAACCAGCCCTGTTAATGGGTTTTCTAAATTTTTACTCTTCCATGTCCATAGCAGTATGTTCCACCTTTGTATGTATTACATTTCCCACATACACATAGATATATGTCAAATACATTCCTGGTAGCATGTCAGTCTTAAAAGTTGGGTCTCTCATATGTTGAAATAATACGAATTTTTGGTTTTTGATGCAGTGTTTTTAAAAGGTTTCACTTTGATAGTTACTCACATGTAATGCTAAATTTTACTGGGAATTTCAGGGTTACTTTCTTTTTCTCTAACACTTATTTCCCATCATTTTAATGAACTTTTTTTTGTCTGTTTTTAGCAATAAAGAAAAACACTATTTAGTTATGAATTGCTGAATTGTTTGGTGGATTCTGTTACCTTATGGGAGTTCAGAGAAGGAGGAAATTATTAATGTGACTAAAGTAGGCAAGGAATGCTGAGTGGAAGCTGTGATCTCTGTGATAAGGGAGAGGGTGACTTGGATTGGAGTTCCATGTACTATTAGTTTCTCCTGTGAAACCTTACCTCCTCCTAGAACACATGGCTAGCTTTTGACAGTGCTGTTTGAGTGATTTGTGAAAACTAAATTGAAGTACTAAGATTTTTTTCCACATATGAAAATTACAACTTTGTGAACAAAAGATTCCAGTAAGTGTATTCAGAAGTGTTGGTGAGCTGCTGGCCTGATGCAGTGTAGTTCTGGCCAGTAGTAATGCCAAGTGGCTCTTATGTAGAGCTTTGCTTCCGAAGAGCTAGTTTAATTGTATCATTTGGGAAGTGTATGAAATAAGTATTATAATTCCTCATTATAGAAATGGAATTTGAGGCATAATCTTGAGACATGATTTACCTAGAGTCACATACACAGATGATTTAGACAGACGCTAAATTTGGTTTGTTTTTTTTACCCTCTCAATCCTGTCTTCTCAACCCATCCACCCACTGAATAAATAATACTACTTTCTTGTGACTTTTAAATAAATTTCTTCATGTTTTTTCCTAAGATAAAATGTCACATAGGAGGGAGAAGCTTTGGTTTTGTATATGCCATCATAAACATACAGTTTATTATTATTCTCAGTTAATTTTGAGATAATTATGTTATTGATTCACATTTATAAACTTAATGTGTATAATGTGCCATTCACAGCACTAAGTACTTTCCTTTATAGTCTGATGATTCCAGCAACTCTGTGAAATGTTGGTATTATTTTCAGTTTATAAGTGAAGATAATGTAAATAAAGATAATGAATTGCAGAGAAATGGTGTCTTACCTAGGACCTCCCACTACAGTCAAGAACCTCTTACATTAATCTGGTGCCCTTTCTGTTATACGGTAACTGCTTCATCCATAGTGAGACTTTTAATGGCAGGCAGATGGCAAATAATTTTTCAATGATAAATGATGGCTGTTTGTTACCGTTACCAGTTATTTTAACTCTTGCAGTAGACTGTTTCACATTTATGGGAAACATTGCTGGCCATTTTTGTTTCTGGAGTCTTTGGAATTGCCAAATAGATTGATCTTGTCTTTTTTGCTTACCCTATAGGTCCCCCTTTAAAACCCTGACGATCAAAGTGTACATAGGATTCCCAGTCAAAACCTCTGTCTATACCTCCAGTTTGTTTTACTTCTACATTTAATCTAGGACCCTTCTATAGGAAGCCTTTCTACAAACAGCATTTCCTAGTGGTGTAGTTGAGGGATAGGAAAGGCAGGGCAGTCAACAGGTCTGGGACATGGATACGAATTGAATTCTCATCTAGTAGGAGACTTGAAAATTGAATTCTCATCTGATAGGAGACTAGACTTGAGATTAGAGAGGCTGCATTGAATGCTGTTCCTTTCTAGCCCTACCAAGCTAGTTAGGATGTAGCAGTAGGTCCTGTTTTCCTGAAGGGATTTTTGGCACTTGGGAGGAATAAAGTTGCCCCTAAGTTAGAATTTCAAAGTAGAGACAGTTTGTCTTTGGTGCTATTACCCACCCTCTCCTCTCATAGCTGTTTGGTGATTTTCTGCACATCCTGCCCTCTTCTATTTGCCTGATGCTCTGTTGCCATTTGGCAGCAGAGTATCTCTTGTTAAATCTTTTTTTTTTTTGAAACAGAGTTTCGCACTGTTGCTCAGGCTGGAGTGCAGTGGCACGATCTCGGCTCACTGCAACCTCTGCCTCCCAGGTTCACGCAATTCTCCTGCCTCAGCCTCCTGAGTAGATGGGATTACAGGCACACACTATCTTGTTAGATCTTTAAAAGGTCTCTTAAAGTCTTACTTCTCTCAAACTTAAGTCTTTCAGCTCTTAAACTCAGGTCCCAAATCCTCGGTTTTCCATTGGACTTAATGTTCTCATGGGCTCAATGGCTCTACTTGAACACAGCATTTGTGTGTAATTTATTTGAAAGTTTGATGTTGTAATATTCACATATATCGTTAGGTGGCAGCATGTGGCTACCTAGCAAAAATGGATGTCTGATTTCAGTTAAATTAGTAATGGAGATGGAATTACTATGATTCTTTTGTTCCCTTTTTCTGTCTCTCGATATATGCCATTTATAAAATAGCTCTTTTACTTTTTATAAAATAATTATTGGTCTTGATTAGGTGGTTTTTTTACTAAGCTCTTTTTTTCTTTTCCTAATAAATAGGTGGGAAATACACCAAGAGTGATTTCAAGGAGTATGAAAAAGAACAGGATAAACCATCTAATTTGGTTCTGAAAGATAAAGTAAAGCCCAAACAGGAGTATCCTTACCAAGAATCAGTTAGTTAATATGTATTGACCATATGCTATGTGGTAGAGTACTGTGTGATGTGTTATGAAAAGTCACAAAAGCTATAGAAGACAAAGTTCCTGAATCCAGATTGTTTGTGAGGAAGTAACTTAGTTTATCATTATCTCTTTTCAAGATCTTACATATACTTTGCTTTTTCACTACACTCTAGTGTATGGAGAAAGTTAAGGTTGAAAGAAATCTGTAGCCTAATTCTTTTATTAATACTTTCCTACTCTAGGTTAAGTACTTTCCTACTTACCATATTCTCAGAAGATCTTCAGGTAAGATTTGTATTTTCTTTTTGTGGGGGCTTTCCTGCAAAAACCGGAAAGCCTACTAGACAAATTCTAAAAGATCTGTAACACTAGCTTTGTATTTTCTATATGTAATTGTAATGTTTTCTATTCCTCATAATCAGAAATTTATTATTGCTAAGCTGATTCCTTTGTGCTAACTGTTGTTATGTTTAACTTCCTTATCTAGATAACAAAATCCTATTGTTCTCTGTTACAATGTTAGGTTACTTCTTTCGGTATAGTATATTGTAATTTCAACAACAAATATTTATTGGGCTTCTACTGAGTGTAAGAATTCACTTTTGTAGGATTAAAAAGAAATCCATTGACTTGACCATTTACTTCAGGTTCTTCCAAGTTTTAGGTTGAGACATGTGAAAAGTAATGAAACATACTGTTTATATTATGACATTTAAATTTGTTCACTATTTTTTCCCATTATAAATATATCACTCCACACATTGCAAGAGTTATTTCTTTTGTGATTCTTTCTGGTAAGTGGTGTCTTTGTTTCCTAGTTTCTATTGGTATTTCAGGGATTTTTTTTCCACATATGTAGACATTTCTTTTCCAAGTACTCATCAAGAAAGATGAATATCAGGTTGACCTGGTCTGTATTCATGTTTTAAGATGTGTTGATTGTCTGCAATGTATAAAGCATTGTGAGGTGTTAGAACTGGATAAAGTCTGAAGAAAGCTGATAAAATCAGCATAAGGAGAGGCTTTCACATGCAGACAGACCAAATAAGCTGAGATTTGGTCAGAAAAGATCAACATTCAAGGGCATATGATTGAAAGCTCAAAATCATAAAAGGTATGAATGGAATACATTTGATATTTATTTACCAAATCTTTGAAATTAAATTTAGGCTTATTACTAATAACTATAACTGGAAGAAGGGGAATTTTAAGTTTTCTTTAATTTTAATTAATTGAAACAACCACACATATACCTATATGGAATAGTGTAGCTTCTAGCCTTTTGAAGTTGATGCAAAAGAGAGAAATGCCATTAGGGGATAGTCTGATGTGCAGGTAAGTTGTCTTAAGTCAGTTAAGAAGGCATGGTGTCATCTACTTTATGGGCCTTAAGAGAAAGAGAAATTACTGAAAGTATAGATTATTAATAAGAAGAATTAAAAATAGAAGTAGGAGAAGGAAATAACTTGGCCCAACTAGACCTCAGGGAAGAAATTGGAGAAAAGAGGGCAGTGCGCTCACAAATTTGTGTTTTATTCAAAGGGAGAGGGATTTGATGTCTTCTAAAAGTGTTGATTTTAGTGGTAAGTACAAGATAGTGGGTAAGTGAGGAAGCAGGAGATATAACAAGTGTCTTGAGGGTATGACAAGTAATCAACAGATACTTAGTAAGCATCTGTCACATACCCAGTTTAGTAATGAAAGATATTCAGTTCCTGCCCACATAGAGCTTACATTTTACTGTTGGAGTGGGGAAAAAAAACCAGACATTAAATAATTACCATTCTAAATATGTCTAAATTATTGCAAATAAATATTACAAAGGGATATGGGACTCATAATAGGGGGCGAGAGGTTAGAGAATACCCTCAACACTGAAAAAAGTGACATTAAAGCTGTGACACTAATATGGAAGATAGGAGGGCTGAGGTGGAGTGCTGTCTTCTTTCGTATGATCCATCATTTAAGAAATAGGCTGGGTGCAGTGGCTCATGCCTGTAATCCCAGCACTGTGGGAGGCTGAGGTGGGAGGATTGCTTGAGCCCAGAAGTTTGAGACCAGCTGGGGCAATATAGCGAGACCCGGTCTCCATATTTTTTTTCTTTAAAAAAAAAAAAATTGGCTGGGTGCAGTGGCTCACGCCTATAATCCCAGCACTTTGGGAGGCTGAGGCGGGCAGATCACCTGAGCTCGGGAGTTCAAGACCAGCCTGGCCAACATGCAGAAACTCCGTCTCTACTAAAAATACAAAAAATTAGCCTGGCGTGGTGGCGGATGCCTGTAATCCCAGCTACTTGGGAGGCTGAGGCAGGAGAATTGCTTGAACCCGGGAGGCAGAGGTTGTGGTGAGCCAAGATCACACCATTGTACTCCAGCCTGGGCAACAAGAGTGAAACTCCGTCTCAAAAAAAAAAAAAATTAAAAAAATACAGTTTTTATCTTAACCCAATACAGTCACAGTACAAGCATTCACACACACACACACACACACACACACACACACACACACTTGAACCAAAATAAAATTTTTTTTAGGTGGCATTTACTGTATTTCTGTATTTTTTTTAAAATGCTGTTGTGGCCCACTAAATAGATTTTGTACCCCATTGATGGATTATAGTCATCAGTTTGAAAAACACTGCTCTGAGCCAGGTGCAGTGGCTCATGCCTGTAATCCCAGCACTTTGGGAGACCGAGGCGGGTGGATCACTTGAGGTCAGGAGTTTGAGACCAGCCTGCCAATATGGCAAAACCCTGTCTCGACTAAAAATACAAAAATTAGCTGGGTGTGGTGGTGTGCACTTGTAATCACAGCTACTTGGGAGGCTGAGGCAGGAGAATTGCTTGAACCCTGGATGGGGAGGTTGCAGTGAGCCAAGATCGGGCCATTGCACTCCAGCCTGGGCAACAGAGCAAGACTGAGTCTCAGGAAAAAAAAAAAAAAAGAAAAACACTGCTCTGAAGAATTTGGACAGAGGGAGCAGCATGTGCAGAGCACACATTAGGATGAAATCATAGGCAGGAGCTATGGAACGTGTATCTGGAAAAGGCAAGATCCAGAAGATGCCCCGGAAACAGCATAGCATAGTAAAAAGAGGGAAGTTGGAGATAATGGAGTCATAACCGAATGGTACCAGCTGACTAACCCTCTTTAGCCATCTCACGGGAAGCTAGGAGGGACAGTGTCTTTCATTTGATCTTATGTAGAAGTGAGACATTCCTGCGGAAAGTGTTGAGTTGTGGCTTTGTGAAGCAGACACGAGCCTCTAGTCCTGAGGGAAGTGTGTCTGCGTTTACTGTGGTCCCACATGTAATTAGCATAGCTCTGCCTGTTGGGCTTCCTCATAAGCTTTCTTTGGAAAACCACCATTCCAGCCCATGTCAGTCTTCCTCAAAATCCACTTTTGAGGTTGAGATTATTTTCAGCAGAAATTGTAACTCTTTTATATTTTATCTTATTCTATTATAGTATATTTAAGAAAATACTTATCTCTGAATTAAAACATTAAAACATTTTTAACACGTTTAGATGAAATTTAAAAAGATTCACTCATAGCTTCATCACCTAGACACATGATACTTTTTATTTCTCTTTGTTTCTTTCAAGCCTTGTCTTATGTAAAGTTATAATCGTATAGTATATGTAGTTTTTGCTTTAAGCTTTTTTCATGTTAATTTTCGTAAACACCTTTCTAGGGTTTTTTCTGTAGTATTTATCATTGTTGATAACTTCGTTTATAATATTATATCTTGCTGAAGTACTATAATGCATTTAAGTATGTCTTTATTACTAGATATTTTGTTGTTCCCACTTTGCTACTAAAAGTAATACTATCATGCATATATATATACACGTGTGTGTATATATATATACATGTATATATATGTATTTTTTTTTTGAGACTGAGTCCCACTCTGTCACCCAGGCTGGAGTGTAGTAGTGCAACCTTGGCTAACGAAAGTCTCTATCTTCTGGGTTCAAATGATTTTCCTGCCTCAGTCTCCCGAGTAGCTGGGGTTATAGGTTGCGCCACCATGCCCGGCTAATTTTTGTATTTTTAGTAGAGATGGGGTTTCACCATGTTGGCCAGGCTGGTCTCGAACTCCTGGCCTCGAGTGAGTCACCCGCCTTGGCTTCCCAAAGTGCTGGGATTACAGGTGTGAGCCACCACGCCTAGCTTTTATGTATATTTTTGTTCATTTAACTGTATTCATAAATTCTTATTAGAATTTAAACATGATGGGCAGGTGTGGTGGCTCACGCCTGTAATCCCAGCACTTTGGGAGGCCAAGGCAGGCGGATCACGAGGTCAGGTGTTTGAGACCAGCCTGGCCAACATGGGGAAGCCCCGTTTCTACTAAAGGCAAAAAAAATTAGCCGGGCGTGGTGGTGCGTGCCTGTAGTCCCAGCTACTCGGGAGGCTGAGGCAGGAGAATTGCTTGAACCTGAGAAGCGGAGGTTGCAGTGAGCTGAGATTGCGCCATTGCACTCCAGCTCGGGCAACAGGGCAAGACTCCGTCTCAAAAATAATAATAATAAAAAAAAGAATTTAAACATGATAACTCGATAGGCATTGCTGAATTTCCTCTTGTGGGATTGAACTAAAAGAAGAGACATACAAATATACCTGTTATCTTATATAGCTTTTCTGGGCATTGGAATTTATAATAATTTTTTCTAGTTAAAGATGTCCCTCATTTTCTAAATTTAAATTTTTTTAATTATTGACAAATATGTTTATTTTTTCCTCCTAATTTTTTTGCCTACTAGTCTTTATTTTAAGATTGTTTAGGATTAGGATTCTTTCCATTTCTCCTGACTATATAATGAAAGAAAATGTTTTGTTTTAGAAATGTACTCTATTCTTTTGAGATGCTTTTTGCTTTAGTTACGTTTAGCCTTATGACCTCCTTTCTTTACCAGATCTTAAGTTTTGATGTCTTATCAGTATTATTTATCACATTTATCCTTAACTAACTACTGCAGTACAAAATACGATCTTATATTAGATGAGCAGGCTGAAGACTCAAAATCAAGTCACTCACACACAAGTAAAAAACACAAGAAGAAAACCCGTCACTGCTCTGAAGAGAAAGAAGATGAGGACTACATGCCAATCAAAAATACTAATCAGGTACCTCTAATGTCCAGACTTAGATGTGGAGAAATAAATATTTTATCCCTCTGTAAATGATGTCTTACTGATATAATTTAGGAGGTAAGTGATAGTTCTAAGCAGAGATGGGTTTGTTCCTAAGAAGCAGAATGGTTGTACTGGGGTATTGGATTTTAATTTTCAAAAATATTTATCACAAATGATAAAAGATCATTTTTGACATAACTTAATGTATCAAATACTTCCACACTGTGAAGCAAGAGTGATTTCCATACCTGTGGATACTCCTTTATTCCCATCAGAAACAAGTGTGGTTGTGCTGAAAAAGATTTTGTCATTTATCTGCTTAATATATCACCAAGTGTTATGTGTAGCACTTAAGGGCTCTTGAGATTTTATGTCCTATAAAACATTTATATCCTGCCATATTGTATATAAGAAAAACAGCACTGATAATTAACTTTAGCATGCTAAAAGCTCTCCTGAACAGCACATGTAAAAAAAAAAAAAAAAATTCCCCAAAGAAAATTTATTGTGAAGAAAAGTGATTATTTCCAACCTATGCTTTGGTTCTTAGTTAAATAAAAAACAATTTACAGGCTGGGTACGGTGGCTCATGCCTGTAATCCTAGCACTTTGGGAGGCCGAGGCAGGTAGATCACTTGAGCTTAAGAGTTCGAGACCAGCCTGGGCAACGTGGTGAAACCCCCATCTCGACAAAAAATACACACACACACACACACACACAAAATTGACCAGGCATGGTGGTGTGCCCCTATGGTCTCAGCTACTTGGGAGGATCGCTTGAGCAAAGGAGGTTGAGGTTGCAGTGAGCCCAGATCGTGCCACTGTGCTCCAGCCTGGACGACAGAGCCAGACCACATCTCCAAAAAACAATTTTTTTTTTTTTTTTTTTTTTTACATCAGAGCTCCTTGCTTTTGTTTTACCACATAGAGACATTTATTCTGGGCCCTGGTGGATGAGAAGGATTTCAGTGGGCTGAGGTGAGAAGGGAGGGAACTTAAAAGATGGTGAGAATGTCAAGCAAAGATGCAGAAATAGAGAAATGTAGTATGATAGGCAGAGTCAAGGATTTGCTGTCAGGAGAGCTAGGTTTACATTTCTATACTGCTGGCCATCAAAGTGACCTTGACAAGTTCTTTAACTTTCTGAGCCACAGTTTCATCCTCTGTGAAAAGCGAGAAATACTTCACAGGCATTTTGTTAAGATTCAGTGAAAAAAATGCGTGTGCAAACATTTTCTACACTGGCTATTATTGTTACTACTTTTTTTTTTTTAAAACTGTTAAAGCAAATTACTAGTTTTAGAGTTACTTGGAATAGTTTTTGTCTGTGGTTATGACATTAACTAGATTCATATTTCAGTTAAAGTGTTTCTTTTTTTTTTTTTTTGAGACGGAGTTTTGCTCTTGTTGCCCAGGCTGGAGTGCAGTGGCGCAATCTCGGCTCACTGCAACCTCTGCCTCCTGGGTTCAAGCGATTCTCCTGCCTCAGCCTCCCGACTAGCTGGGATTACAGGCACCTGCCACCATGCCTGGCTAATTTTTGTATTTTTAGTAGAGATGGAGTTTCACCAAGTTGGCCAGGCTGGTCTCAAACTCCTGACCTCGTGATCTGCCCGCCTCAGCCTCCCAAAGTGCTGGGATTATAGGCGTGAGCCACGACGCCCAGCCCTGTTTCTTTTCTTTTTTTCTTTTTTTTTTTTTTTTAATGTTTAAGGGTTGCTTTAACAATTTTTTGTTTTGTAGTTTTAAAAACTGTTTCCAAAGTGAAATCTACAAAATGGTACATTTAGAGAACCTAGCTTCCGTTCTTGTTCCCTCCCCTTTTCCTTCTTCCCTCTGTGGGTAACTATTTTATGTGTTTTATGGGTTATTGATTTAAAAAAATTTAGCAAGTAAATATTTGATATATGTGCTTAGCTCTTTGCTATAATCCAACAGAGACAGAATTTCTTCTTTCTATAGCCCTTTAGCTGTTTAAAGATTGCCATCATTCATGCCTCATCCCATTTTTAGGCCATACTTTTGTTGGTTCCTGCAAATATTTCTCACATGAATCAGTGGTGGTAATAAAAGTAGTAGTAGGCCAGGTGCAGTGGCTCATGCTTGTAATCCCAGCATGTTGGGAAGCTGAGGCAGGAGAATCGCTTGATTCCAGAATTCAAGACCAGCCTGGGCAACATAGGAGGCACTGTCTCTATAAAAATTTTAAATAAAAGAAAAAAGTAGTAGTAGTTAACCATTTTTTTGGTCCTTACAATGTAAGGTGGGTTCTTTTATCCCCTTTTCACACAACAAAGTGAGAACAAAAAATTGTTACTTGCCCATAGTTTTACACAGCTAGTAAGTAGTGGAACCACAGTTTAGTTTCATAGTTGGACTCCTAACTACTCTTGCTCGTCTTCTTACCTGGGGTTTATTCTCATCAGTTTCATCTCCTAAACTCTAATGTTATTTTAATAAAATTTGTCCCATAGTATAATATTCCAGTGTGATCTAATAGGAACACATCTCCTCCTTCTTAAATGTCTGTACTCTATTACTTTAGTCTAAGGTCACATCAGTCTTCTTTACTGGTGGCTGTATCACATTCCTATGAATGTTTAGCATGTTTTCCACTAAAAACTCTGAATTCTTTCCCCCTCCATGTGCTGCTTTTAGCTCCAGCTTTTCATTCTGCGCTTGTACATGGAACCGTCAATGAATTTAAGCCTGAGATAAATAAACATTGGTGTGTTTGAGATAATCAGAGGTCTAAAAAAATTCAGACTGGTTGTGGTTTTTTTGTGTGAGTCTTTCTGATTCTGCTGTTTGATTACCTGAAACCTTACAGTAGCAAATATCCTTCTCATTTTGCATGGAGTAAAAGCATCAAGATTTTGGGGGAATGCTATTAGTATTTTTTAAAAGATTTTAAGGCAATTTTAAGTTTAAATTTTAAGGCAATATTAACTATAAAATTATTAAATTCTGAATAATGATCTCCTAACTTCTCCCCTTAAAGTATATTAAATTTTAAAAAAGTTTTGTACTTTGATTTAATGATATAGGTACATTAATTTTCTCTGCTTTCTAATAAAACTCAGCATCAGTATTTAAGATTTTAATGGCCCCCCGATTTTTTATTATTTTGATTGTTTTTTATTTTTAAAAATTCATTAAAGAGAATTTTCAGTACTAGACAAATTTCAGCTATAGTTCATATTTTCCTGTTTGTCAGTGTTTTGCTTGGTGAGTCTGGTTTCTCAAGAGTATTTTAACTTATTTCTTCAAATTCTTTGTTTTTTATTGAGTAGCTAGCCTTACTAATCAATTCGAAAACGTGTTTAATTTTCCACCTCATGTCTTAATTCCAGAGATGGTTTTTGTGTTGTTGAGGTTTGGGTTTTACTGGGGTTACAGGAAATGAGTATTCAGCTGGGGGTTGCCTTGCTGAGAAGTATTCATGCTGGTTGTCCGTTTTCCACCAGGGTTTTCATAATGTTTGTATTCTTGACTGTACTTTTGCTGTCATTTTAGTGATTTAATGTTATCTTGGTGACTAAGATTTAACCAGATCTTTGATTTAGTCCCAGAGACCTGAGCAAGGATAGCTTTTAATTAGATTAGACTTTTTTTGATTGCTTATTTCAAGTCATTTGCTAGGTTAATTGCTTTAAATTGGCCATTTTGTGTTCTTCGTTTTTTCCTTTCTTTTTTTGCCACATGGTAGTTTAATCATCTTGTCTTATGTTTTAAATGTATAAATAATATAACTTTTAAAAATTCATACTGGAAAGGACCTAGAGCTTATCTAATTCATTTATCTCACTTTAGATATGAAGATACTGATCCCACAGGCCCTTAGGCCTTTATAGTGGGAGAGCTAGAATTTTAACATTTATTTGGTTCAGTCAGGTGTTGCATTTTTTCCCCATTATTCTATACCACTCCCCACTTTTTCATTTTGGTTGTCAAGTTAAATTATCTCCAACCTGTGCAGATCTCTTGAGTCTCAGTTTCCCTATTTCTAGAATGAGGATATTGCACTCCTAAAGCTCTTAGCACTGTGTTAGCATGTACTTAGAGGATCTGCTCTTACATGGCTTCATTCAGCCACTTTAACTTTTCCCCTTCATACATACAGGGCTCATTTTTCCTTGCTTTTCAGTTTTCACTTACACTACTTTTATTAGCCTTCTTGCAGCCAGTTCAGACCCAAGCTCACTTACCCTTTGAGGCTCATCTGAAATCCTAACTTCTCCATGAAACCTTCTCTAATTATTCTAACCTTAAGAGTACTTGTTCGACACATCTCCTAAATGTCAAAGACTATTTGAACCCAGATCTACCTGACTTCAAAGCTTGTGTAGGTTTGAAAACTACTCCCAAGTAGGAGTGATTTTAAAGTTTCAGTCCAATTCAAATATTCAGCTTCCTCAAATTTTTAAAAGAATGAAGTGCTACATAATCTTTTATCTCTTTTATTTTAAATACTCAAAGCACTTAAGTGCTCATTTGTATAATAACGTACTGAGGAGTTTATAAATTTATACATCAGCCAGCAGTCTCGGCATTTTGAAAGTTTGTCTCAACCAATACAGAAATAAGTACAAGATGTACAGATATAATCGTATATGAATATTTCTATTTTGTATATGTTATAGGAATCACAAAAATTCTTTTATCTCGGAATGTCATATTTTACTAGAAAATTGATGGTGAAGGGCTAAACCAAAATGCCTACTCATTTTTTCTACCTCAGGGACTCTTATAATATGACAAGAACTATTGGAATTGTGTGGAAGATCACAAATCAGTTTATAATATTGTATTCCACACTGTGATTATTACTATAACAATCATGTTACATCTGTTTTCACACACTGTCAAACTCAAGGTGTACAGTATCTAGACAGTATATGGAATAACTAATAATTTGCTTAAAACCCAGTCCTTAACCATGGGTATTCATCACTCTGAATTTTAAGCCTTGACATTTATGTCTGCTACAGTAGTATCTGGTGATAGAGTTGAGACCCTTGGGAGTTTAGTCGTCAGAATTTTCCTTTCCTTTGGGCAGTCTTAAGAAAGTTAAATTTTACAAAGTATCCTTGAAAGAGCATTGGCTCTGGTCTAAGAGTAGAATTAAATGTAGCAATTTTATTATCTTTGGGGCAAAGGATTCTACCAGTGTTTAAAAACTAATTTTAAAGAAATATAATAATTTTAACATAAGCCTGGTCAGCTGAGTGAGGTGGCTCATGCCTGTAATCCTAGTACTTTGGGAGGCCGAGGTGGGAGGGGATCACTTGAACCCAGGAGTTTGAGACCACCCTGGGCAACATGGCGAAACCCCGTCTCTACAAAAAAAATACAAAAATTAGCCAGGTGTGATGGCACATGCCTGTGGTCTCAGCTACTTGGGAGGCTGAGGTGGGAAGGATCGGTTGAGCCTGGGAGGTTGAAGCTACAGTGAGCCATGATCACGCCACTGCATTCCTGCCTGGGAGACAGCAAGACCTTGTCTCAAAAAAAATTCTCCTCTCTAGCTTCTGTGTTTCTAAACATGGAAGATGTATTTGAACATCTAGAGAGGAGCTGTTATAAAATAAAACACTTTAAAAATTAATTGCTCAGACCCAAGTATACATTATCCATTTTCTTTTTTTGAGATAGAGTTTCACTCTTGTTGCCCAGGCTGGAGTGTAGTGGGGCAATCTTGGCTCACCACAACCTCTGCCTCCCAGGTTCAAGCAATTCTCCTGCCTCAGCCTCCCAAGTAGCTGGGATTACAGGCATGCATCCCCACACCTGGCTAATTTTGTATTTTTAGTAGAGTTTCTCCATGTTGGTCAGGCTGGTTTTGAACTCCTGACCTCAGGTGATCCATCCCCCTCAACCTCCCAAAGTGCTGGGATTACAGACGTGAGCCACTGCACCCAGCCTCCATTTTCTTATTTAAGACTTATTGACTTATCTAAGATCTCTTCCTGCTAAGTTATTTCAATGATATCTTCTTATAGGATTCTTGTGGGAATTTTAGTAGTTTCATTGCAGATCAATAATGGGACCACGTTTTGGGGGAGTGAAGGGTGGGGAGCTGGGAATAAGACTGTACATAATCAGAATTTTTGATATTGCAGATTGCTGTAAAGACATGTTCTGATTTCAGTTGAGCTATTTCAGTTCCATATTTTTGAATCTGATCCTTCATTTCAGCCAAATAGTAGATACGAATCAATGACATTGTTAAACCTTTTTCTGAATTATTTTATTGCTTTGTAATTTACAAGATTCTTGACATTAGTGGTAGTGTTCACATTTAAGCTGTTATAACAGCCTTCTAATGGTAGACTTTTCTAAGTTTTATTAATTGAAAATGCCCACAAAATGATTATTTTACTGATTCACTTGTAATTCTCCCTTCCTTTGACAGGATATCTATAGAGAAATGGGGTTTGGTCACTATGAAGAAGAAGAAAGCTGTTGGGAGAAACAAAAGAGTGAAAAGAGAGACCGAACTCAGAACCGAAGTCGTAGCCGATCTCGAGAGAGGGATGGCCATTATAGTAATAGTCACAAATCAAAATACCAAACAGATCTTTATGAAAGAGAAAGGAGTAAAAAGAGAGACCAAAGCAGAAGTCCAAAGAAATCCAAAGATAAAGAAAAGTCTAAGTACAGATGAAAGATGAAGAGGCAGAATTGAGAGGCTAACGTATTTACTCTTGTCTAACTTAAAAGTGCCAGGAAAGCAGATGCTTAGATTTTGTTTCAAAGCTTATTATTTTTTTCATACTAGGATTATGGTCTTTAGATTAATACTGATTATATAGAGCACGGAAAGATAAAGATTGAACATTTTCTTTGTATACTTTTTTACACTAATTTTATTGTTATACATAAATGGTAGTCTTCATTTTTGAAGTCTTACATTTTCACTCTTTTTTTAATGAAGTATTTCATACTACAAAAATACATAAACGTATATATAAAGGGATAATAAATGTAAATATCTGTGTACTCATCAGCCAGCTTAAGATACAGAATGTTGTCGACATTTTAGAAGTTCCCTAAGGCCCTCCCTCTCAAATAATTATTTGGAATTTTGTGTTTGTCATTTGCCTATTATAGTTTTACAACATACGTATGTATCTGTAAGTGAAATGTTAATTTTGTATGTTTCTGAATTTTATATAAATGGCAAAATGTTTACTTCTGTGACTTTCATTTTTATTGCTATATAGTATTATATAAATATACCACAACTTATTCATTCTTCTCTTGATGGACATTTGAGTTTTGTTTATTTATTTTTGTTTTTGCTGTTGTTGAAACAATGCTGCTGTGAACATTGTATCTAGGAATTATATTGCTTGATATATTGATAAAATAATGCCAAATTTGTGTTCTGAAGTGGCTGTACTAGTTTATACCTCTCTTGGCACTGTGAGTTACCTTTGTTTCATAGCATCTCCAACACTTGTTAAGTTCAGACTTAAAAATTTGCCAACCTAGTGGATGTTAAGTGGTATCTACCTGTGATTTCCAGCAAGATTACTGTTATCTCTGTTCTTCCATGTGTAAGATGTCATTTTTTTCCTGGCTGCTTTTAAGGTTTTCTATCACTGGTTGTAAGAAGTTTGATTATGATGTGCTTGCTGTAGTTTTTTTTTTCACGTTTCTGCTGCTGCAGCTATTTTACCTGTGGGTTTGTGGTTTTCGTAGAATTTGGAAATTGGGGGGCATTTTTTCTTCTATTATATTTTTTGTCTCTCTGCTCCTCTCATGCTTCTCCTGGGGCTCTGATGACTTGGATGTACGTTAGGCCCCTCAAAATTGTCTCCCAGTGTGCTGATTCTGTTCAGCTTTTTTAAAAGCCTTTTTCTCTCTGTGTTTCATGTTGGGTAGTTTCCAGTGCTGTGTCCTCACTGTTTATTAATCTTTCCGTCTAAGGTATCTAATTTCCTTTTAATCGTATCCAGGTATTTTTCACCTCCGACATATTTTTAGTCTTTAGAAGTTCTATCTGGGTCTTTATCTCCCATGTGTCTCCTTCACATGCTCATGCCTTCCTCTATTTTTTTTTTTTTTTTTTTTTTTTAACATCTGGAGTGTATTGATAATAGCTGTTTCAATGTACTTGCCCATTCTGTCATCTGCATCATTTCTGGTCTGTTTCTATTGATTGATTCCCACCCTACCCCAACTCCCACCCTGCCCATATTGGATTGTAACTTCCTTCATTACATGCCTGGTAATTTCTGTTTTTAACATTGGGTGCTGGAGTTCTTTTAAGTATCTTGAACTCTGTTTGGGGAAATAAAGTTACTTGGAAACAATCCGATCATTTTATAGCTTGCTTTTAAGCTTAATAAGACAGGACTGGGACAGCCTTTAGTTTAGGGCTAATTTGACCCACTATGAAGGTAATACCGTTCTGAATAATCTTCCTGGTTACATGGTTTCTGCATTCTGTCTGTTGGGAACATGAACTATTCTGAGCCCTATTGAGCTTCCAGTTGTATCTCCTGTTCCTTACCTCACATGCATACACTGCTTGATGTTTAGCTGAAGACTTAAGGGAAACCCAATATTCTGCCCTGCAAATCTTACCTTGGCTCCCCTAAATTCTCTACCCAGGGAGGTTCCCTTCCCTAGCCTTAGTGCCACAACCTAGAAACCCCATGTAGAAGCTTGCGCAATTATAGGGCTTTCTTTGTTTTCCATCTCTCAGGAGTCACTGTCCTGCACTGGCTTTTGTCTAACATCTGAAAAACTTCCTTGTATACATTTTATATAGGTTTTAGTTTAAGGTGGAGAAGGTAAATCGTGCCTCTGCTACTCCATTTTGACTAGAGTGGAAGTTAACTTTGTATTTCCTAAATGTTAATGAGGCTGAGCATCTTTTCCCATGTTTATTATTCATTCCTGATTGCTGTCTGTGAAAAGCTTGTTTCATGTCTTTGCCCATTTATATAGTAGATTGTTGTCTTTTCATACTTAATAGATTGTGGATACTAAGAATAAGTTAAGGAGTGCTGTCTCTCTTTCCTTCCCTCTGTCTGTTCTCTTGGAAGAAAAGAAAAAGATTTAAATTAATCTGTTCCTTAAAAGCTGGATAGAGCTTGCCTATAAAATTGTCTGAACTTTGCATTTTTTTGTGAGAAAATTTCTTAACGATTAGGTTTCAAAAATTATAGAATTATTAGCCTTTCTATTTCTTTAATGTTAGTCATTTTAATTACATTTTTCTGGGAATTTGTTTTCATTGAAGTTTTTATTTTTTGATAGCATTGTGCATAGTTTAGCTAGTAGATTTTTACTGTCCTTTTGCTTTGTTGATGAATGTCCTTATGTTTTAGTGTGTCTCATAAACAGCACATAGCTAGATGATGATGATGATGATTATTATTATTTTGAGACGGAGTCTCACTCTGTCGCCCAGGCTGGAGTGCAGTGGCGCGATCTCAGCTTACTGCAACCTCCACCTCCCGGGTTCAAGCGATTCTACTGCCTTAGCCTCCTGAGTAGATGGGACTACAGGTGCTTGTCACCAGGCCCGGCTAATTTTTTTTTTTTTTTTAGTAACAGGGTTTTCACCATATTGGCCAGGCTGGTCTGGAACTCCTGACCTTCTGATCTGCCCAACTCAGCCTCCCAAAGTGCTGGGATTACAGGCATGAGCCACTGCACCCGGCCAATTATTTTTAAATCTAATCTGAACTTTAACTGGTTAGTGCATTTTTATGTGTACTGATGTATTTGCATTTATTCCTTACCACCTTATTTTGTGCTTTTTATGTTTTTTTCTTCCACTCTTTTTTTTTTTCTTTTGGAATCAAAAATGTTTTTTAATTCCACCCTCACCCCTCTGCCCCCTCTGTTTTGGGGGAATTACCTTGGAATATTACATCCGTACTTAAAAAGTATAATGTTATATTTTTATCTTCCTCTCTAATTGAGAGTCTTGGAACTCTCTAAGTCACCCCTCTTGCAACTTTCATGTTACAATCATTCAGTATTTTAGTTATAGCTTGTGATTTTTAACCTTAAAATTAGACCTTGAGCTGGACTCAGTGGTGCACACCTGTAGTTCTGGCTGCTGAATGGCTGAGGCCGGAGGATCCCTTGAGGCCAGGAGTTAGAGGCTGCAGTGCACTGCGATTGTGCCTGTAACTAGCCTCTGTACTCCAGCCTGGGCAACATAGTGAGACACCATCTGTTAGAAAAAAAATTAGACCTTGTGATTATTACTGTTTTTGTACAGATAATTGTTGGTTTAGATTTACTTTATATGTTAGAAGTGTTTGTTTATTCATTATTATTCTCACATGTTAGACCTTTCACCTAGGATAATTTTCCTTCTTTCTGAAGCACATCCTTTGATGTTTCTCCAGTGACATCTGTTGATGGCAAACTCTTAGTTTACATTTATCAAAAATATTTTCAATTCATTCTATAAAGTTGATTTTATATGTACATAATTCTAAGTTGAGGTGTGTTTTTTTTTCCCCAGTACTCTGAAGAATTAGTCTACTGTCTTTTTACTTTTGTTACTACTGGGGAGAAATCTTTTGTCATTCCAAATGTCATTCTTTTGGATATAATGTGACTTTTCTTTCTGATTGCTTTTTTGCTGTGGTTAATTAAACTTTCAATTTTGAAATCAGTTGTAGATTGGCATGCAATCATAAGAAATAATACAGAGAGAACCTGTGTACCCTTTGCCTAGTTTCTCCCAGTGATACCATCTTGTAAGATTCTAGTATAGTATCGCAACCTAGATGCTGACATGGACACAGTGGAGATACAGAAAATTTCCATCACTACAAGGACCCCTCTTGCTGTCCTTTTAATAGCCACATCTACTTCCCTGCCACTTCTGTTTTCTCCTTCACCTCTGTCAACCACTGATATGTTCTCCATTCCTATAATTATGTCATTTCAAGGATTTTATATAAGTGGAATTCTGTATTATGTAACCTTTTGGGGAGCCACTCATAATCTGGAAATACATAATCCCAAATGCCACGATCATGAAGGTTGAAACCCTGATAATCATAATCCCAAATATGTAATTCTGGAAAGAAGAATTTTAAAAACCTTTAAAAGATATTTATTTACATTTTGTTTGTTTGTTTGTTTTGAGATGGAGTCTTACTCTGTTGCCCAGGCTGTAGTGCAGTGGCATGGTCTCGGCTCACTGCAACCTCTACCTCCCAGGTTCGAGTGATTCTCCTGCCTCAGCCTCCCAAGTAGCTGGGACTACAGGTGTGTGCCACCACACCCGGCTAATTTTTGTATTTTTAGTAGAGATGGGGTTTCACCATGTTGGCCAGGCTGGTCTCAAACCCCTGACTTCAGGTTATTAACTTTTTTTTTTTTTTTTTTTTTGAGATGGAGTCTTGCTCTGTCACCCAGGCTGGAGTGCAGTGGCACGATCTTGGCTCACTGCAAGCTCTGCCTCCCAGGTTCACGCCATTCTCCTGCCTCAGCCTCCCGAGTAGCTGGGACTACAGGCACCCCCCACCATGCCCAGCTAATTTTTTTTGTATTTTTAGTAGAGACGGGGTTTCACTGTGTTAGCCAGGATGATCTCGATCTCCTGACCTCGTGATCTGCCTGCCTGGGGCTCCCAAAGTGCTGGGATTACAGGCGTGAGCCACCGCACCCGGCTGATTATTTACATTTTTAACAGAGGATTTGAGAAATACAAACACGGGCCACTTTACACAATAAAATAGGCAACAATAACATACATATTTTTGCAAGCATAAGCAGTTCTCAGCTCTACTAATGACAGTCACATGGGTATGACAGTTATGAACAGATGAGTGGTATTTATAAAGAAATAGGTCAAAAAGGGAAATGTATCAGCCCATAGCCGTATGGTTGGTAATTGTGTATGCTCGGCTTTATAACTGCAGTCATTTGAAATACTTTAAGAAAAACCAGTGTCTTCCACTGGCTTCACTCAGATGCTAATCTCTGGAAACACTTGCACAGACACACTCAAAACACTAATAAGTTTCTAGGTGTTCCTTAATCCAATCAACTTGACACCTAAAATTAAGTCCCAAAGAACACCTCTTATCAACTCAGCACCCATACATACCTCCTTAAACCGTACTTAATTTCCAAATAAAGACAATGAGAAAGTTGTAGTTCTACCTATCATGATGCCAGTATCCTCTGATTGTGATTTTTGGGATTTTAGACATTATGAATTTTAGATTAGGCATTTTGATCTTTTGAGATTTCACCATTCAGGATTAAGGTGTTCGAGATTGTGTCTTACAGGATTATAAACCAAACCCCTTTTTGGGATTGGGTTTGTTTCACCCCAGTCAGCCTTATTCTTCAGAGATTCTTCCAGGTTGTTGCTGTATCAATAGTTCACTTTTATTTTATTTTGTTTTATTTATTTATTTATTTGGGATGGAGTCTCGTTGCCCAGGCTGGAGTGCAGTGGCGCCATCTCAGCTCACTGCAACTTCTGCCTCCTGGGTTCAAGCAATTCTGCCTCAGCCTCCCTAGTAGCTGGGATTACAGGTGCGCACCACTATGCCCAGCTAATTTTTGTATTTTTAGTAGAGACGGGGTTTCGCCATGTCGGCCAGGCTGGTCTCGAACTGACCTCAGGTGATCCACCCGCCTCAGCCTCCCAAAGTGCTAGGATTACAGGTGTGAGCCGCTGTGCCTGGCCAATAGTTCACTTTTATTGTTGAGTAGTATTTCATGGTATGAATATACTGTAGTTTGCTTAACCATTCACCCATTGAAGGACATCTGGGTTGCTTACAGTTTGGGACCATAATGAGTAAAGCTGCTGTTAGTTTCTTTGTGAACACAGTCTTCATTTCTTCTGGATAACTGCCCAGTAGTGCAGTTGTTAGGTCATATGATAATTGCATATTTAAAGAAACTGCTGAACTGTTTTCCAGGGTGAGTCAGACTGCTTTACATTCCCACCAAGAACATATGGGCGATCCACTTCATTCGCAGTCTCAACAACATTTAGTTGTGTCTCTGTGTTTTATTTTAGGCATTCTGGTAGGTATATAGTGATATATAACTTATTCTGGTTTTAATTTTTATTTCTTTAATTGGTAATGTTGTTGAGTATCTTTTCATGTGCTCATTTTGCCATCTGCATATCCTGATAGGTGAAATGTTACTTTATATCTAATTGGATTTTTAGTGTTTTTTTATTTTTGAGTTTTGAGAGTTCTTTATGTATTCTACATACTAGTTCTTTGTCAGATATGTTGCTTGCAGCTGTTTCCTCCCAGTGTATAGCTTGTCTTTCTTTTTTTTTTCTTTTTTAAGACAGTCTCGCTCTGTCACTCAGGCTGGAGTACAGTGGTGAGATCACAGTTCACTGCAGCCTCAACCTCCAGGGCTCAAGCAATCCTCCCACCTCAGCCTCTTAATAGCTGGGACTACAGGTGCCTGCCACCACACCCAGCTAATTTTTTTTTTTTTTTTTATTAGCGAAAACGAGGTCCCTATGTTGCCCAGGCTGGTCTCAAACTCCTGGTCTCTAGAGTTCTCCCGCTTTGGCCTCCCAAAATGCTGGGATTATAGGTATGAGCCACTATGCCTAGCCTCCAATGTATGGCCTGTCTTTTAATCTTCTTAATAGAGTTTTGTAGAGTACAAGATTTTAATTTTTCTGCAGTTTATCAGTTTTTCCTTTTATGGATTGTGCTTTTGGTGTCAAAAGTAAGAACTCTGCCAAGCACTAGCTTCTGAAATTTTTCTCATACTTTTAATTTTTTAAAAAAAATTCTCTAGTTTTACATTTAAGCCTGTGATCCATTTTGAGATTTTTTTTTTTTTTTTTTTTTTTGGCTTATGAACATCCACTTGTACTGGGACTATTTGTTGAAAAAGGTCTCTGGCTACTTTTAAGGTTTTCCTTTGTCTTCGGTATTCTAGAATATTCCACTATAATGTGTCTAGATAGGGATTTCCTTTATCTTGTTATATCCTGTGTCTGATGGCTTCATGTTTTTTATTATTCTGGAAACTTCTCTGCCATTTTCTCTTCAAATAGTCTCTCTCCACATTCTATCTATTATTTCCTTTTGTAATCTTAGTCAGTTTTATGTAAGGCTTTCTCATCTTGTTCTTTGTATCTTAACTCGTATTTTCCAGATAGTGCATTCTGAATAATTGTTTCAGGTCTGTATTCCAGGTCACCCATTCTTTTTCACATAAGCCCAGTCTCCTATTTAACCCATCCACTGAATTTTTAATTTCAGTAATTTTTTTTTTGGAGTTCTGTTTGATTCTTTCTTGAATTTGCCTGGTTATTTTTAATTTTCTGTTTTTCTTTGCTCATTTATTTCCACTCTGTTTTATTTACATAATTATATTGTATTTGTGATAATTCCAGTATCTTAATTTCTTAAGAATTAAAAAATTTTCCTGCTGACCCTTGTGCACACTGGCTTATTTCCTTGTGTGTTTCAGATTTTTTTTTCCCCTTAAATTGGGAGGACATACTTTGGGACTCCTAAGGTACCTAAAATGAAGATGCTTTTCTCCAGAGAGGATGCATATTTACCTTTCAGTCTCCAGGTGATGCAATCACTTGGGGCCACTTTCATTTCTGGCTTGGAATTTCCACGTGCAAGCATAATGTATTTTTGAACCCTAGACCTTGATGAAAGTTGACAAAATATCAGGGAAAACGTATCTAGCATTAAGATCTCCCATCTATACCCCCATCATTGCAGAACTGGGTAAAACGCAGGTGTTGTTTTCTTGTTTTTTGTTTTTTTGAGATGGAGTCTCGCTCTGTCACCCAGGCTGGAGTGTAGTGGTGCGATCTCAACTCATTGCAACCTCTGCCTCCACCTCCCAGGTTCGAGCGATTCTCCTGCCTCAGCCTCCTGAGTAGCTGGGACTACAGGTGCCTGCCACCACGCCTGGCTAATTTTTGTATTTTTATTAGAGACGGGGTTTCACCATATTGGCCAGGCTGGTCTCAAACTCCTGACCTTGTGATCCGCCTGCCTTGGCCTCCCAAAGTGTTGGAATTACAGGTGTGAGCCACCGTGCCCAGCCTTAGTGGTTTTTTTCCTAGCCCAGTCTTTCTCTGACAAACTTGCTTTAAGTGACCTCTTCTATTATAGTCTCCTGGCTTCATGTGAAGATCTTAGGCTCAGCTTCCCAATTCTCTTTTGGGTCCAAAGCCTTGTCTTTATAAATATCCCTCATCACTGTGAGCTGAAGTCCTTAGTCCCCAGCTGTGTAGGCAGAGGCATCCTGGCTAGTGGCCTGTTTACCATTTTGTTAATATATTTGTGAGTCATGAGGAATTTCCCTGTCTTGCAGTCTCATCAATGCATGTAAAAGTATGATTGCTGGCCGGGTGTGGTGGCTCACGCCTGTAATCCCAGCACTTTGGGAGGCCGAGGCGGGCGGGTCACCTGAGATCAGGAGTTCAAGACCAGCCTGGCCAATATGGCGAAACCCTGTCTCTACTAAAAATACAAAAAATTAGCTGGGCATGGTGGTGCATGCCTGCAATCCCAGCTACTCGGGAGGCTGAGGCAGAAGAATTCCTTGAACCCGGGAGGTGGAGGTTGCAGTGAGCCGAGATCACACCATTGCACTTCAGCCTGGGCAACAAGAGTGAAACTCCATCTCTAAATAAATAAATAAAGTATGATTGCTGTAATTTATCCGGCATGTGGATGTTGTATGGAGGAGGTGGGAGGGGGCAGTTACAATTCAGAATATCTAGTTCACCATATGGCTAAGGGCAGTTTGTCTCCCTGCTATTGTACATAATTCTTAGCCATCAATAGAAAACATTTTAAATACGTAAGAAACTATCACTCTGAATATAGAAAAATACATACTGTTCATACAGAAGATTCTAAAATGTAGTCTGAAAGAATGAATGCGCAAGGGAGAAATGTTGGTTGCAGGTGATGGAGCAGTGAGAGGAAATAACCTCCTCACACCTGAAGCTTGATTCAGTAGATCCAGTGGGAAAAACCAAAGAAGTAAAAATGTTTGAACCTATCATTGCAAGGCAAAACTCTCAATTGCAAATGCTGCAATTAGGTATGAGAAACTGGTTTTAACAAAGATGTGTGTACAGAAACATAGTGTTCATCACGTATCCTTGATTAGATACAGCACAGTCTTGGCTTCATGATACTACTACTAATCTACGGTAAAGTGGCCATGTTTCCTATTTCTTCTGTTTTGCTTCTCTAGGTTTTAGGTGAACTCTTAAAACCAGTCTCCATTTACATATTCTACTGGCTTTTGCTAACCTGTCCCCGCAACCCCTACCCTGGAAAAAAGATTGAGTGAGCTGTTGGTAGTCAGATTTTTTTAAGTTAAAAAGCTGTTTGGGGCTGGGTGTGGTGGCTTATCTGTGATCCCAGCATTTTCGGAGGCTGAGGCAGGCGGATCACCTGAGGTCAGGAATTCAAAACCAACCTGGCCAACATGGTGAACCCCTGTCCCTACTAAAAACACAAAAATTAGCTGGGTGTGGTGGCAGGGGCCTGTAATCCCAGCTACTCGGGTGGCTGAGGCAGGAGAATTGCTTGAACCCAGGAGGCGGAGGTTGCAGTGAGCCGAGATCGTGCCATTGCACTCCAGCCTGGGTGACGAGTGGAACTGCATCTCAAAAACAAAAAAACAAAACAAAACAAAACAAACCCAAAACTATTTGGAACCTAAAATTTCTCAGTTATTATAACTTCACTGTAAGTTTTCAGCTTAATCTTTCTTACCAGTTGAATTTTCAAAGATTTTGATCAGAACTATTAAAGGCTAAATAAAAGAAACTTTAAATACACTCAGCAATCATACTTTTACAAGTGTCTTTTAATAAATTGGTTGCTTTTTAGTTACTGAAAAATATATTTCATCTTGGTTTTCCATTCATCATAAAAACATTTAATCTTAAGTTTGACATTTCTTACCCGTCTCGACTGAGTCACAAAGAATGCATAATAGCTAGTAAAATCGAAATCACAGGAACCTTACCTTTCAGTGGCTGTTGCTATGAAACCATGTTTTGATGGGAAATTTGAGAGAACCCTGGGCTTCCTGTTATTAAATGACAGATCGTGGAGATCCCCTTCATTTTCAAAACTCCTTTTTTTTTTTTTTTTTTTCAAGACGGAGTCTTGCTCTTGTCACCCAGGCTGGAGTGCAATGGTACGATCTTGGCTCACCACAACCTCCACCTCCCAGGTTCAAGTGATTCTCCTGCTTCAGCCTCCCAAGTAGCTTGGATTACAGGCACCTGCCATCATGCCCTGCTAATTTTTGTTATTTTTAGTAGAGATGGGGTTTCACCATGTTAGCCAGGCTGGTCTTGAACTCCTGACCTCAAGTGATCTAAGAGCCTCAGCCTCCCAAAGTGCTGGGATTATAGGCATGAGCCACCACACCCAGCCCAGAACTCTTTTTAAAGCAAGTCATTTTAATTACTCTTCTGCTAATGGGAAAATCTATATTCTGACCCTATTTTACCCACACTCGACTACTAGTTAGGCTTGATTTTGCTAGGGGCACTGTCAAGAGTTAACAATTTTATGTTTTCGCCTCCTCTGCTATTCCTTGTTCATTGAATGGGCAGATGAGCAGGGTTTTTGAGTGATGTTTTTATGGGCAATTAAAAAGTTGTATTGGCTGGGCACGGTGGCTCATGCTTGTAATCTCAGCACTCTGGGAGGCTGAGGCACTGATCCACCTCAAGTGGATCACTTGAGGTCAGGGGTTTGAGATGAGCCTGGCCAACATGGTGAAAACCCGTCTCTACTACAAAAATTAGCCAGGTGTGGTGGTGCACACCTGTAATCCCAGCTATTTGGGAGGCTAAGGCAGGAGAATCACTTGAACCCAGGAGGCGGAGGCTGCAGTGAGCTGAGATCGTGTCATTGCACTCCAGCCTGGGCAACAGAGCGAGACTCAGTCTCAAAAAAAAAGTTGTATTGCTGTTATTTACTTAAATGAGTAGAGTACTAGGAAGCTGGACACACGTAAAGGTTGCAAATACAGTATCATTCTAGCAAGAGAGTTTGTGTAAAAAGAGAAGTTAGGTAATGCTTCTTTGTTGCTGTGAATCTAGAACAAGACCAGTGACCTCTGGCTCCTGAAAAAGAGAAAAGTTTTGTTTGCTTGGTTTGGTGGAGAGAGCTGGGGAAACCTGAGTCAGGAACAAAGGCATATGAAGGTGGTAACAAGCCAGGTGCAGAGGGAGAGCAGGGTGGTGTCTGACTACAGCCGAGGCTGGGAAGGCAATGAGTGTCAGGAGGGAAGAGGAAATTGGGAAAGGGAGAGTCCCAAATGCAAAACTGAGAAGCTTGGATTTGCTTTGCCAGGCCCCAGAAAATAAGGAAGAAAGTGGCACTGGGATAGTTGAGAAAAGTTACTCTGGGCGTTGTATGTAGGACCTTTACCATGGGTTGGCACCACAGTCCTCACATGGCATTGAATACGATTTCATTCAATATCGATTCCACACATCACCCCAAATGCAGACGTACATCAAGCAGGCTTCCCAGAGGAGATGATGCAGACGCTGAGGGCTTTGATATCTCTTCTGCATTTGATATCCAAGTTGGTGCAGTACTAGAACGTAGAATAGGCGCAACAACAACAACGTTAAAGTCCTACAGTCTTTGTTACATAATCACTCATTGGGCATCACAGAAATAATACCAGTGTCTTCAGCATGACCAGGGATGGATGTGGTTTTAGTAAACCTGATAGGGTGTAAGCAGGATCAGAATGGAGCCCACATGGTCGACCGTGGCCCCTGCTGCATTTGTGGGATGTGTAGCTGAGGGCTGACCTGGAAGCATCTTGGGCACAGGCTCTTTGTTGGATTCATGGCATGTTTGGCATGCAGGAGAGAGTGCCTCACATAGAGCAAGAAAGTAGCCTCGAAAACACTGCAATCTCAGCAGGTGGCAGTGCACACTTTTAACTTCGTGATAAGTGATGTTTCATTGTTGTATTGATCATTTTCTACTACTCACTTTCTGAGAACACACAAAAAACACACACTCATGGTCTTTTCCCCTGGCATACGCTTATAGGGAATAACACGACAGGCATGACCATGATACATGCTTAATTTTTAGGTTTAGGTCTGTCCTAGATGTCCCTCTCACTGCACAACCCCAGTACGGGCAGGCACAGGCAACACTGCATCACATGCAGACAGCTGCCCCATGGCCTGCCAACCCATCCTCCAGGCTCAAGGCTTCACTCCATAGCTCTTTCACTGTCTTCTCATTGGACAGCGAGAATGTGCTTAGCTGTGAGTAAATGGTTATCACAACTAAGAACTCTGAGGAAAAGTGTTTGTGGGCTTGAAGGGTGTATTAGTTTCCTAGGACCGTCACAACAAACTACCACAAGCAGGGTGACTTAAAACAAGGTTGGGCATCGTGGCTCACACCTATAATCCCAGCACTTTGGGAGACCAAGGTGGGAGGATTGCTTGAGGCCAGGAGTTCAAGACCAGCCTGAGTAACATAAGAAAACCCCATGTTGGCCGGGCGTGGTGGCTCACGCCTGTAATCCCAGCACTTTGGGAGGCCGAGGCGGGCGGATCACGAGGTCAGGAGATCGAGACCATCCTGGCTAACAGTGAAACCCCGTCACTACTAAAAATACAAAAAATTAGCCGGGCGAGGTGGAGGGCACTTGTAGTCCCAGCTACTCGGGAGGCTGAGGCAGGAGAATGGCGTGAACCCGGGAGGCGGAGCTTGCAGTGAGTCGAGATCGCGCCACTGCACTCCAGCCTGGGCGACAGGGAGACTCCGTCTCAAAAAAAAAAAAAAAAAGAAAACCCCATGTCAATGACGCAGTTAGTCGGCTGCAATGGCGCCGGTGAGGCGGGCAGCGAAGTGGCGGCCTGGTGGTTTTGAGGTGCGTGGTGAAGGGGTTTCCACGTTCGGGTACAGGAATAAGAATGTGAAACAGAAGACATGGCGGCCTAACCACCCGCCCGCAAGCCTTCGTGGGGAGCGTTCATGAGGGACAAGGCTTTGCTTTTCGAAGAAAACTGAGAATACAGCAAAGTTACAAGAAATTGCTATGGAAGGAAAAGAAGGCTCAAACGTCACTGGAATCTCAATTCACAGATCGATACCCAGATAATCTGAAACATCTCTATTTTCAGATAGAGGAAAGACTTAGGAAGCAACCAGAAAAAGTTGACCATCCTTTGTCAGAACAAGTTCACCAGCCTTTGCTTGAAGAACAGTGTAGCATTGACCAGGCTTTATTTGAAGATCAGTGTAGCTTTGACCAGCCTCAGCCAGAAGAACAATGTAGTAAAACAGTAAACTCCTTTACAATTCCAAAGAAAAATAAAAAGAAAACATCAAATCAAAAAGCACAAGAAGAATATGAACAGGTACAAGCTAAACGTGCTGCTAAGAAACAAGAATTTGAGAGGAGAAAACAGGAGAGAGAAGCCCAAAGGCAGTACAAAAAGAAGAAAATGGAAGTGTTTAAAATATTGAACAAAAAGACTAAAAAGGGCCAACCAAACTTGAAGGTACAAATAGAGTACCTTCTTCAAAAAATACAAGAAAAAAGTTAAGTTAAACATTTTGTTCCCACAGGTTAAAATACCTGCTGCCTATTAGGTTCTTCTGTGACAAGTGCCTCCCAGCAATGAACTAAATTTGTTGACATAAACTGGATTGCTAAGCTATGCTAAATATAAGATGTTCACATATTTTTATTATGGTAAAAAAATTTCTAAATATGTTCTACATATGTTTCTTGTTTATTTGCCTTTGAAGGAAATATTTGCCTTTGAAGGTTGGCCTGAAGAACTGAAAGAACCTCCTATTTGCAAGACAGGCCCAAGCATGTAATACTTTTGTACCATATGAGATTTATATGAAATAAAATTTTTTAAAAATAGAAAAAAAAGAAGACCCCATGTCTACAAAAATTAAGAAATTAGCCAGGTGTGGTGGTGCCTGCGTGTAGTCCTAGCTACTCAGGAGGCTGAGGCAGGAGGATTGCTTGAGCTCAGGAGTTTGAGGTTACAGTGAGCTAATTGTACCACTGTACTTCAGCCTGGGTGGCAGAATGAGATTCTGTTTTAAACAAAACAAAACAAAATCTATTATCTCACAGTTCTGCAGGCTAGAAGTCTGAATCAAGCTGTCATCAGAGCCATGCTTGCTCTGAAGGCTCTAGAAGAGAATCCTTCCTTGCCTCTTCCTAGCTTCTCATGGCATTCGCTGGCTTATAGCTGCATCATCCTCATCTCTGCCTCTGTCTTCACATTGCCTTCTTCCCTGCATCTCCTCTGTGTCTCTCTCCAAATTTCTCAGTCCTTTCTTTTAAAAAGACACCCCGGCTGGGCACAGTGGCTCATGCCTGTAATCCCGGCACTTTGGGAGGCCGAGGCAGGTGGATCACCTGAGGTCAGGAGATCGAGACCAGCCTGGCCAACATGGAGAAACCCCTTCTCTACTAAAAATACAAAAAAATTAGCTGGGCTTGGTGGCAGGTGCCTGTAATCCCAGCTACTCTGGAGGCTGAGGCAGGAGAATCGCTTGAACCCGGGAGGTGGAGGTTGCAGTGAGCCAAGATCGCACCATCACATTCCAGCCTGGGGGACAAGTGCTTTCCTCAGGATGTGTGTACGCCCCAAATTAATGGCCAACATATGGTGCTGTGACCGCCCCAAAGACTTCATCTTAAAAAAAAAAAAAAGACACCCATCATTGGTTCATTGGATTTAGGGCTCACTCTCATCCAGTATGAACACTTCTTAACTTAATTGTATCTGTAAAGACTCTATTTCCGAATAAAGTCACATTCACAGAAATTAGAGGTTAGGACTTGAACATATCTTTTTGGGGGCACGATTTAACCCACTATAGGGTGTAAGGTGTTTGCAGAGCTCAAGAAAAGCTACCCAGCACTTTGGCTAGAGGTTAGCAAAGATGTTGAACAGATACTGAGCTGAGCCTTGGAGGCCACATTTCTAAACATAGAATGTTGCAGGCATTCAAATGTGACCACTTATAATCCCACATCATTAGCCCAGGAGTAGGTACTTCATTTTAACATGCAATCGTCACTCATTCTTTGCCTTCAACCCAAGGTTCCTCTACCTGTTTCCCATAGTGCTCGTGTCTTTTCATTCAGTCTCTCTTCCTAGCAATGGGTAGCATGTTAGTACAGGCCATCTCATAGTTCCCTGGGGGCTTTTTGTAAGAGAACTATAGCTTCCAGAAAAATGGGTCTCTATATACCAGGCACTCTTCTAAGTACTTCATAGACACTAATTCCTGTAATTCTCACAGTATCTTTATGAGGTAGATAAGATTATTTATTCCCATTTTACATATTAGGAAACTCAAGTACAGAGGTTAGATAATTTGCTCAAAGTTACACAGTTAATAAGTAGCAGAGCACTCTGGCTTCAAGTTCATGACACCAAACTCCCTTCCATTATAAGCTTAGATTCTTTCCCTACCAAGATATGCAAGAAAAGAAAAAAGAAACAATAAAAAAGAGCTTAGATTATTTCTCATACCATTTATCAAAATAAATTCCAGGTCATGATTAAAGACCTGAATGTAAAAAATAAAACTTGGGGTGGGCATTGTGGCTCATGCCTGTAATCCCAGCACTTTGGGAGGCCGAGGCAGGGGGATCACTTGAGCCCAGGAGTTTGACACCAGCCTGGGCAAGACGATGGTTCTGCAAAAATTTAAAACATTAGCTGAGTGTGGTGGTACGCCCTTGTAGTCTCAGCTACTTGGCTGGGAGTATGGCTTGAGCCCAGGAGTTCAAGGCTGCAGTGAGCTATGATTATGCCAGTACACTCCAACCTGAGCAACAAAGACCCTATCTCAAGACAAACAAACAAAATAAATATATAAACATTAATACAAATAAAAAGAAAAAAGTCTATAGAATAGGAAAATGGGCAATGGAAGGGTGAAAAAGGAAAACTGCAATGCCAAGAAACGTATAAAAAGATCCTTAAGTTCACTAGTAACCAAGGAAATGAGAGTTAAAATAACCATGATATACCATTTCTCACACGTCAGATTAGCAGAAAGCACTGAGATTGTCTCAATCTCAGATGTTGGCAGGATATGGAGAAATGGGGACCCCTCCCATGCTGCTGGTGAACGAGTCATTGGAGAGCAGCTGAGCAGTTTCTAGTGGGGCCCAATGCATGCGTGTCCATGTCACCACTGCAAATAGCTATATATACTCTCTTTTAGCTCACTGGAAAAACAAGTTACACAACCCATGATATTCATGGTGTTCACTGATGCTGTAGATAGAAGGGGGCAGGCAAGCCAGGGGGTCCCCACTTGGACCCATGGATGGGCTTCCAGTCTCCAGGACAAATGTTATCTCTCTGGGCATCTGTGTCTTCCTCTGCGGTGACGGTCTGTACCCACACGTCTGCCATCCACTGTCTCAGCATCTCTGGACTGCTTCCTGAAAGCACAGACCTCAGTCTCACCGCAAGGGCCAGAATGGGCAGAAATAGCTTTGGGGCAGATCCAATGCCAATTTTAAACAGGGCAGAAGGAGAAAGTGTGTGAGGCTCACTGCCCTACTGTCTTCTCAGTGCTCTAATAGTGTCCAGAGATGTGTGGACATTGGCCCCACTGACACAGCAAGAGGAAAGCCGTGGCCTTCTCTCTCTTTTTTTTTTTTTGAGATGGAGTCTCACTCTGTTGCCCAGGCTGGAGTGCAGTGGCACAATCTTGGCTCACTACAACCTCTGCCTCTCGGGTTCAAGTGATTCTCCTGCTTCAGCCTCCTGAGTAGCTGGGACTACAGGCACACACCACCATGCCTGGCTAATTGTTGTATTTTTAGTAGAGATGGGGTTTCACTATGTTGGTCAGGCTGGTCTTGAACTCCTGACCTCATGATCCACCTGCCTCAGTCTCCCAAAGTGCTGGGATTACAGGCGTGAGCCACCGCACCTGGCCACCATCACCTTCTCTTACATCTCTTACATCTCTCAGAGGCAGAGCCTAGTTTTTGATGCTGTACCTAAACTTGTTGTTACCCCTGGAAGGCCTTACTTTTTGCTCAAGTGTGCAATAAATAGCCTCAACAACTATTTCATTCTTCCAGCTTCTCAGAGTCATGGCAGCAAAATCATTTTAGCTGTGGAGGATTCAAGATGAAGTTTCTCTAAATCAGATACTGTAAGAAGACTGTAGCATGGCTCTTTTCTTAAATCAAATAATCATTTTTCTGGCCTAAATAATGTCTCCAAAATTTAAGACAGAATTTTGGGGACCTCCACCAAATGCTTGCTTGTCTGCGTTGAGCCGATTCCGGAATCTCTTTTGAGAAGCAGTTGGTGCCGCCCACTGTGGCCCCTATCCTGTGCGGGCATGCTGCTTACCTGGGGCTGAGTACACATCGGGATTCCTAAACCTCATTGCCCAGGCTCATCTTTTCTTAAATGCACAGCCGGGTTGCACTTGGCAATATCCTCAGAGAGTTTCTTTTTTGATTGGTTGCTATCTCATACCTGCAAAAAATGTGGCTCAGTCATCTAGTGTTTGAAAGAGATCATCCAAGGAAGCCATTGCACTGGTGTCTCTGAGTTCTGTTGCTTTATTTGGTTAGATGATTAGAGAACAAGGCTCTTGGACAGCGGTAGCTCATTTCCCCATAGAAACGCCTTCCCTTGAGTTGAGGTATGAGGTTATACCCTCAGCTTTTACTGGGGCGTGTGGTGAAGAATGGGCATTTGAAGACCAACATGGCATCTTCTACAGGACTTGAGCTGAAGATATTGACTGATTTCTTACTCAATGTAGGGATTTAGATCTCTCCTAATTTTTTTTTTTTTTTTTTTTTTTTTAGACGGAGTTTTGCTGTTGTTGCCCAGGCTGGAGTGCAACAGTTAGATCTTGGCTCACTGCAACTGCCACCTCCTGGGTTCAAATGATTCTCTTGCCTCAGCCTCCCAAGTAGCTAGGATTACAGGCACCCACAACCATGCCCGGCTAATTTTTGTATTTTTAGTACAGACGGGGTTTCTCCATGTTGACCATGTTGGCTAGGCTGGTCTCAAACTCCTGACTTCAGGTGATTCGCCTGCTTTGGCCTCTCAAAGTGCTGGGGTTACAGGCGTGAGCCACCGCACCTGGCCAATCTCTCCTAAAATTTAACATCAGGAATGTATTTATTTCTCTTGGAAACTCTGCATCTTTTTTTATGGTTTTGGGAGCTTGGAGGCAATGTGTGGTTGTGTAAAGCATGTTTTTGAGTCTGATGGCCCTGGGCTTCCATCTTCACTCAACCACTTAATGAGTGAACGTGGGCAGGTTGGCTGCCCTTTCTCAACCCCAATAACCTCATCTGGAAATGGGAATAATTATTCCAATGCCATCGAGCTGTTGTGGGGATTAGGACACTTTGATGTAAACTACCATATATATCATTGGTGCTAAACAAATAGGAGTTGTCGGCCGGGCGCGGTGGCTCACGCCTGTAATCCCAGCATTTTGGGAAGCTGAGGTGGGCAGATCACGAGGTCAGGAGTTCGAGACCAGCCTGGCCAACATGTTCAAACCCCATCTCTACTAAAAATACAAAAATTAGCTGTGTGTGGTGGTGCGCACCTGTAATCTGAGACAAGAGAAATCGCTTGAACCCAGGAGGCGGAGGTTGCAGTGAGCTGAGATCGCACCACTGCACTCCAGCCTGGGCGACAGAGTGAGACTCCATCTCAAACAAACAAGAACAACAAAAGAAAAAAATGGGAGCTGTTACTTGAAAATCCATTGTACCAGAAAATTTCAAAGCTAGAATTAGTGTTCTAATGCAGTGACTACTCTAATCTAGCTTTCTAGTATGATATTCTTTTTTTCTTGTAAGGATTTCTGATTGAACTTTCAAAAAAATTTATTTATTTGTTTTTGAGACAGGATCTCACTCTGTCACCCAGGCTAGAGTGCAGTGATGCAGTCACAGCTCACTGCAGCCTCAACCTCCCGGGCTCAAGCAATCCACCTCAGCCTCCAGAGTGGTTGGGATCACAGGTATGTGCCACTATGCCTGGCTAATTTTTATATTTTTTGTAGAGCTGGGATTTGGCCATGTTGCCCAGGCTGGTCTTGAACTCCTGGGCTCAAACAATCCTCTTGCCTTGGCCTCCCAGAGTGCTGGGATTACAGGCGTGAGACACTGCACCTGGCCTTATTTTTTATTTTAATTATTCCATTCTCTGTGTTTTAATCATCTACACTGCTTCACATTTTCTTTGGGAGACAGGTGGTGAATGAATAAAAAGAGCTACACATTCCAGTTACCTTGTGCCATTCTTACCTCCCTAGCACCAACACCTGGGTTCTAAACCCACTTTGGCCAACTGGTTGACTGTGTGTCCTTGAGCAAGTTGCTGCCTGAGACATGGAGGTTTGTTGGGAGGTGGCTACTGTGTGGGTTGATTGTGTTCTTTTCTCTTCTTCTGGCCCCTGATGGGCATCACCAAATTTAGGAAATAATTTCAGAGTTCTGGGTCAGTTGCCTGTACCTGGTGAGGCTGGAGACCAGGCAGTCTGCAGAATGCTGTGGTCGGGTGGGGTCAGACTTCCCCTGCCACAGTGGGCGAGAAGTCACCACCCATGCCACGCAGGGCGGCAGTAGGGAGCCACAGGGCCATGTTATCTCTGACACAGGCTAGTGCCTTGGTCCCTAGTCAGAAGGACTTCGTGACTTGCTTGGAATTCCCCTTTGTGAAGGCTGGGACAGAGTCCTACCTGTGCCATGTCCCCATATGCACCCATATCTCCGTAGCCATCTCTGCTCTCTCTCTTGCCCTGACACTCTTCCTCCTGCAAGCTATGTTTGTGTCCAGCTGTGAGTACCGACTTTCCCCACGAGCAGCTAGAATCCGATCATCTTCTCAGCCGGAGGCAGGAGAACCTCTGTTCCAAGTTCCCATTTGGAACAGGGGTTCTCCCCCTTGGACTCTGAATGCTGTTCTTCTCATGGAGCCTCTCTTGGCTTTGCTGTGCAGCCAACCCCAGCCGCCCTCCCAGAGACTTGCTGCCCTCACGGAGGGTTTGTTTTGCATGTGGTTGCTGAACTTTGATTCGGTGACTCATGCTGAGGTGCAAACTTTAAGTACCCCCCCGCCCCTTTAATTGCTTTCTTCCTTTCCTTTTTTCTTTCTTAAAAAAAAAAAAAAAAAAAAAAAAAAAAACCCAAAGCATAACTACTTTTGCAGCTGAACGTGACTGTGGCGTGCAGGAAGTGGAGCATTGGCATGAAGTGGCTCCTAGTGGCTGCTTGGCGCATGCCAGCTGCCCTCCTCTGACTCCAGTGGCACCTGGGGGCCTGGCCTCACTGACGGGAGAACATTGGTGTGAAGGCTCCTGGCGACCGGGCCAGCATTCATTGTGAAGACCGGAGGGACACACCCTGCTGGTGAGTGCATGTCCCCTGGCCGTCAGTCAGTGTGGCCAACACCACTCAGACTTGTTTCCAGGGGTGTAGGAGAGAGACTGGAACCCCGGGGCAGGGGCAGGAGAAGGGCTGTTAGAGAGCAGTCCTTGGGGGAGTGTGACCCTGAACAATCTGATTTCTCACACTCTAAATTATTTTAAGTGCTAAATAAAAAATTAAGATAACCCTCTTTAATTTCATTTAGGTGAAATCCTTGCTCATTTTAGCAAAACTGTGCTTAATTTCCAGATGGCTTTTTTTGGGGAAAGATTAAACAGAGGGAGCTCTTCAGTTTCAGTAAAACCTCCTGCTGTGGCCTGTGAAGATATTTACATGTTAGGAAATCAGAAAGAGTAGAACTCCCAGGCACATTTGAGCCCTGTCACCTTGCTCGTGAGAGCATCTTCTAGACTAGTTATCATCTATCGGAAGCCTAGTTTCCAGGCTGAATGCAGTCAGGAACTTTTGGTAGCATCTCTTATAGAGGATGCCTCTGTGGGCTTCACAAAGGCTAATGAGGAAACTGAACTAAATCTTAATCTGACTGCAGTGAAGACAAATTCCCTGCAGCTGTAAGAAACCTCCGCTGTGGCCCCCAAGATTATGAGCTTTTCTCTAAGGCTAGGCGATGCCAACTGTGGGGTGCCCATCCCTGACCCATGAACAGGCTGGGGTGTGGACTACAGTAGAGTTGCTCCGGGATGTGGATCAGGGCTTAAATGCTTGTGTGTCCACCTTACAGAAACCATCACAACGCAGAAGAGCAGGGGACAAGTTTGAGAAAGTGAAAGGCCAGGCCAGCATACTTATGTTCACAGCAACATCGTTCACAGAGGCCCAGAGGCCCAGAGGCAGAGGCAACCCACGTGTCCACTGAAGGGTGAATAGATAAACATGATGTGGTGTATACATACAAAGGAATGTTATTTAGCCTTAAAAACAAGAGAAATTGGCTGGGAGTGGTGGCTCACACCTGTAATCCCAGCACTTTATGGGGCCAGGGAGGGAGGATCCCTTGAGGCCAGGAGTTTGAGACCAGCCTGGGCAACTTAGTGAGACCCCCATCTCTACAAAAAATAAAAAAAAAAAACCCTGCCAACCATGGGAGTGTGTGCCTGTAGTTCCAGCTGCTCAGGAGGCTGAGGTAGGAGGACTACTTGAGCCCGGGAGTTTGTATTGAAGATATAATGCTGAGCAAAATAAGTCGGTGACAAAAGGACAAATACTGTACAGTTCCACTCCTAAGAGCTGCCTAGAATCATCATATTTATTGAGACAGAATGTACAATGGTGGGTGCCAGGGGCTGGGGACGGGAAATGGGAAGTTATGTTTAATGAGCTGAGAGTTTCAGTTTTGCAGGCTGAAAAGAGATCTGGAGCTGGACGCTGGTGATGGTTGCACAGCAGTCTGAATGTGCTCCATGCTACTGACCTGTACCCTTAAGATAGTTACAATGGTACATTTTATGTTACATATAATTTACCACAATTTAAAGAAAATTTAAAAAAATTACAAATTCCCTTAAAAAAAAAGTAAAGGCCAGGCGAGAAACACTAGTCCCATAAACTACCGTCTTTGCCTCTCTGTGACTTCCTCAAAATCTAACTGACAGCTCCACTGAGGGCCTCTAGCTCTGAGCTGAACCAGAAACTTTCTGTTTGGCCTCTGTGGAGAAGCTCAGGACAAGACAACTTTCTCCTCACCCTGGTGGCCGAGTTCTGGAGGCCGTAATTTCGTGGATTTCTGTGGAGTTGGCAGAGGTGACCCGGGAACAGATTTGGGGGGCAGGGGCGAGGTGTTGAGTGTGCTGGTCTTGGGGCTGGGCTGGCTGTGGTCTGCTCCATGGCACCTCATGGTGGCCGCTGGCCTTTGGGTGGCACCTGAGCAGCCCTGGGCAGTGCCTTCTGGCCTCGGCGAATCGCCACCTTTGGGAGTCTGGTCTCCCTTATTGACAGTAGGGTCCTGGGTATGTCACCAAAGCCGCTCTTTGCCTCAGTTTCCTCCCCTGCACTGGGAGTAATGAAGTGGCTCCCAGACACTGAGGTTCCCACAGATGTGATAATATACAAGGAAGTGCCCGTGGGAGCTGGCACTTCTCCCCCTACTCCTTCTCTCCTCTTTGTTTCTCTTTTCCTCAGGGCCCTTCTAGTCAGAGGCTGCAAACTAGAACCTGGGACCCCTCCCCTGGATTGGCTGATTCTAGAATGGACAGATCTGATCTGTTCCAGCCATGGGGCCCCCTCCCTTCCTCCCTGCTCTTCCAGGCCGCCCCGAACCCACCCCCGGGGGCCTGCTCTGACAACAGGAAGCTGCTCCTGTGACCTCCCAGGGCCTTGCGGGGCCACTTGGAGGATTTTCTAAGTGTTGTCGCTAATCATCCGGACAGAGTGTGACTTCCAGTCAGGACGGAGGAAGGAAACTTAAATGAAGTCGTTCAGACTTTCAGGTCTTCAAAATAGGAAGGAAGAAACGAGTCGCGGCTGGCAGAGCTGCAGCTCAGAGATCATCATGTCCCGGGGGAAGGCTGCGGCCCCAGGACCCAGTGGGCTCCTAAGAGCAGCACCCCACTCCTGTCCCCGCTTCTTCCGTATTTAGAAGTTTTAAAAAGGAACCAAGTTGATTTTAAAGTCTCAAGGGAGAAAAAGCCTCTGAAGTAGATGCATTCTTTCAGTTTAGTGTGAAAACAGCTCTCCTGGCCACGCTTGCCCCTTTCAGTCTCCTCAGAAAATGGGCTGTGGGCTGTGCCCCGAGGCCCCCTAGGGGAGCTGCCCCCTACTTCGGCCCCGGGCGGCTGTCCCTGCGCCCCCCCCAGCCGAAAGCCCCCAGTGTTTTCATTTTGGAAACGCTCATGTTTCTATCACATGGAGCGCAAATTACAAAAGAAACTTGGACTTTCCTCAGAGCCGTTCCTTGGTGACCGAAGAGAAGTCACCTGACCCAGCTAACAAGATGCTGCCTGTGTCCTGAACACATCTCAAAACGACAAATCATTTTTGTCACTGCAGATCATCTCTGCCATTTTACTAGCCATGCAGCCTTTACTTTCCGAGCCTCAGTTTCCTCACCCGCGGGAAGGGAACACTTGTATCTACCCCATCTTCCCACCAGGGGTAAGGGGAAGGCCTTGGATACAAAGGCTGAGCCATGGCCAGGAGCATGGCTCACGTCTGTAATCCCAGCACTTTGGGAGGCTGAGGCGGGCAGATCATTTGAGGTCAGGAGTTCGAGACCAGCTTGACCCACACAGTGAAACCCCATCTCTACTAAAATACAAAAATTAGTTGGGCGTGGTGGCACGTGCCTGTAGTCCCAGCTACTCAGGAGGCTGAGGCAGGAGAATCGGTTGATAATCAGGAGGTGGAGGTTGCAGTGAGCTGAGGTCGCACCATTTCACTCCAGCCTGGGCGACAGAGCAAGACTCTCTCTTTAAGAAAAAAAAAAAAAAAAGACTGAGCCACAGGAACGTGAACTTTTCTGTTCCTGTCTCCTGTTCCTTTCTCTCTCTTAGTTCTCACCCTCTTTTCTTTCTCCCACATCTCCTCCCTCTTCCATTCTTTCTTTTTCTTCCAGATTAAAACAAATGTCACAGTGCCTGCGTGGGGAGGGATGGAGGTGGCTGGGGCTGTCAGGGGTGGGAAGGCTTCTGAGGGGTGTGGCAGTGGGGTTTGCCTGTGAGGCAAATGTTCCGGGTGAGGGAAGAGCCTGACTGGAAGCCTTTTGGGCTCAGTGAGTGGCCCTGGTGTGACGCTAGCCTGTCAGGCTGGGTGAATGTCCTCTTCCTTTATGGAGTCCGGGCTGAAGGTGGACCTCAGCTGAGGGGACAACCGTCCTGAGAGAGAAGGACTGGTCACCAGTCAGGGAGGAGGTGAGGCTGGGCTGGAGGCAGGTGGCCAAGAGCCTGGAGGGTGTGTTGGGCCCGACTGTGATGATGGCGTGGAGTGTGACACGGCCCTTCTTCCCACTTGGAAGAGCCAGTCTCCCTTCACTGTGCACTTCAGCTCTCTCCAACAGTTCCTTGGCCTTCCCTGCCCCTCAAAGGAAGGTAAGACCTTCCTCACCTGTTTTTTTTGAGACAGAGTTTCGCTCTTGTTGCTCAGGCTGGAGTGCAATGGCACGATCTTGGCTCACCGCAACCTCCGCCTCCTGGTTTCAAGTGATTCTCCTGCCTCAGTCTCCTGAGTAGCTGGGATTAAAGGCATGCGCCACCACGCCTGGCTAATTTTGTGTTTTTAGTAGAGACGGGGTTTCTCCATGTTGGTCAGGCTGGTTTGCCTCGGCTTCCCAAACTGCTGGGATTACAGGCATGAGCCACTGCGCCCAGTCAGTTCTGGTATCTATTGTTCTCTTCTTTGTGTCCACATGTACTCCGTGTTTCACTCCCACTTATAAGTGAGAACATGTGCTATTTGGTTTTCTGTTTCTGCATTAATTCACTTAGGATAATGGCCTCCAGCTCCATCCGTGTTGCTGCAAAGGACATGATTTTGTTTTTTATGTCTGCATAGTATTCCGTGATGTATATGTACCATATTTGAAAGCACATTTTTCTAATTGAAAGTACGTGCTTATCTTCATGGTTTACAGCTCATTGTTAATGTTTTTGTCTATTTTCTTGAATTGATTATGAATGAGTTAACATTGGATTGTGTTATTTTGTTTTCATAGAGCTGGGATGCAGCACAGTGCTGGTGTTGAGTCAGTGAGCGGCAAATGTTTATTACACAAAGGAGTGAATGAGCTAGGGTGGTGGTGGTGTGAGTGTGAAGGGGATGGTGGTTATGGAAAATGTCCGGGAAGTAGAATTATTGGCCAACGGGTTGTAGAGGTAAGGAAAAGAGAGGAGTGAAAGGGGACTTCGAGATTTCTTCTTTGGGCCTCTGGGGGACGCCATTCAATAAGATTGGGGGCCCAAGGAAAAAGATATTTGAGAAGGGAAGATAACTTTAGCTTTGGACATTTAGTTTTAAAAATCTATTAGGGCATGGTGGCATACACCTGTGGTCCTGGCTACTTAGTAGGCTAAGGTGGGAGGATCACTTGAGCCCAGGAGTTCAAGTCCAGCTTGGGCAACATAGTGAGACCCCATTTCTAAAAATTAAAAAAACAAATCCATTAAACTCCTCAGATATACTAGGCATCATCTGGTGCTGGTGATTCTGAGGCAATAGGTCAGGATACCTGAGTAATTCAGTGTCTTGAGAAACAGAAGAATGATAATTCACAGTGTTATAAGACAGGTGTGAGCAAAGTGCTGTGGTAGATGAGATGGCCAAACTGCTCATTCTGTCTGTAGACTCAGGGATGACTGCTCTGAATAACAGTCATCTTGATGTCTTCCAAGACAAAGAGAGACTTCCAGGTAGAGAGGAAAACATACGCAGAAACACAGTGCTGAGAACATTCTGTTTTTTTGTTTGTTTTTTAAGTTTAGTTTTATTTTTTAAGAGATAGGCTCTTGCTCCGTCACCCAGGCTTGGGTCGGTGGCGTGATCACAGCTCACTGCAGCCTCAACCTCCTGGGGTCTGGTAATCCTCCTGTCTCAGCCTCCTGAGTGGCTGGGATTTCAGGCACACGCCACCATGCCCAGATAATTTTTAACATTTTTTGTAGAGATGGGATCTCACTATGTTTTCCAGGCTATTCTTGAACTCCTGGCCTCAGGCAATCTTCCCACCTCGGCTTCCCAAAGTGCTGGGATTACAGGCACAAGCCACTATGCTTGGTGTGACATTCTGGAATGCCTAGGGAGCAGGGAAATGTTCAGCATGGCTCTAGAGAAGGGGTCAGCTGGGCCAGGGGTGGGCAGTGAGGTGGTCAGTATCAGGGCTGCTTTGTGACAAGCTCGGCAGCCTGTCTAGGAATTTGGTGTATTTCTTGTAGCCAATGAGGAGATTTCGAAGCAGGTGGCGAACATGATCCGACTCGTTTTAGAAATACAATGCTGGCTACAAGCCAGATGGAAGCTGTTACAGTCATCAGGTATGGGGTGAAGATGGCAGGACTGAGGGGTGGGTGGGGCAGAGGACAGTAGGAGATAGATTTGAGAGGGCCAGATTGAGGGAGTAAAGACACTGGATGTTCTGTGCTGGGGCCCTGGGAGAAGGAGGGCGTGTCTATAGGTCACCTACATGGAGTCAGCTATGTGGAAATACCTGTTGGAACAGCTCTAGATTTAAGAATAAACTTTTTAGTTTCAGAGCCCCTTTATACTCTTAAAAATTATTGAGGTTCTTAAAGAGCCTTTGTTTATGTGGGTTCTATCTATCGCTGGATATGTACTTTATTAGAAATGAAAACTAAGAACTTAAAAAATTCATCTATTTCTACATAATAATAAACCAATTATACCGACATAAATGACATATGTTCATGAAAAATAGCTTTATTTTCCAAAACAAAAAAAAAAATTAGTAAGAAGACTGGCATTAATTCACATTTCTGCAAATCTCTTTAGTGTCTGGGTTAATAGAAGACAGCTGGATTCTCATACCTGCTTCTGCATTCAAGCTGTTGCGGTATCACACAACATGTAGACTCTAGAATATTCTGTTGTACACTCAGGAGAGGATAAGAGTAAAGTACAGAAATTACATCTTAGCATTATTATAAAAATAGTTTTTTTTTTTTTTTTTTTTTTGAGATGGAGTCTTGCTCTGAGATGGAGTCAGGCTGGAGTGCAGTGGCGTGATCTCGGCTTACCACAACCACTCCCTCCCGGGTTCAAGCGATTCTCCTGCCTCAGCCTCCTGAGTAGCTGAGATTACAGGTGCACACCACCATGCCCAGCTAATTTTTGAATTTTTAGTAGAGAGGGGGTTTCACTATATTGGCCAGGCTGGTCTTGAACTCCTGACCTCGTGATCTGCCTGCCTTGGCCTCTCAAAGTGCTGGGATTACAGGCATGAGCCCCGTGCCTGGCCTAAAAATAGTTTTTACCTTGAAGATGCCCTGAAAAAATCTTGGAGTCCCCCAAGCTTCCCTAGACCACACCTTGGGAACCACTGAAGTAGTCACTTAGCACATGTCTGTTGTGTGACTGCATTCTGAGTTCCCATAGCACTTAAATAGCAAGCACAGTGTTTATCTCACAGACTTATAACTGTGCCTGGTGCTCAGTGGGAGGTGTGAGCAAGACATGCAGCTGTGGGGCCCATCAGAATATAGGTGCTGGTGGAGGGTCTGGGTGGCACCCCAACACTGAAGGAGAGGGGAAAGAGCTGGACCAATTGAGGAGAAGAATCAGGCCAAGTTATACAGCCTAAGGGAACAGATAGTTCCAAGAAAGGGCAGTCCACAATTTTTAAATTTAAAATAACAAGTCAAGGAGTGGTTCCCAGTTTCAAAAGTGGCAGAGAGGTGGCATAAGGCAAGGACTGTGAAGATGTTGTTGGATTTGGCAGTTAGACGGGGCTGGTGCCCCTGGGGTCAGTTTCATTGTTTCACATGGTGCCTGCCATCAGTGGGCTGAGGTGGAGTGGGAGGTGAGCAGGTGGCCACTGCAGCAGAGGCCTCTCTGTCCAGGGGTCTGGCTGCGAAATGCCCTTCACCTGCCAGACCCTGCCATTGTTAGATCTGCTCTGGCTCCTGAACTCCGGGGACAGGCCTGCAGAGAATGCCAGGCCAAAGTGGGAACCTGGCTGAGAGATGTGATTGACGCAAAGAAGTCAAATAGGAGAAGAGGGACTGAAGGTCAGGAGCCTGTGATACTGAGATGAGGGTGGGGTAGAAAGGTGGATGTGCCAGAATGTTCACTGAGCCTGATTTGTAACAGTGAAAAATGGAAAACAAACTTTCATCCTATGACATATGGTTAAACACTGAAGAACATACTCACTCATTCATTCATTCACCAATCAACACATGTACATTGAGATTCAACTGTGTGAGTCACTGTCCTAAGTGCTGGGGATACAGTGAGCAGTAGAACAGGTAAACTAGCATGGAAAGATTTCCAAACTGCATTTTTATTCTATTCTATTCTGTTCTATTTTTTTAGACAAGGTCTTGCTCTGTCATCTGGGCTGAAGTGCAGTGATATGATCTTGGCTCACTGCAGCCTCAAACTCCTGGGCTCAAGTGATTTTCCCGTCTCAGCCTCCTAAGTAGCTAGGACTACAGGCCAGCGCCACCATGTCCAGCTAATTTTTGTATTTTTTGTAGAGTCAGGGTTTTGCCATGTTGCTGTGGTTGGTCTCAAATTCCTAAGCTAAAGCGATCCACCTGCCTCGGCCCCCCAGGGTATTGGGATTACAGACATGAGCCACCACGCCCAGCCAAAAATCCATTTTTTTTTTGAGAGATGGAGTCTCACTCTGTTGCCCAGGCTGGAGTGCAGTAGCACGATCTTGGCTCACTGCAGCCTTTGCCTCCCAGGTTCCAGCGATTCTCCTGCCTCAGCCTCCCAAGTAGCTGAGATTACAGGTGCGTGCCACATGCCTGGCTAATTTTTGTATTTTTAGTAGAGACAGGATTTCGCCATGTTGGCCAGGCCAGTCTCGAATTCCTGACCTTGTGATCCACCCACCTCGGCCTCCCAAAGTGCTGGAATTACGGGCATGAGCCACTGCGCCCGGCCTCCAAAATGCATTTTTAATAACAAAAGCAAGTTGCTGAGCAATAAGTATAATATGACACCATTTGTGTAAAACTAAACCAAAACAACTCTAAAACAATATTTGTGTTTATCTATTAGACATGCAAGAAAACGTACAGAGAAAGAACTAGAGGGGTGCAGAAAAACAGTAGGGGAAGCGAGTGGGTTTGGGGTGTGCAGAAGAGACATCATGTCTTTTTATTCTTTATGCTTCTACGTTGCTTGGAGTTTTCACTTGCAATAAATATGTTTTCATTATTATTTCTGTATTAAAAAAATTTTTTTTTGAAATATATTGGTCTTTGTGGGTAGAAAAGAGAGAGAGGGACCCAGGCTGTCTAGAGTGTTCCTGTTGGTTTAGTCATCTTCCTTTAGAAACCATCTATCAGGTTGCAGCCCCCTTCCCAGGCCACCCTCTACCCCCTGGTGTAGGCCAGACCATAGTGCCTGGCTGGGATGGATGAAATTTGGGGCAGGCCCTTTTTTTTTTTGAGTCGGAATTTTGCTCTTGTTGCCCATGCTGGAGTGTAATGGCACGATGTCGGCTCACCACAACCTCCGCCTCCCAAGTTCAAGTGATTCTCCTGTCTCAGCCTCCCGAGTAGCTGGGATTACAGGTGCCCACCACCATGCCTGGCTAATTTTTGTATTTTTAGTAGAGATGGGGTTTCACCATGTTGGCCAGGCTGGTCTCTATCTCCTGACCTCTTGATCTGCCGGCCTCAGCCTGCCAGAGTGCTGGGATTACAGGCGTCAGCCACCGCGCCCAGCTGGGGCAGGCCCTTCTATTGCAGAGGTTCATTGCGGTCTGAGTTAATCATTAGGGAAAGCTTTGCAGGGCACCAAGCAGAATTTGGGTGGGAGCACTGCCTTTCTGGAGTAGAATTCGCTTGGGGGCATTTGGCCCTAAGTAAGCCAGGGGCCTGTGTTAGTCTGCTTGAAACCTATGTTTGGCCTGTCCCGAGTGCTGGGTGCCCCAGAGCAAAGCACCACAGACTGGGGCCTTAAGGGAAATTCATCGTCTCACAGTTCTGGAGGCTGGAAGTTCAAGGTCAAGATGCCTGCAGGGTTGCTTTCTCCCTTCTTCCCAAGTCTTCACATGGTGGTCCCTCTGTGTGTTCTGTGTTCAAATTTCCTCTTCTTATAAGGACACCAGTCATATTGGATTAGCGACCTCCTTTTAGAGGTCATAGCTCTAAATATAGTCACACTCTGAGGTACTGGGGTGAGGAATTTACCATGGGAATTTGGGAGGTCACTATTCAGCCCCCCACAGAGTCTGAGAAACAAGAAACCTGCGTTTGGCGTGTCCTGAGTGCTAGGTGCACGCTCAGCCCCGGCAGCCCTGGTTTGTGGTCGGGTGTGTGCCCTGCCCGGCGGTGTGGGGTGAAGGCCTCAGTGAGCTCACTGTGAAAGCAGCGTGATTGCTTCTGCAGCTCCGCAGCCACATTGAGCAACTGAAAGTCCCCAATGGGACTGTGCTCCACCTGATTTCCTGACAGCTAGGCCGGGAGGGAGCCGGCGCAGGCACACCTTGACCTTGCCCCAGTCTGCCCAGGAAACACCTGATGGATGCGTTTTTTTTTCTCTTTAGCTCATGCCTGCAGGGCTCTGAGAGGAGGAAGCCTGGGGCAGGACCTGCGCCAGTGGCCGCTGGGCACAGCATGGAGCACCCCAGCAAGATGGAATTCTTCCAGAAGCTGGGCTACGACCGGGAGGACGTGCTCCGGGTGCTGGGCAAGCTGGGCGAGGGCGCCCTGGTCAACGATGTGCTGCAGGAGCTTATCCGCACGGGCAGCCGCCCGGGGGCCTTGGAGCACCCAGCTGCACCCAGGCTAGTGCCTCGGGGCTCCTGTGGGGTCCCGGACTCTGCCCAGCGTGGCCCGGGGACAGCCCTGGAAGAGGACTTCGGAGCCCTGGCCAGTTCTCTGCGACCCATAGTGATTGATGGCAGCAACGTGGCGATGAGGTAGCTTCCCTTCATCCTGTAGCTGGGGCTGGGGAGGCCCCTGTTCGCAGGAGCCCTGAGAACTGTCCCTCTTCTTTGTGGTTTGGTCCAAAAAGCTTTGGGGCCAATGGATCAGGCTTTGAATCCCTGTACCATCTCTTAGTAGCTGTGTGGCATTAAGCAAGTCACTTAACCCCTCTGAGCCTCATTTTCTCCATCTGTACGGTTGGGATCAAATCTCCGTAGAGGGTTTTTGTGCACAAAATGCCTAGGATAGTGCCTGACACAGAGTAAGTGTTCAACAAGTGTAGCTGTTATTATCATAACCCAGAGGAAGAGCCTTCTTTTGGGGAAGGTGTGGTAATGAGGGAGGCGCCCTGGGTCAAGTGTTGGCAGAAGTGGCTTCTTGTTGGGAGTCTGTCCCTAACCGGCTGCGAGACTCTGGGAAAGCTGCAGAACTCATTTCCTCTTCTGTGAAAGAGGCCCACAAATATCTCTTCTACTCTCTCAAGGTTATGAGCATCAGAGGGGAAGGTGTGCTTTGAAGTGCGCTGGAAGCCCTCTGCTGGGGTTGCTGGGGAGGCGGAGTTGCGGCTCCCTTAAGTTTGAGAGATTTGTTTGTGGCCCCCTGAGCTGCAGATGCGGCTGTGTGAACATCTGTGTGTTGGCATCTTTGTGGGTTTTGGGAATGCCAGCCTCATGCCTGAGTTGTTATCTGTCTGTCTTGGCTAAGCTCCTCTGTGACGGAATCTCTGCAGCCTCCCCCAACACCCTGCTGGACGAAGTGGGGCATTGCCCAAACAAGTGGATTATTCTACCGCTTGGCTTTGTTACAGCTGTGCAAAGGGCAGAGCCGTAGGAAACGGTTCACTCCCAGCTGTAAATATATGTGCTTCCCTTTTCAAAAGCTGAGTTACTCCCACCATAGGTGGGAATCCAGAAAAGCAATTCTTTGCGGCACCGAATGTGTCAACAGAGCCTCCGAGAGTTTCCCCTGGGGATTTGGGCTCACTTGGATTTGGTGTTGCGGGACCTAGGTTTGCAATGGTTCAACCCAGATGATCCAGCCTCAGGGGCTGTCCCTGCACTTTTTGTGGTGTGTACTGAGAGTTTTTTTTTTTTTTTTCAACTTTTAACCAGCTAAGTCTCCCTGGCATTGATGACATCAGAAGGCGATGGAGCCCTCTCTTTCTCCTGGGACTTAGGGGCTGGCCCATGGGGTCTCTGTCACATTGTCACCCATGTCATGTATAGGCACCAGATAGGTAAACCTATGAAATTCTGCTCAATTTAAGATCTCTGGGAAGCTAAAAGGATTTTTAAGAATCCAGTAGGTTCTGAGGGTGCTAGAAAGACTAGAAGGGGTTGTGAGAGGGGCCTGGCCTCTATATGATCTGAGCAAGGAACCTCTCTCCCTGGACATCCATAGAAGGAAGGCTTTGAATGCTTAAATCAAAGACCTTCCCAGCCCTAAGGTTGTATGAGTTCTGTGATTCCAAATCAAAACAGCAGAGTGGCTGTAGGATAAAAAGACTATTTCAGGGGCAACAAACATGCCCGCTCCCCAGAGAATCTCTTTGGGGACCGGGCATATTTTAGAAGTTGTTATAATAGGATAGTGGTGGAGGGTTTTGTTTTTATGGGAGTCTCTGTTGCTGCTTGGAGTCAAACTTAAGCCACATCCTCTGTTTGCACATGACCATAATGTGTCCTGGGTACATCCATTGATCCCCCACCTCTGCCCCCCACCTCCCACGATTGCAATCAGATTAATTTTCTCATGCTCAGTCTGTGCAGGTTACACATCGAAACCCTTACTCAGACTTACTACGAAGAATGTGTCAGAGCATAAATGTTCTCACACACTGGCTACCTCCAAAACACTTGAGTTAACCAGAACACATGTACCTATGCTCTGTGTGTATCATATACGGACACACACACAATGTGTCTACACACACACATATCCCCTCTCTCTGCCCCTGGATCCCAGTAGTTAGGGAAAAGAGACAAATGGCACAACCGCCACCTGATCATAGGACTTAATTTGTTCCTTTTAAAGGCAAGTTCTGGGGAGAGTGGGGTGTAAGGTTCCACCCCATCCTCTGACACTTCTGCAGTGACATCTGTTGTGTCCTCCAATGGGACTTTCAACAGGACTCATGTCCCTCCAGGTCTGCCATATCCTTAGTCATGAAAGGTTCAAGCGGGTGCTGACCCTTCACAGGCAATGGGGTGATTGAAACCCAAAGTGGTGTCTCATTGTTATCTGTTGACCTTAAAATTCAATTAACCTCCGAAACATGGTTTCTGAAAATTCCCTTTCACTGAGGTTTTGTAGTATTGCAGACATTGCCATTTTCTGTTTTTGCAGGCAACACTGCTTCATGCACTGTCTGGCCTTGCAGTGGTGGGGAGGGTCTTAAAGACCGAGTGGGACACCTGTTCTTTCCACCTTGAGCGGATGAGAAGTGTGGCTCTTATTGGCGGGAATGTTCTTCAGTGTGCCTGTTCCTGGCTGTGGCTCTGTCCCCTGGAAGTGTCCTTCTGGAAGTTCTAGAGAAGAGTCTTTTATTTTTTCCAGCTTCCAGAGACTGCGTTCCTCAGGTCGTGGCCCCTTCTCTCTTCAAAGCCAGCAATGGCCTGAAATGATATATACAATGTGGCATGTCTGTGTGCATATATGTGTTTCTCTGGGGGAAAGAGTCATAGCTTTCAATAGATACTTAAAGGGTCTGTCATCCCTAAAAATATGATAACCCACTGACATAGAATGAGACATTACAGATAATTCTATGCTTTGTGGCAAGGGATTTATTTTTCCTCTGCCTTTCAGGAGGCACTAGGCCATGTGTCCCCTGTTAGCACAGAGAATGTTAGAGTGGGCCATCAGTTCTTGTTCTGACCCTCTCAGTTACACAGGAAGGGACTTGACAGGCTTGACTGTGGTCAACACTGGCTTGAATCAGACCCTGACCTCCACCGGTGCTTCCTAACCATGACACAATAGGTAGAAGTTTCCATGACTTTCTTTCCCCAGTGCTTCAGAATGTTTAGCCCAACGCCATTGGTCGTGCTTGGCTGAACCCAGAAGGCCTGGCTGCTGCTCTCTGGAGGTTGACAGAGTGGGCCACTGGCCCAGTGCTTTTTAGAGAAATGGGCTCTCCTAAGCAGGACTACTGGCATCATTCATCATTTTGTAAGAGGTGGGTCAATGTAATGAGAACTCCAAGTGATGATCTGGGGAGAGTGGAAGATGGGGACCTGGTAAACAGACCTATGGCTGCCCCCAGTTTTGCTGGACCTCTTGCTGTACCCCATAAAGGAAACCAGGGAAGTCAGAAGTACAGGACCGCTAGGCCAGGGCTGCCCAACACAACTCCCCACAGTGAGGGCAAGGCCCCCCCCTGCCCTGTCCCCACAGAGCCACTTGCCACGTGTGGCGTTCGAGCACTTGAAATGTGGCCAGTGCAACCAAGGAACTGGCTTCTACATTTTATTTTTAAAATTAATTTTAACTTAAATGTGAATAGCCAGGTGTGGCAAGTGGCTATAGATTGGACTGTACAGCTGTCCCTTTTCAGCCATCCAGCTGTGTGACCTCAGGTAGGTCACCTGGCTTGAGCCCTATTTACACAATTAGGATGTTGGACTAAACCTTAAAAGGCCTTTTCATCTCTAATGGGTGAGGATTCAAGGTGGTTATTTTACATATGCTTGAAATAAATAAATACATTTTATTTTTATTTTTATTTTTCTTCAGACGGAGTCTTGCTCTTTTGCCAGGCTGGAGTGCAATGGTCCAATCTTGGCTCTCTGCAACCTCCACTTCCTGGGTTCAATCGATTCTCCTGCCTCAGCCTCCTGAGTAGCTGGGATTACAGGTGTCTGACACTACACCTGGCTAATTTTTGTAGTTTTTTGTTTGTTTGTTTTGAGACAGTCTCGCTGTGTTGCCCAGGCTGGAGTGAAGTGGCGAGATCTTGGCTCGCTGCACCCTCTACCTCCTGGGTTCAAGCAATTCTCCTGACAGCCTCCCGAGTAGCTGGGACTACAGGTGTGTGCCACCATGCCTGGCTAATTTTTTGTATTTTTAGTAGAGACTAAAATTTCACCATGTTGGCCAGGCTGGTCTCAAACTCCTGACCTTGTGATCTGCCTGCCTCGGCCTCCCAAAGTGCTGGGATTACAGGTGTGAGCCACCACGCCCAGGCACATTTTTGTATTTTTTTAGTAGAGCTGGGGTTTCGCCATGTTGGCCAGGCTGGTCTCGAACTCCTGACGTCAAGTGATCCACCTCAGCCTCCAAAGTGCTGGGATTATAGGTGTGAGCCACTGTGCCTGGTCAATACATTCTTCTCATAAAGGAATTTCTCTTCTTTAGAGGTTCAGAGAGAGTAACTCACCTGAGGTCACAGAGCAAGAAGAGCCAGCTCTGGATTCAGTGCTCTCTCCAATGCCTCGCGTTCCCCCCAGACATTAGCATTCCTTCTGCAATCCCCCCTGGCCTAGCAAAGGGCCACAGGGTAGGAGACCCTGACCCATAGGCTCTTGTCCTGCAGCCAGAGCCTGGCAGAACAGAGGTGGGCTCTGGCTGCAGTTGACAGGCCCTCGACTTGTCAGCTGCAGGCAGGAGGTGTGAGGCCCCACTCCCTTCACAGGGACCCTCTGCAGGGCTGGTGCCCAGGATGCCCTCAGGGTGCCACATGTGCCTTGAATAGTAGCTCTCATGGATTAGCAGCCCAAAGACTGATTTCTGAGTGCAGTCTCCATACCTTCAAGGTAGGGCTGTGTGTGTGTTTCCGTGAGAAAGAGAGGGACATCAGCTAGGGTCATTCAGCTGAATACCTGAGTCCGTAGATACCTGGCCTTAAGAATAATGTCCAGCAACTTTTTAGGAAGAAGGCAGCTTGCATTGAAAGCATGTTCAAAATGGCATCATGGTGTGTGGGAAGAGCATGAATTCTCACGAGCCAACAGTTGCAGCATTTTCTTGCCTAGGGTGGGCAGACTCACAAGTGCCCAGCCTGTTTTACATTCTGTAGGCAAATCTAGAAAAGGCGGGATTCAAAATACAACCTTGGGGGGAAACCACCTGATAATTTCACATCCTCTTACTGCCCCAGAGTAGGGTTTCATGTAAATGTGTCCTCATTTTGGAGTGCACAGGGCTTTTTGCTTTGGCTGTTGTTTACATTTTTACACTCTCAGGACACTCTGCAGGCTCTGGTTTGTGCCGGAGTAAGGGACCTCCAAGGAAGAGAGAGATCAGGCTTGAAATCATACCTCTCAGTTTTCATCATGCCCCTCTCACTGGGTTCCCAGCAGGCAAGAAAGAGAATGGTGGGGGTTTATGACCGGGCTGGGGATCAGACCTGCTTCTGAGACCCTGAATCAGTTCTGTCCGACGTTAGCCTTGGGTTCCTGCCTGTCTGCGTCCATTTCTTGTAAGGTGAAAGCTCCCAGAGCAGCCCCTGCTCATGGTCTCTTTCCTCTGCCTTGAGCTGGGGAGAGATCTCCTGGTGAGAAGGGTCAGAGTGTTTGCAATTGAGAGTGGCAACAGCAGCTTCCCTTCACATCTCAGACCCCTGAGGAATCATTGCTCCTCTCTTTCCTCCTGCCCACAGCCACAACCTTCCTCCACATGTGACTGCTTTGGGAGCCCCTAGCCTCTGCAGGAACTACTTGGCAATAGTCAAAGATGCAGTGGTATACAATTGGATTGTCTAGTTACTGAAACTGGCTAGCACTCTGATTGCAGCTACCCCAGACACAGTTGTCAGGCAGGCAAAATTTGCCTTGGGTGCCAACCCACTTCCTCTTTGTACCTTCGGTTATTCAAAACTCCCAGCTCTGGTGGGGTGCAGCGGCTCACGCCTGTAATCCCAGCACTTTGGGAGGCCGAGGCAGGCGAATCACCCGAGGTCAGGAGTTTGAGACCAGCCTGACCAACATGAAGAGACCCTGTCTCTACTAAAAATACAAAATTAGCTGGGTATGGTGGTGCATGCCTGTAATCCCAGCTACTCGGGAAGCTGAGGCAGGAGAATCGCTTGAACCTGGGAGGTGGAGGTTGCGGTGAGCCGAGATTGCGCCATTGCACTCCAGTCTGGGCAACAAGAACAAAACTCCGTCTCAAAAACAAACAAAAAACAAAAAACAAAACTCCCAGCTCCTGTCTCCTTTTCCCAGGGCCTGGCTCTCGGCTTGCTGCCTGATGAGCTGGTTCACAGTGTTGGTTAATAAGGGCATGAGGTGCCTTTTCTAAGCATGAGCATTTAAACTGTGGGTTACTATTGCTCCAAAAGAACTGCCATCTGGATCCTGAGGTATAGATGAAGTTGGGGGGAATCAATGGTCTTCGGGAGACTAGGGAGGAAGAGTTTGCAGCCAAAGGGGTCAGGCTTTGAGGGCTGCCCCTAGATCAGAGAGTTGGACATGTTGTTTTGCTTCAGTTTCCTCAAGGGTAAAATGGGGACAGGGTCACTTCCTCAAGGGCTTGTTGTAATGATTAAATGAGGCAAAATGTGCAAAGTGCCCTGGAAGACAGAACTTTCTGCAGATCTTAAAAATGAGCTCCAAGGCCAGGCGCAGTGGCTCATGCCTGTAATCTCAGCACTTTGGGAGGCCAACATGGGAGGATCACCTGGGGCCAGGAGTTCAAGACCAGCCTGGACAACATAGCCAGATCTCATCTCTACACAAATTTTTAAAATTAGCCAGGTGTGGCAGTGCACACCTGTAGTCCCAGCGACTTGGGAGGCTGAGGTGGGAGGACTGCTTGAGCCTGAGAGGTCGAGGCTACAGTGAGCCATGATTGTACCATTGCACTCCGGCCTGGGTAACAGAATGAGACTCCATTTCTTAAATAAAAAAAAGAGCTCCAAGAAGCAAGGGTGATGTCTTTTCTTAGCATGCAGTGCAGAGCCTTGTAGTAGATATTCAGGAATTGTGCTGAGTCTCTGAAGGAACGTGCAGATGAGTGGATGCCTTTGGTGTGTGCATTCCTGTCTGTGTGCTGGGGAGTGGGCTCCCAGGGCGACTGAGAGCTCTGCCAGAGTCCAGGTTCCCTTCCTCTCTCTCACCACTGAACACTGCCTCCTACACCCACCAAAGGTGTCACAGATGGCTTGTGAATGGTTAAACGCAAATATGGAAGAAGACCCTGAAAAGAGAGCAGCAATTAAGAAACAGCTTTTTTTTTTTTTTTTTTGAGATGGAGTTTTGCTCTGTCACCCAAGCTAGAATGCAGTGGCTTGATCTCGGCTCACTGAAACTTCTGCCTCCCGGGTTCAAGTGATTTTCCTGCCTCAGCCTCCTGAGTAACTGGGATTACAGGCATGCGCCACCATGCCTGGCTAATTTTTGTATTTTTAGTAAAGAGGGGGTTTCACCATGTTGGTTAGGCTGGTCTCGAATCCTGACCTCGTGACGCCCGCCTCAGCCTCCCAAAGTGCTGGGATTACAGGCGTGAGCCACAGCACCCGGCCAAGAAACAAGTTTTAAAATAATTGTGGTGGTGCTATTTTCCCTTGAGAATTAACTGAGGGTGGACTTGACTACATTGAAGAGATGTATGTGTCTCGGGGGTGACATGAGGGAGGGTGTCATCAATTGTTCACTTTACTGCTTCAGGGACACAGAAAACGGACCTCATTTTCTATGACAGGCACAATCTCTTACCCTCTTTTTTAGGTAGGGGAGGGTATACCTTACGTTTGCCAGTGTACATCAGGTGGAGCCTCCGTTTCTTCTGTCTCCTGGGCGACTCAGGATCAGTGGTTCCTCTCTGCCCCCTCCCGTCTCAGATGGCCTCTGGGGCCTTTGAGACCTGGTATTGGCTGGAAAAGGGGTCTGGGGCCCTCACTGGGTTCTGCTGCACAGTGGCTGGGCTGGCCTGGCCTCTAAACAGGAAACATGGAAGTGGCCTTCTGGGAGCCATGCTGGCTTAAAGTGCTGTCTGCTCACTGGCGCCAGCTTGTCCATCCCCAGACAGTCCACCAGGCCTGGGGTCACACGAGGGATGGGGTGTGGCTTCAGACTCACCTCTCCTCCAAGTCATGTTCCTCTAAGGCAGCCTTGTAGAAACCCAGTTTCTCTGAGGGGCTTGCAACCTGCCCAGGTTGTGCTGAAAAACAAAGGTTCAGCCTTTGGTTCAGCCTCTTGTTCACACAGTCTCGATTTTTCTCCATCTCCCCCTCCCCTATGGTTGGGCTGGGTGGAGCCGGAATGGGGGGGCAGGGTGAGGACTTCCTCCTCCTTCCATCTCCTCTCTTTTTCAGCTTCTGCTGGACTGGGAAGGACCAGCGATCTGCTTCCTCTTCCCTTTTTTTTTTTTTTTGAGATGGAGTCTCACTCTGTCGCCCAGGCTGGAGTGCAGTGGTGTGATCTCAGCTCACTGCGACCTCCGCCTTCCAGGTTCAAGCGATTCTCCTGTCTCTGCCTCCCGAGTAGCTGGAACTACATGTGCATGCCATCACACCCAGCTAATTTTTTTGTATTTTTAGTAGAGACAGGGTTTCACCGTGTTAGCCAGGATGGTCTCGATCTCCTGACCTCGTGATCCTGCCTCCTTGGCCTCCGAAAGTGCTGGGATTACAGGCGTGAGCCACCACACCCGGACTTCCTCTTCCTTTTGTCCACAGATATCCCCGTTGATATTTTCTCCTCACTGTACAAGCCTCAGAGTTCAGCCTCAATAGTGAAAGGGATATTTATCTTCTTCATTTTTTTTTTTTTTTTTTGAGACGGAGTCTTGCACTGTCACCCAGGCTGGAGTGCAGTGGCTCAATCTCAGCTCACTGCAACCTCTGCCTCCCAGGCTTATGCAATTCTCCAGCCTCAGCCTCTCCAGTAGCTGGGATTACAGGTGCGTGCCACCACACCCAGCTAATTTTTGTATTTTTAGTAAAGACGGGGTTTCACCATTTTGGTCAGGCTGGTCTTGAACTCCTGACCTCAGGTGATCCGCCCGCCTCAGCCTCCCAAAGTGCTGGGATTACAGGCATGAGCCACCGTGTCCTTTTTCTTTTATAAACTTGTGACTATCCTAATCTCCCTTGAGAAAATAGCAGGAAAGTTCACATACGAGAGAGAGCACAGCAATGCAAATTCAAAATGTCATCCTTGTCTGCATATGGGTTGGCTGCCAGGCTTCTTGGGAGAAGGCATGAGTGGTATGGTGGCCCTTGGCTCTCTAAGAACTTATCCTTGCCCCTCCCTTTACACCTGTTGCCCGGGCTCATTCCTCATGCTCCAGCCCCACTCCTGTCTTTCTGGTCCCTAGACCATGTCAGTTACGCCTGTGTTTGGATCTTTCTGGTGAGCTCTTCCCTTTGCTTCGGCTTCTCCTCTAGCTGCTTCTCAGCTGAGTTTCTTCTCAGCCATTCGTTTATTCAACAGCTTTTAAAGTGAGTCATTACAATTATTAGGCACAGTGCTGGACACTGAGAGTTCCGTGGTGAGCAAGAGGAGCCCATGGTTTAAAGAAGGGAGACCCAGGCAATCCCCTGGATGGGTGCCAGCGTTCCCCAGCGCCAGGAAGGAGCAGGAGGGTGCCGTGAGAGCTTGTGAGAGGGATCTGCTGGAGTCTAGGGAGTAGGGGATGCTTTCCTGAGGAAGTGAGGATGAAGCTGGGATCTGAAGGCGGAAGAGGAGGTGGAGTGATTTAATTTGAGGCCAGGCTCTGTCTCACCCATGGCTAAGTCCAGTTGATTTTGCCTTCTCAATATTTCAAATCTATCCACTTGTCTCCCTCCAGCGAAACCCCACTGACCCCACTGACTGAGTCTGAGGGACGTCTTCAGGTTTCACCAGTCACTTGGAGCAGCGTTTGGCGACCCCTTTTCCCTCGGCTTTCCTGATGCACATCCTCTGGTTTTCTGCCTCCTTCTCAGATCTGTCCCTCCTGAGTCCCATATGATATTGCCCCCCTCTACCTATAACCAGCTGCAAAGTTGCAGAGTTCCTCCAGGTCCAGCCCAGGCCGCTCACTTTCTCTCCAGGAGAGCAGGAAATTCTGTCCATGCTGTCGCCTCAGCTATTGCTTACACAGAGATGGCCTACAACTTCAATCACTCAGACATCTCCACTGAACCCTAGCTGTTTACTTAACATTTCCTCTAAGTGGAAATGTTAACAGCTCAATATGTGTCTAAAATAAAACTCGTGATCTTTCCCTCTAACCCTGTTCCCTTCCAGAATTCCTGGTGTCAGTGAATAGCCCGCCATCCTGTTACACAAGCCAGAGATCTTGATTCATCTTTGATGCCTTCTTCTCTATCACTCCCATATCCAATCAGTCATTGAGTTCTGGAGATTTGACCTTCTAAATAAATATCTCTCAAGTTCACCTACTCTTCTCCTTCATCCACCACCACCAGCTTAGTCCAAGTCACCGTCAATTTTTGCTCTGTCGCCTAGGCTGGAGTGCAGTGGCATGATCTCGGCTCACTACAACCTCTGCCTCCTGGGTTCAAGCAATTCTCCTGCCTCAGCTCCCTGAGTAGCTGGGGTTATAAGCATGCGCCACCACGCCTGGCTAATTTTTGTATTTTTAGTAGAGACAGGGTTTCACCATGTTGACCAGGCTGGTCTTGATCTCCTGACCTCATGATCCACCCACCTCGGCCTCACAAAGTGCTGGGATTACAGGCGTGAGCCACCGCGCCCGGCCTCAGATTGAGCTTTTTGAATCATCACATCACATCACATCATCTACTTCCAATCTTGAAATCCTTCCATGGCTTTTTAATTCCTCTTAGGAGGAAGAAAGGAATCTTCCATAATGTCTGCAAGGCCCTGCCTGATCTCACACCACTCTCTCCTTATTGCCTCCATTGAAGTCTTCTATGGAATTTGAGGGGCATTGGCCTCCTTGCTTGGACTTGGGAAACCCAATAACACATTTACAACCATCTCTCAGGGTGAGAGTGATTCTGTAGATGGCTACTCCTATCTGTCTTATGTTGATCTTTCTTAGCTTCAGTTAAAGAGAGGGTCTTGTCTGTTAGTCCTCAGAATGTATTCTCCTTGGAGCCATATTAGTCAGGATTCTCTGGAAGGAAGAACTAATAGGCTAGATGTATATATGAAGGGGAGTTTATTAAGGAGTAGTGACTCACACGATCACAAGCTGAAGTCCCATAATAGGCCATCTGCAAACTGAGGAGCAAGGAAGCCAGTCCAAGGCCCAAAACCTCAAAAGTAGGGAAGCCGACAGTGCAGCCTTCAGTCTGTGGCCAAAGGCCTGAGAGCCCCTGGCAAACTCCTGGTGTAAATCCAACAGTCCAAAAGCTGAAGAACTTGGAGTCTGATGTTCGAGGGCAGGAAGCATCCAGCACGGGCGAAAAATGAAGGCCAGAAGACTCGGCAAGTCCGCTCATTCTACTTTCTTCTGCCTGCTTTGTTCTAGCCGTGCTGGCAGCTGATCAGATGGTGCCCACCCAGATTGAGGGTGGGTCTGCCTCTCCCAGTTCACTGACTCAAATATTAATCTCTTTTGGCAACACCCTCACAGACACACCCAGGAACAATACTTTGCATTCTTCAATCCAATCAAGTTGACACTCGATATTAGCTATAACAGAGCCCAAGACCCTCTACATACCTATCACAAGCTATGTGGTTCTTGTTAATGGTTATTATTTGTGAATGAAAGAATGAACTATCTTTAAAGTGTAGATATTTTCTTGTGTGTTTTTTTTTTGTTGTGGTTGTTGAGACAGTCTCCCTCTGTTGCCCAGGCTGGAGTGCAGTGGTGGGATTGCAGCTCACTGAATCCTCCATCTTCCGGGTTCAAGTGATTTTCCTGCCCCAGCCTCCAGAGTAGCTGAGATTGCAGGTATGCACCACTACACCTGGGTAATTTTTGTATTTTTCGTAGAGATGGGGTTTCACCATGTTGGCCAGGCTGGTCTCAAACTCCTGATCTCAAGTGATCTGCCCACCCTGGCCTCCCAAAGTGTTGGGATTACAGGTGTGAACCACCACTCCTGGCCTAAAATGTAGATTTTCTTGGTTCCCTCTTGATTATGAGACTGTGATCCAGGATATTTACAGGGGAATCACTCTTAGGAATACTTGCTGGGTCTCTACAGATTTCTTTGTTTTCCCATTGTAGCCATGGAAATAAAGAAATCTTCTCTTGCCGGGGAATCAAGCTGGCTGTGGACTGGTTCAGGGACAGAGGACACACCTACATCAAAGTTTTTGTTCCATCCTGGAGGAAGGACCCACCAAGAGCTGACACCCCTATCAGAGGTATGCTGGAGCAGATGTATGCTCAAGAGGTACTAGACATGTTTCCCTGGTGCACTTCTAACATCGATAGTCAAATATCTACTTAATTGTTTGTTTAATGATGTTTGTCTTCCTCACTGTGCTATAAGCTCCATGAAGGCACTGATTATGACTGTTCAATGCCATAGCCCTAGCACCCAGCACCTAGCATAACACCTGGTATTCAACAAGTAGTTCAAAATTAGGCGTTCAATAAGCAGTTGTTGAGTAGATGAATGAACAAACTACTCTTTTGGTGTGTTAAGTTATCAAAATAATTGTGCCTGACAACTTTTAACACCTGAAGAGACACTGGATCTGTATTCCACTTCTAATAGTTTATAGGATTTGAAACAGACATTTATTTGGTCAGGTAATATTTATTTACCAAATACGTCATCTAATCTCTTTATTTAAAAAGAAGAAGAAAACTGAGACCCAGGGAATTCTTCTTCTTCTTCTTTTTTTTTTTTTTTGAGACCGAATCTTTCTCTGTCTCCAAGCTGGAGTGCAGTGGCGCAATCTTGGCTCACTGCAACCTCCTCCTGCCGGGTTCAAGTGATTCTCCTGCCTCAGCCTCCCGAGTAGCTGAGATTACACGCATGTGCCACCACACCCAACTAATTTTTATATTTTTAGTAGAGATGGAGTTTCAGCATGTTCGCCAGGATGGTCCCAATCTCTTGACTTCATGATCCACCCACCTCGAACTCCCCAAGTGCTGGGATTACAGGCGAGAGCCACTTCACCTGGCCTCTTCATTTTTAATTCTTCAATCAGCTAGGAATATTTTAAGCTACAAATATTAGAATACTGCGGTTTTATTATTTATTTATTTAGTTTTGAGATGGAGTCTCACTATGCCTCATTGCAGACTTGCTCTCCCCTGGCTCAGGAGATCCTCCTACCTTAGCCTCTTCAGTAGCTGGGACTATAGGTGCACATCACCACACCCAGCTAGTTTCTTTCTTTCTTTCTTTCTTTTTTTTTGACACGGAGTTTCACTCTTGTTGCCCAGGCCATAGCACAATGGCACAATCTCGGCTCACTGCAACCTCTGCCTCTCAGGTTCAAGCGATTCTCCTGCTTCAGCCTCCTGAGTAGCTGGGACTACAGGCACATGCCACCACGCCCAGCTAATTTTTGTATTTTTATTAGAGATGGGGTTTCATCACGTTGGCTGGTCTTGAACTCCTGACCTCAGGTAATCCACCCGCCTCTGCCTCCCAAAGTGCTGGGATTACATATGTGAATCACCGCACCCTGCCCTAGCTAGTTTTTGTTTTTTGTAGAGACGGGGTTTCGCCATGTTACTCAGGCTGGTCTTTAACTTCTGGACCCAAGCCATCCCTCTGCCTCGGCCTCCCAAAGTGCTAGGATTACTGGCATAAGCCACCAGGCACGGTCAGAACACTGTGGTTTAAACAAACAGCATCTTGTTTGTTGTTTGGCTTCTTATACAGGTTGAGTATCCCTTATCTGAAATACTTGGGACAGAAGTGTTTTGAATTTCTGAATATTTTCATTATGCTTACTGGCTGAGCATTCCTAATCCCAAAATCCCAAATCCGAAATGCTCCAATGAGTATTTGCTTTGCACATCATGTTGGTCGGATTTTTGGATTAGGGATGCTCACCTGTGCGAAGAGATCAGCTGCAAAGCTCTTTATTATTATGATCAAGTGTTATGTGCTGTACATAATTGTATGTGCTAGACTTTTACACAACTGGCAGCACAGAAGAGTGTTTCCACCAGCATCACCTCAGACACGTGAGTCACGTGTCACACTGCAAGGTCAGGATGGCTACGATGATAAGAATTTTTCAACTCTGTTATAGTCTGATGGGACCACTGTCACACACGTGGTCTGAAACATTGTTATGCAGTGCATGACTGTATATCTGTGCAGTTGCCATGGGTTTTCTCTCCTAGTATGAGAACTTCTCCCTGAATGGCAGTGCGGACCATTTGTGTTGACTGACAGTTTTCACTTTAGTATACCTGGCATGGAGCAGGCAGGCAGCCTGGTGCCTCTGCCCACCACTTATTCCAATGGCAGAATGATGATGGTTTTATTCTAGGAGGTCAACAGCCACAATGGGAGGCTTCCTCCTTCCTAGTTGTAGCTTCACTTTCTTTATAGGGATAGGGATGGGAAATGAGTGGAGGTCCATGCTCCTGGAGCAGCTGCCAGGGAGTAGCTCAGCTCACCTGTTAGTCATCCCATTTTTGCCCGACTTCCACTCCATCTCCACCACCAGGAGTGCTCCAAGACTGCAGGGCAATGGCTCCCACCTCCACTCCAGCCTTCTGCGCACATTCTGGGCTGTGGTTCCCTCCATGCTGCACAATCAATACGATCCTCTCTGCTTTCTGTCTTCCTAAAGTATGTCAAAATCCTGGGTTTGCTGCTGTCCCCAAACCTACTTTTAACATGATTATAGATCTTCCCCCACCTTTCATTACGTTGGAACTATGAGAAGGAGGGAATGTAAATACTTGTGTTCAGTTCCCTGTCATGAACTGGTTGTCCTGAATTATTCTTTATGGTCTGAATGGGAAGAATGGTGAATTTCAACAGTAGTGTAATACTTAAATATAATGTGGGAAAAAGTAGGGAAATTACTTTGCGATAGGGAAGGAAATTTTAAATAAGCCACAACAAGTGCAAACTTATGAGGAAAGATGAATACATTTGACTATACTAAAACAAAAGCTTTTATTCATTAACAGATACCACAAAAACAAAAAAGTGAAAAGACAAGCCTCAAACTGGGGTGAGGGTGTGGGGGTGGGTTATACATCACACATTACTGATGAAGGATTATTGCCTAGATCTTGAGAGAACTTCTCCAAATCAATGAGACAAAGACAATGAATCAATAGAAAGATGGGCTAAAGCATGAATAAGCTGTTTATAGAAAAGAAAACGTATATGGCCATATAAACACACAAACATATGAAAAGATGCTCAATCTCATTACCAACCAGAGAAATGCAAAATAAAACCACAATAGGAGGCCATTTTGTGCCCACCAGATTGGCAAACATCCAAAAGCCTGAAAATGCCAAGTATCGGCAAGGTTGTCTTATGTGCTGTGTTGGGTATGTAACTTGGCATCACCACTCTGGAAAACAATTTGGCATTACCTTGTAAAGTGCCTTCCATACAGCTCAGCCATATTAACTCTTGGAGATATACCCTGAAGAGACCCTTGCCTCTTCTGTGCCAGGGACTTAGATGCAAGACTAATAGTGATGAACATATGACACAACCAAACCTCACAAACAATGATGAACGAAAAAGACAAGCTGCTTAAGTATATGTATAGTATGATTCCATTTGTGTCAAGTCTAATGTGTAACCACACTGAAAATGATCCTCAGTGGGGCATGGTGACTCACGCCTGTAATCCCAGCACTTTGGGAGGTTGAGGCAGGTGGCTGCTTGAGTCTAGAAGTTTGAGACCAGCTTGGGCAACATGGTGGATTCCCATCTTTACAAAAAATAAAAAAATTAGCTGAGCGTGGTGGTGCACGCCTGTAGTCCTAGCTACACGGAAGGCTGAGGTAAGAGGATCACCTGAGCCTGGAGGGCAGACGCAGCAGTGAGCCATGATTGTGCTACTGCACTCCAGCCTGGGTGACACGGTGAGATCTTATCTCAAAAAAAAAAAAAAAAAAAAAGAAAGAAAGAAAGAAAATGATTCTCATAATCTGCATTTTTAAAAATAACAGCAAGGAAATTATAAACACGGAGTTCTAAAACTAGGGTTGTCCTATGGCCTTAAGGGGAATGGAGAGGATTGCAGACTGAGGGGACAGAGGGGACTTCCAAACATGAGCCACCCCCTATTTCTCAAAGGAGGTGCTAGATATATGGTGTCTTTATTTTTGTTCTTTGTACCATAGCTGCATTATGCACCTTTTAAAAATCAGCCAACAGTGTCGTATGGGAAAGGACTTAAACTTGAGGGCCCTGAGTAATTATTACGTGTCAAACGGATTTTTTTTTTCCTGCATGTCTCCAAAGGCAAAATTCATATTAAACAGCTGACCCTCCTGGAATGCAGATTTTAGCCTCTGATAAGAAAGGCCTTGTAATGTTTGTACCATCTGGTACATGTTTACCTCTTGACTAGTTTTTGCAAGAACTCGCACTCACTTGAGCTCAGTCCACTCACAGACACTCTGAGACAGGAAGAGGAGGCGTTGCTATCTTCATTTTATAAATATAAAACTGGATGAACATTCAACCCGCGTGAAGTACCCAGGAACTGGAGCCCAGCCCAGACTCCAGGCTGGATTCTTAGTCCTGGGTGCTTTCTATGATGTTCTTGAGTCCCTGTATCTGTCAGTGATGGGGTGCTCCATCCAAAAGTTATCCCAGGCAGGTTCCTGGATGGTGGGAGAAGATGGACCTCTGGCTCCCAGCTAGGGGCCCATGCAGGGCTTTCCAGGTGGATGCAAGGCTCCCCGTCATGCTGAAGGCATCACTAAAGTCCGGGTTAATACAGGAATGTCTTTCTCCAGGGGGCCCCTGTGCCTGCTGCGGTAGGGACATTGTGGCATGGAACGCTCAAAAGGACAAGGGCTGTGGCTGAACCCTTCCTTCTGAAGTGACTCTCCCTTGTAGAGTATCGCTTTCTGGACTCCTGTCATGATGTGGGCAGGACGGAAGCCACGCGCCTGCCCGCTTGACCTTGGGCTTCAGGCAAATTCAGTGAAATTGAGTGAAAGGAGCGAACGCTATGGCGGGAAAAACTGGTGTTTTTTCCCCGCTCCCCTCAAAACCTCATCTGACCTGCCCTGGAAGCGGGTGGGGAGGCGGGTGGCCTTGCGTTGGGGGTGGTTCTCAGGGGCGGTGCCCTTGGGCCCTCACCCGCGTCTCCGCCGCCCGCCCTCAGAGCAGCACGTGCTGGCGGAGCTGGAGCGGCAGGCGGTGCTGGTGTACACGCCGTCCCGCAAGGTGCACGGCAAGCGCCTGGTCTGCTACGACGACCGCTACATCGTGAAGGTGGCCTACGAGCAGGACGGCGTCATCGTCTCCAACGACAACTACCGGGACCTGCAGAGCGAGAACCCCGAGTGGAAGTGGTTCATCGAGCAGAGGCTGCTCATGTTCTCCTTCGTCAACGACCGGTATGTCCGGCTGGGGTCCTGACACCCTGGGGGGCGGCGGGTTGGGGGGAGGGGGGCGGGGGCGGAGCAGTGGCCACGCCTGCTTCCAGGTGGCGGGGCTTGGGGTCACCCGGTCACCCAGCCCCTCAGACAGAGCTCCCTCAGGTCCGCATTCTCGGCGGGCACGTCCCCAATAGGTGGGCTGCTTTGCTCTGACCTTGCTGTTCCCGGGGCCACATCTGACACACCACAGAGAAGCCCAAGAAGTGGCCCAAGCATGCAAGCATGTGTTTAGGGCACCACTAACTTAAAAAAACAGAACTGCATACTTCAGAATATTGAAATAGTCATCATGGAAAAGATCTGTACTTTGTTGTATTGCCTTTCACTTATTTCAGGTTTTTGTCTTATTTTATTTTATTTTTTGAGATGGAGTCTTGCTCTGTCACTCAGGCTGGACTGCAGTGGCTCAATCTTGGCTCACTGCAAACTCTGCCTCTCGGGTTCAAGCGATTCTCCTGCCTCAGCCTCCCGAGTAGCTGGGAGTACAGGCACGCACCACCACGCCTGGCTAATTTTTTGTATTTTTAGTAGAGATGGGGTTTCACCATGTTAGCCAGATGGTCTCAATTTCCTGACCTTGTGATCTGTCCACCTCGGCCTCCCAAAGTGCTGGGATTACAGGCGTGAGCCACCGTGCCTGGCTGTCTTTTTTTTTTTTTAAACAAAAGTTTTGAATTACATGTGGGAGTGGGCAATAGATTTTTTTTTTCTTAGACAGGGTCTTGCTCCATTGCCCAGGTTGGAGTGCAGTGGCATGATCACAGCTCACTGTAGCCTTGAACACCTGGGCTCAAGCGATCCTCCTGCCTCAGCCTCCCAAAGTGTTGAGATTTTAGGTGTGAGCCACTGAGCCCAGCCCAGAATCTTTTCTTTTGGGCTATAAAGATCTCCCCCTGCTTGGCCCTGACTCTGGGTTGAAATGTTCAAGAGAACCTGGCTGGTTCATGTAGCCCTGAAATAGGCCCCTTGGGTCAGTTCATCCCAGACCAACCGGCTATGGCTAGGGGCAGAGAGGGACACCAGGGCTACAGGCACAAACCGCTCAGCAAGTGGTGAGGGCAGACACTGGCAAGGTGGATGAGGGTCTGGAGACCAGAGCAGTGTGTGACAGAGCACAGCCAGCTGGGCTGTTGCTCCCATGTCCATTTCTGTTCCAGGCAGTGTTAGCTTGGCCCTCATTCTGGGCTCTCTGACTGACTTTTTGGAACGTGGTTTTAGACAAACTCCTCAGCTCTGTGAGGGCCGGGACTGTATCTGTCTTACGTGCGGTGTCTCCAGCATGCCTTGCCCACAGGGGTGCAGTAACTAGTTGTAAAGGAATGACTGGGTGAATGGCTGTGGCTGGGGAAGGGTCGATGGGGAGAGAGGTCTGGGCTTAGGCTGCTTGCACACGGCTGAGCAGCTGCTGACTCTGGACCCAGGGACACAGTGTGGTGTTTGAGAAAGAGCTGGGGCTTTGGAGAGGGCAGGTGAGGTTTCCATCTGAGGCCCTGCCACTTACTGGCTGGGAGTCAAGGGGGAACCACTCAGACTCTCTGAGCTGAATGTTCTTCACCTTGAAAAGGGATTAATAATGTTACCTCTGAGATCATTGTGAGGACTAGAGAGAATTGTGCCCCAGAAGTGGTAGCAGCTATTCCCAGGACATGGTGCACCAGGGGGTACTGTGGTCCCCATGGCCAACTGCTCCGGCAGCCGTGGAGGTGGAGGGCCAGAGGCATGGCAGCAGCGCCCTGCAGGAGCCCTCATTGTCATTTCCAGCTACAAAAGGCCAGCGGCTCTCACTGTCCATCTGTGGCCTGGAGAAATCTGGCTAGTCTGGTAACTCTGGGCTCCAGAAATCCTCACTGAGCTCTCAGGGACATGGCCATCTCTGGTCTGACGACAGCCTGGGGCCGGAGCCAAGTCCTTTCGATGCACCGGCCTTCGTTAAGGGCCTGCCAGGAGGCAGGGCCTGCCGCCCGCTTGTGAGCGAGGGCGCCTGCCCTGGTGCCCCGGGCATGTCCACAGGGCCCTCTTGGCACAGCTCCTGCTCCTGAGAGAGCAGGAGAGGAAGTCTTTGGGAACTTTTAATAACCACAGTGGGCGGTTCCCCAGATTCTTGGTCAAGGCCCAACTCTGAGAAGCCGGCTGTGCAGCTGGGAGCTGAGCTGTGGGGGCCACACAGTGCCGGGGATCACCCAGCTCTCTGCAGATTGGGACTTCAGCATGACTCTGGACTGTTAGGGGGACAGCAACCCATAAAACATCTCCTTGATTTAGAATCCCAACCTCTCTACAGAACCTTTGTATGACCTGGAAGTGGCCTTGGGAACAAAAGTATTTATATAAAAAGTGGACCTCTAAAATTAAAAAAAAAAAAAAAAAAAAAAGTGGACCTCACTCAGCGAGGGGCATTTTCCTTCTGAGGAATTGGGTTTTCCCTGTTGAACTCTGAGCATGCATTCCCTTCCTCATTAGGGCTCCATGCCAGGGAGGAGAGAAGGGCAAGTCGGGGGCAGGGCAGCCATGGAAACTGAGACCAGACCCTGTGCCCCCACGGTGCGCAGAGGAGAAGGTTAAGTCTGCGAGGTGGCTCTGTACGTGCAGGCAGCACCTGGGATCCACTTCCTCACTGATTCAAACTCCCTGTTCCTATTGAACCTCTTTGCCTGGAGGTTCACAGCCCAGAGCTGTGTTTGGCACGGGGTGAAACACAGGAGAAATGGGACCTAAGCCTCAAGGAGCTCATACAACTCTGAAACCTTCTGGAACTGTTTTTGTTTGTTTGTTTGTTTATTTAGAGATAGAGTCTAGCTCTGTTGCCCAGGCTGGACTCCTGGGCTCCAGGGATCCTCCCTCCTCAGCTTTTCTAGTAGCTGGAACTACAGGCGTATGACACCACTTCTGGCTTTTCTGGAGCTGTTAACCTCGTAGAGGTTTCTAACCTTTTGTTGAGGACAGTGGGAAGCCAGAGGAGCCCTTAGAGCAATTATATTTTCATTTTCCTGGATAAAAATCACCTGGGAAGTTCTTTTTTTTTGGAGAAGGAGTCTTGCTCTGTCATCCAGGCTGGAGTGCAGTAGCGCGATCTCGGCTCACTGCAACCTCCGCCTCCCAGGTTCAAGCAATTCTCCTGCCTCAGCCTCCCCAGTAGCTGGGACTACAGGTGCCCGCCACCATGCCCAGCTAATTTTTGTGTATTTTTTAGTAGAGATGAAGTTTCACCGTGTTGCCCAGGCTGGTTTTGAACACCTGAGCTCAGGCAATCTGCCCACCTCGGCCTCCCAAAGGGGAAGTTCTTAAAATGCAGATTCCTGAACAACTTCAGATTCTGATGAAGCAGGTCTTGTGAAGCTCGGAGGCTGCAATTTTTTTTTTTTTTTTTTTTTTTTTTTTTGAGCAACGATCTCACTCTGTCACCGGGGCTGGAGTGCAGTGGCACAATCATGACTCACTGCAGCCTCCATCTCCCAGGCTCAGCCATCCTCCCACCTCAGCCACCCGAGTAGCTGGAACTAAAGACATTCACCACCACATCTGGCTAATTTTCTTTTTTTTTTTTTTTTGCTTTCTGTAGAGACAAGGTTTCACTATGTTGCCCAGGCTGGTCTTGAACTCCTGAGCTCAAGGGATCTTTCTGCCTCAGCTTCCCAAAGTGTTGGGGTTACCCATGTGAACCACTGCACTCAGATGACTGCACTTTTAAGTTGCTAGGTGATTCTGACACTGCTGGCTTGAACCACAGCAGGAGACACACCCAAAGAGGGCCAGAGCTGTGCTGTGTGCTCTGCATGGGGTTCAGTGTGAAGGGAAGGTTTTGCTTTAAGATGCTGTGACATCCCGCTGGGTGATGGTGGGCCTGGGGCCGAATGCTTCCTGGTGCTCTCGGGGAACTTGGGCCTGCTCCCTTTGTACAGGTGCTGGTGGCAAATCCCAGGTGGTCTTGCAGTTGCCCCTGTGCTTATTTTCCAGGTTTATGCCTCCTGATGACCCCCTGGGCCGCCATGGACCCTCCCTGAGCAACTTCCTGAGCAGGAAGCCGAAGCCCCCAGAGCCATCCTGGCAGCATTGTCCCTATGGTGGGTAGTGCCCAGTGCTTCGCAGGCCCTATTCAGGGCCTTGTGTGGGGGCAGTACAGGATCACAGTCAAAAAGCACTGGCCTGGTGCTCAGCAGCCTGGGCTCCTGCCCAAATTCTGCCCTCCAGCTGTGCCACCTGGAGAGTTAACTTTCCTGACAGGGTTATTGTAGAACTGACATCCTGGCCGGTGATTTCATGGGAGCCAGGGTCCCATGCCAGGGTCGGATGCACGGGTCACGCACACAGCAAGGCTGTGTCTGAGAAGCCGGGAGGCTGGACACAAACCCAGCTGTGGGTCTCAGTCCCTTCACCTAGCCCCTGGCAGCTTCTGTCCTCACCCTACCCTCTTCTCCAACCCTCCACCTTATGGACTTTGGTCACTGCTCTCCATGAAGAGTTAAGAATTTTATCCCAGCACCCTGGGGGATGCCAGCCTTCTAGCCAGCTCTTTCACTGACTTGCTTCGCCAAGTTATTTGATGTTTCCAAGTTCAGTAAAGACTTGGGTGACAGTCAATCATTTCTTGTTAGAATTAGGTGGCCATACATACATTCAGGCTGACTCCTCCTTCCCTCTTGCACTCTCAGAAGCCCTGGGTTTGGATGGTAACACTTGACCATTTGTTCACGACTCTGTTAGAACAGCGTGCAGGGTGAGGGCAAGCGTTAGCACAGCGAAAAGGGAGAACAGTGGGAACTGAGGCGGCACTGCAGGCGCAGTCCTATGCCCCGAGCACCCACTCCCTACCGCCCTCTCCCTAAGCCTGGCCCTATCCACAGGGTCCCTGGGGAATTGGAGGCTGAAAGTCTTTGAATCCAGAGATTTGGTCTTAGTCCCTGGTCAAAGGGACCTGGGACCGACACTCCTCTGCATACCCTGGGATGAGTGTGCCCAGCGCCCCCTCACCCAGGCCGCCGGCGCCTCCCGGGCACTTCTCCCCACCTCGGCCCCGCGCCCAGATCCTGAGGCGTTTCCAGGGAGCTGAGTCTGCGGAGTCCGCGGCGGCCTGGGAGCCTGCTTGGAGGAATCTCCACCGAGAGGCCGCGGGCCGGCACTCCCCGGATGCACCAGGTACCACCGACCCTCCGCGCCACCGGCCTCACACCGCGCCCTCTCTGCTCCCGCCCCTTTCAGGCAAGAAATGCACCTACGGCGTCAAGTGCAAGTTCTACCACCCGGAGAGGCCGCACCACGCGCAGCTGGCGGTGGCCGACGAGCTCCGCGCCAAGACAGGGGCCTGGCCTGGCGCGGGCGCCGAGGAGCAGCGGCCACCGAGAGCCCCGGGCGGCTCCGCAGGAGCCCGGGCGGCCCCCCGGGAGCCAGTTGCGCACAGCCTCCCGCCGGCGCGGGGGTCCCCGGACCTGGCCGCCCTGCGAGGGAGCTTCTCTCGGCTGGCCTTCAGCGACGACACGGGGCCCCTCGGGCCGCCTCTCCCGGGCCCCGCCTGCAGCCTCACGCCCCGACTGAGCAGGCCCGACTGGGTGTCCGCGGGCGGCCGGGTGCCACGCCCGCTCAGCCTCCCTAGCCCGGAAAGCCAGTTCTCCCCGGGCGACCTCCCGCCTCCGCCCGGTCTGCAGCTCCAGCCGCGGGGCGAACACCGCCCTAGGGACCTGCTCGGCGACTTGCTTTCCCCGCGCAGGCCGCCCGACGACCCGTGGGCCCGTCCACCCCGCTCCGACAGCTTCCCTGGGCGCTCAGCCTGGGCGGAGCCGGCCTGGGGCGACGGCGCCTCTGGGGGACTTTCAGGGTACGCGGCCGAGGACGACGAGGGGGACGCGCGCGCCCGGGCTCGCATCGCTCTCTACAGCGTCTTCCCGCGCGACCAGGTGGACCGCGTGATGGCCGCGTTCCCGGAGCTCTCCGACCTCGCCAGGCTCATCCTCCTGGTGCAGAGATCCCAGAGCGCGGGGGCGCCCCTGGGCAAGCCCTAAGGGACCACCACGCCCTTACAGGGAATGGCCCAGCCTCGCCTTGCGTCTTGGACGGTTGGACCTGTGGTTGCCGACCTGGACCTGAGTGGGCCCATCGTGGCGCCCCCTTTTCTTTAAAGATGATCAGGGAAGCCTGCTTCCTCCTCCTGAGCGGGGCTGTGGGGGCCTGGTGGCACTTGGTGATCCTCGCTGAGGCCGGGGCCTGCTGCGGGGAGGTCCACCCACTTCCGTGGAGGGAATGATTTTCCATGTGCACGGAGACTGCAGGTCCAAGCTGCAGTAGAATCCACAAGTGGTTCACAAAATCAATTTAGTGGGTCACCACCACAAACACAGCGGACTGGGACGGGTCAGAGTGCACCCTGTACAATCAGGCTGAGTCTGAACTCTTGTTACCTATCCTGTGTCCCTCCCCCCTTGGCAGCCATGTAACTAACCTCAATGTGGGTCGTAGTCAGAAGTTTAAAAAAGACTGAATGGTCTTGAATTTCATTGTATCAGGTAATGTTTGAAATATGTAGTCAGGTGGCCAGGGGAAGTTTGCTATCTGGAAATTTTCATGTTAGCTATTGCTAACCCCACCCGCAAGGGGAGCCCAGCCTCCAGATGTGGGCTGTGCTGTGCTCTGAATTGTGTGGCTGTGCCATGCTGGGGACAAGTGGCAGGAGCACTTTGTCCCAGGGCTGCCTTCTGGGGCCTTCACCTGCCTTCACACACATACCCCCACCACACAAATGTACACACACACACACATGCAGTCTCTCATACATGTACATACTCACACACACCACACAGACACATACCGTTTGGCTCAGGGTTAAGTATCTCCAATTTTTTTTTAGCCATCCATCATGGCAGTTTCCAGAATAGGCTTTCTACTGTACCAGCTGAGCTGCCTTCTTTTACTTCTTCTTCTTCTTTTTTTAAACAGACAGAGTCTCGGCCCGGCACAGTGGCTCATGCCTGTAATTCCAGCACTTTGGGAGGCTGAGGCGGGCAGATCACTTGAGGTCAGGAGTTTGAGACCAGCCTGGCCAACATGGTGAAACCCTGTCTCTACTAAAAATACAAAAATTTAGCCAGGCATGGTGACACACACCTGTAGTCCCAGCTACTTAGGAGGCTGAGGCAGGAGAATCGCTTGAACCCAGGAGGTGGAGGTTGCAGTGAGTTGAGATCATGCCACTGCACTCCAGCCTGGGCGGCAGAGCAAGACTCCGTCTTAAAAAAATAAAAAAGACAGAGTCTCACTGTGTCACTCTGTCTGGAGTATAGTAGTGTGATCTTAGCTCACTGCAGCCTCAAACTCCTGGACTCGAGTGATCCTCCTGCCTCAGCCTCCTGAGTAATTGGGACTGTAAGCATGACAGCCACACTTCACAGTTAAACTGGGGCTGGGTGAGTCAGGACTTTTGCTCTGAAATCTATAGGTGGGTCAGCAGAAAGCTGACATGAGCTCAGTCAGAGTTTGTTGCCATCTTCCTGGTGCCATTTCTTCCAGCCAGCTACTGCTCTGGGTTTGAGGAGAAAGGGCCTACTCATTCGCAATGGCTACGAAGTGAGATGGTGCTGCCAGAGTGCTGACCCCCGAATCCTCAGGGGGCCCTGGCCTCTCCTGGCAGCATCCACCCATTCTGGTTACCATGCCAGCCCTCCAGACTATGGCTCATTTGTTCACTAGAGGGCTTGGTAGCTTGGCAGTTTGGGGAAAGCAGGAGGCACTTCCCAGGGGAAGACCAGAGAAGACCAGCCCCCAGCCCCACAAACTTCCTGCAGCCTGCTGGTGCAGAGGGAACTCTTGCCAGTTTATTACCAGATTTCATGAGATGTTGGCAGGCCTGGGGGGCACCTCAGGGAGAGTGCGTTCCCAGCCCTTTCACTCATGGTAAATGACACCCCTGGGGCATACAGTGATGTTAGGTTTTTCTCTGAGACTTCTTTGATCTTTTAAAACCAGATTCTTAGCATGCATGGATTGAGCCAGATCTGTCCCTCACCCCCTTTTTCCAAAAAGGATGGTGCACTCACAATTTTACCGTAACATATTGGGATCTCAGGTCTGAAGATGGCCCACTCTTTGTAAATAAGTTGGATTTTCCTCATGATATGTGTGGGTTTTTTTTGGGGGGGGGGAAGGGGCAGGGTTCCGCTCTGTCATCTGTCACCCAGGCTGCAGTGCAGTAGTGCAATCAGGGCTCACTGTAGCTTTGACTTCCCAGGCTCAAGCAATCCTTGTGCCTTAGCCTTCTGAGTAGCTGGGACTACAGTTGCGCCACCACATCCAGCTAATTTTTTCTGTTTTTTTGTAGAGACCCAAAGCGTTGGAATTACAGGCATGAGCCACTTCAATGGGCCTTTATTTTTTTTAATTTTAATTTTTATTATTATTATTTTTGAAACAGAGTCTTGCTCTGTTGCCCAGGCTAGAGTGCAGTGGCGCGATCTTGGCTCACTACATGCTCTGCCGCCTCCCGGGTTCACGCCATTCTCCTGCCTCAGCCTCCCAAGTAGCTGGGACTACAGGTGCCCACCACCACGCCTGGCTAATTTTTTGTATTTTTAGTAGAGACGGGGTTTCACCGTGTTAGCCAGGATGGTCTCGATCTCCTGACCTTGTGATCCGCCCGCCTTGGCCTCCCAAAGTGCTGGGATTACAGGCATGAGCCACCGCACCCGGCCCCGGGCCTTTATTTTTATTTTTAACCTTTTGACAAGACATGCTTTCTATTAGAGTTGCTTTTTGTCTTCCTGGTTGGGTTTCCTGATGTAGAATCATTGTGTTGCTGATTTTTCAGTTGAAAATGTTTAAACTGCTTCCTTTGAGAACAAGTTTGAGTTTTAGTAAGCTGTAAAGCTATTTTATTTGATTCACTGTGAATAAGACAAGTAAAAAAAAAAAAAGTGAAAACACAGCACATTTCAAGTGTAATCCCCTTTGGAGTTTTTCCAAAGTCTTAGTATATGTCTTTGTGACACAAAAACATAGATGGGACAGGTAAATGAAATGCTCCTAGTTGCATAGCTGTTACCATGCTTCAAAAATAAATCATTTTTACCACACCTGGATTCTTTATTGTCAAATTGTCTATTAGTTTCTCCTACTGGCTTTCCCCCAGATTGGTCTGTTCTGTTAAAAATTGTGGGTATAGACTGGGCACGATGGCTCGTGTCTGTAATCCCAGCACTTTGGCGGGCTTCATGAATTCAGGAGTTCGAGACCAGCCTGGTCAACCTGGTGAGACCCTGTCTCTACTAAAAATACAAAAATTAGCTGGGCGTGGTGGGGCACGCCTGTAATCCCAGTTGCTCGGGAGGCTGAGGCAGGAGAATCACTTGAACCCAGGAGGCAGAGGTTTAGTGAGCTGAGATTGTGCCATTGCACTCTGCACTCCAGCCTGGGTGACAGAGCGATACTCTATCTCAAAAAAAAAAAAAAAAAAAAAAAAGGTAGGTGTGAAGAAGACTGAGGTTGTGGCCAGTCTCAGCAGCCGTGGTTCCGTGTTGTTCCACCCAGGGGGATGTGAGGGGCTCAAATCCACCTTTTCCAGGAGAAGCAGTGAGGCCATGGCAAGGACCTCCCTTTGCTGGATGTGCAGCAGGTCCCAAGGACACAGGCTGCTTGCGCATTTCCTAGATTTCTAAAATCCTCATTACAGAACTATGAAGCCGTCTCATAGAAGCCGCTCTTCTTGTTTAAAACTGCAGCAGAGCTCTCCTCGACTGATCAAACCAGAGGCCGTTGCCGTCCTGAGTTTCCCCGAGGCAGCCTTCCCAGAGGCCTCTGGAAGGGGGCTTGGGGCAGAACTGCAGAATATGGGGGGTTGAGGAGTAGAAGCAAGGCAAGCCACTCTAATTGGCATTCTTCCAAATAAAATGGATCCAGCTTTGGTTTGACATTGAGCTTAGCTGAGGAGCCATGCCCCAGCTGCGGCTGGCAGGGACAGAGCTCAGATGAGGCCACAGAGGCTGTGGGCTTCTGGGAAAAGGTCCACCTATGGGGTGGAGTGGGGAGAAGACCATAGAAGTCAGGGATGGGGGGAAGGAGGCATTAAGGTAAAGAAGACACAAGATAGGAGTGATGGGGAGAGGGGTTCTGGGAACTGGAGCAATTCCTTGGAATCACAGATCCTACCAGGAGGGATTGCACAGAGCCGGGACCAGTGGCATAGTCTGTGGGACTCTATGCAAAATCAAACTGCAAGGTTCCCTGTTCAAAATGTGTAACAATTTCAAGATGTCGGCAGAGCATGAAACCAAACATGGGTTCCTTCGAAGCGTAGGGCCCTGTGCGATGGCACAGGTCACATGCCCAGGAATCTAGCCCCGCATGGAGTTACCCAAAACACAAGCAAGAGAACATTCTCAGTGCTGAGAGTATGTTCAGAACAAAACATTGACTGAAAGAAGTCAGAGGCCAAGATGCATGTGCTTCATAGCTAGAAAAGGCCATGGCATCGGAGCAGGTGCTGGTCCCCAGCCTCTACCTGAGGGTTTGCTCGCTGCAGCCACCTGAGGACTAAGTGGGGGCTCCTTTGGCTTTCCCTGGAAGGAGCTAAAGGGGAGAAGTCAAGGGACTTGGGCAAATCACACTCTGGATTATCCACTTCCAAATGAGCGAGAGACATCAGTCGAGGTAGCTCTAGAATTATACTAGTTTGTATTAGCCAAGGTTCTTGGCTACAAGTGTGATTCACAAAACCAAATGGCAGGAGGCCAGGGGTAGAAGGCAGCTGCGGAGCTGACTGGAATTAGGGCCTCAAAACCCTGTCAGGACTCTTGTCTGTTTCCTTCCGCACCTGTTTCCTTCTGTTTATTCTCTCCTTCCAAGGTTTTTCCTGCACAATGAGAGCCGTTCTCGTGGCCGGCTTAAGCACGCATCTTTCCAACTAAAGGACTCAAGGAGACAGCCTCAGAAAGATCCTGGGGAAGGATTCTGATTGGCCTGGCTCGGGTCACGTGCCCACCCCTGGACCAATCACTGTGGGATAAGGAAGTATTACAGTTGGTCCAGCCTGGATCTCAGGCCCACCTCTGGCTTGTCACCTCATAGCTGAACCTACATGGTTGGTGGGGGCTGGGGAGAGGGAGATGAGCAGTGCCCTCAAAGAAGGGGGACACTGTTTAAGCAGACAACAAACATGCCCACAGCAATGTGCAAACCTGGGCACTGCACCAAGGCTCGGGATGACCCTGCCCTCCTCCATCCTCTACCCTGGTCCTATTTGAGAAATCAGCAGCAGTGTTAGGAAAACCCTTGTGTCCGCCCATCCATAGACAACACGGTCTCTCCTGTGGGAGGAAGGTGGAACGGCCGCTGCCACAGAGCCAGAGGTATCATCATGTTAATCTCACCAATGCTGGGACTGTGGCCAGAGGCCCTGCTGTGGCACACCACCAAAAACCTCTGTCGGGGAGGAAGAGGCTCTGCAGAGTCAGAAGGTGACCTTGTTCCTTTGACTCACTGCTGAACAGATGCCCTCTAAGCTCAAGAAGCTCCTGGAATCACAGCAGCTCAGCCTAGCAGCCGGTGGCTGGGCTGAAAATGGGGGCTGGGGCCCTGACCCAGCTGGGTAATTAATTTGTCCTGAGTTCTTGGGGACAGCTCTCTGTCCTCACGGACAGATGATGCACCTATCCCAATGCCTAGAAACAGGAAAGGTACTGGGTAAATAAACAGAAGGGCAAACAGGCCCAGTGCTCAGAAGCCACCTGAACGCTGTGCTTATTAACTGGCTGGCTGACATGGACTGACTGACAGTGATGGGCTGGCTGGCTGACACTGATTCGTTGACACTGTCTGACTGACCAACTGACTGACAGTGGCTGACTGACACTGATTGACAGACTGACACTGACAGACTAATGGATGAACACTGATTGACAAACTAGCTGACAGACACAATGATTGGCCAACTCACATTGGCTGACTGACACTGGCTGATGGACACTGGCTGACACACTGGCTGACTGACACTGGCTGGCTGACACACTGGCTGACATTGGCTGACAGTGGCTGACACACTGGCTGACTGACACTGGGTGACTGACACTGGCTGACACACTGGCTAACACTGGCTGACACTGGCTGACTGACACACTGGCTAACACTCGCTGACACTGGCTGACACTGGCTGACTGACGCTGGCTGAGTGGCACTAGCTGATGAGGCTGAAGTGTGGCCAGGACCTGTGGCTGGCTGTTGAGCGTGATTACTCAAATAGAATTAGCAAATCACAATGGTTTTGACTTTATCTGCAGTCAGTCTTACTCCTGAATATAACATATGTGTGATGACACCAAGCCAGATTAAGCCTCCAAAGTTAGGTTCACAGAAGGCATTCCTGAATGAGGCAGTTACAGAAACATTTCCTCCAAAAAGAAGCCTGGGAAGCACAGGAGGGGGTTGAGGTTCCTCCCCTGACTGGAGTGATTTCCCTGTCTGGCTCCTTGCTGTCTCTCAGAGGCTGTCTCCAGCTCTCAGTTCTTCAGAGCTCCGACTTCACAGCAATCACCCCCCTGCAGTCCTCAGGGCTCTGTGTTTTGCTCCATCATGAACCCTTTGCTCTCCCACCCTTCTCCATCTGTTACTCCCACGCCCCTCACATCTGCCCATCCTTTAGAGCCCTCCCCTTCCACCTTCCTCCAGGGCATCTGCCCAGGCCATTCCAGCGCCAGGAGCCCCTGTTATTCTCAGACTGCTTCAAAGCTGTACTTTCAGGGCAGAACTGGTCCACTGTGCTCCGCGGCACCCTGGCAACAGTTTTGCTTGGAACGGTTACTTGTTGTGCATTATTGAACTCTTCCCTTACATGTAGGCTGGACTTCCCCAACGGGGCCACACACACTTGGAGGGTTGGGATTCTGTCTGAACCTTGTTCCTGCATCAGCCCTGAGGCCAGTCAGTCAGGACAAGCTCAGAAACAATGCAGGCCTGAATCCCGGTGGGTAAGACCATTGAGTTGGTTATTGGTTTGTGCTGGATGCCCACTGTAGGTTGGCTGGGGCTTGCATGCAGAGACCTGGGTGGAAGCAGTTAGTTACCTCCAGAAAAGAGAATGTTCAGAAATGTGCACTGGATCCTGAAGCTTCTGCCCAGATGTCATTGCTGCTTCTGTTTCGTTGGCCCAAACAAGTCACATGGCAACACCTAGGGACAAGAAAGCATGATCCCACTGTCTGCACATGGTCGACATATTTGGAGAATAGAACTCATGACAACTTGCCTGTGGAGGCCTAGAGAGAAATACTTGCTGATTGAAAATCCTGAAGGAAAGAATGAGTTAAATGAAGCATCATACATCCACTTAATGGAATACCATAGGGCATTAAAATGATATGGCGGAAGGATGCTCATGAGCTAGAAAGTGTGGAGCATGTATTGTGAAGCAAAGAAGTAGGTTATAAAAAAGAATGTCCTGGCCGGGCACAGTGGCTCATGCTTGTAATCTCAGCACTTTGGGAGGCTGAGGCGGGCAGATCACCTGAGGTTGGGAGTTTGAGACCAGCCTGACCAACATGGAGAAACCCTGTCTCTACTAAAAATACAAACATTAGCTGGTGTGGTGGCGCATGCCTGTGATCCCAGCTACTCAGAAGGCTGAGGCAGGAGAATCGCTTGAACCTGGGAGGCAGAGGTTGCAGTGAGCTGAGATCCTGCCACTGCACTCCAGCCTGGACAACAAGAGGGAAACTCCGTTTCAAAAAGAAAAGAAAAGAAAAGAATGTGCCATATAATCTTTTTTTCTTTATTATCAAAAATGCTTATTATAGGAAAATACCACGGGAATTCACTAAAAGATCATCAGAATATATCTTGATAGTGGGATTATGGCTGCAGGTGATCCTCTCCCCATTTTGGTTTCTATTTTTCTAAATCTCTGTATTTAATAGCTTTGGTAACATGAAAAAAAATTTTGCCAAACAATGCTGTATTTAAAAGTATAACATACACATTCATTATTCAGAAAATTCAGTCATCTTTGTAAAAAATTATTGTACAGAATGTAGCCATTGTAAAATTCTGGGATCTTGCAGTGACATCTGATAATACCAGTGTGGATTCTTTCAGGCCGTTTTCCACACATACATGCATGTGTGCATATTTCATGGAAAGAAAATCCTCGTGGGCCAGGTTCCTGGCTAGCCCCGGGGCTGTCGGACCTGAACCCATGTGCACAGTCCAGGTGAGCAGCGCACCTGATTGCGCTGCTAGAAAATCCTGTGCGGGCCCTGGCTCCTGGGGCGGGGAGTGAAGGATCTTGGGAGGCTCCTCTCAGAAGCTGCCCACCTGCAGGCTGCAGTGGCTGTTGGGGGAAGACCTGTCAGTCTGCAGCACCCAAGGCCATGAACACTGTCCTGGGTCTGGCATTAGGGACTGTGCTCTCACCAGTGCAAGGAGGCAGCCCTCACTGTGGGTGCTTAGCTCTGGGGGCCTCATGGTCTGGTCTCTTGGGAGAGAAGGAGGAAGATTTTCCTGTTCTCTGTTTGAACTCTTTGAGTTGATTCGGCTCCAGGGAATTTTTCTGGCCCAGTCATTTTCAAAATAGCTCTTCATGATCTGTTTGTGGCAAAGACAGTAGATTTATGGCGTTGCTGACCTTTGATTTGTTGTCACAGCTCTGCCTGGGGTCGTGGGGAGGTTTTCCTTTGCTTATTTACCCAGAGTGATTTAGGCACCTCAGTGGCAAGAGGTTTCCCATTTCTTCCGCTGTAAGACCTGACCACATGGACCCTGCCATCAGGGTTCAACCCTGGGAGGGGCTCAGCCTCATACTTCACACAGAATGGCAGTTATCCTTTAGATGCCCTGGGCCGTGTCATTCATATTCCTTGGCCCACAATCCTCGTTGAGAATCCCCCGAGAGAGTCCCCAGAGCTGCATGTCTCACTCTGCCCTGCCACCCGCCGCCTGGCCTCTTCCCACCTCCTTTTGGGCTCCTGGCCCTTCACAGCTGAGGGGCTGAGGAAGAGCGGATGAATTACTATTATTAATTCTGATGAGTCAGCCTCCTTCCAGAGTCTGTGAGTGCAGCTGGGGCCTGCAGCACCCGTGGGCAGCTGGGCTGGTGTGCAAGGAAGGAGGGCTCGTGGGGCAGGTTAGCGACCCTGAGCAATCCTGGGCCTCGTTCTTTGGGCTTGTAGGTGAGGGCTGTGTACTTTTGTGTGTGGCTTTGTCTGTTCATGGCGGGATAGAGTCTGGAGGAAACTCAGAGGTCCTGAGGGGACGCCTGTCCCGGAGGCCGAGTCACTTTCTCAAGGCACAGGGGGAGCTTGTGGCCCCGGGGCCTTTCTGTCAGTTTAGGGATTTCTGAAAAAATATCCTGGCTCATTCATTCATTCATTTATCCAGCACGCTATTTGAGGCCTCTGCTATGTGCCCTCCGTTCTAGGACCTGGGGAAAATCCTGCTGTCACAGAGCTCATCTTCTGGTTCAAAACAAAGCTTGGGTTCATTGTGCACATTTCTTCTACCCTGTTTCTGAATCACCCCGGGATGCTCACAACAGCCTTTGGGATGCGCGCCATTAATTCCATCTCATAGAAGAGAAAACTGAGGTGCTGGAAGCAACTTGCCAAAGGTCGGTTTTGTATTATCTTTATGGTTACTTAGGCTAAAAAGAATTCGGTGTAAAGAGTAGTATGAATGCATTTATAAGTAACTCTAGGAGCCGGGTGTGGTGGCTCACGTCGGTAATCCCAACACTTTGGGAGGCAGAGGCGGACAGATCACCTAAGGTCAGGAGTTCGAGACCAGCCTGACCAACATGGAGAAACCCTGTCTCTACTAAAAATGCAAAATTAGCCAGGTGTGGTGGCACATGCCTGTAATCCCAGCTACTTGGGAGGCTGAGGCAGGATAATCTCTTGAATCTGGGAGGTGGAGGTTGCAGTGAGCCAAGATTGTGCCGTTGCACTCCAGCCTGGGCAACAGGAGCAAAACTCCGTCTCAAAAAAAAAAAAAAAAACAAAGTATCTCTAATCTGCATGAAAGATTGGTTGGTTAGCATTTGAAGGCCCCTAATTGGGGTTTCTCTCTCCAGAGGAGGGACCTTAGGAGCCTAATAATTGTTACAGAAATAGATGCTAGAATCTTGTTAATTAGCAGAAACGACATGAGAAATAATTTTTCATTGTTGAAAAGGGGGATGTTCAAAATATGTGCTTAGTTGGCGCAGGCCTCAGACCCACACACAAACCTGTGAAGGTCTGCCGGTAGTGCTTTGGTCTCTTTCTTTTGCTGGCAGAATGAACTGAGGCTGGGCTAGATGGGGGAAAAGCAAGGGGTTGGTGGACCGGGATTCCAGGCTGCTTTTCAGCTTCTGAGCTGCCTCTTCCCACTGACCTCAGCAAAACAAGATAAAATTAACCCCAGATCCCACCCCCACCCAGCTTGAATCAGGAAGAAATAGAAATCTTGAACAGACCAATAACAAGCAGTGAGATTGAATGAGTAATAAAAATTCTCCCAACATTAAAAAGCCCAGGACCCAGTGGAATCACAGCCGAATCCTACTAGACATTCCAAGAAGAATTTCTACCAATCCTACAGAAACAATTCCGAAAGATCAAGGAGGAAACCCTCCCTAACTCATTCTATGAAGCCAATATCACCCTGATAACAAAGCCAGGAAAGAACATAACAAACAAACAAAACTACAGACCACTATCTTTGATGAACACAGATACAAGAATCCTCAACAAAGTTCCAGAAAAGTGAATCCAATAGCACATCAAAAAGATAATTTACCATGCTCAAGTGGGTTCCATCCCAGGGATGCAGGGATAGTCCAACATATGCAAGTCAATAAGTGTGATTCATCACATAAACAGAATTAAAAACAAAACCATATGATTTTCTCAATAGATGCAGAAAAAGTATTCCATAAAATTCAGCATCAATTTATGATAAAAACCCTCAACAAACTGGGCACAGAAGGAACATAGCTCAAAATAATAAATGCCACATACAACAAACCCACAGCCAACATCATTCTGAATGGGGAGAAGTTGAAAACATTCCCCCGAAGAACTGGAACAAGACCTGGATGCCCACTTTCACTACTTCTATTCAACACAGTACTGAAAGTCTTAGCCAGAGAAATCAGGCAAGAGAAAGAAATAAAGGGCATCCAGATTGTAAAAGAGGAAGTCAAACTATCTCCACCATGATACGACCTTATACCTAGAAAACCCCAGAGACTCATCCAAAAGACACCTAGATTTGATAAACAAATTCAGTAGAGTCTCAGGTTACAAAATCCATGCACACAAATGAGTAGCACTGCTATACACCAGCAATGACCAAGTTGAGAGTCAAATCAAGAACTCCGTTCATTTTATAATAGCTACCAAAAAGGCCAGGCATGGTGGCTAATGCTTGTAATCCCAGCAGTTTGGGAGGCTGAGGCGGGCGGATCACCTGAGGTCAGGAGTTCGAGACCAGCATGACCAACATGGAGAAACCACATCTCTACTAAAAATACAAAATTAGCTGGGCGTGGTGGCACATACCTGTAATCCCAGCTACTGCAGAGGCTGAGGCAGGAGAATCGCTTGAACCGGGGAGGCAGAGGTTGCAGTGAGCCAAGGTCGTGCCATTGCACTCCAGCCTGGGCAACAAGATCAAAACTATGTCTCAAAACAACAACAACAACAAAAAAACAAAAACAAAAAAACAAAACCAAACAAAACCTAGGAATATACTTAACCAAGGAGATGAAAGGTCTCTACAAAGAGACCTATGAAAGAAGGTAGATGAAAGAAATCATAGATGACATAATCAAATGGAAAAACATCCCATGCTCATGGATTAGAAGAATCAATATTGTGAAAATGATCATACTGCCCAAAGCAATCTCTAGATTCAGTGCAATTCCTATCAAAATACTAAGGTCATTTTCCACAGAATTAGAAAAGCCCTCAACCCAAAATTCACACGGAACCAAAAAGAGCCCATATAGCCAAAGCAATCCTAAGCAAAAAGAACAAATCTGGAACAAAAGAGCAATCCTAAGCAAAAAGAACAAATCTGGAACAAAAGAGCAATCCTAAGCAAAAGGAACAAATCATTACCCAAGTTCAAATTATATATTACAAGACTATAGTAGCTAAAACAGCATGGTACTGATACAGAAACAGACACATAGACCAATGCAACAGAATAGAGAACCCAGAAATAAAGCCAAATACTTACATCCAACTAATCTTCAAAAAGCACAGAAAAACACACACTGGGGAAAGGATATTCTATTCAATAAATGCTGCTGGGAAAATTGGATTGCTACCTGTAGAAGAATGAAACTGGATCCCCATCTCTCACTGTAACAGAAATCAACTCAAGATAGATAAAATACTTAAATCTAAAACCTGCAACCATAAAAATTCTAGAAGAAAACCTAGGAAAAACTCTTCTGGACAGGCCTAGGCAAATAATTTATGACTAAGACCCCAAAAGCAAATGCAGCAACAACAACAAAAATAAATGGGACATAATTAAACTAAAAAGCTGCACAACAAAAGAAATTATCAACAGAGTAAACAGACAACCTACAGAATGGGAGAAAATATTTGCAAACTATGCCTCTGATAAAGCACTAATATCCAGAATCTACAAGGAACTAAAATAAATCAGCAAGAAAAAAACCCAAATAATCACATTACAAAAGTAGGCAAATGGCATGAACAGACATTTCTCAAAAAAGATCTGCAAATGACCAACAAATGTATGAAAAAAATGTTCAATATCACTAATCATCAGGGAAATGCAAATTAAAACCACAATGTAATACCACTTTACCCCAGCCAGAATAGCCACTACCAAAAAGTCAAAAAACGATAGATGTTGGCACTAATGTGGTAGAAAAAGAATACCCATACACTGCTGGTGGGAATGTAAATTAACACAACCTCTAAGGAAAGCAGTATAGAGATTTCTCAAAGAACTAAAAGAAAATCTACCATTCAATCCAGCAATTCCACTCCTGGGTATCTACCCAAAGGAAATTCAGTCATTAAATACTAATAAAAAGAAGACATCTGCACGCATATGTTTATTGCAGCACAATTTACAATTGCAGACATATGGAGTCAACCTAAGTGCACATCAACTGATGAGTGGACAAAAAAAATGTGGTGTCTGGCCAGAAGTGGTAGCTCAGCGGTGGCTCACACCTGTAATCCCAGCACTTTGGGAGGCTGAGGTGGGTGGATCACTTGTAGAGGCCTTGTAGAGGTCAGAAGTTCAAGATTAGCCTGGGCAACATGGTGAAATCCCGTCTCTACTAAAAATGCAAAAATTAGCTGGGCATGGTAGTACTGGGCATGATGTGATAACAGCACTGTCCTTGGCTATGGGAGCTCTGTGACCCCGGGCCCCAGCACCTCAGGGCTGTGATTAAGCTCCTCGCAGAGTGAGTCGAGGGGGCACAGTTGTCCCACCTACAGAGGGCACTTCGCTGGCACTAATCTCAGTGTGGCTGTGAGTCCAGGCAGGCTTGTGGCTCTTTTCAGCCCATGCTGGGGGTTGTGGCCCACGACAGTGCTGTTATCACCTCAAAGGCTGTGACAGTGGCTGCCAAACACCCATCGCTCTTGCCCCATGGAGAAAATATCAGGGATCCAAAGTTGCAGCTGACCCAGCCACAAAGCCACTGGGCCATGAGGCCACTGAACACCTTTGTGGGTACAGGACGGACACGGTCTCCAAATGGAGGGAGACAAAGAGCCCGGAGCCACTTGCAATCCTGGGGATCCTTGGTGACCCGTTACCTCAGCTTGCCCAGGACCATCCCAGTGTTAGCACTGAAAGTCCTGCATCCTGGGGGACCCCTCAGTCCCAGGCAAACTGGATGAGGGTCACCCTGATTCCTCACAAGCCCATGACCCCTGAAGGCAAATGGCTGGGCAGCTCTGAGCACTGGCTCTCACCCTTCTCTGCTCAAGCGTCTGCAGAGACAGGAACATCTGGAGGAGCGGGGAGGACGGTCTTGCTGTGAGCCTCAGAACAGAAATCACAAGAAGCCAGATGGCAGAGCTTTGGGCCTGGGATGGCGCAGCTAGCTGCACCAAGGTCTTGGGAAGAGTCCACAGCACAGGCCAGCCGCTGGCCCAGCCGCCACCGGTCTCCCCGACCCCTGTTGTCACCCTCTCGGGGGTTGACTGTCACTGCTGAATCTATGGTCTCCCTGCTCTAGTCACGTTACGAACTTCAGAATCAGGTAAGTTGTCAATAAGTTACCACTAGCCCAGGGTAAGAGACTGATATGGGACAATCACTTAGGGCCCTTGGTTGACCCCATTCTCTCTCCACCGTCCTCCTTCATGTCCTTGTCAAATCCTACTCTCAATAAAGACAGCGTAGGAGGCATGATCTGGGCGGAAGAAGACCTTCTCTGGGCCCACACCCGGGAGTGAGGAGGCAGCTCTGTCTTCTCTGTCTCCATTTCCTGGGGCTAAAGTCGGAGTGCCTCGTGGGCTTCCCATCCTGCGTCACGGGACCTTCTCCCACGTCCAGAGAACCCTCAGCAGCCCCAGTCATAATGACAACAAGAGGCTGGGCATGGTGGCTCACGCCTGTAATCCCTGCACTTTGGGAGGCCAAGGCGGGTGGATCACCTGAGGTCAGGAGTTCGACACCAGCCTGGCCAACATGGTGAAACCCTGTCTCTACCAAAAATACAAAAAAAAAAAAAAATTAGCCGGGCATGGTGGCAGCTGTAGTCTCAGCTACTCGGCAGGCTGAGGCAGGAGAATCACTTGAACCTAGGAGGTGGAGGTTGCAGTGAGCCGAGATTGCACCACTGCCCTCCAGCCTTGGTAACAGAGTGAGACTCCATCTCAAAACAAACAAAAACCAAAAAAACAAAAATCACACAAGAATACATGTCTTGCTTTTATTTTATACTATGTCAGTTACAAAAATTATATCTGTTATTTCATCTGCCAGATATTTCATCTGTCAGTTTCCTCACACCTCACTTTCCATACTCACATCCTCTTAGTGGACCAATATCATCATTTTATTCATTAATGGATCTACTTAATTTTTTCTTAAAATTTTACAAAAAAAGACTATTGAATGTTAATGGGAAAAATAGGAAATAAACACCCAAATCTTTTCCATTAATTCCCACATCTTAATCTAGCTCCACATCATGGCACCCATTCAAAATGGCTCATAAAATTGAGAGTTAGGACACATCTTTTTTTTTTTAACATTATATTTGGTAAAAATGAGTTAAGAATGACTTTTTTTTTTTTTTGAGACGGAGTTTCACTCTTGTTGCCCAGGCTGGAGTGCAATGGTGCGATCTCGGCTCACTACAACCTCCACCTCCCAGGTTCAAGTGATTCTCCTGCCTCAGCCTCCCAAGTAGCTGGGATTACAGGCACGTGCCACCACACCTGGCTAATTTTGTATTTTTCGTAGAGGTGGGTTTCTCCATGTTGGTCAGGCTGGTCTTGAACTCCTGACCTCAGGCGATCCACCCGCCTCAGTCTCCCAAAGTGCTAGGATTACAGGCATGAGCTGCATTTTTTATTTTTATTTTTTGTAGAAATAGGGTCTCACTATGTTGCCCAGGCTGGTCTCAAACTCCTGGACTGAAGCCGTCCTCCTACCTCGGCTTCCCAAAGTGCTGGGATTACAGGTGTGAGCTACTGCGCCCAGCCTATTGTTTACATCATTACGTCTATGTATACCTATGGTTTCACTCCCACTTGTAAGTGGTTTTCTGTTTCTGTGATAATTCACTTAGGATAATGGTCTGCAGCTGCATCCATATTGCCAAAGGGAAGCCCCATTTTCTTTATCCAGTCCTCCACTGATGGGCACCTAGGTGGAGTCCATGGCTTTGCTGTTGTGGACAGTGCTGCAATAAACATGCGAATGCAGGTGTCTTTTTGGTAGAACAATGTATTTTCCTTTGGGTACATACCCAGGAATGGGATTGCTGGGGTGAATGGTAGTTGTATTTTTAGTTCTTTGAGAAATCTCCAAACTGCTTTCCACAGGGGCTGAATAATTTACATTCCCACCAACAGTGTATGAGCATTCTCTTTTCTCTGCAACATTGCCAACATCTTTTATTTTTTGACTTTTAAATAGTAGCCAAGAATGACTGACTGGTTAGATGATCACACAGTGTGCACACAAACATTTCATAAGATCATAAATAAGGAACATTTCAGAAGCTTTGCTGAGTAAGGCTAGTCATTGCAAAAAACAAGCTTCCAAAAATGGTTAACTAAAACTAGGAGGGAAATATACTGTAATACAGACAACTTACATTTGTGTGACATGTTGGCATTCATCAAGCAAATTTCCATGTACTGTATTATGTACTTTTCATATTAATTCATGATGCTGTGAGGTAGGTTATAAGTCCCATTTTATGGATAAACTGAGGCTCACGGGGTGACTTGTCTGAAATCCTTCAGCTGATAAGTATTGGGTTCCAACTATGAAGGACAGGGACCAATCCAGGGATCCGTTACACCTGTGAGCAGTGGTGGGACAGGGCTTCTTTGCTACCTGCTGCTTTGTGGCTAAGAAAGCCCGCCTTGGCCTCAGGCAGCCTAGCTGCTGATCTCAGCTCTACCTCCTACCACCTGCTGTGTGTCCTTAGGAAAGCATCTTAGCTTCTCTGAACCTCAATTTTTTCATCAGTAAAAAGGGTGCAAAGAGTATCTGACATATTGGATCATCAAGAAGACTAAATGAGCTACTGTAAATACAGCCCCAAGTGCAGTGCTTGACAGAATTACTGCACAAAATGCTGGCAATTTTCATTACATTGTTATCCAAGTACATCATAAAACTAATTGAAGGAAGTGACTAGGGGATGCTCTGCTGCCTCTGCGACACAACTGTTGCTCCATGAAGATACAGATTTTCAGTAATTTATTTTAATGTTTATTATTTTATTATTTATTTTATTTTATTTTGAGACAGAATCTCACTCTGTCGCCCAGGCTGGAGTGCAGTGGCATCATCTTGGCTCACTGCAACCTCTGTCTTCCAGGTTCAAGTGATTCTCCAGCCTCAGCCTCCCGAGTATCTGAGATTACAAGCATGTGCCACCATGCCTGGCTAATTTTTGTATTTTTAGTAGAGATGAGGTTTCGCCATGTTGCCCAGGCTTGTCTCAAACTCCTGACCTCAGGTGATCCTCCCACCTCGGCCTCCCAAAGTGCTGGCATAATAGGTTGGAGCCACTGTGCCTGTTCTGATTTTCAGTAATTTTGAAGCACAAAGTACTCAGGCTGTTGATGATTTCACTGTCAATACAAGTAAGCAGTCAGCTTCGTTAGTGGTCTGTTGTTGTGCAGATGTAGAGAATTGATAAACGGCGTGGAAGGAGAAAGGTGTGCCTCATCGCATGGTGTGGGAACACGTGTGTGTAGTGCTAGAAATACTAGTATTTAGCATTTTAGTATATTTAGTAAAATTTAGTAATTTTAGTATATAGTATTATTGGGTCAATTTTGTTCTTAGTTTCACACGTACATTCTTGGACATTTCGACATTCAAATGCCTTGTGGGGAATTAGTAACATATCTCTAAGGTCTTGTCCAGCCCTAACATTCCATGATTTCTAAAAACCACCCCAACACATTTATATAGCATCACTGACCAACTTGCTTTGAAATGGAAAAAAGTATGTTCCCATTCCATGCGGTTTTTTCCTATCCGACTACAGAAATAGTTCTCCCCCTCAAATCTCACTTCAAATGTGGGTTTGAGGCATGATTTTTAAAGGGCTTCAAACATTGCGATAGAGTTGGCAAGGATGCCGGGAGGGAGCCCTCCAGAACATAGGACTCCACTCCCTTAACTTCTGGAAGGCGGAGGGGAAAAGCCCAATCGAAATTCTCTGGAGGGGAAGGCGTTGGTCTGCTTCAGCTAACTGAGAAAGGAGCTGATCAACTGTAATCTGCACCAGTCCTGAATCCTTTATTCTCTTTACACAGAGTGGCTAGAAACAGGCTGCCCAACACAACTGGTGGTGTCCCTTCAGACCGAAGGACGCATGTCAGAACCAGCACCGACCATTAGGTGGCGCCATTGTAGCACAACAAGCATTGACCTGGGTTGGCGACAAATCTGACCTCGCCTCGCTCCCAGTGGAACTGCTACTGGTTCTCTCCCCTGTCATGGGGTTCCCACAAGCCTAGCAGCTCGGAGCCCCAGGCCAGTAACCAGTGAACAGCTGAGGATGATGATGATAAAACACAGGAAAAAACACCTGCACTTGCACCGTGGCAGTTACAGCTCTTTGTGATGGAAGATGTAACAGCTAAGGCAAATTAAATATATTTTCATTTAAAATTCATAATAAACTATTTTGAACATACATAAAATTATGTGTATGTATGACTATTGTAACAAATGCCTGATTTTTTTTTTGTTTTTTTTTTTGAGACGGAGTCTTACTCTGCTGCCCAGGCTGGAGTGCTGTGGCACAATCTTGGCTCACTGCAGCCTCCGTTTTCTAGGTTCAAGTGATTCTCCTGCTCAGCCTCCCTAGTAGCTGGGACCACAGGTGCGCACCACCACACCTGGCTATGTTTTTTGTATTTTTGGCCATGTTGCCCAGGACTGTCTCAAACTCCTGAGCTCAAGTGATCCTCCTGCCTCGGCCTCCCAAAGTGGCTGCCTGACTTGAATTTTAACACCTTGCCATGTTTGCATTAATGTTTTATTTCTTTTAATAATGATTTGTAATTTTCTCTACAAATGTATGGGTGTATACTTTATTAAAATTATTTCTGAGTACCATGTAGATTTCTACCACTATTGTTATTATGAATGAGTTCTTTTTTCTTCACAGTCTGTTATTGGTGTATTTTTTTGTGTGTGAATAAACTTTGAATTCCCTGAATGCTTTATCTACATCTATTGAGATCATTACATTTTTCTCTTTCATCTTTGCATATGGGATAAACCAGTTAATTTTCTCCTTTAGCACTGACAAAAAAAATTCTGTTTTTAAAAATAATATTATGGCCGGGTGTGGTGGCTCACCCCTGTAATCCAGCACTTTGGGAGGCTGAGGCGGGTGGATCACTTGAGGTCAGGAGTTCGACCCCAGCCTAGGCAACATGGCAAAACCCCCTCTCTACTAAAAATACAAAAATTAGCCGGGCATGGTGGTGGGGGCCTATAATCCCAGGTACTTGGGAGGCTGAGGCAGGAGAATCACTTGAACCCGGTGGGGGGCGGAGGTTGCAGTGAGCCGAGATCGCACCACTTCACTCCAGCCTGGGCAAAAGAGTGAAACTCTGTCTCTTTACAATAACATGAGCATTTCCTCATCTTATTATAAACTCTGTAAGGATGATCTGTGGGAACTACATTTTCCCCAGTGGAGAGACTAAACTTATTGCACATTATGTCTCTTTTTTTTGCTATTATAAATAAAAATACTTTTGGCATAAATTGACCCAATTAGATGCAAGCAAAGTATGTGATATTTTAAGGCCTCTGATGCCTGTTCCCAAGCTGCTTTCTTGAAAGCCGTGCAATTGTATACCATCACCATCACCATCACCAGCAATGCAAGTCATCACTTCTTCACCAGCAAGACCATTAAAAACAATCCCCCAAACCACTGTCATCAGCACCACACCAGCAACATGATAGGTGAAAAGCTTCAAGTTCATTTCTTTAACTTTTTTTCCCCCAGAGGATTGTTAACACGTTTAATTCCTCTTTGGTGAATCATCTATTCAAGTATTTTACCTACTTGGTGATCAGAATCTTGGTGTTTTTAATTTATTCATGGTAAGAACACTGTACCTATTCAGAACAGCAGTCTTTCATCTGTTTTATTTGTTGTGAACGTTTTCCTCTGTTTGCTTTTCAAAATTCGGCTGTTTTGATGTAGCGATGCTTCCAATTCTTCCTTTTCCAGCGCTTTCTCCTGCTCTGCCTGGCTGTGAGTGCTGGTGCGGCTCTTCTTGTCTCGCTCCCTCCCATTGGCCATTTTACTCTGTGCTTGAACCATCATTGACAGGTGGTCGCCTCTCCCTGGGAACACACCTCAGGGGCCCGCTGCCCCCGATGGCTCTAATGGATGTCCCCCTGGCATCGCGCTGCTCCCGTGTATCCGCTGCTCTCTGTGTTCTCTAAATCCACGAATGCCACAGCCATCCACCTGGCCATCCTCACCAGTCGCGGGCAACACCCCCGATGCCCCCCTGTCCACTTTCTCACCAAATCTCCTGGTCGTTCTGCCCTCACCTGCCCGTGGCTTTGTCCCCACCATGAGTTCTCCTGTGAAATTCCCTCTGGATTATGTAAATTGTCTTTTTGCCCCCCAAACTTTCTTTAAAAAAGTTTTTAAGTGTATAAAATTGCAGAAAATGTCATAACATATACCTATGCATCTACTACTCAGATTTTATAAATGCTACCATTAGCCATTACATGCTTCAAATTTTTAAAAGAATGAGACTCCTATAGATGTCACCGAAGCCCTCTTTACAGCTTTCTGGATCCTGACAAGAAGAGTGAGGATGATGGAAAATCAGGAAGAGGGTTTCTTAGCAAACGCGTGATATGGTAATGAGCAGTGAGGCCGAGGCTTGTTTGCATTAGGGAGGATGAGGAGGGAGGAGCCCAGAGCCAACTCCCTCTCTGCTGCTGTTTGAGTGCTCCCCCATCACAGTCACTGTGCTGGTGACTTCCATATATTACCATTTCATCCTCGCAGCCAATCAGAAAGTGGGGTTTAAGATGAGAACACGAAGGCGGGCAGGGGTAAATGGCTTGCCCAAAACTCTCTTCTTTTCAGACATCACGGCTGCTCTTACAGCTTGCTCTGGCTCCGGAACATTCCTAGGAATAGCCATCCAGCCAATGCTATCCTGTGCCCTTATGAAGCCCTCTCTTCCTACTGCCAGGCAGAATACAGTTTGGGCCATGCTCAGGCTATGGAGATATCCGAAAGACATGGGGGGCTCAGCGGCTGCAGGGAGAGTGGAGTTGCTGTGACTGTTGAGCTGTATTGAGCCCTTGGGAGGGGTAATAGAGCAATTGAGCAGTTTGAGGCTGGGTATGAGAGCCACGGGGCCTCTCTGTAGCTTCCGAGGAGGCTTTTGTCTCCTGCAGTGGAAGAGCTGACATAGCTGACCAGTGGATTGAAGATCTGATAGTCACAGGACTTTGGGGATGTTTAAATACTCAGTCAAGGCAGCTCTGTTGTGCTGAGGTCATTCATCTGGCTGGGAAAACACAGCCTACAAGCATGGAATGGGAGCGTATACATGGATGCCTCCAAGGACGTGGGCTCTGCAGACCCCCAGAGCGCTTGGAGCTTGCAGAGTTGGCCCACTCTTCCCTAGTGAGAGGTGCCCTGTGCTGGGAGAGACTGCAGAGGCCTCTGCCCAGCCACAGGTGCCTGTTCAGGAGCTGCAGTCACCTCCTCTCCTGGCTGCCAAGCTGCAGACAGGCTTCAATCCCAGCACACACCCGCACCTGCCCAGGGAGGACAGCAATTGTCCTCTAAAGGATCTGAAGGTTGGCCAGCATGTGCCTGCAGGAGCCAGGAGAGCACCTCTGAGATTGCATTTTGAGGGGGCTTGATCAAGGAGGCCAGAATATAAGATTGGATAAGCAAGAATCCATCAATTTGGGGATGTATTTGGGGGACACAGGATTTAACACCCTGGCAAGGACTCCAGAGGATGGGGAAAACTCCTGCTATGTGCTGTTGGAAGCCTGGAAGTGTGACAGCCAACACAGAGCAAAGTGACAATGCCCACGGGCTCTAACAGATGGACGCGAAGGAATAAAGAGCCTGAGCAGGGGCTCACACCTGTAATCCCAGCACTTAGGGAGGCTGAGGAGGGAGGATTGCTTGAGCCTGGGAATTTGAGGCTGCAGTGAGCTATGATTGCGCCATGGGACTACAGCCTGGGTGATAGAGTGAGGCAGAATTAAAAAAAAAGAGCCTTAGGGGAGTGGTCATGCGGGAAATCATCTCACTGAGGCCAGAAGACCCTTAGTTGTGTTCCAGAGAGGGCCCTGGGGCACACGGAGGGCGTCAGGAATGCCCCGATGAGAGGGACACTGACGTCACTGGGGTGATCTGTGGTGGCTTCCTCTGCAGCCCAGGGTTGGTGGTGGAAGGGATGGTTGCAGAGCTGTGCGCATTCACGGTCCTGCCCCACTCCACGGTGTAAAGGAGCTGTGGCGGCCCAACACCAGGTTGCAGTGACCCTGGTGAGCAGCAAGACGGGAGTGGTGGAGGTGGTTATCAGAGCATGGCGACTCTAGAGGCCACATGGACGGGTGGCCAGTGGGATGCTACTTAACACCTACAACCAGAAAAAGGCAAGAGTGGAAGAGCAGAAAGCCCAGAGCAGCTGCAGCTGCCCATATAAAGTCATGAGCCTTTCCTTGGTCATGGACCAGTGTCTATTTTCGGATCTGCGACCAGTTAACTGAGGAGGTGGCCACATTCCTAGGAAGGAGGATCTCATAACACTGTGTCACATGTAACCTGTATTGACCCCCCCAGTCCTCCCACAAAGGGACCCGTGGCCATTGACTCAGGTGGCTGGACGCTGGGAAGGAGCAATGCCCAGACATTTTGAGGACTGGTGGACACAGGGTCTGCACTGACACTGACATGCATGGCCCTGAGTATCTCTGGGACCCCACTGTTGGAGGGGTGACTTACTGGGGTTGGGGTAATAGATGGAATCCCAGCTACAGTTTGGCTCTCAGTAGTCCGCTGAGTCCGCGGTCCCACCTGTGACCATTTCTGCAGGTCCTGCCCCACACTGTGCAGGGCAGTGTGGGACAGGATCTGCGACACTTCCATGAGTGCGCATTTGGAATTGATGTATTTGGCAGCTGGTGTCGCCACTACCTGGGGTCCTCGGCCTGTGGGACTCTCTATCCCCACTCTCCCCAACCCCCACCCCCTGCCAAAAACATCCATCAAAAACACCATTGCACCCCAGGAGAAATGGTGGAGATTAGTAACCCCAGGAAAGATGTAAAGGGTAAAGAGGTGGTGGCCCCATCCTATCTCCCTCCATTTCACTGACCGGCCTGGCCCCTGTGGAAACTGGACAGATCCCGGAGAGGCAGCATGGACTACTGCAGGCTCAACCCAATAAAAGCTCTGATGTCAACTGCAGCGTCAGGTACTGGATTGTTAAAGCAAAATAAGAAGGTCTGAGGGACATGGTATGTAGCCTTTGAGTTGGCAAATGTATCCTTTCCTATTCTAACTGGAAGAGAGGATCAGAAAGTTTGCATTCATGTGGGTGGACAACAATATTCATTTACAGTTTACCTCAGGGCTATGTCAATTCTCCTGCCCTCCCTCATAATCTAAGCCAGCGCAGTCTGAACTGCCTGGCTTTCCCACAGAACAGCGTAGGGCCCAGTGCATTGATGACTTCACGCGTGCCCATCAGGTAGGAAGAGCTAAAGGTGGTGGGTGAGCAAAGCCCAGGTAAGACGCAGGCCCACTAGCAGGTGGGAGGCAAACCCTGTGAAGATTCAAGGACCTGCCACTTGAGTGAGCTGTTCGGAGGTCCAGCAGTCAGGGGCATGCCCACATATCTGCTCCCCAAATTTAAAGACAAATTGCTGTATCTTGCACCAATGATCACACAGAAGAAAACAAAGTGCCTGGTAGGCCTCTTTGGGTTCTGGAGGCAACATATTCCACACCTAGGAACACTTCTGCAGCCGCACATACCAGGTGACATGAAAAGCTGTCAGCTTCACGTGGGCTTAGGAGCAGAAGGGGGCTCCTTCGCAGGTCCAGGCTCCCACTAAGCAGCCCTGCTGCTTGGACTGTAAGGCCCAGCCAACCTCATGGTGCTGAAGGTGCAGGTGGTAGAAAGAGATGCTGGGTAGAGCTTACAGCAAGCTCAGTGGGAGAATCCCAGCACAGATCTCGGAACTTTGGAGAAGGCGGTGCTATCCACAGCCAAGAATTAGCCTGCTTTTGAAAAGTAGCTCCTGGCCTGTCATGGGCCGTTGATCACAGGGTACCAAGTGGCCAGGCATCCAGAAGTGTCTACTATGAGCTGGGTTCTGCCAGATTCACAAGTCGTAAAGTTGAATGGCCCCACCATCAGTCCATTTCAGGGGGGGCATGGTACAGGCAGGATCAGGCTCAGCAGAATCAGATCACACAAGGCTGCATGAGCGAGGGGTCCCCGACCCCCTGTCACTCCCAGCATCCCTTCCTCAGCTCACACTTATGGCCGTCAGGAGGGTCCTATAGAACCAGTTAAGGAGGGGGACAGAGCCCAAACTTGGTTTAAGGGTGGGTCAGCTCAGCATGGGTGTGCAAGCTGAAAATGCATGGTGACTACCTTCCAGTGACATGGGGTGGCCGTGAGTGTCAGTGGAGGGAAAACCTTCTCTCTGGGTGGAACAATGAGCAGTGTCTCTGGCCATCCACTTTGAGTGGAAAGAGAAGTGGCTCAAGGCAAGACTATATATGGATCCCTGGGCAGATGGCTTGGCTGTCTGGTCAGGGGTCGGAAATAAATGGCCTGGCAGATGGAAGACGAGGAGGTGTCGGGTAGGGGCATGTCATGGGCACATGGGAGTGGGCACGAATATGCCTATCAGAAAGCGTCCAGCATGGAAAGCACAGAACAGCCAAGCTGGCAAAATGCCTTGGCCACTTGACATTTGTCACACTATGCTACTGACCCCCTGGAACTGGCATGAAGGATGGTGTGGCCCTGGGGGCAATGATGGAGGTGACATCTATGCCCAGCATGGACCCTCACCAAGGCCAAAAGAGCTGCTCCTGCCTCTGACTTCCCAGCCTGCCAGCACCAATGCCAAGCCTCTTGGTGGGATGGCTCTGCGAGGACAGCCACCCACGACTCCATTCAGTCCAGTCTACTTATGCACCACCTCCTGCGACTGCTAAGCTGGGCAAACTGTGCCCGTAGAAGCCCCTTCTGTACTCGATCTCTGCTGCTGGGCAGTGAGGGTGTCTGTGCCTGTGGGTAGGGCACACAGCGCCATGTCTGTGCCCAGAATTCCTGCAGGCTGCTTCCAGCCACGGACCAGCACAGTGGGTGCTGATGCAGGTCACCCACGAAGATGCTGGTCTCCTCTGACAGACAGCTGCGGTTCGAGGGCTCCCACAGCCCTTTCTCAGCCTGGCACAGCAGCCAGGAGTCTGTCCGTCTAGTCTTTCCTTCTCCCACTCCCCATGTACCCCTTCTCTCTGTGCCTCTAACCAGGCCTCACTGGCTGCTGCAGCTGAGCTGTTTTTCGGATGTAAAAGATCCATTGCCGGCCCATTTCTCAAGGGGTGTGGGTCTATAACAAAATTTGAAAATGTTCAAATAAAAGGCAGCCTTAAAAAATCAATTTAGCTGGCTGGGCGTGGTGGCTCATGCCTGCAATCCCAGTATTTTGGGAGGCTCAGGCGGGCGGATTACCTGAGATCAGGAGTTCGAGACCAGCCTGGCCAACATGGCAAAACCCTGTCTCTACTAAAAAAAAAAAAATTAGCCTGGTGTGGTAGCACATGCCTGTAATCCCAGCTACTCAGGAGGCTGAGGCAGGAGACTCGCTTGAACCTGGGAGGCGGAGGTTGCAGTGAGCTGAGATTGTGCCACTGCACTCCAGTCTGGGTGACAAAAGTGAAACTCCACCTCGAAAAAAAAAAAAAAAAAAAAGAAAAAAGAAAATCAATTTAGCTTTGTGAGGATTCAGTATATTTTTCTTTTTTAAATTATTATTTTTGCTACAAATCACTGAAAAAAAAAATCAGTTCTGGATTGGGGATGATTTGAAGTCTGGCCTCTGAGAACTGCAGGTATAAAATGCCCTGGGCACTCGTGGTTTCCCCAGCACAGATGGAAATTTGCACTTTTATGGTGGTAGTTGATGCATATTTTTCCATGTCTGCTTTGTAGATGGGCACACTTAAGTGTAAATGCCCTAACGCAGCAAATGGAGGTGGTGGGGAGGTGCCTATTGTAGGCAGAACTTCTTTCTCATGCAGCAAATGTGATGGCTTCACTCTGGTTTTCAAACAGCCTCTTCTGAGACAGCGTTGGGAGAGGACAGCAGGAGGGCTTGGACTCCGACTGCTCCCTGCAGCCCAGAAGCCCCCACAGTGAAGCTGTTGCTTCCTCTGCTTGGCGCTCATGTCCTATGATCAACAATCAGGTGCTTTGAAGTTGGCTGGACCTCGTTTGTGCTGTCTTTTGGAATTAATTGAAACCTTAATCCTCTGCTCTAATAGTTTCTTTTGAACTATGGAAATAGCAGCCCTGTAAGAAAATATTTCTGAAGGGAATGCTGAAAATAGCTTAAACTTTGCTCTGTAAAGTTTTTCCCGGTGAGCAATGTTTTCAACTGAAAATGTTCCCTTGTAATTATGCCTCTGTCTGTATTTGTGCTTTTCTTTTGCTTGACTTCCATTCTGTTTATTCAGCAGTTAAGGGCCATGCCACAGTGATCAGCTGACCGAAGGACAGCCTCGTGATGTGCTTAGAAAGCAAGAAAGTGGAGCCCAAATAAAGAAACCAGACGCGCGGCTTCCCTCCCAACACAGCAGTTAACGTGGAGAGGAATGATCTTTTTGAGATGCCCTCCACTCTCCCTTGCCTGTTAAAGATGGGAGAGAGGGAGAGAGAGAGAGAGAGATCAGATGATCAGATTTAGTAATCCATCCAACCTAAAAAAAAGAAAAAAGAAATCATCAGATGCGGCTGAGGTACCACAATTGCAAGACGCTGCTAGTGCAGTATCTGGAGCAGAAGCCACCGGCCTTCAGGGAGTCGTGGCCCAAAGCTGTTACTTCCCATATCCCTTTCCACCCCACCTCAACAACAGTGGCAACATCACAGGCAAAATCAGTACTGAGTGCTTAAAAGCTAATTTTTTTTTTTTTTTTTTTTTTTTTTTTAGCATTTAGCAACATCCCTTGACTAATGAGTTTATTATATCACAAAAAGCAGAAGCCAGGAAACCATTAAGGTTTTAGGTTTATAGTTTTTTAGTAACGTTCCCTTGCATTTATTATTCGTTTGTTATTGAGACAGGGTCTCAGTCTATCACTCAGGCTGGAGTGCAGTGGCAAGATCATGGCTCACTGCAGCCTCAAACTCCCAGGCTCAAGGGATCGTCCCACGTTCGGCCTCCTGAGCAGCTGGGATGACAGGTGCACCACCACACCTGGCTAATTAAAATTTTTTTTTTTTTTTGTACAGATGGGATGCTGCCCACGCTGGTCTCAAACTCCTGGCCTCAAGCGATCCTCCCTCCTTGGCCTCTCAGTGTTGCGGTTATAGGCATGAGCCAACACACCTGCCTCCCTCTCATTTCAGAATTTTATTTATTCTTCTGGATTTGAGCACATGCTACTAAAGAGGGAATCTACAATGAAAATAAAGCAAGACCACTCTCAAAGCACATGGCAGCATATGGAGCAGGGTCTTCAGTGCACAGAGGGCCTCACAGCTAGTCCAGGCCCGGGGAGCCAGGACGGTAGGTGAACACATGGGTCTTTGTGTCTTGTTCACTGCGGTATCCCCAGAAACCAGGCCATGCTTGGCACATGGGACAGCGCTCTGAGTGAAGCAAATAAAAATAAGATTTCTAAATCAAGGCTGAACTCTGGAAAGCAGAGGTGTTTGATAGTTGTCTGGGATTTGTTAGGCAGCATAAGATGCTACATAGTGAATGTGACCAGAGTTAGTTTTATATGAAAGAGAATCACTGGACATACAGTCAGTCATCCCTCTGGATCTGCGGGTTCTGCATCTGTGGATCAAACATATTAGGAAAAAAATACAATAATAGAAAAAAAGCCAGGTGTGGTGACTCATGCCTGTAATTCCAGCACTTTGCGAGAGGCTGAGGTGGGAGGATTGCTTGAGGCTAGGAGTTCGAGATCAGCCAGGGCAGCACAGGGAGACTGCACCACTGCAAAAAATAAAAAAAATTAGCTCGTGTGGTAGCGTGCACCTGTGGTCCCAGCTACTTGGGAGGCTGAGGTGGGAGGATCACTCGAGCTGGGGAAATGGAAGCTGCAGGGAGCCATGATCATGCTACTGCACTGCAGCCCGGGTGACGGAGCAAGACCCCATCTCACAAAACAAAACAAATAAAGACCAATACAGTATAACAACTATTTACAGAGCATTTCCATTGTATTAGGTATTCTAGATAGTCTAGAGCTGATTTAAAGCACAGGGGAGGATGGACATAGGTTATATGCAAATACACCACCATTTATATCAGGAACTTGAGCATCTGAGGGTTTGGTATCCATGGAGGTCCTGGAGTAAAACCTCTGTGGATTCCGAGGGATGAGTGAATCTTTTAATGGAAAACATACTTGAAAATAGAACTAGAGGTGGGCAGCTCCCTGGAGAACATCTCTTTAATCCAAGCTGTGAGGAGGCCAGAGGCCATGCCTGCAGGATGTCCATCCCTGACGCTGGTGTCCCTTTATTGACCATCAAATGGTGGTTGCATGGGAGTGTGGGCACCGTTAGGACAAGGCAGCTCTTTCCTACCTCAAAAGAGTGATCCTCAGCAAGGACCGGAAGACCAAAGTACCAGGATAGCATGGATCTTGGTGTACATATGGCAACATTCACTTGGACACTGTCAGTGGGTCACACTGAGCGCCCTGAAAGAAAATGATGACAGCACAATGCTCCTAACACAGGGTGACCACAAGCAGTTATCTTTCTTAGCATTAATTCAGTAGTGTTATGGTTGGAGAAGAAAACCATGCAGATACGTGGTGATATATTATAGAGGAATTGGCATATATATTACTAGTATGAAGTGAGTTTTAAATAAAACCGAAGTTAGCAACAGTATGGGTAATGGAAACTATCACACAGGAGGGCGTCTCGTAGCTTTGGCTTTAGATATGACATGGTTCTGTTTCACATCTGATCATTACTAAGGGAGTACCTCGTGGGTAGCTTGTTTTGTGTTCTGCTTTTCCCCTTGTTTGTCTTTCTCATGGATGTAAACACAGTAAATGTTTCTTCTCCTAAATATTTTTAAAAACATTATTTTTATTAATTTTTTTGAGACAGGGTCTCACTCTGTCACCCAGACTGGAGTGCAAAGGTGCAATCTCAGCTCACTGCAGCCTTGACCTCCCCGTTCTTAAGCAATCCTCCTGCCTAAGCCTCCTGAGTAGCTGGGACTACCGGTGTACAGGTACACCATGCCTGGCTAATTTTTTTTTCTTTTTTTTTGTAGAGATGAGGTCCCACTGTATGGCCCCGGCTGGTATTTGTTCGTTTTTACTGCTGCGTAGTATTCCAGTCTGTAGACACACCAGCATCTGTTTCTCCATACACTATTGATGAACATTCGGGTGGTTTCCAGTTTTTGGCCACTATGAATAAAGCTTCTCTCAATATTTAAGTCTTTATATGGACTTATTTCTTCATTCCTCTTGGGGAGATTATCCCCAAACTTTTCATGGCTAATTTTTGCCCATTTCATTAAGTACACTCTTACTTGTCCTCCACAGAATGTATGTTTTCCATCTTATCTTCTCCAGCTTTTAGCCAAACAAGGTTACCTGCAGATCCCTATACCACCCCTAGAGTTTCTAAACTCCAGCATGGCTCACACTGTTTCTGTGTCTGGAATGTTTCCCCCTCTGTCAGAGTCTCACCCACCATTTCAGTCTCATCTCAAAAGCCACCTTTTCATTAATTGTCCCTGACTCAACCATGGAAGTTGTCTCTCTTCACTGAACTTTGTAGCTTTTTGTACAGCACCTGTCCACAGTTAATCTCATTATTAATAAGTGGTAGTTACATTCTATAAAGTCTCCACAAACACTGATTTAGCAAAGAGTGAACAGTGACTTGCTCCTAGGGGAAATGCAGGGTTAGGTTCCCATGAGCCTCTGCCCACGATATTTTCACCAGCCCATCAATACATGAGCTTGTTTTACGTGTTTCTGTTTAAAGACACTTTATTCATGAACATTGAACTCATAACCAACAGGGCTACAACTTGTGCATGAACAAAGCTCTCTAACACATGCATTTTCTCGCTAAGGCCCATCCTGGCATTCTTGGGCTTAGAACACTCGACAGCATTTCAGCACAATGTTGAGGGCATTTTAAACGGCAAAATCACCAATACAAATGCAAAATACATATCCCTAAATAGACTGCAGAAAGGACACTTGGTTCACAGTACAGGAGCTGACACAAGAGGCAGACCATTGTGTGGCTTGACCTGAGATGGGAATATGAGCATTGGGTGACTCAAGTTTGTCACTGTTCTACCCATATGTGCAAAGGACTATGAAAGTGCCATGACCATTTTTAGTGAATAGGGAAATTCACAAACGAATCCACAGATAATGATTGACTGTACTTGCATGCTTATTTCTCCTTTATAAGCTCTAAGGTGGTGACTGTCTCTCATGTCATCGAACACACTGCCTGACCTATGGCAGGAATGTGATACTGAAAAGCATTTGGGGAAAATCATAGAAAAATTAAGCTAGACCCTGTCATCAAATTTATAATGTAACATAAAATTTGTTGCCCACCTACTATGTGCCAGAGCTAAGCTGGAAGCAGAGTATAGAGCAGTGAAGAAAATGAGAGAATGTGGCTAAGATTAGAATGACTAGCAAAAGGAGGAAGTAGCAAAGTCAAAATGTGAGATTTTTGAAATACAAAGATGATTCTGCAGATTGAGAACTGATAAATTACTATCGCTACCTTAGAACAAACTGGAATCAAAAGGACAAAATGACAGTTGGCCTAAGGTTTTCAGTGAGTACTACTTATTCTTTACTTGTTTCCAAATTTGGGAGCCCCTTGTTTCTTGTAATGTGAAGCCAGTAGTTACCCGTTAACTGTTAGCATATTAATAATAAACAGTAGAGGTCGGGCGCAGTGGCTCACGCCTGTAATCCCAGCACTTTGGGAGGCCGAGGCGGGCGGATCCCTTAAGGTCGAGTGTCCAAGATCAGCCTGGCCAACATGGTGAAACCCCGTCTCTACTAAAATACAAAAATTAGCTGGGCATGACGGCAGGTGCCTGTAATCCCAGCTACTCGAGAGGCTGAGACGGGAGAATCGCTTGAACCTAGAAGACAGTGGTTGCAGTGAGCTGAGATTGTGCCACTGCACTCCAGTCTGGGTGGCTGAGCTAGACCCTGTCTCAAAACAAAACATAATAAACAGTAGAAAAGAAAGAGGTCCTTCATGTCCCTTGTAAGTTGGATTCCTAAGTATTTTATTCTCTTTGAAGCAATTGTGAATGGGAGTTCACTCATGATTTGGGTCTCTGTTTGTCTGTTATTGGTGAATAAGAATGCTTGTGATTTTTGTACATTGATTTTGTATCCTGAGACTTTGCTGAAGTTGCTTATCAGCTTAAGGAGATTTTGGGCTGAGACAATGGGGTTTTCTAGATATACAATCATGTCGTCTGCAAACAGGGACAATTTGACTTCCTGTTTTCCTAATTGAATACCCTTTATTTCCTTCTCCTGCCTAATTGCCCTGGCCAGAACTTCCAACACTATGTTGAATAGGAGTGGTGAGAGAGGGCATCCCTGTCTCGTGCCAGTTTTCAAAGGGAATGCTTCCAGATTTTGCCCATTCAGTATGATATTGGCTGTGGGTTTGTCATAGATAGCTCTTATTATTTTGAGATACGTCCCATCAATACCTAATTTATTGAGAGTTTTTAGCATGAAGTGTTGCTGAATTTTGTCAAAAGCCTTTTCTGCATCTATTGAGATAATCATGTGGTTTTTGTCATTGGTTCTGTTTATATGCTAGATTACATTTATTGATTTGCGTATATTGAACCAGCCTTGCATCCCAGGGATGAAGCCCACTTGATCATGGTGGATAAGCTTTTTGATGTGCTGCTGGATTCAGTTTGCCAGTATTTTATTGAGGATTTTTGCATCAATGTTCATCAAGGATATTGGTCTAAAATTCTCTTTTTTGGTTGTGTCTCTGCCCGGCTTTGGTATCAGGATGATGCTGGCCTCATAAAATGAGTTAGGGAGGATTCCCTTAACCACTGCTCAATGAAATAAAAGAGGATACAAACAAATGGAAGAACATTCCATGCTCATGGGTAGGAAGAATCAATATCGTGAAAAAGGCCATACTGCCCAAGGTAATTTATAGATTCAATGCCATCTCCATCAAGCTACCAGTGACTTTCTTCATAGAATTGGAAAAAACTACTTTAAAGTTCATATGGAACCAAAAAAGAGCCTGCAACGCCAAGTCAATCCTAAGCCAAAAGAACAAAGCTGGAGGCATCACGCTACCTGACTTCAAACTATACTACAAGGCTACAGTAACCAAAATAGTATGGTACTGGTACCAAAACAGAGATATAGATCAATGGAACAGAACAGAGCCCTCAGAAATAATGCCGCATATCTACACCTATCTGATCTTTGACAAACCTGACAAAAACAAGCAATGGGGAAAGGATTCCCTATTTAATAAATGGTGCTGGGAAAACTGGCTAGCCATATGTAGAAAGCTGAAACTGGGTCCCTTCCTTACACCTTATACAAAAATTAATTCAAGATGGATTAAAGACTTAAATGTTAGACCTAAAACCATAAAAACCCTAGAAGAAAACCTAGGCATTACCATTCAGGACATAGGCATGGGCAAGGACTTCATGTCTAAAACACCAAAAGCAATGGCAACAAGCCAAAATTGACAAATGGGATCTAATTAAACTAAAGAGCTTCTGCACAGCAAAAGAAACTACTATCAGAGTGAACAGGCAACCTACAAAATGGGAGAAAATTTTCGCAACCTACTCATCTGACAAAGGGCTAATATCCAGAATCTACAATGAACTCCAACAAATTTACAAGAAAAAAAAAACAACCCCATCAAAAAGTGGGCAAAGGATATGAACAGACACTTCTCAAAAGAAGACATTTATGCAGCCAAAAGACACATGAAAAAATGCTCATCATCACTGGCCATCAGAGAAATGCAAATCAAAACCACAATGAGATAGCATCTCACACCAGTTAGAAGGGCAATCATTAAAAAGTCAGGAAACAAGAGGTGCTGGAGAGGATGTGGAGAAATAGGAACACTTTTACACTGTTGGTGGGACTGTAAACTAGTTCAACCATTGTGGAAGTCAGTGTGGTGATTCCTCAGAGATCTAGAACTAGAAATACCATTTGACCCAGCCATCCCATTACTGGGTATATACCCAAAGGACTATAAATCATGCTGCTATAAAGACACATGCACACATATGTTTATTGCGGCACTATTCACAATAGCAAAGACTTGGAACCAACCCAAATGTCCAACAATGATAGACTGGATTAAGAAAATGTGGCACATATACACCATGGAATACTATGCAGCCATAAAAAATGATGAGTTCATGTCCTTTGTAGGGACATGGATGAAATTGGAAATCATCATTCTCAGTAAACTATCGCAAGGACAAAAAAACAAACACCGCATGTTCTCACTCATAGATGGGAATTGAACAATGAGAACACATGGACACAGGAAGGGGAACGTCACACTCTGGGGACTGCTGTGGGATGGGGGGAGGGGGGAGGGATAGCATTAGGAGATATACCTAATGCTAAATGACGAGTTAATGGGTGCAGCACACAAGTATGGCACATGTATACATATGTAACTAACCTGCACATTGTGCACATGTACCCTAAAACTTAAAGTATAATAATAATAATAAAAAAAAAAAAGAAAAGAAAGAGATTGTGGTTAATAGAGAGAGCAAATACAGGTGGAAGTTTAAAAATCTTTGCTGTGTGTTTTTATCATTCGATATTGAATATAATCATGTTTTGAGATACTTCATAACAAAAATCACCTATTATCACTCACTGGAATGGAAATTGTATATATTGCTTCTCATTCATTACCTTAGCAGAGCTTGGTTGTCTGGGTTAGCAAATTGGTGTTCTAAGATGTGTATGCTGTTTTATTACAAAAAGAATTTGGCAGTTCAGCAAAAGGGCATGTGAAAGACTTCTGTTAAAAACCAAAAGGTAGTAGTTAAGACTTCAATTCAGATTAATAAAATGTGGGCTTGTTTCATGTCACTCTCTCAGGCAATGTGTTGGCTATCAGACCCAATGGAGTTTAACCAGTGAGAGTCCCTGCTCTCCACTGCTCATCCTTTAGTCAGAAGCCTGTCTCTTCACCTTTCTTGGGAAAGAAGACAGGATTTTTACATACTTTGCATTTAATTTTCTTACTTTCCTTTTCTCTTGACCAGTGTTCTCCAGAAAAATATTCTCCCGTGTCCCTCTGCTTCAATTTTGAAGAAAAAAAAAAGGACATTCATTATGTCTAAGAAGAAGCCACTCAAACACTTAGGTCCATGAAAAAGCAAACTTTAAAATTTGAAGTAAAGTTAGACGTAACAGAGGCCTCAAGTTGAAATGCCAATTTCTGAATTTTCCAGAATATCCACAAAGATCTCTACTTCTTTATCCCCCTCTGGCACCACACAGAAGATACCAGAAACATTATTTTTGAGTTTCATTGTTACATTTATCTATCCCAATAGTATGACTGTGCCTTATTTCAGTTTTCCAAATGCAAAGCATTCCAGCTAATTAGTGGGCTGGCTTGGGAACCTACTGCTTCTAATACTAGTTCTAGGGGAAAATACATACGACATTCAAAATGGCTGTACCCATTGGTTAACTTGAATAAATATTAGAAATTAACTTGGCCTTCATGTTAAGAGTTGTTATCATCAAGTCCGGGTGCGGTGGGGCACGTCTGTACCTTGGGAGGCTGAGGTGGGAGAATAGCTTGAGCCTAGGAGTTCAAGTCCAGGATGGGCAACATAGTGATACCCTATCTTAAATAAAAAAAGAATCATCAACTACTGACCTTTTGCCATGTATGAAGGTATTTGCTACGGGGACACAAAGACACACCTGTCCTGACAGTCATACCTTGGAGATATTGCAGGTTTGGTTCCAGAGCACCATAATAAGGTGAGTATCACAATACAGTCAGTCACATGAATTTTTTGGTTTCCCAGTGCACATAAAATTGTTTACACTATTCTGCAGCCTATTAAGTGTGCAATAGCATTATGTCTAAAACCAAAATGTACATTCCTTAATTAAAAATACTTTATTGCTAAGAAATGTTAACAATCATCTGAGCCTTCAGCAAGTCATAATCTTCTTGCTGTGGAGGGTCTTGATGGCTGCTGACCGATCAGGGTGGTGGCTGCTGAACGATGGGGTGACTGGGGCAATTTCTTAAAATAAGACAACAATGAAGCTTGCTGCATCGACTGTTTCTTTCATGAAAGATTTCTCTAGAATGTGACGCTGTTTGGTAGCATTTTACCCATAGTAACGTGGAGTCAATCCTCTCAAACCCTGTGGCTGCTTATCAACTAAGTTTATGTAATATCCTATATCCTTTGTTGTCATTTCAATAATGTTCACAGCATCTTCGCCAGGAAGAGATTCCATCTCAAGATACCACTTTTTCTCGTCCATAAACAGCAACTCCTTATTTGTTCCAGTTTGATCATGAGAGTGCAGCAATTCAGTCCCATCTTCATGCTCCACTGTTAACTCTAGTTCTCTTGCTATTTCCACATCTGTGGTGACTTCCTCCACTGAAGTCTTGAACCCCTCAAAGTCATCCACGAGGGTTGAAATCAACTTCTTTCAAACTCCTATTAATCATGAATGTTCTTAATGTCATCTAAAATGGTGAATTCTTCCCAGGTTTTCAGTTTACTCTACCCAGATCCATTAGAGGAATCACCATCAATGGCAGCTATAGCCTTATGAAATGTATTTCTTAAGTGATAAGACTTCAAAGTCTAAATTATTCCTTCATCTACAGGCTGCAAAGTGGATATATTAGCAGGCATGAAAACAGAAATCTCCTTGTACAACTCCATCAGAGCTCTTGGGTGACCAAGTGCATTGTCAATGAACACTAATATTTTGAAAGAAATCTTTTTTTTTTTTTTTTTCTGAGCAGTAAATCTCAACAGTGGGCTTAAAATATTCAGTAAACCAGGCTATAAACAGATGTGCTGCCATCCAGGCTCTGTTGTTCCATTTCTAGAGCACAGACAGCGTATATTTAGCATAACTCTTAAGAGCCCTAGGATTTTTGGAATGGTCAATGTGCATTGGCTTCAACTTCAAGTCACCAGCTGCATTAGCCCCTAACAAGAGAGTCAGCCTGTCCTTTGAAGCCAGGCATTGATCTCTCTTCTCTATCTATGAAAGTCCTAGATGGCATCTCGACACCTTCTTCCACTTGAAGGCTGTTTCATCTACATAGAAAATCTGTTTCATGTAGCCACATTATCTTAGTTTGATCTTCTGGATAACTTGATGCAGCTTCTATATTGGCACTTACTGCTTCACCTGGCACTTTTATGTTATGAAGATGGCTTCTGTCTGTAAATTTCATGAACCAACTTCTGTTATTGTCAAACTTTTCTTCTGCACCTTCACTTCTCTCACAGAATTGAAGAGAGTTAGGGCCTTCCTCTGGATTAAGCCTTGGCCTAAGGGAATGTTGTGGCTGGTTTGACTTTCTTTTCAGACGATTAAAACTCTTCGTATCAGCAATAGGCTGCTTCACTTTCTTATCACTTGTGTTCACTGAAGTAGCACTACTAATTTCCTTTGAGAACTTTTCCTTTGTATTCACAACATGGCTGTTCGGTGTAAGAGGCCTAGCTTTCAGGCTATCTTGGCTTTCAACATGCCTTCCTCACTAAGCTTAACCATTTCTGGTTTTTGATTTAATGTGAGAAATGTGTGACTTTTCCTTTCACTTAAGGTTAGAAGCCATTGTAGGGTTATTAATTGACCTAATTTCAATATTGTTGTGTCTCAGGGAATACGAGGCCCAAGAAGAGGGAGAAAGACAGGGGAATGACTGGTTGGTGAACAGTCAGAACACACACATTGGCTGGGTGCGGTGGCTCACACCTGTAATCCCAGCACTTTGGGAGGCTGAGGCAGGCAGATCATGAGGTCAGGAGATCGAGACCATCCTGGCTAACACGGTGAAACTCTGTCTCTACTAAAAATACAAAAACTTGGCTGGGCGTAGTGGCACATGCTCGTAATCCCAGCTATTTGGGAGGCCAAGGCAGGAGAGTCACTTGAACTCAGGAGGCTGAGGTTGCAGTGCTCTGAGATTGCACCACTGCACTCCAGCCTGGCAACAGAGTGAGACTCCATCCCAAAAACAAACAAACAAAACCACACACACACACACACACACACACCAAAAAAACCACATATTATCAAGTATCGGTTAAGTCTCACACAGACATGGTTCAAACATCACTTAAGCCTTAGATGGATATGCTTCATGGTGCCCCAAAACAATTACAATATCAAAGATCACGGATCATAAATCATAACGAATATAACAGTAATGAGAGTTTGAAATATTGTGAGACTCATCAAAACATAATACAAAAGACACAGAGGTAAATGCTGTTGAAAAAATGGCACCAATACATTTGCTCAATGCAGGGTTACCACAAACCTTCAATCTGTAAAAAACACATCTGTGAGGTGCAATAAAGTGACACACAATAAAACAATGTATGTCTGTATCTAAGTGGAGAAGTCAAAGTAGCAATGAATGCCAAGTAGGCAGAAAATATAGCAAGTGCTATGAGAAAAGGTGCAGTTTGGAAAGGTCTCACGATGGTGATCCTTGATCAGATCGCTGGAAAGTTAAATTTAAGTACAGAGACAAGGCAAATGGCATGGACAAAAGTACACTGGTGGGGATGTGCAAAGCCTATTAAGGGAAGTGATTAGACCAATTTAGTTGTAAGAGGACTCTGTTGGAAAGTAATGATCCTGAAGAGATGGGTAAGGAACAAACAAGTCTTACAAGTAAGCCCAATGAACAATGGGGAAATAATAAAGATTTCTGAACAGGACTGTGTGGGCATAGTGTTATTTCTGTAATATACTGTAATCTAGCTGCAGTGTGCAAGGAAAGAGTAAGAACTTGGAATCAATTAGGTCACAGTGTGAAAGGGACGAAACCTATCAACAATCCGTGGATAAGTTCAAAGGTGAAAATAAAAAAATACATATATCTATCTGGAGCCAGGTGCAGTGGCATGCATCTGTAGTCCCAGCTACTCGGAAGGCCAAGGTGGGAGGATAGCTTGAACTCAGGAAGAGGCCAGCCCAGGTAACACAGCAAGACCTTGTCTCTAAAGAACAAAACCAAAAACCACTGGAAAGGATTTCCATGGTGAAGATATCGCAGTCTTTGTTCATGGCTATGAGGCTCAATAAACACTTCTGGAATAAGATCAGTAAGCTGTATTGGTTCTGCATCACGTCAGAGGAAGGCTGCCCTCAGAAGAGGAAGAACGGAGTAAAGAAGGGAATCCGTAAAGAGGGAGGCACTAGAGAGAAGTGTACTTTGGGTCCATTTTAGGCCTAAACAAATATGCAGACATGCAAACACTAGAGTAAGTTCTTTAAGTGTTTTTCCTGGAGAAATAATTTGTTATACTCCATCATAAAATGTACATTCTTTAGACAGCTGAACATATAATAGAAATATAAACATACCTGATCTTCAGGTCAGCCTTCCAAAGTTTTATAATCTTTGCAAAGCTACCAACCTTTGACATTAAGAGGGAAAAATTCAATCTCAGTGATTGAAACATCAAATTCTGATCCATTGAGATGTCCCTAGACCGATTCAGATAAATAGCAAACTTACCTGTTAATACCGTTGAGAGAAAAATACTTCAAAACCCATTTATGTAAAAACATGACCCACTTTTAGGACAATGCAGTTCCTAGTCAGAGAGAAGGGGTTGGCTCAGATAATAGTTTCACATTAATCCTTACAACACCCCTGTGAGGTGGGTTTAGCATTAATCTAATTACCTTCGTTCGACAAGGAGAGGCAATACAAGCAAGGAACTGTTCCAGGATTACCGAGTAAATCTAATGAAGACATCTGAAGTCACAGCATTTTGGGAGGCTGTGAGCCGATCACTTGAGGTTGGGAGTTCGAGGCCAGCCTGGCCAACATGGTGAAACCCTGTCTCTATTAAAAATACAAAAAAAATTAGCCAGGCGTGATGGCATGTGCCCATAAACTCAGCTACTGGGGAGGCTGAGGCAGGAGAATCACTTGAACCTGGGAGGTGGAGGTTGCAGTGAGCTGAGATTGCTCCACTGGACTACAGCCTGGGTGATAGAGTGAGACTCTGTCTCACATACACACACCAAAAAAAAAAAAAAAAAAAAAAAAGAGTTGAGAGGTCATAACAAATACAAAAACTACACTACAAAATGGTTTTCTTAGGCCTTTTCTCTCGGTTGTCTAATTTATTTTCAGATGGAAGCAATACAAATTAAAACGCAGCTGAGCCATTTCAAGTAAAATGGATATAAATTGTGGCACCAAAAAAGCTGAAGCCAAAAATATATTCATTTGCCATACAAGAATAGAAGTACTTTGTGATGTTATATGGGAAGCTATGCCGATATCCAGCATATAGATATTAAATCTGGAGTAGTCTCTGGCACCACTACATTATTTTCTAGGGCAATATGGCCAACTTCCATTACTCATGGGCTGAATATTTTATCTTTTGTTTTTTTTTTGAGACGAGTGTCATGCTCTGTTGCCCAGGTTGGAGTGCAGTGGTGCGATCTTGGCTCACTGCAACCTCTACCTCCTGGGTTCAAGTGATTCTCATGGCTCAGCCTCCGGAGGATCTGGGACTACAGGCATGTGCTGCCATGCCCGGCTAATTTTTGTATTTTTAGTTGATGGGGTTTCCCCATGTTGGCCAGGCTGGTCTCAAACTCCTGGCCTCAAGCGATCCACCCATCTTGGCCTCCCAAAGTGCTGGGATTACAGGTGTGAGCCACTGTGCCCAGTCTGAATATTTTATCTTATACTGTTTACCTCTTAAATCTATCCCTGCTCACTAGAATTGCCTGTCAACATTACATTGGGATAGAGAAAACTGGTGACACGTCAGCTAGTTTTGCTATTTATAGCTGCTTTGATTAAATAGGTTTAAAGCTAACAATTAGTTTTGGACTACCTGTGGAGCTGATTTTCTGCATAATTTCCCCAATATAAAGTTAATTAATATTAGACCAAAGATGACACAGGTTAAACAAGATTTTAAAAGAAAAATAAAATTTCAATTTTTTTTCCCACAAATGTCTGCAATGTAACACACATCTTTGTCTAATGTATTAGTTGTCACAGGAGACATTTGGCTGACAATTTGTTAATATAAAAATTTTCCTGAGAAGTCTAGTTTACATGAACTGCCAATTCCTCTACCCCCGAACCCCTTTAAACATACAGATAAAGGATAATTTGTGTCAAAAAATACTTAGAAGTCCATCTTTCGATTGGAGGTTCTTACCCTTGTAATTCTGTTTCAGGGCAATAAAGTTCCCAAAAGTGGTCTCCAGATGCCCAACATGTCCAGTCCTCATATTCACTGGCAGAGTATTTCCTTTCTACTAAGTTTAAAAGACCATTCAAGGCAGACCTTTCTACAACTGCATCATGGGGAGATCAGCAAATACTACTTTGTTCTTTTCAGGCTGAGAAAAACAGACCTGAGTTTTCATAATTTTTTGAACACTGTAAATATAAAAGTTCTCTTCAAGAGAAGCACCACCATCCTCATGACCTGCATTACACATCAAGGGACAGAACAAATATTAACTAAATGTTTACTTCAGGTTAAATGGTCCAATAAATCACGTTTGTCTTTGACAATGGGGTAAATTTTGAAAAATCCAAAGGAAAAAAAGGGAAAACTATCACAAACTATGAAAAAAGAAGTCTAGGGAAATTGATAAAAACAGTCCAAGAAATGCAGCTGAATGTCATAATGTCACAAGGAGACTCTAGAGAAGAAGTTTTCCCTGATTTCCATTAATGCTTAAATGATCTGCTGATGTATAAATTATCTCCTGTCCCACAAACTGAAAACAAGTCACAAAATCCACATTAGAATATAAGTTTTTTAATTTTTATAAATAACTTATCTGTTACAAAGATAGTTTACCCAGCTAAATCACAAAACCATCAACTCAAGATATCCAAATTACGTTTTATTAATAAAACAAGTAAAAACTGATTTACCAATCTTCACATAGAACTGCAGATGAAGCCGAAAAACAAGGCCTATTTTAAAAATAAATTGCATCAAACGTAAGGGCTTTGGGTTTATGGTTTAATTACCTAGGATTGTCATATTTCTTCCCATATACAAAATGCAAAGCCTGAAAGTTAAGGCTCTGACATTCATAGAGATCAACTGTAATAATCCCATTTAAAACACAGCCACTTGCAAACATTTACAGTGGGTGATAGTCTACATTATCTTCCATCCTTTGCTCTATTTCAGCACTTCCCTTAGCCCCATTCTAAGCACTCATATAATTTCATAATTCTGTCTTTTTAAATGCACACTGTTATTTCTTTTTCTTGATTTCATTTAGTTATATACATTCCTGAACATCTGAATACTTATTTTCCTTACAAAAATATATCATCAAAATAAAGAGATGCTTGAGGTTGCTTCAGTGTTCAAGTTTGCTTGTTTTTCTTTTTTTCCAGCTTTTCTTCAGTTGTCCTAAATATGGCTAGCCTTGTTTTATAAATACACATGATACTGTCACCAAGTCAGGATTAGAAATGGACTGCCCCAACAGTAAAGCATTTAAACTTCTGTCCAAAAAAAGGGCTGTAGGTACTGCTGCTGTTGCTGGTTTTGAGACTGTACTTTCCCCATAACAATTGCTTGTGCAAGTTCTGTGGGACACCAAGCAGATGACGCTTAACCTTGTTGTTCTGTCAGTGGGTTAAAAATATCTTTTGTTTTAAGCTTCCCTGTGGAAGACAAAACACTGTGTTGTGTCACCCACTGCTCAAGTCAGTATTTAATGTGACCTACAGACATCACTTCTGTAATATCATCTGCAATTCACTGTGCAGCATCTGCCTGTCTTCACACAACATTGGAACTCATGAGGGCAAAGTACAGAATAAGGAGAGGAAAGTTATTCTGTGCATAGTTTTATCTCATTAATGCTTTTTTATTTTAAGGCATTGTTCCTCTCAGGTAAGGCTTAAAAAGGGACATGATCGTGCTTAATTACTAAAAGGAAAAAGAAAATTAGTTAACAAAAGGCTATTACACTATACATATAGAAATATAAGAAAATAATCAAGAAGAAATCACTTAAAGCAGACTCGAGAGATCTGTACAGTAGGAAAAGCTTTGGGGTATTTCACTGCACATTTGTACAGACAATGCATGCTGCTTTCCTTTGCATCTTTAGCCCCTAGATGCTGGCTTCACAGAGTGGAGACATGTTCAGGGAAGACAAAGACAAGGCCAAGAGTACCACAGATTTCTGAAGTTCTTCCCCTATCCAATGGCACTATGCGGCAGCAAACAGTTCTTAAATAGTTAAACCTTGTTCCTTTTCTTTGTGTATGTAGTGTTTCACTGAAAGCTTTACAAATAAAACAAGCTATAATTCTGTTCCTTCCTCCTGTCAAAATTCAGTAGTGACATGAGAGGAAAAAGGTATTGGGAACACCTAGGTGTTAACATATTGAGAATTATCCATAATGGGACACTGGTAACACTGTACACAGTTAGGCAGTGGGCAACCAAGTCTTTCAGCAGATTACTTTTCATGTGATGAATTTCAACTGCTCATGACATTATACTGAGGTATTATTAGCTCTGTGGGCTGACATTTAACATTAGCACAACACCATCTTGTCACACCTTCAATTTGACAAAATCCTATGTAGCAGTGAAACTTTTTCCCGATGACAGACTAGTTTCTTGAACTTTAGATGTGGTTTTAGAGAAGATACAGGGCCATTTGGCTCAGAAATGCCTTGGCATCTCACACTGTTCACAGCGAATTAAGGCTGGATGGTTCAAAAAAGTACAGGCAGTACAATTCCACTGAGCTCCCTCATCATCTTCTGTGTCTTGAGTCTTTGGTGTTTTGATGATGGACCTTTGATCTGTAAGAAAGAAAAAAAATTATTTTATAAGTAAAAAATCACAAAGTCTAAAAATTACAGGCAACTTTAAACACCATTTGTAGTGCACAGCCTGAAGCAGCTTGCTCCCCAAATGCAGCATCTAGTTGAGACTGACACACATGTTTGATCACTACCAACCTCTATCTAGCTGGCACTTCTCCCTCTGGGAAATACAACATGAACATGATGTAATTACCTCCAATCTCCTTAAAGGAGAAAACAGCATCATTACCTACAATTTATAGTAGAATAAAGGATATCTAATAGCAAAGATTCCCATAATACCACTCAAGATTGTAAAAAGCTGTCCCACTGCAAAACAATACTGTCAGTGTACGTTAAGTCTCATTAAAGTTAGAGTTTCGTGGGAACACTGCAGTAGTATTTATATTTGTTTTCTACCAGAAAGGGCAGTTTTTTTGTTAATTCATGTTCTCTATCTGCCAAAAATGTAAGCCTTGGATGACACAAATAAAATATAAACTAGTATCTAACGTCTTATCCACAGACTCTGGAGAAGTAAATCTATGTGAAAATTTTACCATACTTTATTTTTAAAAATCACATTTGGTATGGTAGAGTAGAAAGAACACTAGAATTGAGAGTTGTGAGAATGGAGTTCTGTTCCAGGCTCTGCTACTAATTCCTGAATATTTTGCTCTGTGATCTCAGATAAATCATATACATTCTAGGTCTCTTTGTTTCTTATAAAATAAAGGTCACTGGAACTCTAAGAGACCAATGTTCTAGAATGTTTATATGGATAGTGGTATCTTAAATACAGAGAATAATTATATTCTTCAAACGTTATCTCTAACAAGCGATTACATTTATAAAACTACTTTAAAAAATTTGGGTCCCATAATGAAATTAGAACAGTATTCCTACAAATTAATTTTGGGAGGTTTAAAGTAAAAGGAGCATGCACTGTTGAATTTTTCCTGTCAAAGTTATTAATTTGAAGAATCAAACCTATGCTAAAACAACGTATATTAATATGCAAATTCCACCTACCCTACTGATAACTTTTCTATTTTAAAAGAGAGACTATTGTAACAAGTAAATAAAAATATGGAAGTCAAATATTATGACAAATTTTAAATAATTAAGTGATATTTGGTATTTTGTACCCCTTTAGCAGCACCTTTCTTACTCATTATACAGAAATTTTCTTGCTAAGTCCTCAACTTTAGGTGTTGGCTTTCCATTGTCACAATTTTTGCCACATGCACAACCAACTTGAATGGTGTTTATACCGTATTTTCCCCAAACTGAATAATTTTAAAACAAACATCCAATTAAGTCTTATCCTAAGTAAAAATATCTAAAAAAATCAAGGGTCTGACAATACCAGTTACTGTGCCCTGAAACAACTGAAAAGAAATACAGTTTAAAAAACTTTGACTTTTTACCACGTAAAATCATTTCACATTCCACATCTGGGAAACATTTTATAGAATAATTGTTTTAATCTGGGGATCCATCCTACTTACTAGAATTTTGGTCTCAGGCATTAGAAAACATTTTCACCTGACACGTTTTTAGTAAAACCTTGTTGATTCTGTTTAACTGCAAAGGTTAAAATTTTAGGAAGAGTGACCATAAGAAAGTACCTTTCTACACTTCAATGTATTATTAAATGCCAGCATCTTTTTGATTATTTAAGTAATATCTAAGGCAATCAATAAGGGATCTATAAAATTTTTTTTTTAAATGAAAAATCTCCAGTGGTTTTCTTATAATCTCACTTGGTACTTAGAATTATGATTTTTTTTTTTTTTTTAATTAGAGGTGTTCGGAAACTAAATAACCAAAATAGGAAAAAAGAGGAAATTAGATCACAAAGAATGGTCTAAACACATTTAATTTTAGCTGTTAAAAAAATCTCTACATTGTGAAGCAGAACTGACTTCAAGGACTAAATTTCTATTCATGAAGTTAATGTGTATTTTAGCCTTATTGCAAAAAATTATTTATTCCTTATTTCTCCCAAAACAGCCGGCATACAAACTTCTATCTTTCATGTAAAAACTTCTAAGTAATGGATGTTTTTATTGGACCTTTCTTACTTATTATGGAAAATTTCAAACATATATAAAAGTAGAGAGGACAGCAAAATGAACATTCATGTACTCATCCTGCTTCAACAACTGTCAAGACCAATTTTATTTCACTTACGTAAAATAACAGATTATTATTATTCTGAAGTTAAATTATGTTGAAGCAAAAGAGGAACCTTTTCATAAGAAAAAATTCTTATTTTTCAAGAGTAGGAAGATTATATTAAGGAAACTCATTCAGTGTCTGAAAAACACATCTTGCATATTTTAAAGAGTTAGTGCTTATACCGCTGTCATCTCTATTGCTTTATTCAATTAACATCCAAATAGCATCTAGTCTCTGAACATTTGCTTACTGTGTCAAATGCCCTAATCTCACTCTGATCCTCTGTAATAACTTTTCATTGTATTCCAGCTATATTTAAAAACATTTAAATAAAATATGAGGACAGAGCTACGCCTAATTATATATAAAAATGGAGGCTGGGCGCGGTGGCTCACGCCTGTAATCCCAGCACTTTGGGAGGCCGAGGCGGGTGGATCACCTTAGGTCAGGAGTTTGAGATCAGCTTGACCAACATGGAGAAACCCCGTCTGCACTAAAAATACAAAATTAGCTGGGCATGGTGGCGCATGCCTGTAATCCATCTAACTCAGGAAGCTGAGGCAGGAGAATGGCTTGAACCTGGGAGGCAGAGGTTGCGGTGAGCCGAGATCGCGCCATTGCACTCCAGCCTGGGCAACCACAGCAAAACTCTGTCTCAAAAAAAAATAAAAATAAAAATAAACAAACAAACAAACAAAAATGAAGTAGAGCACAAAAATTAGAATGTGAAAGGAGAATGTGAAAAATTCTTGTAACAAACTAAAGACCAGTAATACACTAGTTCTTCCTTGTTCCCATTTCTTTTTCTTTTCCTGCAATAAAACTTTATTGACAAAAACAGATGGCAGGCTGGATTTGGTCCATGGGTCACTGTTTGCCAGCCACTTGTCTAAAACCCAATTTAACATGGTATTCCTACCAGTATGTAAACATGTGAACAACTGCCTGATTCATAACATGTTTTAATTTTTTCTCAACGTCTCCTTTTCCTCCCCTACGTAAGACACTGAATTTCTCAATGACAGTAACCATACATTTTTTTAGGGTGTCCTGTTCAGCTTCACAGGAAAAACGTACATTTTCCTATCCATAATTCATACTTTCCTAGTCCTACAAACCTTAATGTTTCTTATGAAGGAAGAAGTAACACAAATAATTTTTATCTCTGAAGACATTTGAAAATACAAACATATAGGGAACAAATTGTAAGTCTGGAGTATTTGTTGCAGCACACTAGTGAGGATGATGTAACACTATGAGTGCTGACCTGATTCACCACGTGTTTGCTGACTTCCAGAATTTGTGTGAATGAAAACTTGTTTTGCTGTCTTTGTTTCCCCCACAACTTTACTGATGTATAGTTGACAGTTAAAAGTTATAAGCTGTACAACTTGATGATTTATGTATATACTGTGAAAAACATTACAATCAAGTTAATTAACATATTCAGCACCTCATATAGCTTATCTCCCCACCCCCCACCGTGGTGAGAACACTTAAGATCTCCTTTAGCAAATTTCAGTTATATAATAAACTACTGTTAACTACAGTCACATTGTTGTACACTAGATCTCCAGAGTTTATTTATCTTATATAGCTGAAACTCTGTAACCCTTCGACCACAACCTTCCCATACCCTCTTCTCCCAGCCCCTGGTAACCACCGTTCAGCTCTCTGTTTCCAGGAGTTTGACATTTTTGAATTCTACATATAGGTGAGATCACGCAGTATTTGTCTTTCTCTGGCTTATGTCACTTAGCATGACATCCTCCAGGTTCACCCATGTTATCACAAATGACAGGATTTCCTTCTTTCTTAAGGCTGAATAATATTCCACTGTCTGTGTGTACCTCTTACGTTTTCTTTATCCATATACAGACATTTATGTTGTTTTCATATTTTGGCTATTGTGAATATTACTGAAAGGAAAATGAGTGCAGATACCTCTTTGAGATACTTACTGCATTTCCTTTGGATATATGCTCAGTAGTGGGATTGCAAAATAATACAATTTTAAAGTTTTTGAACCTGCACACTGTTTTTCATAATAGCTGCACCAACTTACATTCCCATGAAAGTGTACAAGGGTTCTCTTTTCTCTATGTCCTCATCAATGCTTGTAATCTTTCACCTTTCTCACAGTAACCATTCCAATAAGTTTGTAAGGTAGTATCTCACTGGGTTTTAATTTGCATTTCCCTGATGATTAGTGAGGTTGAGTACCTTTCAATATACCTGTTGGCTATCTGTATACTTTCTTTTGAGAAATATCTATTCTGGTCCTTTGCCCATTTTAAAATCTGGTTATTGGTTTCTATTACTATTGATTTGCATGAGTTCCTTATACATTTTGAATATAAACCCTTTAGGAGTTATATAGTTTGTAAATATTTTCTCCCTTTCTGAAGGTTGCCTTTTCACTGCTGCTGATTTCCTTTGCCGTGTAGATGCATTTTAGTTTAATGTAATCCCACTTGCCTATTTTTGATTTTGTTACCTGTGCTGTTGGTGTCATATCCAAACTATCACTGCCCAGACCAGGTCAAGAAGCTTTTCACCTATTTTTTCTTCTAGGAGTTTTATGGTTTCAGGTCTTATGTTTATATTTTTAATCCATTTTGAGTTTATTTTTGTATACAGTGTGAGGTAATGGTTCAATTTCATTCATCTGCATGTGAATATCCATTTACTGAAGAGACTATCCTTTCCCCATTGTGTTCTTGGCACCCTTGTCAAAGATAAGTTGACCATAGATGCACAGATTTATTTCTGGGCTCTCTATTCTGTTCCATTGGTCAATATGTCTGTTTTTATGTCAGTACCACACTGTTTTACTATAACTTTGTAATATTTTTAAAAATCAGGGAATGTGATGTCTCCAGCTCTGTTGTTCTTACTCAAGATTGCTTTGGCTATTCAGGGTCTTTTCTGGTTCCGTATAATTTTAGGATTTTTTTCTGTTTCTGTAAAGAACGTCACTGGTATTTTGATAGGGATTACATTGAATCTGTAGACTAATTTGGGTAGTAAGGATGTTTTAATATTAATTCTTCCAATCCATAAACACAGGCTATGTTTCCATTTATCTGTGTCTTCTTTAATTTCCTTCATCAATCTTTTATAATTTTCAGTGTATTCCTAAGTATTCTTCTTGCTATTGTGAATGGGACTGTTTTCTTGATCTCCTTTTTTGATAGTTCCTTGTGTATAGAAACACAATTGACTTTTGTACATTGTTTTTGTGTCTTGCAATTTTACTAAATTCATTTATCACTTTTAACAGTTTTTGGTGGAGTCTTCAGGGTTTCCAACATGTATGATCATGTCACCTGCAAACAGAGATAATTTTACTTCCTCCTTTCTGATTTGGATATCTTTATTTTTCTTGTCTAATTGCTCTGGCTAGGTGATATAGTTTGGATGTTTGTCCTCTCCAAATCTTATATTGAAATGTAATCCCCAGTGTTAGAAGTGGGGCTTGGTGGGAGGTGTTTGGGTCCTGGGGGTGGATCCTTCATGAATACCTTGGTGCAGGTTTCTCAATAATGAGTGAGATATTGCTCTGAGTTCATGCAAGATCTGGCTGTTTAAAAGGTGTGGCACCTCCCACCGTCTCGCTCACCATGTGACATGCCTCTGTTTGCTTGCTTCACTTTCTACCATGAATAAAAGTTCCCTGAAGCCTCTCCAGAAACTGAGCAGATGTCAGTGACATGCCTCCTGTACAGAAAGCATGTGGATATCGGTGACATGCTTTCTGCAGAACTGTGAGCCAATTAAACCTTTTTTCTTTGTAAATTACCAAGCCTCAGGTATTCCTTTACAGCAACACAAAAATGGATACTACATTAGAACTTCCTGTACTACGTTGAAAATAAGTGGCAAGAATGGTACCCTTGCTTGTGCCAGATCTTAGTGGGAAGGCTTTCGGTTTTCTCCGTTGATTATATTACCTATGGGGTTTTTATATATGGCCTTTATTGTGTTAAGTTCCTTCTATATGTGTATGTGTGTGTATACATACATACATATATATATATATTTTTTTTTTCTAAGACAAGAGTTTCACTCCTGTTGCCCAGGCTGGAGTGCAATGGCGTGATCTTGGCTTACCGCAACCTCTGCCTCCCGGATTCAAGCGATTCTCCTGCCTCAGCCTCCTGAGTACCTGAGATTACAGGCATGGACTGCCAAGCCAGGCTAATTTTGTATTTTTGGTAGAGATGGGGTTTCTCCATGTTGGTCAGGCTGGTCTCAAACTCCCAACCTCAGGTGATCCACCCGCCTCGGCCTCTCAAAGTGCTAGGATTACAGGTGTGAGCCAGTGTGCCCAGCCTGAGAGTTTTAATTATGAATAAATGCTGAAGTTTTTCAAATGCTTTTTAGCATCTATTAAGATGACTACATGGTTATTCCTTTCATTTTACTTCAATGTGTGTGCTGTATCACATTAACTGATTTGTGTATGTTGAACCATCCTCAAGTCCCAGAGATAAACCCCACTTGGTCATGGTGTATGGTCCTTTTAATGTGCTCAGTTTGGTTTGCCAGTATTTTACTGAGGACTTTTTGCATCTATGTTCATCAGTAATATTGGTCTGTAGTTTTCTTTAGTTGTAGTGTCTTTGTCTGGTTTTGGTACCAGGGTGAGGCTGGCCTCAGAATGAGTTTGGAAGTGTTCCTCCTTCTCATTTTTGGAAGAGCTTAATAAGGGCTGGTATTAATTCTTCTTTGAGTGTTTGACAGAATTCACTCATGAAGCCATCCAGTTCTGGACTTTTCTTTGTTGGGAATTTTTTTTTAAATTTCTAAATCCATGCTGGATATTTGTTGGGAGATTTTTGATTACTGATTCAATCTCCTTATTTGTTATTGGCCTATTCAGGCTTTCTAATTCTTCTTGATTCAGCTTTAATAGGTGGTATCAATTTTTTTTGGATAGGAACGTATCTATTTTTTTCTAGGTTATCTAGTCTGTTGGCATAAAATTGTTCCTAATATTCCCTTATGATCCTTTTATTTCTGAGGCATCTGTTGTCTTCATTTTCATTTCTGACTGTGTCTTCTTTTTTTCTCAATTTATCTAGCTAAGGGTTTGTCAATCTTGTTGATTTTTAAAAAAACCTCTTAGTTTTACTATTTCTTTTTCTGTTGTTTTTAAATTCTCTATTTTTGCTCTAATCCTTATTATTTTCTTCATTATGCTAACATTAGGCTTAGCTTGTTGTTCTTCTACTGGTTCCCTGAGGTATAATTGAGATCTTTCTCTTTTTTAATGTACGTATTGTTTATCTCTAGAAACTTACTTCTTAGTACTGCTTTTGCTTCATCCCATAGGTTCTAGTATGCTATGTTTTCATTTTTGTCTGAAGATACTGTTAAGATTCCCTTTTGATTTCCTTCTTGACTCAATGACTATTCAAGAATGTGTTTAATTTTCCACAAATTTTATGGTTTTTTTGCTGTTACTGACTTCTAGTTTTATTCCACTGTGGTTAGAAAAAATACATGGAATGATTCCTATCTTAGGTTTGCTTAAACTCGTTTTGTGAACTAACATATGATCTACCCTACAGAATGTTCCGTGTGTGCCTGGGAAGAATGTATATTTTTTTGCTGTTGACAGAGAGTTCTGTGTTTGCTATATCCACTTGGTTTAACATTTTGTTCAAATCAGCTGTTTCTTTATTCATTTTCTGCCTGGATATTCTATTATTGTAAGGGGGGTATTGAAGTCTCCTACTATTGCTGTCAATTTCTGTCTTCAGATCTGTCAATATTTGCTTTACATACTAATGTAATCTGATGTGGGGTGTGTATATATTTATAATTTTTATATTTTTCTGTGGAATTGATCCTTTTACCATTATATAATAATCTTTGTCTCAACAGTTTTAGACTTAAAAATCTATTGTTTCTGATATAATTATAGCCACTTTTGATTTCTTTTAGCTACCATTTATATAAAATCTTTTTCCATCCCTTCACTTTCTGCCTATGTGTGTCTTTAAATATGAGTCTCTTGTAGATAGTATATTATTGGATCCTGTTTTTATTTTTCTTATTTCATTTTAAACAAAAAGTTTATTTAAATAAGAAGCCTGACTTGAAGGGAAAACTTTCTAGGATTCTTTCTTTTTTTGAGTAATTTATTTAAAGATTTTCTTTATTTTAGAGTAATTTACTTAAAGACAGATTGCCCTACATGTAACAGCTATGTACACAAAAGTTATAAAATTGTCCTTGGTTTTACAATGATAAATGAAAAACATGAAAATCCTCCAATGGAACAAGGTATGTGAGAATTTTTTTTTTTTGTTAAAACAGTGAGAGCAAAATAACTTACTAGAATATGAAGATAAGAGCTGAATGAGCATGCCACTAATGGAGAAAGGGGGTATTTTCACAGAATCAGTATTTTTTCCCATCCTGTCTCCACTTGATGTCAATCAAAACACACCATTGGCTGTTTGGTTTGAAGAAAAAAGCAATATGCTTGTGCACATATACCAGTTACTTCATGTATAATAAAGGAATGTGGAAGGGCGAAACAAAAGAATAGAGAAAACTATACTGTAGTAGTCAGAATGTGGTGGAACCAAATTGCAGTTTTCTAATTGAGAATGTAATAATCTTGGTCTTTAAAGAACAGCGTTCTGGAGTAAAGAAGCAGGTTCCCTTTTCAGTAGACACCTCCGGTAGGCTGTTGAAACACATCAATTGTATCTTCATCTTCCATTTCCAACTGTGCAGGTGTGTCTGTTCCACTGATTGGTTCCCCATCAAATCAGAATCTGATCTGCTTCACTGACAATCCCCGTCATTCACAATAGGCTTTCATTAGTTTACTAAGTGGTGTCTGCCTCTTAATCTTAAACTGCACCACAGAATCATCCTGTCCTGCCACCTTCAAATTAATATGATTCTTGTTCTCAGTCTTGACTCCTTCTGTGTGGGCTTTTCGTCGGCCATGGCAAGCACCAGAGTCTCCTCAGCTGCTGCTTCACAAAAGAGGTGGCGGGTCCGCACCTAACGAACGAGTACACAAGCAGAAGGAGGAGCAGCAGGAGGTGACGGCGGATGAGGGAGAGGGTGCGTGCACAGCATGGGCTCCCTACCCTCCCGCTGTGTGCACCAGCACGAGCTGTTGGGGCCTCCCATTGGCTGCTGCCAGATCCTGTTTTTAAAATCCATTCATACAACTCCTTGTGAGTGGTGAGTTTAATCCACTTACAGTTAAGGTAATTACTAATAAGTGAGGACTTACTATTGCCAGTTTGTTGCTTCCTGTCTATTTGACAACTGTTTTGCTCCTCTTTTCCTCTTATTGTCTTTCTTTGTTATTCGATGACGTTTAATCATAATTTACTTTGATTATATTTGGTTATACTCTTCTATTTTAAGGTGATAACAACTTAACTTCATTTGCATACAAAAATACTACTGCATCTTTACAACCTCCACCCTCCCACACTTTTGTGCTCTTGCAGTTTTCTTCTTTTAATATTATGTATCCATTAACACATTTTTACCTTTTAACTTTCTTATTAGAGTTGAAAGTAAATTATATACCACGCTTAAGTGTTAATCTGTAAATATGTCTATATTTTTACCTTCAGCAGTGATATTTATGTACCTGTTTCCATTTCTACACACATTTTAATGCCTGGATCAAAACACACAGATATACTTTGACATGTCTTAGTTTGGTGTGCATATATTCTGAGAATATCAATGATGTAAAATGATAGAAGGTAGAAAACTACTCATCTGGAATTTTGATTAAAGTTATATATAAATTAAACTAAATATTCATGGAAGGGGAACTTCCCTAAGGTATCTTCCTTATCATTTTGTCTAAAGTTTTAAATGATACAAATTTTTCTACTTAGTAATTGTTTTTTAACCAAGACTTGCTATTACTGGTTGGGAATAGTGATTCCTAAGCTTGTGCATATTACTTTTAAAAAGCTAAGAATATTACATCTTTGCATCCTTCTCAACCCCAAGCATGTAAATGAAAACAAACATCTTCTTAATGAATTCATTTAAGAATGCCAAAGTTTGAAGCAATTCTAGAGAGGAAGGTTGCTGAACAGGAAAAATTTTCTAAAATTTTGCTTTTCAAAAGTAACAGTTTTCACATTTAATGGATACACTAACCTTTGGGTTTTGGTGGCACAGGACCTACAAATCCAATATTGTCATAAAAGTTATGAATAGCGCTGGGATTAAAATGTGGTCCTGAAATATATAAAAAGTAAATATATCAATGCTTATAGCTCAAAAACAACTTTACTTTTTAAAACAAGTCTTTCTAAAAAAAAAAAAAAAAAAAAACGCTATAAGAAATGCTTTTCATTTGTTTTGTCCCTCTAATCTCGAATTATATGTAAGATTTCAAAACATATTTCAAATATATTATCTTAGGTATAATGTAGTACTCATAAACACGGGTAAGTGGTAAATTGTGAAAGAAGTCAAATTAATGCTGGTAAGACATTAACAGAAGTAGAAGTAGACCCCTGTTCTATGTGGCAAGTTAAAATAACTTAAAATTTCACAATTTAAAACGTAATTTTAAATGATCAAACATGGACTTAAGCAACTAAACAGCTTTACCTCAAGTAAATATAAAAACCTTGCACTAATGTAATAGAATGGTTAAAATTTTACACAAAAAGAGTAAGTTCAAGGATTGTAGTTTCTAGAACAGCACCAACTTTTTCTCTTTAGAGTTAAATTATGGTATTTTTCTATGAATGTTTAAAGATAAATAGCTTAATCAACATTTAAAAAGAATAAAAATAAAAATAATCATCTTCCAGTTGAACAGATTCTAGAACACAGTCCCAAGTGTGATTAAAGACTTCTCTTTTGGTTAGATTCCTTCCCCTTCCTGTCTTTTCCATTTTATATCTTTTTATTATTTATCCAACTTCAGAATTAGGTTTAAGTGATAACATTTCCTTTTAAGTTCTCTATGGAACTGAATTAAATTGTAAACATTATTTACTATAAGAAATCATTGCTTGTCATTAATAGCTCAAGTATAAGAAACTGTCATTGTCTAAAGAATGTATAAACCTTATTTTTATTATCTTCTATATTTTATCAGTTAAGATAGTGCCATTGAGATGGGGTGACTTTTTAAATATATTCTTAAAAGTCTATCTGGCTCCAAAGCCACATGTTCTGAGACAGTAAGATTATGATTGATAAGTCTGTTTTTAGCCACAGGAAAACTGCTGGTGAATTAAATATGATGAGTTTCAGCTACAAATACACTGAACTTTACCTCGGGCTTGAAAAAGATCAATTTCTTTGGTTAAGCAGTCAATGTCAATCTGGAGTTGTCTATTACAACTTCTCAACTGCTGCATTTCTTCAAGCTGAAAAATAATTCTATGTAAGTAAGATTTGCACTGAATTCTTAGTCATTAGTTAATAAAGAATGGAGTTTGGCAGGAGAAAGTAAGGACAGAAAAACAAGCGTTAAGAACATCTGAAGAAAACTAGGTAGAGATATTATGCTTATGTTAGATGGCCTACTCTCATGTTCAAGCACAGAGATCACAAGTTACATAAAGACTTACGGAAGGTATCTGGGATATAGAATTTGATCTTTTCAGGCGCCTTCGAGTCAGATTATTTTCCATTTCATTAACCTCAGATTTTAATTTATCCAGCTTTTTCTTTTGAATCTCAAGTTCTCTTTGAAGTCGTTCCATTCTGGCCTTCTGGTGTACCAAAAGAGCTGCAACACATATTAGGAAACATGAGGACCCACCCAACTTTAATCAATTAACCTCTAAGCAGACTTAGAAAAACAAACAACAATTTGTCAAAAATCCCAAAGCTACATTAAAACAAAATATTGTAAGTTTAGGCATTTAAAATTTCAATTTTTTTTTTTTTTTTGACACGGAGTTTTATTCTTGTTGCCCAGGCTGGAGTGCAATGGCGCGATCTCGGCTCATTGCAACCTCTGCTTCCTGGGTTCAAGTGATTCTCCTGCCTCAGCCTCCCAAGTAGCTGGGATTATGGGCAACTGCCACCACACCCCACTAATTTTGTATTTTTAGTAGAGACGAGGTTTCACCATGTTGGTCAGGCTGGTCTCGAACTCTCGACCCCAGGTGATCCGCCTGCCTTGGCCTACCAAAGTGCTGGGATTAGAGGCTTGTGCCACTGTGCCTGGCCAAATTCCAAAAATTTTAACAGCAAAATTGTTTTAGTTATTTAAACAAATGCCACTTTTTAAATGTTTTCTAGGATTTGGAGAAATTCACTTTATGAATGAAGACAACATTTTTAGGTTACAGCTTCTCTAAAGGTTTTCGTCTTTTTAATTAACCTACTTACTGTATCTAATTCACATCTACCCTTGGAAAGGACAAGCTCTCTTACTTCAGAGTTTGTCATGTTTGGTCTATGAATGAAGCATTCTAATATGAAAATGTTATAGATATTTTAGAAGGGAATGTAGAATGGGTTGAATCCATTTTGATGTATGCAACAAATAAAACAGGCAGATTGATTTCACTCCACATAAATGTTAACATTAAATTATCCCAATTGCCACTTATATTTTTGTATATTCAGATTATATTTTGTGAAAACATCTTCCAAGATCTTTAAAGAAACAAAATAAGCAATCAATCCTGCAGCATGAATGAACTACTTGGGAAACCATAATAAACTACAAATACTGGTGTATGTTTTTGTGATCTATCTCTGGACGTGAATCTCATCCTTTAGGATACTGGACTGGAAGTGAAGATACTTGAATCTACTTTTTATAAAGAAACAACACGGGATGATTCTATCTTGAGAAAAATAAGGCAGATTTGGAAAAGAACTTTAAACAACCTCTAGAAATAAAAGTCACTGAAATGAAAAAGCCAAACAGATTACAGTAGATTACATACAAAGACAGTTGGTGACCTGTCAGATAGATGTAAGAATGTTACCCAGAATGCACAGATAATGTGACAGAAAACATGAAAGAAGAGTTGAAAGGTCTCACATACATCTAAGAAAAAAATTCCAGGCTGGGTGCGGTGGCTCACACCTGTAACCCCAGCTTTGGGGAGGCCAAGAAGGGTGGATCACCTGAGGTCAGGAGTTCGAGACCAGACTGGCCAACATGGTGAAACCTTGTTTCTACTAAAAATACAAAAAGTAGCCAGGCCTGGTGGTGGATGCCTGTAATCCCAGCTACTTGGGAGGCTGAGGCAGAAGAATTGCTTGAACTTGGGAGGCAGAGGTTGCGGTAAGCCGAGATCACACCACTGCACTCCAGCCTGGATGACAGAGTGAGACTCCATCTCGGGGGCGGGTAGGGGGAGACAGAGAGAGAAAAGAATTCCAGAAGGAGACAATAGAGAGAATAGACAAGCGGCAAGATGTGAAGAGATATTGGCTGAAAATGTTTCAAAATTGAAGGGAAAAAAGTAACAAATTTTAGAAGATAAAATAATTTGTTCACCTAATTAAATTATCCAAGAATACAAATGAATAAAGGTATTTCCAGAAAGTCTGGGGAAATTCAACAATCACAGATAGCTGCTGAAATAACTGCTAAATATATGTTTTGATAAGAAGGAAATTAAATACAAAAGAATGGAATAAGATGAGTAAATCTAAAAAAAAAAACTCTGACAATAAAACAAAGGAAAAGACTATGGCAGGGCTGGGGAGCAGCAGACATTGTCTAAAACAAAGTGAAAATAAAATATTGGAAAAGAATAACAAGACACTGGAAGTGCAAAAATCAGAGGTGAAATATTCTAAGGTCTTGAAGGTATTTAAGAAGAATACACTTAAATGTTGCTAAGCCAAATATACATGTTCAGTATTTAGGGATCTGTACTAAAGGAAGTTAAAACAGAATGTGCAGTTTCTAAGTTAAAAGACAGAACCTAAGGAGAAATGAGGGAAATTTAATTAAACCTAGATAGCAGGAAAGGAGGGGATAAAGGAAAGAAATACAAAACAAAAACCCGACAGGGATAATTCCAAATATACTAGAAATCACAATGAATGCAACCTAATTAAACATATCTGTTGAGATGAGATCAGTAGACTGAATTGTAAAACCTCACCTATATGCTGCTTATAAAAAACACTCAAAACATAATTAACTTATCTATTATTTTAATAAGTTGAGGGTCTATGTGTCAGATGTTGTTGTAGGCATTTTGGAAGTCCATGAACAAAATAGGAAAAAATCCTTGCCCTTGCAGAACTCACATTACCATGGTAGCAGAGATTGGGGCCAGCGAGCAGGGCAAGAGAAAGACTCTAAACAAAGGGTAAACAGGTAGGCAAACTATGGCCATGGGCCAAATCTAGCCCACTGCCTGTTTCGTCATTAAAGTTTTACTGGATACAGCCTTGCTCATTTGTTTACTTGTTGTCTATGGCTGTTTCCATTTTACAACAGCAGAATCAAATAGTTGTGACAGAGATTATGTGGCCTACAAAATCCTAAATGATTTACTATCTGGCCCTCTACCAGATCATGTAGAGCCTTGCTGACCATATTAAGAACTCTGAATAAAATGCACATCTATCATAGCACAGACGGGTTCAAAATAAAAGGACTCAAGTAAAATAAATATCTTGCACTTCAGGCACTACTCTAAGAAGCATAAAGTAATAGCAGTCAATTGCTGGAAGTATCTGAAGACTGTGGTGCACTGAAGGCAACAACAAAACCCAAACCCAGCTCCACTCCTGACTAAACTGATGCAATGCCTCATAATAACCTGAAAGAAAAAGAGATGTCCTCATTTCTGGGTGCAAATACCATTTACTTTAGTCTCCTCTGTTCCTTTACACACAGTGTGTGGCATTCAATAAAAAATTATGAGACAAGCAGGAGAAAAATGGAATTCATCATCAAGAGATAAAGTGATGAATAGAACTATACTCAAAGATGATGCAGCTGGAATTACCTGACAGAAAACTTAAAGATTTAACTATGATTAATATGTTAAAGGATCTAGTTTAAAAGGTGGACAGCATGCAAAAAAAAAGATTCACAATTTGAGGAGAGAGGTGGAAACCATGAAAGGGTCAAATGCTAGAAATAAAAAATATGGCTAGAAATAAAAAATTCTTATCAGAGATAAAGAATTCCTTGGACAGACTTAGTACACTGGACACAGAAGAATCAGTGAACTTGACGACAGAAATTACCCAAACTGAACACACCAAGAAACAAGTGAAAAAAAGAACAAAAAAACCTTAAGAGTTGCAGAATAGTATCAAACAGTCTATGTGTAATTGGCAAAAGAGGAGAAAAAAAGGCAGGAGAAATATCTGAGGTGATAAAGACCAAAAATTTTCCAACATTAATGAAATACAACAAATCACAGATCTAAGAAGCCCATAGATCACCAAATAATGCTAAAACACCTAGACACATCACAGTCAAAGTGCTGAAAACCAAAGAAAGAAAATTTTGAGGGCAGCTAGAAAAATTTCATATAATTATTTCAGAAAAAAATCTGACTTTAGGGCAAAACATATGAGATAAAGATGTTCTTTACTTAATGATAAAAGGAAAAAATGCTAGTATACAACTCTGCATGGAAAATCATAAAAATAATCTAATTTATTTTCCAACGAATACATCATAAAGTATACATTCCAGGATAAGGTTGAGCATTCTCAGTCACAGCTCCACCAGCAATCCCCAATCCCATATTCCTAATGTTTCTATCAAAACAAGAAAGTAAATCATAGAGTTTAAGAGATACACAGAAGGCCAATATTAGTAGGAGACAGACTTTAACAGCAGGCAGAAATCTGAATCAATGATGATTTAGGAGACTTGAAAGAGCCACAGTTGCTACACATGGTTGTGAGGTGTTTTGAGGTTAAAGAGTAAATTCTTCAGTATATTTCTGTATAAGTATTGCATCCTTAGAAATTCACAAAGGGGTTTTTGCAATGGCTGAGGATGTGGCTTACCTTTGGGAGTAAAGGCAAAGTATCTCTTATGATCAGTCTGAAACTCTAAAGTAAAATATTGCAAATCCATTTACAATTACTTACAACTTATTTATGAGGCATTTCTTTCCACTTTAGACAAAATTTTAGTTATAATGACTATATTACTTAGAAATGACATACCTAGTTGGTTGTCTAGGTATGGCTGTTATAAACAAGCTAAAAATGCTATGAATGTACTAGGAAAGTGGTTCTCTATTTCTTAGCAATTTTTTCTTCTAAGTGGCTGAATTTTTATGTTTAGTTCACTTTTCATTTGTGGTTTGAGATTTTTAGACAGGAATCTGAGAAAGATGAATTACAGGGAAAAAAAGGGGTCAAAGTGAATTTCTAAAAATCATTGTAAAAATTCAGCTAAAGTCGAAACTCTAGCTGTGAGTTTTGTCTGCAAGTTTAACCTTGAGTATACAAAATAATACCCAATATTTGTCCATTATGAAACAATGTGATTAGACTCATTATGAAACAATGTTAGTAGATAATTAAACAGCAGAGACACTTTTGCTCTAATTAGCCTCCACTAAATGAAAAAATCTTCTATCTCCTGAAACCCCATAAAAATGAGGTATGAATGAAAAAGGTACAATCCACCAACAATTAAGAAAAAGAAGGCAATTAATTCACAACAGAAGTCAATAAGTTTCTGGAAGGCTAGAAGCAGATGAAATGACAGCCGAATGAAGGAGTGGAGAAAGCTGAAGTCTCATGGACAAGGAGGGTGCTGTAGACAAAATGGCACCTCATCTGCCCTGCAGAAACCTTGACTTCGGAAAATGTAGGTAACAACAGAAGGCAGGAGTTAGGAAAGGGCCAGAACACAGAGGCTTAATTAGCTATCTGTATACGGAATAGTCAACCTCTCCCCATCCTAAAGGGAAGGTAGCTGTAGGTTTAAGGATTACCTCATAGTTAAAGAAAATCTGATATGAAGGCAGGTGGATCATTTGAGGTCAGGAGTTCAAGACCAGCCTGGCCAACATGGTGAAACCCCATCTCTACTAAAAATACAAAAATCAGCCAGGTGGTAGTGGCGTGTGCCTGTAATCTCAGCTACTCAGAAGGCTGAGGCAGGAGAATTGTTTGAACCTGGGAGGCGGATGGAGCAGTGAGCTGACATTGCGCCACTGCACTCTAGTCTGGGCGACAAAGTGAGACCCTGTCCACCCCCGCTCCCCCCTGCCAAAAAAAAAGAAAATCTGATATGAATGTGAAAGGTCTGCATAAACAAAGAAAAAAACTAAATCCAGATTAAGTGAAGACAACATAGCAGAGAGACAAGAACTTAAATTCTGATTAATATCATTAAGAGATTTAAGACACTATTTTACCCATAAAACAACAATCTTCCTCGAAAAGGAATCAGAGAACTAGCTCTCGGAAATTAAAAACATCACTGCCAAAATGAAAATTTCATATGTGAGTTGGAAAAAAATTTAAGGAAATCTCCTAAAATACAGAATGGAAAGACAAGGAGGGGCCGGGTATGATGGCTCAAGCCTGTAATCCCAGCACTTTCGGAGGCCTAGGAGGGACAGTCATTTCAGCCAAGGAGTTTCACCAGCCTGGGCAACAAATGGAGATGCTGTTTCTACAAAAAAATTAAAAAATTAGCCAGGCATGGTGGCGCACGCCTGTAGTCTCGGCTACTCGAGACGCTGAGGCGGGAGGATCACTTGAGCCTGGGAGGTCGAGGCTACAGTGAGCTGAGATAGCACCACTGTACTCCACAGCCTGGGCAACCGTGACACCCTGCCCGACACTGACACCCCCAAGAAAGACAAAGACGTGAAATATACTGAAGATGTAACGAGAAACAGATAGAAAGCTCGTTCAGGACATTAAATAGCTGAACAAGAGGAGGTCTAGAGACAATGGAGAAACCATAGTGGGGATCAGAAAAGAATTTCCCAGGGCTGAAGGGACACACTAGCCTCTAAAATGGAGGAGTCCACTAAATGTGGGACAGGATGATTAAAAAAAAAACCCTACACCATTGTAAAATTTCAGACTACTAAAGACAAAGAAAGATCTTAAAAATTTCCAGAAAGAAAAAAAGTAGATTACATACAAAGGTACAAGAATCATACTGACATCAGATTTCCTCAGTGATAAGGAAATCACTATATTTTTCTCTGCAGAAATGATATTCAACCAAGAATTCTATGTCCAGCTAAAAATATGAGGGGATTTCCAGATATTTAAGGACTTAAGAGAATTTACCTCCCAAGTCTCATTAGGAAAATACTTAAAGACATGTTCTAGCAAATTGAAGGCATAAACCAAGAAGGAAGATAATATAAGATCCAAGAATGGTGACTAATTTATAACAGGGAAGAGAAGACTCCAGGAAAAATGAACTGATGGTATCTTGGAGATGCTGAAAGGATATGATAAAGGCAGAGAACAACAGCAACAACAATTAAAAATTCCAAGGAAAACAGATAAATGACTGGGCTTTGCAGTGAACAGATGATGAAGGAATTACAGGTAAAGAAAAAAATATTCAGTATCTTTTAAATCCTCTTTCAAAGTTAAATTTTAATGGATAAAGGTAATTTAAGCATGCAACTCTCTCTTGTGGTTGTTGTTAAAAACAAGTGAGTACTAAGTGAATTCAAGCACCAGGGCTCTTAAACCACTGCTATAAGCATTCTAAATGATTTATACAGAAAGCTCAGTACTTACCCAACTTTTGTCAGCTCATGAACAATGGAGAAAATTTCTTCGTTACTCAATTTTATTTGAAATTTAAAAAACACACTTGAAGTTCCAGATAGTGTTAGTTTTATTAATTTTAGTTATTTTTTTACTGTAAATAATGTCAAATTTCTCCAGAAGTTTAAAAACAAAAACACGAGAGTTTGCTTACTGAAAAAAGACATATGTCATTGGAAAATATACTAGGGACTTGCAGATACAAAGATTTTAGGCTTGTTTAAACGAAAAAAGAAAAATTTTGCTATTGAAAAACCTAATAGGTACTTACTTCTGGTATCTTTTTGTTTTTTGTCTGTAATGACAATCAGGAACAAGCCTAAGTCATACTTAAGTCATTGTACCTAGGAAAGTACAATGTCAGCTTCTAGAATAAATCAAGATTTTTCTAGGCTGTAACTTTGTTGACAACAGGAATCACATCTGTTTTATACATCACTGTATTACCATAGTCACTTATTTGGTGACTGAGTCATAAAAGATTCAAAGATGGCAATTATAACTTTAAAGCAAACTTTTAATCTATTTTGTCATTTTTAAAGGCAATTTGAAATCAGATCTTGTAACAGTGCTGCAATTGGGCCCATAATTTGGGCAATAGATGTAAAACAAAAGTATGAGGAATGATGCTTAATCTCTATAATTATTTTTAAGAACTTACTAAGAGATGAATTTTAGTCATTTTAGCATAACTGGTGAGACATCTTGCTAGATAATAATTTGCTGGCCTTTATTTTACATAATTAAGATTCTGCATGTAATGTTACAGCACTAAGATATAATCTAAAACTTTTATTTTAGACAGAATGAAAACAGGCCTAGAGGCACCAAAAGAGCCTCAAAACAATATAACTGGATGAATCATTATGCGACGCGGGAGCGTTTATGGCTTAGAAAGGTTTATACCTTTTTTTTTTTTTTTTTGACACAGAGTTTCACTCTCGTTGCCCAGGCTGGAGTGCAATGGCGTGATCTTGGCTCACCGCAACCTCCGCCTCCCAGGTTCAAGCGATTCTCCTGCCTCAGCCTCCCCAGTAGCTGGGATTACAGGTATGTGCCACCACGCCCAGCTAATTTTGTATTTTTAGTACAGACGGGGTTTCTCCATGTTGGTCAGGCTGGTCTCTAACTCCCAACCTCAGGTGATCTACCCGCCTCGGGCTCCCAAAGTGCTGGGATTACAGGCATGAGCCACCATGCCTGGCCAGGTTTACACTTTAAAAGAGGATATGTTCAAGTTTTGAAGGGATGCCATGAGACCAGTTCAATATGGTTTCAAGGTAATACTAAAGAGAAAATATACCATAAGATTTCTGGGGCTGAGTGCAGTGGCTCACAGCTGTAATCCTAGCACTTTGGGAGGCTGAGGCGGGTGGATTACGAGGTCAAGAGATTGAGACCATCCTGGCCAACGTGATGAAACCCCGTCTCTACTAAAAATACAAAAATTAGCTGGCCGTGGTGGCGCATGCCTGTAGTCCCAGCTATTGGGGAGGCCGAGGAGGCAGGGGAATTGTTTGAACCTGGGAGGCAGAGGTTGCAGTGAGCCGAGATTGCACCACTGCACTCCAGCCTGGGTGACAGAGCGAGACTCGATCTCAAAAAAAAAAAAAGATTTCTGTTATTCTTTTTTCAAAATCTTGGAATACGGAAAGGCTTTCTAAATAAGACACAAAACCCAGAAGCCATAAGAGTAAATTCTGAGAAGTCTGAATATGTAAAAGTAAAAAATTAATAAGGCAGAAAAATTTTATTGACTAAGTAAAAGGTAGTAACAAAGTAGAAAGAATAGACTAGGCATTTTACAGAAATAGGCAAGTTCATAAGATGAGAAATACAAATGGCTGGAAAAAGAACACATGAAAAGATGTTCAACCTCAATCGCATTTAAATATGCAAATTAAGCTCCCAAGAAAAAGATGAAAATTTAAATAACCCAAAGCAACAATATATTTTTACCTATTAAACTGACTAGATATAGTTTTTTCAACCACCTACAAAATATGATGAGTGGGGAAGGGAAGGAGGAAAGAATATTCTTATAAATGTTACCAAAAATGTTCCCCATTTATAAGTATGGGAGTATAAACTGGTAAAATCTCTTTAGAGAGAGCCTCAAAATTGAAATTGGCAACATTTATTGGCAGTCATTAGTGTCCTTCCCCACATTCTTCTGGCTCTCTGTCTCCCAGGTATGTGGTAGAACTGTGCCTCCCTGTTCCTGCTGAATTAGGTGTGGCTGTGTGCTTTGTTTTAGCTACAGAGTAACATGTGTTGAGGCAGAGGCTTAAGGAGCCACTGCTCACTCACTATGTTTCCTTGGTCACAGAAGCACAGAGATGGAGCTTCCCTTAACCTGGGTCCCTTGGTGAGGGTGATGGACAACAGAGGCCACCAGCTAATCTATATGGGACAGGAAATGTGAGCTAGAAATAAATCTTTGTTGTTTTTAAGACATGGTTTGTTACTGCAACATAACCAAGCCTACATGATACATCTATCAAAATTAAAAACACATATATCCTTGGACACAGCAGTTTCACTCCTAGTAATCTCACAGTCTGCCAAGATACTTGGACATGGGTACAACTATGTGAACACAAGGATTTTTATTGCAGCACTGTTCATAAAAACAAGATTAGCAACCACTTAAGGTCTATCAAGAATGGACTGGTTAGATAGCATGGTACGCAATACTATGCAGCCATTTCTTAAAAAGCAGACCCTGCTGACATGGAATTCTCTCAAAGAGATAAAGACAAAAAAAAAGAGACATAATTCTAGAAGAATACAAAATGAACTGTTTGAGAAACTAGTTATCTCTAGTGAGGGGAATTTTTCATTATATACCCTTTAGTTCTGTTTTCAGTTTTTTAAAAAATCAAGTGTGTAGGAAAATATTTTAATGCAATTCCTATCAGAATTCCAGTTGACTTCTATGTAGAAATTGACAAACTGATTCTAAAATTTACTTAGAATTTCAAGAGACTCTAAATAGTGAAGCCTATCTTGAAAAAGAACCAAGCAGGAGAACTCACATGTCCCAATTTAATAATAAAATAATTATAGTAATTAAGACCATATGGTATTGGCATAAAGAACATATAGAACAATGGAAAAGAATTGAGAGTCCAGAAATGAACCCACACGTTTATGGTCAACTGTTTTTTTTTTTTTTTTGAGATGGAGTCTGGCTCTGTCGCCCAGGCTGGAGTGCAATGGCACGATCTCGGCTCACTGCAAGCTCCGCCTCCTGGGTTGACGCCATTCTCCTGCCTCAGCCTCCCAAGTAGGTGGGACTACAGGAGCCCACCACGATGCCCGGCTAATTTTTTTATGTTTTTAGTAGAGATGGGGTTTCACCGTGTTAGCCAGATTGTCTCGATCTCCTGACCTGGTGATCCACCCGCCTCAGCCTCCCAAAGTGCTGGGATTACAGGCGTGAGCCACCGCGCCCGGCCGGTCAACTGGTTTTTTACAGGGGTGCCAAAATCACTCAATGAGGAGAAAAAGTCTTTTCAACAAATGGTGCTGGGATACTTGGATAGCCACATGCAAAAGAATGAAGTTGGATCCTTACTTCATGCCATGATATAGAAATTGCATCAGAATGGATGAAAGATCAAAGACTAGAATATAAGAACTAATATTATATAACTCTTAGGAGAAAAAATAGGGGTAAATCTTCATGACCTCACCTCAGAGTTAGAAACTGTTTCTTAGGACACCAAAAGCAAGAGCAATAAAAGAAAAAATACATAGAGTTTGGACTTCAGCCAAATAAAAAACTTGTGCTTAAAAGACACCATCAAGAAAGTGAAAAGACAATACACAGAATGGGAGAAAATTGCAAATCATGGAAGGGACTTATTTCTAGAATATACAGAGAACTCATACAACTTAACAATAAAGATGAATAACCTAATTTAAAAGTAGGCAAAGGATATGAATAGGCATTTCTCCAAAGAAAATATGCAAATGGCCAGCAAGCACATGAAATGATGCTTGACATCATTAGCCAATAGGGAAATGCAAATTAAAATCACAATGAAATACTTCGCAGCCACTAGGATGGCAAGTAACACAAAGTCAGATAAAAGCGTTGTTGAAAATGGGGAGAAATGAAAACCCTCACACACAGCTGGTGAGAATACAAATCACTTTGGAAAACAGTATGGCAACAATTCCACTGCTGGAAAGGTGGAAAAAAACAAAATGTCTATTAACTGATGAATGAATAAATGAAATGCAGTGTATTTATATAATGGCGTATTTGGCCATAAAAAGGAAAGAACATGTTGCTACACCATAGATGAGTCATGAAAGATCAGATTCCATTTTTTATCAGGTGTCCAGAATATGTAAATTTATCAAGAAAGAAAGTAGATTAGTGGTTGCCTAGTGCTGAGGGTGGGGGGTAATGGGATAGGGAGGTGATAGCTTACATGATATGAGGTTTCCTGTAGAGGAGATAAAAGTGTTCTACTGGCTGGGTGATGGTTGCACATATCAGTGAATAAACTAAAAACTGACGTATATTATAAGTCAACTGCACTGTATATTAACTATATCTCAATAAAGCTGTTAAAATAATGACTAAACATTTAAAAAATTTGAAGAATAATAGATTTACGTAACAATATATTTTAAAAAAGTGTACTGTTCTCACATTTAGTGAATGTCAGACATATTGCAGAGTATGTACATATTATATAATCCCACGTGTTCACAGACCCATGTGTATAGTGTGTTCCTGCTTTAAGAACAGTGTGTATATACACATATATACACACGTATGTGTATGTGAATATAAAGGGAATGAATATAATGGGAAGGGGAATATAATGGGAAGGGGATTGAGTGAATATAATGGGAAGGGGATAAGTAACTGCTAATAGAGAATACCTCTCACAGTTAAATAAGGGAAAAGCTGGAGGAAGTGATAGGTCAAAGGTTGAAAGGAGACACATTTTTATTGCATTTCTGTTCTTTAAAATTTCTTTTACTGTGTTATTTTCATAATACTTTTTAAAGGTATTAATTTAATGTAAGAAATAACCAGCTAGTAGGTAGAGCTCTCCAAAACCAGAATATGCTGCCTTAGGAGGCAGTTTGTGTCTCATAAGAATTTAAAGTACAGAATGGATTTACACTTGATAGGCTGGATGGGTACGTGGACTGGATAACCTTTGGAGTAGAATTCTTCATGCCCTTTAAAGTCTCTTCCAATTCTGACATTTACCCCAAATTAAAAAGGTATTTAGTCTTAAGACTGGGAGGAACCTACAAGTAGTAGGGCTAATTTGAAAAAAATATTCTGTAAGTGGTCCAATGCCAACTAATCTTATTTACTGAGTTTATTATTGTTATTTTAGAGACAAAGTCTTGCTACATTGCCCTGGCTGGTCTTGAACTCCTACACTCAAGCAGTCTTCCTGCCTCAGACTCCCAAGTAGCTGGAACTACAGGCACATGCTACTGCACTAGGCTTTTATTTAATAATGTGATTTCAATGTCAACAAAGAACAACAAAAAGGCATTTCCAATCAAAAGATACATAAAGTTAAACAAAGTACAAGTTTTAGAATCTGAACTAAGTAAAATTATATTTCCTTTTGAAAAGAGTATCTTGCTCACTGAATTTGTGCCACAATAAACATTTTTAATTAAATCTTATTAAAAAGAAACGTGTGGTGATTTGGATAGATGTACTAGTGAAAAATGGTAAGGAATGAGAAACACAAAGTCCAAGAAGCTAATTTTCAACTCATAATTTTTCTTACTTGTATTTCTATTTTAGGTTCAAAGTCAAGGCTACTGCTTAGCACTATGGTAGGACTTTAAACACTGACGAAAAACCATATTAAAGCATCATTAAAAATATTTATGATTTTATACATGTAATTTTTTTTCTTTAAATAATAAAAACAGTTTACCAGCTAAGTCAATACCACAGATGGAGTTCTGTGGAAATTGTATCTGGCAGCAATGTTAGTTTTTTAAGAGTTTCTGGCTTCTGTAACAAAATAAGAAAGTAGGCCTTTTTCTCTCCACCATGAAAATTTGTTGGAATGCTTTGTCCTCCATACCTATAAAAGTTGCCAGTGTTATAACAGGTATACCACTATGAAGACACTAGAATGTCTCAGAATATGCTGAATGGTAGTTTTCAACATTTTTTGGAAGCTAGAGTTGGGTGGTATGACTTAAGGAGAAAAAAATGTAGCTATATGTGACCACTGACTACCAGTAAGAAAATTTCACTTCTGTATTTATTCTTAATGGGTAAAATAAGAATTTTCTTCATACCTATAAACTTTAAACTGAAAATTTCTCTCCAACCTTAATTTGTTCTTTCCACTTTCGTCTCTGATTCCTGTAGTACTTTAAGGAATCAAGTTTAATTTATTTCCTTTAGGAAGGATGGTGGTGCTGACAGACTTAGTGCTGAGATGAGTGGGGTCTTGATGTTTCATTAATTTACTTCTTTTGCTTCTGATCACTCTATAGTAGAGGGTGTATCAAACAATATACCTTTCATAAACAGAAATTTTCACTTTTGACAGTTTTTATCACAGTATTTTAGATTTCAAATGGTAGATTAAAAGAAAAAAGAAAAAAATGCATTTTGGTTACCAAATTTATATATGTATGTATGTTCCCTTCTCAATTTGGAAAAAATATTTTCCTATGATTCTAGTGCCTGGCTCCACTTATTTTTCTACTCTAAAACAGTATTTCCAGGAGCATTAGAAAAATCAGTTTCACTGCAGAAGACAGAGATATTTCTTTTCTTTTTCTTACCCACACCACTCAGAGTTTAGAAAAGATCCTTGCTTAAAGATCAGGATTACTCAGGCCACCCCGTTTAGTAACTGCAGAGAGTGTCTGTGAACTATGTAGGGTAAAAGCAGAAAAGATGCATTTTCCAGCAAAGGCCTCCTTTGTCTTGAATTAAGTGAATGAAACACTAGATCAAGATTGTGTCACTGAGCCAGGCACAGTGGCTCATGTCTGTAACCCCGGCACTTTGGGAGGCTGAGGCGGGCGGATCGCCTGAGGTCAGGAGTTCGAGACCAGCCTGGCCAACAAGGTGAAACCACGTCTCTACTAAAAATACAAAAACTAGCTGGGCATGGTGGCATGCGCCTGTAATCCCGCTACCCATGAGGCTGAGGCAGGAGAATTGCTTGAATCCGGGAGGTGAAGGTTGCAGTGAGCCGAGATCGTGCTACTGTACTCCAGCCTGGATAACAGTGAGATTCCATCTCAGAAAAAAAAGACTGTGTCACTGGGTGATAGGTCAATCTGGATCAATACCAGTTCCATAGTAAACAGAAACAAGGAGAAGAAAAGTTGGAGAACAGTACCAACCCCCAAACAGTGTGCACACACAGATAATGCAAAACTATGTAGTCAAATGTTATAAAATTCTGTATGTATGTAGGTATGTTTAAAGGAGATGATTATCAAGGTTGTTAGAGCTGTCTGAAGGCTGTTAAGCAATTTGAGTGGCAGATTCTGGAGAAACCTGCTTTCTTGGCAGGCTTTAATTTAAGCTCTCAAAAACCAGAGACTTCTCTCATCAGAAAGTTTTTTTATTTTTACTTTCAGGTGTCCTCCGAAAGTGCTCTCTACTTCTATCCAGGGTGTTACTTTATTGTTTAGAGTTCTTTCTTTCTTTTTCTTTTTCTTTTTTTTTTTTGAGGCAGAGTCTCACTCTGTTGCCAGGCTGAAGTGCAGTGGTGCGAACTCGGCTCACAGCAACCACTGCCTCCCAGGTTCAAGCAATTCTCCTGCCTCAGCCTCCTGAGTAGCTAGGACTACAGGTGCATGCCACCACACCCAGCTAATTTTTGTATTTTTAGTACAGACCATGTTGTTTCACCATGTTGGCCAGGATGGTCTTGATCTTTTGACCTTGTGATCCACCCGTCTCGGTCTTCCAAAGTGCTGGAATTTCAGGCATGAGCCACCATGCCCAGCCTTAAGTTATTTCTACTTGTTATTACCTATTTACTGTGTTATCTTTCCCTATGGTTGCCTTTTTTTTAAAATTAATGGTTTTTTAGCTACATCCCTCTCAAATTGAGGCACATGTGGCCCCCACAGCATTGTACCATGGGCTATAAGTGAAGCTACAAGATACACTTGAAATATCTTTCCAGAGGGTTTATTATGAAAATCTGGAAAGAAAGACATCATATTGTAGTGGTTAAGATTGTGGGCTTCGCTAACTTCCTAGTTAGAATTTTCTTTTTTCCTTTAGACAAAGTCTTGCTGTCGCCCAGACTGGAGTGCAATGGCGTGATCTCGGCTCACTGCAACCTCTGCCTCCCGGGCTCAAGTGATTCTCCTGCCTCAGCCTCTCGAGCAGCTAGGATTACAGGCGTCCGCCACCACGCCCTGCTAATTTTTGTATTTTTAGTAGAGATGGGGTTTCACCCTGTTGGCCAGGCTGGTCTCAAACTCCTGACCTTGTGATCCACCCACCTCGGCCTCCCAAAGTGCTGGGACTACAGGCGTGAGTCACCGTGCCCAGCCTCTAGTTAGAATTTTGACTCTGCCACTTGTCCTTTGACCTTTAACCTATCTGTTCTTCAATGTTTTCATCTAAAAAATAATACTAGTGCAAGTAAAAGGGCCCTAAGGTTTGCCTTCTATGTTTAAGGAAGAGAGTAAGAAGGCCAGGAGGGCTGGAACACAGTGAGCAGGTGGTAAGCAAAAGGGAAAGAGCTGGGGGGAGAAGCTGCTCATCCTGTAGGGCTTCATAGCTTTTACTCTGAGTGCAATAGACAGTGATCATGTGCAGAGAAGTGATATGATCTGATGCATGTTTTTAACAGTATCTCCCTGGATGCTGAGTTGAAAGAAGACTGCAAGGAGGCAAGGATGAGAATGGGTAGGTCACTGCAATAATCCATTTGAAAGGTGATGATTGCTGAGACCATAGTAGTGATGATGGGGGAAGTAAGAAGTCACAGGCCAGGTGTGGAGGTCACGTCTGTAATCCTAGCACTTTGGGAAACTGAGACAGGCAGATCTCTTGAGCCCAGGGGTTCAAGACCAGCCTGGGCAACACAGGGAGACCTTGTCTGCAAAAAAATACAAAAAGTTAGCTGGATGTGGTGGTGTGTACGTGTAGTCCAGCTACTAGGGAGGTTTAAGTGGGAGGACCACTTGAGCCCAGGAGGCTGAGGCTGAAGTGAGCCGTGAACATGCCACTGCACTCCAATTTGGACGAAAGAGCGAGACCCTGTCTCAAAAAAAAAAAAAAGAATAGGAGGAGGGGAATTGAAGATAGCAAGTTTAAGAAACACTTTATTTTCACATTCTAGTTAAACATGAATATCTTTTTAATATCACTAAATATGAACGCCTACTTTACTTGAAAATTTCCCTTATCAAATTATCTTCATAAAAAATTTGCTACTTAAGAATCAGCAACTATCCAACCATAGGAAACCTGATGTTTTGAAGGAAGGACAGGAAGAGAAGATGACTTTGGGAGAAGAGGAGAAATAAGTTATAAGTGGAAAAAATAATAGTATATAACATTTATAAACTGCTGAAACTAAACAAAAATGTTTGTAGTTAATCACAGATATATGGAAAACAGAAGTTTTAACACAATTTCTAGGGCAATTGAAATCACTCATGTACCCCTAAAATGCACACACACAAATACATGCACACGCATACCTAGGATTCACTTAAGTTTGGGCAGAGCCCTGGGTACTTTATTTTTGAGATAGGGGTCTTGATATGTTGCCCACGCTGGAGTGCAGTGGTGCCCTGCAACCTCAAACTTCTGGGCTCAAGCAGTCTTCCCACTTTAGCTTCTGAGAAGCTGGGACTACAGGCGGGTGCCACTGTGCCCAGCTGATTTTTTAAAGCTCCATGAATGATAATGGAATTCGAAAGGACCACAACCCAGCTTGGATTAAGAATCACTAGTGTAGCTGTTTAAAACATAAAATAAGGCAAAGCAATTAGGACCCCCTAAGAGACTCAGCAGTAAAATCACTATATCAGAAATGTAAAAAAGGATGAGGATATTAGTGATAGTAGGGGCTGCATGCTGCCTGAGGGTGATGTTATAGTATTTTCCAACCTACAGCTGATACATGAAATGATTCACTGCAGATACATATATGACTAAGATATGCCCTTAAAGACTCAGTTCATCTACAAACTGGCATAAATATTCAAGAAAATGAATAACCTCCACCTTCTTATCTAAATGAATTTATTTAACAGTCCTACTGAAAATTACATAACTTTAGAGGTTAGATAAAACATATGACAGAAATTTCTCTATCTGAATTAATATAGACATAATGTAGTATGCCAATATCAAATAGTCTATTTCAGAAAAGGATAATCAATTGAAATAGATTTGAAAGTAATGTCCTTATAATTCCATATAAAAAGAAATATATTAACCAACATTTAAGGGAGAATGAAAGGGCCAAATATCAGGAACAAGATTCAAACTTCTCTTTGAGGTAAATTATTCTAATACTTATGCAGCAATAGACTTAATATAAAATAAGACTAAAATGTTGTATTAGAAAAATGAAGAATTTCCCCCCACCCCAGAGAAGGGTCTCACTGTTGCCCAGGCTGGGGCAGAGTGGTATGGTCATAGCTCACTGTAACCTTTGAACTCCTGGGCTCAAGCAATCCTCCTACCTCAGTCTACCGAGTAACTGGGACTACAGGTGTGTGGCCACCATGCCTGCATAATTTCAAAACCTTTTGTAGAGACGGAGTCTCCCTATGTTGCCCCAGCTGGTCTCAAACTCCTGGGCTCAAATGATCCTCCCATCTTGGCCTCCCAAAGCACTGGAATTACAGGCGTGAGCCACCATGCCCGGCCAAGAACTACTTATTCTTCAAATATCTGGTCAAAGAAGGCAAATTTACCATATTAGTCAAGAGAGTCAACTAGTTGCTTATTAAAACGTATTTCTAGGAATTTTTATTTACAGAAAATTTAAAGAGAAAGTCAGCATCACCACAGGTATAAGATTAACTGAAAAGAAAGTGTTATAAACATCAACAAACCAACTGACCAGATTTGGTTACTCTGAAGAGCTGATAACCCAATTACTCAAATTTCCAGTTTTATAATAATAAAATAAAATTAAAATTAAAATGTATTTATATAATACTCTCAAATGTTACAATAACATCATTTGGGGTAATATTTAAACAATGAAATAATAATGCTAACATCCATTTCTGTTGTGAAATCAAATGTACAACCAACAAGCCCAGCATGGAAAACCATCCCACCTTTAGTATTCATATTACCTTGTGTGTAGGCAGCATCATCAGATCCCATACTCAGTTTCCGTGTTTCACTTATTCTATCCACATGTGCTAACGTAGGGTCCGTGAGGTGCTGAATATTCTCGGTTTCTACATAATGATCAGGATGATTAAGAAGATTTGTAAGTTCAAAGGTAGGGGACACCACCCCTGGTGAAACTGCAGGGGGCTTATTGGGAGAAACTGTAATTTTGAAAGTGTATTTCGTATTGGGCTGAGTGACTACCACTCGAGGAGAGGTTGCAGAGTTATTGCCTATTGCTCGACTTTTGGGAGGATGGTGATGAATAAAGGCAGGACCCATGCTCACTTGCCCAGACATGTTCCTGGAGGCAGCAGATGCTCCAGAGTTTGTGGATATGAAGAGTGTGGGCTGATTCCGCATGACCTGTTCATCTCCTGTGGTGGCATTAGCTGAAATATAGACCTTAGGTTGACTACGGGACATCAGCTCATCCGTATTTGGGGGGCTGGCAGCTATGTAAACAGTGGGCTGATTTCTGTTTAAGGTCTGGCTGTTGACTGAAGAGGAAGTGCTGGAGGTTCGAGGTCCAGAAGAACGCAGTTTTGAAGAATTATTTCTTTGTGGGGGTTCAAGTTTGATTTCAATCTGGTTTTTTCGAGGTCCTGTTGAAATATTCTGAATGTTATATTGGCTATGGGCAGAAGACTGTGAGCTACCAGATGAATGAATGGTTGGTGGTTGTGAAGTAGTAGGTGAACTGATTGGCATGTAGACATGAGAGGTCTGGTGGCCTTGCTGATTTGGCTGTTGAGATGAGGTATGTGACAGAGGATTAGATGCAGGACAAGTAGTCCAGGGACCAGGCTGTGAAGGCTGATAAACTTGCTGAGGGTTCATGGGATTAAACTGAGATACCCAGCCAGAATGCTGTTGTGTCTGTCGAGTTGTACCACCAGGAGTTGTAATGTAAGGCCTAATATAGATAGAATTTCCCTGTGGACTGTTAAGTACAGGTGGAGGTACACCATGTATGTGCAAAGATGTAGGAGTATTACGACCAGTCTGGATATTTGGGGCTAAAGTTACCATAATGGGATTAAATCTGGGAGTTTGTTGAGAAAGGCTAGATGTTCCTTTGCTGCCTAAGTGAAATCCAAGATGCGGTGCTGAATTTGAAGCACCAGAAGAACTGGACATTCCAAAAACATTAAAGCCTTGAGGAACTTGAGCTGGTGCTGTCTGTGGCTCCTGCTGAAATAGTTCGCTATTGGACTGGCCACCTTGAAGTTGTCCATCACTAATGCTGTGCGTTAGAGTCCTACTTCCATTCACCCTACTTCCTTCTCTTCCATGGTGGTAAATGTTCTGTGATTGCAAGTCCAAGTTGAGAGAAGTCATGTGATTGCGTAGACCAGAAATTCCAGAATCATCTGAGAAATTCAAGTCTCCTTCACCATAAAGATATCTTGTACTCTCCTGAGAGAGAACAGCACAGCAGGCATCCAGGTTATTATTATTCTATGAAAACAAAATAAATTGATTGATGTTAACAATCAGAAGCTAATGCTTATATTTGCATCTCTACAAATACATGATTAACAAGTGACTGGCTAATACAATTATAACATATATTTGGATATTTAAATTTGAGAAGTATTTTTATCCAAATGATTGAATTAAAAATCCTCACTACTAATGTAATGGAAAAGCTCTCTCTGACTAACAAAGTGAATCAAATCATTGTTCCACTTTAGCAGCTACAATGGATAAAAGGAGTAAAATGGATTCAGACAGATATAGTAAAATTATAACCTAATTAAAAAGGCAATTTTAATGTTGAACAAAATATAATCATTCAACTTAAGTATATAATACTGTATAATCAAACATTTTTTAAAAAGCTAAATGGAAAAATATTCTATCAATATTTGATAAATAGCACAATGTATCAAGTGCTATACACATTTGTTTAAACTAATAAATGTTTAAAAAGTTACATTTGTAGCATTTAAAGTTCTGAAATTCATACCAGTCATCTCAATCCTTCACATGCTTCCTCTTAACTTGTGTAATCTCTCTCTCTCTCTCTCTCTCTCTCTGGAGGCTCAAGGTCGCCTCCAGAAGAACTAGTTCCTATCTCTGCCTTTAGGTAACATCATAAAAATCTACTCCAGAGCAGGGGGGAAAGAAAAAATCCTCAGATTGTTTTTAAAGAATTCTCAAAAGACACTGACTAACCAGTAGTCATAAATCATCCACGAAAATGTTTGCCAAACACATACTATATGCATAGCACTGTGAGCCTGTGGAAGAATCAAAGACATATAAAACCAAACTTTTCCCCTAGAAAGGGAGACAAACCACAGATTTCTGAAAAGGTAACATGAGTACATGCCAAATATTAAGTGGTAATGAAGTTCAACAGAGAATTAATATTGTAGGCTACTGAAGAAAGGACTGGGTTAATGAGGAAGGTATGGCCTGATGGTTTTCATAGAATATGTAGAACTTGAACAACAACAACGACAACAACAACAACAATTCTTGGTGAAGAGAATGGCACAAGTAAGGAAGAACATAAAGGTGAGAGTTAAGTAAAAGCATGTTCCAAACAAGATGGCTGGAACAGATCTGGCTAGAGCTAAAGATTGGTATTGAAAATGTTGTTGAACAAATTGTTGCAAAAGCAGATTGGAATTAAATAACGAAGGAGTTTTGAAAAATGAGTCACGCTAGAGTTTGACTGTATTATAAGCAATGAGGAGAGCTACTGAAAGTGGATGAACAGAGAAGACACAAAGGGTATTCAGGGAAGAGAAGTCTATTGATACTTAAGATGAATAAAAAGATGAAAAACCTTTGGCAAGATGACCAGTTAGAAGACATAAAGTAACGAGAGTTTGATAATGGAAATAAATTTTAAAATAATATAAATTGTCAACACAATTTGGCCACAAGAAACAATTCAAATAAGCCTGGAAGATTAAGAACCTGACAGAAAGGAGAGTTTTAGACTTAAGAAAAATGAATAACCAAGTTAAAATGTCCACAGGCAGTTTGATATGAGATAAAATCATATTAAGAAAGAAGTGGACTAAAAAGGTATCTTGATGCCTTGTTAAGGAAATGACAGTTCACATTGTTTCAACAGGTAATATAAAAGGATAGTGAGCAAGGTTTGACTTCCCCCTTCCTAAAACCAACAACTTAAATCTCTCATGGTAGAAGAATCCTTTTATCCTATTAATAACTCTGAATTGATACATACTAATTTTTAAAATAAAGCTGAAAAACTGATCACAATCTTTATCAACGATACCTATTATAATTAGATCTTATCTTTTGTCAAACCTGACTGGCGCTTTTTGCTTTAAGTTAAATTTATTGCCATTCCAAGTAAATTCTTCTTCCTTCTAAGCCAAAGCCCGGAGACTTTATCTTCCTCTCACCTCCTCTCTGTCATCATTCTCAATTTCAAATTTACATTCCATACCAAATCCAATTCCACATTTCCTTTGTAAAAGCTTGATACTCATATTTAGCTGTCCTCTTTAATTCTCTTGAGCACTCAAAAATTCCTTTAATCCTTTGTAATCTCTGTAATTATTCAATATGTTCATATTAAAAAGCAATATTCTAGCTCAGCTATGCCATAATTTATGTGCACTCAAATTATTTACACTCTAAAGACATTACTCTCTTAACAGCAAAACATAAAAGAACTTACAGGGGTTTTATAAGGTTACATTAGGACAAAAGGAAATGTACTTTTTATTAAAATTTTTATTTTAGAAAATTTTAAACATATATAAAAGAGGAAATATGATAAACTCCCACATACTTATCACCCATCTTTGTTTGTTTGATATATATGCCTCAGCTACTCCCTCTACCAAACTAGATGAAGTCTCAGACATTATCTCATTTTCATTTGTAAATACTTCAATATGTACTGTAAGAGACAGGACTTAAAAACATAACCACAATGCCATGATCATACCTTAAAATAATCAATAATTCTTAGCATCGCCTAATATTCAAATAGCACTAAATTAAAGCATAAAAATGTCTTTGTACAGTTAGTTTAAATCAGGATCTAAATAAGGCCTATATGTTTCATTTGGCTGATAAGCCTTTTAGGTTTCTTCTAATAACCAGCCCCCCCTACTCTTTTAAAATTTTTTCTAGCCATTTGTTTGTTGAGAAAACTTGGTATTTGTGTAGTAGAATTTCCCCTATTCTGGACTGCACCCCGTGGTCAATCAATTTCCCCTGCATTTCATTGTAAACTAGTAGTTATATCTAGGGATGTGATCAAGTCCATGTTTGAATTTTTGGTGACCATCATAGACATCCACTGTCAAATCATACAAGGAGACACAGCAATGTTTGCCTGTCTTTTTGTGATTTTAAAATGGACTGGTAGATTCAGATGTTGTCAGCTTGATCCAACTAATGATTTTTAGCAGCTATTGATGATCACTGCTTAGAAACACTATTTCATTAGGGGTGCTAAACAGTAATACTGGAATGTCCCAATTATAAGATTTTGGCCAGGCGCAGTGGCTCACACCTGTAATCCCAGCGTTTTGGGAGGCCAAGGCGGGATGATCGCTGGGTCCAGGAGTTTGACACCAGTCTGGGCAACATAGCGAGACCCTGTCTCTAAAAAAAAATCTTGTTTTTAATTAGCCAGGTATAGTAGTACACCTGCAGCCCCAGCTACTCAGAAGGCTGCAGTAGCAGGATCACTTGAACCCAGGAGGTTGAGGCTGCAGTGAGCCATGATCATCCCACTACTGCATTCCAGCCTGGGTGAGAGCAAGACCCAGTCTCCAAAAAACATAAAAAGGATTTCATCTTCATTCTTAGCAGCAATTCTTCCTTGAATGCTTGCTCTCTTCAACTATTTGGTTACATTCTGCACAGAAGAGGCAAGATAAAAAAATTCTTTTCACCAGTTTTCAGAATAATAAATTTGGTCCCTAGCAACCTCCAAAGGTGACTATGATTTATTTTTAGTATCATTATAAACTCATGTATCTTTAATATTTTGATGTGTTTCAATCAGTTTTGGTCATCATATCCCCTCTTCAAGTTACTGGGAACAGCTTCAAGTTGGCTCCTCAGTATATGACATGAATCAAGTAGTTTTTCAAAGCTTCTCTGCTTTCTGATATGACAAGATGTTCCAGCTTATCATGTACATCTACTCCAGACTTGCAATCAGCCATTTCTCAAAGCAGCCCTGGTTACTTTTAGTGAGAAAGGGTAGAGGACTCTCTTGAAGTGTATCAAAAGGGGTGGGATGTGAGTTTTTATAAGGTGGAAAATCACTGCTTTTTGGTATACAGCCACAAATCTGCATTCTCCTCAAAGCTATAAAAAGGTCCGAATCATTAATTTCAGTTCCTCTTTCATTTTTCCCCAAACTCCTGCACAGACACAGAAATTACAGATAGTATCAAAGTATATATACCCTATGGCATTCATTCACTCCTTTAACCAACATTTACTGAGCATCCATTAGGCAAGGAGAAAGGAATATGATCGCTGATCGCAAGAATCTCACAGTCTAGTGGAGGAGAATAATGTGAACACAAATGAAATGCAGTATGGTAGGTGTTATCATAGAAATATGGATAAGGACAATGGGTGAAGGTCATCTGAGAAGGTTCCACTAAGTACATGGCACTTAAATATTAAGTGTTGCATATACTGAATGAACAATACTTAATGCAGTACTTTGAAAAGAAATACCAATTTTAAACTTACAGATTCAATCGTCATGTTAAGAGAATTTAAAAAGTCAAAAATTAAGTTAAAAAACCAAAGTGAAAACTATGCAATATTTTCATATTCTTCTAAGTTTTAAGATTTAATTACCAAATATAAAAATCAACTTTAAAGATACAAATTACACCTGCTGGTTGTAAGTTATCTTACAGAATTCACAGCAGAAGGAAAAGATATGAGTAGTTCCAAAAAGAGGGAACTATGCAACAGATAAACTTAAGAGAACAACAGAGGATAGACACTTTTGTTCTCTCCCTGACAAGCAAGATGTTTAAAAAGAACATGTACACAGAACTGGTAGCATGGCATGATCCTTTACTAATTTTAAAAAGTTCTGAATCAGTATACTGCAGGAAGGATCTGTCAAAAGAACAGAAACCCACCCATCTGAGAAAGGAAGAGCAGCCCCAAAAGAGACGCTGTCATTTAGAGGTAGCTTAATTTGCCCGTTTAAAAATATTGCTCTAAATTTGGGAAAACTTGCACCCAAGTTGAAACCACAGAAGAAGGAGCTCTTCCTATTCCTTTCTTGTCAGATTTCTTGTTATATCAGCTAAAAAGTACATTATCTGGATACCCTAAATTATTATCAACTCACTTTTAAAAAGTGTGGTCTGTTTCAGGCAAGCAAAATATTTCATTTTAGTTAACACCAGGTGTTGGGAAGCATGCTAAGTAGAGGAGTTTGCTTTTGTAAAGCCAGGTTAACATAGGGAAGGTGATATTACTAGATGCCCAAAGGAAATGGAAAACCATTCATTTTTTATTTTTGGGTTAAAGCTTAATTATTTTATTTTTAAATAGGTAATTTATTGACACAGATTAAAACAATAAAAAAAAGATACCTGTTGAGAAGTCTGAGTCCTAACTCTGTCCCATCAGGCCTGTTCCCTCTGGCCTACCATGGATAACCATCTTTTATTAATTTTGTTTTTAATTCTTCCAGTATTTCTTTATGCAAACAGGGACAAATACATGGATGTGTAAATATTTATTTGTCTTGCTCTGTCTATATACTCTGCTCTGCATCTTGTTTTTCTTAACACATACTGGAGATTATACTGTAAGAGTACATAGAGTGCTCTATTTTTTTTTGAAAATATTTTAAAGTAATTCTACAAAAGGCTCTATGTTTTACTCCTAGTTAAGGTATTTCAAAATCTCTATACCTGTACTATATGTAGGGAAATGCTCTGGACAGTTCTTTCAATACGAAGTCTACAGAAATTTATCAAAGAACTTACAGTATCTGTTAGTTTTTTAGTAACCTACTGAACAGCATAGCTTTATTTTACCACAAAATTCTCTTTTATTTGAAAAGTTAGGGAGAAGTTACTTGGGTTCTAGGGGGGAGACTATTTTTCCCCACTATCTCTGCTCCTTTCCCAAACTTTCTTTTAACTTCTGACTCCATCTTTATTACATGTTTTTATTCTCTCATTTTTTTTCACATTCTATATTAACAAATGTAAACTACTGATTCATTTACCAAATACACCTTATGGGCTTTCTGCTGTTGTTATTCCTTTTAGTATTGGCTGCTAACATTTACTGAATACTCATTATGAATCAGTTACCCTATTGGTTGTTTTATCTACATTGTCAAATTTAACTCTCTGTGTAGTTTTTTTTATTCCCACTGTACAGTGGAGGAAATGACAGTCAGAAAATGAGGGTCAGAGAAGTTAATTAAGTTACTGCTAGTAACTGTCAAAACTTGAACTCAGTTTGGTTTATCACCAAAAGATATGCTCTTAACCATTATACTATAAGAAAAGGCACTGCTGGTGGGAGAATTCCATGCAGCTCCAGATGACTAGAGCATAGGGTATGAACAGGAAGGACTGGACAAAGATCAGGGTGTAGAAACAGCTAGGATTCCAGATCACAGACCTTGTATGCCCTAGTCAAGCTATATGAGCTTCATTCAGAAGGGCACAGGGAACAATCAACAGGTTTTAAGTGTGTGAACAGCTCTGCACTCTGGCAGAAAAGGATAGATTGGAGAGACCAAAACTGGGTTAGGTAAAGGCAGGTAGACCAATTAAAAGGTGATAATGGTGATAACGGTGTGAACAAAATGTAGTCATTATTATAAATTATAGATTTGATAAAAATTTCATATAATTTCAAACTTTAAAAATCACTTCAAGAGTAAATATGCTTGACTGAGCCCCAGATACTTTTTTTTTTTTTGAGATAGGGTCTCTCTCTGTTTCCCAGGCTGGAGTGTAGTGGCACGATCCCAGCTCACTGCAACCTCTGCCTCCTGGGTTCAAGCAATTCTCGTGCTTCAGTCTCCTGAGTAGCTGGGACCACAGGTGTGGGCTGCCACACCTGGCTAATTTTGGTATTTTCAGTAGAGACAGGGTTTTGCCATGTTGGCCAGGCTGCTCTTGAACTCCTGGCCTTAAGCAATCCACCCGCCTCAACCTCCCAAAGTGCTGGGATTATAGGAGTGAGCCACAGCACATGGCCCCAAATACATTTCTGATACAAAGATTTCCAGTTTAATAAAATAGAAAGGCACAACTATCACTCAATATTTGGAACTGTGAATTTCTCAAATTGTGTATACTAAGAACAATGTACAAATCAGAGGGTTAGTGATACTAACTGGAAAACTTACAAATTAAATTTAAAAATATAAAAACAGACTTTTTTCCCCCCTTTGGAATTGGGACCTTAGGCGTTGTCTAGTCAAACTCTTTTATTTTACAGATTAAAAAAACCTAAAGCACAGAGGGCACATTCTTTATCAGATATGCTTGGGGTGCCCATTTAGGATTATAACCCAAGTTTCCTGACTCCTTAATCATTTTTCTCACTTTCATACTAAGATCTGAAATTAGCTCTCCTGGCAGAACAGGTGGGAGAAAAGTTAAGAAAGCTCATATCTAATAAGTACAGATATTATCAATGCTTTACATTCAGATCTCATTTAACTCTCACATCTACTCTACAAGTCAAGTATTATCCATACTACAGATGGGTACAGAAAGCTCCATCTTGCTAAAGGCCACATGACTATCAGACACCAAAGCTTATCTCTTTTCATCATAATACACTAACACCAACGAGAAGATAACCTAAAAGAGTTTTTCTTCCAAAGTTTAAAAAAAATACCAGGTTTGTATTAACAAATTCAGAAATCATTGAACACTGACCTGTAACATGCACCTGGATACAACAACTTCAGGTACTTCAGGGAATTTTTGTCGCAGGTCATGTAAAACCTGAAAATCAATTTGGTGGCTTCCTTGGGCCATTCGTATATTGCCTGATCAGGACTATTTGTACAGTAGGCAATTCTAGGCCTTAGTGGAAATAGTACTCATCTCTTCTGTCCAAGCATTTTCTGTGAAAGAAAGAAAAAAAATTTTAATGAGAACTGATTATAGAAGGAATATTGTTGTGGATTTAAAATTTCAGTACAAAAGAATATGTGCTTTAGCACTTAACATTATAAACTATAAAAATATTTAGATCTAAAATGCTTTCCATATAGTTATACTATCTTTTTAGTATAAACTCTGATGGTAAACTTTTATACTGTCTAACTCCTATGTATTTATATGCTCTATAATGGCTGAGCCAAAAAGCATTCAAGTAAGAAATTACTGTCAAGGTTGTCTTCTCAGATTCTTTTAAAAAGGGAGAAGAAATAGTATCACTGATTTTTTTCTTAATGATTACCCCAAGGTGAGTAATCTAAATTCTTAAAGTTTCGACACTGAAAAAATTTGGTACTACAAATGACTCTGTTTTGTCTAAAACTTAATGATTCAAAACCCAATGCATTCAATATTTTGCTTTATGTTTCAAATATACTTAGTCCTTAAATGCACAATCAATTCATTCTCAGGAGCTTAATAGCATTTTATTCCCTCTGCTTCTACTAAATCAGTATTTTTAAAATACTAATATTTCCCAAGTGGTTTGATTTAATGGCTGAGGAGTGAGCAGCCTGGGCATATGGAGTTTTATAAGATCCCAAGGTGATTCTAATGCGTGGTCGAAGTTGAAAACTACCCACCTTATTTTTATTCCTATTGTTTCTAATGTAAACCATGTTTAATGATGAAAAATCTTTTGGGGATATAAATAGGAGATAAGTACATTAACCTAAATAAAATATTGAGACATTTAAAATCATGCTATTTGAAAATACCTTTCATTAGGACAAATTTCTTAAGAAGACAGTCTCTTTAAAACTAATTTCTTATTTGTGGTATTTCTCTTTTTAACCTCATTAACATAAGCCTAAAAATACGGTCTATATATTCCATGAATGTAGAAATTGGGTCTCTTTTATTATTGTGTATCTAGCATTTTATAAACAGTCTTCAGCATAAGAGTAGATATTTAAAATAGTTTTGAGTAGATTTATAGAACTCCTCATTGCTCAATAAAATAAGTGCTCACTTAAATAGTAATAAGCCTTTTAGTTTTTTATCATCACTTGATTAAATTGTACTTAATTATTTTGTCTATGTGGCTTTAGCTTAGTTACATTTCATGGATAAAATCACTGCCACATCAAGTTATTTGCATTGTAGATTTTCCAAAAGTATTTCTATGTAAACACACACACACACACAAATTTTCGCATTCAAAAGTAGTGTTTCTATAAATGGGTTGCAGGAGAGAAAGTACTAGAAATTAGTAAAGGACATTTTAAATAATTTAAGTGGCGACAATCATGCTATAGAACTGCTCATTTTAAGGAAGCCTTCCTTGACTCCTCTCTATCAGCTCATTTCTCCCCCTTCTCCCAATTTTGGGCTAAAACTCCTGGAAAGGGTTGTTTATATGTAAGTGTCTTCACTTCCTCCCTCCCTTCTAATCTCTTTTAACCTACCCCAGTCAGGCTTTCATAGTTTTTTTCCACTGAAACTACACTTATCAAAGCCACTATACACTTTCAGTTTATGAAACCCAACGGTGAGTTCTCAGTCCTCAACTTACTAAATCTCTCTGTAGCTCAGGACCCATTCAACCACTACTCCCTCATTCTTTAAACAATTTCTTCATGTGGCTTCTGAGGTTTATACTCTTCTGGCTTTCCTTCTACTTACTGGCAGATTCTTCTCAGTTTACTTTGCTGGATCCTTTTCCTTTTCTGGACATCTGAATGTTGGTGGCTGGTAGAGTTCAGATCTATGGTTTCCTTTCAACTATATCTACATTCGTCTTCAAGGTAATTTCATTCAAATATATTGCTTTAAATAATATCTATATACTGGTGCTTGGCAAATTATTATCTCCAACTCCAATCTCTTCCTTGAGACTAACACATCCAACTGGCTAAATGACATCTCCTTTTGTGTATCAACTTATTTCAAGCTCAGTATGTCCAAAATCAAACTCTTAATTCCTCCCCCGTCCAAATCAATCCTTTCCCAGTCTTTTCCATGTCAGTAAATGGTACCACCATTCATCCAGTTGGTCTTTCTCTCATCCCACATCTAATCTACCATCAAGACTTCTTGGCTTATATACAAAAAGTATTCTGAATCTAACCAATTTTTCCGACTGGTTACTGCTCTTGTCCAAGCCACCATCATAATTCATCTAGACTACTACTGCAAAGGCCTCAGCAGGTCTCCCCACCTTCATTCTTTTTGCCAACATACCACTTCTTCCCCTGTCCCCAGTATTTTCTTTACTGAGCAGCGTGATCTTTGTGAAAAGTAAATCAGAGTCATCACTTTCCCTGTTCAAAATGCAACGTAACAAAGCCCCACGCTCTCTACCACCCCTCTAACTTCATCTTCTACCTTCTCCTTGTTCCCTCAATTCAAAATGGCAGTCTGGTGATTTCTCAAAGAAGCCACTCTCGTTCTTCCCTTAGGGCTATCGGATTTGCTGCTCCTTTACTACTGGAACAGTTTTCCCTTAGATCCACCTGCATGGTTCCCTTCTCTTATGTCATTAAGAACATTGATCAAATGTCACTTCTTCAGAGACAGTTCCCCTGACCAATCTCTCTATCTAAATAATGCCATAACTCTTCCCCATCTCCCACCATTGCACCCTCATACTGCTTTTACTTTATAACATGTATCAATACCTGAGATATATTTTATTATCTCTCCATCCCCAGAACATTAGCCCCACGGGATCAAGGTCTCTGAAGTTCACTGTTCTATCTCCAGGATCTAGATCATTCCTGGCTCACAGAAGATGCAACACATTTGTTGAATAAAATGAATATTTTATTATAAGGTTTCTTTATAGTTTCCTTCTATAAGGCTTCCAAAACATATTTCAAATGATCTAGGTTTGAAAAAAAAAATTTATACACAATTTGAGGGAGAGGCAAATAGTCTGATTGAGACATATTTTTATTATTCAAAGGAGGATGAACCATGAAAACAAATTTCAACATATTTCATTATTAAAACATATACTGAAATTTCTCACCATACTTGCCTGCTTTTCTAATAAAGACTATCATCTACACAAATGATAACAGTCTTCAATTGTACAATTTTATTTTATGGGTTCTACTTCCTGTAATGGCTGAGTAACGCCTACCAGACCAAATCTTTCATGAATAACAACTATAAACACTAGAAATGCATTAAAAACTACCTGAAGGCAGAAACAAATTGCGGGGGGGGAAGAAAAAGGGGTCAGCACTTGGAAGAAGGAAACAGCAAGGGTAACTTTCCATTTTTTAATGGCTTTTACTCAGAGAGCAGGTCCCAGTTAGTTTGGGTAGCTAAAACTCAGATAAAAAAACCTGCAGTCTTACTTGATGAACCAAAGGACAGATGATGGCATGATCACAACAGCTGAAAGCTTAGTGAGTAAATCACAGGAAGGAGAGAACCACAGAGAGGAAGCCCTAAATTCTGTGTATAAACTCTGTATTTATCTTTGATCTCCAAACTATACATATGTGCGACAGATTCCATTTAAGCAGCAAGGCTAAGGTTAAAATAACTGAACTGAGATTTCAGAGCTTATACTTTAAGTGTAGTCAAGTTATCTGGCTTGAAACAGATAACAAACCAAATATCAATACTCACTGGAGGAATACAGAATCCAGAGTCTCTACATGGCATTCATAATGTCCTAAATAAAATCCAAAATTGTTACACGTAAACAGAAAAAAACTGACCCATACTCAAGAGAAAAGGCAACCAGTGGAGACCAAGCCCAAGATGAGCCAGCTGCTAGAATTAGCACATAAGTATTTTAAAGCAGCTATTTTAACTATGCTGAAGGATTTAAGTGCAAATATGCTTGGAACTCTCAGCAAAGAAATGGAAATTATACATATATAAAGCAAATAAAAATTTAAGAACTAAAAAATAAAATAACTGAAAAAAATTCACTGGGTAGACTTAACCGTGGATGGGAAATGACAGAATAAGTGAACTTGAAGACAAAGCAATAGAAATTATCCAATCTGAAGGATGAACAGAAAAGTGACTGTGGGCAAGGGGGAGGAGAGAAATAAAACCTTAGGGACCTGTGGCAAGGTATCATAACATACTTGTAATTGGAGATTCAGAAGGAAAGGGGAGAAAGAATGAGGTAGAAAAAAATATTTGAAGAAATTATGGCTAAAAATTTTGTTAGTAAAATATATAAATTTACAGATTTAAAATATCAGCAAAACCCGAATAGAAAAAAACAAAGACTACACACAGGCACAAGATAGTCAAACTGCTGAAAACCGAAAAGAAAATCTTGAAAACAGCCAAAGAAACAGAATGACAATAATTTAAATGATGACTTCTCATCAGAAACAATAGAAGCATAGAAGACAGTGAAATGACATAAGTGCTGAAACAGGAAAAAACCAAACTGTCAATCAACCCACATACTATATCCAGCAAAAGTAAACTTTAAGAGTGAAAGCAATATAACTATTTGAAAATGTAGCCTTTGTGGAGCAGTAAGTCATTTGTAAGGACAACCCAAACACATTACTGAAACAACTGGTATTTACTTAATTTCAAAACAAAAACCAAGAAATACCTTATAAATTTACTCTGTAAAATTATTTCTCATAATAAACAGAGACACATTTCCTATGTTAAGATGCAAAATAAACCCTCTCCTGAGAAAAAGAATAAAGAAATCATACTTTATGAAATATTTGCAGCAATGGGTATAAAGTTCCGGCATCTAAACTTACACCAGCTAAAATGATCTAGGAGGGTTAATTCCTTCTAAATAGTAGCAGAGTATATACAGTACTACAAAACATAAGTAAACATATTGGAAAGGTTTATAAAATGTGCCATATTCTTTCCTTTCTTAAAGATTATGTAAACAATTTTTGATTTCTTAGTAACTATTACAGTGAAGAGTACTAGGCACTGGTTAATGGCTCACTCAGACTGCAAGTTATGCTTCATATTCAGTGCAGTTTACCATAGTGGATGTTTCTAGGACTATAAGAGTATACAAAAGCTAACTGTTTAACAAGAGACCACATCTCCAGATTAAAAAAACAAACAAACAAAAACAAAGAATGCAACTGGATATATAGGTCTTATGAAAATCTGGGCATTTACGAGGCAACCAGATAAGAGTATTTAAAACTGGGACTATCATCATCTATTTATCTACCAACCATACATTTAATGAGTGCCTAGTATGCAGGAGATACCATGCTGGAGATAGTACAAGTATTAGAGTCAATGTCCTTGCCCTGCAGATCGCAGAAATTGCTAGGTTAAAGGCACATAAATACATGTTTATAATTTAGATAACTATTTTAACTTGCTCATTATTTTATCTTCTGTCTACCTTCTTCTGCACTGGGTCTGCTGCCTGCCATCTCTCTTGTGGCTATCACAGCCACTGTTTTTATCTCTTTCACACCATTCCAAAGCAGAGCATGGGAGCATGGTACATTAGAAAAAACTGTAGAGAGCAAAGATCAAGCAAAATAGGTAGGGCCCAAATCATGAAGTGCCTTATAGGCCATTAAAATTTGGGGATTTTATCTTAAGAACAATGGGAAGCCACTGAAGGATTTAAAGCTCAGAGGCAGGAAAGGTGACATGATCAAGAAATCGTGTGTGTATAAAAAACGGCTATTGTATGGAAAAAGGGTAAAAGAATATATGAGAAGACCAGTCAGAAAACCACCGCTGTAGTTCAGCCAGGAGATGGTAATAGCCTGTACTGTGGATGGCAATGGAGACTAGGTAGAGAGAAATGGAAGACCTTAAGGGATATTTAGGAAGTAAAAATGTATAGAAATTTGGTGATGGATTAGAAATTGGAGCAAAAGCGAAGGAGGTGTCAAAGTTGATTTCTGATTTGCTCAACTGGATAGTGGTCTCATCTCTGAATTAGAAAACAATGGGAAAAATCAAAGAGTACAAACAAAGAGAAGGATTACAGGTTTGTTTCTGAACCTGTGGAATCTAGGGTACCTTTAAAACATCCAAATAGAGATACCATACAGGGAGTTGTGATATAAGGGTCTTGCGCTCAAATGACAGATCTGACCTGCAGAGAAAAATGTGAGGGGCATCTGTGGTACTGGCGTTAATTAAAACCTGAGTGTGAATGAGATAATGTACCACATAATTTAAATATATCATTAGTTATATTATGGATATAACATTATATAGTAATTATTAATTTTTTCACAATGGTCAACATTCTTTCTATCCTCAAAAAAACTGAAGAGCATGTTTAAAGATGGATTTTCAAACATCTTAATGAATTTTTTGTTCAGAAAATATTTTGCTGTGGCATTATCCTGTAATGAAACTTTAAAAAATGTTTAAGAAAAAAACATGTAAACAGTTTAAAAAGCCAGCAAGTGCTATGAAGCTCATTAGGGAAACTTTCCCTGCCTCATGCCTCTACACCTTTGATTCCTACTCTGTAGAGGTAACCATGGTCAAGACTGAGCTGTTTCTCCACATTCCTACCTATTGTTGGAGGTGGGGCCTGGTGGTGAATGAATCATGGGGGCGAATTTCTCATAAATGGTTTAGTGCCATTTATGAGAAAATAAAGATTTAGCTTTAGAACTCAGTGCCTACCCCATATATATATATATATATATATATATATATATAGCATACTTCTCCACTGCTATATTCCTCTGCCCAGTTACTTATTTTATAATTTTTGTTTAATCAATATGCAATGTTTATATTACATTTCCCCCCTATAAATACTGTTAGCCTAGATACTTAGTCAATAATGAAGGATGGACTAAATCTCCAAGGTCCCTTCCTGTAGTGGTATTTAGGGAAGAAAAGTATAATTTTAATTTAAAAAACTGTAGAATATTAATCATATGTGACCAAAGCTGGTATTCAACCAAGTCTGATAATAACAAAGCTCTTGCAATTCTAACACTAGGAAAAATGGGGAGAAATGGGAGGCAGGGGACAAGGGAGAAACATTACTATTGTACTTAAGTTATAGATTTAGATTAGATGAATTATTTTCTAGAAAACAAGCTGCCTTGATATTAAAAACAAAACCTCAAAACAATGACTATAAAAATATGGCAAAGTCTGTCAAAGATTGAAGTTAACTGCTCTTGACTAGTCTCCCCTTCCCCAGTACACCAAACCAGATGGGATAGTTTTCTAAAACTTTCCAAAAAAAGGTAATTTTTGTGTAATTTAAATTGTTCCAAAGTCCAGATAAATTTCAGTTTTCAATTTACTTTAAAAGGTTATAATATAGTTAGGGTATTATCTCCTCTAAATCTCATTCTGAACTGTGATCCCCAGTGTTGGAGGTAGGGCCTGATGGTGAATGAATCATGGAGAAGGATTTCTCATAAGTGGTTTAGTGCCATCCCCTTAGCGCTGTCCTCACGATAGTGAGTTCTTGTGAGATATGGCTGTTCAAAAGTGTGTGGCACCTCCTGTCTCTTGCACACGCTCTATGTGATATCCAGGTTCCCCCTTTGCCTTCCACCATAGCTGTAAGCTTCCTGAGGTCCCGCCAGAAGCGAAGCAGATGCCCAGCACCATGCTTCCTGCACAGCCTGCAGAACCATGAGCCAATTAAACCTCTTTTCTTTCTGAATTACCTAATCTCGGGTATGTCTTTACAGCAATGCAAGAATGGTCTAACACAGAAAACTGGTACTGGGAATGGGGCACTACTGTAAAGATACTTGAAAATGTGGAAGCAACTTGGGAAATGGGTAACAGGCAGAGGTTAGAAGAGTTTGCAGGACTCAGGAAGACAGGAAGATGAGGGAAAATCTGAAAATTCTTAGAGACTGGTTAAATGGTTATAATCAAAATCTTGATAGTGATACGGACAGGGAAGGCCAAGGTGATAAAAACTAAGATGGAAATGAAGAACTTATAGGAACCAGAGCAAAGTCAACCTTGTTATGCCTTAGCAAAGAGCTTGGCTGTATTGTGTTCATGCCCTAGGGATCTGTGAAGTTTCAACTTAAGAGTGATGATTTAGGGCATCTGACAGAAGAAATTTCTGATGTGGATGGATGTTTCTAACAACCTATACTCAGATGTTGGAGCAAAGAAATGACTTAATGTTGGAAGTTATATTTAAAGGGGAAGTAGAACTATAAAAGTTTGGAAAACATGCAGTCTGGCCATGTGGCAGAGAAAGAAAAGGCTTTTTCGGGAGAGGAATTCAAGCAGGCTATGGACTAACCACTTGCTAGAGATTGGCCCAACTAAAAAGGAGCCAAGTGTGAACAGCCAAGACAATGGGAAAAAGGCCTCGAAGACATTTCAGAGATCTTTGCAGCAGCCCCTCCCATCACAGGCTCAGAAACCAGGAGGAAATAACAGTTCAGGTGGCCAGGCCCAGCCCTGCACAGCTCGGGACACTGCTCCCTGAATCCAGGCTGCTCCAGCTATGGCTCAAAGGGCCCCCAAACAACTCGGGCTGCTGCTGCTTTGGAGAATGTATGCCACCTTAAACCTTGGCAGCGTCTATGGAGTTAAGCCCACAGGTGTGCACAGTGCAAAAGAGTGAAGGAGCTTGGCAGCCTCCACCTAGATTTCAGAGGATGTATGAGAAAGTCTGGGTGGCCAGGCAGAAGCCTGCTGCAGGGGCAGAGCCCTCACAAAAAAACCTCCACTAGGGCTGTATGGGGGGAAAATGTGGAGTTGGAGGCCCCACAGAGTCTCCATGGGGGCACTGCCTAGTGGGGCTGGGGAAAGGGATCCCCGTCCTCCAGACCCTAGAATGTTAGGTCTACCAGCAGCTTACACCTTGTGCTAGAAAAAGCTGCAGACACTCAACTCCAACCCATGAGAACACCTGCGGTGGCTGAACCCTGCAGACACAGGCAGGGCTGCTCAAGGGCCTGGATGCGGGACATGGAATCAAAGGAGATTATTTTGGAGCTTTAAGATTTAATGACTGCCCTACTGGGTTTTAAACATGTATGAAGCCTGTAGCCCCTTTCTTTTGGCCAATTTCTCCCTTTTGGAATGGGAATGTTTACCCCATGCCTGTACCCCCATTGTATCTTGAAAGTGAATAACTTGTTTTGATTTTACAGACTCATAGGTAAAGGGGACTTGGCTTATCTCAGATGACACTTTGGACTTTTGAGCGAGGCTGAAATGAGCTGAAACTTTTGGAGGACTATTAGGAAGGAATGATTATATTTTGAAATGTGAGAAGAACATGAGATTTTGAAAGGCAGGGGCGGAATAATATAGTTTGGATGCTGTCTTCTCTAAATCTCATGTTGAATTATGATCCCCAGTGTTGGAGATGGGACCTGGTGGGAGGCGACTGGACCATGAGGGTGGATTTCTTATGAATGGTTTAGTGCCACCTGCCTTGGCACTGTTCTCACGATTGAGTTGTCATGAGATCTGGCTGTTTAAAACTTCCTCCTCCCTTGCTTCCGCTCTTGCCATGTGACACACTGGCTTCCCCTGTGCCTTCGGCCATGATTGTGAGCTTCCTGAAGTCTTGCCAAAAGGCGAGCAGATGCTTGGCAACATACTTCCTGTACAGCCTGCAGAACTAGGGCCAATTAAACCCTTATTCTTTCTAAATTACCCAGTCTTGGGTATTTCTTTATAGCAATGCAAGAACAAACACAGGCTAACATAAAAAAAAAATCCAGAAAAAAAAGGCTATCATTTTCTGATGTAAAAATCTAACATGCAAATAAAGCAAACAAAATACCTATATATCAAGAGCATTTACTTTAAAAAAACTGGCACAAAAATTTTGAATAAAAGATTAGGAAACGGAGTATACAAACTATAGAGCTGTATTTATTACTGGGATCTCAGTTTAAAATAAACTTATTAATGTACTTCCATTATATTAATAGTTAATGGAGACTACTTATACTATTATCTCAATAGATACCAAAAGCACATTTAGGAAAATTTAAGTCTTACTTTTGGAGAAAAAAACTTGGCTTCAGTTCCAGAATGATAGTGTACTGAGCTAGTTCAGAACCTCTTCTGTTATGAAAAACCAGAAATAATGAAAAAATGATTGATTTTGTTTTGTAACAGCAGAGCTTGCAAGAAAAAAATTCCCTGGTGCCAGAAACAAAGACAGAATTAAAAGCCACTATAATAAGGGTTTAAGTTAAAATACTGTGGTGATATGTGGGGGAAAAGAGTTTGGAAGGAGAGAGATATAGTTATCAGAACTAGACATACTGGAGCTGGGGTTTTAATGCTATGTGGAAAGAAGACACATTATAGGACCACACCAGAAAGACATTTTATTTAAATGAAATAGTTGCATAAAGCCTAGACTCTGGAAGGTCCTTCCTTACTAGAAAAAAGCAGCTAAACCTCTATCCATTGCCACATAGAACCCATAAGAACTGAAATTCACTAGAACCACAGTGGGAAGGAAACATCTCCCTTACAAAATTAAAGACACGAGCCTGCACCATGCATAGGTGTGGAATCCAAATTTACACTACAGGTGTAGAAAAGAAACTTAAAATAGAAATTAACAAAAAAATTGGTCTGAGGCTGGTGATACCATAGGATTCCTGGCAGAAACAAAAGCAAAACTGCTATGGAATCTTATTTCTTTAACCCAGGAAGCAAAGGATTTCTAGAGGTAAAAAATGGAAAACAAATAACATCACGTTGAAAATAAGCTCATATTAAATAAAATTCAAAAGCACAAAGAAATAATCCACCATGAGTAAAGATCAGGAACATTAATCAGATGATTAACATCTAAGAATGTAAGAGAACAGAACCTGAAAGAAGCTATAAAATAAAAATATTTAAAATGACTGTGGAGATAAAAGGAAATCATAAGAATAAGATATAAAGCCAAAAGGCAAAATTTGAAAAAAGAATCAATTAAGACTTCTAGAAAATATATCATCATAAAATGTAACAATCAATGAATAGGTTAAACAGCAGAAGGTACTTGAGACCACAGAGAAAGGTGAACTGGAAGATGGATAAGAGAATAGCAACCAGAAAGCAGCAGAGCTTATAAAGCAATGGAATATATGGAAGAGAAAATGAGAAACAGAATGAAAATACATACTGCATCTAATAGAGGACTTGGGATGTCAAAGAATAAGGGAAAGGCAAAATTCAAAGAGATAATGGTTGAGACGCTGACAATATGTTTCTTTATAATATACTGAAAACACACACACACACACACACACACACACACAGAGTTCTGAAGAGAAAAATAAAAAGAAATCCGCACTTAGACATATTGTAGTGAAACTGCAGAGTACCAAAGACAAAGATTTTATCTTTAAAACAATCAGAGAGAAAAGAGCCATAATCTACAAAGGAATAACTAGATTGATGAACTTCTAATTAGTCACAGTAGATGCCAGAAGACAGAATAATACAAGTTGAGCATCCCTAATCTGAAGATATGAAATACTCCAAAACTGGAAACTTTTTGAGTTCAACAGGATGCCATGAGTGGAAAATTTCACATAAGTACTTAAGACAAACTTGCTTCATGTGCAGAATAATGTAAAATACTGTATAAAATTACCTTCAGGCTATGTGTATTAAGATGGATGTGAAATATAAATCAATATTGTGTTTAGACGTGGGTCTCATCCTGAAGATATTATATATATACAAATATCCCCAAATCTGAAAAAATCCAAAATCCGAAACACTTTTGGTCCCAAGCATTTCTAATAAGGGATACTCAACTTACATATACACATTTCTGAGAGAACACAACTGCAGATCTAATTTAATTTGCAGACCCTATGACCCATCAATTTCACTTCTAGGAACTTACTTGAGAAAACAGACAATCATGTAAAGATATATATGAAAAGGCCGGGCGTGGTGGCTCACGCCTGTAATCCTAGCACTTTGGGAGGCCAAGGCAGGTGGATCACTTGAGGTCAGGAGTTCGAAACCAGCCTGGCCAACATGGTGAAACCTCGTCTCTACTAAAGATACAAAAACCAGGCGTAGGGGTGGACACCTGTAATCCTAGCTACTTGGGAGGCTGAGACAGGAGAATTGCTTGAACCCAGGAGATGGAGGTTGCAGTGAGCCAAGATTGCACCATTGCACTCCAGCCTGGGTGACACAGTGAGACTCTGTCTCAAAAAAAAAAGAAAAAAAAAGATACATACGAAAAGATGTTTATTAGAGTATAATTTATAACATGACAAATTTCGAAAACAAGTTAAATGTTGTAAAGTATTAAGTTCATCTAAATGTACTGACATGGACAGATGTTCATTAACACCGTTCAAGGGGGCAGAAGCATATGACTGAACAATGTATAATGTAATCCATTTACATATTGATAAAGAGTCTTTACTATTACTTTATACCCATCAAGGCTAAAACGTGTGTGTGTGTGTGTGTTTTTTTTTTTTTTTCTTGAGACAGAGTCTCCCTCTATTGCCCAGGCTGGAGTGTAGTGGCACAATCTTGGCTCACTGCAACCTCTGCCCTCCTGGGTTCAAGTGATTCTCCTGTCTCAGCCTCCTGAGTAGCTGGGACTACAGGTGCGCACCACCACGCCCGATTAGTTTTTGTATTTTTAGTAGGGATGGGGCTTCACCATATTGGCCAGGCTGCTCTCGAACTCCTGACCTCATGATCTGCCTGCCTCAGCCTCCCAAAGTGCTGGGATTACAGGCATGAGCCACTGCACCCGGCTAAAATGTTTTACACTGAAAACACACTACTTTTAAAAAGTAAAAATAACTTAAAAGTAAATAATAAAGACGTGGTTATTTCAGTTTTCAGCCACTAGACTGTTAAAATGTCATAATGCTGGTGAATGAAATAATTGAATAGTCAAGGTATCTGTAAAAAATACAATATGCTCTTTTGAAATGATAGGTGCATTTTTATAAATTACTGTAAAAAAATTCTATGGATAGGTGAAAGTCTGTTTGTAGCAAATTAATCATATAAGAGATTTTAATGCTGGAATTCATTTCAAACCAAACAAAAACAAACTCCTAAATTCCACACTACAAGAGTGAATACTCAACATCCGATGTCAAGATCTACAGATGAAGTCTGGGAAGATTTTTATGCTTTAGATCCATCCTCACCTGCTATGGTGTGAATGGTCAGGTCCCCTCAAAATTCATATGTGACATCCTATCCCCCAAGATGACAGTATTCGGAGGTGATCAGGTTTGAGTGTGGAACCTACATGAATGGGATTAGTGGCCTTATAAAAGAGGCCCGAGGGAGCTGAGCTGCCCCTTCTACCATGCGAGGACATAGCTAAAAGGTGCCACCTACGAACCAGAGAGTGGGAACTTACCAGACATTCAGTCTGCTGGTGCCTTGATCTTGGACTTCCTAGCCTCCAGAACTACAAGAAATAAACTTCTGTTGTTTATAAGCTACCTAGTTTATGGTATTTTGTTACAGCAGCCTGAATAAACTAAGATTATCATCTTATTTCTGTAACCTTGTTTAATGGTTGCTCATTTTGACAATCCACATCTACGTGTATAAAATGAAGTTGAGTCTCACTTTCAGTTAACCCCCAATTTTAGTCACAGAAGCACTGTGAAATCTTGCCTTTAATAAGGCCATACTAAGTTTTCTAAAATACCTGTTGAATGGCAGTCTCCTACATTTCTATGTGCTAAAGTAGAACTACCATTACCTTTAGTTAGAAGGAAATAAGCATTTGGAATTCTCTAGGACATTAGGAAGTATGATTAAATTAGGAGGTATCAGAACAGATTCAATAATTCAAATTTTAAGAAATCTATTTGAAAACCCAATATATCACTTTGTCATTTATCACTTCTCAAAGAGCTTTTCAATAGCATTCGTTAAGTGTTGCATGGAAAAAAAAGTTTTTTTTTTTTGGGGGGGGCAATACGTTTGAAAAATGCTGTTACTTAAAGTTAAGGAGGTTTCTTTATTTCTGGACTTTAATATGCACTGTGAATCTTTGGGTAGCGGCAGCAGATGCAATATTTCTCAAATTTAGTTGGGCATGATCCTATTTATCCATAAGCATCTTGAGGTAGGAAGCACACAGGTAAACAGTGTCACGTAAGTAAGGTAATCAAAAGACAGCAGTACCTTTCTCTCTTAGGAATTTATGCTAAGGAAGTAACTCAACGTAAGTTTAACATTTTTTTTTTTTTTTTTTTGGAGATGGAGTTTCGCTCTTGTCACCCAGGATGGAGTGCAATGGTGTGATCTCGACTCATTGCAACCTCCACCTCCTGGTTTCAAGTGATTCTCCTGTCTGAGCCTCCTGTGAAGCTAGGATTACATGTCCCTGCCACCACATCCGGCTAATTTTCGCATTTTTAGTAGAGACGGGGGTTTCTCCATGTTGGCCAGGCTGGTCTCGAACTCCTGACCTCAGGTGATCCACCCACCTCGGCCTCCCAAAGTGCTGGGATTACAGGTGTTAGCCACCACACCTGGCCTAAGTTTAAAATAGTTTTCTAACCATAAAAACCAAAAGAGAACCAAACAGCTTAACTTTTGGAAAGCAGCTTTTCAAACTGTAATTTATTAATACTTGACTATTATGCAGACATTAAAACTTATTAAAACCTCAGAAAATGCAAGGAAATAGTCATGTAATATTTGGCAAAAACAGGAAGACATTATCATGTAAATAATTTTCACTGGGGAAAATTTTAAATTGGAGACCAAACAAAAAAGTATAGGGGTGGCGCATCATGGGAGCTTTAATTTATTAAAAAATAATGATCTTTAATTAACATCCAAATGTCTGTTAACACATCACTTGGTGAGGGGAATCCTCACCTCAGAGTGCAGTCTCTATAGATGTCAATTTGGCAATGTCTATCAAAATTAAAACTGCATTTATTTTTTGACTTCACAATTCTATTTTTATGAATCTGTTTGCAGATACAGTCACACAGAAAACTATATATATTTACCAAAGCATGTTTCTAATGATAAACAACCAAAAACTACTTAAGTATCTGTTAATAGTGATGTGTAAAATAGGGTCATTCCCAAGAGTATAATGTACTATATAGCCATTAAAAAGAATGAGATGCTAATATGGAATAATCCCCAAGATACAATACTCAGTTAAAAAACTACCACCACTAAGTGCAGAACAGTGTTCTGTATTCTCTTACATACAAGAACACACACGCTTTTACGTGCACAGAGTATCTTTGGAAGGATACACAAGAACTGGTAACACTGGCTGCCTCTAGGGAATGCAATTAAGGGAGATTTATTCTTCATTATACACCTTCTTGATCTAATAAAAAACACACAAATAAATTAAAAAAAAACAACCTATTTTATTTAATATATTGTTTCTGCAATAAAAAATATTCAATAAAAAGTGAAAATAATGTGTTTTATATTTCATCTTACAATTTAGACTTGGGGAAATGAAGATGCTTCAAAGTGTTACGTAGTCCGAGACTACCTGAAGTTCTAAAATTGAGATTACATTTTATGACATGATTTTGTGACACGATCTACCTTTCTAACATATTAAGTACTTATTTAATCAAAAGTTTTGAGATTTGCACAATCCAAAATGAGTCTATAGAGTGTTTGTTTACCTACTTCTCTTTCGATTTCAGGATCAAATAAACTGATGTGGTAACATAAGAAGGCATACAGATGTACTAATTAAGGTAAGCAGGTGTTCGTGTTCAAAGGGCATGATTCCACTTTGGATAGCAGAAGCTGGGACCAATTAGATGCACATAATTGAGGTTTTGATGAATGTTATAAAGAAACCAATATCCAGTAAAGGACATTGTAGAGAAATTTAGTTAAATTTTATCTAGACATCTGTCAACACTGAGAAGCAAGCAAACAGAGAAGTAGGATTTAACTTCTATGCATAAATGTAATTTGGACTCCAAAGTTTTAGTGGGTTAAAAATTTTGGGGTTAAAAAACATATACGTGTCTGTATGTCTCTTTACATATGTATACACACACAAATATATAAATATATATATTTAATCTCTCACTCTCTATATATAGAGAAATAAAATATACACCTGAAGAAAAGTTAGAAAATAAGCATTGTTTTAAATGACTGCATAACAGTCCATCAGGTCAATATATTACTATTTAGCCAGTCTTGTAAACAAATAACTAAGTTGTTTCGAATTTTTCTCTAGAAGGCTATGCAAAAAGTTTTTTGTACGTGGACCATTTCCATATTTAAATTATTTCCTCAGAATATGACTTTATATTCACAATGTCAAGGCAACAATATGAAGGTTAGCCTTTAGATTTTATCTTTATTTTACAAAGACTTAAAGGGGTCGTTCCCCACTTGATTTTTTCCTAATGCCTATGTAATATCCTGCTTGCTAGCACCAAGTTAGTGTTTCTCCATTCTGGATGCACATCTAAATCACTTGGGGAAGAAACTGATAACAAGGATTAACTGAGGAAGAAGAGGGAATCTGGGAGAATAGGGGCTGGGGAGGAAGACTTAAGAGACTTTCTCTTCACTGTACACCTTTTTGTGCTTGTTGAATTCTGTATTATATTCCTGTGTTACCTAGTAAAAGAGGGAAGTAAGGGGAAGGAGTAAGGTGGAGAAAGCATCAGCAGCAGCAAAAGCAACCCAGCAGCAGCAGCAGCACCTACAGAGCTTTGAAACGCACAAAGTTGGGGAGGTAACTCAAACCTGATAATGAGTTTTAGAATTTCTGGATGTAGGGCCTACACACGCATCTCTGTTACTCAAAGAAAAAACAAGATACTCCACCAGTAACTGTGATGGGAAGTCAAGGTAGAGAACCATGGAATCAATAATTCCATTTTACAAGGCTGATAATGTTCAAAACAGGTAAATCTTAGAGCAAACAAAGTTGAGTGTGTAAGCAGGAGGGAAAAAAGGTGCCAAAACCTTAAAAGCTCCTTAAGATTTAAGATATGGTACAAAAACGGCAACTTTCCTCATCAAGAAAAGGGTGTGTTTCCTAGACTGGCATTTTTTAGTTTGGTCTGTGGACCACCTGAAACAAAACCACTGGGCTTCATCCTGGACCTACTGAATCAAAGTCCCTAAGTATAAAGCCCAAGTACGTTCACTGATTCATCTTTGAATCCACTGTGATGAGCCCTCTCATGACAACTGCTTATCTGAATGTTTCTTCAACTAAAGTTTACTCCAGTTCCTACAAGACTTCTAGTTGATAACACAGTAAATGAAAGGCAGGGAAGGGACTAATCAAAAACCAAGATGACTATGGTCAAAGGATCACATATAAGAGGTGCTTATAGTAAAGTATTGATTTAAGGAAGGAAAATAGAGATGGAAAGGGGTGTGGAATTTCATGAGTTTAAAAAACTGGGTGAAAGGCAATGAAATAAAAAGATTATTAAAATGAAGTCAATTACCAACAAGCCTATAACAGGAATGGTTAGAAACTTATATGTAACTTGATTCAATGGGAAAGAAATAACTGGGGGAAGAAAAAATTACCTCTATTAAGTATACACAAACAGGTTCTGCAGCTACTATACATTTAAGAGTGTAGGAAAATGAAGTTGTACAATAAACACATATGGATCACCATAGGTCAGCTAAAAATGAAGTTTATTATAAAACAAAAGCTGTTTTTGGGCAGGTAAACTTCTGAAAAATCTTTTACTATCAATAAGGTGCCATACAAAGTAAATGGTGGCGCAAAGCTAAATTCCCAGAGATCTAACTTTTAAAAATAAAAGGAATAACTAGTAATGTATCTCACATAAACTACTCAATTTACATAATTTAAACTTGACAAAGTATTGGCCTTCACTATTAAAATCTTAACAAAGAAAAGGAACCAATGAATAAATAAAATGTTACTCTGAGACAGGCATAAACTTTCCTGAAGAGCAGTTTCTTCAGAGTAGAACTAAAAGAACCAGTATTCTACCTTAGCCATGCATGCTTCTAAAATTTTCTGGTGAAACAACATGTTAATAGTTTAAAACAGAGATAACCTAATGTTGCTAAATATTTCAACCTCAGTTCCATAAGTGCACACTGTCTCATCTAACTAGATGAGACAATTATGATATAATGTATATAAAATGGTATTTGATACATAGTGATAGATGGTTAAGTATAAATTCTAGGATTCCATGGGTTCATTTATGAAGTTTAATATGCTACTTACTTGCAGTAACTTCTTGGGTAAATCATTTAATTTCTGTGCCTCAGTTTCCTCATCTATAAAATGGTGATGATAGAGTAGCTACTTCATAGGTTACGAGAATTAAATGAGTAATCCATGCAAGATAATAAAAAGAGCACATAGTAAGTACACATGTAAATAAAATATCAATATTATCATTTCATTCTTCGTAAAATGGAGAAAACAACTCAAAGAGCTTCAAGGATTAGTGACAACATAATTAAAGCCAATTGCATTATATCTGTCCTGCCTACAGCAAGTACAAACTAGTAGTAATTATTTATTCTAAATATCATGAACTTCCATGAAGTGCAAAGGAATAAAACCTTACAGGGCTGCATATTATCCTGGTTGCAGAATATTGTAGGAGTGGACTGAGCCTTTAAGGCCTTCTTTTTCAATGTATATGGGACAAAAAACTTCCAGTTGGGGAAATCTGACAAAGCTACATGACAAACTCAACAGTACTAGGTTGTGCAAAGTGCTAGATAAGTGGCATAAACTGTGTTATAATAGGTGTTTAAAAGGATCTCTCTGGGCTGAGGAGGAAGTGGGAAAGTATTGAAGCATAGGAACTTAAAGTATAAAAGAAGTAAGACAGATTCTGGGGATCGTGTCACCTGTCTTGCAGGAGGAAGAAAGGAGGGACAAAGAGGAAAGAAGGGGATTATGAAGAAGGTACTCAGGATGGGGGGTAGTTACAGGAGAAGACGAGAAGATGAATGAAGGTTTCAAGGTATAGTGGTCTTTATCCGAGAAGACCTTGAGATACGCTAATGCTAATAAGGTTTTAATATATGTCAAACTATATATATACATCATTTTGTCTTTGCCTTGTTCTTACATAATTATGAGTTCCACTGGAACAAATTTAATTATGTTAACAAAGTAAGCTGGGCATGGTGGCACATGCCTGTAGTCCCAGCTACTCAGGAGGCTAAAGAAGGAGGATCCATTGAGCCCAGGAGTTCAAGGATGCAGTGAGCTATGATTGTGCCAGCGCACTCCAGCCTGGGTGACTGAGATCTTTAAAAAAAAAAAAAAAAAGACATAAAATATGGTTCATGCCGAATATCAAACAGTAGTAGGAAGAAATACATAAAGTTCACTTCTCAACCGCACTAGGATTCTTCCTTAGCTTGTGTACAAGAATGTAAGAGAAGATTTTTCCATTTCAACATACGCTAAAAGCAAATTCCAGTTTCCAAAGTAACCACTAGAGGTAATAATTTTTTCTGTAAATCATAAAATCCTGAACTGGACAGAATTCTAGGAAGTTATCTTGTAAAAGTATAATTTAAGAGATCTGAAAAATGCCTTGTTGCCCAGTCGTCTCCTTGTTAGACTTCCTCTTCTCCCAGTCAATCCTATTTACCTCTTAAAAACAAGCCTTCGTCACAAAGAAAATTCTTCACGTGAGAAATATTAGTTCCCAGCTGGGCGCAGTGGCTTACGCCTGTAATCCTAGCACTTTGGGAGGCCGAGGCGGGTGGATCACCTGAGGTCAGGGGTTTGAGACCAGCCTGGCCAACCTGGTGAAACCCTGTCTCTACTAAAAATACAAAAATTAGCCAGGTGTGGTGGCAGGCGCCTGTAATCCCAGCTACTTGGGAGGCTGAGGCAAGAGAATCGCTCGAACCCAGGAGGTGGAGGTTGCAGTGAGCTGAGATTGAGCCACTGCACTCTTTCCTGGATGACAGAGTGACTCCACCTCTGAATGAATGAATGAATGAATGCATGCATGTATGTTAGTTCCCATGCAGAGAGACTATTTTTCACTGGTGTATCCTAACTACTCAGTGTATGTCAAGTGGATGCTCAGTAAATATTTGTTGCCATAAGTCTCTAAATAAATATCAGAATACATATAGCTTTTAAAGACTACTGTAAAAAGTGGTTATCTATCTCCCCAAACTCAAGCGTTTCCCTTAACCTCAGATATGTCAGTGCTGCTATATCTGTTTGGAAAATGTAAATATGTTCCATCACGATTGATATGAGAGAACAATTTGAACATTAAGTGAATTTTGCTGTAATTTCATTTGTAAGAAACACTAGGTGAACACGGAAAGCCATATTGAGCTAAAATAAGCAGCATATGAATATACAAAAAGTAAACAGGAACACACCTGAAACATTTACCAGCTATCTCAGCTTAACAGATCTGCATGTCATTAATCACACCCAGTCACATTACTGATTTCAAAAAACTCTTTCTTGACTACTTTTTTTTTTTTTTTTTTTTTGAGATGGAGTGTCGCTCTGTTGCCCAGGCTGGAGTGCAGTGGCACGATCTCGGCTCACTGCAACCTCCGCCTCCTGGGTTCAAGCGATTCTCCTGCCTCAGCCTCCTGAGTAGCTAGGATTACAGGTGCGTGCCACCATGCCTGGCTAAGTTTTTGTATTTTTAGTAGAGATGGGGTTTCACTGTGTTAGCCAGGATCATCTCAATCTCCTGGCCTCGTGATCAACCCGCCTCGGTCTCCCAAAGCATTGGGATTACAGGCGTGAGACATGGTGCCCGGCCTCGACTTTACAATAACTTACAAGCTGCAATTCTTCCTGTGCTCCCTTCCATAAGCAAACTTTAGGTCTCATTCAGGGAAAAGTCCAATATTCATTGTAGTATTTACATATTTCTTATTTTACATATTTCTTAATTTATTTAACATGAATAAAATTGTTATCTTTAAGATTTTTTTATTTTTTGAGATGGAGTTTTGCTCTTGCTGCCCAGGCTGGAGTGCAATGGTGCGATCTCGGCTCACCGCAACCTCCGCCTCCCGGATTGAAGCGATTCTCCTGCCTCAGCCTCCTGAGTAAGCTGGGATTACAGGTGCCTGCCACCACCCCCAGCTAGTTTTTTGGTATTTTTAGTAGAGACAGGGTTTCATCATGTTGGCTAGGCTGGTCTCGAACTCCTGACCTCAGGTGATCCACCTGCCTCGTCCTTCCAAAGTGCTGGGATTACAAGCATGAGCCACCGTGCCCGGCCTTAACTTTTTTTTAATGTTCACAGGTGATGTTTCCAAGCGTTACAGCCATAATTCCTTTTTTTTCCCATAAGCCCTGTGTTTTTTTGCGTGACTTTGCATAGCATGGTGATATTTAGGAACACGCCTCTGGCTCAACAACTATTAATATTAACCTCTCCAGGATGCCAAATGGGACAGCAGAATGTTTCGACCTATCTATTTAGTTGTCAATATGATGCTAACAGTTTCTTTTTCTTTCTTTCTTTCCTTCTTTCTCCTACTCCTTCCTTCTCTCTCTTTCTGAAACAGGGTCTTGTTCTATCACCCAGGTTGGAGTGCAATGGCACAATCATGGCTCATTGCAGCCTCAATCTCCTGGGCTCAAAGGATCTTCCCTCCTCAGCTTCCTGAGTAGCAGAGACTACTGGTGTGCAACCCCACAACTGGCTAATTATTATATTTTTTTGGTAGAATATCCTATATTGCCAAGGCTTGTCTTGAACTCCTGGACTCAAGTGATCCTCCCACCTTGGCCTCCCAAAGTGCTGGGATTACAGGTGTGAGCCACTGTGCCTGGCCCAGATTCTTATTAGTAATTACAATTTCTCTCTTCTGTGAATTGGCTGACATTATCACACTGCCATGAATTACTCTTAAATAGTATCTTTACCACAGAAAGAAGTGTTGATAATGCAGTCAGAATAGCTGGATGATGCTATAATTTTTTAAATTAAAGCAAATTTTAAAACCTTTTGACCTCAATGAACATTTCAAAATTAAACATAAAATAAGAATCATATAACCTAAGTACATACACTATTTAAATACCTTTTACATTATTGACATATTATACAAGTATCATATCATATACCAGTTAGTTAATACTTGGTGCACTTCAGATTTAATTAACTTTAAAAGAATTGATAAATGTTAATTTAACATGAAGTTTTAAAATGTACTTTTTATAGTAAATTATTGGAATTATATTTCTTGGAGCATGATGTTACAATTCTATCAAGGCAAAGCAAACTTTACTTAATCTCCATTTAAGATAAAAATGAGATAACTATAATCAATCTTTACCATAAACTTTATCACAAAACAGTTATAATACTAAATCATTTCACACAGATGATCAGTTATCTGCAAAAATAATATAATCCAAATGCTACTTATTTTAAGTTAGCTATTATGTTCAGATTTAGAGTGATTTAAAATTTAAAGGGAGCAAATGATTATGTTACTAAAAACTAGATTTCTTAATTTTACAAGCCTACAATAATTTACTTTCTAAAGAATAACAATAAACATTAATAAATAAAGTAGCATAATAATCCACACTACTTCCTCTTAAAGGGAAAATTTCTTATTTTGTCATTTAATGCACTGCCTCAAGGCCATGAATGCTGACAATTTCTGATGGTTAACAGGCTTACCAGTTATAAGTTCTTCTAAAAGGAATGTGCAAGTCGGCCACACTTGGCAATTTATGTACTGTGGTTTTGTGGTAGGTACTACATTTTCTAAGGATCAAGAAAAGTGCAATAAATCTAAGATGGAATGGTTATACTTCATCAAAACATATTATATAACTGACTACCTTTTGTGCATTTGATAATTCATACCTCATTATTGTTTTGCAATACATTATCATTCACTGCCCTCTTTCACTCTAATTTTTGGATAATCTATCCTGTGCATAAATATCATCTATAAAAGAAAACAGGAGCTAAGTACGATAATAAGTTCCTATTTATGGGTAAAAGGGAAAGAGGAGAAAAGAGAATAAAAGCACTTGAAGGAACCAATTTTCATCTTACACCAACCATAAACATTTATAACAAATCAATTCACTGAATGATGTGTAGAAATTTTAATAAGTTGGTTAAATGTTAATTTAAAATGGCACCTTAATATTCAGAGAAAGTTATAAGAAGTATCACCGGCTGGGCACGGTGGCTTACGCCTGTAATCCCAACACTTTGGGAGGTCGAGGCGGGTGAATCACCTGAGGTCAGGAGTTCAAGACCAGCCTGACCAATATGGTGAAACCCCATCTCTACTAAAAATACAAAAATTAGCTGGGCGTGGTGGCAGGCACCTGTAATTCCAGCTATTTGAGGGGGTGAGGCAGGAGAATTGCTTGAACTCGGGAGGCGGAGGTTGCAGTGAGCTGAGATTGCACCATTGCACTCCAGCTTGGGCAACAAGAGCGAAACTCTGTCTCAAAAAAAAAAAAAAGTTTCACCAACTGATCTGATCCCTATGCAGTTTCAATCCCTTACTTGGTCCCATGGTTTTTCCTGTTCATCTCATATAACTCTGCTCATTTTCTTTCTAATGTCATGGCCCTCAGCTGACTTTTTCCCATAGTGGACTCCTGGCCAGCTGCTAAGGGAGAAGAGAGAGAGAGAGAGAGAGTGAGAGAGAGAGAGAGACAGAGAGAGAGAGAGAGAGAGAGAGAGAGTGTGTGTGTGTGTGTGCGTGTGTGTGAGTGCGCGTGCACACGCGCGCGGCGGCCGTGTGCACAATAGCACTAGGAGTATAATAATTAAGTTCACAAGTTAGATAAAGTGTACATGGATATTTGCTACTACTAATAAAGTACCAGAGTTCTAGCTTTCTATCCATCCACCCATCCACCCCTTCCTCCCTCTCTTCATCTATCCAGCTATATGAATTAAAGCATCTAATCTAGAAAAAACACACGTGTTTAAAGTGGTGTAAACAAGAATGGTCATCCTAGTGTGTGCTTCTAAAAACAACCTCAATGGCCACCTAGGAGGAATAAATAAGTACATTATTGCATAGCCACACTAAGGAACACCATGCAGCTTTTTGTTGTTGTTGTTGTTGTTTAGTGGAATATGATATCCAAATAATTATATGGACAAATATATCCAAATAATTATATAGGCCTATAAGACCTTATTGATTGAAAAATATCAAGATGCAGATTCCATGTATAACACCTTTTGTGTAAAAATAGACACACAAAAGATGCATTCTATTAAAAAGCTTTTAAAAAATGTTTTGTCCTTTCCTATGATGCTGAAAATAGATGTATTTTAAACAGATATTTTTATATGATTGTATAGGAAAGATTCTGAAAGTATACACACACTAATTATTCTGGAGAGGGGGCTGAGTAGAAGGACACATGGATGGAAGGTATTCCAAGGAGGTTTAGTCATCTATCCCAATTTTTATAATAACACATATTCATGCATTACTATAAAGTTATTCCTTATATATTTCTCCATAACATTACTTGTATTCTGATATGTAGACAGAGTAAGAATAGAACAGAATGAGTTATTTTAAAGTACCTGTATTAGCCAACCACAGGTACTTTCAAATAACTCAAAGCCTGTGTTGTCTATGCGGAAACTGTTATGGATGTGCAGTTTACAGCTGCAGCACTGACCAATTATCAGGATGCCTGATAGATGAGATTTACAGTTACTTTCTAACTTAAATGTTACTTATGAATTTATATATGTAGGTCCATCCATGATTAACCATGTCTAAGCTTAGTGTCATAATTTGTAATCCTTGGTTAAAACAAAGAAGCCAGGTGACTTTTTTTTTTTACCTAAAGGCTAACTCAAGGTAAACTATTTATTACTCAAGCACTCAAACTGACTAAGTATTACACATCTACCAATGAGACGGTTTAATTAATTAAAGGAAAGAGGTAAGGGGTGGTAGAAAAAGAAGTAGGCTTATTGTTACTATTAAATGTAAGAGTCTCCCAATAAACACAATACCTTTATGGAAAGTTATTGTACTATCACACACAAAGGTGGACAAGACACACTGTTTTCTCTGAGTCTAGAGTATAATCACTTTGGTTCTACACTTACTATGAGCCAAGTCCTGTGCTAAATGCCTTAAACATGTATTATTTCAGTTACTTTTTACAATATTCCTGTAGTGAGGATTAAGGGAGAAACTGCAGGTAAAACTCTTTACACAATGCCTGACAGAGTAAATGTCCCTTATTAGGCATTACTACTGCCTAACCTCTAACTTCATCAATTCAACCCTCACTCTACGGTAGTCAGCTTTTCAAAAGATTCACTGACTTAACACGTACCAGTTCTGAGAAATCTTCAACGGATTCCCATTGCCTACTAACATCCAAACTCCTTCATCTGACATTCAAAAAAACATGACATAGCTCCATCTCCCATCACACCCCTCCCTATCCAACTATTCTCTATGCAAACTGGACTGCTCACAATTTCTATATTAAATACTTTCATCTCCATAACTTAGAAATACTCTTGCTGCTTTCTCTAAAGAATTCTATCTATCCTTCATGGTTCAGCAGAAACATTACCTTCTCCACAAAGCTGATTCTCTCCAGCACTCTTAAGTATGTTGTATGCATCTCTATTATGATACTTTCATATTACTTGTCTGTAAGCTCACTAAAACAAGGTTTATTCATTTCTACATCCCTGCTATGTCTATTTACATTGAATAATGGAGAAAAATTTCACCAATAGCACCACTGAAAATAACTAAGACTTGATATTCATATGTAATTCCTTCTTTAATTTCTACTTCAATTCACCTAACAGTGGTAATGACCCTAACTAGTAGTAGCTCCCTTTCCAGCTCTAATTCAACACTCGGTGACACGTAATTCTTTAAACACCAAACAAATAATGTGGCACATAATCAGTGACCTAATGCTGACTAAATTGCCAGACATTAAATTCATTATGCATTAATACTGCAAGAAGGGATGTAAGGAAGGAGTTAAGCACATGCTAGAATATTAGGATTGCCTTTTAAATTCACAATTGGGATACAAAATTCCTCTTCAGTTTTGGGTAATCTCTAACCTAGATGAACTGAACTTTAAAATGAAAAGACATGTATGATTATCTACCCATTTAGTAAATAAACTCATCTTTCAGGGATTCTGTTTCCACATCTATATAAATTGGTAAAAGGAATAAATATCCTTAAAAGCTAATTGATCTTGGCCCTCTAACCATTCATGAGTAGCTTTCTCTTGGTTAAAATCTAAGGCACTAGGAAACCTCAGTTTTTGGTTTTGCTGTTACACTCCAGGATGACTCTGACTATTTGTAACTTCCTTCGCTGGTTTCTTTTGGGTAATCAAGTAAAAAAATTAGCAAATATTAGTTATACACTTAGTTTAAAAATATAACTAAATTCTTCAGGTAAAGTACTATAATACATTGCTCGGTTCTATCCAGAAATAATATGTCTAATTTCCAATTACTGAAGAATATATTAATCTTTTTTTTTTTTTTTTTGAGACGGAGTCTCACTCTGTTGCCCAGGCTGGAGTGCAGTGGCGCAATCTCAGCTCACTGCAACCTCCGACTCCCTGAGTTCAAGTGATTCTCGTGCTTCAGGCTCCCAAGCAGCTGGGACTACAGGCGGACGCCACCATGCCTGCCTAATTTTTTTGCATTTTTAGTAGAGGCAGGGTTTCGCCATGTATGAACATATCAACTTTTTAGGTAAAGGCATTAGTAGTGTAGAACAAACAGTTGAGGATCTCAGGAAGAGGGAAGTAGTTTCATTAATTGAATTCCCTATACTGCTTGTACTCAATGTAAATCTTTTAAAGGAAGGCAGTTTTGTTGTTGTTGATGTTTGTTTTTCAATGTGTTTTTTTTTTGTATGTTTATAGGGCTTCACTCAATAGCATTTCAAATTTATTTTTCTTATGTTTTTGCATTAGTTTGCTACTACCAGCAAACAAGTTAAATTAGAAATATTCAGGCAAACGGTATGTTAAACTCAATACTAGCTGCATGTTACCTAGATGTTAGTGTTACTATACTTTAAAGTAAGATGACTATAAGTTTTGAAAGTCAAGTTTTAGTTACTATAGATTTAATAATAAGGCAGTTACACAGGCTAAGCTTGACTGGTGCCATGGACTTTAGCATACCTGGAAATAGAAAAATTCAAATTGTAGCTGTTCTTGGTTGGCCCATTGCCATTTTTGCAGCTTACAAATTGTTAATTAAGTAACTGCAGTGAGCTCATCTCTACAGGATACTTCTTTTCCAGGGCAGGTCCAGGAACTGGGTCTGGAGCCTTGAAAGCAGAAGAGAAACTAGAGTAAACTAGAGGTAGGCAGAACAAGAAATGTGACCAGATAACATTATGAGATGTAATAGCAGTAAGGTAGTCCCCAAAGTCTCTCACATAAAATATTCTGAAGGGAAAATGGGTCTCTTAAATTCCAAGTAACCAAAGGATGCTGTTTACTTTGGTTAAGTCATTCTTTTAACCTACCCAACACTATTCTGGACTCTCAATTCCAGCAACTCAAAACAGTAGTTTTTATGAAATCTCTAATGGCTTTTAGCAACAGACTGTCCAACAGGAGACCACAGAATAACTCTAACAGAAAGAGAAAAACAACAACAAAATCCAAAATTGGAAATGTAAAGTCCTCATTTTCAGGTCATTTTGCTCTTCCGTTTCACTATCGTATTTCCAATCATCTTCTAAACACTCCCCTAATTTCCTATGATCAATTCCCAGGGGTTTCTTAAGAAATGCTTTAGATATATCCAAGCAATGAACTGAATGTTAAGTTCCAATTTTTAAAAATACTTGGTAATTCTTAAAGAGGGAGGCAAAGAACAGCTCATAAGATGTGGTTCTTAACCACACTGGAAAATCTTTTTTTCCATTACCAAAATAGATTCAATGATTTTTTTTTTTTTAAATTTTTGTTAGGGCCATATAAAACAAAAACCAAAAACAAACTTGTAACTATGAAGGTTACAGAAATAATAGGATATTATGAATGGTAGAATGTTGTACTATTTTGATTACTAAAACCTGGAAATGATGTCCTTATGCTTGGTAGGCTGGTACCCTTAGGAATTTCTCTAAGAAACTAATCCCACAGGAGTCAAAATAAATAGAATTTTCTGCTGCTCTCAAATTATCATAGATATTGTGAAAATTGTAATAGGACAAAAAAAAGTAGTGAAGACGAAGATCCAAAAATTGAATTCCCTGCATTTCCAGTAACTAGCAAGATAAACAGCAAAACAGAGTAAAAGTAGTTTTTGTGAAAAATGTAAATTTTCCATCTATTGTGATGGCACATTGTAGGACAAGGAATTCCGTGAGAGAGAAGTCTAAGTTCAGATCTGACTTCAGTATGGCCTTGAATTTAAACTGCAGAAATCTCCCTTTTATTAAATGGAATATCACTACCCACCCTGCTGTACTGTCCATGAGATTTAGCTAAAGTGTATGTAAAGCACCTAACAGTGTGACACATAAAGGTATTCCATATATTTTTTCTGCATTATTAAAGAATGTAACACATTTTCTTGTTCTAAACACGTGGGTATACTTTAGTTTTCATTTTCACAAATGCTAAATCAACAACTAGGTAGCAGGCTTTCGGTTTAAATAATTCAACTATAATCACATTCTAGGACATGTAACTGATTATCTTCCAGAATAGCCACAAATTGAGTATATGAGAGAGGTCAATTTTGAGAGCTGATGATAAATAAAAATATAACAATTTATATTTAGGATATAAAAAGAATTAGTAGTAAACAAAAAGACGTGTAATTCTTCTCTTTCCAAGTAAAGTATAAAATACTTCTGTCAACAAACATATCTCTTGTTAAAAAGTTATATATAGATCTGGTATAATGCTTTTTAAAAAAACATAAAAGCAATCAATGCATGATATAATTTGATCCTTAAGTTAGGAAATGTTTTATGGGCAAAGAAAAGCCTTATATATGGGCAATAATTTTCCTCTTACTGATAGAACAGTGGGTTCCACACAAAATTATTATTTACCAAATATGGCTCAAAGATCAGATTACACCCTCTCTAAAATTACCAAGTAATAGAGCAAGTATCACAAGCCACAAGGAATTTTAAAAAATGATTTCCTTATAGTCGTTTTAAGTGTATTCTCTGCCACAACTTTATTTTAAAATAGTTTTAAAAAGTTAACATGGAAGTGTCTTATTCAAAATATACTAAAACTTAGATGATAAGACTGAATTACTGTATTCCTAAGAAGGGGAAAAGGTACTTAAGTTTGAGGATTTCCATTCAGTAACCCATATGAATAGGCTTTCAGTTTAAAGACCATCAAATAAAAAAACCACTTCAGATAAACCACTACTTTTTAAATTTTTTAACTAGTCATCATACTGAAATCTCATTACTTATAGTAATATTTCAGTTGATTCTCTTGGCTTTTCCAGGTATACAATGTTATTTACAAATTATAATGAATTTGCTTTTACTCTTTTAAAAAAACATATTAAGTAATTTTCACTCATTATCAAAACTCCAATAAGCAGCAGAGTTAAAACCAGAAATGTATCTGTAGCTGTCTAACCTCATGTCCAAGGTTCCTTCTTTATTGTACTAGCTCGACATTACTAATAATTTTCTTTCTGAAAACTTCTTTTCCGGTCAACACTGCATTCTAGTTTCTTAGAATTCTTATTTCTATGCCTCTTATTAATGTTTGCCAAAAGGATGTAGGTGTGAAGTTATAACATTCATTCTCTCACTTGATCCTCTGGCATCTTATTTACACTCACAGCATAATCTAAGGAGAATCTCCTTTAAATTGTAGTTTAAGCTTTTTATTCTACTTGATGAAACTTAAAAGATTCCGAATCATAGATTTGATATTGAAAGGAGCCTTACAGATTATCTAGTCCAACACCCTTATTTAATAGAAGAAAAACATAAAGTTCAAATAATGTCAGTAGAATCTGAATAAAAGTTTAACACAGAAAAAAATTACCATTATTACTTATGAATCGTAAAGTAAATGCTTACATTTATATACAATAAATATAAACAAAGCAATTAAACAAATTTCAAGAGTAATTATTGAGGCCAGGCATGGTGGCTCAAGAGTAATTATTGAGGCCGGGCATGGTGGCTCACGCCTATAATCCCAGCACTTTGGGAGGTCGAGGCGGGTGGATCACCTGAGGTCAGGAGTTTGAGACCAGCTTGGCCAACATGGTAAAACCCTGTCTCTACTAAAAGTACAAAAATTAGCTCAGCGTGGTGGTGCACACCTGTAGTCCCAGCTACTAGGGAGGCTGAGGCAGGAGAATTGCTTGAACCTGGGAGGTGGAGGTTGCAGTGGGCCGAGATCGCACCACTGCACTCTGGCCTGGGCAACAGAGACTCCATCTCACAAAAAAAAAAAAAAAAAAAAAAAAAAAGATTAATTATTGGGCTGTGCTTCTTTCCTGTTAAAAAATACTCATCCCTATTTCCAAGAGATTTTACTTATGTAACAGTGTCAATATATGAGTCCATTTATTAAAGTGGATTTAAAAATTACAGAATGGCAGACAAAAAAGTTAAAACCTACTTAATCCTACATATTTATGCATTAATTATATCCTAGATTTTCTTTCTTTTTTTCATTTTTTTTTGAAATGGAGTCTCACTCTGTCACCCAGCTGGAGTGCAGTGGTGTGATCTTGGCTCACTGCAACCTCTGCTTCTGCAACCCCGCTTCAAGTGATTCTCCTGCCTCAGCCTCCCAAGTAGCTGGGACTACAGGTGCGTGCCACCACACCCAGCTAAGTTTTGTATTTTTAGTAGAGCCAAGTTTCACCATGTTGGCCAGGATGGTCTTGATTTCCTGATCTCGTGATCCGCCCGTCTCGGCCTCCCAAAGGGCTGAGATTACAGGTGTGAGCCACCGCGCCCGGTCATATCCTAGATTTTCTAACAAAATTATGCTATCTGTGCTTCCCACGTGAGTTGATGTCCTGACCCAGTCCAAAAGACAGAAACAGCATGGACTGCTTGCTACAGCACTTAGAACAGTGCCTGGCACACGGCAGCTCCCATTGCTGCTGAACAATTATTACTCTAAATATATTCACGTTATAATAAATACAGCCATAGGAATGATTCAACCATACAGAAAAGAATCCTGCTACAAGGTGAATTATCTCACTCTACCCCTTTTATTCTGTTTTCCAGGTTTGGTTCCATGAGTAGGATCACAACCCTCACTTATTTAGGCACACCTTTCCAACTGATAATTTCCGTTATCAATTCAGAAACACTTTAAGATCTCAACATCAGTCTGTTAGGCTCCTTGTAGGTTGCTGTTAAGCTCCTTCTAGGTTTCATTTTAAAAGGAAATTTTACACTCCAACAACTTCCAAGCTTTCATGTGAAGCAAAAATATGTTGTTTCTTCTTAGTTGTACTTAGGTTTAAACTTAAACTCTTCTAAAACTAGTTTCCCTCCTCAATTTTCCATTTTTGTCAGAAGTAGCAATTTCTTTTCAGCCTGAAAAGTGAAGTTACCTTAACTCTTCTCTCTTCTCTTTCTTTACCTTTACCCAATTCCTTGAAATCTCATCCATTTTGTAATTAACATTCCTTAAAATACAACTTCTAAGACTCTCCTCAGTGGTTATTACAGTCAATACAGTCCACAATTACTTCCATAGTTCTGAAATAAAATGTTAGGACAAGATTTTTCCATGAAGCTTCATATGGAAACTCATTTGGTGGTGGCAAAAATCTGAGTTGAACTGATGTAAGGTTATTTACAGGCTTGATTTAGCCCACTTACTGTGAATATTTTCACCTTCACTGCAGAGATATTAGTGTCTAGTTACAGGATGATACCTCAGACCTTGCTGGGAGAGTTATGTAATATACAATATACACATTACCTTTCCCAAATCCAAAAATGTTTGAATCCCAAAACACAGCTGGCCTCAGGGTTTCAGATAAGGCATTGTGGACCTGTATAATATTATTCTAGGAATCCTAATTTAGGCACCCTATACTTAACTTTCTTCCTGATACTCTCCCTTACCTGACTCCATGCATCTCAGCTCCCATACCACCAAGTTCTATTATTTTTTCTTTCCAATATCTCCTGCAATTCTACTCTGTCTCTAACTGCTTACCACCCTATCCCTATCATCCAACATATAAATGACCAGACCCACTGCTTAGCTCCCTGCCAGTCTTCCAACCCTCTGTGTAAGTATAGTATAAAAGATTAAGAAAGTTTCCTATATAACCACTTTAAATATTTCACTCAATTGCAGAGGAATTTAATAAACTGAAACAGATAAATAATAAAAGAGGAAGGATAGTGACTGTGGTATTTCAAGACGAGTTTCTGTTATCTTTTTAAACAGTTGATCTACAATTGTGAGCTAAGAAGAGTTTGACCCTTTTTTCTAAACTGGTTGAAACTTTGAAATTTTCTATATTAACATATTTATTCTGTAACTGAAACAAAACAAACAAATGAACAAAATTGGCAAGGCTCCTTTCCTGCTTATCACTTCGGCTAAAACCCCTCAGTGTGGTTTTCAATGCCTTCTCCAGTTTGGTTCCACTAGATCAGGGGTCATGAATACCTCTGGCAGTCTGGAGAAAGCTACAGAGTCCCCCTCAGAGTGGTTTTAAATGCATAAAATACAATACCTAGGATTATAAAGAAAGCCAGTTTTACTAAAATACAGTTAATTGTTTTTGAAAATATGGTTTTAAATGCATAAAATAAAATATACATTACCAAGAAAACCAATTATACTGAAACAGTTATCAAGTGTTTTTAAAAACCTTGTATGTGATATATTCATACATATGCTTCTTTAGTAATAATACAATAAAATCTAGTGGGAGTCTAATAAAAACCATAATTCTGAAGTAGTAATATGCATAAATTATAGAGAATCGACAACTGTAAAGTAATCTGAAAATATCTGTGCTTTTTCTATTAGTAATAAAAGATACAGGTACTGCTAATACTACTGTAGTCTGCTGCTTAAAATCTTATTAAAAGGAAATGCTAAATTTCAGTTCAAAGTTCATAAAAATATAAAGATGTCACTTTTTTTTTTTTAAATCTAAATGCATGCAGCCCTCTAAATTCTATCCCTGGATCCCTTCAGGGTCATGCAGATTAAAACTACTCTATTAAATTCACCTGCTTCTATTTCCCAGCAGTCCCCACACCCTTAGGAATCTGGGCAGGCCTGTCTGAACATGTTCAACCCATACTTTCCTTTCTTTGCTTACTACACTACTGCCCTTGCTTAGAATGTTATGTCTTCACCTTGAGGCTTATCAAAATCTTAACTACCTCTTCAAAACCAATTCCAATTTCACCTTCTACTTGAATTCTTTTATCCTGCTTCAGCCCACACGGATCTTTTCCTAGAACTACTAATGTAGCTGTAGGTCAATGCTTTATGATTCAACATTTAATTATTCTCTTACATAGTCTACTTCTGTGTCTCTTCATCTAAGTTATAAGATCCCTGGAGACATGTGCTATTGTGCTTACACACAGAACACTACATATACATAATATAGGCACATATAAAGTACTCAGCAAGTGCCCCCAATAAATCAAGCACAGAAGATCATCTGTTTGGCAACTTCGAGTACCAGAAAATACATCAAGATAAGCCAAAAGTTCCACTAAGGAGTTAAAACAGACATAAATTAGGCTTATAGTTCACCTCTATCAGAACCTAGATACTCCTATTTAATTAAGCACCCAGAAGCTTATTTACTAGGCAGCAATGAATTCCAAGTAATAAATCAAGGAAGGAGCACTAAAGTCAGCATAAGACAATGACTCATTCCAAACATATTGGTTAAGCACTACTACACGCCAGGTACTGTTCTAGAGTCTATGATTCAGTTCTCATATAGCAACTTAGTGCCAAGCCTTGGACTAGAACCTGGGGTTCCTGACTCATTCTGAAGCTCTGAAACAAAAAGTTATTTCTATCTTCCAGAAAAGGTTTAGTATGCAGGATAAAAGTGGGGAGGGGAGGAGGTGTTACTATTTCAGAAAGCAGCAAAGTATGTGAAACATTATAAAGAAATAGATTTGGAGGTATGAATATCTATATTTATCTACACACGATATATATAATATATTGTAAAATCTCTATAAAATCTCTAAAATAGATTTAGGAGTAAGTTTCAATCATTTTATGTACTTACTACCTAAGAATACTAGATGAATGAGGTGTTACTCTGCTTATTAATATTTTAGTCACAAACACTCCATAAAATTGTATTTTTCTTCAAAGAGCCCTGCCAAGTTGCTTCACTAATTTGATATAAAAATAAAAAACTAGGCCAGGTATAGTGGCTCATACCTGTAATCCCAGCACTTTGGGAGACCAAAGCAAGAGGATCACTTGAGCCAAGGAGTTCGAGACTAGCCTGTGCAACACAGCAAAATCCTGCCTCTACAAAAAATTAGAAAAAAAATATTAGCCAGGCATGGTGGCTGATGCCTGTAGTCCCAGCTACTTGGGAGGCTAAGGTGGGAGGTTAAGGCTGAGCCCAGGAAGTTAAGGCTGCAGTGAGCTATGACTGTACCACTGCCCTCCAGCCTGGGTGACAGAGTAATACCCTGTCTCAAATATATGTATGTAAATATTATATATATGTTATATATATACACATATATATTTTATATATATATAATACATACATATATACATATCTATATATAAACTTTTCTACCAATTTCCTGGAGGTGAGGTGGTGTGGGGTGGTAGTAATGATGGTAGTAGACATTATTCTAAATAATCTTAATCTTTTTCCCTGGGGAAACAGACCAAAAGAGGATAATGAGAATGTAGGTAGGAAATGGGGAATTGGTCTCCACAAATTTCAAGCTCTACTGCTGACTGTGACTAAAAAAAAAATTACTTTTCCTAAAGGGAAGTTCTTAGACTAATAGCAATGGAATTCAGTGAGTGAGGGAAGGAGGGAGGCGGAAGGGAGGGGTGGGACTGGAACAAGTAAACTAATAGCCTGACAATACCATGCTGGCAACCTAAAGTCACCTTGTCCAAAACTCAACTCACTGCCTCCTACTCACACTAATGTATTTCTCTGTTAATTATAAATGACATGCTTCTGAAGCTAGAAACCTCAGGAGTTCTCAATTCTTTTCCTCTCCACATACAATCAATGGCAAAGTTTCACTGATTACTCTAACAAAAATTTCTCTTTTCCACCACAATGTCCTTGTTCAAGTACGTGTTATCTGGGCAATCACCTAACACCATGACCTCTTGTTTGACTGCTTGTTCTACTCTTAAGGTTTTTTTTTGTTTGTTTGTTTGTTTTTTTTAAGAGACAAGGTCTTGCTCTGTTTTCCAGGCTGGAGTGCTGTCGTGTAATCATAGATATGCAGCCTCGAACTCCTGGGCTCAAGTGATCCTCTCAACTCACCCTCTTGAGTAGGCAGGACTACAGGTGCACTTTACCTGCCCAGCTATTTTTTTATTTTTATTAGAGATGGGGTCTTGCTATGTTGCCCAAGCTGGTCTCAAACTCCTGGCTTCAGCAATCCTCTTGCCTCAACCTCTCAAGGCGCTGGTATTACAGGCCTCATGCCTGGCTAAGCCTTTCTAAACTGTATTTCACAGTGGTAACAAACTTGGCTAGCTTCCTAAAAACTGGCTGAATCATGTCACTTTCCTCCCTAAGTAAGGCAAGAGATTTTGTAGAGATATGCTGTAGTGAGTTTCAGCAGAAGGTTCTGACACTGATGTAGGGGAATAATGAAAAAAAGGCAAGAGAGAGGAGACCTGAGGATGAAGAATTTAGAATAAGTCAGAAAAATCAGGCAGAGAAAATGTTGGGAAGAATGGTATCAAGAAAGCCAAGTGAAGAGTTATAACAAAAATGATTATAAAGTTTAAAGTTTATTATTTTTATAATTTTATAGCAATAAATTTTCTATTAATAGCTTACATTTACTAAGTGCTAGGCACTAGGTCAAATGACTTATAATGCATAAACTCATTTAACGCTCCCAATAATCATGTGAGGCAGGTACCTGTATATGAGACTCAGTTAACTACACAGTTCTGTCCTACTAGACAAAGAATTATTCTATACAGCTCCCTTTCCTTATTCCCTGAGATGCTTAATGCAAAGCACTTAAACATTCTTACTATGTTGGTGTCAACAATACCAGAGATAGACATTCTTCTTACAAACTTTACTAATTTGCCATGGACTAACACAATATATGTATCTGTACACACATACAGACATACAGACATACACACACACACACACACACACACACACACACACACACACTATGGATCTGGAAATAAAAGAATATATGGTTTTAAAAATACCCAATCTCCTAATATTTAAATCTGCATTGGAATAGTAAGGGCTAAGGGTATTTTTGTCTTGTAAAGCTCAAAAGTGGAAAGGCATATAAAAATACTGAAGAGAAACTTGGCCTATACATCTACCATCTACCTGAAAATGGGCAGAAGGACTGCGTAGAAGACAGACAGATTAATTTTCCTTTCTTTTAAAATGTGCACAAGAAATTTCCTAGGAGACATGCTATTATGGACTCAACTCTAAACCTAGCCTACTATTTGCAATGTGTACTCCATTCAACACAAGAAGTCTGGGCCAAAGTTTAGACGAATTTGCAGAAATCCATTACCACTAGGGAAAAGAGAAAAAAGAGAGGCAAAATGTACGCCTCACTAATCTTGGGTTGGTGACGCTGCTATGTATGGGTGCAATCTCTAGGGCTAGAATGCTTGTTTGGAAGCATCAGAAAGACATTCAACCACAACCTGTACTCCAGAATCCCAAAAGCTCATTTACTTTCTAAAACAATCAAGTTTACTAGCTTTAAACTCTAGTAGTCTGTGTCCATTCATTCACAAATATTTACTGAGCACTCAAGTGCCAAGGTATCATACTCATGCTATAAAAACCGACATTTAGTGGGAGAAACTGAAAAGTAAACAGATAATTATAATACAACTTGGTAATCTTGCAATGGGGGTAAATAAAACAAAGTGCTAGAAAGATATAAATTATCAATAAGGAAATATTATTGGAGCTAATATCAGTTACAACAGAAAAAACTTGTGGCATTTAAAAAATTTTCCAAATTACATGAATTTAAAGTAAACATGATCAGAGTGGGACTCAGAAGATATGTCTTTCTACAAATTCTCTGTGACTAAGACTGACCTGCTCCCTTTACTGATGTATTTCTGGCTCTAAGCCTCTCCTTGCTAGCTATTTTACATTCCTGTTTTTCATCTTTATTTTTCATTTATCTCTCTGGCTGTTTTTATCTATAAGATAAATATTGCCACAGAAAGTCATTCGGGCACTTAATAACAATGTCAAACCCTTTCCACAACATGTAGTTACTTCATTTTATAAAGATTTAGGGCAAAGCTCTAAAAATTAGTAAGACACTATTAGATGACCACTGTTAACAGCCATTTACCTATCAAATAAATATGATTAAGTACATATTAAATATCCATCCCCAAATCACCTCCCAATCACAAAATTTCTGTTGCATTTCATGTCACATACACAGCAGAACTAATCCAGATTTTCACAAAGCTCTTTCACATGTAAGAAGAGTCTGGCTTTTTGCTAATAAATCTGAAATTACAGTAACTAGAAAGCAGTCACAGGTATAGTTTTAAACAAATACCACTACAACTTCTTTCACATCAACTCCACTGATACCCAAATTCATATTTCTAGTCTGAATCTCTTGCCTGAATTCTATTATATTGAATGAATTGCCTAGCTGATATCACTGGTTATATGTCTAAAAGGCATTTCAAAGTTAACACGTCCAAAAAAAAGGCTCCTGATTGCTCAGTCTAAACTTGCTACTTTATCACGCTCCCAAACTGAGTCAATGGCAACTCCATACTTCCAATTGCTTGTGCCAAAAATTTCTTGTCATCCTTGAATTCTTTTATGCCTCAGATCCAATTCATCAGCAATTCCTTCCCACACAGAGTTTGAAACATATCCAAAATCTGATCTGTTCTCACCCTTTCCTGTTACTGTCCTGGTCTCAGCCACCATCATCTCTTTAAGTATGACAATAATTTCTAATATATTTTCCCTGTTTAAATCTTTGCTCTATCTCCAAAGTCTACTCCACACACAGCAGAGTGAGTATTTAAAAAGGTAAGTTACTACTAGCTACCAGCTTAAAGAAGAAAAGCCATATTACCATATCAATTGATGTAGAAAAAGCATTTGACAAAATTGAAGACCTACTCATGATAAAATACTTAACAAACTACAAATAAAAAGGGAACTTTCTCAACTTGATAAACAGCATCTACAAAAAACCTACAGCTAACATATACTTAATGGTGAAAGACTGAATGCTTTTCCACTAAGATCAGAAACAAGCTTGTCAGCTCCCACCACTATTATGAAACAGCATTGCAAGTAGCAGAGCAAGAAAAGGAAATAAAAAGCATACAGATTGGGAAGAAAAAAATGTAAATAACCGTCTCTATGCACAGACACATCAGAAAACCCAATGAATCTACAAAATAAACCTCCTAAAACTGATAGTTTAGCAAAGTCTCAAAATATAAGATCCATTCACAGAAATCAACCAACCATACTGCCACATATTAGACATGAACAATTGGAAATCAGAATTAAAAACACAGTATCACTTACAATTGTTCTAAAAAATATATATCTAGGTATAAATCTAACAAAACATGCACGGGATTTTTATGCTAGAAACTAAAAAATGCTGACAAAAGAAATAGAATTAAATAAGAGACATACCATGTTCATGGATTGAAGACTCAACAAAATAAAAATGTCAATTTCCCCAAAACTGACATTTTTATAGATTCTAAATTTTACATGGAAAGGAACTAGAATAGCTAAAGCAATTCTGAAAAAGGAGAATGAAGTTGGAGGAATTTCACTATCTAATTTTAAGACTTACTATATAGCAATAGTAATCAAACAGTGTGGTAGTGGTGGAGGGACAGGCACAAAGATCAAAGGAACAGAACAGAGAATCCAGAAATAGATCCTCACAATTACAGCTATCTGATTTTTGACAAAGGCACAAAAGCAATTCAATAAAGGAAGGAAAGTCTTTTTTCTTTGGGACCTAAGGTTAGCCAGTGTTCTCAGACTTGACAAGAAAGGCACAATCCATAAAAGAAAAAATGCATAAAATGAACTTCATCAAAGCTAATTTTTTGCTCTGCAAAAGACCCTGTTAAGAGACTATAAAGACATGCCATATACTAGGAGAAAGTATTTGTAAATCATGTATTCAACAAAGGACTTGGATATAGAATTTGTAAAGAACTCTCTAAACTCAACAAGAAAACAAAACAGTTCAATTAGAAAATGAGCAAAAGACTTGAACACATTTCACCACAGTGGATATGTAGACAGCAAAGAAGCACATGAAAATATGTTCAACATCATTAGCCATTAGGGATATGCAAATTAATGGTCACTACATATTATTAGACTGGGTGAAATAAGAAATACTGACAATACTAATGCTGGAGAGGATGAAAGAAACTGTAGGTTTCTCACATATTGCTGGTGGGAATGTAAAATGGTACAGCTACTCTGGCAAAGTCTGGCAGTTTCTTATTTAAACATACATTTATCACGCAACCCAACAACTGCACTGTTGGGAATTTATCCTACAGAGATGAAAACGTATTTTCACATAAAATCCTGTAAAACCTGTTCACAGCAGTTTTATTTTTACAACACAAAGTTGGAAATTCCAAAGTCAAATTGTGGTATATCCATACAATGGTAAACTCTTTAACATTAAAAAGGAATAAACTATTGATAAATCCAACAATTTGGAAGGATCTCAAGGGCATTATACTGGGTGAAAAAAAAAAAGCCCATCTCCAAAGGTAACATCATGTACGATTTCATTTATGTAACATTCTTGAAGTGACAATTATAGTGACAGAGAACACAAGCAGGTAAGTGGTTGCCAGGAAGGATAGGTGAAACTTAAGGGGTAAAACAAGGGAGTCTCTTTATGATGATCAAACAGTTTTATAACCTAATTGTGAAGGTCACATGAATTTATACATATACATAATAATGTTACAGAACCACACATATACAAATGCCAATAAATAAATAATGTTCTAAGAAGTGAGGGGGGAAAATACAAATTAGATTTTATCTTAAAGCCCTTTGGTGACTTCCTACCCCATCCTGAGTAAAATCTAAAGTCCTTATCACAGTCTAAACATAAACACCCTACATGAACAGCATACACAGTTGGATATCATCTACCCTACTTCCACCCCCCAACCCCCCTCAGCTCCAATTATATTGGCTTTCCTGCTCTTAGAAGATGGCAAGCACATCCCACTTAAAGGCCACTGCATTTGTTACTGCCTGTATTTTCATTAATGCACCTGCTCAAATGTTATCTAATCAGACAAGCCTTCTCTATCTCCTCTATATAAAGTGAAGTCTTCCTCTTTCTCCCTCCATAGAACCCTAAAATCAACAAACAGAACTCAAATGTCTTCCTCACCTGTTGCAACCCTGGTCTGTTCTGTACTGGTGAACATCACCATCACAAATATGCACCCAGGGCACGTGTGATCTTCACTGCTTTACGTCACATTCAATATTTCCTTCTTAAACACATTACCTATTCTTCTTAATTACCCCATTATCAGTGCCTTAATTTGGGTCCTAATCAACTCTCAAATAGATACTTATATGCCTGCCTCTTCCTCCCAAGCCTGGCTCTTTTCTAAAGTATTTTGTGCACTACAACCAGAGAATCTTTCTAGAATGTGAATTTAAGAACCTGTCTTCCATCCATTTGAAGGATGAAGTTAAATCTCCTTTATGGAGTATACAGGTATCTCGATGCTCTGTCTTCTTTCTAATTTTCCACCTCACTTCCAGCTAACCCACCACTGGTACCTAATGCACTGTAGAACTACTCACAGTTACTGTGTACATGTGGATTTTCCTACCTCCATCTTTCATGCATGGTGTTTCTCTCTATCTAAAAAGACCTATCTGCAGCCTGTAACTTTCTTTCTTGCCTATCTGATACACACTCAGATTAAGTGTCATCTTTCCTAGGAAGATTTCCCTGTCATATCCTTTCATCCCTTACTGAATAGGAGATACTGCCTAATACTTATCCATAGGAGACACTACCTCCTATGGATTCCTAAAGTATTTTATGTTTAACCCCGTCACAGCATTTGTCACGGTATATCACGTGTTTGTATATATGTCTCTTAAGGACAAGAACTGTATCTTACATATCTGTCCACCCCTTTGACCTAGCAAAGTACAGGCACACAGCAGGAACTCAAAACTATTGGATAAGTAAGGTAGTTTGAATAATAAAGAATGTAGAGGCCGGGTGCGGTGGCTCATGCCTGTAATCCCAGCACTTTGGTAGGCCAAGGCGGGCTGATCACAAGGTCAGGAGATCGAGACCATCCTGGCTAACATGGTGAAACCCTGTCTCTACTAAACATACAAAAAATTAGCCGGGCGTGGTGGCACGCGCCCACAGTCCCAGCTACTTGGGAGGCTGAGGCAGGAGAATTGCTTGGACCTGGGAGGTGGAGGTTGCAGTGAGCTGAGATTGCACCACTGCACTCCAGCCTGGGGGACAGAGCAGACTCTGTCTCAAACAAAACGAACAGAATGTAGAGATGAGACACAATAGAAGAATGAGTAAGGCAAGATTTCTTGGGTTAGCCAGCTATTCTGCACAAGCATGTCATAGAGGACATATGAAATATGCTCTATGGAGTTTCTGTTCTTTCGATCATGTGATATTCTATAAAAGTTGATATACTGATAGATAGCTTGGTTTGGTTAAGATGACCACTTCAATCTTCTACCTAATTACTTCAACTAGGTAATGAACTAACTTGAATTAGGTAATGAACTAATTACCTTCAACAAGAGCACTTCTTGTTCCACTTGCAAAATTACAGCAATGGCTCTGTCATCCTTTAAATGTATGGCAATGTTCATGAGGGGAAAAATCTCATGAAGAGAATGAGTATGTCTCATGCAGGCCAAACAATTATCTTAGCTAAACAAATCTCAAAGGGCATTCAACATGTGTCAATGCACTTTTATACGCAAAAAAGCAGAATCGCCATATGTGGAAGTGGGAATTTTCTTCTGAAATCCCCATTTCCATGTGCTTATTTTTCCATTTCCTATAAAATCATCCTAAGAGTGGCAAGCAGTACTTTAGTCAAGTCCAATTCAGGTACATGCTAATCATGGGGTAAACAGTAACAGTCACTCTCAATGCAAATCATAAAATATCTGTATTTCTAGCAACTTTTATTTGACACGGATCCCTTGGATTGTTCCTTGAGCGCATTTTCTCACAATTCTAGTAACTACTTAACTGTGACACCCACATACATCTGCAACATACAGCTGCTTAACTTTTGAAGAGCAGACGCTCATGTTTATCAGGTCACTAATTGCCTTTTAAAAATTAACCAAGTTGCCAGGCTCAGTGGCATGCCATACATAGTCCTAGCTACTTGGGAAGATGAGGCAAAAGGATGGCTTGGGCCTAGGAATCGAGACCAGCCTAGGTAACATAACGAAATCCCCATTTCTAACTAAATAAATGACAAATCAATAAAATTAACCAAGCAACTATGCTATAATTTGTGCTCAATAATTAAATGGAACATTTAATCTGTCTTAAATTTTTAAAAAACAACCATCTTGCCTGTATTTTATAATGATGACAACCCTAATAGAAACCTACAATCAGGAAACGCTAGTATAAAAGAAAAGCGTAAACGACAATACAGTCCATAGGATATCAAGAATGTGGAAGCAAATATCTATATAATAGGCTTTATACCGCAGATCTGAATATTAATATTTAAAGGCCAGTTTCTCCCACTTAAATTTTTATGCAATTATTAGCTTTGCTGAACATAAGATAAACTCTTGCAAACTACAAAAAAGCAAAATCAATTTGCTGACCTAATTATTACTGATATTAAGTGACCTATCCAAAAGGATTTGAAAATGTTAGGCTTTCTAAATAATGGCATTTGATCAAAACAAAAATCAAATTTCTGTGCATAATACTTCACTCTACATGTTGATTTTTCCAATAGCAAAAGCTAAAAACTGCTTAAAAAAACAAGGCTGAGGATGGGTGGATCACCTGAGGTCAGGAGTTTGGGACCAGCCTGGCCAACATGGTGAAACCCCGTCTTTACCAAAAATACAAAAATTAGCCAGGAAGGGTGGTGGGCGCCTGTAATCCCAGCTACTCAGGAGGCTGAGGCAGGAGAATTGCTTGAACCCAGGAGGCAGAGGTTGCAGTGAGCTGAGATTGCGCCATTGCACTCTAGCCTGGACAACAGAGCAAGACCCTGTCTCAAAAAAAAAAAATGACAAAAACACAAGGCTGAAAAGACCAACATGTACCCTATAATTCTTTCTGCCATGATAACATGTCATTTATCCAATGATTAATGGTTCAATCTCCTATTTGTACTTCTGGTTTTATTTTACAGATTGCACAAAAACTGCACACGTGTAAGATTAAAGTGTATTTATTACCTCTAGGCTAAGAGATTTCATGTATATACACTACAGAATGTTCTAAGCCTATGAACTTAATACAATGCAATGACTTTTTTAAACTCCTTTTTTTTTTTTTTTTTTTTTGAGATGGGGTCTTGCTTTGTCACCCAGGCTAAAAATTTTTGTTTGTCACCCAGGCTAAAAATTTTTGTCTTAATCTACTGAGTAAACCAGTGTAACTGTTGTAGACTATTTTGCTGTAATAATTAGTATTGAATGCTATTTGTATAATCAATATTTTAACATAATAATAACATTTGTTTACTCTTCCTGGTACTATAGCAATACATGTAACTTACTAACGAAATATAAAACCATTGCTACAGCTGCTGTTAAAACAGGCTGGGTGTGGTAGCTCACACCTATAATCCCAACACTTAGGTGGGAGGCCAAGGCAAGATGATTCCTTGAACCTAGGAGCTCAAGACCAGCCTAAACAAAATACGAAGAACCCTTCTCTACAAAAAATAAAAAGTAAGCTGAGCATTGTGGTGCACATCTGTAATCCCAGCTACTTGGAAGGCTGAGGTGGGAGGATCGCTTGAGCCTGGGAGGTCAAGGCTTCAGTGAGCTGTGGTTGTGCCACTGCATTCCAGCCTGGGCAACATAGCGAGACACTGTCTTAAAACATAAACATAACAGAAAAGTACAAATATCATTTTACACAGATAAAGTGGCACAAGTTGTGTAGTATTATATTAAACCTCATATTTGAGGTGTTTTCAAAATCTTATCCATGCCAATTTTTTAATGCTTTTCCTAAAAAAGAACTGTATTATAGATTTGTGGACTAATTTCAAATTGAAAATGCAGCTTTTCTTACAGGAACAGGCAAGAAAAATACAAAGAATTAATAATCTGTATGTTTATTTTGTAGTTAAAAAAATAATGATGATGTTTTGTTTGTTTCATCTTGGTCTAAGGAATTACAGTAAATTAAAAAGTATAGAAATTCTTTTTCATTCTATTTGTTGAGGAAAAATGAAGTGGACAGATAGCCTGAAGAAAAAAAACTAACAAAGCAAAATTCCAAAAAAAAATTACTTCCCATTACTTAAGCTACATATCCTAATGTAACTAGAACAAGAATTCACCTGTTCTATATAAAGTAGGTATTACTATATCCATTTTTCTGAAGAAAACTCCTTGGCTCAGAGAGTGTGAATGATGTCTAAAACCACATAGCTATAGTCAGCAACAGAACTCAGATTTGAACTTGGGCTCATCTGGTTTTAAGGCCCAGAACTTTTCTTATTATACTTCATTGACTCCCAACATGGTAAAATTAAGATATTTAGTTAAAGAGGTGGGGGCTGAGAAGCTGAAAAATTAACAAAGAGATCAACTCAAAATCAAAAGCAGTACTTTCCTAGCCTGGGCAACAAAGGCAGATCCTGTCTCTACAAAAAATTTTTAGAAATCAGCTGGATGTAGTTGCGCACACTTGTAGTCCCAGCTATTCAGGAGGCTGAGGTGGGAGGAAGGCTTGTGCCCAGGAGTTTGAGATTGCAGTGAGCTATGATTGTGTCACTGCACTCCAAAAAAAAAAAAAAAAGAATATTTTCCACAGTTTAAAACCAGGTAAAGTCTCTTCTACCCCTATGGCCCCAGTTCATATCAGAATTACTGCTTTTGTTGATTTCTCTGACTAAACAAAAGTTGCTTGGCCTGAGGACAATGTTCTGCAAGGTCAAGTTGCTGAGTTCAAGTTTTCATCTGCATTAGCAAGTGTTTTCTCTCATTGATGAGGAATGGAAAGTCACTCCCCTGAACTGCCACTGGCTCTATACTGATGAGCCAAGCAGTATCTCTGGCCTGCTTCACTGGCAAACTGACAGGAAGCAAACTTGTGATGTGCTCAATTTTGCTAACATTAAAAAGGTAAACATTAAGATATTAAAGGTCAAAAATAATTTTCCTTAATATCAATGTGAGAGTAAAACTTTAAGCTAAAATTCAAAATAATATTAATAATATTATTTAATGATTCAGATGATGGTTAATAAACTGGGGAATAAAAATTTATAGATCAAAAATTACTTTTTCCCACACATTTTAATGGATTATTTTAGACAAATCTATTATTAACAATCGGCATTCACATATTTCTACCAAAATCTCTGCTAAAATCCCCACTCCTATACTCTTGCTGCTTCTCTCTCTCTCTCTCTGCAGGACCTTTCCAACCTCTACTTTATTAACTGGTTTCTGTGACTTGTACTAGGAGCACTGGTACTAGGCCGCTTTTGTTTTTTTTCTTCTTAAGTGAAACAAGAATTCCATTTTCTTTTAACAAGGCAATTAAAATACTACAAATTCTTATACTGCTCTTGTCTCTTGTACTTGTTTGTAGGTAAATCAGACTTCCTTTCTGAAGCCACTCAAACTGACACCTTGTAGGAATTATTTCTGTCCTGTAGTAGACGGTTATTGTTCAAAACAAGCAAAGAAACAAAAAAATTACAAGAGTATAAAATATTCAGTTGTATGTATTCCTATCTCATTTCTAAAGTAGTACTGTGGCACACCAAATACTAAAATAAAATACTTATCATCCTATTTGTTCATATTTGAATATAAAGCACACGATACATGCTTTGTGGAGAACTTTTTAAAAATCCAAGAAATATTTTGGGTAAATGACTGAAAGCCTCATAACCTGACAGAAGTCTTAAGTTTGGGGAAAGCTAAAATTATTATTCTTTAGGTAGAGGATAACTGACAACAGAACAGGAAAGAGTTGACTGGTACTAAGATTTAGGCATCTGAAGAATGGTTACTGTGAAGATGGGAGGTGGGATGCTGGTGGGATGTTTTCACTTTTCAGTGAAAACACCAGTATTTCCTGTATCACAGAAATGTAAGTAAACGACCAAGCTATTTAATCCATAAAACCAGGACAAATCTACACTTTCATTGAAATTATCTTAAAAAGATAAGGTAAACTTGTTCTTTAACAGCTAAGAGCAAATAATTATTCATATATTTTCTTCTACTCTTTTAAAAACTGCTATATTACTTTTTCACTTTGATGCCAACAACATCATAGAAATAGGTTAATGAAGACTAATCTAGCTACAAATAATTGATTTCTTCCTCTCAATTTCTAGAATATTTTTTGAACTTTTGGCTAGATTCAAAAAATAGCATTTAAGAGACTTGCATAATGATATCTTATTCAGTGCTTAAAATTAAAAGTAGAGATTCTAGTGCAGTCACCTTTCAGACTCAGGAGTTTACTACAAAAAGAGCTGTAATTTACAGAAAAATGATCATTAAGAACTATTCAACATTTAACACACAGTATTCCTTGTAGTTAAGAACTACAGGCCAACCACTGAAAATAATGTGAAGTAAAGACTGAAAGGAAGACATGTTCTGCCCTTGAGGTGCTGTTTCGTGATCTTCCAGTCCAAAAATGAAAATAAGTATTGCAACTTGCATGGTTATTCCACTTTTCCCTCAAAAATTCCATTCACAATTTGAGTTATTTTATCTTTGCAAAAACTTCCCTTAATAATTTGTACAACAGATTCTTTGAATTAACAAGTAAAATAACGACAAAAAGCAAACATTTACTCTATACTTACTATGTGCCAGGTACTGTACTAAATATTTTTAAAGTATTTACATGAATTGGAATTTTATACACTATTTGTTGTTTCCTCGTTAAAATGCTGAGATCCAGCTCATCAACCTATCCAACAAGATACGACACAATATTCCTTCACCAGAAAAAGAAAGATATCGTATCCATTTTACACAGAAGAAAACAAGCTCAGAGAAGCTAACTAATTGTAACTGGTCCCAAATCTAGTGGCAAAGCTACTAAGTGGCAAAACCAGGATTCAAAACTCCAATTTTCTATCCAGCCATAAAACAGCTTTTTGAAATACTAACAATAGGAAATCGCTGTTGAAACTCTGTAACTCTGAAGTACAAATACAATTGTGTTCTGAAATTTGAAGTGCATTCTTAAAGGAAAAATTTTATGTATGGGATAGGTTTTGCTTTTTGAAATCAAGGATAATACCCATTACACAGTTTTTAAAAAGATCCATAAGCAATGTTCATTCCCTAACTCCCTTTTCTGTTTTATTTTTCTGTACAGTACTGTTTTGTCCCAGGCATATTACACTGTACTCATTTATTAAGTCTTTTACCACTAAATGTAAACTATATGAAAACAGCTATTTTTGTCTGTTCTTCAATATGGCACCTCCAGCATCTGGAAGAGTCCCTAGCACATAATAAGTGCTCAATAAATATTTCTGAAATGAAGAAAAGCTTGGCACACAGTAGGCATTCAATAAATATTAGTTCCTGTCTCTTTATTATACAGGATATCACTCCCTGGGTACCATATTCTGAACTGGAATACATGATTAGAAATGAAATAAAATTTCTTATTAAAGTTTTACATTACACATAAGTAAGGCAAATCAAAATGTCACATTCAGCAAAGCCTCATTTATGAAGCATAAAGGTAAGGGGGTGTATGTAAATTAAATTTTGAACAAATGCACTTTTAAGTGCCAAAACTTTAATCAATTTTCATAGACATCTTTTATTCATATAAACATACATAATTTTGCTTTGTGATAATTCTGACTTGGATGTCCTGAAACATCACTTGTCAGCTGACACTCCTCACTGTGCTCACTCCTTTTCTAAGGAATAGGAAATAAAGTAAACATATTCTGTAAAATGAGTCAATAAAAATCCAAGTGAAACGCATAACCTCAATGTAGGAGCTGTGCGATCATTATTCTGGCATCTTTTTCTTTTCCTAGGAGGCTGAATGAATGTAGGTTAAGTACCACTTACTAGTAAACAGGCTGTTTTGAGAGATGGAATACTTAGAAAAAGATAGCATCCTCTCAGCAATCTCTAATTCCTTAGTTTTATCAAGATTAGTCAAGTTTAGTGATTAACTAAAGAAAACATAAAAAGTATAACTCCTAAGAGTACTTACTCAGGTTTTTTAGCTTTCTGAGTAAGCAGCGTCCTTGATTTTTTAGGACCAGAATCATAAGAAACAAAATGTTAAAATACTGTTAAGTATTCTGGAAATATGAGCCAGAGGCAAAAACATATGAACACGCATACATTTAAATTCTATATAATTTCAATGTCTCCAAACCCTTATCATTTTAAAAGAGGGTTTTAAATAAGATGACATATATAGAGTGTCAGAACCTATGAAAAGGTTCAGAGACAATCTCCTTCGTACAGTTCAGCATGATCATTTTCCTGTGCTTGGCAGCCACCGCTACCCACATCTCCACATTCCTAGCTGCCTAAAACTTTTCATCTAATTCTCTGCTAGCATCTTATCCTCTGTCTCTCCTCCTCCTTACTACTGTTTTGCCCAATCTTCACATGTGTCTCTGTTATTACCTTATAATCCTTCTATTCTAGAGAGACCCAACGTTAGATCAAATAAAGATGACATAAGTGAAACAAAGGAAAAGTGCTACTAGTGTTCTCTGGGTCATTGGAACCTGGCCAGAGAGAGATATAATGGAATTATAATTTCGATTTTTCAATTACAGTTTAATTTATGAACTTTATATATTGTAAAGATTATCAGGAACTTTTCCCCAAAATATCTGTAACAAGGCAAAAATTCTAAAGTATGATGATAAAAAATAAACTTTTAGTCTTGATCTGTTTATATAACTAAAAAAAAAAGCTGTTTTAGAAAATACACATTCCTCAAAGACTTTTGCAAGTAACTCATAGAGTAAAACAGCCTACACTACACTTATTTTTCAAAATGCAGTAGGTTCACAGATACACATATGTACATTTCACTCTAAACAGTATTCTGTGAAAAGAAATTTTCCTTGCTGGGAAAATTACGGATGTAGAATAAACTTCTATTTCTGCCAAGACACAAATGTAATAAGACATTTACCCAAATGTAAGTTGTTAATACTAAAGAAGCAATTCTCAATACTGACCTAAGTGGGGATCTGCTTACATAACTGCGGAGGTTAAAAACCTCATTTCATTAGGCATTTGGGAGGCCGAGGCGGGTGGATCACCTGAGGTCAGGAGTTCGAGACCAGCCAGGCCATCATGGTGAAACCCCATCTCTACTAAAAGTACAAAAATTAGCCGGGCGTGGTGGCGGGTGCCTGTAATCCCAGCTACTGGGGAGGCTGAGGCGGGAGAATCGCTTGAACCCTGGAGGTGGAGGTTGCAATGAGTCAAGATCGCACTACTGCACTCCAGCCTGGGTGACAGAGCGAGACTGTCTCAAAACAAAAAACAAAGGAAAAAAAAACAAAATTTAAAAAAAAAATTGTTTCCCAGTCTTAGCAATACCCTTAGCTGAAGGCAAGCACTTTTTTCCACTAGAGGACCAAGCGTAGGTATGATTTCAATCAAACGGGATTAAGTTAAAATTTATTTTTCAGAAAACATTTATTTGATGAGGTTCTGACCATTTTATCCACTTCTTAATAAGTCACTAAAGCACATGTTCTACTATGAAATAGTTAACTAAAGGGGGTTCAATAGTAGCATTTCATCAGTGTCCTTAAGAGAATACTTTTAAACTCAGGAAAAGTTATTCGATGCACCAAGAGAAAAAAGAAATAATGGAGTATATACAGGGGATAACTTATTCATCTATAACTGACGTATTCAACTTTCAGTTTGATTCTTGAAAGATTTAAAACTTAAGCACCCTCTATTAGAAACTGATTAGACTTATGGGGGAAAAACCCAAACAGAAGTTCTGAATCACTGGAATTTTTGTTCTATTTCCTGTTAACACATTGATAGTACATCACATTCGTTCCATACATGTTTTTTAAAAGCAGCAGAATCCTTAAACTAACTGTACCCTAATTTAGCCTATAGCTCATGTATCTAACAATTCTTCCCATTGTTTCTAATTAAAATGCTCAGCCAAATGCTACAACAAAAGAAAAGCAAGTCTTCCTTTATTACAAACTGCCATGGTTTCAAAATTTAAAGTTTCAAACCGTCAAAGTTTAAAATCGTGATTTCATTGTTACAAAGAATGTAAAGATATTTTTTAAAAGGTGTCAATACTTTGCTACTGTATGAAGAGTGTGGTAAGCAGAAGTGAAAAAACTGAAAGCAAATATTCTATTCCATGCCCACCAAAATTCCCGGCCAAATCTGGAATTGCATAATGATCATCATAATCTTTAGACTATGCTAAAGCGGAAACGAAATTCCTTTTCTAAAATGTGAATCAATCTGACCCCAAAATTAGACACTTTACAAACTTACCTAAAACAGACAAAATGGATGCAAAATTATATTGCCGTACAGTTGCTCTGAATACGATCTTAGCGTTCAAGAACTTTCCAATGAATAAGAGCAATCAACAGCCTGCACTGGGGGCCTGAATTTCGTGAACTACGGAGAAACCCCTGTGAAGCTGCAAATTCCCTCCACTCTCCTGGAAACCCCTCTTATCAGAAACATTTGAAGAATTTATCCACAACAATTAAGCTGACTTGAAGAATGGAAACCTAACATCTCAAATATACTATATATGGAATGAAACACGGCCAAACACATAAATACAAACTCACACGTCTCTGACACTTTGGTGTACAACTCTGCCTGAACATCTCACAGCATCAGCAACAGAAAGATCCACCTGTCACCTGTTCAGCACCGCTAAGAGACCCTTGCAGCCTCCCTGACTCAACCACAATCGTAGGGTCTGAGGTTGATGGGACCGAAAACTAGAAACATCCAGTGAGATCTAAGGGGCCACATATTCATAGCAGGGCTTGCCCCCCACTTCAAAGACGGCTGCAGAAAACCAAGATCGGCAAGGGAACGATGTTCTCCCCCCCGCCCGACCCCCACATAACTGCCCCGTGCCTCTCCCCAAAACCCCCGCCCCTAAGTCATCTTTAACTAGACCTCGGCTCCCCAAAAGGAGATTTTTCCTCCCCCGCCCCCACCTCACACATGCCTGGGGGCGGGTCGGGGGCGCCGACGCAGGGAGGGGCCCTCCCGAGCCCCTTGCGCCCTCCCCCACCTGGGGCTCTCCCAGGCGCTCGATTCCAATGAAGCTCCCCCTCCCCCCCCGCACTGACGCCCCGGAGCCCAGGCCCGGCCCGATGCTCCCCACCCCCACCGGACTGGGGAACTCGGGGGGCCTCCCTCTCCGCCTCGCCACTGGGGGAAGGAAAGAGGCGGAGGGAGGAAGAGTGCGAGTTAGAAGCGGACGCCCCGCACGGGCCTCGCGAGGCGGCAGAGCCCCTTCCAGACGGAGGGGGGTGCGGGGCGATGAAGGGAGAGCCGGGTTGGGGATCCCGCCGAGGCCCCGCAGCGCTGTCCGCTTACCCTTTGCCGCCGCCGCTTCCCCCTCCTCCTCCTCGGCCGCCGCCGCCGCCTCTCCCACTAGGGCAGCCGTCTCCACCGTCGCCGCCTCCGCCACCACGGCCGCCGCCAGCGCCGCCGCCGCCTCCGGTTCCACCCGGCAGGGGGGACACCTCAGCCCTCCCTCCCTCCCCGCTCAGCCCCCTCCGCTCGCCCGCCGCCGCCAACTCCCTCCGGCCGCCGCCGCCGCCACCGCTCCTGGCTGAGGGGGAGGGGAGGGGGTCGGGCTGGGTCGCCCCGCCGGCGGCTGCAGCAGATCAAAAACGACGGCTGGGCGGCGTCGCCGCTCCCCGATCCACGGCTCCGGCTCGCTCGGCCTCCCCACCTCCCTCTGCCCCCACCCCCCTCGCGCTCGCCTGCCCTCCCCCCACCCCCCCAGCTCTCGCTCGCTCTCGCCGCGGCTCCGCCAACCCAGTCCAAATCAAAATACTGTCACACAATATGGCGGCGCGGCGGCCGGCAAACACCGCGAGATCTGCAGCCGCAGCTGAGGCGGCGGCTGTGACGAGGCCTCCCCTAGCCGAACGGCGGGGGAGCAGCCGGCGACGGCGGTGGCGGCGGCCCGGGGATGCTCTTCCTCCGCCCTGTACCCCTCCCCCGACACTCGCAGTCTCTACGCCCGTCTTGCAAGGGCTGGAGGGAGGACGCGGGCCGCAGCTGGGGCCGTGCGAGGGGGGTGCCGGTGCGGGCAGCCCGGGGAGGGCTGGGACCCCCTTTCTCGGCCTGGACCCCCCTTTCTCGGCTTGGGCCCCCCATCCTTGGGGGTAGGGTGCGGGTTCCACCTCCCGCCACGGGGGCCGCTAGCAGTTTGGGCTGAGGGAAGAAAGGAACTGAGCTCGCGTCCCGGCTGCACCTCGCGGAGGGGCTGGCCGGGTCCGGAAGCGGGTGGCGGGACTTGCGGGGCGGCCGGCGGCGCCGCGCGGGTGGGGTCCGAGGGCCCGGCCGGACCCCGGGGCACTGCGGCGCCCGAGAGGAGCAGGTGGGCCCACGGCGGAGGCGGGCGCCGGGTCGCTGCGGGCCGGGACACACCCCCTTGGAGCCCGACCGCACCGAGGCCGCCGGCTAACGGGAGGGACCCGTGCGGAATCGTCCCTGGGGTGTGCGGGAGACGTCTTGGGAGCCTCACAACTGGCAACTTCGAGACTTGAAAGAAGTGTCGGCTTCTGACTTTTCTTGAGCAGTTGAGGGGGAGAAAAGAAATCTAAATGGTGCGAGGGTTTCGTTGTTTAGATTTTATTTTAATTGCACGTTCCTAGAAGTCCTAGAAGCAGAGCCAAAGACTAACTTTGCGGGGGGGGGGGGCCTTCAAGTTTCTATCTCCTTAAATAAATATTTGTTTAGTGTCTCCCTAGGGGGAAAAAAAGCGTGTTTAACACTTAGACGTTTCTCACAATGTAAAATATTTATTTAAAAATTCTAGCGCTTCCATGGTGTCCAAAACACTAGGGCATTTTTCTGCCCCTGTCCAAAATGTCCATATCCCTGCCAGTTTCTTCCTTGAAACAATTCTTACTCCCGAGAAAAATCCTAAAGGACCATTTTTATACTCTTATTTCCAGTGTGAGCACTGTTGCTACAGTGAGAATTTTTTTTAAAGCATCTTTTAAATAGTAGAGCCTTCCTCACAAAGTTCTTTCTCCCCACTTCCTTTTTCCTCATTCATCCTTTAAAAATACCTGAAGTCTGGGCTATAGCACCAATTCAAATACTTTGCCACTTCAAAAGCTGAAAGTACTTATGATTTACAATATCGGAATTTAATTATTCTCCATTGGTGATATCACTAAGAGAAACAAAAGTAAAATTAGGATTTACAAAATTGGAAAGATTATAGTTTTACTGGCGAGAAGAAATCATTAACTTTAATGCTTTACAGCAGTTCTCTGAGGAATTTCCATACTCAATGATAAAATAATTGATTAAATAATTTTAGATAAACTGAATCCATTAAGTAAATTTCACTTGTCTTTGAAACCGTTATAAAGTACAGAGCCAACAATTGCTTTTGAAATGGTAGGATAATGTATTTTATGCAAATTTTTAAAAAATTTTATGGAATGTACATGTACGTATTTTAATAGAAATATAATGCTTTATAGATTATAGGTGTGAGTAGGTCAAGTCTAAAAACCAGTGGGGGGCAAAGAAGGTATGTATAACAAATACATCCTTGCACCAGCAGTGAACTTAGAGCTATCTAGTCATGAGGAAGCATCAGACAAAACCCAAGTAGAGGAAAATAAAATATAAAATAACTTACCTGTATTTTTAAATCATGACCAATGTCATAAAAGACAAAGACTGCAGACTAGAAGAAGCTAAAGACATGGTAACGAAATGCAATATGTGACCCTGAACTGGATCCTTTACTGGAGGAGAAAAATGTTATATAGGACATTATTGGGATAATTGGTGAAATTAGAATATGGGCTGTAGATTAAAGAATTGTATCAATGTTAAATTTCCTGAATATGTTTGCATGAGAATATCTTTGTTTATAAGCAAACACACTGAAATATTAAGGGGTAAAAGAACATGATATATGTGATTTTCTCCCAAATGGTTCAGAAAAAAATAAGATACATACATATACACACATACACATATCTCTGTCATACACATATACAGAAAGAAGAGATTGATACAATTTAAACCTTGGTGAATCTGGGTTATTTTTAAAATAAAACAATTAAAAATTGGTGAATCCGGATGTTTTTGTACCATTCTTGCAATTTTTGGTAAGCGTGAAATTATTGCTAAGTAAATAGTTTTTAAAACCCAAGAGCTTTAAACTTCGGAGAGTTCCTTTATCTCACTAAGAGGGGGACTGTTATGAGACAGAGAGATGATAGATCCTTTTACAATGGAACTGCCCCTTTGTTCTGAGTAACCAGAATTTTGGTCATTCAGCCTTTTCTTCTTCCTTATTTAATCTATTTGAATTTGGGACAAAAATAGGAGTCTTTGTGTATTTGGTAAATGTGATTTCTGTATTTATTGATTCAGTAAATATTTAGTGTCTTTTATCCTCAAGACTGGAGAAAATAAAAAGGAAAAAACAAGACTGTGGCTTTCAGGTGCTCTCTGTAGTCATTACAGGAAAAAAAAAAAAAAAAGATATAGTTCCTGGACTACATTCAAGAGCTTTTTAGTCTAGTATGGTCCTGATACAGTAGCCACTTGCTACCTGGGGCTGTTTGAATTTAAATTAGTTAAACAGAATTGAAATTCAGACCTCTAGTTGCACTAGCCACATTTCAAGTGCTCAGTAAACCTTGTGTTCCATCTGTTCTATCGAACAGGGCTTGTAGTAGAACAGACTGCACTATATAAATAGCATTGATGCAAGGTAGCTGGCAATAAATACCATTGAAACTTAGGGGAAGAGGGATTACTTTGCACAGGGTGGAAGTGGAAGAGATATCAGGGAAAGTTACAAGAAGATTGCATATAAACAGGTGAAAGTGAGGCAAAAAGCAAGAGTATTCCAGGCAGAGAAAACATGCACATAGCAGAAAGGGACGGATATCTGTGAGAGCACTTCATTCTGTGTATCTGTTAACAGAAGGTAGGTAGAGGAGGGAGGGTAGAGCTGTATGAAACCACAAATGCTGAGCTGCTGAGCCTGGACTGTTCTCTAGGCAATAGGAAGTTTATAAAGGTCTTTGGACAAGACAACATGAACAAATGATTCTTTAGGAAGGATAATCTAGCAGGTACATGAAATAGATTAGGTTCGAAGGCACAAAGACCATATAGCACTGTAATAGCCCAAATGAGAGATAATGGAGAGTTAATACAGTGTGGTCTATTGCATGTGTTTAACTTTAAACTTAAATCCCAATCTGAAATGGCTTAAGTAATGAAGAATTTAATTTGGAAATTCCAAAGTAGCATAGACTTCAGGTCTGAAAGATTGAGAAACTCAATGATATCATCAAGGACAAGGTCCTTTCCATTTCTGCTTTGCTGTCTTGGGTGCAGGCATCATTGTCTGGTTAATAGTAAGATGGAAGATGGTAGTGGTCATTCCAAACATCCAAGCCATAATGTCCAGAAGAAGAGAGATCATCTTAAGAGAGGCAAAAAGTTTCCCAGAACTGCTCCCCACACCTCCTGACTGAATTCCTTTCCCTTCCTCTCCCATCTCCTAGGCCATAGTTGGATTGCATGCTCATTCCTGAATCAGTCCCTGATCTATATGGTGGAACAAGTGTCAGGGAGTCAAAGATGGAGAAGTAAGAGTTAAAGATGACTCTGAGGGTTTGAGCCAAATGACTGGGGAACAAGAGAAGAGAAGAAGTTATGGGAGGAAAGAAGATGATTTCTGTAATAGTCATCAGTTTGAGATGCTAAAGAGATGTCCAGCTGGATATGACCAGCAGGTGAAAACATGGGACTGGAGCTCAGAATGAAGATCAAATTTGAGGATGTACATTGGAAGTCATCTGCAGAAAAAGAATAAATAAAGCCATGAGATTGCCAAAGGAGAGGAAGGGTGACGAGGGCCCACAAAGCAACCCTGAAGGGAGAGATGCAAACAGGGAAGGCATGATCAGCAAGCTAGGCAAACCTGGGCCATGTATTGTACAGAAATCAGGGGCAACAGATGGGGTTTCAGGAAGGTCAACAGGGTTAGGAGCTGTGGAGAGAGAGGCTGAGGTGGGAGGATCTCTTGAGCATGGGAGTTTAAGGCTGCAGTGAGCCATGATTGCACCACTGCATTCCAGCCTGGGTGACAGTGAGACCCTGTCTCAAAAAAATAAAATAAAAATAATAATTAAAATATATCTGCGTATATTTTAAAATATTAGGTGGCAAAGAAGATGGTAATCTGATGGAAATGTAAGGTTAAAAAACGTTTGTTTAGGCAGGAAACAAGAAGCCACGGCCATGTTTCTAGGCTGAGTAAAATTCAAAGGTGAAAGATTGAGAGTACAAAAGGATGAAATAATGGATACAAAATTTCAGTTAAATAAGAGGAATAAGTTCAAGAGATTTATTGTGCAACGTGGTGACTACAATATCGTACTCTTGAAAATCAGAGAGTAGATTTAAGTGTTCTCACCACAAAAAATAACAATGTAAGGTGATATGTTAATTATCACAATTCAGCCATTCCACAAGCTTGTGTTGTACAAGACATGGTGTTGTACATGATCAATATATAGAATTTTTCACCCAGCAATAGAGAGGTTGTGGTGGCCTCCATCCTCTCAAATATGTGAAAAGCAAAGAATCTTAGGGGTTTCAAAACACATGGAGGCAGGGCACAGTGGCTCATGCCTGTAATTCCAGCACTTTGGGAGGCTGAGGCAGGTGGATCACTTAAGGTCAGAAGTTCAAGGCCAGCCTGGCCAACATGGCAAAACGCCATCTCTACTAAAAGTACAAAAATTAGTCGGGTGTGGTGGCACACACCTGTAATCCCAGCTACTCAGGAGGCTGAGGCATGAGAATCGCTTGAACCCGGGAGGCTGAGGTTGCAGTGAGCTGAGATTGTGCCACTGTACTCCAGCCTAGGTGACAAGTGAGACTCCATCTCAATAAATAAATAAATAAATACAAAAAAATAAAAATAAAAACACATGGAAAGGAGATACCAACTGATGTGATGTGAAAGAAGAGCATCATTCATTCATTTTTGTCTTATTTCTCTAATATAAATGAGGTAATTTATGTGTGCATGCTCTTATGTGCACAAAATGTGATATGTATGTGTTCTGTGAGGCCACTGTGGGGAGAAGCACCCGAAATTGTTATGAACAATTAAAAAATGTATTTCAGAGAATACTAACAGTGGGGTCCATGAGAAATCAGCAGTCCTGTTCACCTACTCAGTTACCCTTTGCACCAGAACTAGACTTGAAAACAGAAGGAATTAGAATGAGCTAATCTTCTCATCTCTCCCTTCCTTTCATGACATATTGTAGTCTCTTTCGTAAAAATCAGAATGGTATTGGTCAGCATAATTGGCAATTGTTTACAATCTGTCATAACATCACCCATCTTTAAGCTGAACTTGGGTGCTCAATACATTTAAGGTTCTTCTTCACCTTTGGATAGCTATCAAACTGTTATTAAAAATTCTGTTATCTTCCCAACTGGCCAACAATGATGGTTTCCATTTTTGAGACTAGGTTCCAATATAAGATCTTAGAAAATATTGCTAAATATAGAACACGGCATATTAATACATGGGTGTAAAGCACAAATGTGATAGGAATTTGGGGCATACAAAATTTACTAATTATAAACCAGTTACTACCACTAGCATTGATAGTGGTACCATTACTACTAGTACTACCAATTCACAACTAAAGATAGGGAGGTTTAAGAGGTTAAATGACTTACATAATCTAAAACAACTAGTAAATGAACAGTGGGGCTTTGAATAGATCTTCTGACCCCATACGTTGGGTCCCTTCACCGTACCATCATGCAAGACCTATTCTCTGTGCTTTAACAATTTTCAAACAGCTATTAATGGCAATAATAAAATGGGTAGACAGTTTAAGAGAAACTAAGTTACTCCGGGAGTTTCGAGAGGAGAAGATCACAGGAGAGGGTTATTGGAGGTGATATTCCGGATGAACCTTGAACAAGAGTTGAAATTTCAATTGACAGAAAACACGGGAGGGCATTTCAGGTGTCTGTGATAGCTGGGGAAAGACCAGAGAGTCAGAAAAGATAGAGCATATTTAGGGAACATGAAGTAGCTGATTTTGCAGAACTGTAGGAAAAATGTAGGATAGTGGTAGGAGATAAGACAAAGCAGGTAGCAACATGAACTAAATTTGGTCGGTGGAGGTGTACCATTCAAGTTTAGTGAATGATGGAACATAATTAGATCATAATTAGATCTATGCTCGATCTACCCTCAATTCAGGTGGAGAAGGAAGAGAGAGGAAGTAGGGAGACCATGGAGTCCGTCATCACTCGGCAAAGGTATGGGGAATGCAAACACACTTGTGGCAATAAAAGGGAGAGTGAGAAGCAAGATAAATTTCCATGGTAGATTTTTCTTTTTTATCACTTTAGACAAATGAAGGAAAATACAGGGCGAGGGAGAAAGGTATCAAAGAAGACTATGTGATTTTGAGACTGAAATGGAGAATTGTTATTCTATTAACAAAAACAGTGAAGTAACGTAGAGATATTGCTTTTGATGGGAATAATGAGTTAGATTTTTTCATGTATTGAACTAAATAATTTTAGTTCTCCTGGGGGCCTTCTTGAGCCTTCTCTGTCATTCAGATGTAAAAGGATGAGAGGCCAAACTTACAGAGAATGCAAATGGTCAATCAGCGTACAAAAGACTTCAGCCTCGTTGGTAATCATGTAAATGCAAGTTTTTTTTAAAAAAAGAATATATTATTTTCTAGCCTATTACATAAGGTTGAGAAAACAAATTAGACAAACTACTCAGAAATAAATTTAAGAAAAATATAGGATTTGTAAGAAGAAATCTAAAAAGTCTATTGAAAGACAAAGAAAGCTGGAGATAAATAGAAATAACATATACTTGAATAGAAAGTTTTAATATTTTAAAAATGAAAATTGCCCCCACATTTATGTTTTTTGTTTTTGTTTTTGTTTTGAGATGGGGTGTCTCTCTCACCCAAGCTGGAGTGCAGTGGCATGATCTCCCTTCACTGCAACCTCTGCCTCCCAGGCTCAAGTGATCCTCCCACCTTAGCCTCCTGAGTAGCTGGGACCACAGGTGCGTGCTATCATGCCTGGCTAATTTTTTTGTATTTGTGGTAGAGACGGGGTTTCACCATGTTGCCCAGACTGTTCTCAAACTCCTGAGCTCAAGCAGTCGGCCCAGCTCAGCCTCCTAAAGTGCTGGGATTTCAGGCATGAGGCACTGCACCCCACTCCACGATTATAAACTTAACTCAGTCGCAATCAAAAGTTGACAAAATGAGTTTAAAAGCACCTGGATATTTTATTAAGTGAAATAAAATAACCAGGTTGCAGAACAATGTGTATAGCATGCTGTGATTGCTGTAAAGAAAGGAAAAATCTCACACACACACACACACACACACACACACACACACACATACAGTGTGTCCTGGGAAGGGAAATGGGCAACTAAAGGAGAAAGAGACATCTCATTTCATCCCCTTTGCTATTTCTGAGTTTGAAAATGTAAACACATTATATATCAAAATTAATGAAATCAATGAAGAAGAATAGCTAGACTATTTTTTTTAAAAGAGGAATAATTGAGGCCAGGCGCAGTGGCTCACATCTGTAATCCCAGCACTTTGGGAGGCCAAGGCAGGTGGATCACGAGGTCAGGAGATCCAGACCATCCTGGCTAACATGGTGAAACACTGTCTCTACTAAAAATACAAAAAAATTAGCAGGGCGTGGTGGTGGGCGCCTGTAGTCCCAGCTACTCTGGAGGGTGAGGCGGGAGAAAGGTGTGAACCTGGGAGGTGGAGTTTGCAGTGAGCGGAGAGCGTGCCACTGCAGTCCAGCCTGGGTGACAGAGCAAGACTCTGTCTCAAAAAAAAAAAAAAAAAAAAAGAGGAATTGTTGGTGTTGGGGTGGGGAGGCATTGGTATGACATACTTGACCACACAAAAGACTTGTTACAAGGATTAAATGAATGAACATATGTAAAGGATTTGCAAAAGTATATGTAAAGCATATGTAAAGTATATGTAAAACAGCATATGTAAAGGCTTTGCACATGAAGTATCACATAAATATTTGTTGCTATTGTTGTCATAATCTTGGTATGTGAACTATATGACTTAAATGCCATCTATCATGAAGGAATATATCATTAGATTTTTCCTATATGAAGTTTAAAAACTTTTGAAAGGGAAAAAATAAAAAAATAAGATGAAACACAGCAAACGGAGAAAATAAACTTAGAACATATATGATGAGCAAGGTCAGTCATTCGACAAATTTTTTTAGTATCTATCCTGGGTCAGGCATTACACTAGAGGCTGGCTATATATACGGTGATTAAGAAGATGGTCTGGCCCTCATGGAACTTATAGTCTACAGAAACTAAGAGTTAATATTCTTAATATGCAAAAGGTTATTAAAAATCATAAGGGAGAAAAACCCCACAGGGCACAGAGAATATTTAAAAAAAAAAATATCAGCCAGGTGTGGTGGCTCACCCCTGTAATCCCAGCACTTTGGGAGGCTGAGGCGGGCGAATCACGAGGTCAGGAGTTCAAGACCATCCTGGTCAACGTGGTGAAACCCTGTCTCTACTAAAAATACAGAATTAGCCAGGCGTGGTGGCACATGCCTGTAATCCCAGCTACTCGGGAGGCTGAGGCAGGAGAATCGCTTGAACCTGGGAGGCGGAGGTTACAGTGAGCTGAGATTGCGCCACTGCACTCCAGCCTGGGTGACAGAGTGAGACTCCATCTCAAAAATAAATAAACGAATAAATAAATAAATAGAAAATATCACTAATGGTTAAAAATATAGGAAAATAAATTCAATCTCTATAGTCAATTTCACTCTAACAAAACTAATAAGATACATTTCTTTCTTCGTTTGTTTATTAATGGTAAAGATTTTTTTAAAAAGCCAAACTCCAGTGTTGGCATGGTGGAGACAGAGGCATTCTTGTATTCTGGGAGGGGGAGTATAATCAGTGTAAGCTTCCTGCAAGGCTGTTTGACAACATGTATTGGAATTTTAAATATGCAAACTGTTTGACCTCTTCCACTCCTAGGAAGAAATAACTGGATGTATATTTGAAGATGTGTGTCAAAGGATGCTTACCTCAACCTTCCTTATAATAGTAAAAAAATAGAAAACAACCCTAATACATCTTACTAAGTAATGAGTTAAATTATGGTGCATTGGTACAATAAAATAAGATGTAGCGGTTAAAAAGAATGTAGATCTATATATATAGACATGAAAAGATGTCATAATATAATATTACGGGAAGGAGGTAGATTTCATGACATTGTCAAAAATACTATGATCCCATTTAAAAAATGTGGGTATATGTCTGAATGTGGGTATGTATAGAAAAAAGTCTGGAAAGATAGATTCTAAAACATAACAGAGTGCTTTGGGGTGGTAAAATTAGGAGTGATCTTTGTTTTATTCTTTGTACCTTTTTGGTGGTATTTTCTGAATTTTTAGCAATGACTAGATTACTAATACGTCAAAATAAAATTATTCAAAATTGTTCCTTAAATATTTCTGAAAAACTCTTTGGGAATAACTTTGGTTTAACCAAAGCCATGATAACTGAAATTTTTATTATTCGGACTCTCAGATTTTGCACATTCATATTTTTTCCTGTCCTAAGTCAGTAGGGAAACCTTTGTAAATAATAAAATATTTCAAGAATTTGGAACAAAATGACAATCACAGAGTACTGACCTCATTTCCACAACGGTTAAAAGTATTGAAGAAAAAGAAATCTTGAGAGGGCAGCAGACAAAAAAATCTGAGCAGCATTGACCTCTCTGAAATCGGTTCCTTAGCAGGGATGGGGTGTGGTGGAACGGAAGATAAATGAGGATTTCACGTCTTCCTTGGTTTGCTGTTGGCCTTATTGTTCCCCAAACTTCATAAATTTCCCCAAATAGTAGGCTTTAGGGTGCCAGAGAACTACTCCCCTTGTCCATGTCACTCTTCTCCCATCTTGGTTGAATTTCATCTTACTTGCCTTGTTATCTGGACATAGAGTTCTCTTGGCTTTGCAACTGTGCTAAGGTGGCAGGAAAATTTCCCCGTTCAACCCAGTCTTTTGTGAGACTCGGAGGCCTAATGCTGACCATATTTGCAACAGAATTGCTCTGTGACTCACAACACTACCCATCCATGAACAGACAACAAGGATGTCTCAGCCCCAGATCTTGGGGCTGGAGGAGGGGCAGCCTTTGGGGACTATGGAGTGATTGTAAGGAATCTGTGATTTCATATAGGTCCCAGGCTTAGAAAACGAAATCGACAAAAAGACAATTACTGTCATGTGGGGACCAACATTTTGAAACACGGATTAAAAAGGAGTTCTTATTTTCAAAAGTTTACAAACTACAAATTAAGAAAATAAACTCTGTATGGTCTTTCCTATATTTGTATCTCTGTACATGCAGTTTCCCTCTCCCCATCCCCACCCCCAACTTTTCTGCCCTGCTGAACCCAGCAGAGGCAGGATGCCCAGCACACAGCAGGTTTTCTTTTTTGAGAGGAAGTCTTATTCTGTCGCCCAGGCTGGAGTTCAGTGGTGTGATCTCTGCTCACTGCAACCTCTGCCTCCCGGGTTCAAGCGATTCTCCTGCCTCAACTTCCCAAGTAGCTGGGACTACAGGGCTGCACCACCACACCCGGTTAATTTTTGTGTTTTTTTTTTTTTTGAGACGGAATCTTGCTCTGTCGCCCAGGCTGGAGTGCAGTGGCGCGATCTTGGCTCACTGCAAGCTCCGCCTCCTGGTTCACTAGAATGAGGCCATTCTTCTGCCTCAGCCTCCTGAGTAGCTGGGACTACAGGTGCCCGCCACCACGCCTGGCTAATTTTTAAATTTTTTATATTTTTTTAGCAGAGACGGGGTTTCAGCGTGTTAGCCAGAATGGTCTCGATCTCCTGACCTCGTGATCCGCCCACCTCGGCCTCCCAAAGTGCTGGGATTACAGGCATGAGCCACCGCACTCGGCCAATTTTTGTATTTTTAGTAGAGATGGGGTTTTGCCGTGTTGACCAGGCTGGTCTCGAACTCTTGACCTCAAGTGACTCTCCCGCCTTGGCGTCCCAAAGTGCTGGGATTACAGGCGTGAGCTACCATGCCTGGCCACATAGCAAGTTTTCAACAAGACTGTTTAGTCCAAATTGTATAGCCCTGTAGAACAGCCCACCCACTTCTTTCCCTTCATCTTATTTCTCTTAGAACAAAATTCGCACATGAATTACAAAAAAAGGGAACCAAACTGATTGTGGTGGTACTTAAAGGTGGGTGAAAGAGAGGCGTTGGTCATCTTCATGTTCCTAGGCCTCATTATTGCTTTACCGACTAGAAGAATTCACAAAATTTTCTAAACATTTCTTTTCCAAAATAAATGTGGAAATGCTTGCTATTGTAAAATGGAAAACCTTATGCATTCTGAAGAACTCTATAATCATAAGTCTGTGTATCTGAATTGGAGGAAAAAATGACATGTGAAGGAAACATTTGTAGACTCCAGTTTCAGCTACTATAGCATTTCTTTAAATAAAAGTGAAAAGAATATTACCTCAGATTTATGAATAACTGCTTTGTCTATGTTACTCTCAAAGTCAGCATTTCACCAAAGAACTTTGTGTTCTATTGTTTTTTTTCTTTGAACTACTTTTCTTGCCATGTGATAATGTCAGGATTTTTAGTTTCTAACAACTCATCTATTAACAGCAAAGAACAGGCAGGACATTTGAGATAAGGAAGTAATTAGGAGGTGCTTTTATGTGTTTAATGGTTCCTGAGTCTGAACAGTCTTGTGAGATTTGGGCAGGGCCCTTTGAAAAAGGAAACGTATTCAAAGTGACAAACTAATGCAGGATTTCGATTTTAAGCTTGTGGTGAGCCCAGTAACATAGGTTCATGTAGCAGAATTTGACATTAGATTATGTTAATAAGGCACACTCCTACCCCAACTCTATCCCATTTATACTAATAATCAATATATCACACAGGCATATGAACAGGAAGAAAGACATTCTATCCATGACAAAACAATTTAAAACATTTTCTGAGTGATGTTTCCAAACTTGGAAAGACTGCAGTACAGTTGGCTCTCTGTATCTGTGGGTTCCACATCCACAGATCCAACCAATTGTAGATGGAAAATATATAATAAAAATAACAATAACAAAACAATAAAAAGTAACAATATAATAATAAAAACTAATACAAGTAAAAATACAGTAGGTAGCATGTACGTTTTATTTGGTATCATAAATCATAGATTATAAATAATCTAGAGATGATTAAAGTATATGAGAGGATGTGTGTGATATGAAGATACTATGTCGTTTTATATAAGGGACTTGAGCATTTGAGGATTTTGGTATCCATGGGGACTGGAGGTGGAGGTATTCTTGGAACCAATCCTCCCAGGATACTGTGGGAGGACTGTACTAAGCCACTTTTAAACAAATTATTCTAGTCCTTTAGATAAAATGAAAGGCAATCCTGATAATGGTGTAACTACGCTGTTTTCCACAGAGAAATCAGATGTGTGTTGCATATTTGTAAAGCCAACTGCTTTGTGAAGTGAAGGCAGAATGTCGGGACCTAGGCTTTTGCTGTTGTGTCTGCCATTTCTTCTGTTTTTACCCGTCAGTATAGGACCTGCTCCATAACATGTCTTCTTCTGGTGAGCCCAGACATGTCCCACTTCTGAAACTCCAGAGACAGAGCTGATCCAATTAAAGCAGGCACTTGCAGATGGAATTCACAGACTTTTGTTACTGAAGGAATAGGGAGAGCCAGCAGGAAACTGGGCTGCCTGGCAAAACCCATGGTGACCATCAGTAGAAATGGAGATGTGATCACTATAAAAATGAAAAGCATCTTTAAAAATAATGAGATTGCTTTTAAACCTAGAAAAGTGTGAGGAAACCACACCAGGTGGCCATAAAATCATGAGTACTGTAACCTTAGATAATGACTCCCTGATTCAGGTTCAGGACTGGGATCACAAGGAGATCTCATTGGGAGAAAGTTGGTGGGTGAGAAGATGGGGGTGGAAAGTGCCGTGAGCAATATTACCTGTGCTCAGATATAGGGGAGAGAATGAACAAATTCAGTCGCAAATTCCTAAGGACTCCTAAGCTGTGATCCAAACTGCAGAGGTTGTTTAAACAAAATTCCAAATTAAAAAGAAAATTTCCCATTCCTTCAGTGTCTAGCTGAAATGCCACCTCTGTACTCACTCTTCCCAGTCATCCAGACAGATGCTCTCTTTTCATCTTTTGAACCTTCAGCATTCGCTTTGCGCCTCCCTTGAGGCACTCGCCACTCATTCGCCATTTAGATCCCCACTTTCCTGACTTCACTGATTGACCTTTACCTTTCCATCTGCCGTTGCTCCTTGCACAGGACCTCGTCCATAGTAGGCATAGCAAATATTTCAGTGAAGAAGTAAACAAATATATTGATTTTTAAATAGTCCAGTAAAATGCAAAGTTAGGTACAAATAAATCTGTTTTGGATTGAACGAAATCAATACATGTAAAAGTTTACTTTTTTATTGCACAATAATAGTATTTATTGTAGAACTTTAAGAAAATACAGGCAAGTAGAAAATTACCTATAATTATTCTATCAAGAGAAAGCCACTCTTCTGTATTTTCTTCTATTTGTAAACATACATAGATACACGTATGCTTATATTTATATGTATAAATATATTATGTGAACACGAACACACACATACATTTTTCCAATCAAAATATAATAATGGGGTATCCTGCTTTGTAGCCTGTGTTATTTCAGCTTCTGTGACAAGCAGACATCAAGATATGATTAGATGCAACAGTCCCCAACATTTTTAGCACTAGGGATGGGTTTTGTGGAAGATAGTTTTTCCACAGACTATGGGACAGTGGAAAGGATGGTTTTGGGATGATTCAAGAGCATTACATTTATTGTGCCAAGGCCACAAGAGCATTACATTTATTTCTATTATTATTACATTGTAATATATAATGAAATAATTATACAACTCACCATAATGTAGAATCAGTGGGAGCCCTGAGCTTGTTTTTCTGCGAGTAGACAATCTCTTATCAACCCTAGATAATCCTGTCTGGGGTTGATGGGAGACAGTGACAGATCATAAGGCATTAGATTCTCGTAAGGAGCACGCAACCTAGATCCCTTGCACGCACAGTTCACAATAGGGTTCGTGTTACTATTAGAATTTAATGCTACCACTGACCTGACAGGAGGCAGAGCTCAGGAGGTAATAGGAGCGATGGAGAGTGGCTGTAAATACAGACGAAGCTTCACCGGCTCACCTGCTGCTCACCTCCTGCTGTGTGGCCCAGTTCCTAACAGCCCCCAGAACAGTACTGGTCCACGGCCTGGGAGCTGGGGACCCCTGATAAGATAAGAATCTGTGAGAAAAAATGGGGAGAGGCTGGGAGATAGATAGACAGATAGATAGATAGATAGATAGAGGAAATAAGTCTGACCCCAAGTGAAGCAAAGAAAGGTGGGAAGATGAGTGGTAATATCCTAGACTGCCACGTAGTACAGAGAAAGTTCAGCAAGACCTTGAGGAGTACTTTAGTAGAAGAGCTGGGAGACGTGGACTCCTCCGCCATCAGAAGAGTCTACAATTCCCATGAAGGAGACTGCAATAGTAACTCTCTCAGGTTCAATCGCTGTGGCCTTGGGATGAATGCAGGGACAGATTTTCAGAGAACAGCAGCGGAGGCCTTTGGGCAATTATACTCCCTGTAGTTGGAAGTGCACTACCAATTAACTACCTTTTATTAGGGCCATCTTTCCAAGCCATAAAATATTCATATATAGGGTTTCAATAAATATTTATCTTCAAAAATAATACATAGATATTTTAGAAAACCTGGAAAATGAACTGCAAGAAGATAAAATTTATAAGTAAGTCTAAGTCTAGAATTACCCACTGTTAACATTTTGATATATGCCTTTTCAGGTTAAAGTGTATATATGTAATGTTATATGCTTATATATTTGTATAAATACAAAATATAAATACATATATGTTCATAATTTTCTAGCATTTGGGAAAATGACGGTGTCTGCTCTTTAGTCTATCTTGGACATATTTTTGAATACCTGTATGAAACAGAACAGGCTGTAAGTTCGTAGAAGCTGACTGAGAGATTTTTAACATATACAATGATAAGACATTGTATCTGCCGAAGTAATTTTCTGCTTGGATTTTGGAGATAGGCTTAATTTTATACCTCTTCACCGAAGTTATTTTACAAATTGTATATATAGTTTTGTATTAAATGATATAAGAATGTAATGAGCAAATGTGCCATAATCTTTCAAAGTTTACTTCTATTTTCCAAAGTAGTAGCTTAGTGACTAACCCAATAGCTTTATAAAAGTGATTTATTTTGAAATTATAAAAATAAGATTTTAAAGGTTGTAACATGTTCAGTAAATAGCGTTTGTTGAAAAGTAGTGGTTAAATACATAGAGTTCTTAGTCACAATGTACATGACTAAAGAAGAAAAGTTCTGTGGAAACATTCAAATGCAGATATAGTTCTTGTGATATGAAACAACTTTTAGATAAATGAAACAAACAAACAAAATGATCTGAAAACGTGAACTTGTATTCATTGAGTTAGCACCTACAAGGATGAGTTCTTATTTCTCCCCACCATGATTTCTTGATGAATGTATGTGTAATGTACAGAAATGACCATTTCATTCTCTTATTAACTTCCTGCTGGCCTTCACTTTAAGAAATTTTCATAGTAGAAAATGTAATCTATATATGCAGGCTTCAACAACCTCAATGTATAGATAAGATTATAATTCCCTTAATACTCCAGTTTATAATGGCCGCAAGCACCCACCGCTTGACTGGCAGGCTTTCCAGCTTTCTTCTAGCATTGTTGTAGTTCCCCTGTTACGGTCTGCTGGTGGAGAGAGAATTCAAATGTCCCTTGAGGCTAAATTTGGTAACTGCTGGCTTCTTGTTGTGCTGTCTGGTTTTGGTTGTCCTAAGTGCAAGGGATTTGTCCCTGGTAATGTTCAGTGGTTGCTGACCACCCTGCCAAGAGCCTCTACTCTCCTGCAGAGATGTGGCTCCAGCCATCCCAATGTGGACCTCTGCCTATTAGCCTAGTTCGTGATAATTCCAAGGGTGAGAAGGAAGATGGCTTCTTGTCATCATCCAAATTCTACCAGGGTTCTCCCACAGCAAAAACTCCCCAAGCTCTGAATGGCAGAGCACCTGATATAGCAATTTCAATTTGCATATAGGTTCATTTTTGCCAAGTTGCATCCAATATGCTTGAGTAGCTGAGTCAGGATTCTCTCTTTCCAAGAAGCAGGATGCAGAGACTGGGATACTTTAATTCCATGATTTAGATCTTGAGGCTAAGAACCAATGGTATGGACTCCTTTCACCCCCCAGTGCTCTCCTGGCCTTCTGCCCACTCTTCTCTGCCATTGCCTCCTTAGGATGAATTTCCTCAGTCTGACATTGGGTCTTTCTTTTAACCACAGTGGAAGGTGTGTGCTGGGGAAGAGGGTGAGGGTACAGGTGGGGAAAAAGATGGTTCCTAACCGATGACTGACAAAAGGTTATGTTGCATAACACTAAGCTATGCTCAAGGATTAACACTGAATCAGGAAAAGACTGAAGGAAAGAGAATGATCCCGAAGAGTCATTTTCAGTCCAATATTAAATTTTAAAATACCTCACAGAATTATGTAATTTTACAACTGGAAGGGATTTTAAAGACTTTTTCATCCAACTCCCTTATTTTATCTGTGCAGAAACTGATGTGATTTGCTCAAGGTCAGAGTTATTGACAGAACCAGTTCTATAACCAAAATTATCTGATCCTGTCAACCTCGCACCCACAATTAAGCAAACACATCTTATTGATCAAAACCACTCTGTTCTATTCTTACTTCTATTAGAATCCAACATACAAACAAGAGCTTTAAAATTTTTTAAAATCAGAATAACTGTTAACAGTGTATAGATATTTTAGGATGGATCCCTTACCTGGATTCACCTGGATTACAGGAGTCTATTTTTAGTTTTCCATCTTCCTAGTCCTATACAAGATACTGTTCCTATATTGTTAATACATAGAGACAAAAATTCTTCAAAAATAGTATGAAAAAAGGTATATTTCTACCTTTGTCCAGAAGCTTTTATCTAGCAAAATTAAAAAAAAAATTTCTTTTTTAGAGACAGGTTCTAATTCTGTTGCCCAGAGTGCAGTGGCACAATCATAGCTCATTGTAACCTCAAATTCCTGGGCTCAAGTGATCCTCCTGCTTCAGCCTCCAGAGTAGCTGGGGCTACAGGTATGAACCGCCATGCCAGCTAAGTAAAAAAACAAAACAAAACAAAACAAAACAAAAAACAAAAAACAAAAAAAAACCCCCAAAAAACCTGTAGAACTGTGCAATGTTTCCCAGGTCAGTCTTGAACTCCTAGTCTCAAGTGATTCTCCTGTCCCCGCCTCCCAGTGTTGGGATTACAGGTGTGAGCCCCGCCCCTGGTGTAGTGAAAATTTTATCTAGTTTATCTAGCTTTTTTAAGCTTCATTTTAATCTAACAAATACCTGAGTACAGGATAGAATAGGTTTGCCCTAATTTATACCACATTGTCAGGTGTATTCACTTTCTTTCTGATGTGAATTATTATTGTTATTATTTTTTGAGACAGAGTCTCTCTCTGTCACCCAGGCTGGAGGGCAGTGGAGCGATCTCAGCTCACTGCAACCTCCCCCTCCAGGGTTCAAGTGATTCTCTTGCCTCAGCCTCCTGAGTAGCTGGGACTACAGGCCTGCACCACCACGCCTGGCTAATTTTTGTGTTTTTAGTAGAGACTGAGTTTCACCATGTTGGCCAGGCTGGTTTTGATCTCCTGGCCTCAAGTGATCTGCCTGCCTCAGCCTCCCAAAGTGCTGGGATTACGGGCATGAGCCATTGCACCCGGCCTCTGATGTGAATTATAACGGCTGGTGGTAAGACCAGTGGCCAATAGACACTAATGTAATTACTATAGTCTCTTGACCAGAATTAAACATTTCAAGCCAATGCTGTACCATGAAAATTTTCTACTAAAATCAGACAGATTCTTAACACAGTTTTTCTCTCCCACTGTAATACTTTCATTTTCTGCTGTATAGGAAATACATAAAAAGGTTAATAGTTGTGCAGTCAAGGAAGAAAAATAACTCCCATATTCATTTAGCATGAAAAGATTCTTCAAGCAAATCCCCAGTCAGAAGTTACGATTGATAGTAATAATAGAGATAAGCATGTTTTTAATTCAACATTAACATAAGCAGAAGGAATGTACTTTGCCAGTTATGGAATTAATCCCTCTAGCTGAGATTATCTTCAAAATTTTCGAACAGGTTCTGTCAAGTGGGAGAATATAATATCATCTTATAGAATTAATGTCTGAAATAAGAAAAATTAACATTTCTTTGTGCGTGTGCATGTGTGTGTGTCTTAGATTTTGTAAAATATCTTCCACATTCTAATTCTTCGTTAGAATAAACTTAAAGAGTAAATACTATAATCTCCAATTTATAAATGAAAAAAACCTGAAGTTCAAAAAGGTTAAATGACTGTTTTAGGTTACAGGTGTAGTATATAGTGGAGTCTTTTTTTGTTGTTGTTGAGACAGGGTCTCTCTCTGTCATCGTGGTGTGATCACCGCAGCCTTGACCTCCCGGGATCAAGCAAGTCTTCCGCCTCAGCCTCTGGGGTAGCTGGGGCTACAGGTGTGCACTACCACGCCTGGTTAAGTTTCTGTATTTTTTGTAGAGATGGGATCTCCCTATATTGGCCAGGCTGGTCTGAAACTCCAGGCTCAAGCCATTGCCCACCTTGGCCTCCCCAAGTGCTGGAATTACATGTGGCTGAGCCATGGGCTGGGCCAATAGTGGAGTCTTGATTTGAAATAATGTTTTCTGATTTTATTTTTATTTTTTTCTTTCTCCTTTTCTTCTAATGATTTAAAAACTATATGTCTTTTCCCAAAGAATGCCATTCTGAGGAATAGCATGAATATTTTCATATACCTAGACTAGTGCCACTTTACTACAAAATGCTATTGTAGCTTTGAATATAATCTCCTGAAATCCTTTAAGATTGCTTAATTTTTTTTCAATTAAATTGTGATTTAGTACTAATGGGTTCTTTGAGTATTTTAAGTTGGTGACTCTACTTTTTAGGCAAAACAGACTAAATTTATAATGACATTGTGAAATATAAAGTAATTGTTTTCAGAATTTTCATAATCCAATGTATTGTCCCAGAAAATCAAATATTTTTTTAGCAAATAGGGAACCTGCAATATAATCAGAAAAAACACTAAGCAGAAATATCACTATTTCATGAACATCATTAATTATTTTAAAAAGTAGTCCTTCATTAAAACATATATTGGTTTAAGGCCAGGCATGGTGGCTCACCCTTGTAATCCCAGCACTTTAGGAGGCTGAGGTGGGAGGACCACTTGAGGCCAGGAGTTCGAGATTGGCCTGGGCAACATAGTGAGACCCTGTCTCTACAAAAAAATAAAAATAAAAAAAAGTATCCAAGTGTAGCGGCATACCCCTATAGTCCTAGCTACTCAGCAGACTGAACTGGGAGGATCTTTTGAGCCTAGGAGTTCAAGGATGCAGTGAGCTATGATCATGCCAGTGCACTCCAGGTTGGACAGTAGAGCAAAACCCAATCTCAAAAAGAGAAAAAAAGTGTGCATATGTACGTATTTAAAAATTACATGAATTGAACATGCTAATTGAAAAAAATTAAAACAATGCAGCAGGTATGAACTAAAAAATTTGAGTTCCTCTTCTCACCGAAATCATTATTTGTGTGTATGTATCTTGTCAAATCTTTCTAATCATTCATTTTTAAAATGAGAAGTCACAGATATGACTAATAAATGAAATGCATGATCCTTGATTGGATCCTGAATTTAAAATTGATTCTATATTGATAATGGCATTGTATCAATATTCACTTTCTTCAGAGTGATAATTGTATTGCAGATGTAGAAGAACGGCCTTGTTTTTAGAAGATATGTGATAAAGTATTGGGTTGAACTGTCAAGGTGTCCGTGTCTAACCATCAAATGGAGGAGGAAGGGATGGAAAAAGGAAAAGAAGAAGAGAGGGAAGCAAGGAGGGAGGAGGAGAAGAAAGAGAGAGAGAGATAGAGAGGATGAATGAGAGAAAAAGTAACTGTGGAAATTTTACCAATTAGTGAATCTAAGTAAAGAATATCTAGATTTTATTGTATTATTCTTGAAGCTTCTCTGATGGTCTAAAATTTTTCAAAATAAAAAGAACAAGAGGGAAAAAATAGAAGATATCATAACAATGTGCTATAATGAAAATAGCTATTTGGTGCTAGAAATATCTGTGTTCAATTCCAGGCTACGAATTACTTAATAGTCAGGTGACCTTGGCCTAGCTAGTTAACCTCTGAAGAATTCAGCTTTACCTCCTTACAATAAAAATACTATCTACCTTGAAGCATTCTTTTAAGAATTGTATGAAAGAAGTCCTGACCTACAATATTCTCAATATATATTGGTTCTCCTTTCCTCTAAATTAACACCTATTTTCTTTAATAATAACTTATGTGAGAACTTTCTGTTTACAGTAATGTTAATCTAAATTATTCAAATCAACTTCCCCTCTCCTTCCCTCAGCTGAAGACAATTAAAAAGGCTGGATATAACATTTTAAAACATTTCTTGAAATATTGAAGAGATGACAAGACAGTAAGACATTTTTAGGCCAAACATGGAAGGAAAATGAGAACCCACAGAGAAAAGCAAGAAAGAAGTCCCTTTTGTGTTGACGTCATTTGATAATTCTTCAATATTAGAACCCTCATTTGACAGGCTTGAGGACCTGGAAGACAAAAATCAAAGTCCAGAGCTTGCTCGGAGTGCGGTTTGAACCAGTGATGCCTCTCACAGTGAGCTGAGACTTCAAAGGGCTACAACATGGGAGTCAACCACAAGCAAGACAACCAGCTCCGTTCAAATCCCCTAGTCAGTTTGAATTGCCTCTGACCCTCACGGGCAGGAGCAAGCACAGATCCTTTCTTGAGCAAATTTCCTTCACTGTAAGCCTCAAATTATTCCTATAAATCCTTTTAAAAATGCACGTGTAATGCATCAAAGATAACCAGGCATGGCCTGGTGCAATGGCTTATGCCTGTAATCCAGCACTTTGGGAGGCCGAGGTGGGCAGATCACGAGGTCAGGAGTTCAAGACAAGTCTGGTCAACATGGTGAAACCCCGTTTCTACTAAAAATACAAAAATTAGCCGGGTGTAATAGTATGCGCCTGTAGTCCCAGCTACTCTGAGGCAGGAGAATTGGTTGAACTGGTAGGCGGAGGTTGCAGTGAGCCGAGATCGTGCCACTGCACTCCAGCCAAAGCAACAGAGCAAGACCCGTCTCAAAAAAGAAGAAGAAGAAAGATAACCAGGCACCAAGATAAGTATAACTGAGAAAAGTAAATATGACACATTTCAAATAATCAAATGTAACTACCAAAAGCAAATTAAAAGCATAACTAAAAGTTTTGAACTTAGCAGATAGTTTTAACATTAGAGGCAACTAAAGATGAAATCAGTGAACTATAAAGTACATCAGAAGAAATTATCCTGAAAACAACATATAGAAACAATATGAGAGAGGATTATAAACATAAAGGATACTGTGTGAAGATCTAACATAGGTTTAACTGGAGTTCCAGAAGGAGGGGACAGAGACAAGGGAAAAGGTAATATTTGAAGAGAGAATGGCTGAGAATTTTCCAGCCATGAAAGGTAACAATCCAGATTACAGATGACCAGTAAATCTCAAGCTGGGTAAATTAAAAAAAAAAAAAAAAAAGAAATCCTTACTTAGAACCCACTGTAGTGAAATAGTAGAAAACCAATGACAAAAAAAGTCTTAGTACAGAAAAAAAGACAGATTATCTTCAAAGGAGAGATAATGGGGCCAAGTAAAGGCCTAGATAGCTTCACTGGCAGCTCTACTAAACATTTATGAAAGAAATCAGGTCTCTCACAAATTCTTCCAGAGAATCTTGACCCTGTTTTAGGTGTCCACCATGACCTCCACTCAAGATGAAAACTCTGTTCAACTTTGTATGGGAGGTTTTGGCAGTACAGTAAGGTGAGAAGGAAACATAAAAGTATAATGACTGGAAAGAAGAAACAAAACTGTAATTTACAAGATATGACTGTGTCTTTTTCTTTACCTGTGTGTTATATTTCACACTAAAAATGTTTTAACAGCCTTATATTTTCATAACATTTTCTGGTTTTTCAAGGCACTCTTACAATAATGATCTTATCTGATTGTCACAATTCTGTGAGGAAAACTAAAGTTCAAAGAAGTTGAGTCACAAAGCTGGCCAGTGGGAGAATTTGCACCAGAACCCAGGTCTACTGTGCCTTTCCAGTTTGTAGGTATCTTTCTATGGCATTCAATTTAATGACAGTTTTTCATAAAGTAATCCATTTGTTTGGGAACATAATTTACATTATGTGATGTGCTATTGGTTATAAAGTGATACAAAACTATACATGACCACGGAATTAGATAGAAGGAAGAAGCTATGACTTAACCAAAGCAGCTGTTTTACTTTGCTTAGGAAAAGGGAAGATGCTCAAAGTATATTAGAAGCCATTTATAGCGCTAGTGTTATAGGTTAAATTGTGTTCCTCCAAAATTCATAGATTGAAGTCCTAACCTTCAGTATCTCAGAATGTGACTCTATTTAAAGATAGGGTCTTTTCAAAGAGGTAAAGTTAAAATGAGGCCGTTAGAATAGACCCTAATCCAATATAATTGGTGTCCTGAGAAGAAAAAATTTGAACACAAATGGGCACAGAGGGAAGACCACGTGAAGATATGGGGAGAAGATGCCATCTACAAGCCAAGGAAGGAGGTCTGGAACACAGCCTTTCCTCAAAGCCTTCAGTAGGAACCAATCCTACCAACACCTTGATCTCAGACTTCCAGCCTCCAGGACTGTGAGAAAATACATTTCTGTTGTTTAAGTGACCCCAGTCTGTGGTACTGTTATGGCAGCCCTAGCAAACTAACATACCTACTGACTAAAACAAAATAAAGGCCATTACTCTCTAGCAAAGTCAGATATAATCAGATACTGGATTTATACAGCAATTCTTAGGTTTTGTTTTTTTAGCTCTTCACTTATAACTTTAAAAGCCTCCTATTAATTTTTTTTTTCAGGGAAAATAACTTTGCTACTGGGTGTTTCATACTCTCTAGTCTCTATCTGCCTTTTCACCATTGAAAGAAATTTTTTATAACATTATATATTGGATCAGTTGAGGTTTCATAGTAATTAAATTATTATGTTATAGCAGAATAGCCGATGGTTCTTTTCATATTATCAGATGATGTAAATGAGATTGTATTATCTATGAAGTGATCCAACAACAATTTGGAAGATATCATAAATTTCACTTTAACAGAACATGTTAAGCTTACATTTAGGGGGACATATTTTTGAAGAGTTAACATGAATGCTAACTTATTAACTATCTGAAAAGGCACTGGGACCCTGTCATTTATGCCCTTCTCTACCCAGGCTGAATGTACCTGGAACATCTGGTCTTTCATTCATTAAATTCAACATTCCAGCGGAAAATGCTATTGGAATGTGCAAAGATTCAAACAACAAGCCAGGACAGCTGCATCTGAGACCAGTTCTATTTTGAAACCAGAAAACCCATGCAAATAAACAATAGCAACACACATAAGAAGTGAATTAATGACAGCTTACTGGAGATGACTCAAAAAGAGAAAAATTTCAATTGCACTTTCCAGCCTTCTCTCAAGGATAAAAAGAGGTAGATTACTAATCATCCTGAATCAGATGGTAGATTTATATAACACAAATTTATCCTATATTACAAGGAATAAAAAATTTCAGAATATTTTATACTCAATGATTTTTTCTAAATGAAATAATTCCATTTACACTTCCCCCACACTTCTCTCTCAACAATTCTAAAAAGAGGAAGAAATCAGAAGTTTTCTAATGTATTGCCATTATTGGACCCCTCTAACCAAAGGCCTGAAGTCATGAAGGCTGGCCTGAGAAGGCCATTTCTGGAGTTCTCATGGTTGTTTTCAAGAGAAGCAAAGCTCAACGGGAAGCTCCCAACTTGCCAACATTTCAATCAGGAAAACTAGTGAAGATATGTACCTGGAGAAATTAATTTATTCATCTGGCCAAAGAATTTTAATTCAGTCCTCATATATTGAGTAACAATGAAAAAATTTTATGATTAGATTAGGTTATATGGTACTTTTATTAATGAAAAACAAAGGAATTTCATTAAGATTAAGAACATTAAAGAAATTGGTCATAAGGTTAGCTATGAAAAAACTCCCGAGAAAGCTCATTGTTGTTTAACTAAGGTACAGTATATTAATTTTAGAAACTTCAGGGGTGCTTTTGTTCCAAATCAAAAATATGCTGGATTTCTTTATATGTCATTTTTATGCTCCTTAATTTACCTATTTGAATCCTGTCAACAACATAGTTCAGTGTTTTTTCAAAAATAAAATTTAATGACTGGTTCTTCTTCCATTTAAAACAATTTCTTTTATTCCCTTTTTCAAAGTTTATTTTATCCTCTTTTTCAAAGTAAGGAGAAATTCTAGAAATGCTTGCTGGTGTAGTCTCATTGTTTAAACTTGTTACTTTACAGCCAATCTGTTGCTTACTAATAATTTTAATTGCATTAATCACTCATTCTAAAATTGTGCCTTTTATCTTGACTTGTTCAGTTCACATGCACTCCTGATTATGAAAGAGTTTTTTTCTGATGCTCCAAGTCACTGGAAAATGAGGGGAATCAGTTTTCGTTGTAAAATATGTACTAAACCATTTACTCTTTACAGAGCTTGTACTAATCAGAGGCATTATGCCTCTGTCTAGTGAATCAATCTGCTTAACATTCTTATACTTATATTCTGCAAAACCCAGTCCCTGATCACATCTCTGGAAGGCTTCTAAGATTACTCCTTTATAAAGTTTCTCATTTAGGTCTTAATTTGCAAAAATTTTAATGAATGTTCATTGGTATGTTGCTTTATAACTTTTCTAATTATTTAGTTCTTATGATCTGTCTTCATAGCTAGACTATAAACTTTCAAGGGTTGGCACCATGTCTTCTACTATTTATATGACCAGCAACATCACTGTGATTAGTACTCATTCACCTAGAAATCTAAAATAATATATATAGTTTTTTTTTTTTTTTTTTTTTTTTTTAGAGACAGGGTCACACTCTGTCACCCAGGCTGGAGTGCTGTGGTGTGATCTTGGCTCGCTGCAACCTCCACCTCCCCAGTTCAAGTGATTCTCCTGCCTCAGCCACCTGAGTACAGGCGCCCACCATCACGCCTGGCTAATTTTTGTATTTTTAGTAGAGATGGGGTTTTGCCATGTTGGCCAGGCTGATCTTGAACTCCTGACCTCAAGTGATCTCCCCACCTTGGCCTCCCAAAGTGCTGGGATTACAGGCGTGAGCCACTGCACCCAGGCTGGTGTAACAAGTTTTGACCTGCTTCATTTCCAGCCTGGGCATGTTCACCCGTACTTAGGCAACCTGGTGGTTCTCTGCTCCAGGGAGGTCACCATATGGATGCCAAACTTAGTGCAGACACCTGATCGGTTTAGAGCACTATGGCCCAGATCTCTTGTGCTCAAGCGGTCCTCTCACCTTAGCCTCTGGAGTAGCTGGGACTACAGGCAGGCACCACTGTGCCCAGCTTAAAATAATATTTCTACTGATGACATCCAGTCACAGTAAAATTCTGAAGTGTTTTCTGAATAATCAAAGAAAATGTGAACTGAGTTTCATGCTGTAGTCCAATTTTTTGAAATTTAGCAATCTTGAATTATAAATGTATGTCCTCATTTTCAGATCCCAGATTATGTTCTCCCCAATCATTCCAAATAAACAAGAGTTCACTATGTGGTGTTCTGCCTAAAGCAGGAACTCAGGGCTTGTGTCTGATTTTAACAAATTGGAACAAAACCCCAAATAGAAGAAAAACTTTTCAATTTACATCCCATTATTTTGTACTTTGTGATAAACTGTCAAACAGGGAGTAGGCTGAAGTATAACTTTGTTTTAGCTGTGAAAATAGGGTTTACCCTGTACATTTTTAATGTAAAGAAGATGAAAAAACTTAAATAATTCATTCATTCAACAGCCAGTTATTTAGCCCCTACTAAATACCATATACTCTTCTTCTTTTTTATTTTTGAGACAGGGTTTCACTCCTGTTGCCCAGGCTGGAGTGCAGTGGCACGATCTTAGCTCACTGCAACCTCTGCCTCCCAGGCTAAAGCCATCCTCCCACCTGAGCCTCCCGAGTAGCTAGCACCACAGATGTGCACTACCCCACCTGGCTATTTTTTTTGTATTTTTAGTAGAGATGGTATCTTACCATGTTGTCCAGGCTGGTCTCAAATTCCTGAGCTCAAGCAATCCACCCACCTTGGCCTCCCAAAGTGCTGGTATTACAGGCATGAACCACCATGCCCAGCCTAAATACCACACACTCTTCTAGACTGTTGGGATATATAGGAAAGCAGAAGGGACAAGGATTTCTGCCTTTGTGGAGTTTACATCCTAGTGAAGTAGAGTGGGGCAGGAAATATAATTAAAAATTAGTAAATCTATAGGATGGTGATAATTGTTATTGAGAAAAACAGGGAAAATAGAGAATATGCGGGGTGAAGGGTGCAGAGGGTGGTTAGGTATGCATCCTCTGAAAAGACAACATTTGAGCAAAGACTTGCAAGAGCGAGGGATGAGCCATGGGTTCCTGCAAAAGCAGTGTTAAGCCCCTCCACCATCTGAATGGACTTCTCCTCTCAGACAAGGGAATTCCAAAGTTAACCTGAAAAACTAGTTCAGGCCATGGTGGGAAGTGGAAGTTGGACATGCCTCATAGCTGACCAGCATTAACATCAACACAGAGAACTTAAGACTGACAGAACAGGCTCTTTTTAAGTCTAATAAGAAACATTTACAATCTTTTCTCTCTGAAGCCTGCTACCTGGAGGCTTCATCTGCATGATAAAATCTTGGTCTCCACAACCCCTTATCATAACCAGACATTCCTTTCCCTTGATTCCAGGTCTTTAGATAATAACCAACTGCCAACCACCTATGACCTGGAACTCTCTGCTGCCACTGTGCCCCCCCACGCCCACACCCCACATGCTTCCAGTTGTTCCTTCTTTCCGGACAGAACCAATGTCCATCTTACATGTATTGATTGATGTCTTATGTCTTCCTAAAATGTATAAAACCAAGTTGTAGCCCGACCAACTTAGGCACATGTTCTCAGGACCTCCTGAGAGTTGTGTCACAGGCCATTGGTTACTCATATTTGGCTCAGAATAAATCTTTTCAAATATTTTACAGAGTTTGACTTTTTTCATCAACAGCAGCGAGGTGTGTAGTTTCTGGGCATAGGCCCAGCAAGGGGCCCTGTGGCTGGAGTGGACTGGGTGAAGAGAGAGTTGGAAAATGAGGTCAGGTCAGGCAGGACTGTGATTCTCTACATGGCTGCATGCAGGAAACACCTGTGGAGCTTTTAAAGGACTCTAGCCCAGGCCCTGACTCAGTCTCTGGCTTTAAAGGTCTCCCCAGTGATCTACGAGGGACTTTAGGCCACGGTAAGGACTTTGGCCTTTTTTTTTTTTTAGAGACAGAGTCTTGCTGTGTCACTCAGGCTAGAGTGCTGTGGCAGGAACATAGCTCACTATGACCTTGTTCCTCTTGGGCTCAAGCAATCCTCCTGCCCTTGCCTCCCAAAATGCTGGGATTACAGGCATGAGCCTCTGCACTCTGCCTGATTTTGCCTTTCATTTTGAGCTAGATGGAGGCCATTGGATGGTTTTGAGCAGATACATGATCTATCTTTTAAAAAGAAACACGTTGACCAGGCATGGTGGCTCACACCTGTAATCTCAACACTTTGGGAGGCTGAGGCGGGTGGATCACTTGAGGCCAGGAATTTGAGAGCAGTCTTTCCAACATAACGAAACCCCATCTCTACTAAAAATACTAAAAATTAGCTGGGCATGGTAGCGTATACCTGTAATCCCAGCTATTCTGGAGGTGGAGGCATGAGAATTGCTTGAACCCAGGAGACAGAGGTTGCAGTGAGCCGAGACTGAACCACTGTACTCCAGCCTGGGAGACAGAGCGAGACTCTGTCTCAAAAAAAAAAAAATTAAAAATTAAAAAAAAATCACTCTGGTCCTTGTGTTGAGGTTGGCAAGAGCAGAAGCAGGGAACCCATTGCCTTAAAATAAAGCTATTTGTGTGCAGTCTAACAAAGAACTAACATCAGTTCAAGTGACTCAGTAGAATATGATTATAAGACATCCTGTAAGTCCTGCTATCAATTATTGCTTAGTACTTATAAAGTATATTTCAAGTTCCTTCATGCATAGTACAATTGCAGTATTTGGGAAGTGTTCTGGAGTTAAGCTTTTCACTAACTGGACTTTTTCTGCAGTAGTTGGGGTTGGTGAGGTTTTGGGGAACAAAGAGGAAAAGGCCCTTTTCCTGATGTTGTGGCAGTGCCACATCCCTCTCCCTTATCATTCACATCTCAGGGGGCTGGGAGATGGGCAGGACCTGAGAAAAAGGACCTGGTGACAGATGATGGGGCCACAGAGGAGCGATGTCTGCTTGCTGCCGTCTCCTGGAGGGGTGCAGAGTCTACAATGGGGCAGGAGGCCCATAGTCTCTGTGCACTTGTAACTCTGTTCTCTGCTTTTTTTGCATTGAGGTGAATGGAAAGGCAGAGGGAACCACGATAACATCACTCTACTAAGCAGATCCTGGTGTGGGGACTGAGTGACACAAGGACCATTTTACTGGGATATTTGCACCTCAGGTTTGTCATCTGGAGATGATAGTACCACTTTGTAAAGTGTCTTGAGTATTGAGAAGATAGTCTGCATATGGTAGTTTGCATAGTACTAGGCCCATAGTAAAGGCTTAACAATATTTACTGTTATCATGCTATTTCTTTATTGCTCATGTGTTTAAAAATTTAGCTAACAAATCATAAGCATAATTTAATTCTTTGCTTAACATAATTTTATGATCGAATTTAAACATTTAATGTTTTTAGGAGTGCATCAAAGCTCCAAATACTATATAGTGAGAAACGATTTAGTGAAGCTTTGCCATATTGAGATTAATGCTTAAGACCTCCTTATAAATAACATGCCCCATGCATAGGTGCTTAGGGCTTTTATTTATGAATCCACTTGAGCAAATGTTCAGTACTAACCTGCCTTTTCCTGAATTTCTCTCCACAGGGAATTGTGATATGTGGCAGTTTAAGCGTGCACAATGTCTTTATTTTTAACACATATAAAAATTGAAACTAGGCACAGTACCACATTGAAAACAAGTTCAGTAACAAACTGACTGAGAGCGACCCTGTGTTTTGTCTGCTGGCTAGGAAGTTAATATATACATCAGCAGTTTGGATTCAAATAAATGCCTTTACAACAACTTTTAAAAAGCAGAATTCATTGACCATTTGAAAAAGTCACAATTTTCTAATACTTTCTTTGTTTAAAAAAAAAAACAGAAAACAAGGTTTGCTTGTTATACTCCCTTGTAACTTTATGTGTAGGGGAAGCTTATTATTTCTACCCATTTAATATTTCTGGGAGCATTTCTAGTTTGGGCATAAATGTACACAGTTCAAGGCTTTCTCCAGCTTTATCTATTTGTTTTTAAAACAGTGCTTATTATTTCTCTATTATAAAAGTAATACATGCTCGTGTAGAAAAATATAAAGAACAAACAAAACTCACCTATAATCCTTTCACCTGTTGACTCATGTCAATATTTTGTGTTTTGCTTTCAGTCTTTCTTCAGTATACACTTTTTGTGGTTACAGAGTTGAAGGTAAACAATATCTAAATTTTTTTGTTTTAGTTTTTGTTTTTGAGACGGAGTCTTGCTCTGTTGCCCAGGCTGGAGTGCAGTGGCTCTGTCTCGGCTCACTGCAAACTCTGCCTCCCGGGTTCAAGTGATTCTCCTGCCTGAGCCTCCCGAGTAGCTGAGATTACAGGCGCCTACCACCACTCTTGGCTAATTTTTTTATTTTTTAGTAGAAACGGGGTTTTGCCATGTTGGCCAGGCTGGGCTTGAACTCCTGACCTCAGGTGATCCACCCACCTCAGCCTCCCAAAGTGCTGGGATTACAGGTGTGAGCTACTGCGCCCAACCAATATCTAAATTTTTTAAGTCTCCTTTTTTCCCCTTAATATTATAAGTATTTTCTCATGCTGCTAATAATTCTTTATTTTTAAGGGCTGCTAAATATGCCAATGTATATTGAAATCATAGCTTGATACTCAATGAATCCCCTATTGTGATAACTGAGTCTACAGGTTTTGTTATTATAGATAATGCAGTGATGAACGTTTTTGTGCTTAAACCTTCTGTCAGATTATTCCCTCCAGACTGGTTTCTGGAAGATGAATTAATGAGTCAAAGCATCTGAAACCTTTTAGGGGTTGTAATACATATTGGTAAAGTTCTCTCCAAAAAGGTTGAACCAGTCTGCACCTGTGGAAGTGCTTCAAAAGAAGATGGGCTCTCTGGCTTTAATTTTAAAGGGATTTATAAAATGCTTTCCTCATCCTGTTTGAAGAAGCAAAGTAGAATAATATCAAGTATTACTAGTAACCTAGAAAAATTAAATTACCATAAAAAGAAAATAGTTGTCTTAGATCTACAGAAACAACTTGTATAGAGATGTGCACCATATCAATAATATTTGAAAATAGTTTTTCATATTCTGTGCATTTACTGCATATGGAAGTCCATTGATATCAACTGGAATTTCTTCTAACTCTCAAATCTTAAGACCATGACATGAATAACAACTAAATAGCAGTGTGTAATTAAGTTTGAAAAACTTGATTGGAACAACTTACTTGATAAAAAGATACTTTTTTTGGTAGTGTATACCTCATTTTTAAAAAAGAATAAATTATCTTAAAGAAACACTAAAATAATTTATAAAATCTATTTGTGGTCCCTTTCTTTCGCTAAAAGTAAAAGTAAAATTTAGTTGTTTTGAACTTCATAGTGTATTCTTTAGAGCAGTGGTTCTCAACATGCATTCTCAGAGTGGCAGTATATGCATCACCTGGGAACTTGCTAGAAATGCAAATTCTTGGGCCCCATGACCTCATGAATCAGAAACTCCAGGGAGGTGCCAGCAATCTATGTTTTAACAAGTCCTCCAGGTGCTTCTGATGCATGCCTGAGTTTGAAAACCATTGATTTAAGATTTACAAGCAAGTCAGTTCGTCCACCTACCCCAGCCACTTTCACCTGAAGCCACTGGCAACCAGGCTGAGGTATAGAAGGGGTTTTTTGGTCTTACGAGCCTTCCTTATCCGCATGTCTGGAGAAGTCACTCAGTGTACCTAGTACATGGCCATATGTGACAAAGAGGGTATGTAAGTATCACACAAGTTTCAGAACCATCTCCCTCTTTCACACCTTATGTGGTGGAAGGATTCCTTGTTGCTTCCAGATTTTGCAGAGTCAGTAGGGGCAATAAGTGGAAATGTATAAAAAGCTGAGGAGGCGGTAGATCACTTTGTAGAGGAAGGGCTTAGTCCTACCTCTGGATGATGTGGGAGACCACTCCCCTCTAAGGAAAGGCTGAGTTAAATGTACAAGACTCCAGCCTCCAGGCACAATTGTGAAGTATTTGAGGGCTGTCTTTGGTGCCTTCTAGCTTTCTCTCTTTACCCCCAGGGGTTCCATGCTTTTGGTCTGCCCATTAGGGGACTGATGGTAATAACTAATATTTCCTGGGAGACTACCCCATACCCTGTTGAAGAGCTCAATGGAGATGACATCATTTAATCCTCCAACAAACCAGGAGAATGTACCCTCTTAAAAACATGACTTAGAGAGGTAAAATAACCTGCCCAGTGTCACAGAGATATGAGTCAGTGGCTGAACAGAAACCAGACCATGGGATCGCAAAACATGTGTATGTAGCAGGCACATCTTTCATTTCTATGTGACAGTGCCCCAGATTCCAAAACAGCGCTCTCCTGCTCCTTGCAGCACCTCTGAGGTTGTCATCCTCGAGGCTGCTGGCTCTGTGGGCATTAGGAGGGTGTGGAGATGATGGACGTGGCAAAATCACACCAAAGGGAGAGTGACAGTAATTCAACTTAACCAATCTCAGGGCTACTTGTATTTAAAAAAATAAAGGCTTAAAGAGGCAGTTCTTTAGATGTTAATTTAGGGTAGTTTTTCTAGCAGTATAACAGCTAGATGGATAAATAAGGTATGCCCTTCAGGCAACTGCCCATGAGTTGGGATAGATTGTTTATATTCTTGTGTGTGTGTGTGTGTGTGTGTGTAAAGAGATCATTCTGTGGTAGATATGAATTTACTCAGAGTGAAAATTAAATCTAATTTTTTATTAGATGCGACCTCCTCTTAGTCCTGAAAGCATCCTCAAAACTAACTAAAAAAGCTCTTATTGAGCGCCTAATATGTGCTCGTGATAGGCACTGTGGATACAAAGACTGACTTCAAGAAACTCACCATTTAGTGGGGGTTCTAGAGACAGAACACTCTGTAACATTGTTGGGTCATTGATGGAAATATTCACAGGGAAATATGAGAGAGACAGGAGAGGCACCTTGCCTACCTTGGGGAAAGTCTGGGATGGTTTCCTGGTGGTGGAAGTCACCCATTGGTTTAATCTTGAAGAATGGATACAGGTCAGTGGGGAGAGGTTGGCAAGAGGCACTCAGGCTGGGTATGTGGGGGACAAAGCATTTTGGTGTTGCTGCAGCACAAAGCCATTGGGGATGCAGAGAGTGGTGAGAAACTTCACCGGAGAGGTAAGATACTTTTAAACCCTGTGTCTAAGAGCATTGGTTTTCTGCTTTGGGCCATAGGAGTCCACTAAATGCTCTAAAAAGAGAAGATATATAGGACAATTTGCATTTTAGGTATACGCTCTGGCAAAGGAGTGTAAGTTCGAGGAAACCAAATGGGAGGGAAGGATGTTGCAGTTAATCATTGGTGGTTAGAGCCTACTGTTAACATACCTACAAGATTGTCATAACTTGTGTCCTGAAATCTTGAACTATTCACCTCGTTGATTTTAGTGATTTTTATTATACTTTAAAAATGTTTTAAAAAAATTAAAGTAATACACATACGTAATTATAAACCAGAATCCCCTACCCAGCCCTATTCAACTCTATATTGTTCCCAAAAGTCACCACTTCTCCTTGTTTCTTCTTGTAGTTTTTTTTTTTTTTTGGACAGAATTTCGCTCTTGTCGCTTGGGCTGGAGTACAATGGAGTGATCTTGGCTCGCTGCAACCTCCGCCTCCCAGGTTCAAGTGATTCTCCTGCCTCAGCCTCCTGAATAGCTGAGATTACAGGCGTGCACCACCATGCCTGGCTAATTTTTGTATTTTTAGTAGAGATGGGGTTTCACCATGTTGGCCAGGCTGGTCTCCAGCTCCTGACCTCAGGTGATCCACCTACCTCAGCCTCCCAAAGTGCTGGGATTAGAGGCATGAGTCACCATGCCTGGCCTTTCTTGTAGTTTCTTCTATACCATCAAATGACATTCTCTGTCCTTACTTTGTGATTTATTAGTTATAGGTATTATCAATTGACTTCCTGTCATATCATATGAAGATATAACTTACTGCCTCCCATCCTCCCACATTTTCAATGTATTTGTGTTCCTTTTCTGGTTCCTCTATCCATTTTCATGGATCATAACCTGAAATCCATGGCTTCTACTTTCTACACTCACTCAGCATTAAGCAAGAAGTGCAGGCCAACCCTAGCGGGAGAGCAGAGGGGAGCTGGTGAACAGTGTCACCCGGGGAGCCTCCCGCACTACAACCCCTCAGACATACTAACTGGAGGAACATTTAGTTTATTGAATAAATACTAAATCACTCTTTCTAGTTAGCCACTTGTGAATCTTTTTTAAAATTAAGGAAATAAAATCTTCGTGAAAGGTTTAAAGAATTAAAAAAAAATTGATCCCCTAAGCTGTCCCAGCCAGTTGTATATTTTGACCCAGCAGTTAAGAATGCTGTTTTGTGATGTATTATGGCCCTAAATGGGTAGGAAGATTTTGGTTTTTGTCTGAAGATAATAAGAGCTGCTTCCCCCAAGAGTAATGACAACCAGTGCTCCTTCAGTGTGTGACGAATTCATGTGACTCAATCATAGCTTTAGGATTTGTTGCGGAAAGACAGTAAATTGCTGTTGAATTCATATTTGTTCTAACTGTTGCCCTAAAATATGATCTGAGAATCAGTGAATAATGCTTTTAATCACACATATCTTCCTTTAATTATTTCTCACCTCATTCTTTTAATTTCTGATTTAATTTCCTTATGGTCAGAGAATATATTTGTATGATTTGAATTCTTTAAAATTTTTTGAGATTTGCCTTATGGCTCAGATTATAATCTAACTTGGTAAGTGTTCCATATGCACTTCAAAAGAATGTCTATTTTGTTGTTGTTTGGGGAGAATGTTCTATAAATGTTAATTAGCTCATATTCCCAATATATTTATATATTATAAATATATGTGATAGTTTTGTTGGAGTCTTCTATATTCTTACTGACTTTCTATTTATTTGTTCTGTTAATTATTGAGAGGGATTGTTAAATTCTTCAATTACAATGATAGATTTGTATATTTCTCCTTACAGTTCTATCAGGTTTTGCTTCATATGTTTTGAAGCTTTGTTATAGATGCATAGACATTTAGGATTGCTATGTTTTTCTGATGAATTGACAACTTTATCATATAAAATGAATTTTTTTTTTTTTTTTTTTTTTTTTTTTTACACAGAGTCTTGTTCAGCCGCCCAGGCTGGAGTGCAGTGGTGCAATCTTGGCTCACTGCAACCACCATCTCCCAGGTTTAAGCAATTCTTCCATCTCAGCCTCCCGAGTAGCTGGGATTACAGGCACCTGCCATCATGCCTGCACTCCAGCTGGTTTTATAAGAAATGCAAGTTTCCTTTAATGTCAGAAAATGCATTAATGCAATTGATCATTTTTTTCCAGCTTTCTTTTGATTAGTGTTAGCATAGTATATTTTCCCCATCATTTTACTTTTAATCTTTTTGTGTCTTTATATATAAAGTGTATTTTTTTGTAGGAAACATATTGTTGGGTTTTGCTGTTTTATTCAATTTGACAATCTTTGCCTTTTTCTTTTTCTCTTCTTTTTTATTAATCACCAATATTCCTTCTGGGAATCTTTGTCTTTTAATTGGGTTGTTTAGGTCCCATTTACATTTATATGATTACTGATAAGGTTAGGTTTAAATTGATCACCTTGCAGTTTGTTTTCTATTTGTGCCATCTGTTCTTTGTTCCTCCATTTTTTTCTTTCTATATTTCCCTTTGAATTAATCAAGGTTTTTTTTTGTTGTTGTTTGTTTGTTTGTTTGTTTGTTTTTGAGATGGCATCTTGCTGTGTTGTTCAGGCTGGTCTTGAACTCCTGGATTCAAGTGATCCTCCTGCCTCAGCCTCTTCAGCTGGGATTACAGGCATGCACAACTGCACACAGTGATGAAATTAATCAATTTTTATGATTTTTAAAATCATTTTTATGATTTTTTGATTTTTTATCATTTGATATCATTTTTGATATCATTTTATGATATCATTTTTGATATCATTTTATGATATCATTTTTATGATTTTTTAATGATTTCCTTTTGTCTACTTTGCTGGATTATTGGTTATAGCTCTTCACTTTGTTATTGTAGTGGTTTCCTTAGAGTTTATTGTTTATAGCTTTAACTCTGCTCAGCCTACTTTCAAGGGATATCTTACCAGTTGGCATGGAGTATAAGAACCTGGAAGTAATGTATTTCCATTTCTACTTCTCCCTGTCTTTCCGCCATTATTGTTATATATTTTTCACATGACTCTTCAAATATTTTTATAGTATTGTTATTATTTGTATTTAAACAGTCAATTTTCTTTTAAGGACATTTAAATAATATTTAATAAGAATAGGAAAAAATCCTATATATTTACCCATGTGTTCATTCCCAGTGCCCTGCACTCCTTCATGGAGTTCTGTATTTCCATTCGGTATTATTTTCCTCCGTCTTAAGGACTTACTTTAGCTTTCTTGCAGTGTGGGTCTTCTGGTCATGAATTCTTTCAACTTTTTTTTTTTTGAGACAAGGTCTCACTCTGTCACCTATGCTGGAGTGTAGTGGCACAATCATGGCTCACTGCAGCCTTGGTCTCCTGAGCTCAAGCAATCCTCCTGCCTCAGCTTCTCAAGTAGCTGGGACTGCAGGTGCATGCGCCCAGGCCTGGCTAATTTTTTGTAGAGATGAGGTCTCACTTTGTTATTCAGGTGGTCTCAAACTCCTGGGCTCAAGTGATTCTCCTGCCTTGGCCTCCCAAAGTGCTGGGATTACAGGTATGAGCCACTGTGCCTTATGTCTGAATCTTGATTTTACTTTCATTTTTGAAAGGTATTTTAGCTAAGTATAGAATTCTAAGTTGACAATTTTATAGCTTTTATCAAATTTGGAAAACTTTTTGGCCTGTTTTCTCATCCCTGATATGTGGACAAGATGACTTTTAATGTATCCTCTAGCTCAACATTATTCTATGTGAGAAGATGAATAGTAAGGGTGAAGAGGGGGTAAGCACCATGACGAGGAAATAAAATGGGCTTTGAAATAAATGGGCTCCTAATCAGGTGTGACTGCATTAGAAAGATCACTCTGACAGTTTTAGTATGGATTGAAGATGTGACATAATAGTAACAACTGTATGTATAAGCATTCTCTCACACTGCATGAGCGTCCCACATATTAAATCATTTAATCTTCACAACCAACTCATGAAGTTAGTACTAATAACATTCAAGAAGAAAAACTGAAGTTTAGAGAGCATAAGCAACATGCCTAAGAAAGAAACAAGAAAGTTGTGGAATCCAAAGTTGGAATTCCAACTCAGATTGTCTGAATCCAGAGCCTGCACTCTGATTACTACAGGTACTGGAAGCAGATGTTAACTTAGGAAGTATATATAGCAATAAATTAGGTAAGATGTGCAATAATAAAGAAGAGGAAGGAATCGATTCGAAAGCTCTTTAACGGAAAGAATTGCCGACTGGATGTGTGGCAGTAAGCAAAGAAAGGCAGGCAGGAGGTCAAACTGATTTCTAGATCTCTGGCTTGAAACAACTTGGATGACTGGTGGTATCATTGAGATGAGGAGCACAGAAGGGGGAAATAGGTTTTGATAAGAAAAACAAGTTCAATTTTAGACATTTAGAGGTTAGAATGTTTGGGGGACACACAGGTGGAGCTGTTTGAAGGGTGATAGGATATGTAATAACAATGCACATCTAGCTTTGATGGAAACTAAATAAAGGAACTTGAGATTCATTAGCAAGTAGCAGAAGTTTCTCAATCTTGGGAAAATTGGCATTTCAGGCCAGATATTCTTTGTGGTGAGATATTTTGGGCCAGATATTCCTGTGCATTGTAGGATGTTTGGCAGCATCCGTGGTCTCCACCCTCTAGATGCCGGGAGCACCTCCTCCAAATCCCACTGTGACAAGCAAAACAATGTCAGACGTTGCCACGTGTCCCCTGCAGGGTAAAAGTCACCCCCAGTCAGTTGAGAACCACTGGCATACAGGTAGCATTTAAAGTCATGGGAGAGGAAAAAATGACCCAGGGTAAGTGTACAGAGGAAGAAGAGAGAGCAAGAACACAGCTCTGGATAATACCAACATTTAAGGGTTGGGAAGGAAGAAGTTGAGCCAGAGAAATGGAGATGCTAGAGAGGTAGGAGTGGAGAAAGACTGGTGGAGCTGAAACTACACGGAGGACGTGGTACACAGTCAAATGACACAGAATGGTCAGGCACGGTGAACACTGAAAATTCTCCAGTACGGTTTGGCAATGAAGTTGTAGGGGACCTTAGGAAGAGAAGTTTAAGTGGGGTGATGTGGGCAGGAGCCAGATTTCAGTAGTTTGAAGAGTGAGCAAAAAATGAGAAATTGGAATCAAGGAATGGACTTTGTCTTGTTTTGAATTCAGCTTGAAATGGAATGAATGAAGTTCACAATAGCTAGAAAGGAAGGTAGGGTCCACAGAAACTTTATTTCTTCTTTTCTCATTTGTTCCTTCTTTCATTCTTTATTTTTATTTTTTGGGATGGGGTTTCATCATGTTTCCCAGACAGGTCTCGGACCCCTGGGCTCAAGTGATCCTCCCGCCTCAGCCTCCCAAAGTGTTGGAATCACAGGCATGAGCCACTGGTCCAGCCCCCTTCTTTCATTCTTTCATTTGTTTATTCATTTCCTCTTTCCTTTCACCCTTCCTTCCTCTACCTCTCCCTTTTTTCTTCTTTCTGTTAAGATAAGAGAGTTTTATAAGCTGGAGAGAATGATATGCATTGTTATTTCCTAAACGCATCATCTTTTGGTTAACGGATTCCTTTGACCTTAAGTGCCTCCCCTCTTGTTTGGCTTATCGGAATCTTAGCCATTCTTCAAGACTATCTCAAATGATACCTTCTTCATCAAAGTTCTCTCTGATCCCTCTCAACTGGATGAGGTCCTCTCCTCCTTCATATACCTGTATCAATTTGTCCCACTTTTATTAATACATTACTCTTCATATTATGTATTGTGTTAGAGTTACATATACAGTTGTTTTATTCTCTAGTCATGTTTTGGGGTACAGGGACAGTATATATTTGTTTTATATTTACAGCCTAAAACGTGTAGCTTATGGTTATGACTCAAAAATTTCTTCACAAATTTGAATTATGTCCCTTTGCACTCCAATATTTGGAAAACCTTCATGGAAGAAGAGTTCTTATTTTTTCTCTTATGCATTGTGTGTATTTATTACAACAGGTACAAATAATATGTTGCTTGGAATGATAATTGTAGTAACCTAGCCGTAGAATTGTAAATATGAGATTTTATACATTAGTAAGAGAAAATACAATGATTAAACAAAGAGACTCAGAGTTAGGACTCAAAATTTTCTTCTTGGCATGTCCCTGCAGGAGATAAATTAACTTTGCCAGGGAGAAATAATGGCTTTCAAGCTTCAAGTTCTGTTGTTGAATTAATTTATATCATTAATATGTTTTTGAAAAGTGCTGTATGTAATTAGGACTAAATGTGTCACAAATCATGTCTCTAAAACTACCTCCAGACTATTTGCAAGTTAAAACTATATCAAAATACTAAAATGAATATGATGCCTTTAATTCTGATGTTTCTGTTTTGACTCAATTAAAGGAAATAGAAAATGTAATAACTAATAGATACTATATGGTAGTACATTTATGCTTTTTATCTGAATAAGAATTCTGCAGCACAGTTAATGGCCTTACACTTCTCACAAGGTAGAGTTTAAAAATATATTTGATTTTTTGAATAAGTATTATAGTACCTATTTATGTAGTTCTAATATCAAAAGGTATAAAAAAGTATTCAGTAAAAGTAGACTCTTGTCTTTCATTTGGCCAGTTCCTACCCCTCATCCCATCTCTCATCCCCAATTGGTAATCACTGGTGTTAATATTTGGTTTGTCTTTCCGAGGACTTTAACATACATTTATGAACCAATTTCTATCTCCCTTTTATATTAATGATATGTCTACTACTCTGCACTTTGCTTTTTATCTTAATAATGTATTTTGAAGATTTTCTATATCAACCTATAAAGAGCTTATTTGTTCTTTTTTTAAAAAAAATAGCCACATGGTATTTCATTGTAGGAATGCATCTTATTTTATTAATCAGACTTTTCATTTATAGACTTTTTAAATCTTTTGCTATTACACACAAAACTGCAGTGAATAAACTTATACTAATGTTATTTGCATGTGTATTAGCCTGTTTTCATGCTGCTGATAAAGACATACCCAAGATTGGGTAATTTATAAAGTAAAGAGGTTTAATTTGCTCACAGTCCCACATGGCTGGGGAGACCTGACAATCATGGTAGAAGGCAAGGAGGAGCAAAGTCACATCTTACATGGATGGTGGCAATCAAGAGAGAATGAGAGCCAAGTGAAAGGGGCAACCCTTTATAAAATAATCAGATCTTGTGAGACATATTCACTATGAAGAGAACAGTATGGAGGAAACCACCCCCATGATTCAATTATCTCCCACTGGGTCCCTCCCACAACATGTGGGAATTATGGGAGCTACAAATCAAGATGATATTTGGGTGGGGACACAGCCAAACCATATCAGCATATATGTGAGTATCTCTGTAGGATAAATTCCTAGAAACGGATTTGTTGAATGAAAGATATAATCATTTATAATTTTGATTTTGCCAAATCTCCTCCTTCGGGGTTTCACCAATTTACATTCTCACTAACAATGTATGAAGGTGCCAATTTTTCCACAGCTATGCCAATATCAGTTTTGGGTTTTTATGAATGTGATAAAAATACTATTCCACTTAATATAATTCCTCTTATGAGTGAGGTTGGACAGCTTTTCAAGTGTTTAAAAGCTGAAGGTAGGATTTTAAAAAATATATGATTGATTTATTGAACTCTAAGAAATTTGGAGTTTATAGGGAAGTTACAGAGGGAAATTTTCAAATCATTTAAATATTTTTAGCCATCAAATTCATGTTAAAGTAAATAGACGTTTCTTAGAATCACTGAGTACAATGTCTCATCGCTAGCACATTGATATCTCATGGATAACATTTTGGGCTCCCAATAGAATACAAACCAATGTATGGAGGTATAAACCAATTAACATATTATTACTCTTTCCAGACATTATTACCACTAAGCTATATCTGTCTTTGTGATAAATTGTCCAATTTTTAGTCCATTATATTCACTTCTTTGAGGCTTAAAATAAACCCAAGAGCCTTCTATATTTTAAATAAAGTTTATTTTTAGAACAGTTTCAAATTTACAGAAAAGTTGTGAAGATAGTAGAGTTCTCATACATCCACACTCAGTTTTCTCTATTATTAACCTCTTACACTGGTGTGGCATATTAGTTACTATATGAACAAATATTAATACATTATTATTAACTAAAGTCCATACTTTATTCATTTCTTCAGTTATGCCTAATGTCCTCTTTCTGTTTCAGGATCCTGCCCAGGATACCACATTATATTTAGTCATCATATCTTCATAATCTCCTCTTGGCTAGCACAGTTTCTCAGATAACCTTGACAGTTTTGAGGAATACTGATCAGGTTATTTTGGAAATGTCTCACTGTTGGAATTTGTTTGATGTTTTTCTCCTGATTAGGCTGGGGTTATGGGTTTTGGGAAAAAGACCACATAGTCAACATGACAGTCTCTTCACATCACGTCAAGAGCACATACCATCAACATGACTTATCACTGTTGATGCTGAGTTTGAACACCCAGATGAGGTAGTGTTTGCAGGTTTTTCTACTGAAAAGTTACTTTTTCTCCTCCCTTCTGTAGTATAGTGTTGAAAGAACTCCCTCTGCACAGCTCGCACTTAGTGAGTGAGAAGTTATGCTCTACTTTCTAGGGGAAGAATCTACATAAATTATTTGGAATTATTCTGCATGAGAAATTTGTCTCTTCTTCTCCATTAATTTATTTATTCAATAAGGTATATACATCAGTATGGTCTCAAGGATATTGAGTTATCATTCAACTACTTTATTTATTTTGTTGCTCAAGTTGTTCCTGCCTTGACCATTGGAGCTTCTTTCATTGGCGAGTGCCTGTGTCCCTTTGAAATACCCCATCCCTCATAATTGTGCTCTTTTCTTTTCTTTTTTCTTTTCCTTTCTTTCTTTCTCTCTCTCTTCCCCGCTCCCCCCATCCAAGGGAGTTCAAGGCTCAGTGAGCACCACTGCACTCTAGTCTGGGCAATAGAGCAAGACGCAAGACTCCAACTCAAAATAAAAAACAGCAGAAGAAAAAAAAATTGGGGAAATGTATGGGATATTGTTATAATATCAGTCCACACCTCCAGTTCTTTGTTTCATTCATCTAACTCTAAGCCCTTGTCCTTCAGTGGGGTGGAGAGAGAAGCAAGACATTCTGTTTTGAACATACTTGGGGCCCTGTGCTCAGGGCTACACCAGGGTCCAGGGGTCTTGTGGAGCCCCAAGGCACTGGAGCTGGTTCTCTCTCTGGCCTGGTTACTGCAGAGATGCCTATAGTCATAGCCCATGTGGTCTTCTTCGGTTCTAATGCTCTGTGACCTTGTGCCACACTTGGGGTGAGGAGAGGGTCCAGCTCTGGGTATAGGTACAGCCCCCACTCTGGCATCAGGCACTACCTAGGGCCTTCCAGAAGCATTGCCTTGGTCCTCACTTTGTCTGGAACCCTGATCTTCCTTTTTTCAATGAAGGCCCAAATCATTACTCTTTTTTTACCCTTTCTCAAAGGACCTTTTCCTCCAGGACAATGAGTGTAGCCTCTTTAAAGAACTTAGCCTTTTTCAAAAGAAAGGGAATTATCTTGCAGGAAGCTTCTGCTTTTGGCTCTGTAACTTCTTAGGCATCCCATTATCACAGGGCATAAAATTGTCTGGCTACTTGCTTGAAAGGGTAGAAAGGGAAAAATACAGGGAGGACAAAGCCATGATAATATTTCAGTATGGCTCCTCCCATAAACAAATATATAGGTATGGAAAGCTAAGGTAATAAGCTACTTTCAATTAGAGTTATGGAACAAGAGAAACATTTTCTATGTGGTTGTAGAGTCTGTGATTCCATTACTGAGAGCAAGTGCTCGGGTCACGTGACATACTTTAGCAACAGGATCCCTTACCCGGGTCAGTTGCTCCTGTGAGGCCTTTGAGTGACTGAGGGCACGGCCACCCAGCCATAGCAATTCTAATGCGATATTATTTATGTCACATGGAAAATTGATGGTTCTGGGCCCTGGGGCAAGATTCCCCCACACTTTTGAATTATGGATTGAGGTCATTTTATGATCCCACCAATTATATTGGTCAATAGAAATATTATACTTTGAAGACAACTTGGTGAGGTAGAAGAATAAAATTATTTTTTCTCTAATCACTACTTTCCATTACCGTCTGTCCAATCTTCTTGCTATAATAAGTAGCAGCAGATTTTTAAGACCTCTTGGGCTGATCCTTTCTAGTCACTTCCAATTTATTGAAGTTAGTTCAGTTTAAACTCAAATCTCACATCTCATGTAAAACTTTCTCTCTGTCCCATCACAGGTCAGACTTCTGGTGGAAAGGACATTGAACACGGAAGGTGTGTGTTCTGCCTTTCTGTTTTCTTTCATCATTTCATTCTGAGGGACCGGAGACAAAGTGGGGGCACAATCCCAATCTCCTCATGTTGGTTGTTACAGCTTCTTTTGCTGCAATGACCTGATGGGCTGTGGATGCTGTCTTTGTGGCAGGCATCCAGAGGCTGATTTGCCCACAGACTTTTCAAATAAGTTCTTAGGAGACTATGTGACGCTTCCCCCACTGCACAGTTCCCTTTTTGGAAAGTCTTGCACTGGCCAACCCTGGTCTAGCCTCCACAGCACCTGGCCCTGGCAGTTTGCCCTTGCTGCCAGAGCTCACTCACTTGGTGGACAGATCTTCAGAGCATGGCACTGACAGGGCAGCTTCCTCCCAGCTCGTTTCCACGAGACCCACTCAACCCACAGGAAACTGAAATGTTTGTTCCATGCCAAGAATAGAAACGCATGCCTCTCACTGCTGCCCTTGTCTAAGACCTGCTGTTTCCCTCCATCTTCTTTTTTCCACCTCAGCTCGGCAGAGAGGACCTCATCAATTTCATCACCTAAGGATGCCATTCTTGACTTTTCCATGTACCTTTAATCTTGAGTTTAGCGTTGGCATTTTGGGCTGAATAATTCTATGTTGCGAGGGGCTGTCCAGTATATTGTAGGATGTTTAGCAGCATCCCTGGCCTCTACCCACTAGATCAGTTGTCTTCAATATTTTTGTCGCCAGGGACCAGTTTCATGAAAGGCAGTTTTTCCACAGACATGGGGAGAAGGGTGCGGGGAGGTAAGGGGTTGGGGGTGATGGTTTCTGGATGAAACTCTTTCACCTCAGATGATAAGGCATTAGATTCTCATAAAGAGTGCACAGCCTAGATCCCTCACGTGCAGTTCACAATAGGATTCATGCTCCAGTGGCCCCAGGGTTGGGGACTCTTGCACTAGATGACAATTGTGACAATCTAAAATGTTTTCAGATATTGCTAAAGATTTTGTGGCAATAGGGTGACCAACTTTCCTGATGTCAAGTCTAAAAATCCCATGAACTGTTAAGGGATGCAGAATAATGTTTCCCTAAAGCTGACCACAGGCAAATCCCCCAAGTCTGTGAATGTGCTACCTTATATGACAAAAGGGACTTTGTGGGTGTGATTAAGTTAGGCATCTTGATATGAGAAGATTATTCTGGATGATTTGGGTGGGCACATGGTAATCACAAGGATCCTTGTAAGAAGGAGGCAGCAGAAGTCAGAGAAGGAAACGTGACAACAGGAGCAGAGGTCGCGGAGCGATGCAATTGCCGGCTTTGAAGATGGAAAGGGCCATGAGACAAGGAATGCAGGCAGCGTCTAGAAGTTGGAAAAGGCAAGAAGTGGATTCTCTCCTAGAGCCTCCAGAAGGAACACGACCCTGTCACCACCTTGATTTTAGTCTAGTGAGACTTCTGACCTCCAGAACTGTGAGATAATAGGTCTGCGTTGTTTAAGTCCCTACGTTTGTGCTAATTTGTTAGAGCCAAAGTAGGAAATGAAATCATCTGGGAAACTCTTCAGTCCCAACCCAGACTGGAGTTGTTGGTCATCCCATCTGGGGAGCCAAATTGCTCCTGCATGAGAAACACTCCTCCAGTTTTTTAAAGTGGTTTTCTTGAGCCTTGTTCATTTAGCTTTGAGAAGGGATATAACCTGTTTTTTTCCCTTTCTCCTAGGGTGGGGAGGGAAAGACCTCTTACAACAGAAAATTACATTCCTCAGAAGGGCAATTACTCAATGACTTCCTCTTACTTCACTAACTCAGTCTTTGGGGGGTCAGGGGTGGGGCTAGGGACTGTGTGGTGTGGGTTTTGTGTGGGCATCTGACACTGTTGATGCTCAGCGCCCTTCAGAATGTGAGGCCACTTAACTCCTCTCTCTCTTCAGTTTGAAGTGAGCAAAGGAACATCTTATTCAACTTTCCGTTAACCTCAAAAGTAACTTTGAGTTTGCAAAAGGCAGCTTCTGCTTTCTGGTTGTCCATGAGTATGAGTAAGGAGATCTGATTTTAGTTACCACACCTCCATTTCCTCTCTATGCTGGACTGCTATGTGATCCCCTACGTAGACTCTTCCATAGAGTAGAGTTTTAAGCAGAGCACATGACTGTCCAGCTAAATAGTTCATTTTCAAGTTTTCTGAGCAGCTAGCTGTAGATAGGTGACTAAGATGTGGCCAAAAGGATGTTACTAACTTCTGGGTCATGTCCTGTAACTTCTGGGTCATGTCCTAAAAAGGAAGTAGCTTGTGCTCTGCCTTCTCTTTTCACTCAGGTAGAAATGCAGATAAAGTGAGAGTGAATTAACTTTAACTAACAGATGAGAACAATATGCATGAGGGTAATACAGCCACAGGCTAGGAAGAACCTGAGTCTCTGGATGATCTCATGGAGCAGAGCTTTTTTCTTACCCTTAGGTAAGATTAAGTTATGTACTAGCACACCAATGAAATTATTTATATCCCTAGAACAGGAACCCTGTCCATTATTTTTATGTGTGTTTTACAGAGCAGGAGTTTCCAAACACAGTCATGTCAATAATATTCTTTTTAAAAAATATGTATATTTTTTAGAGACAAGGTCTCACTTTGTCACTCAGGCTGGAGTGCAGTGGTACAATCATAGCTCACTGCAGCCTCTAACTCCTGGGCTCAAGCAATCCTCTTACCTAAGCCTCCCAAGTAGCTAACAGTAATATTTTTGACAGTATTTTCAACTAAGTCAAAATGAAAAAATAAGAATAAAGTGCAGAGAGATAGAGCGACAAGGCAGCAGATTCATTCCAACTTCAGAGCTTTCATTATTATACCACCCTGTAAATCTCTGACTACCCAGTTTTTTGCAACAGCAGTGGATCAGTAATACTTCTCACTCTTTAAGACCAGAATCCTTCAAGACAGTACCTCCTCTATGTCATCTTCACCACTCTTTTATGTGATACACTTCCTCTAGATCCAAAAAGGAGAAGAAACTGAAAGACAAAGCTGGGCGAGTTGACCATGTGTACGTCGGAGAGGCTTGCCCCAGCTCTGGATAATACATCACTGGTGCCATCTGCATCTGTGATGAAAATGTGCAAGGTCTGGATTCTAAATGTTATTTTAAAAATGTGTTAATTTTTACTTTTTAAATTGACAAGTAAAAATTGTATATATATATATATGGTGCAAAACATGATGTTTTGATAGATGTATAGATTGTAGAATGTTAAATCTAGCTAATTAACATGTTCATGACCTCATATACTTATCATTTTCGTGGTGAGAATACTAAAATCTACTCTCTTAGCGGTTTTGAAGTATACAATATATTGTTATTAACTATAGTCATCGTGCTATACAATAGATCTCTTGAACTAAAGAAAAAAGGAATAATGCAGTGGTAAAGAAAATGAAAAGCCACAGACTGGTAAGAAGTATTTGCAAAACATATGTCTGATAAAGAACTAGTGTAAAGAACTCTCAAAACTCAATAATAGGAAAACCATAGAGCCCAGTTAAAAAATGAGCAGAAGAATTCAACCAACATTTGACCAAAGAAGTTACATGGATGGCAAATAAGCACATAAAAGAATGTTTTACATCGCTAATAATTAGGGAAATGCAAATCAAGACCACAAATACCATTAAACACTGAATTGGAATACCTAAAATAAACAAAAATCAACATTATCAAACATTAGCAAGAATTTGGAGCAATTGGAACTCTCATCTATTGCTGATGTGGCTGCAAAATGGCACAGCCCTTTGGAAAACAGTTTGGCAGCTTTTTGTAAAATTAAATGTATGCTTGCTGTATGACCCAGGTATTTACCCATGTGAAATGAAAACCTATGTCCACACAAAAATCTGTATGTGAATATCTATATTGACTTCGTTCGTAATCACCAAAAACTGGAAACAACCAAATGTCACTAAACTGGGTAATGGATAAACAAAATGTGATACATTCATGTAGCTGAATACTACTTAGCAAGAAAAGAAATGAATTACAGATACATGCAACAACATGGCTATATCTCAAATATACCAAGTGAAAGAAGGCAAAGACCTTATCTTGTATGATTTCACCTTATGAAACGAATGATACATGATGATCTTGCAAAGGTAAAACTACAAGGACAGATAACAAATCAATGGTTGCCAGGGGCTGGGGTAGGGAGAGGAGTGGATTGCAAAGGGGTGAAAAGGAATTTTTTAGGGTGATGTAACTGTTTTACTTAACTATTCCATCCTGGTGGTGGTTACACAACTCTACACACTTTTCAAAACTTGAAGAACTGCACAATAAAAAGGGTAAACATCTACTTTCATCTTCTGTAAATTGTACCTTAATATAAAAAAGGAAAAAAGAATAATGCAGTGAATTTTTAATAAAAGTATTCAATTTAAAAATGGTATATATCACATACACCTAATTTATAGCACTAGGTTGTTGATAACGTAGTGTAACTTCTTTCATCACGTCAAATAGGAGAAAATAGGTCCTGGGCTGTGAGGCTTCAGCTTGTTGAAACTCTGCTATTTACAATTTACTCAAAGGATGTATCATTTTATTCGTAGCACAAAGGCTAATGAAACAGCTTTTATTTAGGTATTATGCCTCAGACTCAATTTTCAACAACCTTAAATAAAAACAATGTTATGTCTTTGTAGTCCCAGAGAATGCTAATCAATTCAACTCAATATCCCTGAGTATACTTATGTATTGCACAAGGAACCTAAGATTCAGAGAGGAAAAAGGAATAGCAAAGGCTCCACAGCAGGAGCCCCTTGTACTTTGATAAAGATTTGGAGGGTTTCTAGCTCCCAGACTCATGCTTAGTCCACTAGATCACTTTGAAAAGTAATTTGATATGAAAAAGATCGACTCATTCTGTAGCTAAGAGAATTGGAAACAACTACTGTACTGTGTGTATGTTTTTTAAAAAAGTTTTTATTATACAAGCAGTATATGTTCACATGTTTATTGTAGAGAAATTAGAAAAGATAGTCAGATACAAGAAACTGCAGACACAATGAATGCATACTCCACCACAGCGAGCGTTGAGAAATTCTCTTCTTTGTTACATATACGAAAGGAAGAAAATAAATATTATTTTCTAGGCAGTGGTTCTCCATGTATGCAGACACCTCATGTTATTATTTTAAGGTGTTACACTGATGTTACACTAAGTCCAATTGCTCCGAGAATTTATCCAATGCAAGGATCTCACAGTCATCATAAATGTCAACCTTTTCCTTCCACATTCAGCTGTTCTTTGAGTCTCTGTCTTGCTCTCCCTCTATAAATGTGGTTCATGAAAATGATGAGAATTAGAACATTCATTCTCACCTCTTCTGTAATCTACCCAGGACATGAGTTTTAGGTGGCCTCATGGCCACTCAGAATGTTATTTTTCTCCCAGCTAGATGTGGGCCACATGACTAACTTCTGGGATGTGCTTTTTCTCTTTTTTCTTGCTGGAATGCGAATGGGATGGCTGGGGTGGAGCAGCCACAGTGGACCATGATGCAGAGCTAAGACTAGCAGAACAACCGAGAAAGAGCCTGGGCCCTTAGCACCATGGATGGAGGGCCACATCAGCCCTAGAACTTATGACGTCTGGGTTTCTTTTTGGTGAGCAAGTGCCTTCATGGTTAAGCCACTACCATTTTGACTTTTCTGGTACTGAAAGCCAAACCTAACTCTAACTAGTACATTGGCTAAGAGGTATTAATATTTTGGAGAGTATATTTTGCTATAGCTTTTGATTTTCATATTTTGTTTTGGGTGATGATACTAATTCATTAATTTGACATTTACCTATAGTGGTGCCACATAATGACGTTTTGGTCAACAACAGACTGCGTATATGACAGTGGTCCCATAAAGTTATAATACCATATTTTTACTGTACCTTTTCTATGTTTATATATGCTTAGGTAGACAAATATTTACCATTATGTTGCAGTTGCCTACAGTATTCAGTACAGTAACATGCTGTATGGGCTTGTCACCTAGGAGCAATAGGCTATACGATATAGCCTGGGTGTGTAGTAGGCTATATCATCTAGGTTTGTGTAAGCACACTTTATGATGTTCACACAACGATGAAATCACCTAACGATGCATTTCTTGGAGCATAACCCCGTTGTTAGTGACACCTGACTGCACTGAGTTCTTGCTATTTGTTAGAGACTGTTTTGACGTAGGTGATATTGCAGTGAACAAAACAAAAATCCCTACCCTCTGAGAGCTAACTCTCAAGTGGAAGAAGAGGCAATGAACAACAGATATCTAAATATTTCAATATCATGCCAGTTATCAAGCTATTGTCAAGCTATTTTCTCAGCTCCAAATCACCCTCTTCCTCTGTTTCCCGACACTGGTGCAAGGACCCTGCAAAACACTTTTGTGCTTTGGTCCCTGGATCCTTGTTGGGTTCTGACAATAGGAGACAGCAGAGGTATCCTGGACAGCAGGAAGAAGAAGAAGGGATCTGGATGCTGTTTCCTGTTTGCCTTGCAGACCCAGCCCCAGCTCATCACATTCCTTCAGAAACACCAGCATCAGCTACAGGTGCCTCCTTCTTAGTTGTCTGAGACTAACCTCCCAGTCTCCCTCAAATCTCCTCTCTCCTCTCCATTCCCACAGGCACACATTTCATTCAGGCATTCACTGGTCCTTCTGCCTTTATTCATTTTTATTCTCCTCCAATATATCCTCTACTTCCCGCTTTGCAGGAAGCCTCATCTCCCTATTCTAATATTCTAAAATTCAATAATTTCCAACCTCTTTCTTTTGCTCCCCCAGCCCTAGGGGTGACAGCTACTTTCTGCTGTTGTTACATTCATGAAACTGGGGTGTTCCCTTTTTGCATTTTCGGTTCTACAATTCTTTATGTTCATTTCTCCCTGTAAGATGGCTGGTGTGGGTTTTCACTCAACCAGACCCTGACTGGTACAAGGTGAGACTGTGTCACAATGATAGAGACAGGAGATGATGTCTCCAGGGGTTCATTATGGCCTCCCAGACAGGGCTTTCAGGAGGCATTACTTCCAAGAGCCACCACATTTGTGCTCTAGCTCTTGGCTTGTTAGGTTCACGAACCAATTTGGTCAGCCTACCTGGAGTTGGCCAGGTTCTTAGCGATAGGTCTGGGCAAAACATACTTACAGGGGATCAAGCTGTGGCGTATAAGCCGATCACTGTTTTGTTAGATGATGTGAATTTGGGCGATCCAGTCTCTCCATTAGCCTTCCTCTCTTTTTACATAAGCCTACACAGGGATCCAAATGTGGCCAAGGGCTCCTCAGTGAGCACGAAATCCCAGCAAAGGGAAGGAGTGGGGTGTTCTCAGCAGTGAGGTGATCAGGTTATGACACTTGAGCATATTCACGTCTACTAAGGGACAGTATGCCAAGTGGACCAGAATGCTTCTGTTCACTGGCGAGGACAACTTCTCTCCTGGACAAAGACACAGACACACGGACAAAGACACAGACACACGGACAACCGTGTGGCTGCTTGGGCTCCCTTGGACTCCTTTTTGCTAGATTTCACACAGATCAGTCCTTGTACGGTTCACATATCCTTTCTGCACGTGGATTTGACTCCTGCTTTCTTTTACATCCAATGAATACCAGATGATAGTTTCTGTTCCTTTAATTGTTTTGACTTAATCTTCTAAGGTGACTTATACTGAAAGCTAATATCACTTAATTTAAGTGAGGGCATAACGTTAGTTCCAATTCTGAGGGTGGTAACATTTGGTAACCCCCAGGAACGGGCTTCCGGTCCTCAGGACCTCTGAGGGGAAAGGCATGGGCAGACATTATAGTCAAGTGGAACGCTGACAAAAGCCGAGAGCAGGGATGAACATTCCTCGCTCAGGGGCAACCTCCCAGTTGGCTGGAGAAGAGAATTTATGTGGGACCTGCGGTGGGTGACTGATGCGGGTCAGTGTCAGATTGTGGAAAACTTTGAATTCCAGGCTAAAGAGTTTGTACCTTATATAGGCAATGGGAACCAAGGCAGGCTCACGCGTGGGGCTTGGGGCGTTGGCGTTGAACCCCAGCCTTACAACTGCAAGTTCAGTGCTCCGCAGAAAGCCTCTAGGCATGAGCCCCTGTTATAGTCCCTTTATTTTACTTTTCATAAAACTTTACTTTCAGTACAGATGCTGGGTGGAGCAGTGCTTGATGGGGTGAGTGGTTGCAGGGGAGGTGGGGGCCAAGGAAGCTTAAGGAAGCAGGGGCAAAAACACAAACAGAAACCACAGAAGAGGAAAGTGAGCTATTGGTTATGATTTCCATTCCTGTGGATATGAAATGTTATCCCAATTGTGGGAAGCTGAGAAAGGCCGCAGCAAAATAAAAGAGAAGCAGTCTCATTAACAGTGATGTTCAGATGTTGGAAAACAGCTAAGGTGTAGACTTACGTTATGGAAATATCCTTAACCTCAAACAAATTCCAAGAACATTCTAAAAGAGAATGCTGGCAAAGCTGGATTTGCTTTGTAGGGTCTTCGCCATTAGAGACCCACAAAATTGTAAACCTTGGAAACTGCTGTGCTTTAAAAAAAAAAAAGGGTTCTGAACCCTTGTCATTTAAAACGCATTTTTTTCCAGCATCATTTCAAATGAGTCAAAACTTTCCCTTCCTCTTTCTCTTTTTTTTTCATTTTCATAGACTAAATTTGTCTAAATCAGATTTAGAAATGATACAATTCTAAAGATGAGTATATCCTAAATTCCCAAGCCACTGCAGTTTGTAAAGGTGCAAAAGGTTTGGGTAAAAACAACAGAGTAGGACCAAATGATTTATGCTTCTTCTACCAGCCCATCCCTGGAAACGTGGCCACACGGTGTCTTTCCTGCAGCAGCTCACACGTTCTCATTAGCCACTACAATTCTTCTCTGAAGCCAGTGCTGCCGGTACTTCATCTGCTCCCTTTGATCTCTGCTGTTTTCCGCTGTGTCTTGCCTTGCTGTGTCATGGGAGCAGGTGGCTGCCATGCAAACATTGTTCCTGTCACCATCCCTGCAGGGTCACTGATGTTGATGTCATTCCTTACTCTCCTACTCTGCTTCCTGGTTTCCTTCAGCCATTCCTGCACTGGGATGGAATAAAAACTCCTGCCCCAGAAATACATCGAATGTTTGGTAGCAGAGTAGGGTGTCTGTTTTAAAACGTAGTGTACTCGGGTGGTGGACACCCTAAATACCCTGACTTGATCACTACACAGTATTACACATGAAGCAACATTTTACAGGCGCCCCAGCAATTTTTACCAAAAAAAAAGTAAAAAAAATTAAAAACAAAACAAAACAAGAACTCCTTCCCCAACCAGTGATACAGTTCTTTATTAGGCCTCCGAGGGAGGAGGTCTTGCTACTGGTCAAAAATATTAGTCATTAATTATTAGCCACTAATGTCAGAACTCTCATTTGACTTGGTCTTGGAGCTTCTTATTAAATCCCTCTGTCAGGGACCCTGGCACACATTCCTCAGGGAATGGGAAGACATTGCCCCTTTACAGTGGAGTCTCTGCTCCAAGCAAGGGTGCCATGAGGCCAGGGAATTTCCAGGTCCCTAGTACTTGCCAAGAAGGCTAAAGTGTGACTCCTCCTTGTTCAGGAGACTCAGACCAGTGCTACCTGCCCATTCTGCTGGGTCCTCGGGCCAACACAACCCACAGCGGCCTGCCTGTGCGTTTCTGAGTTCCCATGATGGGCATGCAGAATAGGCATTGCCTTCAGCATAAACTGAGACGCATTCACTTGATCCTCCCTGGGAGCTGGCAGGAGGCAGGCTGGGAATATGCCATGGAAAGAAGAAAATGACCCTGCCAGACTCTCCAGTTTCCAAAGTCAAGAAGAGATCTGGTGCCCCAGAACTGCCTGACTACTAGGCAGCCCACAGAGATGGCTCCCTGTGAGAGGCATGTCTGCTACAGAATGCTTGGGAGACCTCCTGGGCGCCAATGCCACTGGCCTGTCCCATAATATTCTTTAGCAATTCCTTTTAGGGAAATTGTGTGCCTGGCTCGTAGAAGTGAAGGAGCCTATTAAGTTACTCTGTATTTTCAGGGCAGAGGAGGGACTATTTTTCACCATTTGGGGGAAACTTTGTTCATGCCATTCATTTGGAATATTCTGTTCATCTCCATATGTTGACATCCTACCAACCCTGTATGGTTTGCTTAACATGGCACTTCTTCCTTGAAGCCTTTGCCAGATCCTGCCCAATCCACCTCCTATACATATTTTTCATATCATAAATTACTGCAGGGTGGTGACTGGTAAATCTTGGCTTTCAAACAGCATCAACATAATGTTTTGTGCATAGCAGGCTGCCAAATGAAATTGAGGTTTCTGTGTCTGCGTAGTAATAAGAATTTGTTAAATTTAGGTAAAAAAATTTGTTTTGATATAGATAACTACCAATTTATTTCTAATTTAAAAGATCTGTTTTTCTGTAACAACTATAAAATTGTTTTTTTCCCTAATAAGTAACAATATTTTAACAGCTCTGAAAATTAAACATGATTATCAAAACTTCTCAGCATTTTTGCTTTGCCTAAATCCTGGAGAAAAAATACACTATTGAAATTTGGTCAGTTGAATGCTCTTTCCCCAAAGAATATTTAACTCTTAGAAAGAGTGAAGAGAGGCCAGGTGTGATGGCTCATGCCTGTAATCCCAGCACTTTGAAAGGCCAAGGCAGGAGGGTCGCTTGAGGCCAGGAGTTCGAGACTGGCCTGGGTAACAGAGTGAGAACCCACTTCTATAAAAAATAAAAAAAATTAGCTGGGCACAATGGTGTGTGCCCATAGTCTCAGCTATTTTGGAGGCTGAGGTGGGAGGATTGCTTGAGCCCAGGAGTTTGAGGTCACAGTAAGCTATGATCGTGCCAGGACTCCAGTCTGGGTGACACAGTGAGACCCTAAACATAAAAAAATAAAAAAATAAAAAGAAAAAAAGGAGTTAAGAGAATATCAGCTCCTAAATATTAACTTTCTCTTGGATTTAATTTTTACATATGGGACAAGCTCATGGTGGGAGTTGAAGATGATGGATGTGATGTGGATTTGCTGCTTCTTGATGTCCTGCTGTTTTCACTAAATGGCAAGGATTTGCATTCAGCCAAGGAACAAAATCCTCTCAAGGTCCTTGCTTTTAGCTCCGAATTTATTTTGCCAGGTGACAACTCTAGCATATGAGATTTTTTTTTTTTTTTTTTAGACCGAGTTTGACTCTGTCGCCCAGGCTGGAGTGCATTGGAATGATCTTGGCTCACTGCAACCTCTGCCTCCTGCGTTCAAGTGGTTCTCCTGCCTCAGCCTCCCAAGTAGCTGGGATTACAGGCGCCCACCACCATGCCCAGCTAATTTTAGTAGAGACGGGGTCTCACCATGTTGGCCAGGCTGGTCTCAAACTCCTGATCTCAAGTGATCCTCCCGCCACGGCCTCCCAAAGTGTTGGGATTACAGGCGTGAGCCATCATGCCCGGCAGCATTTGAGATTTGTATGTAGAAAAGCAGATCTTGAAATTACTGACTTTGATGCTTGGTATAGGAGTGTGGCTATCATTGAGAGCCTCATCATCTTCTTTGCTTATACTATGTAAAATTTCTCTGCTAAAAGTTCAGGCACCTGAAACATGCACACATTTCCATCTATATCCCTTAACTCACAATTCCCTGGTAAACATGTCATTTCTTCAAGATGTAGGGGTTTTGCTGAGCTTCAACTGCTACTCAAGATCACATTTAAAGGACCTCTGACAATCAAAGTCCCAGCTGCTTAGAGACAAGAGTCCTGACCTGAACTGGGGTCTTTAGAATTTGGATTCAGAGCTACTGTTGGGTGCTAAATTTTTTCCCCAAGGGAATAAATTAGCCTGGGTTGCACATGCAAGGCAAGGCCAAGCTTGATTCATGTAGTTGATTAGAAGTTATTTTACCCTGGAAACTACTGTGTCTCGGCTGGATCAGCTTAACTTAGTTGTTCTCTAGAGGAGACATGATCCCTCGTTTCTCTTTTTCCTTTTTTCGTCAACAGTCAGACATCCGTGGGGTCTTGTAGCCTTAGACATCAGTTAGCTATCATTAAATATAATTTGGAGTTTTAACAATGCTGTCAGTACACCGTGGGATTTTGTCATCACTTTACTATTGGTTAAAATCTCTTTCACTTATGGAGACTTTGCTCCCTTTCATCTTTGTGGTTGCCAGACTTGTAATTTGTTTTTCTGTTTAATAGAAACCTTAGAATCATTGGTATAAAGTGAAGTACGCTATGAAAAACACATGCTTTTTAAAATAGTTCTTTTCGTCTTTAAAGATGAAAATACTGTGCTTTCATCTGTTCCAATACCAGTAAATGCATATTTTATAGCATCTCCTTTAAACTCTTCAACATGATAATTAAAAAAATTTTTGTATACCACAGTCAACTTTCTGAAACTGCTTTTACATGCCTCTTCATTTTCCTTTATATAGAAGAGACGTTGGACATGAAATTTCTGTAGCAGCTAAGAGAACTCTGAAAAACTTCAAATGCTAGCAAAGAATCTTAAATTTCTGTAGATAGAAATGTGGAAGAATCAAAATGTGTTAGCTCTTTTGAAATGTGTATTTCTTGCCTTGCTTTTCCTTGAACTCTGAAAGGCCCGTTTGGAGAAAGTGGATGACAAAGGGCCTCTTCATTGATCTTTCTAATTAGAAAGAAAATTCAAATTCAGAGCTGTAAACATGACTTAAATGCATGTTTAATCCAGAGGAACTATAGCTTCAAAATTTTTAATTTTAAGTATTTCAGGGCCCTAAACATAAAAATGCATTGTCATTTACAGAATGATTTGGAAATCGTACATTTCATGTGGGAAACGAAGGTTTTGTTTTAAAGGCCGAATAGCATACATAAAGTTCATAACTCTACTACACGTCAGTACGTGTCTTTCATACATATACACCTGTGTCATTGCCACTCAGATTGAGACAGAGCACACTTTCAGCACCCAGCAGGCTCCCTTCTCAGCGCTTCTCAGTCAATACCACACCACCCTCCAGCCCCCGTCCCATAGATTTCGTTTTGCCTGTTCTTGACCTTCGCAGATGTGGAAACATGCCCACCGTGCTGTTTAGTGGCTTGTTTCAGTCCACACGATGTTTGCAGGATGATTTGTCCATGATGTGTGTAGCAACAGTTTATCCTTTTTTTCCTCCGTGGTCTTCCTAAAGATGGGCTTCTGCAACAGCTCTCCTCTGGAGCATGAAGGGAGCAATATGTATAAGGAGTGATAGCAGACAGAAGCCAGCTTCGCTTTATTTTTAGCTGAGCTGAGCAAACGCCCGGTAAGGCCTTGTACCGCACTCCCCACTCCAAAGCCGAACCCTGAGAAGGCTGCGCTGGAGCACGCGGTGAGTCAGGCTTTCAGCTCAACCTCTCTCCTCCCGTTCCAAACCCACTTCTTGGATGTTATGGTCACCTGGCCAGCTACCTGCACCGTGACTGGAATTGTCAGGCAAAGGAGAGTGATGCCAGGGGCTGTCCTGATGAGGTGGCGCCTGAGCCGGTTTACCTCTCCCTTTACATGGAAATGAAAGATAATGAACAGTGGCCGTGTGTGACATTTTAAAATCCAACTATCCCTTCGCAGAACAAATGTGGCTTGGCCAATGCTCACATTTGAAAGCCATCTTGGTGCTTCCTCTTGGAGACGATTGAGAAAGAGGGCAGATAATGAGGCAAAAGTCAGGGGAAAGGGGGCTGGTAATCTTATATTACTCACATGTATTTTTTTAAATGGTCAGTATCTATTTGACTCTTGACTATAAAATGAAGTCTTACTTCTTCTTTCACAGAATCCCTGTCATGGGCTACAGTGGAGGAACCAAGGGGAGAGGCCAAGCTATGTCCCGGCTCTGACGCCAATGAGTGGAAGGGGTGGCTTTGGGCCACTTGTATCATGTCTCTTATTCCTCATATGGAAAATGTGGAAGTTTGACTGACGGACCTCTCAGCACCATGGAGAAGTTTTAAAGGTGGCAAATTACACATTTTACACCTTCAGGCTCTCCCCACTCTTTCATGAATAAGCATCTCATAAGATAGGATGCCTAATTCTTCTGGAGATTCCTGAATATCCTGCCTTTGTCCAGGTTGGGCAATGCTAAATGCCAGTTCTGACCAACGGTGCAGGTATTAATTTCACAGTGAGGATCTTGTTTCAATGTATTCAAATCAGGTGATGTGGAGATGGAACATTCTGAGAGAAGAGTTGAGACCAAGTGACAGATTTAAGCCCCCTAACATCTATATGTTTCTCAGAGAGACTCAAACTGCTTCCCTAAGCTTTGCAGAGCCCTCACCCAGCTTGTGCATGTGTGTGTGTGTGTGTGTGTGTGTAGAGGGAGTGTGCTATAGGCAGCCTTTCTATGTCTGCACTGTGAACAGATGTGGTCAGCATTTCTAGGGCCATTTATGGCTTTCTAGTTATATATTTTTCTTGCTTTGTTTTGCCACTTCCCTGAAAAACATCCTGCATTAGTTTCCTATTGTTACTGTCGAAAATGACCACAAACTTAGTGTCTTAGAACAACACCAGTTTATTATCCCACAGTTCTGGAAGTCAGAAGTCTAAAGTGGCTCTCACCGAGCTAAAATCAAGGGGCTGACAGCATTATGGTCCTTTCTGGAGGCCCTGGGAGAGAGTGTTTTCTTGCCCTTTCTAGAGTCTAGAGGTGACCCTCATTCTTTGGTTTGTGGCCCTTTCCTCCATTTTCAAAGCCAGCAGTGGGTTGTAGAGTCTTATTCACATCCCATAACTCTGACACCAACCCTGCTGAACCTTTGTGCTAACACTGGTCCAGAATCGTCCAGAATAATCTCCCTACTTTAAAGTCAGCTGATCAGTAGCTTGCTTCCACCTTCAACCTTAATTTCCCGTTGCCATGTCACATGATGCATTCACATGTTCTGGTGATTAGGATATGAATGTCTTTTGGGAAGGGAGAGAGATTAATCTGCTCTTATACTATATAGGCATATGGTAATTTCTTTATCAGACTGAAAAGAGATAGGTTAACAGTGATTAACATTTTCTCAATGCAAAACTTTTTACTTAACTCAGGGAAAAATTATCTTTTGTATAAAAATGGATGCTTCTGAGCAAATGCATGATTAGCAAAGAATAGTTGTATGTTCAGTTATTGGACAGGAGGAACAGTCTTCTTCCCTTAGGTATAGGAGTGTGAGAAGGACAAAATCATACAAAACTAAAAGTGTATTTATGTGAGAAGTGTGTGTGTGTGTGTGTGTGTAGGCAGCCATGCACTGGAGGGGGCTCACTCTGGCATGTGAGAGCCATTGTGCGTCTATATTTTCCTAAGTTCACGTTCAGCGACATCGCTGAATGGCTTGAAATTAGCCATGGTATTTACACCATAGAAAGCGGCAAATGCTGTAAGTCAGGGTTTTATTTTCCCCTGGAGAGCCCATTGTTAAACATTAACGGGCACACCACTAGAGTAGAGACTCACTGCCTTCGGTTCATGCGCACAACACTGCTGTGTGGCCTTACTGCTCTGTGGGATCCCCAGACTCTCTAGCTGGAGAAGCGGCAAATCCCAGGCCGCATCAAGACCAGCGGGCCTAGACACAAACACTGCTGCTGCAGTTCTCCGTCTGGTATCTCGACCTCCCTAGTTGCTATAGTAGCGTGGACCGGATGAGGAGCTACACTTTCTCTCATGTGGGCAAAAGCTTGCTTCTTCGTCACTCTCCACTGTTTGAGCTTCTCTCCGTCTAGCATTTTTTTCCTGACCAGTCTGTGTACCCGTCGTTGATCCATCCGCTTGGATGGAGCCAGAGCTCTTTCTTAGAGTTGCATTCACTGACCCTCGCTTGTGCTTGTCTTGCTACTCCGGGAGCTATGAGATCAGTGCTGCCCAAATTTTAGGGGAGTTATCAGGGGAGCTTGTTAAAATGCAGATTCCAAGGCTTTGCCCCCAGAGATTCTGATTGGGAAGGTCTGAGGTGAGCCCCAAGGATCTGCATTATTGACAAGCACTATTATTATTAGCATCACTGACATTATTATTGACATAATTCTAATTATTGACATCATTGACAAGATTCTGAGGCCAGGGGTTCATGGGCCACCCTGACTGGCCCAGTCTGGAAGCTCCCTGAAAGCCTGGCAGGCCACCCTCCTTCAGCTGCATTTGGTCCATACACTGAGGGTCTCAGTGGGGAAAAAGCAGAGTCATTTTAAAGAAACATGGATCCTAGTTTCTAGAAGGTTTTTCCCCATCTGGCAGACAAAGTTTATGCCTATTCCACACACAGTTGGGTGCAGAATACCATGTTCCCAGGTTCCCAGAGAAGAGGAAACTTTTCCCCAGGAACTTTTTCAGGTGGAAATGTGAAAAATTCACACAGCTGCCAAGACAGTGGATCCTCCTGAGTCCATGTATTCTGAGTATTTGAAACCATCTGAATGATTTATTGAACTTTTTACTTTCCGTGGACGTGCTTACTGGGTGTTGTAAGATGTGAACCTCACAGCCAGAGACAATGTCTGTTGAAAGGAAGATTCAATCTTCACTAAACCCAACCCAGCTTGTTTTTCAGCAGCAAACCAACCACTCTGACTGTGGCAATTTTCTTAGCAGGAAAAATTTTAGATGGTTGTGTGGTTTCTAGCTTTACTCCTTTTCATTTTACACGTGAAATGTTTGGGATCAGATTGGTTTTCTTTAAAACTATGGTCCAAATTAATTTAAACTGACTTGATTGTAAAGAAAGAGATAAATTGCTACCTTTAGGAGCTTTTGACCTCAAGTCCTCTGATATTTGAGACAAAGTTTTTTATCCCCCGGGATGCAATCCTTCAGTAGCAAGGAGGCGAGTTTTGAGCAAAGCAAAGAGTAATGAAAACTGTAATATAAAGGCTGTAATTTTCTAAAGAAGTCTGTTCCTTATTAAGATCAAGTACATGTCAGTCATCTTATATTTTGGGAACATCCACCAAATGCAGGAACTGTACTGGGTGCTTTTCCATGTGTGGAAAATTTTATCCAGCGTAATCAATTTTTCTAGTCCAATAAACATATTAAAAAGAAGGCAAATGAGATATTTCTGTATCTCATCAGCATGAATAATATATTTGAGTTATCCCCTGACCACATAAGACTTGGACTTGAATACTACCTTGCCTCCATGGGTCTCTTCTTCATATAAAGAAAGGGGAGAACATTTGTGTTAAGTACCACATAAGGAGGTTGTGAGAATCTAATGCAATGATGTGTATGAAAGATTTTATCAAAGAGTAAGCAAAATTAATATAGTTTATAATTCTGAATTTATATAGTTTATAAATATTAAATTCTATATGCAAGTATACATTCCATCCATATAATTCTAATATATTTCCTTTACTGCAATGCCCTTTAGTAGTACAACAGAATTACTGTGTTATTGTTTTGAGATGAAGTTATTACATAATATTTTAAGATGAATTATTGTATTGTCATTTTGCAATGAAAACTGTAAAATGTTTCCTCTTCCTTTTCACTTCCTTTTTTTAAAACTAACTTTCCTTCTTTTTAATAGTAACCAGTTATTTTCTGGAAGTGTCTCAGTGTGTGGGTTTTCACATACTGGTTGATCAGAGGCTTGAAGGTACAGTCAGCTCTTCCCCGCTAGCAGGGTGGAAGGAGTTAGTTTAATTCATTCTTGAGCCCCCAGAGAACTGGGTCTCATGACACGCTCTCTCTTTTTCTCCTTTTTCCTGCCCTCTTGGAAGTATACTGAGAGGTTTTTGAGGAGGACTCAGTTGTATATATGGTCTGCAACGACTGCCTGGTTCTTCTTTCTCTTTCCAAATTTTACATCTGGCGTGAAAAGAGAGGCAATTCTAAATGTAAATATGACTTCTTGATTACTTAAAAATACTCCTCTCTAGTTCATATACATAGCAATTTTGTGTAAATATATGTTAAACATCAAGGCCCACTGAAAGAAGAAAGAAATTACATAATTATAATAGCTAATCAATCTAGAATACAAACACTTCAAGATTTATTAGATTTATCAAAGACACTAGCATAGTTTCTCTTGTTGCGTATTTTTCCTATTTACAGAAGTAATATGTTAATTATAGAAGATATGATAAATCTGGAAAAACACAAAGAAGCAGCAAATTGCACATTCTGCCAAAATTCAGAGGTAACTCTTATGAATATTTTTAGAATAGTTTTTTAGTCTTATTTTCTTTGTAGGTATACACACACAGAAACACACACACACTCCTTTTTCACATATTTGATTGTATTGTAATTATGTTTTATTTGTTTCCTTAATCAACAAACATTTATTTCTCACAGTTCTGGAGGCTGGGAGCTTCAAGATCAAGGTGCAGGCAGATTCATTTCCTGGTGAGGGCCTCTTCCTGGCTTGCAGACTTCTTGCTATACCCTCTCCTGATGGAGAGAGTGAGCTCTGGTGTCTCTCCCTCTTCTAACGGCACCAGTCCCATCACAGGGCCCTGCCCTCATGACCTCATCTAAACGTAATTACCTTCCAAAGGCTCCACCTCCAAATACCATTACATTGGGGGTTAGGGCTTCAACATGGATTTTAAGGGATACCAACAATTAGTCCATAGCGTTTTGCCCCAGGTCCCCCAAAATTCATGTCCTTCCATGCGAAGTACATTTATTCCATCCCAGCAGACTCAAAAGTCTTGACTTATTCCAGCAACAACTTTAATGTCTAAAGTCCGAAGTCTCATCTAAATATCATCTAAATTAGATGTGGTAATTACATTTTATAGCTAGAATTTTGTATACTCTATATTTAACATTTTCCATATCATCAGGCATTTTTCTATAGTACAGTCCCTGGAACAGAGTAAGTGCTGAGTAGACATTTGCTGAATTAATATATAAATTATTTTTAATAGATTTATGATGTTCCATCATATGAAAATACCTCAACTGATTTCATTATTCCCTTTCTTGTCCAGTTTAAAGTAGAGATATCATGGGGAAAAGTGAGAAGTGACGTGTATAATTGTGGTCACATTGAGGGAGGAAGAAACACTATCTGGAATGCAGGCAGAAAGCCATGTGAAGCTCCCTGTGAGGGAAGGACTGTGGAACTGTCAATCATGACCATGAGTGTTATGCCTGAACGCTCTTTCAGATCACACAGTAGTCGCCTATTAAACTTGGAATAATGTGGAGAGAGGGTCCTGAAGTGAGTTCAGAAACAGTCATATGACCCTAATCAGCTAGAGAGAGTGCTTTAAGTGGCAAGAAACAGAAGCCTAACTCAAACTCGCTTAAACCATAAAGACATGCACCAAATCACAGGCATGAAAACCCAGAGGCTGGTCAGGCTTCATATGGTTCTACCAAGCCTTCTGCCTTTCTCTCCTGTGATTACCACAGCTCTGTACTCCTCTATAGATGACTTTGTCCTCAGGCTCATTCCCCTGGAGGTCTTTGGGGGAGCGTATTTGGTCATCAGAGCTGCATGCTTTCTTTCTTTTTTTTTTTTTTTTGGAGACAGAGTCTTGCTCTGTCGCCCAGGCTGGAATGCAGTGGCACAATCTCGGCTCACTGCAACCTCCACCTCCCAGGTTCAAGCGATTCTCCTGCCTCAGCCTCCCGAGTGGCTGGGATTACAGGTGTGCACCACCAGGCCCAGCTAATTTTTGTATTTTTAGTAGAGATGGGGTTTCACCATGTTAGCCAGGATGGGCTCGATCTCTTGACTTCGTGATCTGCCTCCCTCGGCCTCCCAGAGTGCTGGGATTACAAGCGTGAGCCATCACGCCCGGCTTTCTTTTTTCTTTTTTCTTTTTTTTGAGACAGTCTTGCTGTGTCACCCAGGCTGGAGTGCAGTGGCGCTATCTTGGCTCACTGCAACCTCTGCCTCCCAGGTTCAAGTCATTCTCCTATGTCAGCCTCCTGAGTAGCTGGGATTACAGGCTTGTGCCACCACGCCCGGCTAATTTTTGATGGTTTTGTGGTTTTTAGTAGAGATGGGGTTTCACTGTGTTGGCCAGGCTGGTCTCAAACTCCTGACCTCAAGTGATCTGCCTGTCTTGGTTTCCCAAAGTGCTGGGATTACAGGCGTGAGCCACCGTGCCTGGCCAAAACTACATTCTTTCTTATTCACAAAGAAGAAAGAAAGAGAATTAGAGAGTATATCTTGGCATATCACATAAAAGAAAGAAATAATTTATCTTGAAGACTCCAGCAAATCTCTTTTATGTTTCACTGGCCCCGATGGGCCTAGACATCTCCCTTCGTCAGCCAAGTACTGACAAGGGGAAAGGGAACAGGATTATCAGGATTAACTCACACGAACCAGCCAGGCTGAAATAATTGTTGTTGGTTTATTGGTATATTGGTATGTGTAATCCATTTCTGTGAAACAAACAATGAGAAAATCCCAACAGTAAGTACTGATTTAGCTCAGGTCTCTGTGTCTTGGCTGGTCTAGGCTGGGTGCACCTGATAGAGCTTGGCTGGGCTGCCTCTGCTCCCTGTAAATCTCCTTCTCTGCTCCATACAGCTTCTCCTCGTGGGACCAAAGGCAAGTTCTTCTCATGGTAAGAGTGGAAGAGAAATAGGGCAAGTGGAAATGACAACCATCCTTTCTCATTTTATTGGCCAACACCAGTCACATGACTAACCTCAAAGTCAAAAGGAGGAGAAATATATTGTCTGGTGAGTGGAGGAACTCCAGCAGCACATGGCAAAGGGTGTGAGCAGTACTAAGACTAGGGTGAGGCGAGCAAATACTTGTCTTCAGTGAAAAGTTTAAGGGGCATCAAGATATTTAATCAAGATAAATAATTAATATGAAATGTTTTTAAAAACCAAAGTTAATGCAGAACATTTGGGATGAGCAAAATACCAAAGTTTTTAAATAAAGACAGGATCGGTAGAGGGATGGATAAGCATTAATGCTAATAACTCAATCTACCACAGGCCACCAATCACGATGTCCCCTTTCGAGGACTCCCATGCTCAGCCTTAGAAGATGCACACAGAACTCTGCCCTCTTTTTTTTTTTTTTGAGGCAGAGTTTTGCTCTTGTTGCCCAGGTTGCAGTGCAATGGCGTGATCTCAGCTCACGGCAGCCTCCCGGGTTCAAGAGATTCTCCTGCCTTCAGCCTCCCGAGTAGCTGGGATTACAGGCATGCGCCACTACGCCTGGCTAATTTTGTAATTTTTGTAGACATAGGGTTTCTCCATGTTGGTCAGGCTGGTCTCAAACTCCTGACCTCAGGTGATCCACCTGCCTCGGCCTCCCAAAGTGCTGGGATTACGGGCATGAGCCACCGCACCCAGCCTGCCCTCTTAAGGTTCATTGCTTTTCTCTTTCCAGGTCTGTAGCTGAAGTATCTGCTTATCCTGGAAGTCTCTAAGAAATTGAATGGAAATAATCTCAAGAAAATATCCTTTAGGATAAATTATTCCTTATATCTTTTTTGTTTAAAAAAAAGAAAACAAAACAAGAAAAGAAAATCATGTTCCATTCGATGGTTCTTGTGCATTAATTCATTTCTTGCTTGCTAGTTTAAGAATTAGTGCAATTCCCATAAAAATTAGAATTAGTGAGGTAGTACAGTGATTTTCTAGAGACTGAGTTTCACAGTACTTTTAGATTTTAAATATGGTACATGTTTTAACAAAGTACAGCTAAAGTCTTTTTGGATCGGTCACAAGTTATGCCACGAGTGCTTAACTTTTTATAAATGAGATGATTATAGGAATTCAAGAGCAGAGGTTCCTGTGGGAAGACCATTCTCCTGTCTTATTTGATGAGTGATGTGTTAATCCCAGCACTGAAGCTGTTGGCAGAAAGGAAAGACTTCCGAAATTGACAGGACTCGTGTGTGGAACTGCCGTGGGTCCGTGGGCTGCCACAGAATTATGCAGGAAATAATTTTCAAGGAAACAAGAAGGAAAACATGATTGGGTCCAAAATTCTATCATTGTTTTATTGAAAAAGCAAATCTCTTCTCTAGCTTGAAATGCTAGAGCTACAATTTATTTCTTCTTAAGTTTGTCCCAGTGGGAGTCATAGGCCAGGTCATATGGGGTGATGACCACCTTTCCATCTCCTCTAATGCTCGCCCCTGGAGTCCAGCTTCCCCCAGAGACTTATGAAAAGGAAGGGTAGGGTGGAGGCTGGCACCAAACTAAGAAGAAATATGAATATTGTCATGTGGTGACAACTGTTAGCTCAACATATTTCAGGTGATGGCCTGACCTGGAGTCTGAGGTGTCCACATTTATAGTCATCTCTACAGTTGATTATGGTACTGCATCTCCAGGAGGCACCCGGCAAAAGGAAAGAGTTAACTTGGCAAACAACTGACTCACAGCGACAGAGCTGTGCATTGAGTGGGATTTAAAATGAAAATGGAGAAAGAGGGAGTATAAATCCTTGAAGAGCTGATGAAAGCTGGCCGCTATGGGGACAGCAAATATCCTTTGGAAATAAGTGTGAGTGAGCGAGGTTTCGGAGAAAACAATGAAGAGAGGCAGAACTAAAACCAATAGTGTCAGAGGCCTCTATGTCCATATATTAAACAGGTGAATATATTAAACAAGTGAAGTGATTTTCATAATGCAAGGTAGTTATATGAGTTCCCAAGAATAACCAAGATTTGAAGCAAAGCAAAGGAAAGGGAAGGAAAGGATAGCCAAATCAATTCAACATACCTGGTAAAAAATAGCCGGTGTGCTGCCATCTGCCCCCTAAACTTCCCCTTTGGAATCTATTTTATATACAGTCTTGAGTAATCTCTTTTCTGAAACCCAGATGTAATAATGCCATTTCCCTAATTTAAAAAAGTTTGGTTGGCCGGGCATGGTGGTTCGTGCCTGCAGTTTCAGCACTTTGGGAGGCCGAGGTGGGCAAATCGCCTGAGGTCAGGAGTTTGAGATCAGCCTGGGCAACATGGTGAAACTCTGTCTCTACTAAAAATACAAAAATTAGTTGGGCATAGTGGTACATGCCCGTAATTGCAGGTGCTCAGGAGGTTGAGGCAGGAGAATTGTTTGAACCTGGGAGGCAGAGGTTGCAGTGAGCCGAGATCGTGCCATTGCATTATAGCCTGGGTGACAAGAGCTAGACTCCTTCTCAAAAAAAAAAAAAAAAAAAAAAGTTTGGTGAATTCTCACTGTCTACACACTTAGGGTTAGACTTTAGACTTTCCTGTATGGCATAAAAATCTGGCTTTATCCTTCTTTCAATATCCAAAATAAATATTTGCTGAAGGCCTATTCTGTGCTGTTTCAAGATCTGTATACTCTGGTAAACAAAAGCCACCCCCTGCCCCTACCTCCCATACTGTAGCCACACAGGCTTTTATTATTCTCATGTCACGCCCTTCTCATTGAGTTTTACTATGTTGCCTCCTCTCCCTGGAATGCTCTTCCTGTCCTTTGCCAGGAAACTCCTACACATCCTTCAAGACCCAACTCACATGTTAGCCCTTCACCACAGCCTTCCCTCACAGTCCAAGCGGAAATGATTGCTTCCTGCTCTGTTTTCAAATAGCTAACAGTTTGTATTTTAGGTACAGGACTTAGAATTTTATTATTATTATTAGTAGTTGTCTATCCATCTCTTGAACTGGTCTGTAAGACCAGTGATGGAGTGAGGGCCTGCAGCAGAGTAGGCAGTTACTGACTGTCAGTAAATGAGGGAAGAAATGAGGGCATGAGACGCATCTGCACAGGAAAGTGGGAGCCTGAGAGTGAGGGCGCTGTGAGAGACAGAGACAGAGAGAGAGAGAGAGAGAGACAGACAGACAGACAGACACACACACAGATGGAGAGACACACACAGACAGAGACATACAGAGAGACAGAAAGAGAGAGGGAGACAGAGACAGAGAGAAAGAGACAGAGATGGAGACAGAGAGAAAGAGACAGAGATAGAGACAGAGAGAAAAACAGAGATAGAGAGACAGAGATGGAGAGACAGAGAGAGAGAGAGTTATAGAGAAAGCACACCTTTGGTTAGAGATGTCTGTAAGGGCAGGTCCTAGATTTGTAGGTCCTGGTGGGATGTTTTTGAGGGTCCAATTCTGAAGAGGGCAGTATTCTAGGAGGTGAAGTAGAACTGTCGGGAGCCGAGCTCTGTCTGCCTGGGGCCACACCCATGCCCTGGGCACTGCTCTAAGCTCTGGAGAGGTGTGGCCAAGAATTGCTTCTAGTAGGGTAGGTGTCTGTGTGTGTGTGTGTGTGTGTCTGTGTGTGTGTGTGTCTGTGTGCAGAGTTGCAGGGGGAAGGGAAGAGAGACTGTAGCATAGTAAAGTTTGAAACTAGGTGAGCCAAGAGAAAAATAAAATATAGGAAGGAATCTTGCAAGCATGGCTGTGTCCGCCATCACTCCTCTGCTGTGTAATTTGGCCTCTGTGTGTATGTGTATGGGGGATGGTGAGGTGTGGGAGAGGGTAGTCACATATCCTTTAAGAGGCAGAACTGTGGCAGGAGATGAATAGCAGTGATTGTGGCTGGGGGTGGGGACATGACTGCACCTGTGACAAGACAGAGAAAATGGCAGGTGCCTCAGACACAGCTCACAAAACAGGCCCAGGGCAGGGATAGCAGCACTGGGGGGCTGCTCAAGGTGAGCCTCATGGGGCATCACTCCCTTCACAGCAGACCTCCAGAAAATTCCTGACTTCTCTTGCTGACGTCGTTTTCCAGAGGGCACAGGAAGAACTAGAGAAACTGCTCCCGTCAATACATGTGAATGACCAAGGGCATACAGTGCTACTTATGACCACCTTGGGAGAAAGAGTGTGCTGGCCAGTGGGGAGACTCAGATGTGAACAATTTTCACTGAACTCTGAATGTGTAGAATGCTTTTCTTTCTTTCTCTCTCTCTTTCTTTCTCTGTCTCTTTCTCTCTCTTTCTTTCTTTCTTTCTTTCTTTCTTTCTTTCGTTCTTTCTTCTTTCTTTCTTTCGTCCCTCCGTCCCTCCCTCCCTCCCTCCCTCCCTCCTTCCTTCCTTCCTTCCTTCCTTCCTTCCTTCTTTCCCTTTCTCTCTCTCTCCCTTTTTTTGACAGAGTCTCACTCTGTTGCCCAAGCGGGAGTACAGTGGCACGATCTCAGCTCACTGCAACCTCTGCTTCCCGGGTTCAAGCAATTCTCCTGTCTCAGCCTCCCGAGTAGTTGGGATTACAGGCGCCTGCTGCCATGCCTGGCTAATTTTTGGATTTTTAGTAGAGATGGGGTTTCGCCATGTTGGTTAGGTTGGTTTTGAACTCCTGACCTCAGGTGACCCACCCACCTCGGCCTCCCAAAGTGCTGGGATTACAGGCAAGTGCCACCGTGCCTGGCCTTAGAATGTTCATTTCTTTCTTTATTTTATTTTATTTTACTTTAAGTTCTAGGATGCATGTGCAGAACATGCAGGTTTGTTACATACGTATACATGTGCCATAGTGGTTTGCTGCCCCCATCAACCCACCATCTAGCTTTTAAGCCCTGCATGCATTAGGTATTTGTCCTAATGTTCTCCCTCCCCTTGCCCCCACCCCTCAACAGGCCCTCATGTGTGATGTTCTCCTCCCTGTATCCCAGCGGATTAAGATGCTCATTTCTTAAAATTCAGGGGAAAGATGGATACTGCCGGTTCCATGGCCCAGGGTTTCGGAAGAGGCGGCCTCCGGATGACTGGATGCACTTCTCCCTGGGACTCACCCTGTGTCGTTACAGCTCGAGCTTACTGAAAATAAAAGAGAGACACCTCCACTCGTCCCCTCCAACAGAGTGGCTGCACCGGCAGCTCTCTAATGAGTTCTAACTCCAGAGGGGCAGTTATGAAACTGATGCAAAAAGGATAAAATCAAGATAGAAGTCAGTAAGGAGCACAGAAGGCATGAGTAAGACTTGCATCAGAGAGCGGCCAAAACTCAAAATGCGCTGGGGGTTGTGGGAGCGGCTGAAGAGCCTGGAGAAGCCGCTTATGGTCATTTTAAGTCAGATCAAAGGACTGTGTTTGGCTGACGAGAGGACCCCATGGTTGCACGCATGGAGCCTTATCTCAGCTTCCATACCTACAAAGGGGACATGATTGATGTCTACCCCAGAGAGTGGTTTTAAGAATTAAACAAAAAGACATGTGTGAAACTCTTGGAACAGTGTCTGGCCCATGGCAGGAGGTGTGTGTGACGTGCCTGAGGCCATCTGTGTGCTTACCTGTGTGTTTCTGTAAAGCAGACCCAGTGCAGGGCACCAGGGATGTGATGGGAGCCACACGGATGACGTTCCTGCACTCAGGGAGCTCACACTTATGAGGAGGCAGTAGAGGTTGGGAGTGGATAGCCTTGGGGGAGAGGGGTGGGGGTTGTTGGGAAGAGGGAGGGCTTGCCTGAGCAGGAGCTGTTGAAACTGCAAGGGAGGCGGGTGGGTGGTGAGGGCAGAGCAGCAGCAAAAGGTTGGGGATAAGGAACTGAGAGTGGGCCCTGACTGCTGAACAGGGACTGCTGCGGCAAGAGGCTTGGAGGAAGCAGAACTCAGGCACTTTCTATTTGGTTTTAGTCTTCCTTGACAAATAGAATTAATTTCAGATGAAAACGGCTTAAATATTGGAGAGAAGAAATCAAAAGAGCAACTTAGCTGAGTGTGGTGGTGCATCTGTAGTCCCAGCCACTCGGGAGGCTGAGCTGGGAGGATGGCTTGAGCTCAGGAGTCCGAGGCTGCAGTGATCCGTGATTGTGCCACTGCACTCCAGCCCAGCAAGAGAGCAAGACCCAGGCTCCTACAAAAAAGAGCTCCCAGCTCTTCTGAATCTGACCTGGCCCCTCCGCCTGAGCCCTAGGTTCCCGCCTTCCTTGGCCCTCTCATGTTGACTGTCACGACTTAACAGCCCAGTCCAGGAACACCTGCGGTGAACTTGGGATTTCTCTGACATTTCAACTGTTATTTTAAAAGGCTATGGTCGAATAGAAAATAACATAAGACCTTCTGATTAGTGGTTTTAGAAAAAGCTTTGTTTCAATGGTGCAAATTAGGTAGGTGGAGGAAATTATCCATGAAGACTGGAGTTTACATTTTCTGGAAATTGTTTCATGCAGTCTTCTAGGGAAAACAGAGTCCTGTAAAAAGTAGCCTATTGAACACAATTTGAAATTTTAGGCCTGAACAGACCATTTGCTTTTAGGAGCAAATTCTAGGGAGCCATTTCCCTTGAAGGTAGAAGTGGGCCTTTGGTAAAAAGTCCAATAACCGGCCGGGCGTGGTGGCTCATGCCTGTAATCCCAGCACTTTGGGAGGCCAAGGAGGGTAGATCATGAGGTCAAGAGATCGAGACCATCCTGGCCAACATGGTGAAACCTTGTCTCTACTAAAAATATAAAAATTAGCTGGGCATGGTGGTGGGCCCCTGTAGTCCCAGCTACTTAAGAGACTGAGGCAGGAGAATTGCTTGAACCTTGGAACAGAGCTTGCAGTGAGCAGAGATTGTGCCACTGCACTCCAGCCTGGGTGACAGAGCAAGACTCTGTCAAAAAAAAAAAAAAAGTCCAGTAACCACTGTATAATTTTTAAAGTGTAAACACAGAGGAGGGAGAAATGTATAGACAGAAGTATTTGTTTCAGCTTTGCTTGAAGAGGCAGAATCTGGAAACCATCCATCTGTAGGGGAATGGTAAAAAAGTGACGGTATGGATTACTGTACGATTCTCAGTAAGATGATGCTAGGGGGTTGTCCATGAGGTATTATTAAGTGAGCAAAGCAAGCTGTGGAATAAAGAGTGCATTGCTTCCATATCTGTATAAACAAACAGCAAAACACCCTAATTTTGCCCACATGCATCAGTATCTAGTTGTATAAGCATGGACAGAGGTACTATCTCGGGCGAGAAAGAATGAAGGAATTTCAGGAAGAGAAATAATTTATATAACCATGAGTTGTTTTATTTAGTATAAATAAATACATTAAAGAAACAATTTAAATCATATATCAAAAGGAAGAAGAAACAAGGAAAAATGTCATGGTAATTTTACATCCTATTCTATAATATAAAACTACATCTTAAAGTTATCTGGTATGAGAAAAACGTATCAAAGCTCTCCCCTCCTGAGTCTTTGGGAGAAATAAACAGCACACCATGCTGATTTGATGGCTGCAAGTCCTCTGGTCACCACTACATGTGTCCAGGGTGCTCTTAGCCCACCTCTAGAAGCTACGGCTAAGGTTCAGATCTCCTCTGCTTTCCAAAAGTTGGGTCTTTAAGCCCTACTGAATCTGAATGTCATGCTCTGTCACTTCACAAAACCTATGGCCCTGACCCTCTTCCAAAAATGTTGCTTCCCACCTGTCTGGCAAACTCTTAGCATTGTGGTTACGAGTGTGGACGCTGTCACTGAGTGCCTGGGTTTAAACTCCAGCTCAGCCACAAGGTAGCTGCTTGACTTGGGCAAGTTACTTGATCTCTCTGTGCATCATGAAATGAGGATAGTACTGATATCTAAACATGGGGTCTTGAGAGAATTAAATGAGTTAATACATCTACAAGTGTGTACAGATGGCAGCAGCATCTGCCATATCTTGTTTTTTTTTTTTTTGAGACGAAGTCTCCCTGCAGTCCCCAGGCTGAAGTGCAGTGGCACTATCTTTGCTCACTACAACCTCCACCTCCCTGGTTCAAGCGATTCTCCTGCCTCAGCCTCCCGAGTAGCTAGGATTACAGGCATGCACCACCACGCCTGGCTAGTTTTTGTATTTTTAGTAGAGATGGGGTTTCACCATGTTAGCCAGGCTGGTCTTGAATTTCTGACCTCAAGTGTTCCGCCAGCACCCCTGACTCCTTACCTCAAGTGACCCGCTTGCCTCGGACTCCCAAAGTGCTGGGATTACAGGCGTGAGCCACCGCGCCCAGCCCGTATCTTCTTGTATGCTTGCTCTTATTATTACTCATCTTTCCAGACTCTGCCTAGGCATCACCTCTATCCGGGATACATCCTTTCCTGAACTCCCAGAGTCTTTGTCTCCTTCCTCCTTCATGCTCCGTCAGCAGCCTACACCCCATGTTCTTGTAAACTTCACTGCACGTTTCTTTGTCTTCCCTCAACAACTTCCCTATCCACCCCCCTCCACCACCACCTTGGACTATAAGCCACTTGAGGGCAGGAACCAAGCCTCTTCATTTCCGAGTTGCCAGTCTTTGGCACAGTGCCCAGCATGTAGTGGAGGCTCAGTTGAAGGGGTGGAAGGAAGGATAGAAGGATAAATCCATTCCTGAGATCCCTTTTATTGAGGCTGTTTCCCCAAACACCAGAAAGCCTCAGCCTTTGTGTTTGTTTTCTGGTACAATAGCACCTATCAGTACTTACCTTTGATTGATGTGCATTGTCTAATTGATCTTTCTATCAGTCATGTTCCAAACTGAAGTTATGTGCTTCTTTGATCATGGGCTGTATCTGCTTTCTTTGGTGTCCTTTTCAGTTGCCCACTGGAAGAGTCTTTTTCGATTTGCCACACTGGATGCCACACTGGATGGAATAATCTAGGAGGAAGGAACTGTGGGGATGGTGTGCCTTGGGATGTCCAGAAGACAGTGACCAGAATTTCAAGAGATGTTTTCAGATTTCACAGTATAATAAGAGAAAAGGAGCCAGTCCCTTAAATGAAGAACCTTCAATCACTTCTCCCCAGGTGCACGTTTCAATTTCATTTCTTTTCATCAACTCCTTCCCTTTGATGATGGGTTGCACTGAAAACTATTAAGAAAAGTAGGATATTTAAAATGAACTGTGTTAAGAAGAGGATCATTTCAAAGAATAGCCGTCTATTCTGAGGAAGTCCCTTCAGCCAATCAAAAAGCTAAAGGTAAGTCAATAAGGTGAAAGTACTGCCCATCCTCATCCTGTTGGAAATATTACATTATATAGTTAAAGATGTCTCCTGTGTTTTAGGTTATGGAGGTGGGGGAAGATTTGTACAAACTTATTTCCATTTCTTTGCGCACAGAAACTGGATATAATGTGAATCTAGTGTAAATTACCATGATGTCTCCTTCAACATTCATCAAGACTTCTGACTAGTCTACTTGATCTGTGAAAATGAGATTACTTGAAGACCTGTCACAGATTTTAAAGCAGAACAAGATATATTGATTATACAAATATTTTTATGTCACCCTATATCTTCATAAAATAACATTTACGTCTGGAGAGTGTGTCAGTCTGAAGAGCCTGCCCAAAGCCAGATCTATTTATTTAAATCAAGAAAGGCAGAGGCCGTGCTGGCAGTCTTTCAGCTTGTCCTGCTTCCATGATTGAACATAGATAATAATAATTTTGGGTGCATATGAGCAGATTTTGGAGAGAAGGGAATGAACCCCTGTGTTTACACTATGAGTCAGCAGGCAGCTATTTCAGATGCTGAGAACGAGAGCAGGCATAGCCGATTCCTTCTCTCATTTTAGAATTCAAACCTATGTGGAGATTCTAATGGAATTTCAGATGCAGATCCTAATTTCTGGGAATTTCAGTTTATAGCAAGGTGATGAAAGGGCCGGGCTTCCAGAGTGAGCATGGGAGAAGCACCTTCTGGGAGAGAACTGTTGTCATTTCCCAGCGGGGAAGAGACCTGTGAGGCCTGCCATCCTTGCGTGGTGTGACCAGGAGCTGGGCATCATGGGGATTTGATGCCTTTCTTTGGGGATGAGTCTAACTGCCCCATAGAGAGGAGATGGGCGGCCATCCTTATGTCACACTCTCTTCTCCATAGCAAAACAATCCCGAACCAGAGGCTATCTTGGGATTCACAGCCTTTGGGGCTGCCAACAAGGAAGAGCTACAGGTTCTTCCAGAAAAGTGTGTGTCTCACATCGAAATTCTCTTAAACCATACATTCTGGGGCATTTCCATTTTTGGAAGCTCAACCTCAGGGGAAATGCCTCTTTTGGGGTATTGTGGGACAGTCATTAAGTCTTCAATATTCTTTCATTGGGCGAAATTTATTTCCTGTTCTACTCACAGGCAACTTTAGGAACTGTATAATAACACCTACTAACAATACACAGGAAAAAAATAGGTTTATTTAGATTTCGAAGTGCTAATAGGTTTTAGTTTAGACTTAAAGATTACTTTCTATTGGCACTAGCATTACTGTAACCCAGGGTGATTATTTGAGTTATCTCAAACCTTAAGGGAGAATTGTGATATTATATTCCTGTGGAAAAAAATTAATCAAACTTGATAAAGATGAATGTTGGGTCCGTGAAACCAATACAGCTAGAGACCAAAGACTGGGATAGGCATCATCAAAATGATCCCTTAGTTTAGGCATGTTCTTTACAAGAGCCCTGTTTCAATACACACATGTGGGACAGGCAGGAAGGAGGGCCATCCCGAGCAGTGACATCCATATCCTGCAGAGATTCAGTTTCCTAATGGGAAGCCAGAGCCCAATGGCACCAGGCAGATAAGGTTTGATGGGGAGAATGAGGGAGGAAAGGGCCAGAGCCTGGGGAAGGGAGTGGGGAATGCAGTAGCCAAGGATGACCTTGGGGCCCCCAGGAGCAGCCTTACTGGGCAGCAGAGAGAGGAGGCATGGGCTCGAAGGCTGAGAGTGGGCTTCATGTCCAGTTCACTTCTTCCCCAATTCTTTCCACTTTCTACTCGTATGTGTTCAGAGAAGCCATCCTCAAGTCTGATTTGGTGGCTAGGTATACATTCAATCAGACTCTAATGCTTTGGCTTGAGCTATAATAGAAATCACAATTTCATCTGTAAATCATTCCAGATAGCATAATATGGAATTAATTTCTGGTTATATTTGCTTGGGAGTCTTTTATGCAGTTTTGAAAATTTACAGTGAGTTCGGCCTTGCTTTTGATTTAATCTCATTTTCGTCATATTTCTACCCACAGCATTGAAATGGTGGCTGGCAAATGGAATCAATTTGCAAGCAGACTTTAAAGAAGTCCATATTTAAGCTAAAATATCTTTGCAAATATTCAACCTTTTCAAGCATTTATTGGATCAGTGTCTGATAGAAAGAAACAAATATAACAATTTATAATGCCACTTTAAAAACATTAAAAATCATTTACAGTACACAGGGTCAACATCCTATTGATTAAAAGAGTATAGGCAAAAAGCCTCTATTAGAAAACAAAAAAAAATGGAGAAGTGGTTTGCCTATATATATTATCAAGTGTAACTATTAAACTGAGCCCAAAATCTATTGTTTTAGTCTGCTCAGGCTGCCCTAACAAAATACCGTAGACTGAGTGTCTTAAACAATAGCCATTTATTCCTCCCACTTCTCGGGGCTGGGAAGCTCAAGATCAAGGTGCTGGCATGGTAGATTTCATTCTGAGGCCTCTTCTTGTAGTGTGTAGGTGGAAACCTTCTTGCTGTGTCCTTACACAACCTCTTTTTTGACCTCTTTTTTGTGCTTGTGTGAAGAGTGAGAGAGCCCTTGGTGTCTCTTCCTCTTTATATAAGGGCATTATCACTATTGGATTAGGGCCCCAGCCTTATGACTTAATTTAAACTTAATTACCTCCATAAAGGCCTTATCTCCAAATATGGTCACATTTGGGGTTAGGGCTTCAACATATGCATTTGGGGAGGGGCATGACCATTTAATCCATAACATGTGTCATAATTAAATTCGTAGCTCTACATATTTATATTAGCTAAAATATAACCATTTGATTTTATTGTACTTTACAATATATTTGACTTTATGTTAGTCCAAAAATAACAAACAAAATTGAACAGACATTACACTTAAAACATGTTCATTATATGCAAGTTATACTGCCATAAAGACAGAATAAAAATATAGTAGAAAGAGTAGAAAAATAAAGTAATTGTTCTTGAATCTCTCTAGGCAGCAAGCCTAAGATGTTATCACTATCGTTTTATAATGATGATGATGATGATGCTATTATTCTACAGTTTTATAACACTTTACAGAACATTCTGATCCACCTGACCTTATTTACACTGGAGTTCCAGAAACTCTCCTGAAGGCATCTGTCTGTTGAATGGTGGAGGGTTTGCAGCAGAGAGGGGCTAACAGGGCAGTTTTCTGCATTCTGTGGGTGCAGAAAAGTCCCCCTTGTTTCATAGACTGGAGGAACCTGCCACCACGGCAGGAGGTGGCCAACTAGATGACTTCTCTGGGAGAGGGATATTCAGACTGAAGGCTCAGATTCCCCTTCCCCTCCTCTTGAGCCAAGCAGGAAGATGCCTGCCAAACAGGTAAAGAGGAGCCCTGCCATGCCCAGATTACATGGGTAAGGCCCTAAGCCGAGGGCCCAGTCCTTAGGGAATCTTCTATAAGATGTAGTTTTTAGAATTAATCATAATAATCAAGGTAGCACAACGGGGCAGATTGGCACTACCTTCAGCAGGGGCAGCCTGGGCATTCTGGGACTGAAACTCCTGCTGCTTTCTGCTGCTTTCTGCTACTTTCAGTCCCAGGGCTGTCCGTAGCTCTGCCGTCTGCTCTGGTCACAGGTGCTGTTTTTTCATTTTGGAGTATGCTTCTAGTCCTGTGACTGAGAACTTGAATAGACTGGCCTTGGCCCTGTGCAGAAAAGCTTGACTAATAGGTCAAGTTTACCTGTTGGACACACCGTCTACTAGGCTATCATCCCCGAGAAGACAGAATATCCCTCTGCTGTGTTCAGTGTTGTGTCTCTAGGATGGGCTCAGTGTCTGGCACATATAGGTGCTCAAGAAGTATTTGTTGAGTGAGAACTCACACTGCACAGTTCTGAGCCTTGGGGAGGTAACAAAGTGTGAAGTTCAGGAGATAATTCACCCCTTGTTAACACTACTGAAAAATAACAAGAGAACAAAATAAAGTGTGTAGAAGCAGCTTGAATAAAATTCAGTTGGGTTTTTCTTGCCAGTACCTAAGCTCACTAAACTGAAGTGAAATATCCCAACACCATGTCAAAATATTTACATATGCTTTTCTCATGGAAAGCCTGGGATTATGGCAAAGCCTCAGCCACAGTGCTTAGAGCCCCTTTGATCACCGTGAATTCTAGACTTGTCCATGACATCGTTTTGACGGTGATGTTGTGGCTGGAGTAGAGGTCTGCCCATCAAATGGCTTAGCCTCTGCTTTCTGGCTCTGTTCCTGACTCAGGTGACCTCACCACATAATCTCAGTAAGCTCTGGTCATGGCAACTCCAGGCTAGGTTTGAAGTCACGGTGACCAAGAGGCTAGGCCCAGTGTTAGCTTGGGCTTGTCTATCAAGTGATCATATGACAATTGTGTTGATAACAGCCAGACACGCCAGCCTCACTGGAAGCACAAATGCTCTGCCTGTGTGGTATCTGCAGTGATCCCTTTCTAAGAGTCACTTGAGTTTTAGATGGAGAATACATTCATAGCTGGATATCAGTTGTTGAGGCACTGACATTCCACAGTCAGTTGAGTTAATCCCTTGTAGAGGTCCCAGAGATATTTCCACTGCCGCTGTCTTCTCTTCTAAACTGGTCATCGGAATATGATGAATGTGAGTTTTACTGCTAAGATTAGACATTCCCTCAGCCCTAGATCTGTCAAGTGGGATGGTTTTGAACATGAACATTGGAGAAGGCTGTGTCATCTAAGATGTGACAGTCTCCATGAGTAAGTCAAGAAGCTTCCTTTGAATAGGACATCCAGCTGTGCTCACATAGCCTACAGAAGGTAGCAAAGGCAAGTCTGTGTTTTAAAAGAGAAAGAGAATATGCCCCCAGCAGCCTCAGACAGCTTCTGGGATGTGCAGGCTTTGTTCTTCAGGTCTCACAGTGATTCACAGTGAGAATCACTTTGATTGGACATGGTTGGTGTGGCAACTGTTAAGTATCGTGGTGGACATGGTCATCCTTGGAGGAGCCAGGGAGCCATGATCTTGTGCCATTCTGGGAGGCCAGGGCCCAGGGCAATGGGCGTTTGTCTGGCCAATGTCCTTGTTCAGCACTGAGCCACTGGGCCAGAACATGTAGGGTGAGTCTTAATTGCAGGAAGTTTGAATATAGTAGGTTTGCTGTGCCTTGTGGAGATGTACCCCGATTTGGAACCCCAGAGAAGCTCAAGCCAGGAAGCAAGCCCACCCTGTGTCTCCCCTCCCAGGTAAAGAAAAGGGAGAAAAGGGGTACAGAAAGGCAGAGAAGAAGAGGAGCCAGATGCCCTCTAGAGCAAGAGAAAAGAAACACAGACTTTTAAAGATGCCAGGGGGTCTTGGAAATGCCAGTGATTCCATGTGGAGTTTCCTGGTTCTTAGTTACATTTTTGTTATTTCACTGGACACGCAGACTTGGCCAGGCACCATGCTGGGTGTTGGGAACTCCAAAGTGATGGGAGACAGGTCCCTACCCATGGTGAAAAGATCTCTCCCCAGGAAAAGCTCACAAATTAGTGAAGGTGGGAGCCAAGCAAACATAAGTAGGTGCTAGTAGAAGGTAGGCTAAGTACCACGGAGAGGAAGAGGAAAAAGGAACAAAGTCCTATGGGAACACTGAGTGTGGGGTGCACACACTGTGGGGCTGGGGAGCAGGCAGAAAACTTCATGGAGAAACAAATCTTAGGGCCGAGTTTTGAAGAAAAAGTGGATGTTTTTCAAACAAATTGATTTGGAGTGGGGTGGGGTGGTGCTTGGGGCAGAAGGACCAGCAGAAGCCTGCTGGGAACAGGCATCATTGCTCATCCCTGAGCCCACTATGCTCGGCAGATGGCCAGCACCCACAGTGGGAGGGGACTGGCTGTCAAAGGTGATGCCATTAGGTGTGGGGCACCCTGGGGTGTTCCAGGAGAGGTGAGTTCTAGGAAATAGTAGCTGCCAGCCACTGAGGTGAGGCCGCCTAGAGGATGGATGAGGGGTTTGTTGTTAAAGCATGGGTCTTAGGAGGCCATTGAAGGTTTTATAAACAGGAGAAAGGCAGGACTGACTGCCTCTCCACTCATGCATGGAAAAAGGCCTGGATTTGGCACCTTAGTAGCTCCATTGCATCGTCATGGGGGTGCATAGTAGGTGGTGCACCTGTGTGCAGTGCCTCTCAGGGCGAGGAGGCCAGAGCTGGAGAAGAGGAAACCAGCATCGGGGACCACATTGCATCTTCAGGGACTTGCTCCTTAGCAGATGTGAAAGTCCTCCAGGAGCCTCCAGAAATACAATCCAAGAAGACTTTGCAAGAGGTGGGGTTGTACATTAGCAAGTAGGGATGAGTAAAATAGAGGAAGAAAAAAATGAACTTCTGTATAGATTCAGTTTCAGAGAAACAAAAGGAAGCTCATGTATTATCCATGGTTTTTATCTTATTCTGCTCACTTAGCATTATTTCAAGAGCAACTTTGTACACTCTTATACATATTATTTCTTGCCAAATTCCAAGGAATTCTTTATGCTCAGGTATAACACTTCACAGTGCCTAACGCAATCCACAGAGGGGATCTCCATGCAAATAAATTAAACTATTTTACTTAGGCCAATTTAAAAAATAAAGAGAGTTGGGAAGATAAATTATTTGGCTCTGCTGTGGCATGTTGGACCAAGTATAATGCAGCAAAATATCAGTCTTACAACAAAAGTCAAAGGAAAAGATTATGCTGAAAATTGCTCCTGGCTGACTGGTCTCCTGGTTATTAATTCAAATGTCCCTCCTATTGGTGCTGTTAATGGCTTCAAACAGCTCTTGTCTCCTTTTATGCAAGGGGAAAATTGGACCCCTTCCAAACAAAATAACAGTAGCCGAGGGAAGCCAACATATGCAGCATTGCTAGATAACTCCAACTATTAATTTTCTTCAACCAAGTTCCTTTTCATTTTTTAACAGATATGTCTTATGCTGCCTAACTCTACAAGGTAGACATTCCTATTACTCAAAAAATTTTTATATAAAAAAGAACTTCTCCACTTGATTAGCCTCCTGTCTCTTTTTCTGGGCCATTTCACCAACAGAAAGTACTGAGTGAGTAGAAACCTCAGATGTGGTGTTGTATTGGGTTCTCATTTGGCAATGGGGAATAAGGAATGGTAAAAGGGCATTAGAATCTTTGTGAACAGGGAAGAAATCGAGGCAGAAATAATTTGAAAAAGCTCCTTCCATGATTCTGACATGTTCCCAAGTTGAAAACTACTTATTTAGAGATATAGAAGCTTGGAGTCTCCAACTTCAGCTGACAATACCTCCTATTGTTTGATCTTGTGACTTATGCTTGAATACCTCAAATGAGGGTGACTTCATTGGTCATTACATTCCTGGACCATTTTATTTTATTTTTATATATTTAGGGGGCACAAGTGCAGATTTCTTGCATGTGTATATTGTGCAGTGGTGAAGCGTGGCATTTTAGTGCGCCAATCTCCCAAATAGTGAGCACTGTCCCCAATAGGTAATTTATCAACCCTCACCTCCCTCTCACCCTCCCACCCTTTGCAGTCTCCAAAGTCCTGGACCACTTTAATCTTTAGAAAGTATTTCTGCATATTGAGCTCTGCGTCGTGGTCATTTTTCACTTTTTGGGTGCCTTAAATCCATTCTCCCTTCCCAAGAGGACCATGATTTTCTTTTGGGTAATAAACCGCTTTCCACTAGAGCCAGCCTGGGTTTGACAAATAAATCTAGGTGTCCTCCCCCTGTGGAAATCAAAGGGACCTCTTGAAGGTCCTTCTGCCAGACTCTTCCTCTCGTTTCCCTGGGACAATCAAGGGACTGGTGTGTGACCTATGCATGTCTAATGAAATTCACGCTCCTGGGACTTGAATCTTGAGCAGAGTGACACGAGCACCAAGGCAATGGCTGGAATTCTTTTAATTGTAGAGGCAGTGCTAAGCAAGATGGTCAAGAAGTTCCTGATATCAAGGCTTTCTGGAGCCCTCTGTTTCTTGTGGGCCCCCAGTCTGGTTCCTCAGCCTAGCTAGGAAATGGTGAACTCCTTCATGTTCTTCCAACCAACGTATCTTTTTGCTCAAGCTAGTCAGATGATTTTTTGGTGCTCAAGACCAAACAAGGCTGCTACCTCAAACTTCACCCTCCTGATCCTAGTTCCTCTTTCTGCTGTTACACCAAACACATAGGATCCCCCTTTATTAGGACGTTTCAAATTTTTAAAGACATCTATCACATTCCTCCCAAGATTGCTCTTCCTCAACAGAATATCCCCATTTCCTTTAACACTTTTTCACTACTGTGGCTTATGGAGCCTTCAACATTCTGTTTTCCTTGGCACAGGGCCCAGTTTCTCAAGGTCCCTCTTACAGCGTGTCATCCGGGATTGAAACCGTAAACTCACTTGGTGTTTCAGCCAGTTCAGATTATGGTCAGATGTTTCCTTGCCTTGAATGTTGTATTTATATGAATGCAAACAGAACTTGCCTTAGCTTTTATTTTTATGCTCCACTCTGAACTCAGATTGAGTGGCACAGAGCGCACACTTAAAAAGCTGGAGTTATTATTAATTATAAATCTCTTGGCTTTCTAATAAAAAGTGCTGAAGTCAGATGTCCTCATCTTGTATTTTTGCAATTGTTTTTGAAAATCTAAAAGTGGCACTTAGTGTTTATTCCTGTTACATGGTATGCCTTTGCTTTTGGTCTATTCTTAGGCCAATGCCATTTTTTAAAATGAGTGTGTGGTTTTTTTTTTTGACACTTTCTTATCTTAATCGTCTCATCTTTTTATCATCTACTTATCTGGCAAACATGCCTCTGATGTTTCCTTCAAATCACTGAAAAAATCTCACGCAGTTCTATGACACAACCCAGGGACCTCCTTCCAGGTTGAAATCAATTCATTAATCATCTCAGCACAGTGTATTGTCTGCTAAGAAGCCAACCTAACTACACTCTATTTTCCCATCTTGTCCACAAGAAAATGAATAAGTAGCTCCCTGGGATGTCTGGCTGACAGCGCCATTTGCAAGGTACATGTGGCAGGGGGTGGGCAATTGCGAAATAGGGAGGTTGATTTTCCATTTTCTTTTTTGTGGGCACCAGTTTCTCCCAAACAAAACCTTACGCAAAACCCTAATACATACAACATGGCAGTGAGTAGCTCAGGGTGAAGCTGGAGTGTGGGTGGGCAGTGGTTGACTTCCTGCTGGCCCCAGTGCCCTTCAGCCAACCCCTCTTCAGCCTCTTACTTTCCTCCTGGCACCTCTCAAGAAAGGGGTGACCTCTAGGGGCTTATGGTTTCAACATTCTGATTTAAAACATCCGAGTAGCAGGAGTTCCCTTTATTACTTCTTCTGTCTTCAAGTCTGCACATGTCAGCAGGGGAAGCCAAGATTTTATCAGATAGTCTGCTTTTAGTAGGTTTCTCTTTTATCTTAAAAATGTTATTGAAAACCTCCCATGTGAAAACTTCATACTAGGAGCGGTTTGTGAATCATAGGTGTCTTGTTCAATACATTTCTTAAAGACTTGGATGAAAATACAAATGACAAAAATGTGAATGATTATTATTGTTTAAAGGTTAAAAAAATCATCATAAACTGAAGTGAAGGACTGTTGGAACTTCATAGGAATAAATGTAAAAATGCCACATTTACATTTCATAAGCGAATTACACAAGGATAGGATTGAGAGGTCCAATCTAACAGCGTTTGGGGAGGGTTGGAGGGCTTCATGATGGTAAAAAAATTATATTATTGTTTATGGAGAGCCCGTTATGGATCAGGCATTTGATACATTAGGTTGGTGCAGAAGTAATTGCAGTTCTTGCCATTAAAAGTAGTTGCAAAAACAGCAATCACTTTTGCACCAAATGAACAGATTAAGGTGAGTTTCTGGCCTTGAGAAATTTACAATCGAATAAACAAGTATATTGTGAAGTGTAAAGGAAAGCAGGACTAATCCACTGGAGAAAACCTTCCTAGGGGGTTTTCATTTGAAGAATGTCAGATCCATGAGTCATTTGGTAAACAATTACTTAGTGCTTGTGTTAGGGGACAGTTACATGTTGGTGATTCAGGGATAAAAAACCACTTCTGGCCTTTAAGAGGCTCATAATATAATGGAGGAGACAAACCAATGGCTCAACCATGACACTTATGTGTGACAAATCAGATGAAGAGATAAGAACTGGTTGCTGGGCCCTGGGTGGCTCTGGGCCCAGGCAGGAAGGAGGTTTAGTTTGCTACTTTCTGCGGTGAGCTTTCAGGATCAGCTTTCTTGGCCTACAGTAGAGGCGTCTCAGTGGAGAAGCCGAGGAGGCACACTGAGCGGAGGGAGGTTTATCTCAGACCCTGGATGACAGATTCTTGGTCACTGTGCTAAGTGCCCAAGTTGTGACTTGTGCTGGAAAGCCCTTGTTGCTCACCTCCCGCCAGGTAGTTACCATGGCATTCACGACTTCCTTGGTTATTTCCTGTCATCATTTGTCCCCACCCATGAGTGCCTGGCTACCTCCATCTTCCAGCTGGCGGGGGTCTGCATGCAGGACATATCACTCCTGGTGTGAGGGCTGGACACTAGGCAGGTGAAACAGGGCCATTATGTACTATGCCCTGGCATGGGAGTGGGTACTCCCGGCCAGGCTGTCAGCTGTGCCTGCCTTTTGGGCTTCGACTTCCACACAGGTCTCCATGAGGGAAGTACAGCAGCATCCCTCAGGATGGGCCAGGGGTATGACAGCATTCCAAGGCTTGTTCTGCTCTGGGACACTTTCTCAGGAGGCAGTTTAGTGTAGAGGATGAAAGCCTGCTTGGAGCCTGCTTCTCCAAGCCTCAGTTTCCTCATCTGAAAAATGGAGCTCTACTTTGTTGGATTAAAGGAAATAACTAATAGAAGGCAATAAGCACAATGCTTGCTATATAGGGACAGCTAACTACATCTAGTGTTATCATCCAGTTCGGTGATACCCTCGCATCACTTCTATGGTTTGAACAAGGCATAGCCTCCCTCAGTGGTATTTCTGTCATTGGCCTTGTTCCTGCCTCAGTGACACTGTGAGATCATAGTTCTGCCTTGTGTTAATATATCAAGCTCCTGGGCTGAGGGTGGTGGCTCACGCTTGTAATCTCAACACTTGGAGAGGCCGAGGCAGGCGGAACACTTGAGGTCAGGAATTAAAGACCAGCCTGGCAACATGGTGAAACCCCGTCTCTACTAAAAATACAAAAATTAGCTGGGTGTGGTGTTGTGTGCCTGTAATCCTAGCTACTTGGGAGGCTGAGGTAGGAGAATCACTTGAACTGGGGAGGTTGCAGTGAGCTGAGATGGTGCCACTGCACTCCAGCTTGGGCGACAGAGCAAGAGTCCGTCTAAAAAAAAATCAAACTCCCTTTGTTTCTGTGTCTGTGGGTTGGCTGGTGGTCCCTGAGGCCTGGCCTCATGCTCTTCCCTCTTCCTTATTTCTGCTGAACATTAAGGAACACCTCCCCAATCATTCTTCTCTTTCTAGCGCACGTCTTGTTCCCTGTCCTGTAGGTTCACAGAGTTTTCCCCCTCCACCCTCAAATTTCTGTTTCTGATCCTCACAATCAGGTCAGTGAGCTTCCTGTTAAGCATGTTTTCCCAAGCGTTTGTAGAACCTCTCGCTGTCCTTTGCCAGTAACCCGTTGCTCTGTGTAGGGAGCCCTGGTCCAGAAACCCTGCTCTCCGATACTCTGTAAAAGCCAGCAGTTCACTCCTCATTTCTTTTTTGCTTCCAAAGTTGTGAAACTTCAACTGGAAGAAGAAATGTAAACACCTCCTCTGCTCCCCTGATGTTTGAGCTTCCTCTTACTTGAGGACCAGAGATACAGTCTAAATTTCTTCCCCACTGTCAACTTTCCAAAGGAGATTTTCACACTCATTTTGAAAATACTTTGCTTAATTTTAGGTGTTTTAATATAGGAGCTCTAGCTTAGCTTATTTAAATTTCATCTTTCAAGAGAAATTAGACTCATCTACATATGTACATATGCAGTGATTAAGTGCTTTTCCCAAGACTGTCAATATTATATAGAAAAGACATTTAAAGCATGTCCAACTTACTTTAGGTATCACCCCCAAATCAAGTTTAAAATTTAATTTGTAGGAAAATTAGAAGAAAACACCACAAAGAGTTGTTAAACTACATACATACATGCAAATTATGTAGTTGCTTCCTACATACACACATGCAATTTACAGAATGCAATTAAGTATCTGATTGCATAAGTATATAACCACAGATGCATGCTGTTTTCTTGCTACTTTTTCCACCATTTTTTATGGAACAGAAAATAAAGTCTCTGACATTAAAGTGGTGACTGTTCAAGCTCACAAGGCATGTGGTAGTTGTTAATCATCAGCTCCACTGCCCTTTTCATATGTAATAAAAGGGAATCATTGTCCACATTTCATCTCCCCTTCCTAATGTTCCCCAAATACTGGTGTAAAAGTTCAGAAGCACAAGAACTGAATTGTAATGAGGTGAGGCTGCAAGTTTAGTGTGGCAGCCTCTGATTAGAATGTAGGTGTCCTGAAGGCAGAGAGACCTGCTTTCTATCTCACAGGGTTCCTTCTCAGAGCACCCACTGGGAAGTGGGCTGACCAGCTCAGTAAGTGAGCTTGTCCAATTCCTACCCCATAGCATGTCTCTCTCTTGCAGCAAAACCCAGGACTGTGGATGCACAAAACATGCAGGAAGCCAAGGGGCCTGTTTTCAGTTCCCCTAAAATGCCAGAATAGCAGCCTGACCATAGAAAAACACTTACTGTAATTTCCTAACCTTTGCTGTGAATGTCAGTGTGTCAAAAGTGGGGTCCAATAGCTAGGATGAAAATAGACCTTCTAGTTCATGACAGCTCATCCTTATGGCCTTGTAGGGCAAGGAGGCTTCCATTGAAGCCATCCAATTTGCAGATTTCCCTGTCCTGTGTGGATTATGTTTGCCTAGAACTGTCAATGAGCTTATTATCAAGGACCTGGAGTCAAGCATCACATGGACCACTGAGCTTGCTCTGGTCACTTTCTAGAAAACTTGATACATTTATTTTTACACTCTATATTCCTTGCCTCAGGTACTTTACCTAGGAGATATCTATTATTGATCTAAGTTGGACCAAATCAGTTTATTAGCCTTTTCAGGTTGAAGAACTCAAGCCCCACTGATGAATGCAGGAGTAGAAAACTACGAAGCATGGATTTACTGGGCAGAAAAGCTGTGCTTCTCAGACTTGTGGAGCTTAGGGGTGTCCACATGTCAAAACTTCTAAGATAAGTGCAGAGGGAAGTTCATCACTTCTGATGAAGGGACTATCACTGTCTGTGTCCTGACTAGCATATAGATGGGGCTGAACATGTTGAATATGTGATTAGATGAATTGATAAATGATTGCAAACATTACTGCAGGATGAAACTGAAGAAGTACTCATAATTGCAATAAATGCATCAGACCACAAGCCTCTCTCTTTGTTTAATTTTATCAGTTTCATCCAGTAGGTATTTGGCCTGGAAGAACAGAGAGGGAGCTGAGATTTCATGACACAAAGTCCATTCAGCCAAACTTGGGCTTTTTGACATTCAACTGAACTTGGAGCCAAGCCTTTCCGTTATTCTAACTTCTTACCCACTTCTGGGAGAGGTGTTCAAATATATTTCCAGAATTTGAAACGAGCCAAGGTCCTCAGAAACTGCAATTAGAATTAGGGGAATTTAAAACTTGGATCCAAATAATAACATGACCACTCAAAGAACAAATAAACCAACTCGACAGCACTCTGCTCAATGGCTTGCAAACTTAACCTACGAGGGCACCATGGGAGTCAAGGATGACATTTTAGGCGCCCTGTTGTGCAAATAAGAAACTTAAGATGAGGACTTGCAAGGGTTCAGTCTCACTGAGCCAGAGAGAGTACAGGAGAGAGTCTGAGTGTCCATAGTGCCCACGAGGTCCCCAAATCCCTGCCTCGCTGGATCACCACCGATTGCCAGGCCTCCTCTACGTGCCCTGCTGACTCTGTGCAGGCTCCGGTGACCCTCATGGAAAGAAGCCATGCTTCCTTCTGGCCTGCTCATTCTGCACAGTGTAGGTCTGCAGATAACGGGAGAAAAACATTTTGCCATGATCAACTGTGCCGAGACTCCCCACTGTTGTCAGCAGCCCCTCACCCCTTAAAATAAAAGAAAAAAATTACACACACACACACACACACACACACACAGACACACACGTCTTTAAAGGTTTGCTGGGTACCATCTGCATGGAGCACACGTTTTCTTTGTTAGTAGAAGCACGGTGCCAGTTCAGGGTTTTACGTTGCACTGTTGACAGTTTCAGCCTTATTCTTGTGTTTAGTTACTGACACCGCATGTTTTTTCTTCCCCCTTGGTTTTGGCATCTCTGGTGTTTTCTTCTTTTTATCTGTCTCTCCCTACTCCCTGCCCTATCCTTCACAATGCGTGCCCTTAGGTTTTAGATGGCTGGCTTGCTTTGTTTCCGCGTGGATTACATTACAAATGCCTGTTTGAGCTTTATTCTTCTAATGGATCTGTATGTGCTAACTTTGCTCTCCCTTCTATTTTATTGTGAGTGTCACTCTTTGCTGCCATCTTTCCAATGGTTATTTTCCCCGTTTTTCCATTTCTCAAACAAGCAGAGTTGTTTGAGGGGTCACTGTGCCCTGTCTCCAGGGAATGCTTTCAGCATCTGTGTGGATTCTCTGAGCATGTATGTGAGTGTGCACATGCGTGCATGCACACACACACACATGCACGCACGCACACACATCCGTCTTGCTTGACTAATTGGCCATGGCTATCCTGGCATTCCTGCGGTTCTTAGAGGCCCATGTGATTGAACTGGTACATTGGGACTCTTAAACTGAACACATTTAAAGGGTTGATTTAGAGAGAGCTTTGACAAAGGCTCTTTTAATTATTTTTCCTCTGCTTTCAGTGCATATAGCTGTAGCCGGTCAGAGGCTGGTGCCTGAATCGTTAGGGGGCTAAGCCATTAGGTGTTCCTGCTTACTCTGCAAATGTAACAGGTTTATCATGTAGAACTCTGTCTCCAGCTGGTTTAAAATGTAGGTGGTGCCAGTGGGTAGCAGCTGTCACAGGCTGGGGAGCCAGGCGATGGTGGGGACGGTTCACAGTGTGAGGAAGTCAGATTTGAGAGCTCCGTACAGTATAATGCACTCTTCCATTATTACACCCTGGCGGCCGAGGGTTCTGACGGGCAATCTGCCTCCCCAGGGTCCCCAGATGCCACCCTCTCCTTGTCAGCCAGATTCCAGGCAAGCTTAGCACTGGCTTTCAACACGTGGGGCCAGAACACTTAGCCGCATTGCAAATAATGAATAATTTATACATTTGTAATTCAAATGGTCATGGTGATGCATAATTTAAGTGAAAAGTTGTTGTAAATGAGGGAGAAACGGATTCATTTCAGATTCTTTTTTAAATTTTAAATTATTATTTTCCTTAGGTTTCAAGTTTGGGGCAGGTTCTATTTTTGCAGCTGCTCTATCTGACTTGGCGCTGGGCTTAATGGCTTTGAGGCCGTGTTGATCAGATAGGGTGGTGCTATGGTGGGACATTTCACTCAATAATAGGTACTGATTTGCTTTTTTCATCCTGAGAAATGAGGTGACTATAGACATTTTATTTGTTCTCTCTCTGTGGCTACGCTGGCTTCTTGCCCTAACTATGTTAGCAGATTTTTACAAAAACATTTTATTATGAAGAGTTTCAAACACACACAAAAAGTAAGGAGACCAAGTATAAACAACCTTCACGAACCCATCACCCAGTAATAACAATGATCAAGGCGACCACTCCCATCTCATAGATTACTTTAAGGTAAATTCCATATTTTAGAAATCACTTCATTTGTAAATACTTTAGCATGTTAGCAGCTCTTCTTCACTTTCAGGAAGGATGACTTATATCTTGCCCACGGTCCAGAAAAGATTCCTCACTGGGGATGTTCTGGGGGCAATCGCAGTTTCATGGAAAGGGTGGGCAAGTGGCAAGCCGGCCTCACCCCCGAGTGACATCACATAGGAAACCAATCTCTTGAAGGCATGCCCTGAAGTGCCTCCGCTCCCTCCACCCCTTAGCCAGTGGCCTGGCATCGTGGGAATTTGCCTTGTCTGCTTGTTCATGGTAACATGACGCTCTTTCTCTTGCAGCCCGTATCAAGTGTTTTGAGTATCTGAACAGTCTATGTCTGGGACATCAAGGGGCCAGATTTTTCACAAGCAATCTTCACTCACTTTTTAATATTTTCAACCAAAAATAGACTCTGAAGGTTGTAGTTAGGATAATAAAATTTTATTGGAGCAAAGAGAAGATTGTAATTAAAAAATGACCTTGACATAATACCTAGTCATTTATAGGAAAAGGCTTAATTTAATAATTTGTTGACCATTTCTACTTTCTGTAATTCATATAACATGGAAAGAAGAAAAATCCCTAATTTTAATATTAAAGGTTTCTTAGAAGAAGTGAGTCTTGCTTTCAATAATATATATGTTCCTGCAAAAACTATACATACACTGTTTCACCAGGTTTTTTTTCTTCGAAGGGCAGTTATAAATAATTTCTGTTGGATCTGGAGTTTTCCATAGGGATTTTGAAATAAATCTGTTAGAGAAGCAAATAACCCTTTTGAAAAGTGAATAACCACCCTCTTAATTCATTTATTCATATACTCATTCATTTATCAAACACTCTTGAGCTCTAAACACTTCGTTGATTTGTACATTTTATAAATTTGGGTTTAGGTGCACCCAGCATTGTCTGTTTGGAATGTTGCTTTTCTAAACAATGGCCTCATGGAACTCAATAACTGAAATTGATTACACTGGGATAAAAGCACATTGATATTAGGAAAATGCAAGTGTCTTACATTTGTTTTTGCACCTAGTATCTTACAAAAACAGAAACAAAAACACAGCATTAAGTGAACAGACACTGCTCTGTGGTGGGATTTGAAGGGTCCAAAGAGCTGCCCGTCTTCCTATCTTTCTGCTTTCTGACTTGTTCCCGAGGAGGCTCAATTAAGATAAAACAGTTTTTACCAGGGAAAGGAAGAAAATATTATTGTAGACTTCTAAGAACAAATCACCAGAAGTAAGCACATCAGGGTGTGTGAGCAACGCACAGCAGGTATCTGTGGAGGTGGGGACTGACCATGGAATAGGGATTGGAGAGGATTATGGATGCCAGTTAATGGTTTTTATGCATGGACACAGAGACTCACGCCCGAGGACTAATAGGACCACATTCTTTGGAGTCACTGAAGAGCCGAAGCACGCGGGTCCTCGCACTTCTCCTACCCGCTAAGTTTTGATTCACTCTCAGCCTACAGCCATGCCTTCACTGGAGCTATCTTCTGTGTCCTATAATGGGCAGGCCTTGCTCCAAATCCAGGTGCCCGAGCTATACCAAACAGTCTCCACCTTGGATGGCTAGAGAGCGGGATCCTCTCATTCATTCTGACTGATCTAAGCCCGGTTTAATGAGAGCCCCTCTACCTTCCTGGTGGTGGCTGTTGTGTACTTTTATGAATCGCTTTTGTCCTGGGGCAGTTTAATCCCTTGTTTCACTTCGGAGCTTCTGAGAGCACAGGCCTCAGTGGGACTCAAGCCCCTTTCACTTCAGCAACCCTCCTGGGCCTCATGTCTGCTTGTGTTCCCTTGCTTATTCTGCTTGAACTTTTAGTGCTTTGATCTCAGATTCTTAGCTGTTTGTATTCCGCGTCTCAAATTCTGCTTGTTTTTGGAATACTTGAAATGTTATGGTCTGTTATTTCCCAATTTTTAAGCAATGGGAGTACCTAACACCAAAACATACATTTTCATTTACAGGCTCCAGCAGGAAGAATGGCTGCTTTTCACCGACTGCCTGGTGATTTTCATAGCAGGTGGAGTTTACTTGGAATCTGTCCAGTTTAAAAATTGTGTCCGCTATCATTGGCTATGGGACAAATAAAATTCCCGTTTGTATTCTAACACCACGATTGATCCACAAGAGGGAGGGAAGCCCAAAGGGAGGTCCCCAACCGTCCTTTGCCCTGCTCTGTCTGACTCTGCCTGCCAGCTGCAAGAAGATGTTGGCTTTATTTCTTTTTCTGCCTGGTATTCCATGGGTCATGTCAAAAAACCTTGGACTACCTCTGGAATCTGACAAACTCTAAAAAATTTCCCTTAGACATGGAATTTCACTTCTTTTCATTAATAGATTCATATGCTTTTTCTTTTCAATGTTCTTTTTTTTTTTCTTTTCCCCCCCCAGTCAAGTACCTTCCAATTATCTGATGTACAAATTGGATCTAGTTATGGTAAAACTGTCAAACACAGATGGATTTTGATGGCCTACAAGCAACTTCTCAAGTTGATATTTCTGATATTTCAAAAGGTTTGTGTTCCTGTTGCCTGCTTTTCAAATAATTACAAGTTTTCCATTTCCGGTGTTTGGCATACAAGCTCCTGAAAGCAGAGTCAGTGTCTTCATCTTGTTGTTCAATTTGGCTGTAATGTCTGTAGCAAATTGCAGTCCCAAATATGTTTTAGCTAAAAATGCCAGCTTCACAAAACAGTATTAATAGAAAACTATTAAAAGAAATTTTAAGCACTTGACCAAAACACAAATTCCAGAAAGAGACCAATTAATCCCGACATCCTTTATATACATAGAACTGAAAAATGGCCAAAAAGCAGCATATGCTATCAGTTACACTGGCACTTTCTAAAAAATGTGTATGTAGAAGAAAATACCTTAATTCCTTTGTCAGTTCTCCTTTTATTTTTCAAGGGCCTGCTTAACTCCCACATAAAGGTATGTAGGACGGCATCAACCTACCTATCAACCTACGAGTTGAAAAGGGAAAGCAAAGTATATTCTTACATGCCACTTTAGGACTGGTTTCTTCCTGTTGCTCTTTTGTTCTTTGAGACATTTGTGCTCTCCCTTACCTCTTGTGGCACTGTGGGCTGGCACTCTTCCCTGGACAGGCACCAGACTTTAGCAGGATGAATATTTCCTTCATGTCATCTGAGTGAGAACCGCCATAAGCGGTGCCACAAGTTATACTAAACCAAGGATTACCAGGAGCCAAAGCATAACAGGATCCATCATTTCAGAGTTCAGCCCAGGAGCCTCTGATATGCATGTCAGCATTTGACAGTACAGATAGGAAGATTAACGGGAAAAATTCATGCCATTTGACCTGATCCTGGAAAAAGTTTTTGGAGTTTCAGAGGTCAAAATTAATGAATTTTTGCGAAAAAGTTCCTCCTCTTCTAAAAAGGGAGGCTTTGGCTATCTTCCAAAATGATTGGGTCACCATATTGTAAGATAATACTTAAATGCAATTAGCTCCTTGTACTATTCAAAGTGTGTGCCACGAATACATGATTACATTTCGTTCATTATCACCCTTCCCGACTCATGGGCTGCTATAAACATCATTTTCTTCCAAGGTCAGCAGTAGTTACTGCACTGAGAACTGTCTAGGCATATTGAACTTTGGAACTGGGTCCAACATGCCCCTTTAAAAGGTGATCACATTGTTTTTCCCTGCTTTCCACTTCTGAAAAGATGAAGCTTTGGCCAGTGGGTACTCTACATATCTGGCTGCAAAGAGGTTACTAGGAGCCAGGCAATGTGGTGCCTAATTTCAGCATTCACTTAAGTAAAGTTATTTATGACAGTCTCTACAGTTTTTTTTTTCTTTTCCTAAAGGGGGAGGTGTGTACTCTCAGCCAGATTAAAGGAATATTTACATTCAGCCTCAGCTACTGATGCTTTTTAAAATATGACTTTGAAGGTTTTAACTAGTGATGGTATATAAAAAATGGAATTACATGTCCAGAAAATGCAAGCAGTCATTGAAAGCATCACTAAATCAAGTACTCAAATGGTAATACAGCTTAACATTTTTTCACATAAGCAGCTGAAACAACATGAGAACTCTAAAATGGTAGGGGCAATCAGTCTGTATCAGGCATTTAACCCCCTAAGCCACAGAAAACCTGCATAATGGGGACTGGAGTTGAGAGAATTGTCATTTTTATGCATCCAGGTTTGCATCACAAATTGAAAGTATTTTCCAACAGATTAGGATAGGCAGGGAATCTGGATCATACTCTACAACATAGCAAGACAATGGACAGCAAGAACACAGGCTCTAACTTGGAAATTCACAGGGATTCTTAGAATCATTTCATGTCCGAGCTGGATGAGTCTTAGAAATCAGTTGTTTTAATTTCTCTTTAGCTGCACAGATTCTGCAAACTAAAACAAATGAAAGAGGTACTGGAAAAGACCGACTGAAATGTCCTCATCGATAGGTCACAAAGCTCTGAGAACCAAATTCCGCCACAGAAACATAAAACAGACGCGGGTGTCTGTAATAAAATAGAGCTGGTGAATCTTCATTGTCTTACCCAAAAAGCTTTTTGTGAAGAAACATTCCTTTTGAATTTAATAAGATAGTCTTTTGAGTTTGTTTTTTGCAAACTCAATATATTTCAATATTTCATGTGGCATGCTTGTTGCTACTTAACAAAAAAGAATTCTTTTTATTAGACTTGATCTTAGTTTATAAAATGAGTTTGGTACAGGAAATAATGAATAGAAGGGGGCAGTTGTGACAATCTAATAGAAAGATGGATTTATAATACTTAATACTCTCTTTTTTTTAACTTTGCTTATTAATTAGTAATTCCTAACAGATGTGATATGGATTATTTAGGAAAAAGTGATTCTAGTAAAGTAGCTTTTCTAACTGCAAAGAAACCTGAGATGTGAAAGAGAGAGAGATTGAGAGAGAGACACAGTCTTGCGCTGCTGCCTGTGGCCAGACATCAGCAAGAAAAGTGTAGGTCACACTTTGAATCATCTGTGAGTTCCTGATTTTCAAAGGGAGTAATTGTTATATAGTGTATTAGCCAGGGATCTCCAGAGAAACAGAACCAATGGCACATATAGAGATATGAAAAAAAAGTTTGTTTTTTTTTCTTTTTGAGACAGAGTCTTGCTCTGTTGCCCAGGCTGGAGTGCGGTGGGATGATCTCAGTTCAGTGCAATCTCCGCCTCTCAGGTTCAAACAATTATCCTGCCTCAGCCTCTTGAGTGGCTGTGACAACAGGTGCCCACAACCATGCCTCGCTAATTTTTATATTTTTAGTAGGGACAGGGTTTCACCATGTTGGCCAGGCTGGTCTCCACCTCCTGTCCTCAAGTAATCTGGCTGCCTTGGCCTCCCAAAGTGTTGGGATTACAGGCGTGAGCCACCATGCCTGGCCAGGAAAGGTTTATTATGAGGGATTGGCTCATGTGATTATGGAGGCTGAAGAGTCCCACAATCACCTGTTTGCAAGCTGAAGGCCCAGGAAAGCTGGTGGTGTAATTCCAGTCCAAACTGGAAGGCCTGAGATCCAGAGAGGCCGATGGTGTAAGTCACAGTCATAATCTGGAGGCCAGAGAATCAGGAGTGCTGATGTCCAAGGGAAGGAGAAAATGGCTGAATTGCTGTCCCGGGTTAGAGAGAGTGAATTATCCCTTTCTCTACCTTTTTGTTCCATTCGGGTCGTCTACAGATTGGATGAGGATCACTCACATTGGTAAGGGTGATTTTTACTCAGTCTACTGATTCAAATCTTAGTCTCTTCCAGAAATATCCAGGCATCCTTTAGTCCTGTCAAGTTGACACATAAAATTAGCCATCACACATTCATTTATGTGGTCAAGAATGGGTGAGTAACTTTCCCTAAGTCTGGTAGTGGGAATGGAAATCAGGGGTTGGAATGCTGGCATTTCCCAACATCAGACCTGGGCTCAGACAATCAGAAACTCACTTCTCCCCTCCTTCATTCCAGGACTGATTATCTAGCAGAGCATATTCTACTTAGGCTTCATAAACAAAGTCCTCCCTTTGCCCTTGCCCTTCTTCCTAGACTACACAGAAGGACTTTTACCCAGCGAGTTAAGAGCCACAATCAGAGAGTGCGTTAGGTGTTTCACTGTGAGAAGGACAGGGACAGAAAAAGCCTGGCTTTTGAGAATTCTCCCTCAATTGGCTGTAGCAGTGGCTCTCTGTGATGCCCCAAGCCCTTTAAGGGGAGCCATGAGGTCAAAACTGTTTTTATGATAACACGGAGATGCTATTTGCCTTTTTTACTGGGTTGACTTTGCACTGATGATGCAGTAGCCATGGAGGCGGATGAAAATGGCTGTGTTTTAGGACAAGTCAAGGCAATGGCTGGCAGCAAGCTGTAGTAGCAGTCATCGTGCTCATTGTCACACTCTGGCTTGTAAAATATGCTAGTGTCACTTAAGAATGCCCTTAGGAAGCAGTAGAAATGAATTGTATTAATCTTGACCCTCGGTTACAGGTCTTTTGAGTATTTTCACACAATGGGAAGTACACATAAAGCACCTCTGCTGCTTATACTAATATAAGTGCCATGGCGGACGGGAGGAAGACCCCTGTGTGGTTGCTGAGTTGTGAGCTAAATGCGCTGCTCTGTTCGAGGAGCACCATTTTACTTGACAGAATGACTGACAAGCAAACTGTAGTCATTCACAGTTGGCTACATGACAGTGGTTTTCTTGAAAAGAACTAAGTGAAGTTGTCATCTCAAGGAAAATAACTGACAGTGTTTGTTGCCAATGATACAATTCAGGCTTTCAAGTGGAAATCAGATGTTTCAAAAACTTGAATCTTCAGCCAGGCGTGGTGGTTCACGCTTGTAATCCCAGTGCTTTAGGAGGCCAAGGAGAGTGGATTGCTTGAGCCCAGGAGTTTGAGACCGGCCTGGGCAACAAGCAAGACCCTGTCTCTACAAAAAAAATGCAAAAATTAGCCAGGTATGGTGGTGTGTGCTTATAGTCACAGGAGGCTGAGAAGGGAGGATTGCTGGAGCCCAGGGATCAGAGTTGTAGTGAACCAAGATTGCACCACTGCACTCCAGCCTGGGCGACAGAGCAAGACCCTGTCACAAAAAGCAAATGAACAATCAAAACCCCAACTTGAATTTTCCACTGTGGGCCTGATAGTTTCCCAAAACTTCAGAACTTTTCTGATGCTATTTGTAGTGATATTAATAGATGTAATCTTTGGGGATATAATATAATACAATATGCCAACATTTGGAAGATCTGAATAGCTCAGTGAGCTTCCAAATGACCAATACATAGTGTCCCGTAATCGTGTGTGTATTCATAGTGAAATATAGTCCAATGGAGTTTAAAGTAACAGAGTAGGAAAAGTTCATTGATAATGAATTTGATTCCATTTGCAATTAATCTTTTTTAAAAAACTACCACTTGTTGAATTTTGAGTTTTTGAATGGCATTAAAGAAGGATATCCACAAGTATCTGAAAGGCTTATAAAAATATTCCTCCTTTTTCCAATCACATATCTGTATAGAGCTAAATTTTCTTTACATATTTCAACCAGGACAGCATATCATAACAGATTGAATGCAAAAGAAGGTATGAGAACCCGTACGCTGTCTTCTATTAAGTCAGCCATTAGAGATTTATAAAAATATACACATCTTACTAATTTTTTTAAACATGGCTTAAGCTTCATGAAAATGCTATTTATGCAAACATGTGATGGGGTTATTATTTTTAAAAAATAAATTAATCAATTGTTTAAAAATTTCCCAGTTTTAAATTCTAAAATGGTATATATCAGTGGATCTGACACACATAAAAAAAAGTTCTTTGGGGTTTTCAATAATTTTTAAGAGTGTAAAGAGGTCTTGAAATGGAAAAAAATTGAGAATTGCTTGTCTACAGGTTATGGTAAGGGTCTCTTGGGACTTTCAGGTCTATCAGAAACACACTGGGAACTATCAAAAGTAATGAAAGAATTTAGCCAGTCAGGATATGGAGAAGAATTTCTTTGAAACAAGAGTAAACTGTTTCTAGGATACCACATCAATGCATAAAGTGCAGCAGGTGAATCAGAGCCACTGATTAAAATAAAGACAACATAAAGTACCGGGTAACTTGAAAACAAAAGAGCACAGACTTCTCTGACCTTAATTGGTCCTAAGAAATTTTCTCCAGCTCTTCATTTTTAAAAAAGAGAAATAATTTAAAGAGCAGGTTTGAATGAACAATATCAGTTGGAATCTCAATAAGGCTGCTTCACTAGCTGTGCAATCTGGGCAAATTTGTCTCTTAAGTTTGACCTTAGTTTCCTTATCTGTAAAATGGGGTAATAACACATACAGTTGTTAGTTATAAAGTGTGACACTGTTTACTTATATACTTGTCCCAGTACACACACACACACACAAATACTAAAATACGAAACACTTGGTAAAGCAAAAATTAACCCTGGAAATGGATTTGGCACAACTATGGGAAATGGTTTTGGCACAACTATGGGAAATGGTGGCCCTGCCTTGTCGAGAACAGAGATTTTCTAACTGTGAAGCTTCTGGGCTCTATAGTGGCTTGAATTTTGGGAAGGGGTCTGTATGTCCTTTAACTATCTGGCTGTCACTAAACACTCCCAGTCCAGTCATCCCCAGAGACTATTGTAATTAGTAACTGAGTAAGTGACAATGAAAGAGGGTTTATAAAGAAAATATATGCCATCCAAACAGAAAGTTCAAAAGTTTCCTGGACACAGCTCTTTCTTTTCTAAATCTGTTTTTTGCTGGCAGGATACAAGCAGTCTCTTTTCTTTACAGTCATGGATTTCAATGACATTTTAAAAAGTACTAGGTCTTTCTTTACTCACAGTGTGCATTTCCCAGGCATTTCTACAGAAGTTCAAACAGACTTCAGACACAAGATCACAGAAAATCCTTTTTCCAGAAACAATGACTGTTCTCTGCCTTCCCTGCATTCTCAGTTGGCTTGCTCTGGAGGAATAAACTTAGTCTCAAATCCTTCTTCATCCAGGCAGTCATATTGAAACTGGATCAGATGGGGTTTAGATCTTTACTGCCTGTGGCCCTGAAGGAGTTCACCTCACTGAGCATTAGTCTTCTCATCTGCAAAAATATAAAAGTGTCTTTCCACCACTACCCTGACCCTGTCCCACTGGAGGGCTTGCTTCTAAGAGGACAGCTCCTTTTGGAAGCATGAGCCAGAGACCAAACTTGAACCAGTGTCAGCCCAAGACTTGAATACTCTCTTCATGCTTAATGCCCCTCTTCTTTTGCTAGTTCTTGCATCTTCTTTTAAATCTGAATTCCAAATAAGTCTCTTTTTTGTCCCTGAATAGGCCTTTTAATAAATCTTTTTTTCCTTGAATGAGTATTAACCCTTTTCCCTGAATAAATATAAAACATGTGCAGTGTTGTTTTGGCCTTCTGCAAGAATATATTGTTCTGTGTGGCCAAGAACCAACCTATTCAAGTACAAAATTTACTGTGAAGAATTTTTTAGGTAGTGTCAAACAAGAGCCATTGAGGGCTAACTAATGATAAGCTTTCTACGCTTCTAAATAGATTTGTCTAGTATATTTGTTAAGACTAACAAATCATCACTGAGTGCAGAAAGCCCAAAGTTGCTCAAATAAGATGCGTACCAGGTTAGTACGCAGTTCTGCAGCTCAGGGACCTAGGCTCCTCTTGTCTCATAGTTCTGCTATGAATGGCCTCCATTCTCATGGTTGTTGTCACACTCTGAGACTGTTGCTCCAGCTTCAGCTTTTGCCTCCATACTTAATATTTCAGACTCCAGAAAGGAGGAAAGGGAAGTCCTATAAGAATTTTATTTTCCCCCAAGAAAAATGCATGAAGTAGTTAAAATTACATCCCGTTGGCCAGGACTCAGTCACATGGCTGTATCTAGTAGCAAGGGAGTCTGGGAAATGCAGTCTTTATTCCAGGCATCATGTGCAGGCTAAAAAGGGGAGAGGATTCTATTACTATACAGGAAGAGAAAACTGGGTATTGGGAGGCAACTAACAGCCTCTGTCAACAGTGGTTTTTATGCTGGTCTCACCATCTGGCCAGGAACGAGAGATACAGCAGGCTAAACCCAGAGTTGCTGAACTTTTTCTGTAAAGGGCCAGCTAGTTAATATTTTAGGCTTTGTGGCCATGCTGTCTCTGTTTCAATCACTCAACTCTGCTATTGTAGTGAAAACATGCATAGACAATATGCAAATGAATGTGTGGTAGGATTTGACACTTGGGCCTTAATTTGCCTACTCCTGGGCTAAACAGTAATACTAATACTAAAATTAAGACATATTCTTTACTTACTGTGAATGTGCGAGGCACTGTGCTGACATTTTCTTAATTTCCTACAAAAACTCTGTGATGTAGATAACATCATCATGATCATCACTAGTTTTATCTTTGAGGAAACGGAGGCATGGAGAAATTAAATGATTTGCCGAAGGTCAATAGTTTGTAAGTGGCAGATGGGTTTTAAGTGGAGACATCAACTCTGGGACCCATTCCTACCTTTCTCTCTGAGAAAGTCTGGGCAAGGGGGCAACCAGAGGTTCATGACCAGGGATTTGCTCCAAGGCAGTGAATTTAGGAGGCACAAAAGACTTAAATAATGACTTTAAAAGTTTAGTACCTAGTTAGCAAAAATAGTTGGTTGAAGTAGGAAGAAGCTGTTAGAGTGCTGGTAAGAAACCTCGCTGTGAGCCGCATCAACAACTACGTTGTTGATTTAAGGGCTTCTTTAAGTGATCTTCTGAGAACCTTAATGTCTCCAAATCAAGGTAACTGGCTGTGTGTCAATATTGGTGGGGCTTTTAGGGTGAGGGCCCCACTGCAGGTAGCTGTGACTAGGTCGGGGTTGCTGTATACTAGCATGTGACTATGAAGAGAGCATGAAGCGACATGTGTAGATCCACACGGCTGCTCAGGTCACGGTCTGAATTTCCATATGAGGTGGTCTAGTGGCCGGAGAAGGCAGAAGGAGACAGAATTCCAGGAACTGTGGAAAGCCTGGATGAATGAGAGAGGTGAGAGCCCCAGGGAGCTTTCTTTTCTTTTGTTTTTTAAGACAGGCTGGAATGCAGTGGCACGAACTCAGCTCACTGCAGCCTCAATCTCCCAAGCTCAAGCCATCCTCGCTTGTAGCAGAGACTACAGGCAAGTGCCACCACACCTGGCTAAGTGTTTTTTCTTTCTTTCTTTCTTTCTTTCTTTTTTTTTTTTGTAGAGATGGGGCTTTGCCTTATTACCCAGGCTGGTCTCAAACTCCTGAGCTTAAGTGATTCACCTACCTCAGCCTCCCAAAGTGCTGGGAGAGCTTTATTTTCAAATAAGGGGCAAGACATTTGATTGGGAAGAGAGAAAAAAGAGAAGGTGCCCCCAGATCTTGCTGCTAGAGTAATGCTTGAACCCAGCAGAAAACCCTCCTTCTCTGTAGGAAACTGGAAAGTCTATATTTTTAGCACCTAGCAACCTTGTATGACATACTAAGATTGCCCTGCAATGATGCTGTCTCCAGGGAGGGCCGTTTAGCTAAGCAGAGCACGGGCCTCCTTGGCTGGAGCACTGACTTTGCCACCACAAGGCCTAAAGTTCCTTTCCAGCTCTTCATAATTTCTGGAAAGCCACCTGATTTCTCAAATCAGGGATAATTTATTATCAATAATCTGAACATTACATATAGTTTGCAGAGCAGCTGCATGTGTATTATTTCATTTGATTTTCATAAAAACTCTGAAGAGAAGTGGTGAGCAAAATGGAATTAACACATATGGATCTCAAATGCTAGGTGTGGCTGGTTTGATACTTTGCTGTGTACCATCTCATACAGTCCTTCAGCCATCCCGGGAGGTAGGCCATTATTATGTGCCTATTTTAAAGATGGAAAAGTAGACTCAGAGAACTTAAATAATCTGCCCAAGACCTGACGACTCACAGCTGGCATGTGATATTGCTTGACCTTGAACCCCATCTTCTGAAATCAGTTTCAGAACCCCTCTCACTATTGTTCAGCCGTGGGTGCCCACATAATGCACAAAAAGGAAGTAAACACTGGTGGATGTCAAGGACTTGGGAGGAAAACATTCTACCCAAATTCCAGAGCTACTGGTTCAAATAGAATTTAAAAACAACAACAGTCCCCGAAGAGAATTAACCTGTGCAGGAAAACCGAGGGGCGTCTCAGCAGGTGCAGATCAGGCCTGGACATGTATGGGCTCAGTACACACTTCTTTAGTAATGGAGACCTGTGGCTGGGACGGTGGCTCACAACTGTAATCCCAGCACTTTGGGAGGCTGAGGTGGGTGGATTGCTTGAGCTCAGGAGTTCGAGGCCAGCCTGGGCAACATGGTGAAACCCCGTCTTGGTCAAAAATACAAAAATTAGCCGGACGTGGTGGCATGTGTCTGTAGTCCCAGCTACTTGTGAGGTTAATGTGGAAGGAATGCTGGAGCCTGGGAAGTTGAGGCTGCAGTGAGCTGTGATCATGTAACTGCACTCCAGCCTGGGTGACGGAGCCAGACCCAGTCTCAAAAATATATAAATAAATAAATAAATAAATAAAACAGTGGAGGCCTGTGTTCCTGATGGAACAGTGAACCTAACCAAGAAACAGTTGTTAATTTATTCATTCACCCACTCAACTGACGTGTATTGAGAGTCACAGTGTTGAGATGCAGGGCACAAGAAGGCTGATGTCCAGTGGCTACTTTGCAGTCAGGCCAGCTGAGGGCTTACAGATGGGCATCCCTTCTGATGGGTTGGAGTCTATGCCAGACCTGTTGTTAAATAATTTGGATACCACCACTAGATATAGTAATAAACAAGTTCCTACCCTTGGGACCTTATACTTTGATGAGGGGAGAGAGCTGATTTAAAGTCAGGCAGTGGTAAGAACCATAATACCAATAGGACAGGGTGATGTGATGAAGGTATGTTAGGCATGGTAATCCTGAAAGGCTTTTCTGAAGAGGTGATATTTAAGCTGGCATCTAACATCAGGCAGGAGCCGGCCTCTGCAAGAAGGGCATCTCCTGGAGAGAAAACAGCCACTGTGAGGGTCTGAGGTGGGAATAAGGCTGGTGTGTTTGAGACAGAAGGAAGTTCAGTGTGACTGGAGCACAGAGGGTGCAGGAAAGACAGGGGTACACAGGAAGAGCGGGGAGGGTGTGGCTGATTCACACAGGGCTCTGAAAGTGTTTGAAATTTCCTCTAAGTTTCAAGGAAACCATTGGAGGGTCTTAAACAAAGAGTGACATGATAGGATTTATGTTCCTAGATGATCACGTGGGTTGCAGTGTGGAGAATGGATTTTAAGGGGGCGAGACTGGATGCAGGGAGACTTGCTGGAAGTTTTATAGTCATCTGGAGACTGTGACATGGACTGTGGAGACAGCCATGGTGATGGAGTGAAGTGGATTGCTTTGGGCTATATATTGGGTATGGAGTTGACAGCTAATTTGGACATATTAGAAAGGGAGAGGAATTGTGTTTCCCTCCGAGTTTTCGGGTCTGAGCAGTGAAGATGGAGAAGAGCAGGAAAGAGCAGGTTTTTCTGTGTTAGATAAGTTTGAGATGCCTGTTAGATGAGTAAGTCAATGTGCTTTTATGTGCAAGACTTGTGGTATAAAAAGTAAACTACGTAGATAACATACGGAGAATCTCAGTCACATGGTTGTAAAGGATTTCTTAAGGCTATTGCTGTGTAAGTGTGACAACATGTCAACACTCAGGGAAACTCTAAGGTGATTATTAATTTTGGAGGCTATGATGTGTGCAGGAGAGTAGTAGAAGAGATATAGGAGAAGCTGGTGAGAGCCAGCTCATAAGAAGCCTTCTAAGGAGATGATGGGGGAACTATTGAAAAGATTTGAATGAAGAATGATGTGACCACATTGAGTGTTTTAAAAATCATTGTGAATGCAATATGCAGAAAAGATTGGAGGGACGTGAGGCTGGAATCAGAGTGAACGAGGAAGATTTATTGCCATCAGTCCAGGTGATGGATGACAAAAGCTGGAACTCAGCTGATGACCATGCAGAGGAAGCAGAGTGAGCAGATGCAAAAGATTTTCAAAAGACAGATGTGACTGTATTCGGGGATCTTTTGGCTGTGAGTGTGACAGTTTTCAGCCTGGGCGCCTGGGTAGATGCTGGGGCCATTAAATGAGATCCAGAGCATAGGTCCATGAGGACAGGGGTGGATCTTATTCTATTCTGTTTTTCTTGTGCCAACCCTTGTGCCCATTTTCATTCTGAGGAGCTGATTGGCTTTAGCCTTTCCACTAAGTTCTTCCTCATTCAAGAAAGCCTTGTTCAATGAATTAGCCGAGAGCTAAATGGGATACCTGGGGCAACAGCAACATTTAAGAAGGCATTACAGAGACTTGGTAGGTGTTAGGAGAACCAGAAATCTGGGGAACCAGGAACCAGCAGAGTAGAAAGTGAAGAAATGGTCAACAGCAGTACTGAATGCCAAGGGAAGGTCAAATGAGACAGGGATTTACAAGTGTTCTTCAGGTTAAGGCAGCAGCAGTGTTAACTAGAGCAGCTTCAGTGGTGCAGCGAAGGTGGAAACCAGGCAGTGGTGGGTGGAGGAATGAACAGGACAGGAAGTGGAAAATACTTGGCTGAAAAATTTGTGGGCAGTGTGGACAGAGTTGGGAGTTTTCTTACTCTTTTCTCTGTTTTCTCTGTGAATTAGGAGGAAGCAGATAGTCTACTGAAGCTGAAGGAAGCCATGTGGAAGATTTAAAGTCAGCAGTGAGTTGAAAAAAAGAGTTTTAGAAAACTCAACTTTGAGAAATAGAAAACTTTGATATTCATTTCTAGCTCACCCTGACCTCTAGAATTTTCCTTCAAGGAAAAAACTCTCTGCCCAAGAGACTTGAGTTTGACCTTGAGTTAGCCGAAGTGCAGAGACATGAAGTCTTCTACTTGAGGTCATAGAATATGTCTCTGTCTGAACTCAGAATTAATCCTGGGGGGAAGAGGGTACACTTGAATGCGTCTGCTCTTGATTTTGAGCTTGGTACCTTTGGACTTCGGTTTCATTTAGTATTCCAGGTCAGGCCAGTTGGTTGTTTTCCGTTTATAGGGTTGATTCACTTTAGCACTTCCAGTAAACACAGAAGAGCTTGCATTTGGACTTCTATCCACTGCTGACACCAGTAGAGGCTGGGAGGCTGTTAGGCATTCTAAGTGCGGCCCTTCAGAAAGAGACGTTACACTCTTGTTTCTTCTGATAGATGTTGGTAGCTGTCCAGAGAAAAGTTAAAGTTCCCATTGCTTTTTCCAGAAAGAGTAATGGGGAGCCCTTGTGTTCCAGCCAACAATCCCTCTTCTCAATAAAACAAATAGGTTCTAATGCTGGCAGCGTTCAAAGCTGTTGCTGAGAACATAAAGCCTGCTCTGTCTCACTCCATGGTAAATATACAGCAAACATTTAACTCATTACTAGATAAATCACACTGAGATGACTCAGAAGAAGAAGATGTGTCTGGTACTGGTTTTTAATTTTTTTTAACCTTGATGAATATATTTCTCCTTTCTTGACTAATTCATTCCCCAAGACTTAACTAAATGTATTTAACAACAGCAATTTAAACAAGGCAACTAATGAGAGAGATGAATTGTTTAAGGAAAATATGTGGCAGAGATTCTTCATGCTCACCCAGTGGTCAGGTGTTCCTCTCCCTTTCCAAGCCTTCCTGGGCCAGGTGAGTCATGGACAATTCTGGCCAATGGGAAAATGGACAGGAGTGAGATGAACATTTCTAGGTAGGCCTGGCACTGAAAATCTTCCTGTGGATTCACTAGCTCTCTTTTCCCTTCTATGATGATCATGGAGACCATGTGCTGTAGTTGGAATATATTTAAGATGGAAGAGGGCCACCCAATTTGTATCAGGCACTATGTGATCAAGAAGTAAGTCTTTATTGCATTAAGCCATTGAGATTTCTTTTTTTAGAAAATTGTTACTGATAAAGCCTATCCCAACCCAATTAATGCATAAATCAGATGATATCACCTTATCAGGGAAGACAAGGTCCTTTATAAGTCCCCAGAGATAGCAGACGCCGGAAGGAAATAGAAGAGTTTTCTATCTCAGAGCTGTCTAGACAAAGGTCTGCTTTGACTTAACAGCAGAGTCTATACATCTGTAGAAATTTCCAGAGGTCTTTGCACTTAGTTATTATTGTGGACTATAGTATATTTCTTTGAGGCTTTCAACCGTCAACTAGCAGTCAAAAGAATGACCATTTATGGTCATTTACTCGTGCTGGCATTTCCCAAGGCCACATTCACCTGTGAGTAAACAGTGGTTGTGATCACAATAGCCTCCCACGGTTCCCTATCTCTTTTTGCTGCCCACTGGTACAGGTCCTGTTATGGGGCATCTCTATAGGATGCCTCCCATGCAATACTGAACAAGTCTGATCATCTACAGCTCTCAAATGTCATGCTCATTTGTTCTCTTCTTTTGTGGCAGGCCCCTCCATGGGGTACTAGGTTTCTGCCAGGTATTCCTTCCTGCTCACCCTGTACATGCCTACTGCTGAGTCTCTCTGAGGCCGTCAGGGACCACCTGTAGTTTGGCGTTACTTCTGTTTTTGCTGGGCACAACCAGTAGATAAACTTAGTGAGAACACAGTGCTGTACTCAGACTTACTTCCTCCTACAATGACTAAGTCAAGCCATCTGTCTCATTTTCTTAACTTTTAGAATACATTTTATACAAGAGACTTTTGTCAGGTCCACCTCACCAGTTTTCCAGACACGTGCCAGACACGTTGAATCTAGCCCTATTTATGAGACTAATAGTGAGCCCTGTGACACCTATAATTATCATTCTCTTAAACATTTTGTTAACGTTGATGTTAGAAGTTTACTAAGCTTCCTAGGAGATTCTTAACCATTTTTCTTCACTGTCTGACTCTTTGGCCTAGGCCCTTCCCATTTTGTCTGCATGACTCCAGGAGGGACAGCGCAATTTGGAGATTAGGAAACAGATGTCTAGGGACTCTGGGTCCCCTCACTGGGCCACAGTTTGGATAGTACCTTCCTGCTATCTACCCACTACAAATAGAGCCCCAGACTAAGCGTCACACTCTGAATCTGGGGTTATGTCTCGAGGACTCCAGTCCTTTTCTGCCCATTTCTACAACATATGACTCATCTAAATCTGCTCCCTGGAACCACAGCTAGCAATAAGCCGGTCTGAGAAGGCTGGCTTTGCATGGGATTGTCTCTGTTGTTTGTCAGCCTATTTAAAACACTCAGTACAATTGTCAGGAAATATGCTTTGACTGCCTGGAAGAAAAGCAGGAGTAGTAAGCAAGTCAGTGCTTTGAAAAACCTACAAATATCTAAGAAGCCCTCTCAATCATCTTTTGTTTATATCCAGATATGCAGAGCCTTATTTGACCTATTTCCTCATCACCAATGGATGTGTTTTATTGAGGTCCTCCTACATGCAAGACATTCTATAAAATTCCTTGCATGTATTTTCTCATTTTTCATGAAAACTGTGTTGACTAAATGTTATCTCTGTTTGGCAGAAATGGAGATTGAAGTTCAGAGATTTTAAGTACATTGTCCAAGGCCGTAGAAGTAGTAGATGGCAATGCTGAGACTGAAACTCAGGTTTATCTTTTTCTTAAGCATATGTATTTTTTTTTAAAACCATGCTGTGCTGTTGTAGAGGAAAGTTTCTAATCACTCCAGCACTACTTATCTACCCTGTGCAGCTATGCCTGGGCTTACTATAAATGCTCAGAGCAGTCTTGAGCCCTTTCAGCTCTGTCTCTTCCATGCCCTCTGCCAGTGTGGAGGGGTAGATGAGCCTCCTCCTTCTTACTGGTCTTGGACAGCAGGAGTAGGAGTGAGGATTAAAAATAATAGATCAAATGCGCTCACACGTCTCCCAAGAACGAACAGTAGGATATGGTTTGGATATTTGTCCTGCCCAAATCTCATGCTGAAATGTAGTCCCCAGTGTTGGAGGTGGGGCCTGGTGTTTGGGCCATGGGGGCTGATCCCTTATGACTTGGTGCTGTCCTCACAATAGTGAGTGAGTTCTTATGAGTTCTGGTTGTTTAAAAGTGTGTGGCACCTCCCCAACCCCTGACTCTTTCTTTTACTCCCACTCTCACCACGCGAGATGCCTGCTCCCCCTTTGCCTTCTGCCATGATTGTAAGCTTCCTGAGGTCTCCCCAGACATCATGCAGATGCTAGCACCATGCTTCCTGTACAGCCTGCAGAACAGTGAGCCAATTAAACCTCTTTTCTTTATAAATTACCCAGCCTCAGGTTTTGTTCTTTTTTTTTTTAATATAGCAATGCAAGAATGGCCTAACACACAGTAATTCTCAAAAATATCACATTTGGAAAGAGTGGCATATTTCCTAACATGAAACACCCTCTGCATGGATTTCCCCCATCCACGGTGTAACATGTAAAGCAATTACTTAGTCAATGAGTAGTGTCATTAGCTTTTTTATTCACATGCCTGCTTCAAAATTCTCCACTCTTTCATCTCTACCTTCCCCCTTCTATGTCCAGGAAATAAGAATTGATATAAAATCACTTGCTCCTTAGCGAGACAAAGACCTAGTCAAGTCTTTGAAATTAGTGCTTAAAACATTAAAGAAGTAATAGAGGCGGCCAGGCGCGGTGGCTCACGCTTGTAATCCCAGCACTTTGGGAGGCCAAGGCAGGCGGATCACGAGATCAGGAGATCGAGACCACGGTGAAACCCCGTCTCTACTAAAAAATACAAAAAATTAGCCGGGCGCCGTGGCGGGCACCTGTAGTCCCAGCTACTCGGTAGGCTGAGGCAGGAGAATGGCGTGGACCCGGGAGGCGGAGCTTGCAGTGAGCCGAGATCGCGCCACTGCACTCCAGCCTGGGTGACAGAGCGAGACTCTGTCTCAACAACAACAACAACAACAACAACAACAAAAATAATAGAGGCAAAAGTTTTACAACATTGAAATAGCACAGAAGGAGAGAAAATAAACCTGCCTACCCTAAGTCCTGAGAGATAATTTTTATTTATTGATGTTTTAAATAACTTTGGTGGCTACTGTAATATCATTACACTAGAAATATGCTTATAGTTCCTTTTGAAAACAACATTGGGTAGTATCTACTGGCTGCCCACTAAGAAACGTGAAGGATTTTGCACACAACTATTATTTCCCACACACATCTCCTGACAGTTGTGCTGCATTTGCAGGAGGAGGGAAGGGGGGCACTGGGGTCTGCTCTCTTATCCCATTGGTGGTCCTTTCAATAGCTGCCTTGATGTCTGCCCCCTGGCCTACTCCTGTTCTCTACTAGTTGACTCAGAGCTTGGCATCGCCTGAAGCTTGATCAGTCAGGGGTCTGTCAGGAAAACAGAACTTATGCCAGGTAGTTCAATAGAGGGAATTTAATTAGGGGAATTAATTATAAAAGTCTTGGAAGAACTGACAGAGCAAACTGAAGAATGAAGCAACTCAGATTTTAGAAGCAGAGGCGAGTTGGAGGATGGCATTCCCAGAGTTTAGCAGCTCTGGCCCCCTTGCTGCATACTGGGAGAGCCTCCCAGCTACAGCAAGCCTTCCAGAAGGAACTAGAATCATGGAGTAGATGTAGCTACTACTGGAGACACTGCCCAAGGCAGAGATAGAGGGGAGAATCACCCTGGCTTCTTTGGTTCTCCTTCCTGCCAGTCCGTTGCTAGTGCCTCCCGTTGGTTGACATCAGCCAGAAGCCAGTTTGGCAAGGGAGTCTGGAAAATATAGATTGTAGGAGTTAATACTTTGAGACACAGAAAGAGCAGAGAGAGAGAGAGAGACAGAGAGAGAGAGAGAGAGAGAGTAGGAAATTAATCTGAATGCAAACAGGTGAATGATGGTGTTACAGGTTAAATTGTGCCCCCCAAAGGATAAAAGATATGTTGAAGTTCTAGTCCCTGCTACCTCAGAATGTGACTTTATTTGGGCATAGGGTCATTGAAGATGTAATTAAGATAAGATCATATTGGAGTAGGATGGACCCTGAATCTAGTATCGCTGGTGTCCTTATAAGAGGAGGAGAAGGCCAGGCTCAGTGGCTCATGCCTGTGATCTCAACACTTTGGGCGGCTGAGGTGGGCGGATCATCTGAGGTCAGGAGTTCGAGACCAGCCTGGCCAACATGGTGAAACCCTGTCTCTGCTACAAATACAAAAAAAATTAGCTGGACGTGGTGTTGGGCATCTGTAATCCCAGCTACTTGGGAGGCTGAGGCAGAAGAATTGTTGAACTGTAGAGGTGGAGGTTGCAGTGAGCTGAGATCATGCCACTGCACTCCAGCCTAGGCAACAGAGTGAGATACCATCTCAAAAAAAAGAGGAGAGGAGGAGAAGAGATGAAGACACACAGAAACACACAGGGAGAACCCATGTAACCACAGAGGTAGAGACTGGAGCGATGTGTCTACAATGCAAGGAGTGCCGAGGACTGCTGGGAACCCCAGAGGTTGGGAGAGCGGCACAGAACATATTTTCCCCCAGAGCTCTCTGAAGGAACTAACCTTGCTCATACCTTTATTTCAAACTTTTAGCCTCCAGGACTGTAAGAAGATACATCTGTGTTATAAACCACGCTGTTTGTGGCACCGGTGCTTGGTTATGGCAGCCTTGGGAATCTAATGCAGATGGGCACAGGGCTCTTTGGGGAAAAGAGTTGTCATTCCTTGCTACGATTTTGTATCAATACGATCCCATGTATTTGGTTTTCAGAAATAGGTCAAAATCTCTGGTCCACTGCACTCAGCACTGTTATGAATTTATTCTACTTGTTCAAGTGTTATTTAAGTGGGATTCCATGGAAAGCAAGTAAATACATGCACTTAATCTGCCCTCTTAAAACAGAGTCTAATGTTCTATGTGAACCTGATTAAATGTTTAGGGCGTCTGCACTTCCTCCTATCCAGCAATGGGGTCTTCCAATCACACATACAGTGAATACTGGGCGTATCATACATAAAACAAAATTTTGGATTAAGAAAGCCACTACCTTCCCTTTATTGAAGATGCAACTTTTGCATCTTTTATGTATTTATTGCTATAACTTGTCAAGTTAATTGAAATGCTTAGAGCATAACTATAAAGATACCTATCTCATCTCTAAAGAGACCTGGTAATGTCTTTAAGATTTATATTATTAAGTTGTCATATTTCATTGTTAATGTTATTGAGAACAATATTATTTAATATCCCTTATACATAACCAATGTTGGATAATCTCTCTGCTCCTTCTGACAGCTAATCTGATTCTTGGTGTTTCTAGAACTTCTAAAAGTTCTTAAAAGAACATCAGTAATCACCACCACCACCACAACCCATGTGGTACAAACTGCCTGAGACACGACGATTGGCACTAAGAAAAATTACTGGTTGTGTGCCTGCAGACCCCCCAGGTTTAAAGGGGCCATGGAGCCACACAACTTCTAAAGTTCTTGTATGTTCTTATTATGGGCCCTGAATCAGCTCTTTAGTAATTGCCTTGGATAATCTTTTTTTTTTTCTTTTAATTACATTTATTTTAATGCTGAATTTACTTCCGTGCCATAAGTTTTTGTTTCTTCAGTTTCTTCTGGGATATCTTTTTCTTCTGGGCAACCTCCTCTTCTGGTTTAGGAACAATCTGTTCCTTTTCCGTAAGGATCATCTCAATGTGGCAGGGAGAGCTCATGTATGGGTTAATCCGACCATGAGCTCTGTAGGTCCGGCGGCGCATCTTAGGTGCTTTGTTCACTTGGATATGCTCAATGACCAGAGAATCTACATCTAAACCCTTAAGTTCAGCATTACTCTCTGCATTTTTAAGCATGTGCAGCAAAAATTCAGCACTCTTTTTGGGCCACCGACCTTGTGTCCAGCCCCACTGCTTGGCCTGCGCACACCTGCCAACTCCACCATTGTAACGTCGGAATGGTACACACTGTTTCTGTAAAGTGACATCTTTCAGATACTTCGTGGCTTTTCGTATATGCATACCCTTGATGGCCTGAGCAGTTTCACGAGTGTTCTTAAAGTGAACACGAAGATTGGAACCTCTTGATTTGCATGATTTCGTGGGGTTCTCCGGGTCAAGTGACTAGCGAACCATTTTCACAGATTACCTCAGGATGCTCAGGGAAAGAGCTGCCTTGGATAATCTTGTCTGATGGGAAGAAAATAAAAGCAGTCTTATGATACATGATATTCCCTCAAAATGATGAATACCAAGGATTTAGAGAATGTAAAATCATTATTTTGAATGGCATTCTTACATGGGCTCATAGTATTAAAGTGAATGGTTTTTAAGATCTAAAAGAAAAGAAAAGTTATCCAGATCCTGTTATCTTTTATCTGTTTTAAATTATTTTTCTCCACCTCCATGACAGCAAAATGATTTCCAATGGAAATACTCCTTTCAAAGGTATATTTTGCTTTTTTCTACATGGGAGAAGGAGAAAGCAGGGACTTACTTAAAAAATCCTTTCAACAAGACCTTCTATACTGTGATCTGATAGGGCTTTTGCGCATATTTGTTTATTTTTCTGCATTCATGGGGAATGGACTTGGTTTGTTGAGATAATCCCATTTGTGAATGAGGTTTAAGTTGGCAACATTTGCTTGATTTTATTTGGAAGTTGTAATCTGTACAATCTTGCATATTTCATAGGAATGGGAATTATTGTCTGGCTTCTGCAGTGTCTATACCTCAAGGCCTGTAATACTGTACTTAGTAGAGGACTGATCATTGCTTGTGTGTGAGGCTGGGGAAAGAACCATCCTAAAGGCTTTGAGGGAACGGTGCCTGGTGCTCACACAGGCCACCAGCCAGACTGGAAACCCTCCTAATGCATGGGCACTGGGTAGAGAACTCAAAGGGCTTGCTTCAGCAGTAGCACAAAATTAGCTATAGATTAATGCTGCTCAAGACCCATCTAACAATATTAAAAACAACACTCCAAAGAGTCAAACTCTTTCCAAGTAATGTAACTGCATCCCAGAACAAAGCTCCAGAATATTTATAGGAATACAAGAATATCCAGCACCCAACGTGGGAAAATCCACAATGTCTTGTCCGTAGTGCCACAGTTCAGTGTTTTGTCTCAAGTCTGGATGACTCAAAAAATCTTGTCTTTCCACCATAAATGGAGAGTTATTATCCTGGATTGGAATCCAAATAACTTTTTGTTTCACTGATCAGTTGAAAATTCACTAGAGAAGAGATATTTTGTGTCTCCTGATGTGATCAATAGTAAGTACAAGCTCCTTCCATGAAGTTCTGCTGAAAAATTGAACTGGAATCTGATCAAGTCTCTAGATCCAACCACCCTCACAGGAAATACAGGGGACGGGGAGTATGTTAAATGACACCACAATGATGCAATTAGCCAAATTCAGAGCATGGGAAATTCAATAAGACAAATGACTTGGTTTCTTCAACAAATAAACAGCATGAATGGTGATATGGTTTGGATCTGGATCTCCACCCACATCTCATGTTCAATTGTAATCCCCAATGTTAGAGGTGGGGCCTGGTGGGAGGTGATTGAATCATGGGGGCAGATTCCCCCTTTGGTGCTGTTCTCATGATAGACTTCTCATGAGATCTGGTTGTTTAAAAATGGGTAGCACTTCCTCCCACCTCTCTCTCCATCCTACACCGGTCGTGTAAGAAGGGCTTGCTTCGCCTTTGCCTTCTGCCACGATTGTAAGTTTCCTGAGGCCTCCCCAGAAGCCGAGCAGGTGCCAGAATCATGCTTCCTGTACAGCCTGCAGAACTGTGAGCCAATTAAACCTCTTTTCTTTATAAATTACCTAGCCTCAGGTATTTATAGCAATGTGAGAACAGACTAATACAAATGGGGTGGGAAGGAGGGAGGAATGGTATAGATTAAAAGAGACTTAGGTAACATATCAACCAAATTTCTTATTTGGACCAGATTCAATCAAGTCGACTGTAAAAAGATGCTTTTGAGACAACCAGGGTATTTAAACACTGAGTGGACATTGAGAATACATAGGAACTATAAAAGGAATTATTTTTACATTTTATTAGATATATTAGTAGTAATTTGATTATATAAAATAAGAAGAATTCTCTATTAGAAATATGCACTAAAATATGATGTCGAGAATTTGCTTTAAAACATTCCAGTGAAGAGGATGGTGAGAATTGCAGGGTGATGTACAGACAAAACAAGATTGGCAAAATGTAATCGTTAAGATGGTGACAGATACAAGAGGGTTCATTACACTATTCTCTCTACTTACGCGTATGTCTAAATTTTTCTATAGAAAAATAATACAACTTAAATGTAAACATTTAGTTTCCTGTTTTATCACTTTACATTCTACTAAATTTCTTATTTTCCTCTCACTCATTATGGCGCTATAACTTCATTCTGTCTAAAAACATGTTAGCTCAGAAAAAATAAAACTATGTTTTAAAATGTCCCTATATTTTACACTGAAAGAAATAGAATTGCCTTATAAAATATTAAAAGACATACAAAAATATTGTGATTTCTTAAATGATAATGTTAGCATCAGATAAATCACAAAATCAAAGCATGGAAGATAAAAAAAATCAAGCACTTTTTGAACGATATATTTTTCTAGTCTCCAAAATGGGCCCCATAGAGACTGTTGTCTCTCAAACAGAATGAGAGTTAGGAAGTGAAAATGAACCTTTAAAAAATAACCCTGCGCTAAGCATGGTGTTAGATGCTCATCTGTTCCTCTTACTGACCTTGTGAGATAAGAGATTTTTACAGACAAGGCATCTGGGCTCCAGCGTTAACCTGCTTGCTTGAGGTCCTGGCAAGCTAGATGGGGGAGGCAGGCTTTAAATTCAGGCCCATCTGACTCCAAACTCATTTATTTCCCCACGGCACCAGTAATTCAGCAGAGCCTTTTGATTGTTTGCTTTGTACCGGTTTCAAATCACATTAATTATTTCTAATTCCATATACAGGATAATTCTTTTGTGGCGGAGAGGGAGTAAGATTTTTTAGTTCTTCCAATATCACAAATGAGGGCTTGCTTTTTTTTTTTTTCTTCCTGTTTTTCTCCTGGGGTTCCAGACCAGGGTTACTAAGAAGACAGCTACTCTTAGCAAAAGAAAGGGAGATGCCACAGAACCGTTAACTTAGGAGTGGGAAAGCTGTGATTATCCCACCTTCCCAGCCCTGAAAACAGACTGCTGAGAAAGCTGCTTTTCCTTTATCTTCTCTTCCAGCACTCAGGATTCAATGCCCCAGCACCTGACAGTGGGTGTTAATCTGAAGAAGGAGATGAGCACTTAAAGACAAAAAGAACTCCAGGTGCAGAAGAGGTGGGGCCCTGGGTTTGAGAAGGGTTAAAGAGAAATTATTCTGACATTTGTTAAAAATAGCAAGGAAGGCTTTCTTCAAGACTACTGTAATAGGGGAGAGAAGTTGAACTCAACTCCAGATACAACAGAAACAAGAGGAGGTGTATAGCCAACAGGCAGCTGAGGAGGTGAAATGGAAAGTTACCAAGAGGAACTTGGTTAGATATCAAGGGTGGGATTTTGGATAAGCTGCCTTAGCAGGACTTTTTTTTTTTTTTTTCTAAAACTGGGCTCAGCAGGCCAAGGCCAGGACTAAGGATGAGGCCTAGCTGTGGGCTCAGAGGAGCCTGACTAAAGTTCATCCAAGACAGGAGTCCTTGCCAGGAGGAGAAGAGATTCCAAGGTCTGGAGGATCAAAGGAAACGGAGGATGGGTGGAAGGTCAGAGTCAGAGAGGGCAACTGGCTACAAGGGAGTGACCACATGGTCACTCAGAGAATCAATTACCAGGCCTGCCCCCTGGGAAACTGGGAAAGGCACCTGGAATACAATGGGACAACACGTGGAGTAGGACCCATAATAGAATGCATGGTTCAAATTCAAAATAAAGATCTGTTTTACATATTTTTCCTATACTCTGTGTATGCTCGGCTGGCTAACAGTAGGCCATGTAGGGGATATTGACTGCCCCCTCTTTTCCACATGCCAGGTGTAGCGCATGGGTAGTATTTTGAAAGGTTATCTTATTTTTAACATTAATTGCACTTGCTGACTTCTCTGCAGACACCTGTCCTTAATGATGAATCAGCTGTTTAGAACTATACCTAGACCGTTTTAAACAGCATTCTCAAGTCAGAGGAGAGAGCTACACACAAAGCAAGGAACTGCAGTTTCCAATCCTCACAGTCATTGGCCATTGGTCCCAGGAGTCTCCAGTCCATGACAGCTGCTGACCAATATCTAAAGGTGGGTGAGGATAGACTGGTAGATTGTGCCTGTGTTGACTCTTCTCTTGCTAACTCTCTGTTACTTTAAGTTATTTAATCATGGGCAACATTCTCCTGGAAAACTGCTGATGGATTAAAAACATGATGCTTTGCTGAGCCTATGTTGAGTGCTGTTGTCCTCCTAGGGTAAGCCATAGTAAAGCCTGAGAAGTCCGCCTTCCTACCTACTAACAAAAGAAACAAGCTACTGAACATCAAACAGCAGCTTGGGACCTTCATTTTCTTCCATCAAGTCATTTAAAGTTTGTCGACGAAGTAGATTACAGGGTTAAATCAGAAATCCCACAGGTTATGAATTCATTTAAATGGATTTCTATTTATTAGCAATGCCTAACTTCAGGGAGTTAATTATGCATTTTAATCGATGAGAAACAAACCAGACGAAAATCAATGTGGCGTTTGAATTAAGTGGGGAGTTTTCTTGTTGTTGATGTTTTGTTTTTTATAAAACCTTATTCCAAGCAATGCAGATAAGGATCTGGTTCAAATGATTCCTCCCAAAATGCACTTGGTTACTATTGTTTCCAGAGCTAAGCAGAGAAGCTCCAGGGAAATGAAATCTTCCTCCTTCCCACTGTTCTGTTGTCTTTGAAAACAGCAGAACTGCCAAGATCAGCAGTTTGAAAGCTTCCTTTGAAGTGTTCCTCATGCCTTTTTCATTGGCTTGAGCAAAACAAGTACCTAGACTGTGTGCCCAGTCCCCAGGGGGGACACCTGGGGGGTCAGGCAACCAGCGCAGCATAATGAGCAATGGCACAGTGAAGACAGGGAGCTGCGGGTGCCAGCGTCGGATCTGGGAACTCAGGCTCACCGGGGAAGTCACCACCAATACTTTTCAAAAAATGATGTGGATCTGGGGTAGAACAGGGAGGTGGTCAGGGGCCCTGTGTGCACATCGCTGGCCTAGAACTATCACTCTGGGACCTGGAACCTCTGGGCTATCTTTAAAGTACACATTTGATGGGTGGATAAGTGCAGCAAACCACCGTGGCAGACATATACCTATGTAACAAACCTACACATTCTGTACTTGTATCCCGGAAGTTAAAGTATAATAAAAAACAAATTCTTTTAAGTTCACATTTGTCAAAAGGATGGAACACGCCCTTTAATTTATAATTGTGGAAAAAAGCAATATCTGCCTCATAAATATGAAAGAAAATGTTTCAAGATGCAATTAGGGAAAAAAATCTTTTCAATCTTCTGGGGAATAGATGAAAAGACACTGTGGAAATGAATAAAAACCAACTAAATGAGAAATGCAGAGGCTATTTATTCAGAGATTGCAATTGCAAAGGAGTCGGCCTGTGTCACTGTGTTTGGCAGAGAATCAAAGGCAGGCAGAAGACTGGGAAGGCGTTTAGTGGAAAACAGAGAAGCTTCCCGTGTGCCCCAACTGAAGGCTGTTGGCAGGGTGAGCTGCAGGTGGGCTATCTAGGAGCCAATCACTCATGTGATTGGCTACGGCATTCCCTGGTTGGTCCTAAATTGGAAGTGGGGGCAAAAATTAGGGAAGTTATCTATTATTAATCAAGTCCTGGGCACTTGGGGCTGATTGTTACAGAAGTTATTATTTACCTTTCTGGATTGTTTAAAGAGATAGCAATCTGGCTTCCCAAGTCGGACTTATAGCAGGCTGGCTTCCTGGGTTGTTTATGGGAGATAAGGGGTTTGATTTCCTGAGCAGGTTGTGGGTTAGAGACCTGTTTTTATATACAGTCTGGCCATTGTCTGATGATATATTCAGTCTCTAAACAGTAACCCCAAACAAGGAGAACAGCAGGTGGGAAGAGGAGCTTATGAGTTTAGACATGTCATTTCTTTAGGAAGCAACTGTAACTGGGATTTCATGATATGGATTAAAATTGAAATTGATATTTCTTTGTGCTTTATAATTCTCATGAGTATTTGGTTTACTCAGCCACGTGGCTTCTAGATCTACATTCTCCCATGCTTCTCGCAGGAGGGACCTAGCACCCTGTCGAATGGGAAGAAAGGGTGCTCCTCCATCCTTCCTCAGCTTGTGGGCTCCAGAGATCCCTTCCTTGGAGACAAGGGCAACCTTGGTTTGGAAAGAATGGAGAAACAGAAACCTTATCTTTTAAAATAACTTTAATTTGGATTAAAATATCCTAGTATCTAACATAGAATGAGAGTTTGACTCTGGATGTCACTACTTGATCAGATGCTGTCTCAGTCTGCTGAGGCTACCTTCACAAAATACCCAGACTGGGTGGCTGAAACAATAGATATTTATTTTTTCACAGTTCTGGAGGCTGAAAGTCCAAGATTAAGGTGCCAGCAAATTTGGTTTCATTCTGAGGCCTCTTCTCTTGGCTTGTAGGTGGCCACCACATAGCTGTGTGCTGACATGGCGTTTCCTCCATGCATGCTCCGAGAGAGAGGGTGAAAGGGAAAAAAAGAGAGAGAGAGAGAGCTGTGTGCTGTCTCTTTTTATAAGGACACTAATCCTAACGAATTAGGGCCCCACCCTTATGACCTCATTTAAGCTTAAATATTTTCTTAGAGGCTCGATTTCCAAGTATAGTCACACTGGGAGTTAGGGCTTCAACAAATGAATTTTGTGGGGAAACAATATTCAGTCCATAACAGATGCAGAGGGCAGACACATTCTGCTGGAAGGTGACATTCTATCTGCCTGTAGGTGTGTAGTGAAAGCCAATGAGATGACCACTCAGTTGTTCTTAGCTGATTAGTAATTTCTACTGCCCTACAAATAAGAACGTAGAAAAATCAAGTTACAGAGTTTTAAGATTTAATATGTTTTTGATTATGGGACAAGAATCTTCACTTAAGATAAGATGTAGATTGATGAAATAATCATCTGATCAAATCACAAGAAGTTTTAAAGTGTAACGGTGTTTAAGAAGTGCTATCTTTTTTTTCTGAGATAGGATTTTCAGATAAAAAGATACAAAGTCAATATAAATATGGCCTTTTAAGGATACCATAGATCCTTAAAGAGAGATGGATTTTTATTAAATACTACCTATCTCATATTACTCCTTGGTTACTAAACCTTCCATTGTTTTCCATCCTTGACAGATCGAAGTCCAAACTGTCTAACCCCAGCCTATCTTTCTAAAATTTTCTCCTAGTTTTTCTTTTCTTTTTTTTTTTTTTTTTTGAGATGGAGTTTCACTCTCATTGCCCAGGGTGGAGTGCAATGTTGCGATCTCTGCTCACTGCAATCTCTGCCTCCCGGTTTCAAGTGATTCTCCTGCCTCAGCCTCTCAAGTAGCTGGGATCACAGGTGTGTGCCGCCATGCCTGGCTGCTTTTTTGTGTTGTTAGTTGAGATAGGGTTTCACCATGTTGGCCAGGCTGGTCTCGAACTGCTGGCCTCAGGTGATCTGCCCCACTTTGGCCTCCCAAAGTGCTGGGATTACAGGCATAAGCCACCACGCCTGGCCTCTCCTAGTTTTTCTATGCTAGTAACAGTAGTAATAAAAGTCATTACTTACTGAACACTCACTGTGTGCTAAGCCCTATGCTAAATGCTTTACATGCATTGTTGTTAGTTATCATAAGCATATGAAGTAGCTACTAATATCTCCCTTTTGACAGAGGAGGTTAAGTAACTTGCCTAAAGGCCCCAGAGTTATTCACCCAGGATTCTCACTCAGGAAGTGGGACTCCTCTCCAGGACCATCTGACTCTACAGCTCTTAACCACTATGTAACTAAACTGTTCCCCACCTGCAGGCATGGTTTTTTGAAAATATTCCTTTCCTGCTCTTGCTGTCTTTAAGGTTGTTATGTCTAGTGCTGTAGGCACCCCAAAAGAATATGCCCTTAAAATGCTGAGCCAAGTTCATAAAATAAAATGTCTTGAAATGAAGTAGACTTCCTTAAGCAAGACAGCAAACCCAGAAGTCATAAAGGACAGGAGAGACATATTTGATTATATACATTGTTAAAAAATTGTTTGTCTTTTGTCATTCAAAAGACAAATAGTAGACTGAAAAAAAATTGGTATATATACTCAAAAGGAATCACCTCAGATTTTCGGAGTTTTCTTTCTGTGCAGCTTTCTCCTCTCTCGTATTCTGCCCTGTGAACTCTAGCTGCCTTGATCTCCCCAGAATATCAACTTCATCTCCTTAACTTAAGGAATCTGCTGGGCTCTACCTAGATTACCACTCCCTCTGTCATGGCCTGGAAATACAAGGTTATATGCTGGAGCAATCATAGGGCTCACTTTACTCACTTATTTTTTTCCTTTTTTCTTAGGAATTATTTTTCTTCATTGCCTGATATCCATTGTCTTGAAAACTGTTGTTTTATATATTTTGTCTAGTTTTTTAGTTGTTTCAGGTGGGAAGGAAAATTATGTTTCCCTATCTTGACCAAAAGAGAGAGACTCTAAATGGACTTCTTAATTATATTTAGTCTACCAATCCATGAACATGGTATAAGTCTTCATTTATGTACAGCTTGTTTAATTTTTCTTAGCAAATATTCTTTTAGTTTTCAGGGTAGAGGACTTCTAGCTATTGTTTTAGATTTATTCCTAGGTATTTCATTTTTTAAAATGTCTTTCTGGTACACTTTATTGTTTCTAGCAGATCTGTGCTTCCATCTGGTATCAATTCCATTGGACCTGAAAAACTTCTTTTTAACATTTCTTGTTGTGCTGGCTTGCTGGACATGAATTAAGTCAACTTTTATTGATCTGCAAATGTTTGGCTTTTTAAAAACTATGATTTTGTAGTTTATCCTGCTTGTTCTCCTTGTTAGGGTCTCTATAACGTTTAAAAATATTTTAAAGCAACTTATTCTAAAACAAAATATCACATGGAATCTGAATACATAAAACAGACCAAACCTGAATATCCTGGTTAAGACGTATTTGAGTAGGGGCTGCCAGATGGGGAGGACAATGTTCTACAAGTGCTCTCATTACTATTTGCAATGTCTACTTGGAGAAATTTTTGAGTTGTTTGAAAATTTCTGGTTTTGATTATCAAGTGTAAATCTCTAGTTTGGGGGCCCTGGTCTTCACTGTATGGTTTGGCTTTCTCCATATTTTCAATGTCCAATAGTCTCTTTTCTTTTTACATGCCTCAGCTTTTGTTGTTCCTTCTACGTGAGATGCTTGCCTGTGTCTCAATTTAAATCGGTTACCCTGGAGGATCCAGCTCACCCTTAAGAATTTCTGCATCCTCAAAATGGTTATGGCCATTACTATTTGGTTAGGGTTACTTTTACCTTGATAGCTGGACACCCTTCCTTCCAGATAGGGACTATGTTGGAACTTTTCTTATGTCTTATTTGATGCTGGGAGAGTTAGGTGAGCTATGAATATTTGCTGCTATCACCACTCTGGAAGCATAAAAACTGTCCTTTGGTTGATGACTCTATGTGAGCCAAGGTTGTTCTGTGTTCATGGATTAGCATCTTTGCCTTGAAGCCCACATGACTTACACTTAAAATGAGCTGATTTGGGATCCCTGTCAGCTCTTCTGAGCCAGATGCCTGTCTGTGTTTCCATAGCTATCCCATGGGCTACTGGCTCCATGTGTCTTTTTGGTTAACAGTGATGCCTGAATATTCACCATACAGACATTTAAACTGTCCTGCTTCTTCCATCCTTCATCCCCTGAGCTGGTCAGGTGCAGCCATGCTAGCCTGTGCTCCATCAAGCCTTGCCTCAGTGGGGCAGACTGGCTGTGTTCCAGAACCACACTTCAGTAGGATTAATGTGACTGTAAGAGGCGCCAACTGAGAGTGTGTCTTTTCCCTGATATGCACCGAGCTGTCAGCAACACAACTGGCCAATTGCAAGGTGGCACCCAGAATATCTAGGCAGGCTCTCAACATGTAATTGTGAGGATTTGGAATTAGTATGTTACTCTTGATTCAGCCTGATTGCTTTTCCCAGAAACAGCTATTTCCAGGCAGACCAGACTCAAAGAGATTTCTAGGAGATGTTTTGTCTTCATCCCCAGGGAAACTGGAGCAGTTTTACCTTTCCCTTCTTTGGGGTAACTCAGCCAGCCCTTTTCCTCAAGTATTTTCTTTTTGAATCTTGGGGATTGTTATGGTGATAACAATACCTACCTTGTAGCATTGTTATGAAGATTTAAGAAGGTACAAGCTTCTTTAAATTTTATGGACATTCTTCAATATGCATGTTTTCAAGGCCTTTTCTGCATATTATGCATATTATTTGTGCATGTTTTATAAATTTTCTTCAAGCCCTTTTATGAGGAGCTTGAGGCCAAAGCAACAAATAAAACACATAAACACCAACAAGCTTGTTTTCTTTAAAAGGTCCAGACTTTACAGAGTCCAGCTCCAAGTTTTAAGACCACAGACTGAATTCTCATTACAGCATTCAGATCAAATCGACGGCACATCTAGAGTTGGAGTACACAGGCCCTGAAACTGCAAGGATTTGAAAGCTACGTATTGAGAGACCCAAAATGTGTATGGATGCTTCTAACTGAGGGGGAGTTTTCATTATATTTCCAGGGGTGCACTCGACTACAGTTTTCGTTCATCAGATTTACATATCTTTCTCAAAAAAACAAACTTCCACTGTGTCTTTTAGTAGTAGCCAAGCCTGTGCCTTTGTTCTGCTTTCATTAAATCATTTGCCCTGTTGGTGTTCTGTAGCTCTGAGCTTTACACTGATAAAAGCTGAAACTGAAAACCTACTCGGTAATCAGGTGGTAGACTGGGACTGTATTAACAACTCAAAATGAAATGTGCTTGGGGGTTTTGTAGCTTTAAGTCCAGCTTTAAGTTTTCATGGACTGGGTGAATCCTGCTTTCTGGTAATGGGTATGGGCACAGGTGGTCAAATGACTATGAGAATCGCCAGGAAGTTTACAGTAGGACAGGGCATTCTCTCCCCTGCTTTGCAAAGGGGGTTATTGTTGTTAAAATTCCTTGGGACTTGGATTGCACCATTTGAGTACTTTATCATCTCAGTTCTGAAATGAAATCTCTTGGGGAGCGGAAGGACTGAAACCTTGGCTGGCAGCAGTGATGAAGGAAACGGGCCCTCTTACCAGCTCGATGGGTGAGGGGATTTACTGCTGGTGTAGATAAGATTTGATGTAGTTAGACATTGTCAACACATCCTGGTGTAAATGCAGTGCCCTTCCTTGACTTTCCCAAGGGAAAAACAGAGCGCATGATACTGACTTTCATTTCTCAAAGACAGCATTGAAAACATTTTCCTTGTAAAGGCAGCTGAGACACTGGTCTTTAAAGGTCTTCGTTGCTGGGCAGACTTAAGAATGTAATCTGATGCGCAGTGTTATCATGTATATGTGGACATGTTTACAAGTGCATGTATTATTTTATTTTAATTTTTATCATTTCTTTTGAGATGTAGTTTTGATCTTGTCACCCAGGCTGGAGTGCAGTGGCGTGATCTTGGCTTGCTGCAACCTCCACCTCCTGGGTTCAAGTGATTCTCCTGCCTCAGCCTCCCGAGTAGCTGGGATTACAGGTGCCCACCACCACGCCCGGCTAATTTTTTGTATTTTTAGTTGAGACGGGATTTCACCATGTTGGCCAGCCTGGTCTTCAACTCCCGACCTCAGGTGATCAGCCTGCCTTGCCTCTCAAAGTGCTGGGATTACAGGTGTGAGCACCTGGCCACATATATTATTTTAAATGTAATTTTGCACACAGAGCAAACGGGGCATATCTGCAGGAAATAAGTATTTACTACTTGATGGTATTGGTATCAGCTTAGATTATAATCACAGTGGCTCCAGGATCTCGCAAAGGAAGGAATGAACTAAGCTCCACTGTAACCATTTTTGTGCTTGGCTTTGAGTTGGTTATTTATTCACTCGATGATTCATTCTTTCATTCAACACTTTGCACAAGCATTGTTTGTGCAGGCTGGGTACTGAAGACATACCTTGAAAAGCATAGATTGTCCCATTAAGAGATTATAGCAGTATGAGAGAGACAAAATGAACAGGTATTTGCTACATAGCAGGAAAGGGGGGAGGTGGAGAACACATTGGAGGGTCTGAGTCTCAGGGCAGAGAGCCTAGGAAGAAGAAAGAGTCCTGCAAGAAATGACCACAGCTTTATATTACAAAATTTGGTGGCACAAGGCTAACTCACTGTCTATCTTTCATTCTGTTTTTTTTTAATTTCCCTATTTTTTATGTTCATTCTTCTGCATGGACTTTGTATTATTTTTAATCAAATTCCAATTTAGACTACATCAAACTTATAGACTCATTTAGGGAAAATCACTCTCACTTTATCAGGATTGAATTTTCTTATACAAGAAAAAAATGTACTTTTCTCTGTTTCTTTCTTATCTTTTAAAATGACTTTTAGTAGAGTTTTATCAATATATGATGCACACTTGTCTTTTGTTAAGGTTATTCCTAGGTATGTTCCCTATTTTTTTTTGTTTTTATGATTGGCTTTTTTTCCTCATTATTATTATTATTATTATTATTATTATTATTATTATTATTATTTTATTTTTTTGAGATGGAGTCTCACTCTGTCGCCCAGGCTGGAGTGCAAAGGCACAGTATCAGCTCACTGCGACCTCTGCCTCCCGGGTTCAAGCGATTCTCCTGCCTCAGCCTCCCGAGTAGCTGGGATAACAGAAGCCTGCCACTATGCCCAGCTAATTTTTTGTGTTTTTAGTAGAGACAGGGTTTCACCATGTTGGCCAGGCTGGTCTCGAACTCCTGACCTCGTGATTCACCTGCCTCAGCCTTCCAATGTGCTGGGATTACAGGCGTGAGCCACTGCACCTGGCCTTTCCATTACATTTTATAACTGATCAATTGGAAATAAAAGAGCTAGTAACATTGGATATTTATTTTTTACCTGGGAATAGAGTGATCTCACCAGATACAGGTAATTCTCCTCTTATTTACTCATTGCCTTAGGTCAAGTTCCCTGGGAAACAGACTCGAAGTTGGAGGTCTGTGTGCAGAAGCTTTATGGGAGTGTTCCCTCAAGAAAACATCCATGAGTGCCTGGGTGCGTTGCTTATGCCTGTAATCTCAGCACTTTGGGAGGCTGAGGCGTGTGGATCACCTGAGCTCAGGAGTGTGAGACTAGCCTGGGCAACATGGGGAAACCCTGTCTCTACAAAAAACATAAAATTAGCCAGGCATGGTGGCACGCGCCTGTAGTCCCAGCTACTCAGAAGGCTGAGGTGGGAGGATTGCTTGAGCCTAGGAGGCGGCGGTTGCAGTAAGCTGAGATTGCACCACTGCACTCCAGCCTGGGAGAAGATAGACATTGTCAAAAAAAAAAAAAAAAAAAAGAAAAGAAAAGAATGAGGGGTGAGGGAGGGAAGCAGGATTGGGAGAGGGAGAAATGAACTGCAGCAAAGTTGCAACAGGGACCTCAGCTGCTCCCACAGGGAGCTCCAGAGTTGAGATGGTCCTTCTGAGTTGTCCTGAATTAGGGTAAGCGGGCAAGGTCTTTGTACCCCCACATTAACCCCTCATTGGAGGTGGGTTACCGTGGAGGAGGGGATGTAAACTTGGGCCAGGCAGTTCCCTTTAACAGAGAGCAAATTTAGCAGCCATTAGAAGTGAACACTCCAGTGTGCTGGGGAACTGAGTGTCTTGGTCTTGAAGGGAAGGGGTTGGCTGGGTACCACAGCATCCACTACACTGATACTGGCTTTCTTAGATCCCTAGATGACTACGAGCAAGGACGCTAACAACACTGAGAAGCCCAATAGGTCAAAAAATACCTAGGTAGCTGCTCCTTCCTTTGCCTTTAAAAGTCTTGCTATTTAAACTTACCTTTTAGAGGCTTGTAAAGGTGTTCCACTATTGCTTTTAATGAACACCAGTGACCTTCATTTTGAACTCACATTAATATTCCTTGGAGTATTAAATAATTATTCTCAGTATAGGGGAAATTTCCAAGAATAGAACAGTGGGTCTTCAGTCCAAATACTATTGGATGAAATTTTAAAATGCTTTACTAGTCCAGACCTGCTGAGAAAAATGTCAACTCCCCACAACACACATTTACAGGAAGACTTACATATAACCATTTCTTTGCTTTGTCTCTCAACTTTATTGGGGTGTAATTACATAAAATAAAACACATCTATTTTAAGTGTAGAGTTGGGTGAGTTTGACAAATGTATACACACATGTAATCACCATGTCAATGAATGTATAGAATATTTCCATCTTCCTTTGCAGTTATCCTCCTACTGTTCTCTCACTCTGCACCCAGGCAACCACTGGTCTGCTTTCTGTCACTATAAATTAGGTGAAGAAGTTTCATATATTTGGATCCATATAGTATGTATTCTTTTATGTCTGATGTCTTTCATTTGCTGTAATATTTAGAAACTAGTTTTATTGAGGTATACTTTGCACCCAATATAACTCATTTATTTTGAGTGAACAGTCTGATGACCTGATAAATGTATACAATCATGTAATCACTGCCACAATCAAGTTAAGACATAGAACATTTCCATGGCCCTCCAAAAGGCTCTCATTACCCTTTGCAGTCAATCCCTTGTCTGCAGTGTCTAATCTGCTGTTAATCTTATCATTTATATTTCTCATGTCAGATTTTTTTTTAACCTCTACAAGTTCCATTTGGATTTCTCATATCAGATGTTTTTTTAACCTCTACAAGTTCTATTTGGATCTTTTTCATATCTCCCATTTCTTTTATCCTTATCTTTATGTTTTATTTTATATCTTTGAACATGTTAATAAGATTTTAAAATCTTAACCTTTCAATATTATATCTTTTAAGGTCCTTCTCTACCCATTATATTATCTCTGGCATTTCTGAGTCTGTAATTGATTGATTCTTCTCCTGGTTATAGGTAATCTCTTCTCGTTTCTTTACATGCTTTGTGATTTTTGATTGGATCTTAGGCATTGTCAATTTTATGTTGTTGAGTGCTCATTTTACTGTATTTCTTTAATGAATACCAACTTTTTTCCTTTTTAGCAGTTAAGTTACTTGGGATCAGTTTTATCTTTTTAAGACTTTCTTTTAAGCTTGTTATGGTGGGCCCACCACATCCTTTAGTTGGGGCTAATTTAGCCCCTCTACTCTGGCATTATGATTTTTGCCAATACACTGTTTTTCGTTTTGCCTTGAAGACTTTAAAAATGTTTTATTCTTAAAAAATTTTTTTTTATAAATAAATATATTTTCTTAAATATTAAAATTGAGGAAAAATTATCTTTTTAAAAAACGTTTTCTCACTGGCTGCCTGGATATAAAGTCGGTGCTGTTGGGGGAGCACAGGGGGATTGAGACTGGCCTTTTTGGCTGCATAGGGGCTGGGTGAGGCCTGTCACTGCCAGCTTTCCACCACTTCCCTGGCAACCTGTATGATGCAGCAGAGGCAGCCATAATCCCCCAGGAAACACAACTCTGTCAGCTGGAGAAAAACACCCTCATCCCCTATAGCAGCTACAGCAAGCCTTGCCCAAGGAGAGTCTGAGCTCAGGCATGCCTAACACTGCCCCCACCTGATGGTCTTTCTCTACCTGCCCTGGTAGCCAAAGACAAAAGACATTATCTCTTTGAAGCTCTGTGGCTTCACCCATCACCTGGCCAACCTAAGGCAAGCTTGTAACCTCCCTGTACTACCACAGCTGATGCTGTCTTGAAAGCGCCACCTCCTGCCTGGAGGCCAATCAACACAAACCATTACAGCAACTCATAAAAGAACAGTCTTGTCCCAAGAAAGGAGAAAACAGCTAACTCCACTGCCTGTAACATCCTGGATAACCAGAGGTCCTGAGTCTGTCTACATGACAACTTTACTGCCAGGACAACCAGCATTAGAGAAAACCAGCACACTAAACAAAACTACAACCAAGTTCCCACAAAAAGTCCACCTCACTCATCTGCTACCTCCACTGGAGCAGGTGCTGGTATCCACCTGAAGATGGATCACATCACAGGACTCTTTGCAGACACTCCCCAGTACCAGCCCGGAGCCTGGTAGCTCCACTGGGTGGCTAGAATCAGAAGAGAAATAACAATCACTGCACTCTGGCTCTTAGGAAGCCCCATCCCTAGAGGAAGGGGAGCGTGCCACATCAAGGGAATACCTGTGGGGCAAAAGAAAATGAACAGCATTCCTTGAGCCCCAGATCTTTTCTCTGACATAGTGTACCCATATGAGAAGGAACCAGAAGAACAATTTTGGTAATATGACAAAACAAGGTTCTATTATGCCCCCAAAAGATCACACTAGCTCACCAGCAATGAATCCAAACCAAGAAGAAATATCTGAATTGCCAGCAAAAGAATTCAGAAGGTCAATTATTAAGTTACTCAAGGAGGCACCAGAGAAAGGTGAACACCAATTTAAAGAAATTTTAAAAATGTTACAGGATATGGACGGAAAAATCTCCAGAGAAGTACATAGCATAAATAAAAAGTAGTCACAACTTCTGGAAATGAAGGACACTCTTAGACAAATGCAAAATACACGGAAAAGCCTCAACAATAGAATTGAACAAATAGAAGAAAGAACTTCAGAGCTCAAAGACAAGGCTTTCAAATTAACCCAATCTGACAAAGACAAATAAAACAGAATCAAAATAATGAACAAAGCCTCCAAGAAGTTTGGGATTCTGTTAAACAACCAAATCTGAGAATAATTGATGTTCCCAAGGAAGAAGATAAACATAAAAGTCTGGAAAACATATTTGACGGAATAATCGAGGAAAACTTCCCTGGCCTTGTTAGAGATTTAGACATCCAAATATAAGAAGCTCAAAGAACACCCAAGATATTCATTACAAAAAGCTCTTTGCCTAGGCACGTAGTCATCAAGCTACCTAAAGGCAAGAAGGAAAGAATCTTAAGAGCTGTGAGGCAAAAGCATCAGGTAACCTATAAAGGAAAATGTATCAGATTAACAACAGGTTTCTCAGCAGAGACCCTATAAGCTAGATGGGATTGGGGTCTTATCTTTAGCCTCCTTAAACAAAACAATTATCAGCCAAGAGTTTTGTATCCAGCGAAACTAAGCTTCACAAACAAAGGAAAGATATAGTCTATTTCAGACAAACAAATGCTGAGAGAATTTGCCACTACCAAGCCAACACTATAAGAACTGATAAAAGGAGCTCTAAATCTTGAAACAAAACCTCAAAATACACCAAAATAGAACCTTCTTAGAGCATAAATCTCACAGGACCTATAAAAAAATAACACTGAAGAAAAAAACCCACAGGGTATTCAGGCAACAACTAGCATGATGAATAGAATAGTACCTCACATCTCAATACTAATGCTGAATATAAATGGCCTAAATGCTCCACTTAAAAGATACAGAATGGCAGAATGGATAACAATTCATCAACCAAATGTCTGCTGCCTTCAAGAGACTCATCTAACATAAGGACTCACATAAACTTAAGGTAAAAGGGTGGAGAAAGATATTCCATACAAATGGACACCAAAAGCAAGCAGGAGTAGCTATTACTATATCAGACAAAACAGATATTAAAGCAACAACAGTTAAAAAAGACAAAGAGGGACATTATATTACAATCCTAAATATTATATGCAGCTAATATTGGAGCTCCCAGATTTATAGAACAAGTACTACTAGACCTAAGAAATGAGATAGATGGCAATACAATAATAGTGGGGGACTCCAATACTCTACTGACAGTACTAGACAGATCATCAACACAGAAAGTCAACAAAGAAACAATGGTCTTAAACTATACCCTAGAACAAATTGACTTAACAGATATGTATAGAACATTCTACCCAACAACTGCAGAATATACATTCTATTCATCAACACATGGTATATTCTCCAAGATAGACCATATAATAGGCCACAAAACAAGCCTCTATAAATTTAAGAAAATTGAAATTTTATCAAATACTCTCTCAGACCACAGTGGAATAAAATTGGAAATCAACTCAAAAAGGAATGCTCAAACCCATGCAAATACAAGGAAATTAAATAACCTGCCCCTGAATAATTGTAGGGTCAACAATGAAATCAAGATGGAAATTAAAAAATTATTTGAATGGGATGACAATAATAACACAACCTATCAAAACCTCTGGGATACAGCAAAACTGGTGCTAAGAGGAAAGTTCATAGCGTTAAATGCCTACATCAGAAAAGTCTGAAAGAGCAAAATAGACAATCTAAGGTCACACCTAATGGAACTGGAGAAGCAAGAACCAGCCAAACCCAAACCCAGCAGAAGAAAAAAAAATAACTAAGATCACAGCACAACTAAATGAAATTGAAACAAATAAAATACAAAAGACAAATGAAACAAAAAGCTAGTTCTTTGAAAAGATAAATAACATCAATAGACCATTAGTGAAACTAAGAAAAGAAGAAAGAAGATTCAAATAAGCTCAATTAGAAATGAAACAGCAGATACTACAACCAATGCCACAGAAATACAAAAGATTATTCAAGCCTATTACGAACACCTTACATACACAAACTAGAAAACCCAGAGGAGATGGATAAATTCCTGGAAACATACCACCCTCCTAGATTACACCAGGAAGAAATAGAAACTCGGAACAGACCCATAACAAGCAACAAGACTGATATGATAATAAAATAATTGGCAACAACAAAAAAAGTCCAGGACCAGTTGGATTCATAGGTGAATTCTATCAGTCATTCAAAGAAGAAGTGGTACCAATTCTGTTGACACTATTCCAAAATTTAGAAAAAGAGGATCCTCCCTAAATCATTCTATGAAGCCAGTACCACTCTAATACCAAAACCAGGAAAGGATATAACAACAACAAAATAGAAAACTACAGATCAATATCTGTGATTAATATAGAAACATAAATCCTCAACAAAATACTAGCTAACTGAATCCAACAGCATATCAAAAAGATAATTCGCTATGATCAAGTGAGGGTTTCATACCAGGGATGCAGGGATGGTTTAACATATGCAAGTCAATAAATGTGATACATCACAGAAACAAAATTTAAAACAAAAATCATGTGATCATCTCAATAGTGGCAGAAAAAGCAATTGGCAAAATTCAGCATCCTTTTATAAAAACTTCAGCAAAATTGGCACTGAAGGAACATCTCTTAAGGTAATAAAAGCCATCTATGACAAACCCACAGTGAACATTACTGAATGGGGAAAAGTTGAAAGCATTCCCCTTGGGAACTAGAACAAGACAAGGATGCCCACTTTTACCACTTCTATTCAACATAGTACTGGAAGTCTTAGCCAGAATAATTAGACAAGAGAAAGAAATAAAGGGCATCCAAATCAGTAAAGAGGAAATCAAACTGTCACTGTTCACTGAGGATATGGTCATACACCTAGAAAACCCTGAAGACTTATCCAAAAAGCTCCTAGAACTGATAAATGAATTCAGTAAAGTTTCAGGATACAAAATCAATGCACACAAATCAGTGGCACTGTTGTACACCAACAGCAACCAAGCTGAGAATCAAATCAAGAACTCAACCCCTTTTACAATAGCTGCAACATAAAATAAAATAAAATAAAATACTTAGGAATACACCTAACCAGGGAGGTGAAAGACCTCTACAAGGAAAACTACAAAACACTGCTGAAAGAAGTAACAGATGACACAAACAAATGGAAACACATCCTATGCTCATGGATGAGTAGAAAATGTGAAAATGACCATACTGCCCAAAGCAATCTACAAAATCAATGCAGTTCCCATCTAAATACCATCATCATTCTTCACACAACTAGAAAAAAAACAATTATAAAATTCATATGGGCCAGGGTCCATCCCGCAGACCCTAGCTGCATGATGGATGAATAATGTACTCAGACACTGATATTCAGTGAAAGAGCAGGCTAGAGGGCCAGACAACTGACCGAAAGAGTTGTAGCAGCCACTGCCCTGACTAGCTGGCCCTGCCAGCATTTATTCAGCACACACTAAATGACAAAGGCTTTGAGTCAACACCACTAGAGAGTAATTAACCTGGTAGCCCTCCCCACAAGACAGCCATCCTGCCTGAGAATGATCAAAGGTTAGTTTTAGGACCACATGAGTAAACAAGTTATTTAGATAAACTCCCTTAACATTCCTTTGTACCTACTTTAAGCTATTTACTTAAGATAAGGATTAGGCTGCCTTCAGCCAGATCTGTTACTGAAGCTTATGCAACACCCCCGGCCTTCCAGGAAGGTTTGTATCTATTACTTATAACTATCTTTAAAATTTTTCCCACCAGCCTGACTGAACTCCCACCCATATGGGACCAAAAATGAGCCCACATAGCCAATTCAAGACCAAGCAAAAAGAATAAATCTGGGGGCATCACATTACCTGACTTCAAACTATACTACAAGGCAATAGCCACCAAAACAGCATGGTAATGTCATAAAAATAGGCACATAGACCAATGGAACAGAACAGAGAACCCAGAAATAAAGCCAAATACTTACAGCCAACTGATCTTTGACAAAGCAAGCGAAAACATAAAGTGGGGAAAGGGCACCCTATTCAACAAATGGTGCTGGGATAATTGGCAAGTCACATGTAGGAGAATGAAACTGGATTCTCATCTCTCACCTTGTCTGAAAATCAACCCAAGATGGATCAAAGACTTAAATCTAAGACCCGAAACCATTAAAATTCTAGAAGATAACATTAGAAAAACCCTTCTAGATACTGGCTTTGGCAAAGGCGTTGTGACCAAGAACCAAAAAGCAAAAGCAACCAAAACAAAGATAAATACTTGGGACTTAATTAAACTAAAAAGCATCTACATAGCAACATAAATAATCGGAGGAGTAAACAGACAACCCACAAAGTGTGAGAAAATCTTCATGAACTATGCATCTGACAAAGGACTAATATCCCGAATCTATAAGGAACTCAAACAAATCAGCAAGAAGAAAAGAAACAATCTCATCAAAAAGTGGGCTAAGGACATGAATAGACAGTGCTCAAAAGAAGATATACAGATGGCCAACAAACACATGAAAAAATGCTCAGTTATCAGGGAAATGTAAATCAAAACCACAACGAAATACCACATTACTCTTGCAAGAATGGCCATAATTTAAAAATCAAAAAATAGTAGATGTTGGCATGGATGGGGTGAAAAGGGAACACTTTTACACTGCTGGAGGGAATGTAAACTAGTACAACCACTATGGAAAACAGCGTGGAGATTCCTTACAGGACTAAAAGTAGATCTACTATTTGATCCAACAATCTCTACCCAGAGGAAAACAAGTCATTATATGAAAAAGACACTTGCACACACACGTTTATAGCAGCACAATTTTCAATTGCAAAAATATGGAACCAGCCCAAATGCCTATCAATCAACCAGTGGATTAGGAAAATGTGCTATATATACACCATGAAATACTATTCAGCCATAAAAAGGAATGAAATAATGGCATTTGGCACAATGGAGTTGGCATTGCCAATTCCATTGCCAATGGCATATGGAATTGGAGACCATATGCTAAGTGAAGTAATCAGGAATAGAAAACCAAACATCGTATGTTCTCACTTATGAGTGGGAGCTAAGCTATGAGAACACAAAGGCATAAGAATGGTACAATGGACTTTGGGGACTTGGCAGTAAGGACGGGGAGGGGTGAAGGATAAAATACTACACACCGGGTACAGTGTACACTGCTTGGGTGATGGGTACACCGAAGTCTCAGAAGTCACCACTAAAGAACTTATCCATGTAACCAAACACCACCTATTCCCCAAAAACCTATTGAAATAAAAAAAACAACAAGTGGAAAGGGGGGAAAACATTGATTGGTGAAGAACTCTCACTTTTTTTTTGTTTTGTTTTGTTTTTTTGTCTAAAAAACCTTTATTCTGCCCTTATTTGTTATTATCATTATTTTTATTATTTTTGAGTCAGGATCTGGCTCCGTCACCCAGTCTGAAGTGCAGTAGCACAATCTTGGTTCACTGCAACCTCTGCCTCCTGGGCACAAATGATCCTTCCACCTCAGCCTCCTGAGTAGCTGGGACCACGGTATGCACCACCACACCCCACTAGCTTTTGTATTTTTTTGCAGAGATGGGGTTTTGCCATGTTGTCCAGGCTGGTCTTGAACTCCTGGCTCAAGCTATCTGCTTGTCTTGGCCTCTCAAAGTGCTGGGATTATAGGCATGAGCCACCGCACCTGGCCATGCCCTCATTTTGAAAGGTATTTTCTCTAAATTTAGAATCTAGAATTATAGTTTTTTCTCTTTTTGTACTTTGAAGATGTTCTACTCTCTTGTAATTTTGTTACTAACAAGAAGTCTGCAGTCATTCTAATTCTTGTTTCTCTACATAGTGTGTACTTTTTTCTCCAGCTACTTGTGAGGTACTCTCTTTACCACTGGTTTTGAGCAATTTGATTATAATGGTGTTTGTGTAGTTTTCTTTATGTTTCTTGTGATTCTTTGAGCTTCTTGTATCTGTGGTTTATGCTTTTCCCTAAATTTGGAGAAATTTTAATCTTATTTTTTCAAAAATTTTTTCTATACCTATCTCTCCTTTTCTGGGACCCTTATCACATGTATATAGATCAAGTAGATTGACCCACAGGCCACTATCATTCTGTTTCATTTAAAAAAATATTTTCTCTCTGTTCTTCATTTTGCACAGTTTCTATTGCTATGGTCATGTTTAATAATTTTTTTTTTCTGTATTGTATGATTTTTATCACAACAAGTATATTTTTTCTGTTCAAATATAATATTTTTCATCTCTAGAATTTCCATTCGTGTCTTTTTTATATCTTCTGTTTCTTACACTATCGTGTTCACATTTTTCTTACACCATGATCATAATGATAGTATTTGTATTAGTCATTTTAAAATCCTTGACGGCTAATGCCATTTTCTGCCATTTCTGAGTTTCTTTCTATGAATTAATTGTTTTTCCTGGTTATGGGTTACATTTTCCTTCTTTGCATGCCTGGTAATTTTTGACCAAATACCAGACATTACAACTTTTACATTGGTAAAGGTTGGATTTTTTTCACATTCTTTTAAAGAGTGTTAGGCTTTTTATGTCAGGCAGCTAAGTTGCTTGCAGATTGGCTTAATCTCTTTGTGCTTTATTTTACTTTTTATTTTTTTTGAGATGGAGTCTCACTCTGTCACCCAGGCTGGAGTGCAGTAGTGCAAATCTTGGCTAACTGCAACTTCTGCCTCCCGGATTCAAGTGATTCTCCTGCCTCAGCCTCCTGAGTAGCTGGGATTATGGGCGTACCACCACGCCCGGCTAATTTTTGTATTTTTAGTAGAGATGGGGTTTCACCATGTTGGTCAAGCTCATGTCAAACTCCTGACCTCAGGTGATCCACCTGCCTTGGCCTCCCAAAGTGTAGGGATTACAGACGTGAGCCACCGTGCCCGGCCCCTTTGTGTTTTATTTTAAACTCTTTTGGGATGGGGCTAACCTAGCCTTTACTCTGAGACAGCCCTATTTCTAAGGCCTGGCCCTCCTGGAATATCTACTAAATGCCTTGCGTATTCAGTGAGGTCTTTCTACTTTGCCTCATGAGAAACGGAACTATTGCCAAGTCCATGTGAACTCTGGGAATTGTCAGTGTACAGTTCTCTGATGATCGTTCTTTCTGCAGAAGTTGTTTTTGCCTGGCCTTATGAGTTATCACCTTACACATGCGCAGACTGGCATTCAGCTAAAGACTCCACAAGACTCCCATGCAGGTTTCTGGAGCTCTTTCTCTGCATGGCTCCCTCCTTGCAGCTATTCCCCCTCAGAGCTGCCTTGGACTCCCTAACCTTGCATCTTTGTCTCCTCAACTCAGCAAGATTCCAGGGCTCTGTTTCCACTCCAGCATCTTACACTAAAGTCCAGAAAGTTCCTCCAGGCAGAAAGCCTTGTCAATGGTGGGGGTCACTTCGCTTATTTTCCATTTTTCAGGAAGAACAGTCCTGCACTGCTTGTAGCACAATTTCTGAAAATTCTTGTTTCCTATATTTTGTCCAGTTTTCTAGTTGTTTATGACCAAAGGATAGTTCTAGATTCACCCAGTGGAGCTTTTATATTTTTATTTTTAAAGTATATGTTAAACTAAACATTGTTAGGGTTTTGAATTTACTTTGTGATTAAGTTTTTTTGTTATGATATGAATTTGATTTCTATAAACAGGGCCTTCACTGCATTGAACAAAAATAAGGCTATTGACATTTTATGGTTAAAAACCTACAAGCATTTAGATGTAATTCAGTGGTTACCAGTATCTTCAGATACAATACATTATACTCCTTGATAGGAATAGCAGTTTCAGCATTAATATGGAAATAGCATTTTGCCTAATATTACAGCAATAAATCCAAACCCTACAGAACAGAAAACGGGGTAGATTTTAGTCATAATTAGAAATAAATTGTGCACATATCAGAAACTGCTTAAGGAAGTTGGTATTTCTGTTCCTTTTCTATTTTTTCTGCTTCCATGTACCTGGTTTGCTTGCTTTAAATGACGTATACACATGGATAGTCTTCACCAAAGGATTGAGGTAGACTATGTCCCAACCGTGAATAATTGCTCATGTACCCAGTGCCTAAAAATAAACCATGATGTAGTTAAAGAAATCAGGCAGTGAGACTACGTAGGGATAAATGTCAAGACCGCCTTGAGTCCATAGTCATCTCTGAGCAGGAGGGTTCTGTCAGTTCCTACCAATGCTTATGGGTCCTGCTTTAGAATACCTGGATTGACCCCTCCAGAGAGGTATCTACAGCTGATGTAGAGAGTCACCTTGCCACAAGCTTTTAGAGCTACAAAGGATTTTATAATCAGTGTCCTCATTTATTTATTGTAGAGTTAATGAGTTTTTGGTGCCTGGGAGGCTGCTGCTACAGCTGTTGCTTTCTGTTTGGAAGGGAAATTATGTTCCTGGTACGCTCTCAACCCAGGATGCATTTTTCATAAAAATCATTCCCAAATGAGGGTGAGGTAAGTTGCAAACAAGTCATCCTACTCCAGTCTGTATATATTAGGAGGTAAATTGGCTTTGGGGCTACATAAGGAACTCAGTTTCTGATACAATGTGAGTTTCAAACTTTAGGGGGTCCTTGCTAAGCCCATACTCATTAGAGGAGTCCCTTCAGTTATGAGGTTGCAGAATGCAGAGGGAAACCAAAGTCAGAGGCAAGCAGAAACCATCAAGGCCTGAAAACATTTGCTAATGGTCTGACCACTGGGGAAATTAGTCCTTAGACAAACAACCCTTCCAGCTTAATGCTGGAGTATTTCTGAACTCATCATGTCAAGGCAGTTTGTAGTTTCTCTCTTGCTGGGTCAGATGTTGTTAACGTTGAACAATAAAGCACAAATTCATGAGAGCCAGGAATTCATAAAATCCATCAAAGTAGTGTTGGAGAATTGTTGGAATCACACTCAAAGTGTTGACAAATGAGGGTTCGGCAGAGTTAACCCGATGAACAACAGAAGGAGAGAAGTTTAGGAAAGGTACGGCAGGACATAACCACAGGCAGAAAATAATTTGGCCACCAAAGGATTAAGAGACACAGTGGGAAAACTAATAATTTCCTAGAATTTTTTTTCTAATTACTTTTTTTTTTTTTTGAGATGGAATCTTGTTCTGTTGCTCAGGTTGGTGTGCAGTAGTGTGATCTCGGCTCACTACAACTTCTGCCTCCTGGGTTCAAGCAATTCTCATGCCTCAGCCTCTCGAGTAGCTAGGACTACAGGCACACACCACTATGCCCAGGTATTTCTTTTGTATTTTTGGTAAAAACACGGTTTTACCATGTTGGCCAGGCTGGTCTTGAACTCCTGGCCTCAGGTGACCCGCCCTCCTTGCTCCTTTCTTTATGACCCTACTGCAAAAGCCAAACACAAATGTCAAGTAAACTCTGTCATTTTAGGCTATCATGCAATTTATATAAAATATAATAATGCCCTCCTCAACAAAAGCCTTCATGGAATTTGTCTTTTCTTTTTTTTTTTTTTTTCTTTTATTGTAATTATTATTATTATTATTATACTTTAGGTTTTATGGTACATGTGCCCAATGTGCAGGTAAGTTACATATGTATACATGTGCCATGCTGGTGCACTGCACCCACCAACTCGTCATCTAGCATTAGGTATATCTCCCAATGTTATCCCTCCCCCCTCCCCCCAACCCACAACAGTCCCTGAATTGTGATGTTCCCCTTCCTGTGTCCATGTGTTCTCATTGTTCAATTCCCACCTATGAGTGAGAATATGCGGTGTTTGGTTTTTTGTCTTTTCAAAAGTTAAGGCATAATTACATTTTAGCCTATATTTGGTTGAATGTAATATAAATGTATTTTTTATCAGTTTTAGTTTTATTTAAATTTTTATCAAAATGTTTCTATGCTTAGTGTGAAATTTTAGTCCCCATTTTAAGAGGGTTTACTTTAATTGACATTTATTTATTTATTGACAAGTAAAAATTGTATATATATGGTACATAACATCATGTTTTGATATTTGTATACACTGTGAAATGGCTAAGCCAATTTATTTTAACATATGCTTTATTTCAAAAATTTACCCTGTTTTGATGGTAAGACCACCATCAAAATGACTCTCTAAGTAATTTTCAAGTATGCAATACATTGTTACTATACTTTAACTGAGCATTAACTAGTTGTGTTACTGTATCCTTTTACAAAGGTAATTTGGTATTATAGTCTCTTTGCTAAATTGAGAACCAAAAGGAAATGGCCTCAGGGCACTTTTCTAGTAGGAGATTTTGGGATGAATATTTATCTGGAGGTTTCCAGTAATGCAAATTACCAACAAGAGACTAGCCACATTGATGGACACGAACTATTACCCAACGCTCTGACCCAATAGCACTTTCTGGCTTTTTTTATGGGAAGAAAAGAAGGACCCTGCAAATCCTAGAAAATGGAAGGTCTTCCTGCTCCAGCCTGTGTTCTACAGCCTCATCTCCCACTTCTCCTTACCCTCCCTGCCTCACCTCCTCCACTCTGTCTCCCTTTCCTTAGACATATCACTCTCTTCCTGACCCAGGAGTTCTGGTAGCAACAACCATCATCCTGGTTATTGTTGGGGTATGTTGTTCAGCTTTAGATACTGACAATCAGATGTGAATTACCCATGCTACCATCTTGGGGTACAAATATAGTCACGTATCTTTTATTTCATTTCTCCAGAGACATGCTGAGCTACCATTTCCCTTCTTTAGCAGGAAATTTGTATTTTTGCTCTTCTCTTCCCTATTCTCACTTCTACAATTACTTAAGCATTATGGATACCTTTTCAGTCCAAGGAGGTCAGTCTTGTCTCCAAATGCCAGTAGGTAAAGACCTGGGAAGTCTGATTAGTCTGCTAGAGGGCCCCAGTTTATGGATACCAGGACTCATTTTTGGCCCTTTGGTGAAATCACTGTGAAAATGGTCCTGTGTGGGCCAATGTGTCTTTGTTCAATGCTTTACGAATGCTCTTTCTCATCTAGATTTGCCATGTCTTGGCACCATTGGCAATGATTTTTTTTTAAGTTTATGCTCACACACCCAACCAAACGATCCCAGAGCATAACCTCTGTGAGAAGGGCTGTGTCTGGAGGGGTTTGCAGCCTCTGCCATATACTGTGCCAGAATGCCATCTCTTTCCCCTCCATCTAGTTGGTGCTGGAGTTGAGACTAGACCATCAGTCCAAACTCCTCATCCCTTCATGATAATGTCCCCTTTGGGAACCTAGGTTTCCTCTTCTACCAACAGACCTCAGTAAAGACCCTTCTAACTTATTAGATAACTTCCCAATAAAATAGAACCTTAAAAAGGAAAAGCTGCCTGGGAAGCTTTTGTAAATTTGCCTGTGTGTATTCTCAGTGAACAGATCTGTATCCTCAAGATTTTGTAAAGTGCAGTTTCACACACCACAGTAAGATCTAGTACTGCTTCCCCAGAGTCCTGGTGCCTGCCCACTTCACTCTTGCCTAACCAAGAACACTACAAGCAGGCCACTCAAATGACTGCTCCCTGAGCTCCTAGAAAGTTCTCCAACCCGTCAAGCTCCCCCACTCTACTAGGGGACCATTAGAGTATCTTGCTAAAAACGTCGGCATCATTATGCATCTTGCTACCTTTTTTTTTTTTTTTTTTTTTTTTTTTTTTTTTGCTTTTGGACCCAACTCAGTACCTGGCACATAATAGGCATTTGGGGGAATACTTGGCTGGGGGCGGTGGCTCACACCTGTAATCCCAGCACTTTGGGAGACCGAGGCGGGCAGATCCTGAGGTCAGGAGATCAAGACCATCTTGGCTAACATGGTGAAACTCCATCCCTACTAAAAAATACACACACACACACAAAAATTAGCCGGGCGTGGTGGCGGGTACCTGTAGTCCCAGCTACTGGGGAAGCTGAGGCAGGAGAATGGCGTGAACCCGGGAGGTAGAGCTTGCAGTGAGCCTAGATCGTACCACTGCACTCCAGCCTGGGCGACAGAACAAGACTCCGTCTCAAAAAATAATAACAATAAAAAAAATAAATAAAAATAACAAAGACCCGATTGGATGTAGAATTCTGCCCAGGGCTAACAGAGAAAAACAGGAGGTTGGGGGGGGGGGGGAAGAGTGTAGAGAGGTGGTGAGGGTTGGGTGTGCCATAGGTAAATAAAAGTGTTGGGAGTGGTTAATGTTGATTTCACAGATGAATTAAAACATTTGGTAACCCTGTAAATAGACTCCTGTATGTTTATGTAAATGGCACACTTAGCTTGTAGTTACAAGGTGCTAAAATAACTGCATGAAAATGAAAGACTCCATCAGTCGAATGGTTGTTTTGCCTATGTGAAAGTCAAACAAGCAATTGGACTGATTTTTTTTCTCCTCTGAATTGACCCTTTGTTAAGTGACCTAACACCGTAGTGCAAACTGCCAAGTGAAGGCAGCGCTGACTGTTGTACTGATTACAGCCTTCCTCGGGTTCCTGTGTGGAAAACGAAGCAAGGTAAATTTGTTAAACCATGATGTGGACTCAATAAACATTTGTTATTGATTGGGATTGTTTAATCATTGAGGTTATCAGGTAATTATTTATTCTTCCAGGGCATTATATAAGTGATTAAAGGGAGAAATCAGTAGAATAAATATGAAAAGTAGGTTCCATTTTTATCATTTTATGATCTAACCTAAGGGTAATCTTTTATTTTTATTGTAGTAAAGAGAGGCACATTTATGTATCTGTAAATATGCACCACTTAAAGAGCCTGTGGTAGGCTGAACAATGGCCTCCCAAAGATGTCTAATCCCAGGCACCTGTGATATGCTATTAGATTGGTGCAAAAGTAATTGTGGGTTTTGCAATGAAAAGTAATGGGAAAACCCATCATTACTTTTGCACCAACCTAATACTTTATATGGTAAAGGGATCTCTGCAGACATGATTAAATTAAGGATTTTTGAGATAAGGAGATTATCCTAGATTATCCAGGGGAACTCAAGTAATCACAAAGTTCCTTTAAACGTGGAGGAGTGTGGTAGAAGGCCAATCAGAGAGAGATGGGAAGATGCAGCAACACTGCCAGCTCTGAAGACAGAAGAAGGGGCCATGAGCCAATGAATGCAGGTAGCCTCCACAAGCTGGAAAAGGCAAAAACATAGATACTTCCCTAGGACCTCCAAAAGGAGGCAGCCCTGGCAACACCTTGTGTGATGGTTAATACTGAGTGTCAACTTGATTGGATTGAAGGATACAAAGTATTGATCATGGCTGTGTCTGTGAGGGTATTGCCAAAGGAGATTAACATTTGAGTCAGTGGGCTGGGAAAGGCAGACCCACCCTTAATCTGGGTGGGTACAATCTAATGAGCTGCCAGCTCAGCTAGAATATAAGCAGGCAGGAAAATGTGAAAACACTGGCCTAGTCTCCCAGCCTACATCTTTCTCCCGTGCTGGATGCTTCTTGCCCTTGAACATCAGACTCCAAGTTCTTCAGTTTTGGAACTCAGACTGGCTCTCCTTGCTCCTCAGCCTGCAGAGGGCCTACTGTGGGACCTTGTGATCATGTGATTTAATACTTAATAAACTCCCATATATATATATATATATATGTATATATATATATGTTCTGTCCCTTTAGAGAACCCTGACTAATACACCTTGACTGTAGGACTTGTTTTGTGCTTCTGACCTCCAGAACTGTAAGATAATGAATTTGTGCTGTTTTTGGCCACTGTGTTTGGTAATTTTCTACAGCAACAATAGGAGACTCATACAGGTGCAAAGGCAGCTCACATTTCCCTCCTGCTCAAAGCAGGAGATTATCCTGGATTATCTGGGGGTCCCAATGTAATCACACAGTCCTTATAAGAGGGACTCTAGAGGGTCAGTGTCAGAGGAAATGTGACAACAGAAGCAGGAGGTAAAGTCAGAGAGAAAGATCTGAAGGTCCCACGTTGCTGGCTTTGAAGATGGAGGAAAAGATGCAGGGAATGTTGGCGACCTCTAGAAACAGAAAAGGCAGGGAAATAATATTTTCCCTAGAAACTGCACAAGGAATACAACCTGCGGACACCTTGATTCTATGCTTTCTGACCTCTAGAACCGTAAGATAATACATTTGTATTGTTCTAAGCCACTTAGTTTGTGATGATTTGTTATAGCAACAATAGAAAACAGATCGATTCATTGTTGAGCAGAGAATTCTCTAAATTTGCTTGATAAATATACTCAAATATGAATATGGTTCATTTTAACATTAAAATATTGTTAAAAAACCAACCCAAGCTTATTCCATTATAATCCTCCTACAAAAATATTATTAATATTTGTATCTTTCTTACTGTGGATGATTGGTTTTTAGCTGATGAAGAGTTCACGTAATGTGTGGAAGTGGCAACTCTGCTATCCTTTTGGTGTTGACTTGATGTTGCATTATTCATTGTCTTCAGTCTTTTCAAGTTGCTTGTCTATTTTGAGGTGATTTATTTGGTTAAACTCAGGTACTATGATTCATAAATATACCTAACCAGATACAGGAAAGGCACAAAATATCAGAGTATGCTGCCAAGGAGAGCAGGGGCGACTCTCAAACCTTCCCTTGGGACATTGCTGGAGATAACCCTGGCCTGGGTGACAGGATGGGGACAGAGAGTGACAGGGTAATACAGATTTGTTATCCCTGCCATACAAAAGGCATTTAAGAAAATTCTGGCCTCTCAAAATTGACCTATAGCAATCTGGAGAGAAGAACTTGCTTCTGATGTAATATTATTTTAGAGTAGTCTCTAAAGAGCTTTTCCATGTTCGAAAACTCTTATATAGAAACATTTATCGGAACCAGTCCAAGGCAGCGTCAGAATCTCCATTTCAGCATGCATGAAAAGGAAGAAATTGTGAACAGGTAAAAGCTGGCTAGGCAAATACTGTTTAAGTGCCTAGTAAGAGCATTGGAAAGTGGGGCTCCTTTCCATGGAGTGACGAAATCTAAGAAAGAGGTGCAAAATTTTATAAAACCAAATCACTGATTAGTAACTTCAGAGGGATGGCCTGTGCAGAAGGGTCCTTTACTGAGTCCGAACACAAAAAAAGCATGATTATCAGAGCACCTTTCAGCAAAGTGAGGACTTTGAGGAAGCTCAGAGACAGAATCTGAGATGTTGTTTGTATGAGGTTCCAGGCTTTTCCATGGGCTGCCATCTTTGTTGCCTTCCTTTCCATGGTGTAGGTTCAATGTCCTACCCTCCAACTGAGCAATCTGTCAGGCCAACTTCCACAGCTCCCTTAGGACTCAGCTTACTTTTCCCTTCCCTAGAGTCTACCCTGCAAACTTCAGCACCCAAAGAGAAGCCCCTTGTAGCTGCAAGGACTGCACTTGCGTTTGCTCTATTATGATACATTTGCTAGATAGACTTAACCATCACCTTACCCAGATGGTGGCCTGCTGAAGAGGAAGGACCGCATCTTTTCAACCTTGCAATCTCTGTGGTTAGTATAAGACATAGCTCATTATAGGCATTCACAAAATCTTGGTTGAATAAGTCAACCATAAGCAGTCTTTTTATATACTTGGAGCAAAGGCTTCTCCCTGCCTCACCTCACCTCCTTTCCTTCCTCCTTCTTCTTTGATTGCAGTCAGTATTCACTCACTGGACATCCTGGAACTTCAATGATCACTGGTAGAGGGAGAGGCAACAAATTCAAATGGAGAGTTATTGCATTGGAACCTGTACCTTCTCTTTTCCTCCTGCCTCCCATGCCCCACGCAGGCAGAGAGGATCTTCACAAGACCCCTACATGCAAAGTCTCCAGCTATAGCTCTTGTTCACGTCCATCCTCTTTGGCCAAATCCCAGAGTTCCATGATTCTTCTGAATTCACTCTCTAAAAACACCTAAGTCTCTGTGCTAGTTTCCTAGGAATGTTGTAAGAAATTACCAAAAACTGGGTGGCTTAAAACAACATATCTTTATTCTTTCTGGCCGGAAGTCTGAAATCAAGGTGTCAGCAGGGTCATGCTCTCTCTGAACGGTCTAGGGGAGAAAGTGTTCCCTGGCTTTCTTTTGGCTTCTGGGGTTGCCAGCAAGCCTTAGCATTCCTTGGCTTACAGCTGCATCGCTCCCCTGTCTGCCTCCATCTTCACATGACTTTCTCCCTGTGTGTCTCTGTGCTTCTGTCTCTTCTCTTCTTGTAAGGACACCGGTCATATTGTATGAAAGGCCCCCTTAGGCCAGTATGATGTCATCTTAATTTACATCTTAAAAATATCTGCAAAAATCCTGTTTCCAAATAAGGTCACATTCATAAGTTCCAAGGGTTAAGATGCAACATACCTTTTGGGGAACACAATTCAATCCATAACAGCCCCTTTCTCTAGGGATCTGTCCTCAGTTTGCTCAGCTGGGGATGGCCTTTGAGATGTTACTTGCCCCCTGTGACTGTACCAGTCAGCCTTGAGTCAGACAAACTCAGGGAAAGGGAAGCCTATGATAGGAATACACACCTAAAAAATAAGTCGTTAACATCCTAGGGCAGGAGGCTAGCAGGGTCTGTCCTCATGTGTGCTGGAGCTGGAAGGAGATTACTGATTTCAGGAGGTCCTGGAGACTTCAGCAGTCACAGCTGTGGAAATGTATTCTTGTGCTCTTCCCTTAACCTGATTTGGAGTATGGCTTTTTTCTTGCCTCACAGCAAAAGTGGCTTCCAATCTCTATTCATTGATTTCAGTTCTGCTCCCTGTCTCCCCTCCCCTGCTCCAAGTGCGGCTTCTTCTGGACTTGGCTTTTCCAGGTCCGATTCTGCCTCATGACCCTTCAGCTTTATGGTCCACCCTGAACTGACCCATTCTCATCATGTTACTTAGTTCACATGCTGTTATGGACTGAATGTGTCCCTCCAAAATTCATATATTGAAGCCCTAAACCCTGATATGATGGCCTTTGGAAGTGGAGTCTTTAGGTTTAGATGAGGTCATGAGGGGAAGGCCCTAAGAAGGGATTGATTAGAGCTCTTATAAGAAGAGTTAGAGAGATCGAAGCATGTACTCTTGTTCCTTCTTCCTTTCTCTTACTCTAGACCATAGTGGGACATGGCAGGAAAGTGGCCATCCATCTGTAAGCCAGGAGGTGTGCCCTCATGAAGAATTGAATCTGCTGGCACTTTGATCTCAGACTTATGGCCTCTAGATGATGCGAAAACAAGTATCTGTTGTTTAAACCACTCAGAGTCTGGCATTTCATTACAGCAGCCGGGCTGACTAAGAGACATGGCTGTGGAGAGATTCAGAGTGGCTTGGGTCCTCTGTCCCAGGCAGGCTCCCGCCAGGCCTTGTGAGGGTCAGGCCTAGGATGCTGGTTCTGCGATTTCTCCTGGTCCAGGGTTGGACATAAATGTGTGTTTGTGTCCAGGAGTGGTGCTCTAACCCCAAGGCCCCCATCTGCAATGGTGGCATTTGAAACTTGACTGCTGGCCACTGAGACTTCTTGAGGCTTCTCCAAACAGAGCAAAGAGGCCGTCCTTGGTTCTTCTAGGATGAAGGACTCACCAGGTTGGGAGCAGGAAACCTAGAGAAATTCTCAACATCCTTACAGGCAACTCTTGCAATTGTATATGGCACTGCGTGCTGGTTGAGAGAGGCTTGTAGTGTTTGTTCTCAGGACACTCACTGCAGCACTGTCCCCACATATGAAACCCAGGAGAGTGGGGATTTAAGCTTGTTTGCTTGCTTTTAAGCTGCAGAGGCACACATTGTTTCATAATGAGTAGAGGCCGCCAACATGTGGCTCATGGATCTCCTTTGCTGAACCTATTCCAACTCAGAGATGTAAGAGTCCTCATCAAGTGTAAAGAAACCCATCTCCTCATGTAACTCAAATTTTAAGTACCACTCAGGTCTGGTTTCAACTCTGGCAATAAAATAAAAATCTTTCTCACCTTTTCACAGATTGGGTCTCCCTGGTATTTTTCAAATTAGCGCAGTTAGCTGAGCCCTCTAATGTTTCTGGATATGAAATGGATAGGGGTAATTTAGCCTCGGCAGCTCAATAGCATCCCACTTGCTGTCACTGGAGCACAGCTATGGAAGTGTTTCGGTTTCCCTGGCTTCATGAGAAAGGTTGATGACGACCGGATGTGGAAGTGTAAGTCCCACCTATTTGAGAGGTAAAACTGATGAAGATATGACATACAAGTCTGTACGTTTTCTGAAGTCATTAATAGGAAAGAACTTGTTTACTCAAATCTTCTAATCTGCCCATTTTAAAGAAAGTTGTGGGCAGCACAGTTGACACGTCTTCCAGGTTCCAAAACCAACAGAACTGAGAGTTTCAGGTTACCAGAAAGAAGTCAAACATCTAGCATTTAATGAAACTGTATGTGGACTCAGAAAATGGTAAAGGGTGAAACGGCAAAAACAAGACCTCACCGTAATGACATCACCTCCTAGGGTGACTCTGCTGGGCTTTCCAAGGGACACAAAAAAATAGTAAAGTAATAGTGCAGTCCAGTTGGGGAGATAAGATGTAACTCAGGAGAAAACCAAACGCCAGTAAAGTGTTTGAGTGACATTTTAATAGAGAGCAATGGAAGAGCTATTTCATGGGGATCCTAGGCTAATTGCCAAGGCCATCCCATCAGCAGTAATTGCTCTGCATTGGAAGGGGATAGCCATTACTTCAGGCTGCGAGGGTCAGAGATGTAGGGCTTGACCAAGGGGGTGAGTCAGAGGTTGACGCAGGCAGGGGAGGGGTCTTTCCCGGCAGGTTAAATGGCATGGGCAGAGGGCACAGAGGGGAAATTAACGTGTTCAGGAGAAGCAGAAATTATGTGGTAATGTTCAGAAAAGCTCAGGCACTTGGACTTCATATTTTACAAATACTCTGGGAGAAACGGGAGAAAAAAATCAATTCTAAAAGTCTGAATTGTGTAATAACTGCTGACAATTTTGTTTTTTTTACTGCAGATGTGTTTAAATGCATGTTTTATTATAAAATTTAAAATAAAATATTGTGTATATATGCTGAAATAAAACTATTGAAAACAACAGAATTTCAAAGGCCAATTCTTGTACCATTTCTCTGATAGGTCTTTTTGTAACAGGTCTTTAAAAAAAAAAATCATAGAAGGAAATTTTGCCTTGTCCAAAGTGGTTTGAAATATCTCACATGGGAAGGTTTCTCAATGAGAAAACAATTATGTAATTACACTCATGTTTATCTCATTTCTGTATACTTTGACTTACTAGAATTAAAGCTTCTTGCTGAAGGAACTTCCTAGAAACTTCCCCAATCCTAAAACAGAACTTTGGAATGGTACCTTCAGTTGGGAAAGCTGATGGCTTTAGACGTAGGGCTTTGTGTTGGTTTGTGAAGTGTCAATGGGAGGGGAGCTTGACTGCACTTTAGTCACCCATGTATAACTGGCTTCTAGTAGACAGACCTCCTACAGGCCCACAATCTACGGAACCTGCTTGTCACCCGTACCCTAAGTCACTCTTCTTCCCCCAGGTGACTTAGTAAGTGGTTCACACACAGCTTGCCAGCACATGAAGGGAGGAATATAAATGGCCCCTCTGGGCAGCTGCGACTGCCCTCTCGGTGTCCCCCGGCACTTCTGACCATGCTGGAGTGGCACAGAGATGACTCAGTGGTGCTCAGCTATACTCAGAAAGCATTTAGGCAATTTTCCCGAAAGCTGAGCCTGGTCAGCTTCAGAACTCTGCCCTGGCCCTGCCCTTTTAGGAGGGCACAGATCACTCGTTTTTACAAAGCCCATTGAGATGTAAGCCCACACCCAGAAGTTCATATTTGACTGCTGAATATACCCCATTGTGGCTTTGTATATGTCTTTGCTGCCAGTGGGTATTCTGTAAAAGGCCTGTTTGTATAAGCTGGTGGAAAGGGTTTAAGTATGACAGAGTTGCTGGGTTCTGGGGAAATGAGGATGGAAAAGCAAGGTTTTCTAGGGCTCAACCAGAAGAGCCTGGAGACTTGACAATCAGGTGTTTGTGGAGAAGACAGGAAGAGGTGAGCAGGCGTAGCAAGAGACAGACAATGGGGAAGGGAGGGCTGACAGCTGGAAATGCGAGTTCATGGAGTCCCCCATTGGAGATGAGGGTGAAAGGGGAGGAGAGGAGGACAGGAGTCAGGCGGAGAGACCCACTCAGGTGCTTCTATGGAGCTGGGGTCATTCATGTGCACGTGCCTTTCTGGAGTCTCCCCTTCCTCTCCCATAGGACCCCAGTAGTGCCCTGTGCTTCAGTGTGTGAACCGTGGCTTTTATTTTCTGTATTCTGATGCTTTGACATCTGGAGCCTTGCGTCCCCTGGAGGGACTGCCCCTTTCAGGTTTAGCCAATTCTTAGGGATAGTAAACAACCTGCCCAAGGGCACAATTTTCAAATACAAACCAACCAACCTAGACTCCACACCCCAACCACCTTCTTTGCTGGGCTCTCATACTCTGAGTCACTACCCATCTGCCCTATCCCCAGGCCCAGGTACTATCCAACTAGGGACAGACCCTCTTCCCAGAGCCCACTGAAATAATTCAAGCCATCCGATGCTAACTAGCTTACCCCATCTTGCCTGTTCCTTCCCACAGAAACCACAGTCGAGGCTCTTGCCTGTAGTTTCTCTGCTCCCTCTGCCTCCTGATGGTCCCTGGTTCATCCCTGTGTGGTCCTCATGGTGCTGTGCCCCCTCCCCTTGGGAACTGTGAGTAACAAACCATCTTTTTAATGGCGATTGTCTCTTGATCTGTTGGCCTCACCATACCTAAATAGTAACAAAGTCTGTTAAAACATTCAGTTCCAAAAAAATCTCATGAGCCAGTGCCCTGCCCCAGTCATGTCCCCATAGTCCTAGGTCACCCCTCTGACTGTTCTCCTCTCTCTCTTAGTATTAGAGACATTGTCTGGCTGATAAGTAAGTCATTAAATAAAATAAAATAAAAGTAAAAACTTAGTTACCAGGTCACAAAAGAGCCCAATACTGTCTTAAAATTATGTATTTAAGGCTACAGTGAAAGCTGAAGAATTGATTTTCTTAGATGTCCAATATTTGGCTTGGGAGCAGAAAGGAGGTGACATTAACAAGGAGGTGACATTAACAAGGAGATTGGAGATCCATTGACCTGGAGAGATCCAGGCCATAAATGGGCTGGGCTTGGGTGGCCATCCTGAGAGATGCAAGGACAAGAAAAGTCTAAGATTTATTGAATGATTACTATATGCCAGGACTGTTCCAAGGACTTCACAATGTATTTAATCCTCCAACAAAACTTTGAGGAAAATATTCCCATTTTAAATATAGGAACGGGGCCAGGCACAATGGCTCATGCCTGTAATCCCAGCACTTTGGGAGGCTGAGGCAGGCAGATCACGAGGTCAGGAGTTCAAGACCAGCCTGACCAACATGGTGAAACCCTATTTCTACTAAAAATATAAAAATTAGCTGGGTGTGGTGGTGTGTGCCTGTAATCCCAGCTACTCAGGAGGTTGAGGCAGAAGAATCACTTGAACCCAGGAGGTGGAGGTTGCAGTGAGCCGAGATTGTACCATTGCACTCTAGCCTGGGTGACAGAGCGAGACTCGGTCTCAAAAAATACATATACGGAGACTGAGGCATAGAGATGTTGAGTAACTTGCCTAAGCTCACATAGTTTGCTAAGTGGCAGAAATAATCTCGAAATCCAGGCAGTGTGGCTTCAGGGCCTATGCTCAACCACTACCCCGTCTAGTACAGTAGAAATAGCCAGACAGACTCATACAGACTCTTTGGTTCTACCAATTTTTAGTTGTGAGAATTTGGGTTAGTAACTTCACCATCTATGATATAAGGGTCCACCTGTAATATGAAGATGATAATATTTATCCATTTTCTCCATCTATAATTGTGATAATACTTATTCAATAGGATTATTTTGAGGATTAAGTAAGATAATTATGAAAACTGAGCACCGTGTCTGGTGCATAAATGAGTGGTAGATAAATACCAGTGTCCCTTTTTATTCCTAAGCAAGACATAGCTGGCCATTGCATTATTACTGTACACTGGTGATCCCATGGCTACCTATACCTGGATTATTCTACACGGGCAGAGTCAAAAAACTGGAAAATATGTTACTAAGGTGGGGTGCAGGCAGGCAAGGCTGACATTCAGCCAGTATGCTCTGTATGCTCATGTCAGTTGTTAAAATATGGAAATAGGTCCACATGGGTTGGTAATTTGATGTTGTCCTCAGCCTTTTCCAGGGATCCCTGTCACTCCAAGCACACAGCTTTCCCTGCAGGGACACCTGGCCCAGGCCAGGCCTCCAGGATGCTGCGTGCAGAGCCCTGGCCGGTGCCCATCGTGGTCCTTTGGCGCCCGTGCTGTCCTGGTTGTTAAATGCTCAGATAACCACTGCAGGCAACAGCAGTAGAAGAGCTGCATTGCAGCCCTCAGGACTTGCTGAAGACCCCAGATCCTTGGGTGTAGGCCAGCAAAAGCAGGAAGCATATGCCGGGCATTCTGCCATCCTTTTACGTGCTTAGGGATCAAAGAGAGAAAGCAAGCAAGCAAGGTTTTCCTCCTTCCTTTCTTCCCCTCTCCTCATCCTCAACTTCGAAAAGTTACCTCTTCAGAGGCAGGTTAACATTTCTAGGCTGTTAGCAAAAATGAAAATGTCTATGTTTATGAAATCAATATTCCAAAGTGGATCCATGCCACATTAATTTGACCTGAGAGATAAAAATCACCTCTTGGGCTCAAGTCAAATTGCATGTGGGCTCTGAACCACAATGACTTGCAATTACAAGGGCCACTTCTTGAAAACACCCTACCACAAATTCCATCTGCACTGGGACCACCCAGCCTCATTCCCATTTACTATCAGTCTGGATACAATTGGCTTTGATTGTATCTTTTGAAAACATAACTGCAGTTTCCTGTGAGCTGAGCCATAAAGCCAGGAGGCATCTTAACAATCACATTTGAGCTGTCACAGTGGAGCATGGTTAGGTTACTTTGGAGTCTGAGCCAAGACTTTATCCACTTTGCTACAGGCATTTGGGAGAAGGCTTCTGAGATTTGGCAAACTAAGCTAAAGATTGTTTATGAACCATATTTATCACACCACTTTCAGAGAGAAACACCTGAATCGTATTTCCTTTTATATGTAAAAACTGGACAGCTAGCCAAGTAATTCTTCATGCATAATCTTGGGCTGCTTTCTCAAAAACCCTATAATGTATCCCACTTTACAGATGAAGAAAATGACATTTAGAGACATTGATTTCCTTGCTCAGTGATGGAATGTAAATAAAATCTTTCTATGTAATATTTTGCCCTTAATCAAATTGCTTGGAACTGAGGAACACAGATCAATCAATAATATTTCCTAGGAAGTAAAAATCCTTTAAATTTATTTTGACTTTGTTTTTAACAAGAAGATTGATTAACTCATATCTACCTTCTTAATACATTGAAAATCTAAGAAAGGGGGATGATAAGTTTATATGTGAAGGCTTGTCATTTTCATATATTGCAAGAACTAGGAAGGGCCTTAGCGATTAGCTAGTCCAGTTTTTCCCAAAGTATATGTCTTAAGGTGTTGGTAGATGTTATGCATTAAAAGAATTTCATGATCAGATAAAGTTCAGAACAGTCACTTATACAGTTAAACGAATGTGTTTACTGTAGGGCTATCAGGAGATCAGGAGTTTCTCTCTCTCTCTCTCTTTCTCTCTTTCTTTCTTTTTTTTTTTTTTGACAGTTTTGCTCTGTTGCCCAGGCTGGAGTGAAGCGGTAAGATCTCAGCTCACTGCAACCTCTGCCCCCTGGCTTCAGGTGATTCTCCTGCCTTAGCCTCCTGAGTTGCTGGGATTATAGGCGCCCACCACCACACCTGGCTAATTTTTGTATTTTTAGTTGTGACGGGGTTTCACCATGTTGGCCAGGCTGGTCTCAAACTCCTGACCTCAGGTGATCCACCTGCCTCGGCCTCCCAAAGTGTTGGGATTACAAGCGTGAGCCACCATGCTTTGTTTAAACAGACCGACATGTTTGGGACTAGGAATATGCTGCTAAATGCTTAACCACCAGTTCTTTGGAGAAAAAGCCCTGCTTTTGCAGCAGCTGCTGATTTCTGTGGTGTAAATATTCCCACTACAGCCAATATCCAGCCACCAATATATCCATGATTGTGAAGCTGGGGAGAGATACATAGCAGCACACATTACCCAGCACTTCCACAAGACAGTGCAATAGACATAAACGAGAGCACACCTAACAGTAAAAGGTGGTAAATTAATTAGGAAGTATTGTGTTCTGTATTCACTGCCTTTTTAATAGAGTTTATTTAATTGGAAGTTTATGCAGTTTAATTTTTAATAATGACCATGTTTAACAATTGGCTCACAAACTTCCTAGACATTTAACAGCTGACTTTTGCAAGCTGCAACAAGCCAGCTCCAGCACACCACTGCTTATGGTCCCCAAAAGGATTGGGTGGGTGGGAGTAGATCATGTGGTGCTCCACAAAATTATTTGACCCAAGACCCTTCCTTCAGGTAGTAAGGATTTGTGTTCTGTAGAGAACACTTCAGAAAGCACTGATCTAGTCCAACTTTGTCAATTTTTTCCCCCTAATTTTTCTTCATTTTCAAAGCTCCCATGGTTTCCTGACTACTCACTGGGAGCTTAACATACCGCACTTCCATGAAATTCAATTCAATAAATATTTATTGGGCTCCTGTTATGCACAAAACATTATGCGAGTACTCCAGAGAATTCTAGATGACTAAGACTTAGTTCCTGTCCTTGGGGGGTAAACTGTAGGACACAGACACAAACAACCACAGAGGGAAGCAACATATGCTGAGTGCCCCTAGAGCAGTACAAGCCATAACTTTGAGAGGTTGAAGAAAACGAAATCACCTCCAGCTGGAGATGTTATGATGGGAGATGCTCAAGTCCAAAGTGGGCCTGAGATTTAGCTATGCCTCTTGCCTGGGACTGGAAGAGGCACAGGTAGACAGAGGAGCCGGCGTGTGGTTCTCTTGTTCAAAGAGTGTGTACTCACTCATTTACCACTTCATTCAGCAGGCAAGGATTGGGAGGTTCTGGGGCGAGGCCAGTAAAGCCTGTCTTTTAAAAACTTTGCATGTTTTCATTACCAGCTACGTTGAGCGTCTGTTCACATACTAGTTAGCTATTTGGGTTTTCTCTTCTGATGAATTGCTTGTTTGTATCTTTTGCCCGTGTTTGACAGGCTTTCCTTTTTCCTCCCTTGTCAGTTTGCAGGGGTTTCTTGTATATTCTTTTGTGTAAGTTATAGATATTTAAAATATTTCCCCCCAGTCTATCACCCACGTGTTTAATTTGTCTCTGTTGTCTTCTGGCGGCAATGTAGTGTAGTGGTTAAACCCGAGGGCTCTCTCTTCAGCTCCTAAATTACTGATGTGACCTTGGACAAGCTATTTAACCAACTTGTGCCTGACTCCTCACCTCTAAGATACAGTAATGACAGCTTCTACTTCTTATGGGCATTTCTACTTCTTATGGGCCTTAGGAAGATTAGTTTAATCAATACACATTAACAACTTTGCTTGGTAAATACTAAGCTTTATTTGTTGACCCCAAATCTTTAATTTTGATTTTGTTAATCTGTCAGTTTTTACTTTTCTGGTTTGTGTTTTTGGGGGATTTTCCCCAAAATCCCCCAACATTTTCTTCTATTAATTTTATATTTTTATTTTTGCATTTATTTATTTATTTATTTTGTCTTGAGACAAGGCCTCGCTCTGTCACCCAGGCTAGAGTGCGGTGGTGTGATCATGGTCCACTGCAGCCTCAACCTCTGGGCTCAAGCAATCCTCCCACCTCAGCCTCCTGAGTAGCTGGGATTACAAGGCACACGCCACCACGCCCAAATAATTTTTAAATTTTTTGTAGAGATAGGGTCTTACTATGTTGCTCAGGCTGGTCTCAAACTCCTGGGCATAAGTGATCTTCCTGCGCCTCAGCCTCTCAAAATGCTGGGCTTATAGGCATGAGCCACTGTGCTCAGACCATTTATCATTTAATGGTGAGAGGCAGGCCTCTAAATTTATTATTTTTCATGTAATAAGCCAATGCCTTTTCTAAATAATCCATCTTTTTGCAAGCAATATATCTTATGATTTCTTTTACTTTTAAATTCGATTTTCTCCAATATTAGTATTAGATTAAATATATTACATGTTAATATTAAAACTGCTGTCTCATCTTTCTTTGATCCATATTTGATTAGTTTATTATTTTTTCATCACTTCAACTTTTCTATATTTTTAAAAAACATGTCTCTTGGAAGTAATATTAATAAGTAATATTAATTACAAATAAGCTATTACTAATATTAATCAATAATAAATGCTAAAAGTCTCTGCCTTTTGATCTGTTTTAACTCTTAGATATTTTAGTAATTACCTTATGTATAACATGATATATAAAGGTATATAATAATCATCAAATTAGAATGTGTAATAAATATTTCTGCCATCTGATTTCATGTTTTCCATTTACCATGGCTTCTTTTAGTTTATTCTTCTTTCCTACTTTCCACTGGCCATATCAAATTTAAAAGTTTGATAATATCCAGGGATGGGGAAGGTGCCTGGAAACAGCTGCTGTTGGTGGGGCATAAAATGGTGCAAACATTTTGGAGGTAATTTGACAAATATCTATTTGAATTTAAAATGCACAAGCTCCTTGATCCATCATTTCTACCTCTGGGAATGCATCCAATGGATAAGGGCTTTTATTGTAACATTTTTTTGTTGTAGTAAAAATCCATACTCTTTTCAACCTTCTGTACTATTTGAATTTCTTACTATGAACATGTATCACTTTTATCATTAAAAACATACTTTATAAAAATTATACGTATAATTTATATAGTGCCTTTGTATATATATTTATAATTTTTATATAGTACCTATATAGGTGTTTGTGTATACTTGGAAAGGAGAGAAATGTAAAGATCTCACAAAGCCAAACAAAGAATTTCTGATGTCAAAAATCTGGGAACCTCTAACCTAATGTATCACTTTAATCATTTTCTAAATAATATTGTATCTCAACGAAATAAAAATGGGGTTTTCTCTACTCCTATATCATCTTTCATCTGATTTTCCAAAAATTCAAAGTATAGTTTTTCTCATTTATTTCTACAGGTGGATTATCTAAGCTAGGAAGAAGTTAAAATAGCTTGACTAACTCCCTGCAGTGAGTTAATGCAGCTGTAGGCAGAGCTCTGAGCTCTGACGGGCCACCATCACCTCTGGGAGGTGCACTCATCTAAGAGAAACATCATCCATGTAACAGTGACTTTCATTTGTCAGTCATTGTTCAGCGTTTTGTATATCTGTACCAGGAGGAATAAACTCTATCAGGAATTTATCAATAAATTTCATTTATTTTTAATTTAATAGACTGTTTCAATCCATTTTTGTGTGGCTACAACAAAGTACCTGAGACTGGGTAATTGATAAAAGAACAGAAGTTTATTTCTCACGGTTCTGGAGGCTGAGAGTCCAAGATCAAGAAGCCAGTAGAAGTGGTGTCTGTTGAGGGCTGCTCTCTGCTTTCAAGATGGCGCCTTGTTGCTGCATCCTCCCCAGAGGAGGAAAGCAATGTCCTTACATAGAGGAAGAGACAGGAAGGCAAGAGGGTGCTCCCTTCATCCCTGAGCCCTTTTATAAGGTGCTAATGCCATAGATGACTTAATCACCTCCCAAAGACCACACCTCTTAATATCACCACAATGGGGATTAAGTTTGAACATGGATTTTGGTGAGGAAACGAAGATTCAAACCATAGTGTGGACCTTTCAAACTGGCCAGTCATCTACATGGCTTGGTAATCAATGAAATTTGACAATTTTACTGGCTTTCTATTAGAAATAATTGCATAATATTCCATGAAATTTTAACTTTGCATTGCGTTCTTGAAACAGCCCTAGAAGCTTCAGAATGAAAGCAATGGGAAGCATGGGTTTGGAATAGACAGACTTGTTGAAGCCATGTTCCTGAGGTCTGGAAGCAAGGATTTGGTGATGGAATTCACAGAGTCAAGAGGGCTTCAGAACAGGGAGTCTAGGCAGCCCCCACTTCCAGCTTTGATTTATGTTCTGTTCAAACGAAACATCTTGCTTCCTGAATGACACTTTGGCTTAATTTCACCAGAGTAGCAATTCTTAATCCAAAGCAGTCAAGAAGAATTTGCTCAGTGGTCAAACAGCATTTTTCTGCTTGGAAACCATGAAGGTCCACTGTTGCACAATATTCTTGAGCAAACAGGGTAAAGGTGTCTACAGGAAAGAGGAAAACCAGTAAATGTACCAGACTAGGCTGGGGTCAGAACAATTCATTCACCTTACAACTGCCATTCCAGTCTAGTCCCAAGGTGGCAGATTTAATTCTGGTTAATTCTCAACTTTTCAGGAATATATTATTCACTACCTCCTCTATGCCGCCAAAGCACTTAGTCCATATTTTCATTAATGTATTAGCCACATTCTGTCATTGTTAATAATTTATTCACCTATTTCCACAAATAGACTTTAAGCCCTTGAGGGTAGAGACTGTGTCTTCATCTTCATATTTTTCAAAGTCAAATGGAATGCCTGGCACATAGTAGGTACTATATATTGTCTAAAGAATAAAGGTATAAACCAATGACTGAAGTCTACTTATATTCTGCTCATGTAGTTACAAGATACTTTGAAAGAATAAATATAACATTCACCAATGCAAAGATTCAAAACAGGTGTGTGATATAATATTAGAAGACAAGATACAGCAAGGGGCTCTTTTTTGGCTCAAAAAGAAAAATCTAATTTAAATCAAATCTAAATCGTTCTCTAGATTTGGACAAGTTACGGCAACTTTCATTCCGATTATTCATTACCTAAACTCCTGGCCACTTGGGTGACTGGAATGTCAAAGGCATACAAGTTTGCATTATTTAAAAATATTTTCTTGAAGCTCTTTGGGATATTAGTAAGGTCACAGAAAAAGCCAGTGTCACAGGTCAATTCAAATCCTCTCTTTTTGTTCACAAAATTTTCCTTTATGAGAGGAAATCATTTGAATTATTACCCACCTTGACTCATTAACCCTAATAATTTGTTTACTAAATGTAAATTTTTTTTTTTTTTTTTTTGAGTCTGGATCTCACTTTGTCGGCCAGGCCGGAGTATAGTGGCACCATCACAACTCACTGCAGCCTCAACTTGCTGGGCTGAAGCAATCCTCCCACCTCAGCCTCACAAGTAGCTGGGACTTCAGGTGTGCACCATCACTCCTGGCCACTATTTTAATTTTCCGTAGAGAGAGGGTCTCACTATGTTGCCTAGGTTGGTTTTGAACTTCTGAGCTCAAGTGATCCTCTCACCCTGGCCTCCCAAAGTGCTGGGATTACAACCATGAGCCACCACAACCAGCCTGAATGTACATTTCTTATTTCAAATTAATTTAACGAACAAAATAATGCCAGTTATAATATATCCCTAAATTTCAGTTACTCCCACTACTCATTTATATAATGGAAACTTAGAAGGAGAATTTATATACTAATAGCATATTCACAGGCCTCTGTGTTGAAAGGAACTTGTATTTCAAGTGAGGGGTAAAACATCTTTTATCAAGCTAGTAGGGAGGAATTAATTTGAATTAATGGGATTTTAGGAATGGATCTTTAGACAATTGGGTATAATTGGTTAATAATTTTTAGAGTTGGAAATAATTAGATCATAACTTCTAAGAGAGAAAACCTCTGGACTAGATGAGTAGTGTTCTTTACTCTGAGATTTAGTATCAACAGTTGCACTGCTTACTCATCAAGGAGATTTGAGGATGGGGGCAAGCACAGAAGACAGTAAGAGACACCTGCCACACAGCATCTCAAAAGGTCAATGTTAGGACTCAGGAGAAACAGATGAAATCAAGATCATGATCAATAAGATCAGGCACTTTGGTTTCTTAGATGTAATGATGGCATTTATGAGAAAGGACTGATATGGACCTAAAGGAGAGAAGAGTGGGGCCTGGCAAATGATGCAGAGAAAAGGATACCTGGTTCTAGGGATCAGCAGACTGTCCCTCACCCCCAAATTTAGGGGTGGTTTGAAAAATAAGAGCAGCACTTTGAGTGGTAGTCCTTGAATTCCCAGGGGGGACCAAGGGCTCCACCCAACATGACAGGAAGCTTTGTGATATAACTGGCACTTTGACATTCCCGCTGCGAGGCAATTCTGTTTTGTTAAGATGCTGGTCATTTTCTAAATGGGAACATCAAGCCACCTGTCTTTCTAGATTTTGCCTGCCAAATGGCTGCCATCTCATGAGCAAGAATATTTCTCCTAGACTGAGACTATACTAAGCTTAGGGCCCTCCAGGTATCTAGATGGGTGGAAGGGGAGGGATGAGCTTCTGGAACTGTTCCTAGCTAGTGAGACAGAGCAGGGGCCCCTCTTGGGGACCTGCAGCCACCTCACCGCCCAACAAGAATGGAATTAAAGGAAAATCTTGAGTTCCTTTAAGGGAAGTTGCAGGCACTTAGCTAGCCCTGAGAAGTAAATGAGCAACTTGATAAGCAAGAAGGTAATAGTAGCTTAAACAGTATCCAAGGATGTTAGAATCACGAATCACGAAATGTTTGGCTCCTCTACAGAAACTAAAGATAACATCTTAACCTATGTCCCTTAGTTGTTTTTCAGAATCCTAGAACCCCCCACCCCCACCCAAATGGATCTCCTCCAGATAAGGGGGAACCAAAGACTGAACTCTTTGTTCTAAATTTTCCTGAGGGGCCTGGAGGAGGTCACATCCCTGGCCCAGAACATTCTACTAATCCCAAATTTTTAGATGACGCTTTGCCTTCTTAACTAATTGCAAATCAGAAAATCTTTGAATCCACTTATGATCTTGCTTGGGCTCTTGCTTGGAGATATCCCACCTTTTGAGGTCAAGCCAATGTATAGTATCCATGTATTGATTTATGACTTTGCCTGCAACCTCTGCCCCCTGTTTAAAAAGCCTTTACCCCTAAGCCATCTGGAGGTTTGACTCTTAAGCAATAGCTGCCAACTGTCCTTGCTTAGCACCCTGCGAATAAACGCCTTCTTTTCTCCTGCTGCAAACCTCAGTGTGGATATCTCATCTTACTGCGCCAGGCAGGTGGAGTCCAGTCTGGTTTGATAACATTAGGGGCTGGGAGAGTATGCATTCCTATTATAGTCACAGTAAGACCCTAATGCTTGAGGTAACTTGGATGAGTTCCTTGCAGCTGAAGGAGTTGAACGAGAGTGTGTGTCTTTGCATGGCACCATTGCTGATGTCCAAATTATATTTGTCGATGGAAGCTGAATTAAGTTTAACTGACTTCCTGCCTTTTCCTCAAGGATGGAATCTGTGAGAGAATTGTTGCTGCTGCTACTGATGATGATCAAGATATTTAAATTGAACCGCATTTTAAGGTTTTAGTCCTTTATTTCATAACAATCACTGTGAGGTAAATAGGTAGCTACAATTGCACATTCCAGCTAAGGTAGCCTCCCAAATTCCCAGAGGTTATCTAGGCATGCAAATTAAATTTAGCTGAATGCAAATGCACTTCCCTGCTTTGTTTCAATGTCCTGCAAATGAGGAAAAAAAAAGAGAAAGACAAAGAAAAGGCCTTTAAAACATTTTCCATCTTTCTTGCTTTTCCATATCTTTCTGACAAGGGTAGTTCAAATTAGCATAACTCTAAGATACTATTTTAGATTACTTCTTCAAGTCAGTGCTCTTAAGACTGATATTGTCAAAGGACAGAGGCTAAATCTGATATTTATGTGCTGCTGCAGCCCCTGTAACAGAGCCTGGAAGTCACTTAATTTTTTTTTTCTTAAGTGTGCCTGATCTTACAGATCCAAATGCCCAGTTCAGAGTTGTTAGATTGGAAGACTGTACACTTATTCCAATGATTCTACCATTAATCTAATCCCTTTTGGAATTCTCTTATTGGAATTCCTATCCTAGACCAAGGCATGTGGTTTGAAAGATTTATTGGTGGCAGACTTTGGTTTTGCGAGAGAATCTGCTATTTAGAAAATGCAGAAGGCATCTGGTGCCCAGTCTGGTAAATAAGTTGAGTAATCTAACTTTTTAATCTCATTCATATGTGATTAGAAATGAACGAGACTAATTTTCTGATGTATTTCTCCATAAACTATATCTGAAAGCAATTCCAAAACAGAAATCTCACAGATGTTTCAAAGAATGGTGGTACCACTGGAATATGTGTGCATCTAGGTGGGCAACTACCTTAAATGGAATTGCATTCCTATTATGCATATTTAAAAAAAAAATCTTACAAAGTTTTGAGACTAAAAAACAAAATTCCAAGCGGTCCTTATTCCATATTCATGGGCACTGCCTGGAGTGGGCCTGATTGTTGTGATGAGTTTGAGTTTGTGGCCATTCTTGCTGGTCCTTCAAGGTAGCAGAAAGGATGGTGCTGGTACCTTGGCTGCTTGAGCCAATTATGTTTTTACTGGAATTGGAGTAACAAGCTTCTGTGCTACCTATTAACTTCCTACATGCTGAGATGAGAATAGCTTAAAGCTGTGGAAAAATGCTGATATACTTAAAATAAAGAACCAAAATAGCCATATAAATAAACCTCAGGGAATTTTAACCAAGAAATTACTGCCAAACAAATCTGCAGCCAGTCAAAATGCTGAATATTTTATTTTGAAAAGGAACTATATTTTTAGTCTCTGCCATGCTTGTCAACACTCCACCGTAATAATAAACTAAACCATTCATTTTAAAAAAAAAGATGGAAGTGACCTTTTTCACAAACCCAATTAGCCACACCATGCATTAGTGGAGACAGAAATGCACAAGTGACTATTGGCGATCATAAACATGAGGTCAGGGCATTTGTAGTTCATAACAAGGAATAAGAAACATCTACTGTCAGATGGGAGTTCCACCAAAACTGTTGGCTTCTGTGGGCCCTTCCCACAAGAACAAAAGATGAGCTGAAAAGTAAAAGTCAACTCTGGTCATGTTTCATGGTAGTTCAGTAATCTTTTCTTCTCTCTTTTCTTCTTGAATGTTCATTTTATTGCACTCACTGTTGTGAGGTGAAAGGCTGAAGAAGCTAATTATAAAAACAATATGCATCCATCTTAGATAATTTGGAAAATAAGCCAATAATAAAAAAGAAAATAAAAGTTACCCATCCCTCACCATTCAGAAATAATCGCTGTTAACATTTTGATATATTGCCTTCTTATCTTCTTTAAATGCATTATAGGTAAATAATTTAAAATACAATTAGGAGGATGCATATGATTTTGTTTTTTTCCCTTAGCATATTATAAACATTTTCCTATGTGAGTAAATAGTCTTCAAAATAGTCTTCAAAAATAGTCTTCAAAATTTTTAAAGGCTGCACAATAGCCAACCACATGCATAGGACATAAATTCATCATTGGAATTCCTATTAATAGATATGCAACTTCTTTTCATTTATATTAATACATATCTATAATGAATATCTCTTTATAATGTTTTGTGTACTTGTATTAGTCTGTTTTCACACTGCTGATAAAGGCATACCTGAGACTGGGTAATTTATAAAAGAAAGAGGTTTAACGGACTCACATTTCTACAAGCCTGGGGAGGCCTCACGATCACGGCCGAAGATGAAGGAAGAGCAAAGGGACGTCTTACATGGGAGAAGACAAGAGAGCATGTGCAGGGAAACTCCCCTTTATAGACCCATCAGATCTTGTGAGACTTATTTACTATCACGAGAACAGCACAAGAAAGACCCACCCTCATGATTCAATTACCTCCCATGGGGTCCCACCCATGACACATAGGAATTATGAGAGCTCCAATTAGAGATTTGGGTGGGGACATAGCCAAACCATATCGGTACTGTTATGATTGCTTCCTTAGTATGCATTCTGAGAAGTGGAATTCCTAAGTCAAAGGATTCTGTGCATGTTTTAGCCAGTAAGTTTCTTGTTAAAAATAAATGATGCTTCTACTAATACATTGAAAACTATTATAATAATTACCCCCCTCCATTTACTTTTCTTTCAAAGATAAGCATTATCCCTTGAACCTCAGGATTATCAGTCCCATCTTTACTGAGTGCTGCCATATAAAACCAAACATGATATATAGGTTCACTGAGATGGATAATTTGTCTCTCACTTCACTGCCTGCCAGAAGGAATATGGTGGAATTTGCTAAGGGATTCAAATGTATATCCAAGAAACGTGACAAATACTTTTGGGGTGCCTGAAAAGGTCAACCTCCATTCTTAGACAGGCGTCTGCATAAGCTTTGCTGAACAAAGGGGCTGGGCATTTTATTTTTATAACAGGTAGATCAGGGACATATAACTCTACCTAAAGCACTCAGATAGAAATCACAAAAGTTCGACTTAAGAGGCTACGAGACTGTATTCCATGAAGGTGACTTCTTCTGGAAGACTAAGCTGCAGCAGCCTTTTTGGGCCATGAGGACTGGTGATGAAGCAGAGAGAGCCAGAGGCAATCTGCAAAGGAAGCCAGGGGAGGGAGCAAAGGCACAGAGGGAAGCAGAGAGACATTGGGGTGGGATAGGGAAGGGAGAGAAAAATAGATAGAGCAAGCATTTAGTTACCAAAGATTTGACTTCCTGTGTATATTCTTCAAGTTTCATGAAATACTCCTCTCATCTTGCAATAAGTTCCCTTTTACTCAAGCTGACTGAAATGTGAGCAAGTTATCCTGACTCAAACAATGGGACTGATGTTGATCAATCTTCCCACTGTGGCAATCTCAGGCACATGCTCTTTGTTATATGGCTAGGTGCTGGTCAGTATATATTTTTTAAAACAAGAATGTGTAATTGCTGAATGTACCTTAATTTGAAAATGTTGTTTTTTTTCCCTGTAGATAGGTTATATTGGTCAGACCACATGCTGACATGTGAATTTGTTCCCACCAAATGAGTCAGTTGAGATTTTAAAAAGCAAAAACAAAAAACCCAAACACCTCCCAATTGTTCTGGAGGATAAAAAAAATGAGCTAGTTGATCTTACTGGCTTGTGCTAACAAAAAATAACCCAAAAAACCTGGCTTCAGTATACTTAAAACAATAACATTAGCTCTTTCTGCTATCCCAGTGGGAACAGAGTTGTAATAAACTGCACATTGTCCAGATTGGTGTGATTTTAACCTGATAGTGGGATAAAAAATATTTGCTACATGGTTTAAAGTTGAAATGGCAAGAACAAAGTTCTTTCTTATTCACATTTTCTTAAGAAGCTCTCTGTGCATAGAAGAGTGTGAGCCTGGGATGGGATAGGCAAGACACACTTTGAGGGATGTCAGCTCCTGCTCATTGCTACCTAGATAATGTATACACTAGAACTAAGACAAGACTCTGGGGAGGCTGGAGTGGCTTTGGCTTTTGCTTTTATTTTGGAATAGCAAAATATAGATGAGGAGAAGATGATGCAATTTTTGTAGGAGAAAAGAGTGAAGGGACAGGGTGAGGAAACAGCAGAAGTTGTTGTTTCTCTTTCCCCATCTTCTTCCAAAATTGAAATACTGAAGTATCTTAGGCACAGTTTTCTGTGAAAATGCACAGAGATGGTGTCTTAGTCTGTTTTGGGCTGCTGTAAAAGGACACCCAGAGGCTGGGTATTTTATAAAGAACAGAAATTTATTTCTTATAGTTCTGAAGGCTAAACATCCAGGATTGAGGGGCTGGCATCTGGTGAGGGCCTTCTTGCTCTGTCATCCTATGGCAGGAGCAGAAGGGCAAGAGAATGGGGACACATGGGAGAAAGCAAGCAAGAGAGGGCCAAATTTGCTTTTCTAATAAACCCACTCTCACAATAATGACCTACTTGCATGATAGCAGCATTAATCCATTCATGAGGGCAGAGCTCTCATGACCTAATCACCTCTTAAAAGTCCTACCTCTCAGCTTTGTTGCATTGGGGATTAAGTTTCCAACACATGCACTTTGGGGGACACATTTAAACCACAGCAGATGGAGATGTGCATGTGGGAGAATCATGAGGAAACACTCTTGGAAACAGCATCTGTGAGGAAATAAATGAAGCAGGGTTGGGAAAGGCAGAAGTGAAGCTGCAATACAGCTACAACAGAGGTCTCAGCTGATCCCATGGTGTCTGGAGCTGGGCTGGCCCTTTGGAGTTAGCTCAAATTAAGGCAAGGGGAGTGGTCCTTATACTCTGCATTATCTACCAGTCATTGGATGTGGGCTGCTCCTGTGTCTTCAGCGGGGGGCATAACCTTGGGCAAAGCAGCTTCCTTCTACTGAGAACTTTTCCTGTGGAGGTTCAATTGTGAGCTGTTAGCAGCCAACGCTCCTGACAGCTAGAAGCAAATGCCTCATCCAGGGGGATCTGAGCAGTGCACCACAGTAGCCACTGGAGTCCACACCTCCCACCACTTGGGGCCACTTGCTTCATATAGTAAGTTTATCCCAACTGGGATAAGCTCCTCCAGAGTTCCTGGATAACTCTGCCAAAGATAGGTTATTAGGATAAACTATAGCCCCTGCTACTGCACCTGGTCCTGAGGCTTCAACTTATACACATTGTCTTTCCTATGACCCATTCTTGATTCTCTTCACCCTTGGCTAGCACCTGTCTTGGTCGAGGTATCTTGTCTGGTGTGAGCAGACTTCATTCCTGAGAGGTCTGAGCCCCTGGCCACAATGCCCTGCTTAGGCTGTGGCTGCTGCATTTGCCCATTTATCACTAAAATTAAGCCTGGAAGTATAAAGAGATGCTTCATTATATCACTTGGGTGCCCAATATATTCCTTCCTGCCCTATTGTATCACTTCAGTCACACCTGTGATGATCTGGGTCACTTTACCCAGATGATTTACAGCATCAAGGATGATGACCTTTTCCTTGTCTGCTGGTCTCTTGGCATGAGGCTCTTGAAGTAACTGGATGGCAGCTACAGTTTAAGGTTTACTGAGACTCTTACTTTGTTCCCTGGTGGAAGCATTGCCCTCTGGGGATCAGGATCTCTAGACCACAGAGCCAACTGTTGCAGGGATGGGCAATTTCAAGTCCCCATGCTGGAGTTGTGATAAACAGGGCTGCTCCTACTTCCGCCCCTTGGTTCCTCCTGGACCTGGGTTATAGAATATATCAGGTGACACAGCTCAGTAATCTTTATTGATTTAGGATGCGTACAGCATTCTGGAGAAGAGTGCTCCATATTTGCAGAGTGTCACTTCTAAGCTAGTGCCTCAGCTGTACCTTCAAAAAGCTGTTTAATTTTTATCAGGCACAAATGTTCTAGGTGGGACTGTATGTGATAGAACCAGTGGATCCCGTGGTTATGTGCCCACTGCTATACTTCCTTTGTTGCATATTAAAACCCTTGTCCAAGACGATGTTAAGCAAGATCCCATATCAATGGTCCAACACTCAGTAAGGCCTGTGATCATGGTGATGGCTGAGGCTTGGCAGGCAAACTTGTACTTGTACTTGAAATACATATTTGCTGTCAGTCAATATGAGCGACTGCTCATTCCTAGGTAGAAATGGTCCACTGAAGTCAAGTTGTCACCAAGTGGCTGATCTCCTTGAGGGATGGTGCCAAACTGGGGTCTCAATGTTGGCTTTGTTCCTGTAAAGTTGGTTGCAGCAATAGCAGCACTATTGGGCCCAAATATAGCCTGCACGCCTGCCCCCATGGCCTCTGTCCATGAGCCCATTGTGCCAACACTTGGCATAGCTGGTAACAGAAGCTGGCTGTTGTCAACGGGTCAAATCATTCCATCTCCTTGGTTATTTAGTGAGTCTTCTATGATGAATGTTCTGTGATGGACATTATCATGGGAAACAAAGTGCCTCCCACGTGGTTTCTGCTCCCCTATGTCCATCTGCAGCCTCTTCTCCAGACCCTCTTGTCTCTGACCTTCCAAACTTTCTTTTGACAGATCCAGCCAACCAGTCACATGGTTTATCACTGTCCATGAAACCACCTATCATCTTGACTCGAGCTACTCTCTTACCACATCGTGGATGACTAAGTGTGCTGCCTAAAGCTCTGCTCACTGGCAGATCCCTCCCCACTGCTGCTTTCAGTGCCGTTTGTGAGAGGGGCTGTGACACAGAAGCCACTCGTCTTTAGCTTGTACTCACACACCACGACAACCATCCATTGGTGAGCCTTGCTCAGCCTTTTTTAAAATTCCTTTAGTTTCTCATAAGTGATCTCCCTCCCCCATGCAGCTGAATTGGTGAGCTCAGGGAGAGTGCATGTGTGGTACTGTTAGACGTCATGTGGGGTTGGGCCACCTCTTCATGCAGCTTCATTGAGTGCTCTGATCCTGATATACCACTTCCGTCTTATGACGCATTGCTGTTGGTCGTGCCACTGAGCTTCTTAGTGAGGCTTGCTCGCTTCTAACCAGCTCTGTCCTTGCTGCTCAGGTGAACAGCCTTTTTGGCTGCATGTGGAAGATCCATTCTGGCATGCTCACCTCTACAAGCCTCTTCTCCTCTTCACTGTTTGCTGCAGCAGCTCTAGCATTTCTCCTACATTTATTGCAAATACATTTTCCAAGAGGTTGAGAGCCTCCTAGCAGCATATCAGCATCATCTTCTGGGATCCTTGCAGGAGTGTTGAATTCTGAATTACAAGATGATGCTCCCATATCAATGAGCCCTCCCCCGCTTATCTGAGTTGATCTTGTCTTCCTTGACACATCACCTTGGGATCCAGCCCCATGCATGCCCCCCCAAACCCCAGCTCTAGCTAGCACTGGTCAGCTAGGTCCTGTGGCTTTTTTAAAGCGTAGAGACCCTGTCCTGGCTTAACAAGGTCAGCACTTCCCATGCTGGCTCATATGACTTGATCCTGTGTATTGGTGTGATGTCCAGGAGGACAGATAGGGTAGATCCTGAGAGGCTCGCGTGCTGTCTTTAAGTTAGAGGATCCTGTAATGTCTTAAAGCAAGAGGTCACTGTCAGTCTTAGTAGAAGGCAGTAGACTACTTCTGCAATCCCAGAGCACCAAAAGGCTCTGGATTTTTAAAGTTCTTGAGCACATCAAGCCAAATCTTCACATCGCAAGTCTTAGGGTCCCCCACACACTCCCAATTTTTTGTAAATAGAATCATACGATTTTTGGCAATTCTGTATCCTCCTTTTTCCACTCAAAAATATTTCCAGGCTATCTTTCTATGTCAACCTATATACATTTACGTTAGGTTAAACTATATGAAAAGACTGATATTCAAATGTTTTGAACCTGCAAAAATGGCACTAGAGTTTAACCTAATGGAACTTGTTCTTCCTGCAGAATTCCCATTTTGGTAAATGGCTGTTCCATCTTTCCAGTTGTTTATGCCAGAAACCTTGGAGTCATTTTTTTCCTCCTTATTTTTTTCTCAGACCTCTAAACCAATGTGTCAGCAAATTCCATCTACTCTACCTTCAAAATGTATCCAGATCTTACTCAAACTGTGTCACCTTCATGGCTACCACTCTGAATCATCATTTCTCACCTGGGTTATTCTAATAGCCTCCTAACTGGTAACCTTTCTACTGCCTTTATCTTCCTTCTAGCCATACTTAAAAAAATTTTTTTAAAATATTTTGTAGAGATGGGGTCTCTCCACGATGACCAGGTTGGTCTCAAACTCCTAGCCTCAAGTGGTTCTCCAACCTTGGCCTCCTAAAGTGCTGGTATTGCAGGCATGAGGCACTGTGCCCAGCCCCTTCTACCCAATCTTAACAAAGGAGCCAGAGGGATCCTGTAAAACATAAATAAGACCATGGCTCTTGTCTGCTCAGAATTGTCCAAAGATCTCCTATGTCACTTAGAATAAAAGCTAAAGTCTATGACAAGCTCTGTGTAACTTGGCATCTCTCTGATCTTGTTGATCCTCTAGTTTACTTCTCTGCTGCTCACTTTCTTCTCTTATTCAACCAGTCTCCTTTCTGTTCTTGGGCACATCCGGCTTGCTCCTGCCTCAGCACCCTTGCATCTGCTGTTCCATAAGCCTAGAAGGCAGCTTACCCTAATATCCATGTGGCTTTCTCTTTTCTCCTTCACATTTTTACTCAAATGTCACCTTCCCTCATCTCCCTATTTTAAATGGCATCCTTCTTTGGCCTCCCTAGTCCTCTTGCCTGCTTTATTTGTATCCATAGTGCTTCTTGACATCTAACATATAATATATTTTCCTTACTTATTTTGTTTACTGTCTCTCTCCACCAGAGTGTAAGGTCAAGGAGAGCAGAACATTTTGCTGGCTTTGTTTACCTCTGAAGAAACTAGAATAGTGCCTGACATACAGTAACCATTCAAAAAAAAAAATGTTGAATGAATGAATGGATGAATGGATCATTCTTAATGACTTCATCATCTGTATAGATATTAATTTACCCAGTTCACTCACTAGTGGACATTTGTTTCGATTTGTTTCCATCATGAAAAAAGCATCCTGAAATATCCTTGTGAAAACATTTTTGGGGACAATCTTCTAATTCTAATGGAACTGATGTTTCCCAAAAGAGAAAATGGAGTTTAATAACTGTAACAACACTAATAAACAGAATTTCATTGTTTTGACTTTATCTTAGGGCTACAAAACTTGCAAAATACACATGAGAAAATAGATGTCAACTGAAGAACCACAAATAAATTTCCTTCGCAAAACGTCGAGGTGAGGTTTGTGTGAAGGCATGCCGAAGTACATGAAGGAAGTTAAGAGAAAAGTTCTTATCTTTCTCCTGTGTACAATCCATCCTCCCTCTTTGTTATTTACTGTCTTGGCAACAGCCGAGAAACTCTAATTTCACTTTGACTCCTCTTTAATCCCCATCACCACAATCCATCATAAGGTGTCATCTTCATGTGTGAATGCTGGTGCTTATCATCTCTTACATTTTTTTCTTTTCTATATTTCCCTCCCCAGTCCCTGCCTGCCCTATTTAGCTCTCGTCTTAGCTGAATCCCTGCAAAGCTGAAAGCTAAAAGAAAAGCTGAAAGAATCATTTCCCCAAACTATTTCCCCAAATTCCGTACCCAGAGGGATTCTAATCTGGAAACCTTCTTGCAGAATGAACCCATGTCATCTGGGGTCTGGAGCACATTGGGGCAGTCATTGAAAAATGCTTACATTAAATTAGGACTGGGTGCAGTGACTCATGCCTGTAATCCCAGCTACTCAGAGGGCTTGGGCCCAGGAGGTCGAGGCTGCAGTAAGCTGTGATCACACCACTGCACTCCAGTCTGGGCAAGAGAATGAAATCCTATCTCTGAAAAATAAAAATGTTGCCTCAACTGCATAAGTGATTTTGTTTATGAAAACATGTAAGGCATTTGTGGGGGACCCCACGAAATATTTGGATGGAATTTAGAGGTGCCCAGGGTCTTGCACGAGCAGGTAGGGGTAATAAGTTATTACATTTTGGATTATTGCTGTTACTGTAACAGCATCTGTATATCCCCAGTGAGGTCTGCATTGGATAGAGACAAATGCAGTGACATTTTACAATTCTTAAGCTAGCAACCAGCACTGAAGTGTTTTTTATTTGTCAGTCCCTGCATGTCAGAAACAATTGGAAACTCCTTAACCCATAGTTTCAAGATGTTTATAAACTCTTTTTTCTTTATTTTAGATACTTTACAGTCTAAGAATAATTTTTATCTCTGGCTCATCCTCTAGCCAAGTGTCTAATGCCTTTGTGAATTTATAATTCAAAATTAATTTTCCCCCCCTCTGAGTTAGGCTTGTATAAACAAATGATTATAGAAATGATAAAACAAATGTCAAAGTAAAATATTAAAGGGTACAGAATTTCACGAATGAAAAGACATAAAAGTGTTGCAATCTGGGTGGGGCAGGGAATTGGAGAGGAGTGTGGGTATGCAGAAAAACGTTATGAAAGCATTTCAGTAAGTGATTGGGTAAGAAGACAGAGTCTAAGTTAAATCAGGGCTCAACTTGTTGGCTTGTGGCTTGGGCAGTATCATCTGGTCAGCAGTGGCCAGTCCAATGTCAAAACCTCTAATGGACATGTCCCAGTTCCTGTGGCCAGCCAGAGGTGCTAATGCTGGCTTTCACTGGGCAAGTATGTAAATCTAGAACAAAAATTCTAATGTAATATTGCTATTGTTATGTAAGGTATGTATTTGTAGGGATTGTATGAATGTAGTAAGTTTTGTCATTACTATACCACTTTAAGTATGCTTTATCTGATTTTAAGATATGTGAGATTAAAGTAATTGACTTTATTAATGGAACAGAACGGAGGCCTCAGAAATAACATTACATGTCTACCACCATCTGATCTTTGACAAACCTGACACACACAAACAATGGGGAAAAGATTCTCCATTTAATAAATGGTGTTGGGAAAACTGGCTAGCCACATGCAGAAAACTGAAACTGGACCCCTTCCTTACACCTTATAGAAAAATCAACTCAAGATGGATCAAATACTTAAACATAAGACCTAGAAAACCTAGAAGAAAACCTAGAAGAAAACCTGGGCATAAAATCCTAGAAGAAAACCTGGGCAATACCATTCAGGACATAGGTGTAGGCAAAGACTTCATGTCTAAAACACCAAAAGCAATGGCAACAAAAGCCAAAATTGACAAATGGGATCTAATTAAACTAAAGAGCTTCTGCACAGCAAAAGAAACTACCATCAGAGTGAACAGGCAACCTACAGAATGGGAGAAATTTGTTGTAATCCTTCCATCTGACAAAGGGCTAATATCCAGAATCTACAAAGAACTTAAACAAATTTACAAGAAAAAAGTAAACAACCCCATCAAAAAATGGGCAAAGGATATGAACAGACAGGCTTCTCAAAAGAAGACATTTATGCAGCCAACAGATATATGAAAAAATGCTCCTCATCACTGGTCATTAGAGAAATGCAAATCAAAACCACAATGAGATACCATCTCACGTCAGTTAGAATGGTGATCATTAAAAAGTCAGGTGCTGGAGAGATTGTGGAAAAACGAATGCTTTTACACTATTGGTGGGAGTGTAAATTAGCTCAACCATTGTGGAAGACAGTGTGGCCTTTCCTCAATGATCTAGAACTAGAAATACCATTTGACCCAGCAGTCCCATTACTGGGCATATACCCAAAGGATTATAAATCATTCTACAATAAAGACGCATGCACACATATGTTTATTGTGGCACTATTCACAATAGCAAAGACTTGAAACCAACCAAAATCTCCATCAATGATAGACTGGATTAAGAAAATGTGGCACATATACACCATGGAATACTATGCATCCATAAAAAAGGATGAGTTCATGTCCTTTGCAGGGACATGGATGAAGCTGGAAACCATCATTCTTAGCAAACTATCACAAGATCAGAAAACCAAACACTGCATGTTCTCACTCATAAGTGGGAGTTGAACAATGAGAACACATGGACACAGGGAGGGGAACATCAAACACTGGGGCCTGTCGGGGGTGAGGGGCTAGGGAAGGGATAACATTAGGAGAAATACCTAATGTAGGTGATGGGTTGATGGGTACAGCAAACCACCACGGCACGTGTATACCTATGTAACAAAATTACACATTCTGCACATGTAACCCAGAACTTAAAGTATTAATGATAAAAAAAAAAAAAGAGAAAACACATACACACACACACACACACAAGTTATTGGCTTTATTATATTTTAAAGTTTATTAGAGTTATCATATAGGTTGACTGCTAGGAAAGAATGTTCTTATTAAATTTATTAAATCTGCATGATAGGCATTTGAGCAATTCAGATGTGTTAAATACCTAATTGTAGTTCGAAGTGTCTAAGAAAATTTTGTTATTTAAGACAGGAAATTTTAGTTTTTTAACTTATGAACTAATTTAAACATTTATCAAAGAATGTGAAAATAGCTGTTCTTATTTTTGGACAATTGCTATATTTCTAAATAAAAAAGAAAGAAGATTTGCAAACTGAATTTAAATGTTCAGAAAAATGGAGATTCTTAATTTATAGCTTTAATAACTTGAATACTAATGTTAAATCCTGCTATAGTCAATGATTGGGCAAGCAGACAGCATCTTTCTTTCTGGACATACAAACTCTGATTTTTAAGAACTCCATTGATAATTCCCATTGTGATCTCAGAGACACAGAGTAACTTAGTCCGAGTTCCATATTGGGGAAACATGCCATGGGGGAGGGGTTGTGCATGTGCAGTTCCTGTGTGGGTCATGCTGTTCCTAGACGCTGACTGGAATGTCTAACTCACTCCTCATTTTTCAAAGTTTCATCTTTTCATAACTGCTTGAATTCTTCAAGGTCTTTCTTCTCCCCCACAACATTATTTAGACTCATTTATATTGCCATATGTAGTCATTTAATATTCATTCCATTCTATGAATGTACCACTGTTATTTATTCATTTTACTGTTGATGGAAATTTCAGGTTGTTTTCAGCTTTTTATTTATTATAAGCAATTTCTGCTATAAATAATCTTATACTCATCACCTGTTTGCACATGCAAGACTTTTGCTAGTATCCGTAAATGTCTAGGATTGGAATTGAAGGGTGAATTAAAGTAGGTGATGCCAAAGATTGTACTGATTTCTGCTGTACATCAGCATAGGAGACATCCTGTTGCTTTATGTCTTTATGAATACTTAATAGTGCCAAGATTTTTAATATTTGCCAGTCCTATAGGACTAAAATTTTATACCAATGGGGTTTTAATTTGTGTTTCTCTGATTACAAATGAGCTGAGCATCTTTTAATGTTTTTAATATTTGGTTTCCTTCCTTTGTGAAATATTCATTTTGGCCCATTTTTTCATTGGGTTATTTATTATTTTTAATAGACCTTGACACACAGGAAGAGATACCTATTGTATGTGTTATTAATTCATAGGAGTTCTTTATATATTCATGATCCTGATCCTTTGTCAGTTTGATGTGTGGCAAATATCTCCTTCCAGTTGATGGTATGTATTTTTTCTCTCTTTTAATGGCTATTTTTGATGAACATAAATTCTTTTAATGTAATTTATTTTGTCAATATTTTCGTTTATAATTTCTATCCTTTGAATTGTGTTCAAGAGTGGCCTAAGTACCCTGAGGTGATAAAGATATTCTCCTATATTTTCTTCTAAAGATTTTTTGTAAAAACACCCTTTTATTTTGAAACACCTTCAAGCTAATAGATATGTTGAAAAGACAAAAATAGTACAAAGGACCTCAGTAAACCCTATTCCCAGATGCACATATTATTTACATTTTACTCCCATTTTCTTTTGCATTCTCTCTCTCAACTTTTGAAAATCTCTTTCTTGAAACCTTTAATGGTAAAGTAAGTAAATCATGGCCCTTTACCCAAAATTCTTCCAATATATTTTTTTAGGAATAGGGATATGTTTCTAAAAGTTTAAAAAATTTGCTTCCCCCATTTAAATTATTGGTCCATCAATAATTCATTTTTGAGTAAGTTATGAGGCAGAGAGACAATATAAATTTTTATGGAGATATCTAAGAGTCCCACACTGTCTGCAAATAATCCAACATTTCCTCTGTAATGTTACAACAAATATCAAGATTTCACATGTGCATGGATCTGAGTCTGGGCTCTTCAGTTTGTCCCTTTGGTCTGTTTGTCTGTCCTATTAAGACAGAGTACATTATCTTAATTACTATAGCATTGTAGTAAGTCTTGATATCTGGCTGGGGAAATCTCTCTACATACTTTGTCTTCTTCAAGAGTGTTTTAATGACCATAAGATCTTTACTCTTTCATATAAATTTTAGAATTCGTTTGTCAATTGCCAGGAAAAGTCACTTGGGGATTTTGATTAGAAATTCATGAAATCCATTGTTAAATTAAATAAGCAGGAGGCCAGTAAACTGAGGTTGTCTTTGTACCTTGATTTCCTATGCAACAAACTGCAGTCTAACTTAGCGTGTACTAAACCCAACACTTTTTTCTAACAAATGGCTGGGTTTCAGCCAATCACAGGTAACCAACTGATTACATCATGAGAAAATAAGCCAAATGCCAGCTGTAGTGATTCAGATGGTTTCTCTACTTGGCTTCCATATTCAGTCTATTTCCATAGCTCATTGCTCATGCTCCTAGATAGAGCTCTCTGAACCTCTTCTGGTTCTGAGTGCTGCCTGATTCATGAAATGTTCTTTGCTCAAATAAATTCTGCTAAACTTAATCTGTCTGAAGTTTTTCTGTTAATACTATAAATCAATTTTCTAGGAACTGACATCTTTGCAAAATTGAGCCTTCTGATCTATGAAGTTAGTATGTTCCTCCGTTTAGTTATTTAAAAAATCCCTGTAATAAATGTTTGTAGAATATTTTTGCAGAAAAATATTGCACATCTGTTTCATATTTATGCATCAGTATTGTATATATTTCTTGATATTATAAATGGTATTTTTAAAAAATGTAAAATTCTAAATGTTTGTTATCAGTATATAGAATACAAATTGGTATTATAGCTAGTAAGCTGGCTAGAAGCTCTAATGTTAATAATATATCTATAAATTTTTTAGGTGGTCTACGCATACAATTACATGATTTGCACATAGTAACAATTTTCTTTTTTCCCGATATTTATATCTTTCATTTGTTTCTTATTTATCTAGGATGACTAGGACTCTTAAAATAATATTGAATAGAAGTGAGAGTAAATGTTCTTGAATTGCTCCTGATTTCAAAGGGAATAATTTGTAGTATTTCAACATTAGGTGTTTACTGTCATTTTTTTGTGAAGGTCTTTGATCAAACTAGAAAGTTTTCTTCTATTCTTAGTCTATTGGATATTGAATTTCATTGAATGCTTTTCCTGAATCTCTATGATGATTAATTGGCCCTCTTTAATCTGTTAGATCAGTTATATTAATAGATTTTTCTGAGTTTGAACTAACCTTGCATTCCTAGAATAAACCTAACTTGATTGTGATATAATACCTATTATGTAGGATTATATTATACAGAATTCAGTTTGTCAATATTTTGTTGAGAGTTTTGCGTCTATTTTTATGCATTAGTTTTTTTTCCTGATTTTACAAATTTTGTAAAATAAGTTGAGGTAATGTTTGCTCTTTTTCTGCTTGCTGGAAGAATTTGGTAAGATTGAAAGTATCTGTTCCTAAATTTAGTAAGAACTTACCTGTAGAACCATTTAGGCTTAGAGTTTCTTGTGGGAAGACTTTTAATTACTGACTTAATTTTGTTAACAGTTATCAAGCCAGTCAGATTTTCTATTATTGCCTGAGTCATTTTTGGTAATTTATATTTTTCTGAGAAGTTGGCTGCTTCATGTAATTTTTCAAACTATTTTTACAAACTTACTCATAATATTCTTCTTTTGTCTTTATAATTACTGCTACATCTGTGGTTTGGCCCTCTTTTTATCTCAGTCTTAATATTGTTTATTTATAACTTCTCTGTCTTTTCTTGATCAGTTTTGCTGGAACTTTATCCATTTATTAGTGTTTTTAAAGATATAACTCAGCATCTTGATCCTCTTTATAGCTTTTATGTTTCCTATTTTATTAACTTCTTCTCTTGCCTTTATTATTTCTTTTTTCCTACTATCTTTGGGTCTATATTGTTTTTCAAAGTTAACTTCTCAAATTGAATGTTTAGTGCAGTCATCTTTAATTTTTATTTCTTAAATATAATCAACATAATGATTATAGAAATTTATAAAATAAGTTGCCTTATCTGTACTGCTTTTTTTATCCCTCTACTAGTTTGAAAGTTATGCAGTTTATTTCTAGTCTTTTAGTGTATCCCTAGAATTTTTTCATGTATATTTAATCAATGTGTCTAATGTTAATGAATATTTTATTCTCTTGAATAATCTAAATATATCCATATGCTTTTCCTTCAATTACCTCTCAATCAATTTACATGCTATTATTATCAGCAGGTAAGAGCTATATTTAACTCAGTCTGGTTTTTATTTTCTCATCTCCACAAATTGGACATTATTATCTCCATGATAATCCATGTTACTCCATGATAAAAAAAAAAAAGTCATCACCATTTTGGGTTCCAAGGTAATTATTGCAAGTCCTAATTATTGCAAGACTTATACTGGCCTTCATCGTCCTAAGGAGTGCAGACTTTTAGTCTAGGCCTGATTTGGAGGATACCAAAACTATTTTAAAGATCAAATCTGTGAAACTATTGCTGTTTCTGAGAACTATTTACCTCAGACAAATTTCCCCTTGATTGAGATGATCAAACAACGGCTACTCTTTCACCTTTTCCTGTTTTCATACCCTGACACATACTGTGTTTTCTTTCTAATGAAACAAGTCTGGGGAATTTTCTAGTACCCCTAAAAACCTGCTTTTAAAAATAAAGTTCATGAAATATTTCCCCTCTTACTGGGATTCCACCGATTTCCACTGGTTCCCTTTCCTTTCCTTGTGCCTGAAGCCTTGGGTCTCTATTGGCAAATAAAGTATTTGGGTAAGGCATGAGATATTTAATATGTGAAAACAAAAAGCCTCAGTAAATAGTGGAGATGTGGGCTTTACTTGTCAGAGTGCATTCCATGTGTTTCCTGAGTAAACGTTTCAGAAAAACCCTTAAAGACAACAGACTCTAATCAGGCCAGCACAGCACACACAAACAAAAAGGCCAAGTGAAAGCGTAAGATAAGAGAGAATTATGACTGTTCTCTCTAAAAAAGAAAGCTGTATTTCTGCAATTGTAGAGTCAAAACAGTTGAATTCTTCGTCCTTACGGTCCTGCTGGGAGTGAAGAACTACCAGATTTCTGACCTGAATAAGAGCAAGGACCTGCCTCCAAGCTGTCGGACTCTTAAACTTATGCCCTGATGCAAATGACCCTCTCAATGGATCCCTGATACACACGTTGGGTTCCTTGATTTTGGTCTCACTCAAAGTTTATTGTGTGTCAAATTTATGAAAAGGGAAAAGCCCGTCTGTGACCAGATGAAGAGACAATGCAAATCTTACCTGGCTAT